>NC_141689.1:757482554-758853804 GCF_964263255.1 Lissotriton vulgaris | reverse complement strand
ATCAGCTACTCCTCAGACTCCCGTTACACTGCCGGTTAGCTTCCTGGTTAGCTGCCCGGTTAGCTGCCCGGTTCGCTTACCAAGACGCGTCTCTACGGCGAAAAAATCGGATTTTTTTTTTTTTGGGGCCCCGCGTGGCTCTATAATATCCCCCTCATCAATCCTAGGGGGTCAGAAGGGGTCTACCTTGCCCCCTTTCCTTCATTTCCCCCTTTGTTTTGGCCTCCTCTTGTCTCTCGATCCTACCGAGAGACAAGATGGCGGCCGCTCCGGACTGTTTAGAATGTTGACAGACACCGGAGGGCCAATCAGCTTCGCATCGCAAAGTTCTGATACGCGAAAAGTTCGCTAACCGGATCGCTGCCCGGAGCGCTGTTACAGATATATATCTTGATTTAAACATTAATTTCTCAAAATCCACTGAAGCACATATATTGAGACCTAACAGTCCCTACAATTTTGCCAAGTTTCGTGGAAATCCATTCAGCCGTTCGGGCTAAAAGTGAGTCCAACCGCCCTATGGAAATTAACATGGGAAAAACGCGTTTTGGGACCCCCCTTTTTTCTCAGCCACCCCTTGACGAACCCCCCCAAATTTCCAGGAGCTGCTCAGAAACAGAATGTGCCATTTTCCTGAAAATTTCAGCCGATTCCGTCCACAAACGCCAAAGTTATTAGACATAGAATTTTCAGAAATCCCATAGGGAAAAAATCCTAACTATATATACCTACTGGCGACCGACAGTAGGTAATATATATATATATATATATATATATATATATATATATATATATATATATATATATATATATATATATATATATATATATATATATATACCAGTTCACATCCTTTGAGAAACCGGGACCCTCGGACTGCGGTGCAAACCAGGGTCAAAGGCACCCTGTTCGTATTCTCTTTCACCACACGCTAACCAACGTGTAAATGCACTCGACCTCCAGCCAATATTCACCAATGAATTAAGCCATCCAGCAAAGTTCGTAAGTGTATTCTTTATTCCAGCATGGAACACAGTTCATAGAACTAAACCCCCAACGCGTTTCAGCGACAACTCGCCTTGGTCACGGGTGAATAGTAAACACAAAGGTGAACATTAAATAAAGTTTTTCAAAACTTCAAGTGTAAACATAAACAACAGACATGGTGCTCAAAGTAAAAACACAGCGGCCATCTTGGCATGGTCATTTCTTACACGATGATGTGCCCAATTAACGCCTGATTTGTACATACAATCATGCGTAAACTGAAATTTGAAATATGAACAGCGTCCCAAGTGGGTGAGCTAAATAGAAACCTCCATGTTGTCATAGAAACCATGACAGCAAACATAACTGAGGAAAGCATATGATGTTCAAGGACTAATAAAGTTAGTAGGTGACACATTTAAACCGGCTAACAAATTCCCAAGTGGGAAATCAAATTTACAAGGCCCATGGGAAACCAGAATGCGAATTGATATCTACACGGCAGTCATGTGCATAATCAGTATTCAAATATCAGATAGATACTATCACCATCTAAACAATCTTCAAGTCCCAAGTGGGAAATTCTAAACATGACCCATGGGGTAATCAGTGATTCTGCGCAATCCTATACACATTAAATATTCGCATTTCAATTGACTTATATCACCATATATGAAATATACAGTCTTTAACTTCCAAGTGGGAAATTCTAAGCATGACCCATCGGATAATCAGTTCTTCTGGCCGGTCTACTCTCCACAGATATGTGTCACCTAAAAAACAACAAAGACGGCACATCAGAGTATTTAATGCCATTGACGAGCGGCCATACACTGCTAGTATCAATTAAGAAACAAATATACTGTGAAGTGATTAAAAACATTAGAATCATTGCTAGGAGATCAATACATAACACGATACATTCTATAGCTGAACTAAGATGCAGGCAGCATACTTTACATTTTCACCTTTTACTCTCCTAAGTACCATTTTAATTCTTCTTCAGAATTCAAGCCTCCTGGGATACGTGTGTCGAGGTCAAGAATATACTTACTCTCCAACTGGCGTAACCTACGGATTCTGTCACCACCCCTTCTCATGCCTGGAACTCTGTCAATCACAAAAAACTTAAGAAGATTGCGATTGCTTTTATGTTTTTCTTCAAAGTGCCGGGCGACTGGCGAACTTTGGTCCTTGTTATCAATCGCCCTCATGTGTTCAAGAATTCGTTTTTTCGCAGGGAACATAGTGCTCCCTACGTACTTTTTAGCACATGGACACATCAGTACGTATATGGCATGGTCAGAAAGGCAGTTCAGATGTTGTGTGATTGGTTTCTCTCTGTCTTCTATGGGATAGTAGACTGATTTTACGTTGTTGCTGAATTTACAAGCTTTGCATTTTAAACAAGTGTAAAAGCCTTTTATTTCCTGGGTTTTCTTAGGTGTGATCCTAATCTCATTCTTGCTCAGCTTATCTTTGAGAGAATCTGCCTTCCGGTAGGTGATGCTAGGGTTGCTGCCTAACACTTCTTTTAGTGTCTGTTCGGTGAGTAACACGTTCCAGTTTTTCTTGAAACTTTTTCGTACCTGCCACGAACTAGCGTGGTAAGTAGAAATAAACCTGATAACTTCCTCCTCCTCAGGTATGTCAGTCTTGGGTACCAGTAAAGAGTCATGGCTGATGTTTCTAGCCTTAGTAAATGCTGCTTGGATTACCTGTGGGTTATAGCCTCGCTCTTTGAAACGCTCCGTCATTCTGTCACCTTCCTTCACAAAATCCTCATCCTTACTACAGTTTCTCCGAGCCCGGAGAAACTCCCCAAAGGGGATACTGCGTATGAGTGATTTCGGGTGGCTACTGTCAGCGTGGAGCAAGGTGTTGCCTGCCGTCGCTTTGCGGTAAAGCTTAGTGACGAGTTTTTTCTTCTCCACCTCAATTTGTAGATCCAGAAACTCCATCGCACAATTACTGATCTTACCCTCAAAGGTGAGGTTAAGGTCATTGCAATTCAGCTCACGGATGAAGTCTTCTGCCAGCATTTCCGGACCATCCCAGATGATAAAAAGATCATCAATGTAACGCAGCCAGGTTTTAACATGGCTGCGGTACAGCATGCTGGTTTCTGCCACCTGTTGCTCCCAGTTTGCCATGAATAGATTCGCAAAACTGGGAGCAAAACAAGTTCCCATCGCTGTCCCCTGGCGCTGTCTAAAATATGTCTCATTAAAGATGAAAAAATTGTTTTCGAGACAAAACAGCATAATCCTTAAAATCATGTCTGTATGGTCTCGAAACGAGATGGAACGTTTCTTCAAAAACCTCCGACAGGCATTGATACCATCCAAATGCCTGATGGAGGTGTATAGGCTGCCTACATCGAGAGAAATCAAAAGATAACTGTTATGCCATTCCAGATTTTTGATCTTATTAATGAAGTCTCTACTGTCCTTCAGATACGAGGGTATCCCCTCCACAAAAGGACGTAGAAAATAATCGATATATTTCGAGGTGTTCTCAAGGAGAGATCCAATGGACGAAACAATAGGCCTGCCAGGAGGCTTGACAGCATCCTTATGCAGTTTGGGCAGAAGATATAATACTGCCACTTTGGGGTTTCTGTTCAATAGAAAGGAATATTCATTCCATTCCAGTAAACCCTCACTATGCCATTCCTTCAACATGTTGTGATACAAAGTGTTAGTTTTTTCAATCTTTTCAATGGACGATATCTCATAACAATCAACATTGTTTAGCTGACGCATGCCCTCCTCAACATAACTTTTAACATCCATTACCACAACATTCCCTCCTTTATCCGATTGACGGATAATGATTGAAGTGTCATCCTCCAATTTCTTTACAGCCAAACGTTCCTGTTTATTCAAATTGTCACACATCCAGTCTTTCTTTCTGGCCAGTTTTTTCAAATCTTCAATCACCAGATCTTCAAAGACATCAATACCACAGGCTGGCAGTACGGGGTTAAAGTTAGACTTAGGTTTAAAATTGTTGGGACAATTCAAGCTAGGATTGAACCCCAAAGTTTCAGCATCAATGGGACTCTCAGGTGGTACATTAAATTCCAATTCTTTAAGAGCAGCCAGAGCTTCTACTTCCCAAATGGATTCAGTGGCTGGCTGGTTTGTCTCAATCGTTTTCCCCGCATTCTTAACTTTAAGTTTATTCCACTTGTGCAAACGTAGTTTGCGGGTAAATTTAAAAAGATCAATTCGCTCTCGAGAGTAAATAAAGTTCGAGGTTGGGCAGAAAGAAAGACCAAATTGTATGTTTACACTTGAAGTTTTGAAAAACTTTATTTAATGTTCACCTTTGTGTTTACTATTCACCCGTGACCAAGGCGAGTTGTCGCTGAAACGCGTTGGGGGTTTAGTTCTATGAACTGTGTTCCATGCTGGAATAAAGAATACACTTACGAACTTTGCTGGATGGCTTAATTCATTGGTGAATATTGGCTGGAGGTCGAGTGCATTTACACGTTGGTTAGCGTGTGGTGAAAGAGAATATATATATATATATATATATATATATATATATATATATATACAAAATAACATTTGAAAATAGTTTATGGTTTATATATGTTTATAAAAAAAAAAGTTTGACACAAGAAAATGATTAACCTTTTTGGTTGTTTTCTTAACTGCTGTGTGACTCTTGTTCTTCTTTCTGTTATTTGCTGGTATCCACCATGGTGTTAAATTTTGGGGCACTTATCGCTGGAATGCTGGTGATCTCTGCAGTTTCCACCAACTTCTGAATACCGTATTAGATGTATCTCAACGTTAGTTGCATTAAAGTTCCCGCGCAAAAAAACATGAGGTGCACCTTTGCGATTTATTCAAAAAAATTTAAAAAATCCTGTATTGAATTGCACTGAGGTGGTGCCTACACTTACAGTATACACACACTAAATCAATGAAGAAATCTCATTGTATTTATATTGATTGTGAATAGTGCGTCACGTGCTGGATCTTGGCGGGATACACTGCCCAGTTCATATATTGTTCTGAACACGAAAAAATCAAATCACAACTTTCACAACAACTACAATTTGAAAGAAATTCAGGCGATAAGCCACGTTACACCAGGGATTTTACACTGGCTTTTTGCTGGTGTTAAGCTGGATGACTACCTGCAGCATGAAAGGAAACACAGCCAAGAGCCACACCAGAATACCCTCAGGTGCCATAGAGTCAATGACCATGATACAGGGATACCCATGAGAGCCACAAGACTCATCGCAACAACCCCAACATCCCCCAAACACCCATCTGAGCAAGTGTCTCCATGTGGTTACTGTGTTAGCATGATAGGCACGGGCCCTGCAACGTCAAAGTGTGCTGTCTTCAGCAGACTTTACAATGTCAACTCAGCATTGGCAGTGACCCTGGACATGTAGCTAGGCATGCATCTATCTGCATGCACAACAGATGTGTGCTGGTCCGGCGTACACAGGTTAGCGCAGGGGTATGCCTATCGGGCAAGTAGAAATGGTGTGTCTCTGACCTGTCCGTGTGCAGGAAGTGCGGTAAGTGTGTCTCTGTATTCTGGTGTGGCCTGCCGCAAGGGCCACAGCAGACGATGTTGTAAAGTGGCAGGTACCACCACCACAAAGGGTGTCATTTGAATGCTGCAGGACGTGCATGAATAAACATTACAATTCTGTGCCATACGAGTGCACGGGATACAACAGCGCACTGTAGAAAAGTGTGGGGCTCGTGGGAGGGAGGAGCAGCTGTTTGGCAATGTAACACACAGTGAACCTGCCCATGTGCCACATACTGGGCATCGCACCCATGATGACCAGGGTCGCACACATCCTACAACGCCCACGACCGGCCTTTGTTCACATCCTGTATGAATGCAGCGTGGCTTTCACTTCTATGCACGTTCAGTGGTGAGATGTTGCTGGGTTGTGTCACTTATACTCCTTGTTGGTGTGTTTCATTTTGGCCATTGTTTGTCTATACTAGTGCTGTACTTGATTGTGCATGTGTGCCATTCTGCCCATGTCCCCCCATCTCCCCACTCCCTGGTTCTTCCTCTTCCTGGTGCTGTTGTTTCTAAAATTGTGTTCCTCTACACATAAATACATGTAAAGAACAAATTAGAATACTTCCTTGATTCTTTTATGTTACAAAACTTCTCTCTATTAGTTTCTTTTTAATTTTCCATATAAACAGTTTTTTTCGTATTCAATGACACATAGAAGTCACCAGTGCAACGTATTCTCTCAACACACTTTCTAAAACATTCCACAACACATGCAGGTTAAAAGGTCATCAATTTTGTTTAAACCTAACCATATTTTTTTGCAACATTTTCTCAAACATTTAACGGCACATGCAATTATTTTAAGTTTGAACAGTGCCTTCCAAATGCAAGTAGCAGGTGTGGTTCAGTTGAGCAAATTTTATCCTATAATATGTACTCCATGTTCAAACTGCTTTTTCTTAACCAATCACAAAGATGCTTTTCCACAAAATGAATGTGCACCCTATTTTTTAAAAAACAATGCCTTTCATCTCCCTATCAGGTATCATTTGTAATGGCAAACAAAAGTAGTTCCCCGTTTTAAACATATCTCCTATTCTACGAAGGAACTGCATGAGCTACAGACATCTTTACATACCTTCAAGACATACCTTCAAAATGCTAGTGTGGATTCCAAGACATAGCTATGTTTTCTGGTGCATGAGGCATGCAGTACGGAGACGTATTGACTTAGACAAAGATTTACAAAATGTGGACAATAAATGGTTTGCACATGGAGGTTTGGTTAAATCCTGTTTGCATCTCCAACACCCTAACCTCATGAATGTGCACTGTTGTGGAAACAACCTAGGCACATTGACTGGGGTAGGTTTGGAAATGATTATTCAGGAAACCTTTGGACAATTGATGTTACTCTTGCCTCAAACTGTCTTTGTATATTCCAATATATGCCAAAGACAGAAGTGGAAATGGTCAAACCAATTTTGTCCTCAGATTGAAAAATCTAGGAATAAAGTCAAGAAAGCTGTGTCTACATACCTCAGAGACCACAAAATGGGGTCCATCTACAACAGCAACATACATTGTGATATTGCTGATACTCTACAGAAGTGATGGAGTACACTTCACAGACCAGGGTTATCGAGTTTTCCTGAATACCTTGAAGCTGTGCATCCACACTATATGTAGCTCTAACTAATGAACACAAGGGCTCTTTTTAGAGCTACCCTATAACTTACAACTTAGGCCCGCTATTTTAGGGCCAGGTAACGGCAACTCCTGGACCCTCGCCAAAATATATTCTCCACACAGCTGTGGCGCAGCAGCCAGATCATCTGACTTTGCAGCACAGAGCTCTCGCTTTGATCACCAGCTCTACTCACCCATAGGGGTGAGTAGTTTCTGCTTTACAAATACCATATTGATTTACCTTCGCACTCCCTGTACAACACCACCTAAGCACCAGATATAGGTTGGACAGGTGTGGCACAGCGCCCAGAGCACATGACTTCACAGCACAGCACACACAGTTTGGCCTCACTGTTTCATCAGCAGCTCAATTTAGCAGCATGACACTCTAGGTAACATCTCACATAATTTCCGTACCCAGCACTTTCAGACTGTTAGGGGTCATATGGCTGAGATACCCGCCACCCCCTCTCAACACAATCCCCAAGAATGGGAATACGGAAACAGTTCTGAACTTTTGGAAGGCGGGAGGGAGTTACCCTCCCGGCCGTATTTATTAAAATATGAAACAAAATTAAAACATTAAAATAACAGTTTCATATCATGTACAATTTCATTTCCACATTACGATGTTTTGGCTGACCTTAACACATTTCTAATACAAAGGTTCTCCTAGCCGATACTAACATCCTACAAATGCATTTTCAAATTGAAATTGTACATCCTAACGTTAAGGGCCAACGGCAAGGTCGTAACCGGTGTCAGATACCTAAACCAAAAATCCCCCCTCACTTGTGAGGGGCGGCCGCACAGAGGACTGCACCTCATGTGCACATACCAATTTCCCTTGTCTTGACGGGGGCCCCAATTAACTCGACGGCATCTTACTGGTCGTCCGAGGACTCGTGTGAGGTGTCTAGAAGGTAGCGTAGACCCCCCTCCCCACCCCACACAACTTACCACATCTGCCGTCGCAGATGTCCTGGCCCTGGGAAATTCCCAGGAGGGGCCCGTAGCCCCTCCTATCCAGGGAGGGGCTTTGACCGCCTTCCCTTTCCTTTCGGCGTCCCATCCTTAGAAGGGACCACCTCCCCGTTGAGGGGCCAATTGCCACCTCCCCCCGGGCGCTCCCATCCGTAATGGGTGACGCCCCCCCCTAGGGATCTTCCAATTACTGCTCACCGATCATGACCTTACCGCCCGACCAAATAATAAATACGACAAACTAAGAAAAAACAAAAAAGCGGCTAATTACTAAAGAGGAGAAAGACAAAAGGATATTCGAAGTATGAACTGTCTAAAACATCCTGATCCACTCTGGTGCGAATACTTTTATTCAATAAAGCATACCGTAAAGAATTATCCATTTTATTGCATACTGAATCACAACTTTATTCTGAACAACCTGTAAGAAAAAATTAATTACCACGTCAAATGACTTTATTTCAAAAACAACTTGCTGTCCTCAGGGGCTGGTGGGTGGGTCAAAATTGGCTCTTCGTTCCATCTCGAGCTCACGTGCAGCGGGGAGGTGCAGCTTCAGAGCACAGGAACAAGAGGATGCTTCCTTGGCTTGTCGCTCCTTTTATCCTTCTTCGGGCGGGCGTAAACCCGCCTCCACCCGCCTCCGGGGGCGTGGCTGGCGGCTTCAGTGTCTAGGACAACCCACTCTTGGGCTGGAAAAAGCGCGCCCCGGCTACGCCGCTTTGGGCATACCAGCCGAGACTCGCCTCTCGCCCAAGATGGTTTCCCGGGGGGATCGGGGTACTCCACCATACGTTCGGGGGGACCGAGTGGTCGCCCCTTTCCATATGGCTGAGATACCCGCCACCCCCTCTCAACACAATCCCCAAGAATGGGAATACGGAAACAGTTCTGAACTTTTGGAAGGCGGGAGGGAGTTACCCTCCCGGCCGTATTTATTAAAATATGAAACAAAATTAAAACATTAAAATAACAGTTTCATATCATGTACAATTTCATTTCCACATTACGATGTTTTGGCTGACCCTAACACATTTCTAATACAAAGGTTCTCCTAGCCGATACTAACATCCTACAAATGCATTTTCAAATTGAAATTGTACATCCTAACGTTAAGGGCCAACGGCAAGGTCGTAACCGGTGTCAGATCCCTAAACCAAAAATCCCCCCTCACTTGTGAGGGGCGGCCGCACAGAGGACTGCACCTCATGTGCACATACCAATTTCCCTTGTCTTGACGGGGGCCCCAATTAACTCGACGCCATCTTACTGGTCGTCCGAGGACTCGTGTGAGGTGTCTAGAAGGTAGCGTAGACCCCCCTCCCCACCCCACACAACTTACCACATCTGCCGTCGCAGATGTCCTGGCCCCGGGAAATTCCCAGGAGGGGCCCGTAGCCCCTCCTATCCAGGGAGGGGCCTTGACCGCCTTCCCTTTCCTTTCGGCGTCCCATCCTTAGAAGGGACCGCCTCCCCGTTGAGGGGCCAATGGCCACCTCCCCCCGGGCGCTCCCATCCGTAATGGGTGACGCCCCCCCCTAGGGATCTTCCAATTACTGCTCACCGATCATGACCTTACCGCCACAGGCCGGATAGTTGACCGGCTATCCGGACCCCCCACAAAACTCCTACCTAAAGGTCGTGCTGTAAACTCTTTAACCAAGCTACGAGGTCTCCTATGAGTAAAGAATTCCCCACCCGGGACAAATGGACCCCATCTTCCAGATACATATGGTCCTCCCTGACACACCCATGAGGAATCGAATGCAATGTATTAGTACGGAACAGTCTACCCAGTTTGTTATTTACCTTCTTCACAGAATGATTTATAGCAGACACTGAATTAGCCCCCCGCCACACCTTTCGTGGAATCATATGGGACCATGCAATCGTGCACCCTGGAACCCTTCTCGCCAACCAACTTACTGTGGATAGTATCGCCTCGAGAAGTAGTCGTCTACCAGTGGTCACCAAATCATTGCCCCCAAGATGCACTATGATTATAGATGGCGGTGACCTTGTCCGCCCTAACAAACCCTCGAAAAAAGTTTGAAACTGGTCAATACAGAGCCCGCCCCTTCCGTAGAAGGTCACCCTGTACCCGTATTCCCCAGCCATGTGAATCATGTCACCTGCTTTGAATACGTCCGCGGCACGCCTCACGTATGAGTGGCCCACGACCCACACCACTTTTTCCTCAGCCGGTGATCTTTGACCGCTGATTCCCAGGTGTCGGGTCGACTGCACAGTCCGCCCCGCCTCGTAAGCTTGCGAAACTGTAAACCAAACAAAAACAAGAAGCGTGAGTACATGATATCAGCTTCACAACATGTGCAACCGCACATACCTTTTGTAACAATTCGAGGACCAACGCCCCAACTGTTTCACCTTTTCCACACTCAGACCCCTGGCTGTAGCCTCTGTAGCAGCCCCTATTCGGAAGGAATGGGTCCCAAACTCGCCCGGGTTCAAGCCCGCGGCCGAAATTGCCATTGCAAGCACCCGCTGGAACTGAAACCTCGTCAGTGGGGTGGCATCAGCGTGTCTCAGCAAGGTCCCCCCCCATGATGCCGCCCTCTGCGCCAAATATTCCTCAACGCATACGACCGGGCACATGGGAGATCCGGGAATCCGATGGACTACTACACTGTCCCCGATCGCACCCTGATCGGTCTTGGACCTGGCAAACGAGACAATCATCGCCTCCCCCTTAACTTGAATGTGCTCTCGGCACAGTCCCCCCCCGTATCCTGCTTGTTCTTTGCCACCAGTTCGCTTACCCGCATAGCCCCATGGAATGCTAATGCAAAAGCGGCCCGGAATAACACTGTTTCTGACTGGGATGAACATGTCACAGGGAGTACGGACAGTAAGAGGGCCAACCTTTCCAGACCTATCGGGTGCCTTTCATCTACTCTGCGACCCTCAAGGCGTTGCCACCCACGCAGCGCTTTCTGTACTACAAAAGACGCTGTAGGGTCCTGGATACCATGAGCCCGTGCCATGAAGGAAATGGCGGCCCGATGCCTCTGGGCCGTGGCTACCGATTTGCCTGCCTGATGTAATGACAGCAAAAACTTTACGACAAACTCTTCCTGGCCCCAAAGCTCCCTCCTAGCAGAACCCAAAAAGGACCAATAGGAACGGAACGCCCCTTCATAAGCCTTCCTTGTCCTGGGTGCTAAACTCTCTCCCACGAGGTTTTGTAGTTCGGGGCACCGAGAGACCAGAGAGCTTCGGGAAATGGTGCCGCCACCGGGTCCGCTGTGGGCAGAAAACCCCAGAAGGCCTGCATACGGAAACGAGAAAGCGCATCAGCAGCCTGATTCAGCACCCCTGGCACGTGTCTCGCCCTAAAGAGCACGTTCAATTGCATACATAGTAAGACAATTTCCTTGAGCAATCTCAGAATCCATTTGCATCGTGCAGCCTGACTATTGATACACTCAACCACGGTCATGTTATCAGACCAGAACACCACAGAGTGATCCCGAAACCCCTCAGGCCATGTTTTCAAGGCCACCAGAATAGGGAACAGTTCGAGAAAGGCAATGTTACTTGTAAGCCCACACTCGTGCCACCATGACGGCCACGTTTGAGCCGACCAGTGATTACCAAATATGGCGCCAAAGCCTATACTCCCCGCCGAATCTGTCCACAGCCCCAACTCCTCGGAGGACACCGCCCGCTTGTTCCAGACAACCCGACCATTGAAATCCGCCAGGAATGCCAACCAAATGCGCATGTCCTGGCGAATCTCTGCCGAGAGCCTCGTGCGGTGGTGCCCCTCTTTAAGACCGACCATGGCTTGTGCCATCGAGCGGGAAAAAGGGCGGGCCATCGGCATCACTCTAAGGGCAAAATTCAACTGACCCACAGTCTGCTGTAATTGATGCAAATTCACCTTAGTCTCCTTAATACATGTTTCAAGCGAGGCCCTGAATTTCCTCACCTTTTCTTTGGGCAACCGGAAGCAACCCTCTTCGGAATCGAGCTCTATTCCAAGAAACTCGAGCGAAGTAGATGGCCCCACAGTCTTACCTGGCGCCAATGGCACACCAAACTGACTCATCAGACCACAAAATACTTTTAAAGCCTGTGCACATTCTGGGTCCCCGGCTGCCCCCAGGAACAGAAAAACGTCAAGATAATGCATAACATGCTGAAACCCCGTCATTCTTGTGAATGCCCATTGCAAAAAACAACTGAATTTCTCAAAATAAGCACAAGATATGGAGCATCCCATTGGCATACATTTATCCATGTAATAGCGCCCCTGAAACATGAAACCAAGGAGACGCTGATCGTCTGGGTGTACCGGGAGCAACCGGAACGCTGACTCGATGTCTGATTTGGCCATCAGCGCTCCCGGCCCCAGGCGATTCAACATGGCGACGGCATCATCGAAAGATGCGTACCACACCGAACAAACCTCCGGGTCTATCGCATCGTTCACCGAAAGACCTCTCGGGGCTGACAAGTTGTGTATCAATCTAAACTCCCCCGGGTCCTTCTTGGGGACCACTCCCAAGGGTGAACAAACAAAATTAGCAACTGGTGGCATGTCGAATGGTCCAGCAACCCGACCCCGGGCCACCTCCTTCCCAATCTTCGCTTGTACCACCGCCGTATTCTGCAGGACCGACAGTTGGTTACTACAATGTGCTTTACCCTGAAACTTCCCCACCGGGATGCGGAAACCATACGAAAAACCGTCTTGCAACACCCCAGCGGAGACATGATCCGGGTATTCATTGAGCCAAGGAATCATTGCCATGGTATCAACCGGGGTAGGTAAAGGCGCCCCTCGGACTATTTCAGACCTGTTTGGCGCCTCCCCTACTTCCGTTATCACCCATTTTGGCTCTGCACATGGTCTCGGGATGCGAGGACTGTCCACATCCCCCACAGTCGTGCCTAAACTTGCATGACCCCTGGGGCCTTGTACACTTTCCCCTGTTAAAATTCCAGCAGACCCCTTTTTTACCTGTATTGCCATTCGACCTTGAATGATGCTCGTTACTTGAACCCGCCCGAAAGGGCGCCCCAGATGAATGGCGGGAAAACTCGCCCCCGTTTCCCCCCAACAATGGCGCCTTCGCCATGCCCGATTTCTCCATTTTTTGCCAGGAAATGGAGTCGTAACAATCCCACGTCAGAGATGTGTCGAACTCCTTGGCCTTACGAAAAATATTATCGTAACAAAACCACTGATTGCCCTCATATGTCTGAGAATACTCCATAATACGTGTCTGGTACACGGGTAACTTGGCCAACAGTTCAGGCCTCCGTTCCCCCATAATTGCAGTGAATATGCCAAATGCCCTGCCCCAATTACCTATCGTCTCATCGACTCTGAAAGCGGCCATCTTGGCGCGCCAAACACTCGGGTGCATAAACTCTTTTTGTACTTTCACGTGCTCAATCTCGTAATGATCAGTTAATAAAGAAAACATGTTTATATATTTCTCAGCCCATATCCTCTCCTTGATTTCCATCGGAATATGCTGAGCCACTTTCTCCCTTCTCGAGGGTACTGACCCCTCCCCCGCAATCGGCAGTAGCTGCTTACCTGAACCGGAAGCTGTAACCGTAGTCGCTGCCGAACTCATGCCCGCTGCGGGTTGTCCCACTGGAGCCTGCGGGGGAACAAAAGGACATGGGGCCTTTGCAGCCTCTCTTGATTGCCGTAACTGCTTCATTACTGCCCTGGCGTCATCTGCCGTAGCCCCCTCACTCTCTTTCCCCAACCATGCTGCAGGCTGTGCAGCCAACTCGGGAGGCATATCCTCCCCATTCACAGGGGTGACTACAACGGAAATTGGTTGCCCCTCCTTCGGGACCGGGATCGGCGCCTCAGTCGGTGTATCAGGGTGCGCCGGCGGCGCCTCGGGAACCGGGGCCTCTTCCCCAGTTGCTCCCTTCTTGACCCTTCTACCTCTCCCGCTAGGGACTACACCCGGCAATGCTGGTCCGACGACTCGCTTAGGGCCCCTTACACCGTTCATTGCCGCCATCTGTTTCTTCATCTCGGCCATGTCTTTTACGAGCATGCGGAGCATCTGATCGGTTCCGACCCGCTTTCCGGCTTTCTTGCCCGGCATTGTCCAACGCTGATTCTCTGAAAGAACAAAGACAAAATTTAAAACGCTCAAAATTGGCTCTTCGTTCCGTCTCGAGCTCATGTGCAGCGGGGAGGTGCAGCTTCAGAGCACAGGAACAAGAGGATGCTTCCTTGGCTTGTCGCTCCTTTTATCCTTCTTCGGGCGGGCGTAAACCCGCCTCCACCCGCCTCCACCCGCCTCCGGGGGCGTGGCTGGCGGCTTCAGTGTCTAGGACAACCCACTCTTGGGCGGGAAAAAGCGCGCCCCGGCTACGCCGCTTTGGGCATACCAGCCGAGACTCGCCTCTCGCCCAAGATGGTTTCCCGGGGGGATCGGGGTACTCCACCATACGTTCGGGGGGACCGAGTGGTCGCCCCTTTCCAATAGTTCAGCGACTTTACCCTGACAGCAGCTCAGCCTACGCCCCCAGCGCCACAAAAGTTCCTTCAAGTAGGTATAACTACATGCTCACACTACTTGGACAGATGTGGCACATCAGCCAGAGCACATGACTTCACAGCATAAGACACACAGTTTGGACCCACGCTTTCATCCCCGAGTCTGGTAAGAGCTCAGCTTAGCACCATGAGACTCTAGACAATACCCATGAACTGTGGGATCAGTGGGTCACTGGTCCCATCCTTGGGTGCACACTGTAATTCCTCTATGGTTCACAGAGGTTCCACACTTAGTTCATTGTAAATTGTTCATATTTATTGTTTTCATAAACATGTTTAATTTGGTAAATTATTCCATTTTCAACATATTAGCTTTATCCTTTGCGTCAATCCAATGCATTTCGGGGCTATGTACTGCCCCTTCATCAGGGAAAAGGTACTGTAACAAAGTTAGATGGAGAAGGTGTCAGTAGTGATAGGTATGAACGTTATGGATTTGTGGTGTTGGGAAGACACTAGGGGGTGTAGGGGAGCGGGGTGGTGTTTGTCAATTAGAGGGTCACCTTAAAGAACTGTTGTCGGCCCGTGTAAGAAACAAAACCATGCTTTCAATATGGCTTACGTATGCTGAGGATAGTCGAGGTATGCCGGTGTGCTGAAAAAGTAAAGGGTGCGTGTCGTGAGTCTTAGTTTCAATCAGTTAAGAGCCATCGTGCTATTGTGGTTCATGCGGTACACTAACCTGATAGAAAAGGAGATTAGAGTTCTATGTTCATCCGCTCGTAACGCCGGTCAGGACGGGAAGCGTTTCCTGCCGCGTTTGGTCAGTTACGTGTGTGACGGTCACGTGGGTGATAAACAAGGAAAACAGACTCGCGTTTACAGTCAGGGTTCGAGAGCTGTGATAGACGATTGTGATTTAAACAAGTGAACTTAAAATTGGGGTTTCATGCAGTGCCCGAAAGTATAAAGTTGATGATGAAGGGGCAGTACATAGCCCCAAAATGCATTGGATTGACGCAAAGGATAAAGCTAATATTTTGAAAATGGAATAATTTACCAAATTAAACATGTTTATGAAAAAAATAAATATGAACAATTTACAATGAATTAAGTGTGGAACCTCTGTGAACCATAGAGGAATTACAGTGTGCACCCAAGGATGGGACCAGTGACCCACTGATCCCACAGTTCATGGTTACATTTTAACGTCGTGGGACACCAGACGTCACTTGTGTAGCACCTAAACCTAATTAAAACGCCTAAAATTTCATTAACTTGCTGTGCATCTACCCAAACAACCTGACAACTCTAGACAATACCTCACATACTTTCTGTACCCCAGGACTTTCAGACCAGTAGGGGTCAGTACTTCGTCCTAGTAGGTATAAACACATGCTGACACTACTTCCACAGCTGTAGTACAGCCGCCACAGCAGCACATGACTTGACAGCATAAGACACACATTTTGGGCTCACGCTTCAATCCTCGAGTCCCACACCAGCTCACCTTAGCAGCATCAGACTCTAGGCAATACTTTATTTAATTTCCGTACCCCACCACTTTCACACCGGTAGGGGTGAATACTTCGCTTCACACCCCCTCTACAGCACACCCTAAACACCCCACAGAGATTACAGTGCTCCTACCCACCTCTTTCCCACTTTTTTGCCTTTTTTTCCTCTTGCTCGCTTCAACGCACCACAGGCCATGTTTGCAGACATGTCATCTCAGGCCCCGCCCCCTTCCTTCACCATTGTGCAAACGCTCCCCCTGGTGAGTTGTAAAGTGGGGAATTAATTCCCCTTCAATACTGAGGGTCCCTGAGGGCCAACTAGCCCACCAGGTACCTTCAGTATGGGCCAGGGAGCTATGTTGCAGAGAGGTGTTCAGAGGCCAGGCCCCTTTTTACACCTCTCTGCAACGCAGCTCTGTGGTGCTTACTGGAGGTACCTAGTGGGCTAGTTTGACCCTAGGGACTGGCAGGATTCAAGGGGACTTAATCTCCCAACTTAAAACGGCCACAGGGCGCGTTTACACAGTGGCGTTGCAGAGAGGTGGTCCAGGCTGTGCCCCTTTTTACACCTATTTGCAATGCATGTCTGTGGGTCTAACTGGAGATACCCGGTGGGCTAGTTGAACCAAAGGGACGATCCCTTCACCACTATGCAAATCCACCCTATGGTGCATTTTAAGAGGTAGTTTTCATCCCCCTGCCCTGTTATGTACTAGGGACTTTCTGAGGAGGTCATGCTAATCACAGGGGTACCCCAATGCATTGTGTTCCCTAGTGTATGTAGGTGTTTTCACTGAATTCTAAGTGTCTTTTAGCATAGCACTGGCTCTAGGACTAGTTAGTCAGAGTCAGTTACCACCAGTACCCATCTGAAAAAGTTGAGGGTATAGGATGATTTTGCAACAAGGTCTCTTTCTGCTCCTCTGTTTGTTCTTCCTGCACGTCTTCCTTCTTTCTGCACTTTTCTTCATCTTTGAGGACTTCTGTTGCTTCTTTCTGCATTTTTTTCATTCTGTGCGTTTTTTCACTTAAAAAAGCTATAGGTTTCAGGCATGTTATAGTTAGAAATTAGCATTTAAAAAACTTTTGAAATTCACTGATTTCAGGGGCGTTATAGTTAATTAGACATTTCACTCGTACAAAACCATAGGAATTCCTCCATTATAGTTAGTTCAGCTAACTATAACTTGTGCGCCCGTAATGCACTGCTGATGACGTCTTGACATCACTCATGACATGGTCAGTGACATCACTCATGACATCACAGATGACATCTCAAATGACATCACTGATGACATCATTCTTGTGATAGAGTGACAGGCCTCCTCTCACCCTAATATAACCTTTGATACTCACACTCAAAAATAGAGACTAACTTTTTCAAACTGATGGATATACCATTACCACTTACAACACACCTATTCTGTAATTCCAAGATCTACACACACATCCACTCATTCACCAACATTCCAATACAGTCACTCATACATGTACTCACTCATTATATGTACTCATACACCTATACATCCTGTTACACACTGACACTCATCCATAGAGTTACTCACACACATAGTCACACATGCAAACAAAGTATCAAACATCCATTTACTTGCATATACAGTTATACACACACCACCACACTTACTTCTATAGAAACTTACACATACTTACTATCTTAAGCAATCACTTATAGAAACATACTAATTTATACAGGAACTCTTCCAATCTCTCACTCTCACAAATACTCACTTACATACACCATACTCACATATACTAGTTTAAAACATGTGTAGTTACTCATAAAGACACTATTGGCACATTCATTCTCTCACTAACACACCTATACACACACTCACCCACCCATCCAGTCCAGCACACATGTTGTCTTTAACACATACAGTGAGTCACTCATTCGTGCATCAACATACTACGCCCCACCGAACCATACAGACACTCATACTGATACTCAAAAAACAACTAATCACCTATATAGACACTCATGTAGCTATTCACCAACCCATGCAGCCACTTATACACAACGTGAGAGACTGATACAGATATTTACATATTTAAAAATTATTCACTTACCCATGTATTCACTAAGATACACTTAATCAGTCAGTTGTACAATCAATTTTACAAAAAAACTCGCACATATATACCTATTCATTCTTCCATTGACCTTGAGATATACATATATAAAACATATTTAATTTTCAGAAAAAACAAATTCACTGGATGATGTCATCAGTGATGTCATGAGTGATGTTATTTGAGATGTTATCAGTGATGTCATGAGTGAAGTCACTGACCATGTCATGAGTGATGTAATACTTGACGTCATCAGCGGTGCATTGCGGGCGCGTGAGTTATCGTTAGCTTAACTACCTATAACGGGGGAATTTCTATGGTTTTGTATGAGTGAAATGTCGAACTAACTATAACGCCCCTGATACCTATGTTTTTTTCAGTGAATATATATATATATATATATATACATATATATATATATATATACCACCAAGTGGCCTCGACATCGCTATTATCTGCTGCGGTGGTCTGTTGGAGTTTCCAGGGGAAAGGATGCGTCGAGGCCCACCCCCGGGGTCAGGAAGAGGTGCAGCGGTGTAGGAGTTATCAACTCCTTGCCGGGCGAGATAGATTGCCACTCTTGCCCCTGCATATTGGACTCCTGTACATCGAGGGTTGTTGCGGTGTGGGGACTCGAGGGGGCACTGGAAGTCAGCTTGACATGAGGAATATTGCCACATTGACAGCGTGATATCCTGCATGCCGCTATTAACATTTTTTAAACCCCGACTACCTACCCCGACAGAATACGACCTTCTGGGGCTGGGAGTTCAGCTGTCTCAAGGGTTTCACAACAAGTGAGCACAAGCATCAGCAAGGGGGGGGAGCGGACAGCAACCAATTGGTAGCAGGCAGGACATTCACATCCACGCTAGAGCCTGCACCTCTTGATCTTACCTGGCACTGAAGAAGGCTTAATGAAGCCGAAATGCATTCGCCGAAAGTCTGAATAAAAGCTGCCTCCATGAATTTCCCCAATGTGGTCTCTGCTCTTTCTTGTGAGGAGGTTGCTGTTTGATATATGCGCTGGTTGACGAATCTTCGCGAAATTCTCCAAGAAGATGGCCCACTCTGCTCTTATCCTACAAGTTTCGGGGTCATTCGTCAAGCGAGGGCAGAGAAAAAAGGGGGTCCCAAAACCTGTTTTCCCCATGCAATTTTCCATATGGACCTTTAAGATGGGCTACACTCAGCTCGAACTGCTGAATGGAATTACATCAAATCTGGCAAAAGGGTAGAGTTTGGTTCGCAGATGACGCTTTTTGTTAAATGGTGTAAATCCGTGCAGTAGTTCCTGAGATAATCAAAAGTAAAATCACAGATATATCTATGGACGAAGTACCGTCCGAGGATTATTCGCGTACCTTTACGAGCGCGAGTTGCATGCTAATTAGCTGTCAACTGTCCGTCAACACTCAAAACCAGGAAGTGTTGGCAGCCATCTTGTGTCTAGGTAGAACCGATGCACAAGAAAACTGAAAAACAAGTGTGCAAAAGGCGGAAAGAGGGCAGTGTAAAAACACCCTGACGGCCTAGGCCCGCTCAGGGGGTCCCACAAGGATGCGAAATAGGCGTAGTGTGCGCGTATCCTGAAAAAAATAACAAAGCCAGAGAAATTTGTAAATAGCCAAGGGGGGCCAAGTCCCGCGGGCAATGTGTTTTATTATAACAGGGGGCCCAGAGGGCCCCCCAGCCCCAGGGACCGCCACCCCCGGGGCTTATTTCTTTTTATAATAATGGGGGGCTCATAGGGTCCCCCAGCCCCGGGGATTGCCTACCCCGGGCCTTTTACATTATGTATGCAGGAGCCCCGGGGACTGCCACCCCCCAGGGCTTCTTTTTAAAAAAAAAAAAAAACCTGTGTGTGGAGGCTCAAGCCCCCCACACGCTCCCGGGACCCCCACCTCCCCAGGCACTACATTTTTAAATTGGGAGGGTCCGTGATTGTCCCCCCAACCCTGGGGACCACCACCCGGGGCTTTTAAATGTTGGGAGGGGGGCTGCCGGCTCCCCTCCTATAGCCTTGTGGTGGCCCTGGGCACCACCACCCCCCATGGCCAGCTCCTGCAGTGTCCCGGGGTGCCCACCTCTGGGACACAGTAGTTTTCTATGGTAGGATGGGAGCCTTGCGGCTCTCTCTTTCAGAAACCAAAGCCGATTGCTTTTCTGCATGGCTGCTCCCCATACAGAAAAGCAATGCTGGCTCCCGCAGGAGGCGGGGAGCTGGCAAGGAACCTGGGGGGCTTGGGAATACTTTCCTTCAATAGGCTAACATTGACTGGTTTCACTTGGAAATTCTTCTAAGTGTGGAGTTTTGGAGCTTTAAAAAAATCCCTCTAAAATCAGCCAACCTACAAATTCTGATTTACTCACCTGTTATCAGGAGAGACCTCAGTGCTGCATCTTTTATCCGAGCACTGACCCTGAAAAGTAATTCTAACTGTACTTACCAGTAACTTGTATTTCCTACCATAGGCTAACATTGACTGGTTTCATTCGGAAATTCTTCGTAGTGTGGAGTTTTGGTACTTTAAAAAATTCCTCTAAAATCAGCTGAACTACTAATTCCGATTTACTCACCTGTTATCAGGAGAGACCTCTGTGCTGCATCTTTCAGCCCACTACTGACCCTTAAAAGTTATTCTAACCGTACTTACAGTAACTTGTATTTCCTTCCATAGGATTCCATTGTCTAGTTTTCACCAGAACAGTTTCTAAGTGTCTATTTTCACAAAATAAAAATATTCCTTAAAAATCTCCTGTATGACTTAAACGCATTCTTTCAACTGTTTACAGGAGATGCACCAATGCTGGATCCAGGATCCACCACTAAGTATGAAAAAGTAATGATAACACTACTTACCTGCTAAGTGAATTTCCTCCCATAGGATAACATTGGTGATTCTATGTGAAAACATTTCTAAGTGTCAACTTTTAAAATACAATAATATTCTTTAAAAATCACTACTGTAACTAAAACACTTTTACTCAACCGTTTACAGGAGATGTCCAAGGACTGAATCTATGATCCAGTCTTGTGGTAAGAAAAGTAATCCATAAAGTAACTAATAGCATTTAACTAGAAAACACATTGAGGACAATGTTGCATTGTGTTTGAAATTGTGTTGCCCATTGCAACAACTGTAACTACTGCACTTAAAAGTCTATTGCCTATTTGCAAAGTAGTTAAACTAAAGTTATTCATTCTGAGAAAGTATATTTTGTAATATAATGTATAATGTAATTAAAATGTAAATTTAAAAAATAAAATATCTAAAAATAAATAGTTTAAAAAATGTAATAAATCAGTATAAAAAAATATATAAAAATTAATACATTAAAAAATTGTCATTTACAAAACCTTCGAAATTCACTGAAAAAAAACCAAAGGTTTCAGGCCTGATATAGTTAGGAATTAGCATTTAAAAAACCTTTGAAATTCACTGAAAAAATTATAGGTTTCAGGCCTGATATAGTTAGGAATTAGCATTTAAAAAACCTTTGAAATTCACTGAAAAAAACATAGGTTTTAGGACTGATATAGTTAGGAATTAGCATTTAAAAACGTTAGAAATTCACTGAAAAAAACGTAGGTTTTAGGGGTGTAATAGTTAGATGGACATTTCAGTCGTACAAAACCATTGAAATTTCTCTGTTATAGTTAGTTGTACTAACTATATCACGAGCGCCCGCAATCCACTGCTTATGATGTCACATATTACATCATTCATGACATGGTCAGTGACATCACTGATGACATCATCCAGTGAATGTGATTTGCTTCGTTATTTAAATCAAGTGATCAAGGTCCTTTGGGGAATGAAACGCGTAATGGCGGCAAATAAACCAGCATTCTAAAGCATGAAATTTTGGGTCCGTGTCTGCTTGCTTCTTGGAAAATGGAGATGGAGAAAAGTGGCGACTTTTACCACTAGCATGCTGCAAATAAATAGTGCATTATCAACTTCCTTTGTGTCCTTTTCCAATTGGGTTCCTGGAAACGATGGATGTAAGGCGGCCGTTCCCGGTCGTCGAAAAGTTCCCGTTCAAGTACGGGTTCCAGCCGGCACCAACTGGTGTCATGACGGCAAGGATGGAAGGTGAGTGAGCGCATTTCCAGGTTTGCGCTCACTCCAACACTGTTTTCGGCAATAAAGCGGAGTGGCAATACGACCAGTGCCTATCTTCACCCACATTGGTTTTGAACTTTGGTAATTTTCACAATGGTATCGCGCACCCACTGGGGAACAATTACTTACCCACTAAAACAGCCAGAAAGCCGTGTTGTGGCCACGCCCCATCAGGGGCAGGAGTTATGCATATAATGAACACTGCAGTGAGTCCATTCTTTTGAACACGTCACAGAAGAAGGGAGCTGGTAACTCCCGAAACGCGTCTGGCTTTTGAACTTTCAAAGTGGTTTCCTGGTCCTCTTTTACCACTAGCATGCTACAAATAAAGAGTGCATTATCAACTTCCTTTGTGGCCTTTTCCAATTGGGTTCCTGGAAACGATGGATGTAAGGCGGCCGGTCACGGAAAAGGCCCCACGTTTAAGTACGGATTCCAGCCGGCACCAACTGGTGTCATGATGGCAAGATTGGAAGGTGAGTGAGCGCATTTCCAGGTTTGCGCTCACTCCAACACTGTTTTCGGCAATAAAGCGGAGTGGCAATACGACCAGAACCTATCTTCACCCACATGGGTTTTGAACTTTGGTAATTTTCACGATGGATGGCGCACCCACTGGGGAATAATTACTGTCGCACTACAACACCCAGAAAGCCGTGTTGCGGCCACGCCCCATCAGGGGCAGGTGTTATGCATATAATGAACACTGCAGCAAGTCCATTCTTTGAACACACCACAGAAGAAGGGAGCTGGTATTCCCGAAACACGTCTGGCTTTTGAACTTTCGAAGTGGTTTCCTGGTCCTCTTTTACCACTAGCATGCTGCAAATAAAGGGTGCATTATCAACTTCCTTTGTGGCCTTTTCTAATAGGGTTCCTGGGAAACGATGGATATATATATATATATATATATATATATATATATATATATATATATATATATATATATATATATATATATATATATATATATATATATATATATATATATATATATATTCACAGAAAAAACCATAGGTTATAGACCATATATAGTTAGGAATTTGCATTTACAAAACCTTGAAAATTCACTGAAAAAACCATAGGTTATAGACCATATATAGTTAGGGATTAGCATTTAAAAAACCTTATTTTATTTGCACAAAACCATTGAAATTCCATATATAGTTAGTTGCACTAAGTATATATCGCGGACCCGCAATCCACTGCTAATGATGTCACATATTACATTATTCATGACATGGTCAGTGACATCACTGATGACATCACTGATGACATCTCAAATGACATCACTGATGACATCACTGATGACATCACTGATGACAACACCCAGTGACTGTATGTTTCTGTAAAGTTAAAATATGTCTTACATATTGAAGAATGAGTGGATGTATAAGTGTCTGGATGAAGGATTTAGTAGGTGCATGACTGACTGTATGAGAGAATGATTAAATGTGTCTCACTGAGTGTATGGGTTAGTGATTAAAGTGTCTTAATTTGGCAATCATTATTTATGTTGTTCTGTAAACTGCTGCATGTTTAAATCAGTAGCTATATCAGTAACTATATGGGTTATTGAATGGTTGCCCAAGTATTTGTATGGGAGACTGAGTATGTGTGTGGGTGGCTGGGAGGTGTATAACTCTGTGCATAGATGTGTGAGCAGTTGATTCCCTAGGTGTATGGGTTCAAAAGTGCATGTAGAAACAGCTGTATGGACAGTTGACTGTGTGCATGAGTATATTGGTGAGTGAATGGATATCTCAGTGCTACATGTCAAAGTAAGTACATATGTAAAACACACTCCATGTGAGAGTTGACATATATAACTAACTGAACATAAGAGCCAGTGAATGTGTGAGTGGCTGTATGAATCATTGTGAACTTGTATCAAGGATTGTATAAGAGAGTAAATATGTGTTACTATATGTTTGAATAAGTAAGGTGTGTATAACTGTATAGTTGAGGAAATGGAGATGTGATTGATTCTTTGCATGACTGACTAGGTGTGTGAGTAACTCCATGGATGTGTGACAGTCTGTGAGTGCCTGTTTACACTGAGTGTATCTAAGGTTATATTAGAGTCTGAAGATGTATTATCACATGTATTATCACATAAATGATATCATCAGTGATGTAATCAGTAATGTCAAATGAGATGTCAGTGATGTCATCAGTGATGTCATTTGAGATGTCATCAGTGATGTCATCAGTGATGTCATTTGAGATGTCATCAGTGATGTCATCAGTGATGTCACTGACCATGTCATGAATGATGTAATATGTGACATCATTAGCAGTGGATTGCGGGTCCGCGATATATAGTTAGTGCAACTAACTATATATGGAATTTCAATGGTTTTGTGCAAATAAAATAAGGTTTTTTAAATGCTAATCCCTAACTATATATGGTCTATAACCTATGGTTTTTTCAGTGAATTTTCAAGGTTTTGTAAATGCAAATTCCTAACTATATATGGTCTATAACCTATGGTTTTTTCTGTGAATTTCATTGGTTTTTTAAAAGCTAATATCTATAGCTGTAAAATATATTCTTTATTAAGTGACGTATCACGTAGCCCGTGAGACGCCTCACGATGCATCGCATAACCGTGACGTATCGTGTCTGCAGCGCAAACCAAACCCAAAACGTAAGCGCGCCAGAACACGCTTAAAGATATATATATATTTTTTAACCTTAATTAGACAAAATCCACACGTGCACATATCACAAACGTTCAAAAAACACAATATGTCGGACTCCCGTTACGCTGCCGGTTAGCTGCCCGGTTAACGTACCAGGAAGCACCTTTACCGCGCAAAATCGCAATTTTTTTTTTCTTTTGCCCTGCAGGGAACTTTAATAGCCCCCTCATCAATCCTAGGGGTTCAGGAGGGGTCTGCCTTACCCCTTTCATTCATTTACACCTTTTTTTTTTCCACCTCTTGTCTCACGATCCTACCGAGAGACAAGATGGCGGCCGCTCTGGACTGTTTACAATGTTGACAGCCAATCAGCTACTCCTCAGGATTTTTTTTTTTTGGGCCTCGCGTGGTTTTATAATATCCCCCTCATCAATCCTATGGGGTCAGAAGGGGTCTACCTTGCCCTCTTTCCTTCATTTCCCCCTTTGTTTTGGTCTCCTCTTGTCTCTTGATCCTACCGAGAGACAAGATGGCGGCCGCTCCGGACTGTTTACAATGTTGACAGCCAATCAGCTACTCCTCAGACTCCCGTTACACTGCCGGTTAGCTTCCCGGTTAGCTGCCCGGTTAGCTGCCCGGTTCGCTTACCAAGACGCGTCTCTACGGCGAAAAAATCGGATTTTTTTTTTTTTGGGGCCCCGCGTGGCTCTATAATATCCCCCTCATCAATCCTAGGGGGTCAGAAGGGGTCTACCTTGCCCCCTTTCCTTCATTTCCCCCTTTGTTTTGGCCTCCTCTTGTCTCTCGATCCTACCGAGAGACAAGATGGCGGCCGCTCCGGACTGTTTAGAATGTTGACAGACACCGGAGGGCCAATCAGCTTCGCATCGCAAAGTTCCGATACGCGAAAAGTTCGCTAACCGGATCGCTGCCCGGAGCGCTGTTACAGATATATATCTTGATTTAAACGTTAATTTCTCAAAATCCACTGAAGCACATATATTGAGACCTAGCAAAGGCACACCGGGCTAACAGTCCCTACAATTTTGCCAAGTTTCGTGGAAATCCATTCAGCCGTTCGGGCTAAAAGTGAGTCCAACCGCCCTATGGAAATTAACATGGGAAAAACGCGTTTTGGGACCCCCCTTTTTTCGCAGCCACCCCTTGACGAACCCCCCCCAAATTTCCAGGAGCTGCTCAGAAACAAAATGTGCCATTTTCCTGAAAATTTCAGCCGATTCCGTCCACAAACGCCAAAGTTATTAGACATAGAATTTTCAGAAATCCCATAGGGAATAAATCCTAACTATATATACCTACTGGCGGTCGCCAGTAGGTAATATATATATATATATATATATATATATATATATATATATATATATATATATATATATATATATATATATATATATATATATATATATATATATATATATATATATATATATATATATATATATATATATATATATATATATATATACATGGGAATGTTTATTAAAACTGGGCATGCCAGTAGAACTGGTAAGGCTTTCGGTGAATCTACATGCCCAGACGTATGCACAGGTTCTCTGGGGTAAGCCTGGCGAGGTTACTGATAGATTTGATGTCGCCAAGGGTGTTAGACAAGGGTGTGTACTGGCCCCTACCTTATTTTCATTAGCGGGGTCCTAAACTATTTTACTAACCACCCTACAGATGCTCCATCCCTGGCCGGTATGAAAATTCCTCTGCTCATGTTCGCTGATGACATGCTTTTAATATCTAAAGCAAGGCAGGGAATACAGCTAGCCCTGTCTAGGTTTGAACTGTTTTGCCGCGAACATGAGCTAGAGGTTAAAGTGGCCAAGACCAGGTTTATGGTTCTATGGGGGAAGAGCCCAATTACATCTAGGGTAATAATGGGTGGGGCTACCCTTGAACAAACCTCGGTCTTTACATACCTTGGTGTCACATTTAGTGATAATCTTAGCTGGGACCCCCAGAAAGCATGCTCAATTAGGAGGAGCTCTCCTTAAAGAACATAAATGTTCCCAAACAAAACCCATGTCCCCACTTATGAAGATCTACGGTTCAAAAATCTTGCCAGCAGTGCTGTATGGCGCAGAGCTCTGGGGTTATAGTAACTTGGATCCCCTTAAAGTCGCCCAAAACAAATTCCTTAGGGCAGCTACAGGCCTTCCGCAGTCTACACCCCGCATTCCCCTTTTATATGATTTAGAGTGCCAACCAGTTGAGGATGTTGCGCAATATAGACCACTAGCGTTTTGGCGGCACCTGTGGACTACGCCTGAACTATCCCTATATGCGAAAGCCCTGTTAGAAGTAGGGGATCTTCAGGGTTCTCACAGGATAGGCTGGTTAGAAACCTTAGAACCACACTGTCTGATATGGGGTTGGGGGAACTCTGGTGTAATCCGGACACAGTTACTTTTCCCCCGAAAAAGCTGTTGAGAGATCTGTACTGGGGATGGGCCGTTTCTAAAAGACCTGCTTCACTGACAGACGGCTCCTTGACGGCATCCTTTGTGTTGGTGAAGGATGTCTGTCACCTTGAAGACTACTGGAATGTCATTACTAGGCCTCTGGATCTTAAGCTATTCCATCAGCTTAGGGTAGGGACACTAGCGCTCAGGGGTCTAACTAAGTCTTTGGCCAACAGTGGTAATGGATACTGCCTAATGTGCACAGAGTCGGAAGAAACAATTGACCACTTTCTCTTCGTCTGCCCTATGTACCTAGGAAATATATGTTGTATTATAAATGTTTTTTAAAAGGTTTTTTTTATTGTGAATGAAGTCTTGTATATTGAGATTTAATGCTATTTTTAGTTTGTTCTCAATGCATATTAATTTATTGTTTTAATAATAGTACACAATCTTAATCATATCTGCGATTTGTACTGTAGGGTACTGTACCCACTCCAACTGGATGTTTTTATGGGCTGAATTGTTTTTATGGTTGATTTGTGTAGTATGTCTTTTCTGATGAAATATCGAATAAAGACTTTTTTGACCTGATATATATATGAATTACAAAGGTTTTTTAATGCTAAATCCTAACTAAAAGTCTCACTTTTTAAGTAAGACTGTTACCGCTCTAGTTGTTCTTTAGAACACTCTGGTACATACTATCATTGGGCTATAGTTGCGCTACATCTGGCTGATATTTGGGCTACATTTGTATTTTTTGTCTCTGGTGGCCATCTTTGGGCTACATTGGGCTACATTGGGCTCCATTGGGCTACATTTGGGATACATTTGGGCTCTAACATATATAAAGCCCAAATATAGGCCAATATATATTTTTTTAAAGTTAATTTTCTTAAAAACAACTGGAGCATATATCTTGAGACATAGCTATCAGTCCTTACAATTTTTCCTTTAAAAAAAAAAAAAACATTTGTCTTGGAGCGCTTCCGGTGCCCGCCCCGGTGAGCGCCCCAGAAAGCTTACTATTTTGAAGCGCCCCGGTGCGCGAACCGGGAAGCGTCCCGTTAGCGCCAATGTCGCGATCGAAAACAACATCGTGAAGCGTCGCGTAAGCGTGACGTATCGCGTAGCTGCGTGATGCGTCCTATGACGCGCTGCGTAAACGCACCCGGAAGCGCTCCGCGGCGCGGCCCGGAGCGCGTAACGTAAGCGCGCCGGAGCACGTAACGTAAGCGCATCGGGTCATGTGACCTGAAAATAACACTTTTCATTGGTTTAGAACATTTTTTTTCCCAAATGATGAAAGCCCCCACCTTTTTTACACACTCTGACTTTCATCTTTGTGAGAGGAAGACCTGTTCCTGCTTGTTCAGTCATGGCATCTGTGGTAGCTGCAGCTGGTGGACCCCCACCACCACCACAACCACCTAGGAAGGAAGGACCACCTGCACAGTTCCTTCCAAACCCAGAGGAAGAGGAAGAAGAAGAGGAAGAGGAGGTAGAGCCGAGGCAGTTCTTGCGTGAAGAGCCCCGGCAATCCCACCGCTTAGCCCATTTTATATGGCAATTTCTTTTTTTACCCTCGAGGGCAAAAAAAGGTCAATGCCTGGCTGGTGACATGCCTCATTTGCGATGCAGTTCTGTCCCGAGGCACAGACAAAAAGTATAGTTTGGGAAACTATACTATGCACCGCCACATGCAGAGGTGGCATCCAATCAATTATAGCGTTGCTGAGGTACATCACCTCCAGGATAACCCACCAACTCCTGTGGCCAGTACATCATCACAGGAAACTCTATCGGGACCAGAAGCGAGGGAGACGGTCCCAAGTATTCAAAACAATTTTGCGCACCTGAAGCTAGTGTGCATTTATTGTGGTGCACTAATTTGTTATGGGGAGATGAGTATCATTTTAATTAATAGAGCATAATAGAGCATTTGAAAACCACAAGTGCTCGAAACGCCCCAAGAAGTAATTTTTTTTTTTTGCTCCTGTTGAGCCCTTTCTAATGCCTGTTTTTCGTTGTTCCCCCCCAAAAAAAACAAAAAAATATAAAATTGTTCAAAAAATACAAAAAAATAAAAAAATGTTCAGAAAAATAATAAAAAAAATATAAAATAACAAAAACAATAAAAAAAAAGTTCTTTTCAGAACTACCTCCCATTTATAAAAAATTGCTAAAATGTTTAACACTCTCTTTTTTTTTATTTGCTTCCCGGTTCGCGCGCCGGTGCGCGAACCGGAAGCGAACCAAAAAAAAAAATAAAGAGTGAGTATAAGGGAAGGAAACAGAGAGAATAATGTTAAAAGAAAGACAGCTAGAGGGAGTAACACAGAGATACTGTATAATAGATAATTATACAAAGAAAAGATGTAAGAGGGTATAACTGAGAAAAAGAAAATAGATAAGGAAGTGAAAGAAAAAAAGAGTAGAAGAATAATAAACAAGAGTTACTTGGAGAATGTGAGTGAATGTTCAAATTAAAAAGAAAGAGAGTAAAGGATGTGGAATGAGAGGTAGGGATAGAACCGGACTAAAACAACAACCCTGAGGGAAGGTGTTAAAAAAACAGTGAGCGAAAGTAAATAGGAATAAAACAAGGTGTATGATAATGAATAAGGTTAAAACATGTGGAATGACAGAGAGAAAAAACAGAAAGAAGAAAAGAAGAAGTGACAGAAAAGGAATAATTCAAGCAGCAAAGAAATGTAAAGCGCATCGGGTCATGTGATTTGAAAATAACACTTTTCATTGGTTCTCTTCATTTCTTTTCTCCAAATAATGAAAGCCCCCTCCTTTTTTCCTCATTCTTACTTTCTTCATTGAGAGAGCAAGAGCTATTTTGGAGGAGACAATAGCTTCACTTGTTGCTGCAGCTGGTCCACCCCCACCACCACCCCCACCACCCAGAAAAGAAGGTCCACCACCACAATTTCTTGGAGGACAAGAAGAAGAGGAGGAAGAAGAGGAGGAGGATCAACATCAAAGGGTCTACCTCCCAGAAGAACCAAGACAAAGGCACGTCAAAGTGCACTTCATTTGGCAATTTTTTTCTTTTCCAGATGACCAAAAAAAGGTGAATGCCCCTAAAGTCACCTGTCTCATCTGTGACAAAGTTCTCTTCAGGGGCAATCCCTCCAAGTAATATTCTTTTGGTAACTATACCATGATCCGCCATGGAGAGGTGGCATCCCAATAATTTGGCCCAGGCTGAAGTCCGGGAACTTCGGCACAACCTACCCCCTGTGGCCAGCACTTCCTCTTCAGTACCCTCACATTCTGTACCAGAAGAACGGCAAATGGTGCCAAATATTCAACCAAAATTTGGCAAGGTCAAATTTCTTTGCATTTTGTGTGGCAAAACTTTATGCTATGGTGAACTTAGCGTCACCTTAATAAATACTGCTATAGACAACCACAAATACAGCAAGGAAAGAAAACAGTAATTCTTTTCTTTTTTTTGCTCCTGTTGAGCCATTTCCAATTCCCTGTTTTTTGTTTGTTCCCTAAAACCCCCCCCAAAAAATATAAAATTGTTCAAAAACACAAAAAATTTTAAAACAATGTTCAGAAAAATAATAAAAAAATATTAAAGAACAAAAAGAATAAAAAAAAGTTCTTTTCAGAACTACCTCCCATTTATAAAATATTGCCAAAAAATTTTCAACTCTGGCATTCTTTTTTCTCTGTTGTGCGCTTCCCGGTGCGCTCCCCGGTGCGCGTACCGGGCGTTCCCCACGCAAAAATCGATTTTTTTTTTTTTTTTTTGCCCCGCGGGGCCCTTTTAAAGCCCCCACATCAAACCTAGGGGGTCAGGGAGGGTCTACTCTGCCCCCTTATGGTCAATTACCCCTTTGTTTTGGCCACCTCTTGTGTCTCCATCCTACCGAGACACAAGATGGCGGCCGCTCCGGACTGTTTCGAATGTTTACAGACAACCAAGAACCAATCAGCTTTCTGCCCGTAAGTCGCGTGGCGCACCCGGTGCGCTCCCCGGTGCGCGTACCGGGGCGCTGTCATAGATATATATATTTTTTTGAACCTAAATTACTCAAAATCCACTGGAGCACATATCTTGAGACATAGCAAAGGCACATTGGGCTACCAGTTCCAACAATTTTGCCAAATTTGGTGTAAATCCATTCAGCCGTTCGGGCTAAAAGTGAGGTCGACCGCCCTATGTAAATATACATGGGGAAAACGCGTTTTGGGACCCCCCTTTTATCTCGGCCCCCGCTTGACGCATCCCCCCCAAACTTTCAGGGAAGGACCGGAGCTCGACGAGGCCATTTGAGGAAATATTCAGGCAGATTCGTCAACCGGCGCCAAAGTTTTTCCAAATAGAATTTTGAGATTTAACATTGAAAAAAATCCTAACTATAACTACCTACTGGCGACCGCTTGAAATCACCAAGTGGTGGGAATATTATTCTTTGTCTAAATATGCAGATGCTAAACGTGTACCAAGGGGCTTAAGAATTATGTTGGCTCCAAGCTTCGAAAACCCAAATCCTTTGATGTTAAAGGAATGGGGCCAAAGTAATTTAGCAGCCTCAATGAATTTAGTTCATATTTTAATCAAATATGCTGCCATTGACAGAGATGCCATTTTGATCACTATTAAGAAACTTGAAGAACAAATAAATGCAATGGAAGAAACTGAAACCATCAAAAAATTAAAGGATGCCATGAATGAGAGACTGAAAAAACATGCAGATAAAATCAAACCAAGGAAAGTCAGTAAATTTGTGCGTGATGCTGCAGACTATGCTAATGGTCAAATATTCACGTTCGCGCGCAAATATAATGTCACAAAACGACAGCAATTCAGTGGAAAAGGGACCAAAGTGCCAAAATCAACATCAACAACTACATCTATGGAGGCACAAGATCAAGTCACGGGGAGTTCTAATTCCGATATCGCTTCTACATCAAGCGAATCGGTGAGCTCAAACGATGATTTAACCACAACTGGTCTCCCAATGCCTATTTTTGCTATAGATGAAGAGCTTGGTTTTTTAGTGGAAGAAAGGTTGCACACTTTGAGACCACGCCAAAAGAACACAACAATACTCGCAGAAACAAAAATAGACGGGAAAGGAGAAGGAAACGCAAACAAAGGGGGATGGAACAACAAAAAAACAAACCAATCATAGAAGAAGAAGAAACAGAGTTAGAGAGATCCATTGTAAATCTCTCAGACATAACTTTAACGAAAGCAGAACAACAACTTCTGATGCTTGGTCTTAATTTCTGCCCCGAACAGAATTTCAGATATGCCCCCACTAGAGTGGATGTGTATCGCTACATTCGAAAATTAAAATTGAAGAAATTCTTTGCGTTACAAAAATTGAAATCCGCAACAGGCATTGAAGCTAATACCAGTACTAGCAATATTGAAAACACAGCTCAACTATCAGCCTCTGATGTACCATTTTATCTTGATATGCATGATCTAGAAGGCGCAACCAGCTCTCAACCAATGACTAATGATGGCGAAACTAGCACACGAAAAAGACTAGAGAAAATTAATATGATTCAAAAAGGTGCTGGTATTACGCCATTTAAAGGAAAATCAGATTTTGTACCTATCATGGCAAAAGATGCGGTGGATGTTTTTCAGGACTGTATAATTGCAGACATCAAAGACTTGTACAAATAAATTAACAACCAAAAGAAAAAGAAATATAATGTGCAAAAGGCCAAATATTTTGAACTCATGAAGAAATTAAAAGACAACCCCAATATCATAATAAAAACTGCAGACAAAGGGGTAACATCGTCATTTGGCCCAAATCTGATTACTCTGCAGAGGCACAAAGGCAACTACAGGACCCTGCCTGTTACATCAAGTCAACCAATAAAGAGTATTTAAAAGCTAATGATGTTTTGCACAAACGACGTCTAAAATACCGCAGAGAAGGCCTCATCCCAGCAGACGAATATAAATTTATGTACAATGAGCATCCAGTCCTGCCATGTCTCTATTTAATTCCAAAAGTTCACAAAGGGACATCACCGATTCCCGGCAGGCCCATTATCTCCGCCATCAATAGTTGTGGAGAAAATGTGGGCCAATATATTGACTTTTTTCTACAAAGTTGGGACAGCAATCTCCCCAGCTTTGTCCGGGATACTACTGACTTTTTGACTAAAATAGATGATTTGGAATGGCAGAACGACATGTTGCTCATCACTCTTGACGTTGAACAATTATACACCAGCCTTGCTCATCTTGATGGCTTAAATGCAATAACATATTATCTTGGCCAACGACCTGTTGAACTGTACGAACATAACAAGGTGATATTAAGTTTGATTGAATGGTGCCTGAGTAACAATTATTTTTCATTTGGTAAGGAAATCTGGAAACAACTAAGGGGTGTGGCTATGGGGGCCTGGTTCTCCCCCAGCTATGCGTGTTCACACGTTGGCTGGTGGGAGGAGCGGGTCCTCAAGGTTACACACCAAACATGGGTACGGGAGAAGATTGTGAAATATCTCAGGTATATTGATGACATTTTTATTGTATGACAAGGGGATGAGTACGAAGCACAGCTATTCATTGCTGAAATCAATGACAACCCCCTCAATCTGAAATTTACTTCTAACATCAGTGCTAAACAAGCAGAATTTCTTGATGTCAAAATGTACATAGATGATAATAACCGTATCCAAACTACCTTACATAGAAAAGCCACGGCGGGCAATACTACGCTCCATGCCGCAAGCCTTCATCCTAAGCACACTATCCACAGCATACCTTATGGAGAAATCCTAAGGCTAAAAAGAATATGTAGCACTGCTGAGGATTTCAAAATATGTATCCTTGAGTTAAAAACGCGAATGAAGGCCCGTGGATACTCAGACCAGGTATTCAACCAAGCACTGGCCAAAGCTGAAAGTTTCTCTAGAGCCAGTCTACTCTCCAACACTGTAAACAAGAACAAAGTGGTCACTGATGTGACCAAAATAAATGATGTAGACTGCCCTAGATTCATCACGGACTATAGTAGTCAGGAAAACAAAATCAGGCAGATAATCAACAAACATTGGCGTACGGTTCAGACAGATGCTGTTTTAGGATGTATGTTACCTGACAAACCTTTGGTCACTTTCAGGCGGGCACAAAACATGGGCGCAATTTTAGATCAGAGCAGCCCTGAATTACAACAGAAACCTAATTGGTTAATATCAGCTGGTTTTCACAAATGCACAACTTGCAGAGCATGCAAGTTTGGAGTCAATAAAACTCATTATAGAACTCCTTTTTCTACTGTTGATATCCCAATTAAGGGTAGCCACACCTGCAAAACCGAATATGCCATGTATGTCCTGACGTGCACTTGCGGCCTTAATTATATAGGCAGTACAAAACAGCAAGTGCACGTCAGGATTTTACAGCATATCAGAGCTATTTTACATAGTGACCAGGCATATCCAGTGGCTCGCCACTTTGAAAGCACCCATAATAAAGACCTTAATTGCCTCTCATACTATGTAGTGGCTTCTGTCCCCAAGCCTAGAAGAGGAGGCAACCGGGAGCTCTAATTGAGGCGGCTAGAGTCGAGCTTGATCCTTGAATACGACAGTAAATGGCCTAATGGCCTCAATAATACCGAGGATCTACGTCACTTTCTTTAAATGCTCACTCTAATATCTATATGCCGGATTAAGAAAATTTGTCATCCTAAACAGCATCCTATTGGCTTCCTAGATATGTCAGGTTCCCTGTGATCTAGGGAGTTGACTCATTCTGAGACATTGCACCTACAAAATATTATGTTCATATATACTGATGTAAGTGGCCGGTCAAGTTCCTTGTCAGCCACTTCTATGCATATTTCATCATGTTCTGCTCCTTCACTGTATATAGTATTCACTTTTATACTTACATATTCATGAGTTTTAGATGTGAGATTTTTTCAACACACATTTTACACATGGTGTCTTTTATCTAATCTTTTTACTTGATGATGTATTTATACTGGTATCAAATGTTTTTGTGCATGCTTTTAATAAGACAGATAGGAAGATATTAATTCTCCTTTAAAGTCAAAATTAGCATTTATGCATTTTATACACAGATCAATATCATCATGCACTCACAGCACTTTTTCCTCTTCCCTCTAACTGCATTTTTGCATAGAATACAAATTACTCCATGAATTGCAGACTGTGATTCAATGAAAATTTGTTATTTGCACTTTCACCACTTTTTCCCGTTCCCCCACTGTTTACAGGTCGCTAATTTGCACATATGACAACATTTGCACAGGGATTTATCCCAAAAATAACTGCATAAGAAATTTTACAAATGTAAATGCTTCTTTAAAAAGAAATGTCTTTTTATTATATCAAATATCAAAAGTTATTTTTTGATGTAAATGAAACTCATGTAGTACATGCAATGTAGCTGGTCATTTATATCGTAGAGTCTTTTCTCTACCTTTATGATCATGTGACCTGAGAGTAAAGTGGCGGGGGAGGCGGGCTTCACTGCATTATAAAAACAAAAAGAATTCATTGAACCAGTGCATGTGAACAAGGGCTTTATAAGCCCGAAACGCGTCTTGCCCTCGCATTTTCCAACCTTGTGCATTAAACATCTGTGAATCCTGATTGTGGTCCGTCTCCTATTGGCCTCGTGGGTTCTGAATCGCACTAGGACCTGTAGTGGCGTTCTTGGGAGTTTGCGCAGCTATATATATATATTATATATATATATATATATATTATATAATTGGAATTTCAGATTTTGTTCTAGAAACAGTAGTAAGTAAGTGCAAGTGCAAGTGTAAACATTTGACTCTGCAATTTTAAGTGCTCAGATTCAGAATAGTGAATTCAGGTTCTGTTAGGTTCATTTGCCATCTTTTGATGAAAGATATAGTCTGTTTTGCAGTTCAACATAGTAGGAATTCGGGCATGTATATTAGCCGAAGAATGGTATTTTAACTCTAATTGAGGGAGTTAGCAAACCACATCTTGGACCATTCAGCAGTTGTAAAGAAAACCTTTCACAAAACAGAGCTTTAAGTGCAAAATCTAGCAAGCAACAATCAAGCAAAGAATAAGTTAACAAAGGCTATGGGAGGATAAAAAAAACAGATCTTCTGTTGCACTGAAATCGACACAGGAAAATGACTGGGAATTCTTTTTTTGCAGGCTGCCAACCTGTCTGTAATCTACATGGATAGTTCATAATTGAAGCCCAATGTATGTTGTATGTAATGACATTCGTATCAGACCCTGTGTGTCTGTAATTTCAATGCTGCCAGCCACAAGACTCTGAGGCCTAATCAACCAACTGCCTCCCAGTCTTCAGGAATTATTTTCATACTTTTGCCACTGTTTACCCCCTGTAATGTGCTATCTTACTCTGTTTTGTCGCTCTCCTTAATGTGCTTTTCTTGCATCCCATTGTGCAGAGGGTTGTAGCTTCAGGGGAGGCAGTCGCGGATGGCAAAACTAATGGGGTGGGAAAATGAGTTTGTCAGAAACATTAAACAAAGGGAAAAAAAGAAAAAATCCCTTACCTGCTTGAAAATCCTCTGCGCTCTGGTTGGTCTTCATATTCTCATCTTCACATCCAGCCTAGGACCCTCAACAACTTCCCTAACCAATCCTGGTAATTCTCTCATGCTGCATGAGAGCAGACCGAGGATTGGAGGTAGTGGACTCTATGACTGCTCCTGAGGACACTAAAGCCCTACACTTGTTCTGACCCAGCTGTCTTAAAAAGTCCACCCTCCCCCTGCTGCTATAGAGCAACAAGCCCACCCCGCCCTGACACTCGGTTTGGACCGGGGAGAATGAAAAGTACAATTTTAATCAATTAACTTGATCACCACTTTATTTTTCATCTGTGAGGTTTATTGTGTTTAGTGGGGCAATGCTCTTTGGCTCAAATGGAGGAGCCGCCCCTGCAGGGTAGTTGTCTTGCGTGTGACACCCCCACATGAATGTATTCTTGGCCACTGTCAAGCAGGCAGGAAAACAGGTAAAAACAATTGCTCCCACATGCAGGAAGCAGCATTTCTGGCTGCTATTGTGTCTGGGAGCAATGCAAACTCACCCTGGAGTCAGGGAGCTGGCACGGACCGTGATGGTATTGAGGTGCCCCCTGCGATCCTGAGCGCTGAACAATGGGTACAGTGGGTGGGTTACAGGGCACCCAGGATCATGAGGTAGGCCCTGGGGATGCGGTCCCCGGGGCCAAAATCTGCCTGGGGAGAGGGGCTGTGTGACTCCGATCTCCTTCTTTAAAGCACAAACAATCCTAACATCTTGGGCTTGGGGAAGGAAAAGCAAGTGTGTTTCCTTCTGTATTCCACATTGAAAAACGAGCTAAAAGCCTTAATGGAGGTGATTGATCATTGATCTATTGGACGCAATCTGATCTTTAGTGACTGAAGTTTGGGTTCTTTCTTGTCATCTCCTGGTGAGACTAAAGTCCATGGATCTCTCGCTTAGTTACCCTGTGTATGTAAATTCCCAAAATCATTTGCAAGCTCCACCCGTTTGGTCCCTCCCCATTTTACTTAGTAGTATGCAAAGGTCTTTTTCCCTTTTTCCATGTTGATGGACAGCTTAACAAACGGTCCCAAGTGTATTTCCTGCTGATTTGGAAACATGTTCTTGATGCAGAGAAATCTAAGGACATCTCCACCAAACAAAGAAGCATATACTTCATAAAGTTAAGAGGAAGTCCCCTTGTTTTGTGGAGATTCCACTATTTATTGTCTTGTCTTCTTCTCTAGTAAAGATTCATGCTATCAAAGATTTGTGGATCAAGACCTCAAGGAACAATTACCTTTCCAAAATTAAATGCACACTAGGTCACTGGAGACCTTTCCTCATGGTCCACTACTAGCTGTGGTGGAGAATATGCACTACAAATTTACCCAATGAGCTAGCACTTACTAATTACCCATTACAAGGTACTCTTGTTGGGAAGATATTTTATGCAAAACTGTGGAGTCTGTTTGGATAAAGGGGCAGGCAAAGTTCGGCAGGCAAAGTTCTGTTCTGGCCCAGTCACTCATATAGCTACCTCCACGCCCACACAAACACTAAATCACCTACTCGCACACCCATTCAGCTACTCCCACATACACTCACTGACACATATAGGAACTCACACAACTGCTCATACACCCACATAACCAGTGGCATACCAACTCACAAACCCAAATAGCCACTCACACACCCACAAAGCTACTCAACCCCAATCATGCAGCCACTCACACAGCCACTTACAGATCCATACAGCCACTTACACACCCACTCACTGACCCATACAGCCCACACACCCACAAACCCATTCACACAGCCACTCAATGACCCATTCAGCCACCCACACATCCACTCACTGACCTATACAACTACTCACACACCCACTCTCAAAGGTTACAAGTTACAGTTAGGATATCAAATTAGATACCTTCAAAATTCACAAAAAACAAAGGGTAAAAAGTACGAAATAACATTAAAAAACCTTTGAATTTCACTGAAAAAAACAAAGGTTACTGGTACATTATAGCTAAGAAATAGATGTTTAAAAACCTTAAAAGTTCACTGAAAAAATAAAAGGTTACAAGGATTTTATAGTAAGGCTTCGATTTCACAACCATAGAAATTCAGCAGTTATAGTTACCTGAGCTAACTATAACTTATGACCCCGCAATGCACTGCTTATGACCTTACTAATTACCTCACTCATGACATAATCAGTGACATCACTCATGACATCTCAAATGACATCACTGATAACATCTATGATGACATCCACAGAACCACTCACACAGCCACAAAAATGCTCACAGGTCCATACAACCACTCACACACTCACTTGCATGCCCAAGCAACCACTCGCACACCCACTCACTCAGCTGCACCACCTTTAATATACCCACTTAAACACCCATACAACCACTCACACACGGACTCACAGACCAATACAACCACTCAAACACCCACCCACTGACTCATATAGCCACTCATAAACCCACTCATTCAACCATTCAGTTACACAGCTATTCACTTATGCATACATCTACTTATATAGCCAATCCCCCATTCACTCACACTGCCTCTCATTCACCTATATAGCTACTCACATACTCACTCATTCATCCATACAGCCTCTCACACACCCACTCACTCACCTACAAAGCCTCTTGAAGAGTCATTCACTCACCCATACAGTAACTCACAAGCCCACTCGCTTACCCATATACCACCCATACAGCCATGCACTCTCTACAACAGCTACTCACACACACTCACTTACCCATACACCCACTCAAACAGCCACTCACTCATGCATACAGCCACTTGCATACCCAGTCACTCACCATATCCTCTGCATATACCTGCTTTTGTTGACCTCCGGTGCATAAACTTCGAAATGCATCAACATGAGGACTGTAAAGTCGGAATGAAATTGCACCTTCATTTGCATTTAAGGGTTGTCAACTACCTGTTGTTTTGGAAACAAATGCGCACGGCTTTTTCGGCCCAGGAAGGCTGCATCACTCTTTGAACAAATAGGGGACTGCTTGCTGAGAAATGTCTCTCTTCCGTGTGACGGCACAATGGGGCAATAAATAAGAAGTCGGAAATTCATCCCGAGGCCCACCGGAGGCCTTAGTTGTGTCCTGGATATCGTGAATGTACACAGAACCCACTTGAGGGAGTAAATATTGGCAAAATTGACTACATATCTCAGCGTGAATTATAAAACAAGAAACAATTAGGGATGACACACCAGAGGTCAATAAAAGCAGAATTACGCAGAGGATAGTGTATAGCCAGCAATACTGTGCCAGTGCGAATGCCCTTCAGGAAGAAGATAGTAAACTGCAAAACGTTACGGCATGAGGACTGTTAGGTCAGAATGAAATTGCGCCTTCATTTGCATTAAAGGGTTGTCACCTACCTGTTGTGGAGTGTGTCTTCAAGACAGGAGAAACCTTTGAAAACATATACACACAGTGTTTTCGGCCGTGGAGAGCTACACCACTCTTTGAACAAATACGGGACTGCTTGAGAGGAAATGGCTCTCTTTTGTGTGCAGGCACAGTGGGGCAATAAATAAGAACTCGTAAATTCATCCCGAGGCCCACTGGAGGGCTTAATTGTGTGCTTGATATCATGAATGTACACAGAACCCATTTGAGCGAGTAAATGTTTGCAAAATTGACTACAAATTCCAGCATGCATTACAAAACAAGAAATGATAAAGCATGACGGACTGGAGGTCAATAAAAGCAGGAATACCCAGAGGATAGTGTATAGCCAGCAATAATGTGTCATCGCGAATGCCCTTCAGAAAGAACATAGTAAACTTCGAAACGCATCAGCATGAGGACTGTAAGGTCTGAATGAAATTGTGCTTTCATTTGCATTAAAGGGTTGTCACCTACCTGTTGTGGAGCGCGTCTTTGAGACAGGAAAAACGTTTGAAAACATATATATGTATGTATATATTGTAAGTTTGTCCTTTTTGTTGCTGATTCTTGCTGAATACAAAAATGGAAACGAACTCCACTTTATTTCATGCGTTTCTTTATTGTTTCTTGAGCTTTGCTGCCATGACGCGTTTCAGCCTCGCAGGGCCTTGATCTTATGTTTTTTTCGTCATTTCCACCCAGAATTTAAAGTGCTAAGTGCTCGTATCACAAGTGAGGACAGACTACTCGTCCGAACTTCACGTTATACAGTACATTTGTGAGACGTTGCTGTGTGCTTCGGTCCCACGGTTTTACTGCCATGTGCAAATTATGCCATTTGTTAGGATAAATACATAATATTTTACTTCTACATATTTAATACACCATTAAAAGCAATTAAAAGCAATTTGGATGACACATTGACACGCCTGAATGCAGGTTTTTGAATAGCAGTCCTATAACCTCAATGTTATCACTCAGCTAGGTATTCCCAACAACATATACAACTTGTCCTGTAAATTACTTAAGTTCATTGATTTTAATATCAATTTTATGAGGATCCTACGGCCAGTTATGTGTAAATTCTGCAAAGACAGATTGAATATTGCCCCTGAGGGCCAGCCTGAATGTAGGCCTAAGTCGAAGATGTATGCTGTCCTGTTAGAGTTTTTGTTATTGATGTGAATTGATACATATTAAAAACTCTTTTAACATTTCTGCTATGAAAATTCCAAGCAATAAATAGATACATTAAAATACTTAAATGCGAAAAGTGTCTAGAAAATTGCTATAAATTGCTTTCTGTTTAATTTTGTGGATCCCCAAACTTGTTGTGTACAAATGCTGAAATTGCAGGTGGGATGTTGCCCCTATAGCCGTGTATTCCCGCTATATGCTAAAGTGTCCCAAAAAGTGCTCATCTGCATACAGTTTGTATACAGGTAAAGTGCGATTTTTCCATTTAAAAATACGTTGTATTATGAATTAAATGGTTTCTTAACCACTCACATCCATAAAGAAATGGGGGGAAAAGAATTTTCTTCATATATTGCAGTTGGATGGAGCAGTGGCAAATATTGCAATTGATAAGTTTAACCATAATGGTTTGATCTCAATGGGAACAGTACTGTGTGTAGTAGCATGCTAATAAGTGGTTTCGTTTTTTCTCTCCATTTTATTCACTCCTCATTGTTTCAGAGCAAAGTATATAGGTCCTCTGTGATGTTTAATTCTTGAGGACTCTTGCTGTCCAGTTCTTCTTAATGGGAGTATGCAATCTATTACAAAATACTTCAAGTGGTCAGGATTCTTATCATGGACATCACTGAAGTGGCGAGCCACCGTAAAAGTTATATCCGAATTCGCTATGGCTCTAAAGTGCTGGATGGATGAACGCCACATCAGCCCCAGACATCACCATTGCCATCCCGGAAGGCTATAAGATCATTCGCAAGGACCGTACCGGCCACACAGGAGGAGGCATCGCTATCGTCCATAAGAAATCCATCCGCATCTCAACCAGCTCAGACGTCAATCTCGCCAACTCTGAACACCTTCACTTCCAGATCCACACCGACCCCAAGACCACGCTCAGAGGCACCCTCCTTTACAGACCACCAGGACCCCGCGCACAATTTAGTGAAGACATCAAGGACTTCATCACTCCACACGCGCTCCCCTCCGAGGAGTACATCCTTTTGGGAGACCTCAACTTTCACCTTGAAAAGAACAACGACCGCAACACCACCACCCTTTTGGACAACCTCGCCAACCTCGGACTTAAACAACTTGTCACTACCCCCACCCACATCGCAGGTCACACACTCGACCCTATCTTCACCTCCAGCAAACATGTCTCCTTCAGCCACACCACAGCTCTCCTTTGGACTGACCACAGCTGCGTTCACTTTACCTACAACAAGCCCACATCCAACATCCACCCCCAACCCACTCTGCAAAGAAACTGGAACAAAATCACCATCGACCAGATCTCCTCATCGCTTCTGCAAAACCCCCCAGCCCACTCCTCAAACCCAGACCAAGCAGCCACCAACCTCACCCAATGGTTATCCAACAGCGCCGACATCCTAGCACCACTGAAAAAACAACAAATCAAACTAGGCAGCAAGAATGCCTCCTGGTTCAACAATGATCTTCAGAAATCCAAGAAACTCTGTCGCTCCCTTGAGAAGGCCTGGAAAAAAGACCCAACCACCAGCACCAAGGACGCCTTCAAAAACGCCACCCGCATACACCACCAACTGATCCGGAATGCCAAGAAAGCCGCTTTCAAGGACCGACTAGATAACAACGCCCACAACAGCAAGGAATTATTCAACATCGTCAAGGAATTTACTAACCCCTCGGCCAACTCCAACGACATCACCCCCTCTCAAGCCCTCTGCGACTCCCTAGCCTCATTCTTCCACAACAAAATTGCAGACATCCACAACAGCTTCGACAACCGACCCAGAGACCAACCCACCCAACCCCCTGCAGGACCCCCACCCCCCCGAATATCCTCAATGACTGGAAGCCAATCTCCACTGAGGACACCATCCGTCTGATGAACTCTATCCACTCAGGATCCCCCACAGACCCATGCCCTCACCACATCTTCAACAAAGTAGACTCCATCATAGCACCACACCTCCGAGACGTCATCAACTGCTCCCTCAAATCCGGCACCTTCCCGGAAAGCTGGAAACATGCCGAACTCAGCGCCCTTCTGAAGAAACCCACAGCTGACCCCACCGAACTCAAAAACTACCGCCCCATCTCGCTCCTCCCATTCCCGGCCAAAGTCATCGAGAAAGCTGTCAACAACCAGCTCGCCGCCTTCCTCGAAACCAACAAATCCCTCGACTCCTCACAATCCGGCTTCCGAGCCAAGCACAACACTGAAACCGCCCTCATTGCAGCAACAGACGACATTCGAACTCTACTGGACAATGGAGACACAGTCGCCCTCATCCTCCTCGACCTCTCCGCAGCCTTCGACACGGTCTGTCATAGCACCCTTTTACAACGCCTCAGAAACGTCGGAATCCAAGGAAAAGCACTGGAATGGATCACCTCGTTCCTCACCGGAAGAACCCAGAGAGTCCGCCTTCCACCATTCAAGTCAGAGGCCACTGAAGTCATCTGCGGCGTACCACAAGGATCTTCACTCAGCCCCACCCTCTTCAACGTATACATGAGCCCCCTCGCGGTCATCGCACGCCAACACAACCTCAACATCATCTCCTACGCCGACGACACTCAACTGATCCTATCCCTCACCAGAGACCCTAACACCGCCAAAACCAACCTGCATGAAGGAATGAAAGAAGTAGCCGAATGGATGAAACACAGCCGTCTGAAACTGAACTCAGACAAAACAGAAGTCCTCATCCTAGGCACCTCCCCCTCCGCCTGGGATGACTCTTGGTGGCCAGAGGCCCTTGGAAAAGCACCCATCCCGACGGACCACGCACGGAACCTGGGCGTCATCCTGGATTCCTCACTCTCGATGAACAGACAAGTCAACGCCGTTTCTTCATCTTGCTTCAACATTCTTCGCATGCTCAAAAAAACATTTCGCTGGATCCCCACCGAAACTAGAAAAACAGTCACCCACGCTCTGGTCACGAGCCGATTGGACTACGGAAACACCCTTTACGCCGGTACCACCGCAAAACTCCAGACAAAACTCCAACGCATCCAGAACACTTCAGCTGGGCTCATATTAGACATCCCGCGTAAAGAACACATCTCTGGTCACCTGAAAAGCCTCCACTGGCTCCCGGTCAATAAGAGGATTACTTTCCGACTCCTAACCCACGCACACAAAGCACTCTACGAAATTGGACCCGAATGCCTCAACACACGACTGTCCTTCTACACCCCCCCCCCCGCCAGCTACGATCCTCCAACCAGGCCCTTGCCACTGTACCTCGCATCAACAAAACCACCATGGGAGGTAGATCCTTCTCCTGCCTGGCAGCTAAAACCTGGAACTCACTTCCCACTCACCTTCGCCTTACTCAGAACCACCTAGCATTCAGTAAGCAACTTAAAACGTGGATATTTGACAAGTAAGTCCCCACCCCTCTCCAAGCGCCTTGAGACCCTCTGGGTATGTAGCGCGCTATATAAATTTATTGACTTGACTTGACTTGACTTGTGGACCGGCAGTTTCGTGCTGCCCACGTACCGCAGCCCACAAGAGCACTCAGCACATAGACCGCAAACTCCGTTTTGCACGTTAGGTGTTTGTCAATAGTCAGAGGCCTATCTCTAAAGGTAGCGCTGAAGGACGTTTTACTGGTTCCAAATTTACAGGCCCTGCAAGCAGTGCACCTTACAAAACCCTTGCTACCGGTTAGCCAACTGGTGTATGTTTTCGTTTTCGGACTGCTGCTGACTAAAAAGTAACTGGTACTGGGAGCTTTTCTGTACGTAATTAAAGTAGATTGGGATAGTTTGTCTACCCCAAAACTTGATTACTCACCTGTAACTTGATTCAATGAATGAAGAAAATGAAGAAATAATTAAAAAAAAATGCCAAAATCTTTGGGAGAGTGCGACCCGTTCTCTTTCGGCGACGAAGGATTTGGAGGTGAATATGATATGTATATATATTTATACATACACACTCACACACACACACACATATATATATATATATATATATATATATATATATATATATATATATATATATATATATATATATATATATATATATATATATATATATATATATATCCAACGAATATCCAAGTATTGACTGCCTCCACCAGATCGAGAGTTGCGTCGTCCTGATAGGACTCCTTGGATTGAGCCCCTCACACTTCGTTCCATAAACGACCACGCCAGGTGAGATTTTCAAAGTTTCTTTATTGCCGCTGCCAAACGCGTTTCGACTACACAGTAGTCTTGATCACTGGTTGTGATTAAAGAAGCGCGCGGCCATTTTAAATAAAATTTTTTTCAGAATCACATCCGTCAGTGACCACATGTCAACTGACAGAAAGGACAGACTTCATTTACCAATTGAATGCAGAAATAGTATTTCTTCTTATTTCTTCTTTAACAAAACTATACAAATTTGGTTAAAAGCGTGTGTGTATTCTCAAATGGTTGCTAAGCACGGACAATTCAATGCGTTACATATACATGTCATATTTCGAGTTGTGTTTTTTTAAGAAAACTTTATCAACGGTACCATATGTTGACAAAGAGACAAGATACTTTGTCAACGCTTATCGCCAAGTCAATAATGAAAAATAGAAAAATTTAGCCCATGTGGGCATACCCAGATATTTTTCGGCTTTGTTAAAACATTTCAATTTACCTTTGGGCTAAAAGCATTACACATAGAGTTTCCTCACAACTCATTATTCAAAACATTACATGATCGATGGAGCTCCAGTGAGCAAGCACTTTCGTTGTCCCTTATGCAAAGCAAACCATAGTTGTTTTACAATTGGCTCAGTTTATATTAGTCCTGCTTAATGAATACATTACACAGCGTCCTGTCCATACATTAATTGAAGTAATCAAAATGAATTCATTTCATGTGAATAGAACAGACACTTCATCTGAGACACTGACGATGTTAAAGATGCCTATGCAAATCCTCTTCAATATTAAGACCGTTCGGTTGCTTGGTGTTGAGCTTAATTATATACTTGGATTCCAGTTTCCTCAACTTGCTCAGTCTGTTCCCCCCTCTTTGGCTAGCTGGGATAGAGTCGATCACACAATAGGTCAGTCCTCTGGCATCCCCACTGTGCATCAGCTCAAAATGCCTGGCTACAGGGTAGGCCCTGTCGGCATTTTTGATTGCACGCAAATGCTGCAAAATCCTTTTGTGGACTTCATTGATTGTGCTCCCTACATACCGGAGTCCGCAAGGGCACTCAAGGATGTAGATCGCGTAATCAGTTTTGCATGTGTATTTGTTTTTGATTTTTTCCGTCCTGTTGGAAAGACCTAATCTGTATTTACTACAATTAAGGCCGTACTTGCATGCCTTGCACTTCGTGCATTTTACGAAGCCTTTTTTGTCCAGCCATGTTGTTTTTAGCTTGGGTTTTGTGAGCATGTTGGATACCAAACAATCTTTAAGAGATTTAGATTTTCTAAATGTTACTTGTGGTCTTTTGGGGACTTCCCTCCCAAGCACGGGGTCATTTTTGATGATATGCCAATGCTTGTTGAGTATTCTTCTCACCTCAACGTGTTGTTTGCTAAAACTTGTGATAAATCTGCATTGGTTATCTTTTTTAGAATCCTCCGTATTGCCAAAGAGGATTTGTTCTCTCTTTTGCTTGGAGGCTTTCTTTATTCCTTCTGCTATCCAGGTGGTAGGATAACCCCGTTCTTTAAATCTAGTACTCAAAACTGTCAATTCTTTTTCTGTTTCTACAGGAGTACTACAGTTGCGTATGACTCTAAGGCTCTCTCCATACGGTATGCTGCTCTTGAGGGCCATAGGGTGGAAGCTTTTGGCGTGCAACAAAGTGTTGCCACTGGTAGGTTTTCTGTATAGTTTAGTTTGAATTTTGCCCTGTTCGACGTACACTGTTAGATCTAAAAAGTTGACACTATTTTTACTAATGGTGCTTGTAAAGGATAGATTTAGTTCATTTTTCTGAAGCTTAGATATAAAAGTCTTTGCTTCTGATTCTGATCCTCTCCACACCAAGAATAAGTCGTCGATAAAACGACTCCAGTGGACGATATTCTCATCCCATTCCTTTTGGTACTGCGTCCGGACCACCTGCTCCTCCCACCAGCCCATATGCAAATTAGCATAGCTGGGGGCGAAGCAGGTGCCCATGGCAGTACCACACGTCTGGTGGAATAGTTGGCCATAAAATAGAAAGTAATTACTGGTCAAACACTTTTCCACCATCCTCAGGAGCATTTGTGTATGTGACCACAGACTAATAGCTCTCGTGCCCAAGAAGTGTCTGACTGCACGAATGCCATCTTTATGTCTGATGCTTGTATACAAGCTGGCCACATCAATAGTGATCAACAGATAATCATCTTCCCAGGGTGTATCATATATTTTTTTCAGAAAATCCCCAGTGTCTAACAAAAAAGAAGGTAGTGTTTTTGTCAGTGGATTCAGGAAGGAGTCAACAAATTTGGAAGTGTTTTCTAGTGCGCTGCCTATTGCTGAAATAATAGGGCGTCCGGGGGGGGTTTGTAAATCTTTGTGCACCTTTGGGATCAAATAAAATACAGGTGTGGTGGGCATGTCGATTTTCAAGTACATTAACTCATCATGCGTTAATAGGGAAGAGTCGTACCATTGTTTTAGCTCTATGTTGAACAATGCATGACTATCTGTCATAATTTTTTCCTCCACACGTACATAACAGGCTTTGTCATCTAGTTGTTTATAAGCCTCGATTAAATATTTCTCTCTGTCCCAAAGGACTACATTGCCCCCCTTATCTGCATTGCGCACTATGCAATTATTACACTCCAAAAGTTTCTTGATTAAAGCATAATATTCTCTCTGTTGTTCATTACTTGCTATGTTTGGATTTATGTTCTTACCCAACTTCTTTAGTTCATTAAGGACCAGTTCGTTATAAACATCAACAGTATCCTTTGTTGTTGAAGGTGTAAAACGCGATCTTGGCCTGAAAGGAGTTGGAGCATCTTGATATATGTTGATGTCTTCTTCCTGGGCAATGTTGTCAGCAAAGTCCTCAGGTTCCAAATCTTGTGCTTCCATGTTCGTTGCTCTCAGTTCCATCATTAAATCCATGTCTTCCACTCTAAGGTTGTTCCCAATTGCAGCCCCCACACGGGGAGCCTCAGTAGTCCTTTGCCTCGGGTTTATAAGGAAATGCTTTTTAAGTTTAAGGAGTCTTATAAACTTAAAAAGATCAATGCGGGTTTGTACAAAATCCATATCAGCTTCTGGACAAAATGAAAGGCCCAACTCTAAGATCTTTTGCTCTTTCTCTGTTAGTTGGATGTTCGTCAAATTAATAATTGTCATATTGGTAGTGGCATCTGTTATCAAAGTTACTTCTTCTTCTGTTTTTGATAACCTTTCCCGGCGTTTCTGCCCCTTCCGCCGGTTTGCCCTCTGCCTCTTCCTCCTGGTGGTTCTTGACTTGCACTCTGTGTTGGTGGCCTTTGACGCAGATTGTAGCGTCGCTCCACGTTTAAATATGCCAATTCGTCGATCACGGTTGGAATTTCTTCAGGTGTGGGTCTGTTTGCTTCACTTTCCGTGTCGTAGTCTGAGCTGGTGACGCTGCTGAGATCTGAAGCAGCTTCTGCTCCTTTTTTCGATAGGTTGCTGGCTTTCGCTTGTTTTTGCTGCCTAATGGCATCGAACTTCTTGGCAAAAGTGTATATCTGCCCTCGCTCGTAATCTTGTTTGTCACGCTGAAATTTGTGCGTTTTGCGTTCTTTTATAGAGATTTCCAATTTCTTCAATCTCTCTTTGCTCTCAGTTTTGAACTTCAAGATGGTGGCCTGGTCTTCCTCTTTACTGAGGTCATTGAGGATTTGTTCTATCTCCTCCAAAATCTTCTTCCTATCGATATCGGCATATTTTATAAGAATGCCTAACATTCTTCGTGAAGAGTCGTTGTTATTTGCCGCCCACTCTTTCAGCATCTCCGGGTTTGGGTCTTCATAGCTCGGGGCCACCATTACCCGGAGTCCTCGCGGTATGCGTTGCACTTCCAGGTATCTTTGAAGTGATTTCGATTCCCACCACTTGGATAACTCCGATCTCTGGAGTTTTTCCAATCTTCTTAATTTTGCCATCAGCTCGTTCTGTACATTCCCACTCGGGCCTGGTGCCGTGTTGTCACCCGCGGGACCTTTCTCGTCAGTGAATACTTGAAGCGCTGCTTGTTCGCGCTCGTTAACCTCAGCGGCATCCATGTTGTAAGGTATCAGCGCACTCGCTGTAATCTCATCCGCCAGACGTTCTCCGTGTTGAATCACGAGCTCGTGAGGCTTCACTCTCTCCCCCGCAGGACGCTTTTGGGTTAGACTTATCCGTTCACCCGGTTATGTCTCAGAGCTGCCGGCAGCCGCCCGCAGTACTCGAGGCAAGTCCGAGATGTCGGAGCTTTCCCGTGGATCCAGCCGTTACTTCTTTTTCCCGCGATATGGGGGGGGTGGCAGTACAAACGTATCCAACGAATATCCAAGTATTGACTGCCTCCACCAGATCGAGAGTTGCGTCGTCCTGATAGGACTCCTTGGATTGAGCCCCTCACACTTCGTTCCATAAACGACCACGCCAGGTGAGATTTTCAAAGTTTCTTTATTGCCGCTGCCAAACGCGTTTCGACTACACAGTAGTCTTGATCACTGGTTGTGATTAAAGAAGCGCGCGGCCATTTTAAATAAAGTTTTTTTCAGAATCACATCCGTCAGTGACCACATGTCAACTGACAGAAAGGACAGACTTCATTTACCAATTGAATGCAGAAATAGTATTTCTTCTTATTTCTTCTTTAACAAAACTATACAAATTTGGTTAAAAGCGTGTGTGTATTCTCAAATGGTTGCTAAGCACGGACAATTCAATGCGTTACATATACATGTCATATTTCGAGTTGTGTTTTTTTAAGAAAACTTTATCAACGGTACCATATGTTGACAAAGAGACAAGATACTTTGTCAATGCTTATCGCCAAGTCAATAATGGAAAATAGAAAATATATATATATATTCTCACAAGGTGCCCTGAAGCTTCGGGAGAAAATTACAAAAAACAATTTGATGGACAGAATGTAGATCAATGTCTTACATTCACCCCAGTACAAGGATCTGGGCCTAAATCCATCGCTTTTTGCACTCCACACCACCCTGGGTCAGATAATGGCTTTATGCAAATCAGCTCTGACCCTGAGCCCCATGGGAACAGTCCAGTCCGAACTACAACAGCCATATCTTTCCCAGACCGGAATCAAGCATCCGAGGACCGTACCGGTTTCGAGGTAACACCTCTCATCAGCCCGGCTAGCTTGACTCCAGTGGTGTGGAGGCTCTGGGACCCACGTCTGAGCTACCCCAGTACACTCAGGGAGAAAATTACAAAAAACAATTTGATGGACAGAATGTAGATCAATGTCTCACATTCACCCTGAAGCTTCGGGAGGGCACAAATGATGCGGAACTGTGCCAAATCAACTTGCACGGCGTTCTCAAGCAAAAAAAGACTCATCTGCCAAACCCCGTCCTACCAAGGAAAAACTCGGTTTTAATATGGACAATTGTTACTGCACCTACGAAGGAAATCATTATTATTCACCATTTAGGACTACTTGTCCCAGCATTCCATCTGGCCTATGAGGTCACACCCACTAATGTTTTTTTACAAAATAAAAAAATGTAAATGGTGAAACTTGCAGTGATTTCTTGTCAGCCCAAGAAGAAGAGGCGGAAAGCCTCGAAACGCGTCGGCTTCATTTTGCACTGCTGGGGAATGACAGGCGAGTTGCAGCGAGGCTATAATTGAAAGAATGCCGTCGTGTGCCCTCCCGAAGCTTCAGGGCACCTTGTGAGAATATATATATATATATATATATGTATATATATATATATATATATATATATATATATATATATTCACACAATAGTTTAGAGCGAAATGTGCCCTTGTGTCAGTTTTTTGACACAAGAATGCATTTTGCACTAAAACCGAGAACAAGAGCCGTTCACGTTCTGTTGTCCCCATGCATTCAAGGTAAATCTTTGAACTGCAAATGTGTATTTTGCAGTAAATATTTAATGAGAATATAATGAATTATGAACAGTTCCAAAATGGTTTTATTAAGGGACTTTCACATCACAAGCATAATGCGACATTATCAAAATGACCAGACTTACTCAAGCGTAGTTTACATTTTGCCTCCGCATACTCAGAAGGAACTCACAGTGGCACAATGGGCTTTCTCCATGCCCCCTGACATTATTTCTTGTAGGTAGAAAAAAAATCCACCCCCCGTCTGTTTAAGCATTATGATTTGTAATTATTTACATTTGTATGAGACTCTGCCTACTGCTATCTGAGGCATCGTCCTAAAAGAACAGTGCAACAGGTCTGCATGTACCCATTCACTCATTCATTAAATAAACATGTGTCCAGCCATCAATTAAATAACTTACTTATTCAACCATTTCACCATCTTTGAGCTCAAAGGAGAGGGAGTACAATTAATCATGAGAAGTAGTTCTACAAATTGCATTATCGTAAAAGTAGTTCATTGCAATATTTCTAACCACTGTTGCAAGTATTTTCCATCAGATGCAGGTGCAGCCAGTGCTGGAAATCCCAAGACAAGTGTTTCAAGTTATTTAGCATTCTTCAGGAGAGACCAGTCCTTACCTTTGGTCGTGCTTATCGAGCTGCTTTCAGTTCTTCTGTCAAGTACCTATGGAAGCTGATGTTGGTGAACCATGGGCATATAACTGTGTGCTGGGAGTGGTACAGAACCTGAAATATGAAATTTGGCTTGCCAAGCACCCCTTAACTGGATTGGTTCTTGCAGATGCATGGCAAGTAAGCATTAAACACGTGTCAAAGAATATTCGCAATTAGCTGTGCAAACACGAGTGATGGTGAGTATCAACAATATGAAGGACTGCATTTGCCATAAAGCCTTGGGAAGGCGGGGCAAGAGGGCGGGTTAGGGTCCCAATGTAATAGGATGATAGACCCTCCAGATGTGCTTGTGCTTGGAGTTGTGCAGTACCTGAAATATTGAAAGTGAGCTGTCAATCACCCTCAAACTGGATGGTGTCTTGCTAATGAGTGACAATTTGCCAAGAAAGATGTCCACAAATATCCAGAAACGTCTTACGTCTATGCTGAGACTGGGTGGCAAACACTCTAGTGACTGTAAGTATAAACACTATTGGAGACTGCATTTACCATAATGGCCTGAGAAGACTATTGAAAGCAGGCAGTGTGCTCCCCTCCACCAGTGCTTATATCCATGAATCCAAAATTAATATGTGCACTCACCCCCTTACTCATTCATCTATCTATGCATTCGCCATCCATCCAACCTCTAACGCATTATCACATTCATCCAAATGACCATAAAAACTCTCCAATGAAGAACTGCTCCTCTACCCTTGCATTAAGGGCTGCATGCTATAGACCCCCTAAATACATTAGAATCACTTTCAGTTATAACATAGCCAGATCTGTTCCCTCTGGCAATATCTAATTTCTTAATGAATCATTGTTTATTTGGGGAGCTACAGTTGCTAAATCGGACCTCTATAAAATTGTGCTTTGCATCAGGAACATGAGACCCCTGGGGTCTGAAAATCTGACTAGATGACTTCTCTTGTTATCTGCAAGTCATAAGTTGGAATCCAACAAGGTCAGTTCACCCTTCCATCTTCCCGATGCCACATGCATCACTAACAGGCCCAACAAGTATGAAGCGTTCTATAAAAGTGATAGTATATATAATGGCGACTGAGCCAATCCTATCTCAAAGTACCATTCATAAATATTCTGAACGGAATTTTTCAGGTTTCCCCAGCAAAAATGCAGGAAACACTGTTCTGTTAGTAAGTGACGGATTGAGTTCTTCAAGGTTTGGGCGGATTTGTTAATATCTGCGAGTTCTTCACAACAATGAATAGTGATGTGACAAATGAGTGAATGCTCACTTATTCACTGGCTGTGCTGTCCATTTACCATCATATGGAGAGGACAATGAAGCATAAGACAGGTCATTGCTAAATGCTACGAAAATATTACCGATTCTAGGAAAGGTGGCTCACTTGGCAGCAGGTAGTTGAGGAAATATGTTTATTTATGGACGGATCTCAGATTGTGCGATAAGGTTGGCAGCACTGTTCTTATGCTTGGGAACAGCAAGCACCACATGACAAACTATACTAGACAGCAGTAAATCGCAGGAGAGACTATAGCCAATAAATTGCATAAACTGGCTGTAGATGCATTCGCAACCTTACGTTGAAGAGTTGTGAAAGTCAGGGCGTGAAGCAATGGGAAATGGACAAAATGATGTGAAAGCATTCGTGAGCAAAATTTCATTTTAACAATGAGAGGACAAGTAGGGTTCTTATTTTATGGGGTTTTGTGCGCTCCTGGACCGTGAGGTGTAGTGTGCTTTACATATAACTCAACCCTTTGTGTGATTATAGCAAAACATGACAAAGCAGTTTAATCTTAGGAATAACAGCACGGGGGAAAGTGGCAGAATCGGGGAGGAAAGTAGATAGCAAATGGTTGACTTTTTTGTCTGCTGGTTCCGGAGAGAGCAACTAATTAGCTCAGAAAGATGCAGATGACATACATTTGGAGAGGAAGTCTATTCTATGGGCTTGATCATTAGTGCCTCTTGTCAAATTGCTATAATTATCGCAACTGATAAAATCTGACACTGAGGTGTAGGGACTTTATTGCATATTCCGATCTTGTTGAAAATAATATGAAGATGTTGGGTGTTTAATGCACCAAATCCCCTATTTCCCAATAAATAACAGGCACTTTCCCTATGTTAAACTCTAGCAGGTTTGACCTGCCAAAGTTTAACCAAGGGAGTGATATTTATTAAACACAAAAGTGATGTGAGGAATGCTTGCAACTTGTCTATTCACTGGCAATCACGGGGGTAGCATTCCACCTCATCATTCTTTTGCCCACCATGCCACCCCAGATTACATTTAGAAATATGCAAATAAGTCTTGATCCTGGTCTACTGGGTACAGTCTAGCTTGAACTGCCGAGCCAGACCACCAGTAACCAAGTCCAGTTTCACCCTGATTAGACTTCCTCAGTTGGGTGCAGTTTGGTTCCAGTGGCACAGTGAGAATTGGACCCACATCTGGGCCAGCCCTTGCTCACTTAGGATATAACATCAAACACACAAAACTTGATGGAGGAATGCTTGCAATTTTTCTAACCACTGGCAATCGTTGGAGGTAACATTCCAAGATATGTCTTTTGCCTACCAAGACATCTCGGATTAGACCTACCTCCTATCTGCAAATCAGTCTCGGTCCTCCTCCTATAGGAACAGTTCAGACCAAACTGCTAAGCCAGGTTCTCTCCAAACCCAGGCTTAAGGAATCCAACAATGGTTTTGCCGTGATTGGGGCTATTCAGTCGGTTGCAACTTGGCTGCAAGTATATATTGAGAAAAGGACCCACGTCTGGGCATACCCTTAGCAACATAGAGTTGCATCAAACACACAAAGGGTGGTGAGAGGAATGCTTGCAAATTGTCTAACTGTTGGAAAGTAGGTTATTAGTAGTGGAAAGTTTGAATCTGTCACTGGCAATAAGGCCACTATCGCGATATATGGCTCAGTACACGTCTTAGAAAACATTTCCCATGACTAATCCTTGGTGGCTCGGCTGCGGGCAGGCTTAACTTCAAGGACTAGTATGTTAAGCATTTAAAAACAGCAATTCAGTAAATAATTGAAACACAACACCCAATAAAAATCCAACACCAATTTATAAAAATAGGAAATATTTGTATTTTTAAAATGACACCAAAATGAAAGACATCTAATGTTGTCAACCAGAGATATGATTGTTTAAAGATTTAGCACTATATAGCACATAGAAACCTATAGTGCCTATCGGGACATCTTGTTGTAGACGAATCTAGGGCTCTAGTGTAATTTTCCCGATTCATGCCCTTATATAGGTATAACTCATCATATCCTTATATAGGCATCAGAATCATAACCATATTTAGACACAGCCAATGTAGTCCAAATACGGAATGGCTATTTCCACAGATTCCTAGAAATCACAACGAGTTCTTGGAGAGACCAAACCTCAGCAGTGCGGGACATTCCCCTGCTTCCCCTCGCTCTTCGCTTTGGCCGGAGTGGTCGCTCCCAGTGCTCCCTGGCGTGTACTGGTATCGTTAAAGCTGCGCTTTTGTGGATTTTGCCTCCTCTGTGCCTCATATAGCTCTGCCTGGCTGCCGCTTTGCATATAACGCGCTTTGGCTTATAATTGTACTTTTCTGCTGCTGTGTTAGCGCGTCCTCCCCAAGCGCTCTGTTGTGCTCCCCCCTCCTCCATTTTGTTGGTTGTTGTTGTCTTGGTCAGCCCGCCCCGCCTCCCAGCTGAGTCGCCCTCGCCCCTCCCCCTCCACTATCCATATATGACAGTAGTTCCCGCGCGCAGCGTTTACGCGCAGCGACCGCGCCCAATTCGCGCCGAAGGTGCGCCAAAGGTAAGCCCGTCTACGCCCGTCCGCGCCTGGACCGCGCCGAGCGCCATACCCCCTGGCCCCCCTCCCTCCCACCCCGCCCGCATTACCTACGATGCAACCACGCTCCTAGCCCTTAACCCTGGCCGCGCCCCCAACTGCATCCAAGCCGCTCCCGGATACACCCATGGACCTTTCTCCTGCTACTCCTGCAAATTCAGCGCCACCGACAACATCTCCGCTACGACCACACCACAGACTCCCGTCCCCAACCACCTACAATGCATCCTTCTCAACACCCGCTCGGTCCACAGACACGCCATTGACCTATGGAATCTACTAGACACCATCTCTCCAGACGTCGCCTTCCTAACAGAAACTTGGATGAACGCCTCCTCCGCCCCTGACATCACCATTGCCATCCCTGAAGACTATAAGATCACTCGCAAGGACCGTACCGGCCACACAGGAGGAGGAATCGCTATCGTCCATAAGAAATCAATCCGCATCTCAACCAGCTCTGACGCCAACCTCGCCAACTCCGAACACCTTCACTTCCAGATCCACATCGACCCCAAGACCACATTCAGAGGCACCCTCCTCTACAGACCACCAGGACCCCGCGCAAAATTCTGTGAAGACATCACTGACTTCATCACTCCACATGCGCTCCCCTCCAAAGACTACATCCTTCTGGGAGACCTCAACTTTCACCTTGAAAAGACCAACGACCGCAACACCACCACCCTCTTGGACAACCTCGCCAACCTCGGACTTAAACAACTGGTCACTTCCCCCACCCACATCGCAGGTCACACACTCGACCCCATCTTCACCTCCAGCAATCATGTCTCCTTCAGCCACACTACGGATCTCCTCTGGACTGACCACAGCTGCGTTCACTTCACCTACAACAAGCCAAAACCCATCAACCACCTCCAACAAACTCTGCAAAGAAACTGGAACAAAATCACCATCGACCAGATCTCCTCATCGCTCCTTCTAAACACCCCAGCCCACTCTTCTAACCCAGACCAAGCCGCCGCCAACTTCACCCTATGGTTATCCAACACCGCCGACACCTTAGCACCACTGAAAAAACGTCAAAACAAACCTGGCAACAAGAAGGCCTCATGGTTCAACGATGATCTTAAGAAGTCCAAGAAACTCTGCCGCTCCCTTGAAAAGGCCTGGAAAAAAGACCCAACAACTAGCACCAAGAACTCCTTCAAAAACGCCACCCGCACACACCACCAACTAATCCGAAAGGCCAAGAAAACAGCATTCAAGGCTCGACTTGACAACAACGCCCACAACAGCAAAGAACTTTTCAACATTGTCAAGGAATTCTCCAATCCCTCGGCCAACTCCAACGACATCACCCCCTCTCAAGCCCTCTGCGACTCCCTAGCCTCATTCTTCCACAGCAAGATTGCAGACATCCACAACAGCTTCGACAACCAACCCGGAGACCAACCCACCCAACCATTTGCCGAACATTCTCCCCCCGTGAACACCCTTAACGACTGGAACCCAATCTCCACTGAGGACACCATCCGCCTGATGAACTCCATCCACTCAGGATCCCCCACAGACCCATGTCCTCACCACATCTACAACAAAGCAGACTCCGTCATAGCACCGCACCTCCGAGACGTCATCAACTGCTCCTTCAACTCCGCAACCTTCCCTGAGAGCTGGAAACACGCTGAACTCACCGCCCTTCTGAAAAAACCCACAGCGGACCCCACCGAACTCAAAAACTACCGCCCCATCTCGCTCCTTCCATTCCCGGCAAAAGTAATCAAGAAAGCTGTCAACAACCAGCTCGCCGCCTTCCTCGAAGCCAACAAATCCCTCGACTCCTCACAATCTGGCTTCCGAGCTAAACACAGCACTGAGACCGCCCTCATCGCAGCAACAGACGACATTCGAACTCTACTGGACAATGGAGACACAGTCGCCCTCATCCTCCTCGACCTCTCTGCAGCCTTCGACACAGTCTGCCACAGCACCCTTCTACAACGCCTCAGTAACATCGGAATACAAGGAAAAGCACTTGAATGGATCACCTCGTTCCTCTCCGGAAGAACCCAGAGAGTCCGCCTTCCACCATTCAAGTCCGAGGCCACTGAAGTCATCTGTGGCGTACCACAAGGATCCTCACTCAGCCCCACCCTCTTCAACGTATACATGAGCCCCCTCGCGACTATCGCCCGCCAACACAACCTCAACATCATCTCTTACGCGGATGACACTCAACTAATCCTTTCTCTCACCAATGACCCCAGCACCGCCAAAACTAACCTACACGAAGGAATGAAAGAAGTTGCCGAATGGATGAAACACAGCCGTCTGAAACTGAACTCAGACAAAACAGAAGTCCTCATACTAGGTACATCCCCCTCTGCATGGGACGACTCTTGGTGGCCGGAAGCCCTTGGGAAAGCACCCATCCCGACAGACCACGCACGGAACCTAGGCGTCATCCTGGATTCTTCACTCTCAATGAACAGACAAGTCAGCGCTGTATCCTCATCCTGCTTCAACATTCTTTGCATGCTCTAAAAAACATTTCGTTGGATCCCCACCGAAACCAGGAAAACAGTCACCCATGCTCTGGTAACAAGCCGACTGGACTACGGAAACACCCTCTACGCAGGTACTACCGCCAAACTCCAGAAGAAACTCCAACGAATCCAAAACGCCTCAGCCAGAATCATATTAGACATCCCGCGCAACGAACACATCTCTGGTCACCTGAAAGACCTCCACTGGCTAGCCGTCAATAAGAGAATCACTTTCCGAATGCTAACCCACGCACACAAATCACTCTACGACATCGGACCAGAATGCCTCAACTCACGACTGTCCTTCTACACCCCCTCCCGCCAACTACGTTCTTCCAGCCAAGCCCTCGCCACCGTACCTCGCATCAACAAGACCACCATGGGAGGCAGATCCTTCTCATACCTGGCTGCTAAAACATGGAACTCACTCCCTACCTACCTTCGCCTTACCCAGAACCACCTAGCTTTCAGAAAGCAACTTAAAACGTGGATATTTGACAAATAATCCCCCTCCCCTTCCTAAGCGCCTTGAGATCCTCTGGGTATGTAGTGCGCTATATAAATTCTTTGACTTGACTTGACTTGACTTGTATTGATTTGTCCTAGAACTCCTGGAATCCTAAAAGAACTGCGAGTTCTTAGTGACGTATTATGTCAAACTCAGCACCTTCCAGGCATAAATATCTCAGCATCTGCCCTAGCAAAACACACAGGGCCTTATTTATGAAGGACTTGCACCGCCGGTGCGTCACTTTTAACATGGGAAAAAGCGACGCACCGGTGGCGCAAGCCTTTCATAAATGAGGCCCACAGTGGTTTGGAGCAGATCGACTGACTACTTACCCGACGCCCTGCTGTAGCGAGTGCCGAAGGAAGTCGACCCTCCAGCTGACGCACTAAGAGAGACTCTGTCTTTTCTCTTGCCGAGAATTCCAGCTCCGGTGTTTCCCGGCTACCCTTGCAGGTTATTGGGATATCGAGTCCTGAGAGAGAGATACAAGACCTCCTACATTCTATAAACAAGGTACGGAGCTGATTAGACCTGTAGAGAATTCTTGGATAGATTCTTGGCAGAAACTATTTTAACTCAAGCTACATCTCACTTACTCCTTCCCATGTACTAGGCGTAGGTTAGGTGCACCGGGGTAGACGTATCTTAGAAGCACCAGTTGAGTACGTTTAGTCATCTTTTATCATTATATGTATTTTATCCATTTTAAGTATCTTATGACTTAGAAACCATGTAAATGCTTTTACAGTATTATTTCATAATACTTTTTTTACTGTACGCACTTTACTTTATGACAAGTATTGTGATTGTAGCAATTCACTTCTCTTGCATAAGAAAGAAGATTGCTCAATAAATAACCTTTTTATTGAAAACGCCTGTCTCTCTTTTTCTCTGCACTTCTGGTGAAACTAAGCATGCACGATTGACTGAGTGAAATAGCAATCTATTGTTTCCACGACTCTTGAGATATATTCCTTATTCTTGGGGAACAAAGTTGTCATGTTATATGGTTGTCAGAAACTAATTCCTTCTTGTGTATTCGAGAAAGTTTCTAGTGACCTCTGAGCTAGCTGGCATTCACAAATTAAGTCTAACATATTCAATAGAGACCTAGTCGACTTCAGTCCTACGTCTAAACTATGGTTTATGTTATTCCAATGCGCAGAGCCTGTTGGGAACATAGGAACTACACTACATGGCGCCCAACGTTTGGTAAGGCGATCGTTTAACGCTAGATACTAGAGTAACTCAGTCGTGCTTTTCACACAGGCCCCTTTCCCGTAAAAACTCTAATAGACATCTGGAGTGGGTGAAAGGTTAATATCTGCCAAAACGTAGTAGGAGGAGAATCCTATGTATTAGTTTTTTGGTTTGCTTAATGTTGAAGGATACAGTGTTCCAAAATATTGTGTACCTAATCTTTGTATCCTTGAAACTTGCTCTGCAAACTTTCAGCCAATAAAATGCCGGAGAGTGACGACGAAAGGGATAGAGCTAGAATAGCAGCTCAAGCAGTCTTAAATGACACAGCTCTCCAACAAAATGACCCGGATGCTATATTCATCCCGGTAAATAAAAGGAAAACCATAACTATAAAACTTATAGAAAATTGGGTATCATCGAGAGGTGGTAAAGTTATATTTGTAATAGAGGCACATGAATATCGGCAGATAGAGGTATTCTATTCATGGATATCTTTTCCAGCAGCAAATTCTGTGACACACGAGTTCCACTACTGCAAAACAGAGGAACCTCCGACGGAATACGTTCCTTTCCAGGATGTTGAAATTCCACTAACGTACCAGGAGCATCAGCTCTGGTTTAATGGCGCCCTAAAACATCAAAATCACATTACCAGGCTCGGTCCACTAGGTAGACCGGGAGCCGGTTCCAGCCAGCTATACACCACATCCGGACATTGAAGAAATGTCAGACAGAGAACTGTTAGTTCAGCTAAAACAATTATTTAAAAAACATAGACAATTTGTCCAATATGTCATGCGGACTTTAACAGTCCAACCTACTATAAAAATTCCACAGCACACCCCTCACCAGGGGAATACAAACAAAATTACACCACAGACTATGCAATCAGTCATTGGTAAATTACCCACAAAACGGGAACAAATTCCGTTGTGGTTGGCTCAAAAAATTACTCACATGGAGGCAGTATTCCCTGATAGTACACCTCATGAAAAACACAGAATTCTGACAATCTGTTTACCAATGGGGATCGCACCACATGTGGAAGACTGTGACACCTGGGGAACAGTCTTTGCTTCAATCTACATTAAAACACATGGTGTTTCGTCTATGGCGGTTATACCAGACGTACTAAGACAAATTAAAAATGAATACCGTCCAGAGCCTGATTTAAATCTAGGTATGAAATTACTGAAAGACTTTATGCAAGTCTCGGCTATATTAATAGCCAACATAAAAGGAGAGGCAGCATCTGTGGTGATCCGCTAACAATGAAAAGAAACAGAAATAACAGACCAGCCTTTTGAACTTGCCAGAATAATCGAAAAGTGATATGAAGAATTAGGTAGAGATAGTTTGGGTGGGAAACCACTAAAACTGCAACTAACAGAAAATCCTGAAAAAACTTTTATTAAGAATAATCTCACTACTCCAAAAAAGAAGTGGGAGAGTAATGAACAAACTCTTCCTAGAGAAATTTATTCTCAACCCATTGGAAGATCTCCTCAAAAGAGAGACAAGTCTCCCCGAAGGGAGCCCTCTTAAAAGAGATATAACCTCAGAAATAGGGATAATTTGAGAAAACCTGACAGATATCAGGATAATGATACACGTCCCTCTCGATTTTTTCAGACTTCCTCACAGAAATCAGAAAAAAGAGGACGGTCAGAACATAAAGAAGAGCGCATCAAGTCGAAAGACAAGGAACCTGCTCATCAAAGTAAAGAATCACAATTTTCTAAAAAGAAGGTAGCAAGCATAAAGATAAAACATGCCGAGGATCCTGAGGACACAACTCAAGAACAGAGAATGGGCCCAGACAATGCTAGACAGTGCAGCAGAAGTGACCATAGCTCGCAAGATCCTGATGATTCTTCTGGAGACAGTGGACACCAATGAGTACATTCAGGTGGAAACGCCAGAGTTAGTGTACCCCATAAATTATATGAAATAACATTACGTATAGAAGGGGACAAAATTAGGAAAATAAGAGGTTTCTTTTGGGAAAAGCTATCTAAAGGCTATGATATCCTTCTAGCTGAGAAACACTGGCCACCAGAATTTGTTACGGAGTGCCCACATGGCGAAGAAATGATTATGCCTGCCTTCTCAAATCACATTCCAATTCATATAAAATACACATATGCTAGAAAATGGACAGTGGCCCAACCCCCTGCATTATATAAAAATCATGTAGGATGGGATGAGGAATCCCCTCACCATAAAATCCAGTTAATAAATCAACCTACTGCACAAAGGCAGTATCCTGTTAAGCAAGAAGCTAAAAAACAAGTCAGGGAGATCTTAGATCAACTTGAATACCAGGGGGTGATTAAAACATGCACCTCACAAATGAACAATCCTTTGTTTCCTGTCTCCAAACCAGACAATTCATATCGTCTAGTATTGTACTACAGACACTTAAACATCTGTTGCAAAACATTTGCTGTACAAAATTCACACAGTGCAGCACTAATGAATACCATCATGCGCAAAAAATATAAAACGACATTAGATATTTCAAATGGTTTCTTCTGTCAAAACATTGCACCAGGAAGCAGGTATTTGACCGCTTTCTGCAGTATGGGGGCCCACAGGCAATTTTGTTGTCTTCCCCAGGGATTCAAGAATAGCCCAGGGTTATTTTCAGTGAGAGTAACCAAGTTACTATAAATATATGATGATGAGGCATTATCGTATGTTAATGACATCTATCTAACAGACGATGATTGGGACAGGCACTTGGAAAGAGTGAACACCATTGTACTTGGGTTCGCATCAGAAGGGTACAAATTCAACTTTAAAAAATCGCGAATTGCCCACCTCCCTGTCCTATTTCTAGGATATGAGTTATCAAGTGAAGGCAAAAGCCTGGCAGCCAATTTCTTAGAGAAATGTGCGCTGCTCCAAGCTCCAAAAATGCCTAAAAACTTACAATCAATTCTAGGTTTCTTAAATTTTGGAAGAACTTACGTTCTGAATTACGCAGAGAGGGTTAAACCTCTCTACGAATTAATTAAACCTGATTTCAAACCAACTAATTGGACACAGAAACCCACCAAAATTTTACGTTCAATACAAACAGACATGTTAGCTAAAACAAAGGTGCAAACACGCGTAAACATACGCAACCTTGTAATCCGAGTCATCCCAGGAAGATGCAGATTCACGTACCTGACCTATAATGAAAGGGAAGCTGTACCAATAGCTTACAAATCACACTTGTCCATACAAGCTGAAACAAAATTCACTTCTACTGAGAAAATTCTGACAGCGGTTCAAACTGCTGTAGCAAAAGAAAGAGCCCACGCACAAGGTAAACGTATAATAATCGTTAAACCTGTACCTGCCCCAGAAGCGGTGACAAGAGCAAGCATTCCAAATGCTAAAGCTTTACATCAGAGATGGATATAATGGGTTAATTCTCTTGCTGCATCAAACATAATTTACGAATTTGATCCTAACTTGAAAACACAAGAATTTCTCCAATACGAGTATGAATGTCCTCTGCCGACCGAAATTCTGCCTCTCGAACATTACGGCTGTATAATATACACAGACGGATCAGCACAGCCCGCAGTTGGGGGTCAACAAGCTTATAGTGCTACGTGCGCGATTGTTAAAGGTCGCTGGCGCAAAGGCAAATTTAGACCAATGGTTACTAAAATGCAATCACTCGGAGACTGTACAGCTCAGCGAGAGGAACTACAGGCTTTCAAGATGGCGCTTGAGAATACCGATTGCGAATTCCCCACACTCATAGTGTGCAATTCGTATTACTGCGTCCAGTCTTACAATGAATACTTGCAGAACTGGGTTCAAAACAGATTCAAAGACGCTAAAGGTGGCACAATAAAGCATAAAATGCTATGGGAACAAGTAGTTCTTTTGCAGAAAGAACTACAAAAGTCTCACGTGATCCATATACTAAGTCATCAATGTAATGGCGTTCACGTTGCAGGGAATTCAATTGCTGATGAAGCCACGAAGGCAGCTGTGCAAACGGCTTCCGTAGCTACAATCAAGCGTTCTAAAAAAAAATAGATGGTGAAACGCTACTAGCAGTAAAAGCCTCAATGGATGGCAACTATGCAGCGTTGAAAACCATGAAAATAATAACTGTGGGTCTACAAAAATCTATGAGTGTCTAGATGGTTCTATGTGCCCCCAAAATATGTTACCAAGGCACACAACAGGATATTGCATGGTGTGAAAGAATATCCATCAGTTACTCGTCCTATACCGCCCTTACATCATGTGGACCACTTCACAGAGTGGGGGAGTCCATGTTCTGGCCACCTTAATAGATATAAAAATGAGATGGCTAACCCTATTGATATTAGGACTCAGGGAGTTAGTGGCTGGTATGTGTTGGTAACTGTAAGCAGTGCATGAAAAAATAGTGAATGAAAAAGAAAAGTGCTCTTTAAAATTGGAGAGTGAACGCAAATAACACTTTATTCTGGAGCCGTCCACTTCCAAAGGGATAAATACATTATGAGTTCAAATGGTCAGTAGGTTAAACAGATAGCTACTGACTAGGTGTTATGGTAGACATGTTTCTGCGGGTATTACAGATCCATACAGGTATCTACCGCTTTATCAGGACCTACTAATTATTTGCTACTGCTTTAAACTAAATATAGTGAACACAGAAAATGATACAAATATCACCTGCTCACTCCTGGCAGTCTTCCTGTGTAGATAGTGAAATCCAGATGTAGAAGCCATCAGGACACAGACAAAACGTAGACAGAAAATCAAGACAACAGTACTACAATTAGTATAAGTCATCAAGTACTACAAACTCTGCAGCGTTACCTTTACACTATCCACTTACGAATAAATACATAATTGATGCAAACTCTGTTCCTTTTGCTCGAATCCCTGGAGTGGGGGGAAGAGTAATTCCAAACAGGAAGTGGAGAGTTTTCTTGATTCAAGAAGCACACATGGGAGAGGGTCTAAGACATCAAAAGATCATAGATTCCATACGGGAATTAGACAAAGTGTACTGGTGACCAGGAATGAGCTTGGACAGCTATGAATTTGCAAGTAACTTCCCAGACTGCAACAGAGATCGCAGTAATGAATCGCCCCAGACACCTGACTACAGAGCAGCCAGCCAAATACAGACACCTCTGATAGACAGCATTAGGCTAACTACCCGCAGTCCCTACAGACAAATGCGGTCCCACAACTACTAGGACGAGATGCATTTGAATGTGGCCCCAGCGCTCGGCTAACGCCAGAACTGTTATAAAAGATTTGCGAGTCTTTATCGGCACATACGCAATTGGCACGCTACATTCTGACTAGCTTACAAGGAGGCCATGGCCAGCTTCAGCGTTGCATTGCGGTACTCTAGTCCCTTCCATCCTGAGGTTAATGTGGTAGTGGAGAGAAAAAACTGTGACATAAAGCAATCTATAACATCGAGGGTATTAGGTTCGGGTGATGGGTGATGGGTGGGTCAAACATCTAATAAGTGTCCAACATAGTCTTAATAATCTGCCAAGACATTCTCTAGGTGGAATCACTCCGTATGAACTTTTGTTTGGTACTAGAATGTTGATCGAAGACTTCGATCATCAGACTTCAGTGGTGGAACAAAAAACCTTTGATATCAAAGATCGTTTGGTTGTTTTACAGGACTTAAAAGAAAAAACAAGAAGAAGTCTAAGTAACACAAAGCAAAATCCAATGGCCACTGAAGAAAAATCACCTGTTCCAGCAGGACCTATCTGGATTCCAAAGATTGGGGATCTGGTCAGAGAAAAGATCACGGTGAAGAAGGAATTTGGGCCTTCTTACAGAAAAACAGTACCTGTCTTAGCAATCCACGAAACAAGATCAGTAGTACTACCGCCCCTTGCTGGTAAAAAGGAGAACAGATTTGTATCAATTGACCTGGTAAAACCACAACCATGTGGCCAATAATAAGTAGTAGACCGAGTGGACTCCCAAGATGTAGCAGAAGACCAAACATTGCTACAATTCAAGAGGTTCAAACTGAGAGGATAATCACATTTGATAAACCTGCAGTGAATAAAGAAGGACTATGCAACAAAGCCATGGAACCAGTGCCTCTTGAAACCCAAATTGCAACAGTTCGTCAAGAAACACCTGTCTACAATGATGTAACCTCTGACTATACTAATATGACCACGGAAGAAGCAACTACAAAGATTAATAACAATCATGATGCAATCTAAAAATTGACAGAACTTCCTCTGGCTATTTTATCCATTTTGATGACTTTTCTGAAGATCCTAGTGAACACGAAGAAAAGCAAGCAAACAAAACCTTCAAAGAAAAAATAACAGAACTCTTTCATCAACTTGGAGAAACATATCTGATTTCACCATGGATTGAATTGTGGATTGTGTTACGTGTACTTTTCCTCCTGCTCTGGCTCATTTTAGTTTTAAGCTTGGGAAGAATGATTGATGGAAAATACAGTACAATGGACACAGCAAGTCAGAAACTCAACTTGGTTCTAAAGCCTCACAAATCTTCTCACATTGAAATAAGAGAACTGTCATCAGTAAACATCACAGCCATTCCTATACCTGGTGGTGTAGCATGGGACGCTACTGATTACGACATCTATGGCCCGGTTGAACTCTTGAAGTATCCACACCAGTTCAAGGTTTTTTTAAATGACTTTGTCTCACCGAGCACTTTCTCTGATGATTGGGACTTTGAAACTATTAATAACATGATGTCAGATTTAGAAATGTCAGCAAAATTTACAGAAGATGAATATTTAGAAGGTTCATCAGATTATGAAGAAATGTATTGCTTTAATCATTATGGGCATCACTATTTGCATAAATCTGCGAATCCTAGGAATGATTTTACTTATAATCAATGGGAACATTGTTTGACACCGCCAAAAGGCAGCTCGAAAACATTTTATGAGAAATTCACATATTTCTCAGGGTTTAATAACACAGATCCAGAAACATTTTATTTCAAAATTATGAATTAGACAGGAATGAAAAACATGTTGACAAATACTAAACTAATTTATTCTGCAAAATTTTATGCACAATTGTCTACATTTGGTTTGGAATTTTGGAAAGACAACATTGAGACAAAAACGGTCTGGGGTACAAAAGACTGGCAGGTACAAGGTTTAGAATCTTTATTCAGAGCCTGCATGATCCCAGAACAAATAATGTTCCTGAATGACACCATTCAACAAACAATCTGTCTTGGCCTAGCCAAGATAAAGGATTTAAACAAGCTGTCTATACCAAACCCCATACCAGATAGTAATAGCACTACAGATGTGGAGATAGACGTATTCCATATTTTACACCATAACAGAACTAATCCTGAATGGAGAAAATGGTTGATCTGGCCCACAGACACTAATAACTGTCAAGATAGATTTCTGAACAAAACACAGAACATGCCAGACCCAAGATGTTCCCAGAGACAACATCCAGGGATAATAACAACTGTATGCAGTGTAGGGAAACTATGCCTCGAAAGGCTACAGAAATCCACACTACCTGAAATTAAGCAACACTTGACCTTACTTAAAGAAGGCGTTGACTTGCGAGATATCTGATTGGGACCTCACAAACAGCGTCAAAAACGTTTCATATACGCCGGTATATATGCTGCTTACAACGAAGCTTGGAAAGTAACACAAATTGAAACTGCTGAAAAAATACGAGAAATTGATCGTATTAATTTGGAAAAAACACTGTCTGTAGTGGACAATGGGTTAACGACTCTGTCCTCCAGAATTTATTCTTTGGACAGCATTGTATCATCTGCTATTGATATAATAGAACAGGATATGCTATTGTTACAACATGGCCAGTTCCAAGTACGTTCTATTGTACAGTTAGGCTGGACGTTACAAAATCTCCGTTCAGGCTACGTGCCATGGCGTCTAATCAACACGTCATTATTTTCTATCTTTAACCTTACAGATAAACAAATCTCTATGGCACAAAGAGGAGCTGACTATACGGTGCTGAGCATTGAAAAACTAGAAAGATTACCATTGACAGTTTCCGAAAAGCCTGTCATAGAATGGATAATAGATAGCACTATTACAATACCAATAATGATATTTCAGTTTCAATATTGCCTAAAGCACATACCAGCAGGCCTGTATGAAAAGTTGGGTAATGGGTACATCAAGTCAACCTGGAATTTCCCTTACACACATAGATGTTGGAGTGGGGAGGAAAATAGGTTTTTCTTAGTGGTAACAATTGTAAAAACTCACTAAGTGGTACACTTCTGTGTCAAGGAATTAACTTGTATGGAGCCTGTGAGGGTTCATCAAATGACCTTTCATGCCACCTGCACGGCACCCCAGGCACACAAATAGAGCTTTTTTTAAGACAACTTTCCAACGGCAGTTACGTTATGTTAAGTGACCACAGCTGTTGTGGCATGTTGCCAGGAACGGCCTATCTCGTTAGTGTTACATCCAGGGTCACTTGCTGTATGCAAGTATTGTATCCAAACAGCAAACCAGACAAGGAGGCAACGATATGGCCTTCATTGAATATCTCTTCTATTCGAATTAATACTTTAAGCAGAATGAAAGCCATTCTTTTAAAAAAAACGTACCTTTGAACTCGTCCAGAGAGAAGTATGATCTGCAAGTCGCAAGGACGTCAGCAGAGATACATGCATTATTATCAACGAAATTGCCCTGTGCATTTCGTAGAAATGTTAAGTCAAATCTTAAACATGTCTGATACCAGTGGCATCGCACATGTATTTAAGACAATTTTTTTCGGGACTATTATCACCCTTTGAAGCAGTCCTGAGCATCTTCCCGAATTTTGTGCACTCTGTGTTTGGCGGCCTGCCTCTCATATTGGGACTCATAGCAGGAATTTTATCTTTGTTCCTTCTGCCCGATAGGACAAGTCCAGTCACAAGCAATACTCAGGCTACGATGGAACAAACGATCCTGCAATGCGGTCCAGAGATAGGATTACCAAAGTCCTCGGCTTGGCTCGGCTAAGAGATCTGAATACCACATGGTTTCTTTCATTCAGACCAATCTGGCAAGATTGCATCCTACCTGTTCTACGATGCCTGCTCTGTGGAGAAGAATGCGTGTTAGACGTCTGTCTCACACTCCCATCAGCAGTACCTATGGATGTCAATACTTTGCTTGCTTCGGTAATGGCTCATGCAACATGTTGTCCCCAGCGGCTACCAATTCTGATGACGGCATTCGTTGAGACCTCACAGCAACATGCTGGCAGTGAGGTAAGAGATGAAAGCGGCACACTGGTACAACATTCTGTGACCATTGCTGATCTATTTACAACAAAGGGCCAGGGACAGACTGATTTGCATATAGCCAGGTTCTGAGCTGGGATGGGGCAGTGAGATAAATAACGGTGATGGATCAAGCCCTGATCTTTGGACTGGGTAAGAGTGGTCTCTTAATTCAGACACTCTGTTCATCACCACCCCCTTTTCTGAATCGTTTTTGGCCACTATAGGTGTGGCAGGGTATACTCAGACATGAGTCCCTTTCTCACTGCTCCATCAGGATTCAAGCAAGCCGTGCCGAAGACGGCTGAAATGCCAGAAACCGGTCCCCGGTAGCTTGTCTCCTTTCTGGTGAAGAATTGGCTTGGTAGTTTAGTCTGCCCTGTTCCCATGATGCACTGGGCCAGGGACAGACTGATTTGCATATAGCCAGGTTCTGAGCTGGGATGGGGCAGTGAGATAAATAACGGTGATGGATCAAGCCCTGATCTTTGGACTGGGTAAGAGTGGTCTGCTTAATTCAGACACTCTGTTCATCACCACCCCCTTTTCTGAATCATTGCTGATCTAGACAACAATGACGGCAATGCATCTCACTTATGCACTATTTCTACTTTTTCAAACATGGTCCAACTTTCACCTACTGTTGTAGACAAATTCTTTGCCAGCCTATCTGAGTTAATGTTCTCTCCTAACAACGAGAATAACTTTTTAAAACACGAGCACACAGTGTTCCCTGAACTTTGAATTTGGCCTTCAGTTTTGATCAAACTTTGGAACTATTTTTTCCTGAAACAAAATTATTTTTCTCTCATTACCAAAATATTAACTTTTTTTGGCACAGAGTAATCTGCTTAAAGTAGAACTATTCTTAGAGAACAAGATTTCTATTTTTAAGGAAAAAACTAGAGACAATATTTAAACTCAGCCTCTAGCACATGTGCAGTCTTGTATAAATATGTGATGAAATGGTCTTGACCTTCTCCTCTGTATTAAGAGCCATTTCATGAATGTAAACTTTTTGTGATTCATTCAGTCAGCATTTCAAATGTAACCTTTATGCATTGTTTGAATGATATCACCGCTTAGAAAAGGTACAGTACAATACTCATTTTACGCGTACAAACCATTTCAAATGCATCTTATGTATTTTTGGGTGGGATTGTAAACACATGCTTAGATATGTTATACTTGCTTTAGTACTTAGTAAAGATGGAAATTCTATGTGGAGTGGGTGTTGTAGACGAATCTAGGGCTCTAGTGTAATTTTCCCGATTCATGCCCTTATATAGGTATAACTCATCATATCCTTATATAGGCATCAGAATCATAACCATATTTAGACACAGCCAATGTAGTCCAAATATGGCATGGCTACTTCCACAGATTCCTAGAAATCACAACGAGTTCTTGGAGAGACCAAACCTCCAGTCCGGGACTTTCCCCTGCTTCTGTATTGATTTGTCCTAGGACTCCTGGAGTCCTAAAAGAACTGCGAGTTCTAAGTGACGTATTATGTCCAACCTTACATCAAACTCAGCAACTTCCAGGTATAAATATACCAGCATCTGCCCTAGCAAAACACACAATGGTTTGGAGCAGATCGACTAACTACTTGCCCGACGCCCTGCTGAAGCGAGTGCCAATGGAAGCCGACCCTCCACCTGACGCACGGAAAGAGACGCTGTCTTTTCTCTTGCCGAGAAATCCAGCTCCGGTGTTTCCCGGCTGCCCTTGCTGGCTACTGGAAAATCGAGTCCCGAGAGAGAGATACAAGACTTCCTACATTCTATAAACAAGGTACCGAGCTGATTAGACCCTTAGAGAATTCTTGGATAGATTCTTTACAGAAACTATTTTAACTCAAGCTACATCTCACTTACTCTGTCCCATGTTCTAGGCTTAGGTTCGGTACATCGGGGTAGGTGTATCTTAGAACCACCAGTTGAGTACGTTTAGTCATCTTTTATTATTATATGTATTTTATCCATTTTAAGTATCTTATGGCTTAGAAACCATATAAATGCTTTCACAGTATTATTTTATAATACTCTTTTTACTGTACGCACTTTACTTCATGACAAGTATTGCGATTGTAGCAATTCAGTTCTCTTGCATGAGAAAGAAGACTGTCAATAAATAACCTTTTTATTGAAAACGCCCTTCTCTCTATTTCTCTGCACTTCTGGTGAAACTAAGCATGCACGATTGACTGAGTGAAATAGCCATCTATTGTTTCCACGACTCTGGAGATATATTCCTTATTCTTGGGGAACAAAGTTGTCGTGTTATATGGTTGTCAGAAACTAATCCCTTCTTGTGTATTCGAGAATATTCAATAGAGACCTAGTCCACCTAAGTCCTACGTCTAAACTATTGTTTATGTTATTCCAATGCTCAGAGCCTATTGGGAATATAGGAACTACACTACAATCTGGTCGTGATATTCTGGGTCAAAGACAAGGTTTCAGGCCAACCGTGATAGAGCCCTGTGTGGCTACCCTTTCTGATTTAGACACTTTTCTGAAGCTTTTTTCCAAAAGGTCCCTAGAAGCTCACAACCATACAGGTTTCAGTGAGGGTTCGTCGGCTTGCCTTTCAATGAGCTCCTGGTCAAGCTTGTGTATGTCTGACCTCCTGAGCTTTCCAGCAGGACAAACCAGGGAACCAGGCCTGTTCGCAGTTCAAGGTGGGTGGCTTGGTTCTCGCGGTTGGTCCTGGTCACCTTCTTTACGTTCGGACATAGACGGGCCTATGGGGCTTTTTCTTGTGGGGTCTCTCGATGCTCATCACCAGGCTGGATTCCGTGAGGGTTTACCGACTTTGGATTTCAGCCTACTTCAAGTCAAAGTCTGAAAGTTGGACCTCCAGAGCATTTCAGTGGGACGAACCTGGACAGCAGTCCGGCTCGCACTTGAGGGTTGCCGACTTGGTGGCCAGGTCGAGTCAGTCCACTTACAGAGCTTTTTTCCAAAGTTGCTCAAAACTTCTTCCTGAAGTTCCCCAAGGGGTCCCAAAGTGTCCAAAAATTACTCCAAGGGTCTGGAAGCTCCAAGACGGTCCTTTAATGTTTCAGACTTCAGTTCCCCCCCAATCCACTAGGACAAAACGCTCACAAATCCACTGGTAGTACTAAAAGCTGAGGATATTTGGTGGTGATGTTCCAGGTGACCTCTATTAGCCTGTAGCTTGCAGGGAGTCCGCTATCTTAGTCCTTTTGGAGCAAGGTAGTCCACAGGGCTGTAGTTCTAAAGTGTGTAGCAGGTGCAGTCTTCAGTGCAGGGCTTGGTTGGTGTAAATCAAACTTCTCAATGTGGACCTTTCTCTTTCTTGAGTTTCAAGCAGCAGATCTGAGAGGCTCTGACGCCCTCAGATACCTATTCCAAGATCTCTGGGTTAAGCGGGAGGGCATGACTGTCCAATGAGGTGCAGGGCAAAACCCCATGGTATGACCACATCCTCCAAAGTGTGACACTATTTCCACCTAGAGAGCACCATTTCTCCAAAATTCATCAAGGCTTATTTTCCAGCAGGGAGAGAAGAGCTGGCTAAACACACCTCCTGGATGGCTAATCTCCATAGTCTCTCCCCCTTGCATCTGCTAATTCCTTCCTTAATCCTACCATCTGGCTGGGTTAAAAGGGGAGAGGTGTAATTGAAACTGGTTGCTTCTTCATGTCTTCTCCTTCCATTGAAGAATATTGTTTACGACTCTTCCACCTGCTCTGGCATTCCTATGTAGCAGAGCCCTGCCCTAACAGAAGAGCTGGCTAACCCCAAGGGCAATGTATCGCCTCATCAAAGGAACCTGGCTAATCCACTTACATTCTGATCAATCAGGACAGACCATGGAAGGCTGAATTTTGGCTTCCAGACAAGAAAGACTTATAATTTCTCGTCTTTACACTTTAGGAGAAATTCAACAATACCATATTGTTGGATTTATCAATACCATTCTAGGAAGTCTTTGAATGGCATTTTTATGATTCTCCTAGCAGGAATTATGAGTTAATAACTTCTTGCCATTCTAACCTACGTGACAGGGGATTTGCAAGGGGAAAAAATACTTGTGTAATTTTTCCAACACCAGGACTTATAAAAACATATTTTATAAGGACCCTGCCTCTATCTACAGGCCACCACACTAGGAACAACTAGAGGAGACATTAGGGATTCTGAATCTGTAAAAATGTTGCAGATTCTAACTCCACAATGCTCCTTCCACAAATGTCAATTTTGTGAAGCACTTCATCACAATGTAGGAAGTGAAATGTGCAATGTAACTTAACCCAGGACTTCTAAAACTCATTTTAATTTATCAGTCCTCCTAATAAATACCTGACCTCCCAACCCTGGGACACCTAGGGGAGACCCTGGGGATACCTATTGTGCCCAAACATTGTAGTTTATCAATTTTGTAAGTGCCCCAAACATCAGAGCCGAGTTTGGACACAATTTACATTTTAAATGCAGTCCTGCAACCCAAACTGACCTCAGGATTCAGCAGGGCACACATGCAAGTGCAAAAACGGGCTGCTGTCCTCTAAACAGCCATGCTCTATTAAATACTAGGGACTTAAAAGTTAGTTTCTATCACCCTGCCCTAATATGTACCAGGGCCTTATGAGGGAGGTCATGCTAATCACAGAGGTACCCTAACCCATAGTATACCCTAGTGTATGTAGATGTTTTCACTGTCTTCTAAATGTATATTTCAGTATAGCACTGGCCCTGGGCCTGATTAGGCAGAGCTATGGGTCAATCAGAGTCAGACCCCATCAGTACCAATCACTTTGCCACTGGATGTAAGCTAGCCTGGCTGATGATGGCTGATTTGCCAGGTAGCGGTCCCAAGATGCTTGTTTCGGGTCCAGGGAAGACATGGCTTAGCAGTTCGGACTGGACTGTTCCCATGAGACACAGGGTCAGACTGATTTGCAAATGGCCATGTCTTGGAAGTGGGGTGGCTTTATGAGCAAAGTAACAATGGAATAAACCCAGATTTGTGACTCGGGGTGAATGTTTGCCATTGTGCAACATTCCGTCCCTTATCTTGTGTGTTTTTGCTGTTCACCCTATGTGGGAAGGGTATGCCCAAACGTGGGTCCCGTGCACACTAAGCCACTGGAGTCAAACTATCCTGGCTGAAGACATCTGATAGCCAGAAACTGGTCCTAGGATGCTTGATTCCGGTCCAGGGAAGACATGGCTTTGCAGTTCGGGCTAGACAGTTCCCATGAGGCACAGAGTAAAGACTAATTTGCATATGGCCATGTCTGAACTGGGGTGTCTTGGTGAGCAAAAGAACGATGGATTAAACCAAGATCTGTGCCTGGGGGTGACTGGGGGTGAATGTTTTGCCATTGTACAACATTCCGTCCATCATCTTGTGTGTTTTGCTGTTCACCCTATGTGGAAAGGGTATGCCCAGATGTGGGTCCCTTGCTCACTAAGCCAATGGAGTCAAGCTATCCTGCCTGAAGACGGCTTATAGCCAGAAACCGGTCCTAGGATGCTTGATTCCGGTCCAGGGAAGACATGGCTTGGCAGTTCGGGCTGGACTGTTCCCATGAAGCACATGGTCAAGAGAGATTTGCATATGGCCATGTCTGAACTGGGGTGGCTTGGTGAGCAAAATAACGATAGAGTAAACCCAGATCTGTGACTGGGGTGAATGTTTTACCATTTTGCAACATTCCGTCCATCATCTTGTGTGTTTTGCCTCTCATGCTTGAGAGAAGCATGGGGATTGGATGGGAGTCGTGATGCTGACCAGGAACTGCAGCAGAGCAGCACAAGGAGGCTGGCAGCACCAGGTAAGTGACTTTTTATTTTATCATTAAAATCCCCCCATCTCCATCGTGGGCTCCCACACGTGCTTTCCGTGAGCCTTCACATGCCCTCGTCACCTGTCCGCCGGGTATTATTTAGGGGTGGGCGGAATTTTCCAAATTCACTTTCACAAACTATTGCGAATATGTTAAAAATCTCTGCGAACACGCGGAAATATCGCGAAGACGCAGAAGTTTTTTTCCTGCCCGTTCGTGCTATTTTCTGCATGATCGCGTCTCGCCAACTTACCCATGTGGTTACTCATGGGCACAGCCATCTTGTTTTCACTTGTCCCACCAGCTTGCGATGCTTAATTCCTATTCCGGGTCACGCAATGCATGCTCGCGCCCGTTCGCGGTACGTATTTCCTGTTCGGGAACACTTTTATGTGTTCGCAGCGCTTTTTGCGTGCTCGGGGACAAAATATCATGCAAACTTGCACACGTGGTCGCAATGGGTGCGGCCATCTTGTTTTTCACTGTATTGATATGGCTCTGGGGCCTGATTTTCAATCCTTCCTCTATCTTTCCAATCCTTTGTTTCAAGACACTTTTTTAAAATCTTTTTTATTTATTATCTCTCTGACTAGTTTTCTGCTTCTATATTTTTGGTTTTTGTCTACTTTTTGTGTGTTATTTAGCTACTTTTTTACTCTTTTTCCATTGCCTGCTATTTTTATTTCTTTTTAATTTTATTACCTTTTCTTTCCCACCCGTCTTACTCTCTCTCTACCCCAGAATCATGTCCAAAGGTAGGGCTCGCCACAGGAGCCAGAGCCGCGACCGCCTTCCTTGCGGAAGGCTGCGCCCACAAGGGGTGCAGGCACGGGCCTTATTTGGGGAGGTGGAGCTGGCTGCACTCATTTTCTTTGTGCAGTGCCACCTCCCCTTAACCCATGCAGCAGGTGGCAGGCCTGGGTCTGGGTACGGGCTCCGGGAGCGTCGGCAGCGGTGGGGAAGGTGCGCTGGGCAGTGTTCCTCTGCTCTGGGAATTGGCGGGCCCAGGCCCAGCTGACTCCCCGGTGGTCCGACATCCTGAACTGGGAGATGGACCTGCTAGGAGTGGAGGTCCAGGGTCTTGGTGAGTAACTATTTAATTATTACTACTTTGTGTCTGTTCTTCTGCTCTGTGTTATATAATTATATTGCGAATATCTTTTTTTTTCCAACCAGCTAGAATGCTGCTGCTTACATTACAGGTTAATTATTACGTTTAAAAGTCTTCTGTGATTGTTATGACACAGGTGCTCTTCTGCGCTACTACTAATCTTACTTGTATGCAACTTTGCGATTGCGCTCGTTTAGCGATACTACTTGTTGACCAGATGAGATCGGTCAATTTAGTTATTGCAATTGTTGTTTACATAAGTGTTTTTTGACCGTTCTTTAAAAATATTTTATTTGTTTGACACCATCCATCAATGTTTGTCTCTTTCTTATATCTTTCCTGTTCAGCACCCAGGGGCAGGCAGACAGGGGCGCAGTCGGCGGGATACCAACATCAAGAGGAGGACACCAACGTGGGCTCTTCTGCTGGCAATAGTAAGTCTTCTTGTTTTTAATAATAATTCTTATTCCATAACTATTGTTTCTGTTTACTAATGCTATTTTTTATCAACAATTATCCTTCGATCTGTACTGTTTCAAAAATCTTGTTATCCCTGTCTCTGCTATGATGACTCTCTCTACTACTACTACTATTAGTCTGTCGATGCTATAGTTGCCCACTCTTTATTTAAAAGGTTTTAAATAAAACTCAGATTCACCAGTAGCTCTAGCCATTGAGTCCAGTCCTTTGGGTCGTCCTCTTGTACTACTTCTAGTCTTATTGATCTTGAGTCTTTGTTAATCTTGAGGCTTTGACAATTCACACCAACAAATGCCCAACCAGATTTCTTACTATTTTGATATGATAGGACATATTACTACTGTTGTAGGGATTTTGCACATACAGAACTTTACACAAGAAAATAGAATGTTGGTGATGGGAGGCTGGACCCTCCTCACACACCTCAATTAGAAGTTCAGAACCCACCACAATCCCCTGCCCGACTAGTTATAGTAGTGTCTTGTCACTATTTGCTCTACGAACCCTCCCCCAAGATACCCAACAAGTAGACAACCGAGAACATAACACACCCAACCTCTCAGTCGTTAAAGCAATGCACATGCACACCCTTCCTTTCGCTCGCTCACTCGTGTAAGTCCTCACCACATACCACCAAGTAGATGTAAGTTCAAAATTTTTATTTTGAATTGACAAGCTCTGTACATTGTTCTATAATGCAACACCTACAGGAAAATCAATAACATTAAAACAATAAACATTGTTACACTTACTTACAGTTGGGAAATAAATCATAATAACTGAACAGTGGTGGAAACACCACGATCCCCTGGGTAGGAATATAGTTTATATCAATATATAAATGAATATCTCTGAGTGAATTCTGGGGACACCTCTCCTTAGAAGAACCTAGTACTGGTAGTTGTTGCATCATAAGCTCTGCAAAGCTCTGGTTCATAGAAGGGAGTCTTCTGGCTGTAATTAGGCATGGGCAGAAAATCCGTTCCGCTCGCGGATTTTGCGGAATTTCAGTAAATTCGCAATCCGCGAACTATCGCGAATTTACCAAAAATCCGCAAATTCACACGCAGCGGATTTTTTTTCTTGGTGATACAATATTGCGGCGTGCGGCGTTCACTTACCGTCATTCAGCGTTTGCCGAGTTGTTTTTCTCGATATTTTGCGAGTGCTGCTCCATTTTGGATCTTGCTGAGGGATCCCACGGGAGTTTGGCGACGCATCGCGAGAGTTCGCAATTGCAAACATGTAGGTGCGGCGGGCAGCAACAATCTCGCACTCGCGAAATTACAAACTTTGCAATTCTGCACAAGAAATCCACTAGCAAGCAGCATAGACCTTCTGAAAATGATGATTTTTATCAGAATAACTCTTCAGGTTGACATTTGCCTGGACTTTTTAGGATTTGAGGCCTTTTGACTTTCTTTGGATCACTTTTGGATTAGAAATCAACTTTCACAAGTAAGTTTGTTTGGGGCATTACAGTTGCTGTTCTGCAGAAAAACGAGTTTTGCAAAACTGAAGTACTCAGCAGGTGCAAAAGTTAACTCATCATTAGTAACCATTCCCTGTAGTACTTCCTGAGGGGCCCCTCCAGAGTACAGTTGCCTATGTTTGTTTGGGGCATTACAGTTGCTGTTCTGCAGAAAAACGAGTTTTGCAAAACTGAAAGCACTCAGCAGGTGCAAAAGTTCAAACTCATCATTAGTAATAGTAACCATTCCCTGTAGTGCTTCCTGACTGGGGCCCCTCCAGAGTTCAGTTGCTAGTTGTAACAATTCTATGACCCTGCTCTGACCCTCACAGCAGGCTCATAGAATAGCTACAAGTAGGCCACAAAGGTCCTGGAAAAAAGAATTGCACTGCAACAGAAAGCAAATTACAGATAAGGAAGCAGGTGCCAGACTGGAATTTTAAAACAGTGGCACATTAATAAATCAACCCCAAATTAATTCATGTCAGTTGAAGCAGAGCAGGTGTGCTTGCTTTCCCCCCATAATCTACAGTGATGATGAACCAGAGGGTGGCATTGATGTACCAGAGGGTGGCATGGGTGAAACAGAGGGTGGCAGTGGTGAAACAGAGGGTGCTGGGAACCTGTGATGATGAACCAGACGTAAAAACAACATAGTCGCGACCATTGCGAGCCGACAAGTAAGTTCACAATTGCGAACTGGTACAAAACCCTCGCGAACTGGCAGAAACCCTTGCGAACACACAAAAAAAATCCGCAAATTTGCGAGAATTCGCGGATTTTGCGGATTGCGAGTTCGCAAATACGCAAATTTGCGAACGCCAGATTTGAAAAATTCGCCCATGCTTAGCTGTAATGCGAAAAATGAAACTGTGCGCGTTAGTATATTGCAAGCATTTCTCAGCCGTGCCAAAAAGTGTAGCATTTATGGATAAGCAATATGGACAGTACACCAGAACTTCATAAAAAAGTGGCTTGTTAATGTTTTAGTTGACCTTGTACACAGCGCTTAGACAGTAGCAGTATGAGGTCATGTGGGCTCAAAGGTGTCTTATACAACAAGCTGCAAGGTAACGTCACATGTGCAAAAATAAAAGACACAAAGGTAAAATAGTTGCATGGCTCGGGCTAACTAAGCAAAGGCTAGAATGACCCTAGGGACCATATATAATTAACTACTAGTGCCTACTCTACTACTCCCTGATTTGTACTAGTGATGTATGTTGTATACTATTAACTCATTTTTCAATTTTGCTACTGAACAATAGGGGGAGGTGTATATAACGCCTAAAAAATGTGTTTTCTAGGCGCACTACCAACCACCATTGCTGGGGCCATCGGTGAAGGCAACGCGGATGGAGAGGAGGGGGAGTGCCAGCAGAAGTGGCGGGCGGTGGTAAGTTAGATTCATAATCCTTAATTATTGACATTACACTCACTACAAGGGTGTACTGCATGTACACTCACTGTACTGTTGAGATATATGGCCCCATTAGGATGGTGGGCGGATTGCCCCCGCTGGGCCGGCGGTAGTCACCGCCGGACCAGCAGGGGCAAACCTAACCTCCCGCCATCCCTGTAGAAAAGACCCCCGCCATATTACAATGGCTGGGTGGTCCGCGGCGGATAGAAACCATCTGCCGATTTTCCGCACAGTCGACATGTCGACCAGGCGGAAAAGGGTTCAATCTGGTGGCAGTGTCTGAAACACACCGCCAGCCATATAATGTGCATTTTGGAATCCCTTTTGCTGCTGCGGAAAGGCATGCAGAGTATGCCTGGGGGGCTCATTGCGGGCCCCCATAGAGGGTACCTATGGTACCCCCCTGCCTTTCAAAGCAAAACGTGGCAGGCACCGCACGGGGCCTGTCACATTGTGCTTGTAAAAGCACATCATGTATTTTTAGCATTGCAGCGGGCGGTGCTTTTAGCACCGCCCGCCACAATGCTAAAATTACGGGATGCGCCCACCACTGTGGCGGGCGAATCCTAATTGCACCCACAGGACCCCCGCCCTTATGGCGGTTGGTCCCTTTTAGCGTGAGGATCCTAATGATGCCCTTAGTAAGTAAGAGTTGTGAACGTTTGAAGAGTGAAGACACCCTTTAATTGGCATTAGTAAAGGCATTAGGGTCGGGAGTATTCAGTAACCAATGGCCTCATCTATCTGTGATTTCAACAGTAAACGTTTTATGGAGAAGACTAAAAGTCAGATCAGATCACCTGGTGTTGAACTAAAAAGTGAAAGACGGGTGGAAGGAAGAAGGACGGGTGAGACTTAATATTTATGACTGACAGAGAGAAGGATACGTGTGATGCAAGCATGCAAATTACAAAGGTGGCTGATAGTAAAGAATCTGATACATGGTTGGTTGAATGCCTGGAAAAAATCCTGCAAATGTTAAAGCCCAAGCAAGTGGGAGAATAGATACATACCACAAATGTTACGTACTATGCTTTATAGTGCTACCATAACACTATGTGTATAATTAACTTGTCGTACTGTTTTTCTAAGAGTATATTTTACAATTGTCTTGTTTTTTCTTTTTGATATACAGCTACTCCTTCCAAACCTGATCGGAAGGAGTTGGCCGCCAAGGCACGGTGCCACAAGCTGGAGGAAATCCAGCGAGAATATCGGCGGCTGGTGGTCTTGGAAGAGGAGGAGGAGGAGGCTGCAGCACTTGAAGCCTCCTCCAGTGCCCTGGGCCCAAGCCACCGCCCTCCAGCGGTACGGCGCCACTGTCTGGTGGCTGCCCACCACCACATTTCCATCTCTGGTGCCCCCCTACTGTAGTTGCAACTGCCACGCTCTAAAGCACCGCGTCGCCCGACTAGAGGAGCAAATGTATGTCGTCCTCCAATCCTGCCACACATAGACTTGAGTCCCTGACTATTCCCCCTTTTCTAATTCTTTCTTTGGTGTGTGGGAATCGGGCGTTGGGGTTTTGGACATTTGGACTTTCTCATTACGGACATTGGTTGGGGTTAGGGAGGGGGGTGGGTCAGTTTTTGTGGTTTTTTTACATAGTTTATTTTTGTTAGGTTTATATTAAATCTATATTTCTACTTTACATGCAATTTTGTTAATGTTTTGTAGGTGGGGTTACTGTTTTACATCACACTGTTTCCTTGCTGGTGCAGGTCCGCCCATAGCCAGTGTTTGATTTAAGTAATTGGCTGACTGTGTAAGACACAAACAGATAGATGCGACACCCCTCACTGATTGAGTTGTCCTACTAGTACTTTCAGTCTCTCTCTTCTAGTCTATGCATTCTTTATCGGGACTCAAAGGGGTGTGTGAATTATTGAAAACATGTCCATTATTATTATTAATTATGCCTGCCCCAAACTTCTCTTACCTTTGCTTGATGTTTAACGTAGCCACAGCGATGGCTGCATGGTGATGATGGTTTCATTTTTCTAACATGCCATGATTGGGGTGGTGGTGGTAGTAGTAGTAGACATTGGCAGGGCAGCAACATTTGCAAAAAAAGAAAATGAGACAGTGAGTCGCCTTTCAGAGACTGTTCGTGGAGTAGTAGAATGAAGTACAGTACAGAACTTACTGAGCAACAATAATATGCAAAAATATTTTACAACAAACCATTATGATGGCGGGGATAGCCTACTAGACAGAGTTACAAACTATAGTTGTGTTGAGTCACTTGACTAGGCTTACAGCGTAACAGTTAGTGCTGTTTATGAGGATGACAACAAATCCAATCAATGTTGGCAATTAATGCAGAGGCATATGTTCCTTTGTTAAATAAAAATCACCTCTAAAATATACTGCTCATGGATCGGCAAACAGAAGAAGATCATCGCTCTGCTTGAAATTGAAGTGCTGTTGCTTTCAATCAATCAATCATTAAAAAAATGTGTAGAGCGCGCTACTCACCCGTTAGGGTCTCAAGTCACTGGGAGGGAGGGGAGCCGCTACTGCTCGAACAGCCATGTCTTGAGTTGTTTCCTGACGGAGAGATGGTCATGGGTCAGCCGTAGGGTGGTTGGGAGGGAGTTCCAATGTCTTGGCCGCCAGGTAGGAGAAAGATCTTCCTCCGGCGGTGGCTTTGCAAATTCGTTGTACGGCGGCTAGAGCGAGGCTAGCGGATCGAAGCTGGCGGGTGAGTGTGTAGAATGCGAGGCGGCTGTTGAGGTATTTGGGGCCCATGTCATGGAGAGCCTTGTGTGCATGGGTGAGGAGTCTGAACGTGATCCTCTTGCTGACGGGGAGCCAGTGCAGGTCTTTCAGATGGGCAGAGATGTGGCTGTGAATGGGGATGTCCAGGATGAGTCGTGCAGAGGCGTTATGTATGCACTGGAGTTTTTCTGGAGTTTGGCTGTGGTTCCAGCGTAGAGGGTGTTTCCGTAGTCCAGTCGGCTGGTGACGAGGGCCTGGGTGACTGTCTTCCTGGTGTCGGTGGGGATCCACCGGAAGATCTTTCGTAGCATGCGCAGGGTGTTGAAACAGGATGACGAGACGGCGTTGACTTGCTTGGTCATCGTGAGGGATGAGTCCAAGATGAAGCCCAGGTTGCGTTTATGGTCCGTGGACTTGGGGACAGTGCCCAGCGCAGAGGGCCACCAGGAGTCGTCCCAGGCAGAGGGGGATGGTCCCAGGATGAGGACTTACGTCTTGTCTAAGTTCAGTTTCAGACAGCTGAGCTTCATCCATTCCGTGACGTCTTCCATTTCTTCCTAGAGGCTGGCTCTGGCGGGGGTGGGGTCGTTGGTGAGGGAGAGGATCAGCTGGGTGTCATCAGCATAGGAGATGATGTTAAGGTTGTGTTGGCGTGAGATGGCTGCAAGAGGGCTCATTTAGACATTGAAGAGGGTGGGGCTGAGCGAGGATCCTTGAGGGACACCGCAGATGACTTCGGTGGCCGTGGATCGGAAGGGGGGGAGGTGGACTCTCTGGGTTCTTCCGGCGAGGAACAAGATGATCCATTCCAAGGCCGCTCCTTGGATTCCGGTGTTGCTGAGGTGCCGTATCAGGGTGCAGTGGCACACAGTGTCGAAGGCTGCTGAGAGGTCCAGGAGGATAAGGGCAGCTGTATCCCCATTGTCGAGCAGGGACCTGATGTCGTCGGTAGCTGCGATGAGGGTGGTTTTGGTGCTGTGGTTTGCTCGGAATATGCAAACACAACAGGTGATGGACCGAATGTGGATCAATGTCACACACTCACCCCAGTCCAAAGATCTGGGCCCAAATCCATCGTTTTTTTGCACTCCACACCACCCTGGGTTAGACAATGGCGATATGCAAATCAGCTCTGACCCTGTGCCCCATGGGAACAGTCCAGCCCGAACTACAAAAGCCATGTCCTTCCCAGAACGGAATCAAGCATCCGAGGACCGGACCGGTTTCGAGGTAACACCTCTCATCAGCCCGGCTAGCTTGACTCCAGTGGCGTGAGGTGCCTGGGACCCACGTCTGGGCATCCCCAGCGCACTTAGGGCGGAATATGCAAACACAACAGGTGATGGACCGAATGTGGATCAATGTCACACACTCACCCCAGTCCAAAGATCCGGGCCCAAATCCATTTTTTTTTGCACTCCACACCACCCTGGGTTAGACAATGGCGATATACAAATCAGCTCTGACCCTGTGCCCCATGGGAACAGTCCAGTCCGAACTACAAAAGCCATGTCCTTCCCAGAACGGAATCAAGCATCCGAGGACCGGACCGGTTTCGAGGTAACACCTCTCATCAGCCCGGCTAGCTTGACTCCAGTGGTGTGGAGTGCCTGGGACCCACGTCTGGGCATCCCCAGCGCACTTAGGGCGGAATATGCAAACACAACAGGTGATGGACCGAATGTGGATCAATGTCACACACTCACCCCAGTCCAAAGATCTGGGCCCAAATCCATCGTTTTTTTGCACTCCACACCACCCTGGGTTAGACAATGGCGATATGCAAATCAGCTCTGACCCTGTGCCCCATGGGAACAGTCCAGTCCGAACTACAAAAGCCATGTCCTTCCCAGAACGGAATCAAGCATCCGAGGACCGGACCGGTTTCGAGGTAACACCTCTCATCAGCCCGGCTAGCTTGACTCCAGTGGTGTGGAGTGCCTGGGACCCACGTCTGGGCATCCCCAGCGCACTTAGGGCGGAATATGCAAACACAACAGGTGATGGACCGAATGTGGATCAATGTCACACACTCACCCCAGTCCAAAGATCTGGGCCCAAATCCATCGTTTTTTTGCACTCCACACCACCCTGGGTTAGACAATGGCGATATGCAAATCAGCTCTGACCCTGTGCCCCATGGGAACAGTCCAGTCCGAACTACAAAAGCCATGTCCTTCCCAGAACGGAATCAAGCATCCGAGGACCGGACCGGTTTCGAGGTAACACCTCTCATCAGCCCGGCTAGCTTGACTCCAGTGGTGTGGAGGGCCTAGGACCCACGTCTGGGCATCCCCAGCGCACTTAGGGCGGAATATGCAAACACAACAGGTGATGGACCGAATGTGGATCAATGTCACACACTCACCCCAGTCCAAAGATCTGGGCCCAAATCCATCGTTTTTTTGCACTCCACACCACCCTGGGTTAGACAATGGCGATATGCAAATCAGCTCTGACCCTGTGCCCCATGGGAACAGTCCAGTCCGAACTACAAAAGCCATGTCCTTCCCAGAACGGAATCAAGCATCCGAGGACCGGACCGGTTTCGAGGTAACACCTCTCATCAGCCCGGCTAGCTTGACTCCAGTGGTGTGGAGTGCCTGGGACCCACGTCTGGGCATCCCCAGCGCACTTAGGGCGGAATATGCAAACACAACAGGTGATGGACCGAATGTGGATCAATGTCACACCCCCAGTCCAAAGATCTGGGCCCAAATCCATCGTTTTTTTGCACTCCACACCACCCTGGGTTAGACAATGGCGATATGCAAATCAGCTCTGACCCTGTGCCCCATGGGAACAGTCCAGTCCGAACTACAAAAGCCATGTCCTTCCCAGAACGGAATCAAGCATCCGAGGACCGGACCGGTTTCGAGGTAACACCTCTCATCAGCCCAGCTAGCTTGACTCCAGTGGTGTGGAGTGCCTGGGACCCACGTCTGGGCATCCCCAGCGCACTTAGGGCGGAATATGCAAACACAACAGGTGATGGACCGAATGTGGATCAATGTCACACACTCACCCCAGTCCAAAGATCTGGGCCCAAATCCATCGTTTTTTTGCACTCCACACCACCCTGGGTTAGACAATGGCGATATGCAAATCAGCTCTGACCCTGTGCCCCATGGGAACAGTCCAGTCCGAACTACAAAAGCCATGTCCTTCCCAGAACGGAATCAAGCATCCGAGGACCGGACCGGTTTCGAGGTAACACCTCTCATCAGCCCGGCTAGCTTGACTCCAGTGGTGTGGAGTGCCTGGGACCCACGTCTGGGCATCCCCAGCGCACTTAGGGCGGAATATGCAAACACAACAAGTGATGGACCGAATGTGGATCAATGTCACACACTCACCCCAGTCCAAAGATCTGGGCCCAAATCCATCGTTTTTTTGCACTCCACACCACCCTGGGTTAGACAATGGCGATATGCAAATCAGCTCTGACCCTGTGCCCCATGGGAACAGTCCAGTCCGAACTACAAAAGCCATGTCCTTCCCAGAACGGAATCAAGCATCCGAGGACCGGACCGGTTTCGAGGTAACACCTCTCATCAGCCCGGCTAGCTTGACTCCAGTGGTGTGGAGTGCCTGGGACCCACGTCTGGGCATCCCCAGCGCACTTAGGGCGGAATATGCAAACACAACAGGTGATGGACCGAATGTGGATCAATGTCACACACTCACCCCAGTCCAAAGATCTGGGCCCAAATCCATCGTTTTTTTGCACTCCACACCACCCTGGGTTAGACAATGGCGATATGCAAATCAGCTCTGACCCTGTGCCCCATGGGAACATTCCAGTCCAAACTACAAAAGCCATGTCCTTCCCAGAACGGAATCAAGCATCCGAGGACCGGACCGGTTTCGAGGTAACACCTCTCATCAGCCCGGCTAGCTTGACTCCAGTGGTGTGGAGTGCCTGGGACCCACGTCTGGGCATCCCCAGCGCACTTAGGGCGGAATATGCAAACACAACAGGTGATGGACCGAATGTGGATCAATGTCACACACTCACCCCAGTCCAAAGATCTGGGCCCAAATCCATCGTTTTTTTGCACTCCACACCACCCTGGGTTAGACAATGGCGATATGCAAATCAGCTCTGACCCTGTGCCCCATGGGAACAGTCCAGTCCGAACTACAAAAGCCATGTCCTTCCCAGAACGGAATCAAGCATCCGAGGACCGGACCGGTTTCGAGGTAACACCTCTCATCAGCCCGGCTAGCTTGACTCCAGTGGTGTGGAGTGCCTGGGACCCACGTCTGGGCATCCCCAGCGCACTTAGGGCGGAATATGCAAACACAACAGGTGATGGACCGAATGTGGATCAATGTCACACACTCACCCCAGTCCAAAGATCTGGGCCCAAATCCATCGTTTTTTTGCACTCCACACCACCCTGGGTTAGACAATGGCGATATGCAAATCAGCTCTGACCCTGTGCCCCATGGGAACAGTCCAGTCCGAACTACAAAAGCCATGTCCTTCCCAGAACGGAATCAAGCATCCGAGGACCGGACCGGTTTCGAGGTAACACCTCTCATCAGCCCGGCTAGCTTGACTCCAGTGGTGTGGAGTGCCTGGGACCCACGTCTGGGCATCCCCAGCGCACTTAGGGCGGAATATGCAAACACAACAGGTGATGGACCGAATGTGGATCAATGTCACACACTCACCCCAGTCCAAAGATCTAGGCCCAAATCCATCGTTTTTTTGCACTCCACACCACCCTGGGTTAGACAATGGCGATATGCAAATCAGCTCTGACCCTGTGCCCCGTGGGAACAGTCCAGTCCGAACTACAAAAGCCATGTCCTTCCCAGAACGGAATCAAGCATCCGAGGACCGGACCGGTTTCGAGGTAACACCTCTCATCAGCCCGGCTAGCTTGACTCCAGTGGTGTGGAGTGCCTGGGACCCACGTCTGGGCATCCCCAGCGCACTTAGGGCGGAATATGCAAACACAACAGGTGATGGACCGAATGTGGATCAATGTCACACACTCACCCCAGTCCAAAGATCTGGGCCCAAATCCATCGTTTTTTTGCACTCCACACCACCCTCGGTTAGACAATGGCGATATGCAAATCAGCTCTGACCCTGTGCCCCATGGGAACAGTCCAGTCCGAACTACAAAAGCCATGTCCTTTCCAGAACGGAATCAAGCATCCGAGGACCGGACCGGTTTCGAGGTAACACCTCTCATCAGCCCGGCTAGCTTGACTCCAGTGGTGTGGAGTGCCTGGGACCCACGTCTGGGCATCCCCAGCGCACTTAGGGTGGAATATGCAAACACAACAGGTGATGGACCGAATGTGGATCAATGTCACACACTCACCCCAGTCCAAAGATCTGGGCCCAAATCCATCGTTTTTTTGCACTCCACACCACCCTGGGTTAGACAATGGCGATATGCAAATCAGCTCTGACCCTGTGCCCCATGGGAACAGTCCAGTCCGAACTACAAAAGCCATGTCCTTCCCAGAACGGAATCAAGCATCCGAGGACCGGACCGGTTTCGAGGTAACACCTCTCATCAGCCCGGCTAGCTTGACTCCAGTGGTGTGGAGTGCCTGGGACCCACGTCTGGGCATCCCCAGCGCACTTAGGGCGGAATATGCAAACACAACAAGTGATGGACCGAATGTGGATCAATGTCACACACTCACCCCAGTCCAAAGATCTGGGCCCAAATCCATCGTTTTTTTGCACTCCACACCACCCTGGGTTAGACAATGGCGATATGCAAATCAGCTCTGACCCTGTGCCCCATGGGAACAGTCCAGTCCGAACTACAAAAGCCATGTCCTTCCCAGAACGGAATCAAGCATCCGAGGACCGGATCGGTTTCGAGGTAACACCTCTCATCAGCCCGGCTAGCTTGACTCCAGTGGTGTGGAGTGCCTGGGACCCACGTCTGGGCATCCCCAGCGCACTTAGGGCGGAATATGCAAACACAACAGGTGATGGACCGAATGTGGATCAATGTCACACACTCACCCCAGTCCAAAGATCTGGGCCCAAATCCATCGTTTTTTTGCACTCCACACCACCCTGAGTTAGACAATGGCGATATGCAAATCAGCTCTGACCCTGTGCCCCATGGGAACAGTCCAGTCCAAACTACAAAAGCCATGTCCTTCCCAGAACGGAATCAAGCATCCGAGGACCGGACCGGTTTCGAGGTAACACCTCTCATCAGCCCGGCTAGCTTGACTCCAGTGGTGTGGAGTGCCTGGGACCCACGTCTGGGCATCCCCAGCGCACTTAGGGCGGAATATGCAAACACAACAGGTGATGGACCGAATGTGGATCAATGTCACACACTCACCCCAGTCCAAAGATCTGGGCCCAAATCCATCGTTTTTTTGCACTCCACACCACCCTGGGTTAGACAATGGCGATATGCAAATCAGCTCTGACCCTGTGCCCCATGGGAACAGTCCAGTCCGAACTACAAAAGCCATGTCCTTCCCAGAACGGAATCAAGCATCCGAGGACCGGACCGGTTTCGAGGTAACACCTCTCATCAGCCCGGCTAGCTTGACTCCAGTGGTGTGGAGTGCCTGGGACCCACGTCTGGGCATCCCCAGCGCACTTAGGGCGGAATATGCAAACACAACAGGTGATGGACCGAATGTGGATCAATGTCACACACTCACCCCAGTCCAAAGATCTGGGCCCAAATCCATCGTTTTTTTGCACTCCACACCACCCTGGGTTAGACAATGGCGATATGCAAATCAGCTCTGACCCTGTGCCCCATGGGAACAGTCCAGTCCGAACTACAAAAGCCATGTCCTTCCCAGAACGGAATCAAGCATCCGAGGACCGGACCGGTTTCGAGGTAACACCTCTCATCAGCCCGGCTAGCTTGACTCCAGTGGTGTGGAGTGCCTGGGACCCACGTCTGGGCATCCCCAGCGCACTTAGGGCGGAATATGCAAACACAACAGGTGATGGACCGAATGTGGATCAATGTCACACACTCACCCCAGTCTAAAGATCTAGGCCCAAATCCATCGTTTTTTTGCACTCCACACCACCCTGGGTTAGACAATGGCGATATGCAAATCAGCTCTGACCCTGTGCCCCATGGGAACAGTCCAGTCCGAACTACAAAAGCCATGTCCTTCCCAGAACGGAATCAAGCATCCGAGGACCGGACCGGTTTCGAGGTAACACCTCTCATCAGCCCGGCTAGCTTGACTCCAGTGGTGTGGAGTGCCTGGGACCCACGTCTGGGCATCCCCAGCGCACTTAGGGCGGAATATGCAAACACAACAGGTGATGGACCGAATGTGGATCAATGTCACACACTCACCCCAGTCCAAAGATCTGGGCCCAAATCCATCGTTTTTTTGCACTCCACACCACCCTGGGTTAGACAATGGCGATATGCAAATCAGCTCTGACCCTGTGCCCCATGGGAACAGTCCAGTCCGAACTACAAAAGCCATGTCCTTTCCAGAACGGAATCAAGCATCCGAGGACCGGACCGGTTTCGAGGTAACACCTCTCATCAGCCCGGCTAGCTTGACTCCAGTGGTGTGGAGTGCCTGGGACCCACGTCTGGGCATCCCCAGCGCACTTAGGGCGGAATATGCAAACACAACAGGTGATGGACCGAATGTGGATCAATGTCACACACTCACCCCAGTCCAAAGATCTGGGCCCAAATCCATCGTTTTTTTGCACTCCACACCACCCTGGGTTAGACAATGGCGATATGCAAATCAGCTCTGACCCTGTGCCCCATGGGAACAGTCCAGTCCGAACTACAAAAGCCATGTCCTTCCCAGAACGGAATCAAGCATCCGAGGACCGGACCGGTTTCGAGGTAACACCTCTCATCAGCCCGGCTAGCTTGACTCCAGTGGTGTGGAGTGCCTGGGACCCACGTCTGGGCATCCCCAGCGCACTTAGGGCGGAATATGCAAACACAACAGGTGATGGACCGAATGTGGATCAATGTCACACACTCACCCGAGTCCAAAGATCTGGGCCCAAATCCATCGTTTTTTTGCACTCCACACCACCCTGGGTTAGACAATGGCGATATGCAAATCAGCTCTGACCCTGTGCCCCATGGGAACAGTCCAGTCCGAACTACAAAAGCCATGTCCTTCCCAGAACGGAATCAAGCATCTGAGGACCGGACCGGTTTCGAGGTTTCGTGGTTTGCTCGGAAGCCGGACTCCGAGGGGTCGAGGGATCCGTTAGTCTCGAGGAAGGCGGAGAGTTGTTTGTTGATGGTCGTCTCAAAGACTTTGACAGGGAAAGAGAGGAGCGAGATGGGGCGGAAGTTCTTGAGGTCCGTGGAGTCCGAGGTGGGTTTCTTCAGGAGGGCGCTGAACTCGGCATGTTTCCAGCTCCCGGGGAAGGTGGCGGATGCGAAGGAGCTGTTGATGATGTCCCGGAGTTGGGGTGCAATGATGGAGTCGGCTTTGTTGAAGATGTGGTGTGGACAGGGGTCGGTTGGGGAGCCGGAGTGAATGGTGTTCATCATGCGGGTGGTGTCTTCGGTGCTGACCGGGGTCCAGGTGCAGAGGGTGGTGGTGGGGGGTGCTGGTTCGGTGGTGGGGTGCGTGGTCTGTTCACCGAAGCTGTTGTGAATGTCGGCAATCTTGCGGTGAAAGAACGAGGTGAGTGAGTCGCAGAGGTCTTGTGAAGGTGTGATGTCGTTGTTGCAGGCGCTGGGGTTGGAGAGCTCTTAACGATGCTGAAGAGTTCCTTGCTGTTGTGGGTGTTGTTGTCCAGTCGTTCTTTTAATGTTCTCCTTTAGGTTGTGCGGATCAGCTGGTGGTGTTGGCGGGTGGCGTACTTGAGGGCATTCATGTGTTCTGCTGTCTAGTCGCTGCGCCAGGCTTTCTCGAGGGTATGGCAGGTTTCCTTGGAGTTTTTGAGGTCGTTGGTGAACCATGAGATTTTCTTGCTGCTGGGTTGGCTGGTAGAGTTCTTCAGTGGTACAAGGTCATTGGCGCAGTTGGTGAGCCACTGTGTGAGGTTGCTGGCTGCTTCGTTGGGGTCCTTTGTGTTGGTGGGAGGCTTCTGGCCGAGGGAGGTGGTGAGCTGGTCGGCGGTGATCTTGCTTCAGCTTCTGCGGGGAACCTGTTGCGGGTTGGCGGTGTCTGCTAAGTCTGCGATGGCTTCGCTGAATTGTGTGCGTGGTCCCGGGGGTCTGTAGATGAGAGTGCCTCTGAGGGTGGTCTTGGGGTCGGTGTGTATCTGGAAGTGGAGGTGCTCGGCGGCTGTGAGGGTGTCCTCGGAGTTGGTCGTGATGCAGATGGTGTTTCTGTGGATGATGGTGATGCCTCCTCCGTTTTGGTTGGCGCGGTCCCTCCGGGTGATATTGTAGCCATCCGGGATGGCCATGGCGATGTCAGGGGCTGAGGAGGCGTTCATCCAGGTTTCTGTGAGGAAGACGACGTCTGGTGATGTTGTGTCGAGGAGGTTCCAGAGTTTGACGGCATGCCAGTGGATGGAGCGGGTGTTGATCAGGATGCACTTGAGGTGATCGTTGCTGGCACTTGGCTTGGCGGTGCGGTGCAGGTTCGGAGGCAGGTAAATTTACTACCACTTCCTACTGAGATGGTTGAGCTGGATGTAGTAGGTCCCTTCCAGGCCTTTGAAAATGTGGCAGCTGGAGGTCGTGGTGGTGTAACCTGTGTTGGTGGTATCCGTGCTACATCCTGCTCAGTTGCAGACTTTCTGGATAGGGTCAGAATGTCAGTCTCCTTCTGCTTTGGGGTGGGAGTGATGTGCGTGATGACAGGCTCGTCTTCATCAACATCATCCCCCTCTTCTACATCTACCGCCATAACTATAAGGGACATATTACCAAGCAATAGCGATAATTATCGCTATTGCTTGGTTAGCGTGAAAATATTATCGCTGAGCTGCGGCGATTTTTATTGCAGATAAACCTTGGTATTACCAAGGTTTATCGCAAATGCGATAAAAATCGTCCGCAATGCATGAATATCGCTGAAAAGTCAGCGATATTCATGCATTAGCGAGCTAATGCTCTTAGCCATGTTATCCACCTCATATTGGATAACATGGCTAAGAACTGCTCATGGCAGGTGTTAGCTTTTGGAGATATTCGCGCTTAGCACGAATATCTCCAAAAGTTGGAAATAGGGGATAGCGATGTTAGCGACTGTTTCCAGTCGCTAACATCTTGGCACGCCCACTTTGCATGTCATTAGTGATAAATATCACTGACATGCAAAGTGGGGTCCAAGATGGTCGCTATCTCCTACTAGCTGTCGCTAACTGGAGTTAGCGACAGCTAGGTAATAGGGAGATCATTTTATCTCCGCTTTCTTGGCTTTTAAAGCCAAAAAAGCGGAGATAAACCCCCTTGATAATATGCCCCTAAGTTTTTCTGGAACCTTCCTTTTCAGAAGCATTGTCTTGTGGCGTGCATCACTATCAGACTGAGCTGGTGGCTGCCAAGTGGCATCACGATCATCAGACGCGGGGCTTGAAGAAGAAGATGATGCAGGCTTATTTGGCAAAAGCAGGACACTAATGTTTCCCACCAGCCACTTGGCCAGGCCCAACAATAGAAAGCCCAACCCCATAAAAACACATTTTCCAACTCAATCCAATGCCATCCATGCCCTAAATGATCTCTAAATTCAACAGACCACATAGAAACACTTGATTAATAAAGCTGTGGCTACCTGCTCTGAGCCTACTGAATGAAAGCAGGCCTGTTCGCAGGCAAGGCCAGACAAGCTTGCAGGCCTATGCTTCAAAATGGCCACCAGCCACATGGCCAGGCCCAACAACAGAAAGCCCACCCACAAAAAACACAATTCCTAACTCAATCCAATGCCATCCATGCCCTAAATGATTTCTAAATTCAACAGACCACACAGAAACACTTGATTAATAAAGCTGTGGCTACCTGCTCTGAGCCTACTGGATGAAAGCAGGCATGTTGGCAGACAAGGCCAGACAAGCTTGCAGGCCTAGGCTTCATAATGCCCACCAGTCAAATGGCCAGGCCCAACATCGGAAAGCTCACCCCAAAAAAAACACATTTCCCAACTCAATCCAATGCCACCCATGCCCTAAATGATGTCTAAATGCAACAGACCAGACAGAAACACTTGATTAATAAAGCTGTGGCTACCTGCTCTTAGCCGACTGGATGAAAGCAGGCCTGTTGGCAGACGAGGCCAGGCAAGCTTGCAGGCCTATGTTTCAAAATGGCCACCAGCCACATGGCCAGGCCCAACAACAGATAGCCCACCCCCAAAAACACATTTCCCAGCTCAATCCAATGCCATCCATGCCCTAAGTGATGTCTAAATTCAACAGACCACACAGAAACACTTGATTAATAAAGCTGTGGCTACCTGCTCTTAGCCGACTGGATGAAAGCAGGCCTGTTGGCAGACGAGGCCAGGCAAGCTTGCAGGCCTATGTTTCAAAATGGCCACCAGCCACATGGCCAGGCCCAACAACAGATAGCCCACCCCCAAAAACACATTTCCCAGCTCAATCCAATGCCATCCATGCCCTAAGTGATGTCTAAATTCAACAGACCACACAGAAACACTTGATTAATAAAGCTGTGGCTACCTGCTCTGAGCCTACTGCATGAAAGCAGGCCTGTTGGCAGACAACAACAGAAAGCATTCAGTTCACCCTAGCACAACCACCGGCACTTGTTCTCACTGCAAGTTCCTACTTACTAGCCATAGGGGCAAATCACATACTGCCAAACCTTATAAAATGTTTCTTTTAAACAGCCGCTCACTTACAAAACACGCTGTTCAAATGTCACTCCTTTTAGAAGACACCAGCCCTGATGCTATATTTCTGACAGAGACTTGGCTTAAAGACGCGTCTGACGCGGACATTACTTCCCTTATGCAATTGGGATACATACTTCAGAGGGTGGACCGACCAGAGGGTAGAGGAGGAGGCCTTGCCATTCTTTTTAAATACCACTACCAATGCAGGACCAGCCCGGCCACAATATCTAATTGTGAGAGCATGCACTTTGCCCTGGACTTTTCACCCACTGCCACCTTCTCAGGTATTCTCATTTATTGCCCCCCTAACCAAATGGGAGAGTTTCTTGACTCGCTTCAATACACAGTTGCAGAGTTAGTGGTCATCAGACCTCACTTCTCCCTATTAGGAGACAGTAACATCCATCTGGATGACCCAAACAACCCAGTGGCCAAATCCCTGCTGGACAATCTGGCGGCTCTCCAGATCACACAGAAGGGCTTTGAACCCACACATGAAAAAGGTCACCTCCTAGATGGGGTATTCAGTAACAACCACAGACTCGAGGTAGGGATCCCTCTGCCCCTTACATGGACATACCATCACCTGATTCCCATACAGTGGCTGCCAGTTACCTCGGCCCTGGCCCTCCCTCGTACCATCCTACAAGGGAGAGAATGGACAAAACTCTCCACTGACCGGTGGATCAAATCTCTGTCCCCCGCCCCTTCCCAAGTCGAGGTTGACCCTACGTCTCTTTATGATAATTACACCAACTGGATGCGTACGGCCCTGGATTCTATCGCACCCCAGAAAGTGCTTAAAGAGAAGACCAAATCAAGGGACTCACCCTGGTACACCCCCAAACTTAAAGAACTGAAAAGAGCTTGCAGGAAGCTTGAAAGAACTTGGAGGGAATCCCGCAGCAATCTAGATAAAACTAACCACCATGAAGCAATCAAAAAATATAAAGCTGAGATTAGATGTACAAAATCTTCTTTCTTTGAAGAAAACATTACTACTGCTTCCAACTCACCTAGAGAAATGTTTAAAATAGCAAAATTCCTTATCGACACTCCTCTTATTCCCCTTGACTCCAGCAAAGCTCAGACTCGTTGTGATAATCAGGCTGAATCAGGCTGAATATTTCTATAAGAAAATACAGAATATTTCCTCTGCATTTGACTCACCCAATTTGGTCTATGATGAAGGAATCACCTCATCGCACACTACGCCCCACAAATTGGACGAGTTCCCTCTGCTAAAAGAGGAATATCTTAAACACCTCCATCACCACAGGCTTAGGCCCCTCTGCGTGGAAATGTGCCCAAGTTAGAGCGCTATTGAAAAAACCCACATTGGACCCAGATAACATGGCCAATTATCGACCAATTTCATTACTTCCTTGGGTTAGCAAACTATTAGAAAAACATATCAATGCCTCCATTACACAATTTCTGGAAAACATCATCTGCTCCACGACTCCCAAGCAGGTTTTCGCCCTAAGTTAGGAACTGAGGCTGCCCTTTTGACGGTGACTGAGTTGGCTGGGAAACAGATGGACCAAGGCGGCACCACAGCAATTATGTTGCTCGACCTCAGTGCCGCCTTCGACACTGTTAACACCAGTATCCTTCTCCACCGCCTACGCCAAATAGGAATTTCAGGGAAGGCCATTCACTGGCTTCAGTCCTTTCTGGAGAATCGTTCCTTTGAGGTAGTAGTGGGCACCACCCACTCAAAAATCTGGCCCCTTGACCAAGGCGTGCCCCAGGGCTCCGCCCTGAGCCCTACCCTTTTTAATATTTATATGCAACCTCTTGCTGACATTGTGCATTCGTTCGGTCTAGACATTGTGACCTATGCCGACGATACACAATTGGTCGCATCCATGAATCAGTCCAATACCTCCCCCCCCAATCTCAGTAATTGCCTGGTAGCGGTCACCCAGTGGATGGCCACCTCACACCTGAAGCTCAACAGCGAGAAAACGGAGCTCATGATTTTGGGCAATTCAATTATTCCCAGCCCTCTGCCGGACTGGCCCCCATGCATGGGCATCCCGCCCCAACCTAAAACCCAAATAAAGAGCTTGGGCATTTGGCTGGACGCAAATTTAAACTTCACACAGCAAGCAACCATTTTGTCCGCCACTTGCTTTGGCCTTATGCGCATGCTGAGGAAAGTGCTGCCACTCCTCCCTTCTCAAGCCCGTAGAATAATGGTGCAAGCCATTATCTTGTCCCGCCTGGACTACGGGAACTCCTTATACCTCGGGGCGCCTTTTGCTGGGCCTTAACCGGCGGGATTCAGGCACAGCGGCTCTGAAGAAACTTCACTGGCTTCCCATCAAGGCCAGAGTATTGTTCAAATCTATGTGCATTATGCACAAGGCCATGTGGAAGACCGCACCAGCAATGATCTGTTCTTTAGCGACCCCCTACCTCCCCCAGAGATCACTGCGATCTAGCACAGCATTCCTGGCTACCATGAACAAAATCAAACGTACCAGGTGGGGCGGGCGCTCTTTCTCTTGGAACGCCGCCAAGGCTTGGAACTCCTTGCCTGCTACCCTTCGCAGCGAACCTAACCTTCTGAAATTCCAGAAGGAACTGAAAACTCTTCTTTTAATCTAATCCTGGTCTTTTCAGCTCACATTAGTCAGACTATACTCAGCGCTACGAGGCCTCCGGGTTGTTTGCGCTTAACAAAACACAATTAATAATAATAATAAGAAGAAAGCCCACCCCAAAAAACACATTTCCCCAACTCAATCCAATCCCATCCAGGCCCTAAATGATGCTTGAAAATGAAACACCTAAGAAACTGTTGCTTCATCATGCACACACCCATGAGGCCATGACTAGCTCGGGCCTACTACTGACTACTACTACCCACAATATTTCTTTTTAAAAAGGAATGATAGTTACCAAAATTAAATTGTAGTTGCAACAACTGCAATGCCCACAATCAAACAGACACAACAACCACTTACTTGTAAAATATCCAATTTAAAAATCCTCAAAACCAATTGCAATGATGCAGCAGATTAAAAGAGTGATCTTTCCAGCTCAAAACCCAAAGGCAGAATGAGCAGGAGATGGATAAAGCACTGGGAGGAGCCTGCTGGACAGGAACAGGAAGTTGGAGATTCTGTGTCACTTCCTCACTCTCCCTCCATTTAAAAAAAGGGCTCCTTGCACAAAAAAGGACAGCCAAATTTAATCTGAGGAGTTTTTTTCATCCAAATCATCATTTGCAGAAGTTTTTATGCTGCTAGAGCTGATATTCTTCTCCAAATTGAACATTTTACATGTTCGAGTTCTCGAGCTTCACATTACTTCCGCCAGAAGGTGATGGCGCGTCCAAAATAACGTGTTTGCGTTCTCTCGCTCCCTGTCCAGTTGGATATGACGTCTTCAGGTTCTATCGCTCCTTGTCACGTTTGATATGACATATTCGTGTCCTTACGCTCTCGCTTGCGGTGGAGAATGACGTGTTCGGGTTCTCTCGCTCCTTGTCGCGTTCGATATGATGTTATCGGGTCCTCATGATCTCGCTCGCGGTGGAGAATGACGTGTTAGAGATCTCATACTGTCGCTCTGCATGATCGTGAGATGAATGACATGATCGCGGACTGAAACTCTTGCGAGATAGCGCAAAATGGCTACCAACAATCCAACATCTCGTGGAGCACGTGACCAGATCGGGAAAACTTGTCGGTGAACGTGGGGATCCAGGTAAGGCGATCGCGCATGCAAGAACGTATTTTTACAATTAAGCATGAACAAAATTTACGGTACGCTGCGGATCTCGGAAATTTTGGCATTTTCGCGTTCTCTGCGGCAGGTGAAAATGTCAAATTTTCAAAATTTCCGTGAGCGGAACGGAATTTGACGCCCACCCCTAGTATTTTTCTGTGTCGGCAGCCACTACCAGTGCTACTCAGGGATTTGGTATCCATCTGCCCGTTTAAGTCAACTGTGCTCTCAAACTCTGACAGGTACTTAGTGAAGTCTAGCTTCATAGCTCTGTACCGTCCAGACTCTGTTTCACTGTCTTCATTGATGAGAGGTATTGGTATTTCTATGCAGTAGTTCATTTGAAATATGGCTCTGGTTTAAAACTGATTCTTCCAGATCATTATAACATTATTTTTTAAAAATTCTTACAGATCTTTATCTGTAATAAAATCTATCTTTTCTTCTACCCATTAAACATCAAGCTCATGCAGTAGAGGCTACCATTAGATCAGTCTAGTGATGCTGCTAAACAAATAGGATTAAGGGCTTTCATACTAAATACCATTCAATGGAACGTCAGTGATAACAGACTCACAGCAATAACAACAGAAACACCTACAATATAGCCCTCCCGTGCTAACACCTGTTGGCCGGTTGGGGTGATTTGTGTGAGTTATAAAGTTAAATCATTAATTAATGTATTCATTCAGTGGCTCGGATCTACTACACTTCCAGGTCTAAACAAATTGTTAATTAACAGCTCAATAAATTCTGCAGTAATCTTTTCCATAGTGAAGGAATTCACCTCCCCGCCACCAGCTCCATGACCGTCACTGCCCCACAGGAACTCGGCATGTATTTATTTATTTATTATTTATTTTTGGAGTTTTCTATAGCCCTGACCAGACCCGAGGGTATCGGAGCGCTTAACAATTGATCTGGAGGGAACAGGTGAGGGGTGGTACAACACAAAAAGGTTCATAAAAGATCAGGGGTTAACAAACTTCTTTGGCGCGTGCAGGCGGGATTGAGGTAGTGTCTTTGTGGTAGTCAGGGTCGCAGGGTGAGCTGCTGTGGTAGACTTCGGGAATGCGCGATTGAGGTAGAGTATTTTTAGGCGGCTCTTGAAATCTGGGAAGGAGGGGTTGGTTCTGATGTCCACTGGACTGGTCACTACTTCAGCAACAAAATCAAAATAACATACAACAACTTCAAACCCCAACTGTACTCTCAGCCCTCCTACCCAATGAGAACACACTGGAAACTGCCCTTTTGGCCCATCATCACCCTTCTGGAACCAGCTGCCATCTTGCGTTCCATCTACTTGAGAGCCCCATTGGATAACTGTCCAAAATTCCCCTTCACCAATGGACTTGATCCCATCTGCACCATCCTCAATCCAATCCTCAATGATTCTCTTACCACTGCTACCTTCTCAGATGCGTGGAAACAAGCCACTATCCGACCTCTCCTGATGAAACCTTCAGTACACCCATATACATTGACAAATTACATTCTCATTTCCCTCTACCCTAACCAACAAACCACTGGCTGACCACCTCAATACCAACCACCTTCTAGGCCCTTCCCAATCCAGATTCAAGCTGAATTACAGCACTGAGACTGAGCTCATCGCTGCCACTGATGAGATCAGTCTCATCATGGACAAGGGTGGCACCATGGCACTCATCCTCTCAACCTTTCTGACATGTTCAACACCGTTCCCCCACCCTGCCCTCATCCAAGGTCTCCATGAAACTAGAACACACCACTGGATCAGTTCCTTCCTCACAGGTCATTGTGAGGAAAAGTCCAACAACATGACCCCGGAACCCAAATACTTACCTTCTGTTGTTTCATTTTCCCGCGAGGAAGCACCAAAACCATCTTGGATCTTGGAAGGAAAAAAAAATAGAAGGAAAGAGTTCAACAATTCCTGTCGGACTCTCCCATACAGGAAAAAGGAGGATGAACCCCACAGAGAAACCAATCAGGGGCCCAGCCTGAGGGAGAAAAGGATGTCCCATTGGGAAGGCAGGGGGAACCTGAGTTCTAGGGGCGGAGACGGAGAGAGACGGAGGACACCACGAAAGAAAACTCAAGAGGAAGACCGACCGAAGGGTATGGGGGACAAAAGGAAGATGGTGAAGATGGGGAGGAGACGCCCGAGGACTGGAGCGAGGACTGGTGAACTCCTCCAGGAGACACGCAATTGCCGCTGCAACTCAGGAGAGTTGCAACATTGGCGGTGAGTGACCCAAATCAGGGAAAAATCAGGTGGGAATTTTAAAACAGGCAAAAGGTAGAGCACTGTGGACAGTGGGGTGGAGAGATGCAGAAAAGCTGCCATTTTCTATCTTCCACACTGCGGTTATTTCTCTGATGGTTGTGTGGGTCCTGACTAGAGGGGTTGATATGATTGGAGTCAAAAGGGGCATTTATTTGTAGTTGTTTTTTTCTTTTGCTTCATTGGTACATTGGGACATGAACACTGGGACATTATTCTAAAAGACATGTTTAAGTTCATTGATAAGCAAACAGACAAGTATTATAAACAAAACCTGCTTGTGCTGTTACTTTCAACCCTGTTATATAAAAAAACTTTGGGGCATATTATCAACAGGGGGTTAAATATTATTGCCATTTCAGTGGCAGAAAACTGCAGCCAAAGCGGCAATAATTGGCTTGATATTATGGCCTTGTGAATTCCAATAAAAACCCATGTTCTGGTGTGAGCATTTGCTTCTATTGGAATTCTTCAGGGCATATTATCAAGCCCATTGTCGCCTCTTTAGTGGCAGTTTTCTGCCACTAAAACAGCGAATATTTTAACGCCCGCTTGATAATGTGCCCCCTAGAACCCTGAGAGATGTAGAATGCTCTTCTTAGATTCCTATTTTCTTGTTGGACTCAAGGTTTTCTCAATTTTTTCAAGGAGATTTCTCCCACTATATGTTCAATAAGAGTTGGCAGAGTGTGCGTTGTACTTGGCCTTTTTGGCCGGGGCATCCTTAAACTTTTTGCCTTCCTCCTAGTCTTTTTTCTGACATAGTGTTGGTGGCTTTAGAACTCTGGGTACTTTATCACTGCTGTCCAGTGTAAAGTGCATGTGCTCTCTATGGTAAAACATGGAAAGATTGCTCTACACCTGTTTGACAGATTTAATTTACTGATCTGTCCCTTGTAAAGTGGTATCCCAGATACCCAGGGCCAGTAAACTAAATTCTACTGGTGGGCTTGCAGCGCTGCTTGTGCCAACCACCAAAGTAGCATTTCAAACCTGCCTCGGGTCTTGGCCATTGCAGGGCTGGAGAACGCAGTTTACTGCCGCTGTGATGTGGCACATAAAGTGGCTGCCACTTCTGTGACTCCCCTTTTACTACATATCAGTCTCCCCTAAGGTAGGCCCTTGCTAGCCCTACGGGCAAGGTGCATTGTAGGTAAAAGGAAGGACTTGTGCCTTAACTGTATAGCATGTCCTGGTACTGACAAACATCCATTTTAGTTTCTCACTACTGTGAGGCTGCCCTCTCATAGGAATGCATTGGGGATTCCCTGATAAGTCTGTCAGTGGTAATTCCTGATCTGAGATGAGTAGCATGAGCAAGTTTGGTGAAAAGTGTTACAGCAAACAAATGATAGATGGATTTCTGACAATATAACATTCGCCCCCAGTCAAAATATCTGGGTTAAATCCATTGTTCTTTTGCCCACTACACCACCCCAGTTTGGACCCAGCCATATGGGTCCCTTGCTCACTGTGCCACTTGATTCAAGCTAGCCTGGCTGAAGAAGGGTGACATACCCTGAAACCGGTCCCAAGATGCTTGTTTCTGGTTCAGGGGGGACCTGGCCTGGCAGTTCGGTCTGGACTGTTCCCATGGGGCACAGGGTCAAGACTGATTTGCATATGGCTGGGTCCAAACTGGGGTGGTGTAGTGGGCAAAACAAAGATGGATTTCACCCAGATCTTTCGACTGGGGAGAATGTTTGCATTGTCAGCATTCCGTCCATCATTTTTTTGCTGTAACACCATCAGTAGCAGCCGGCATTGCTCATGAGTAGGGGTGGGCACAAGGGGTCACGCGGGGATTTGCGGGGGTGTTGTGGGGGGATCGTGGGAAAATAAAAAAATATAATGATAATCAAATTAAACTTACCTTTCCGCCGGGTCTCGTGTCTTCTCAGCTCCTGCGTTCCTGCCTCCGACAGGAACAGAAAGCAGGCAGCCGGCTCCCTCCCCTAAGCCAATCACAAAGCTGCAAGCAGCATTGTGATTAGTCGGGATGCCGCCCAGCCATGGGCTAATGGGGTGGCATGTTTTCCATGCAGACTGCATGGAGAAGGTTAGAGTGCACATGACTGGTTTGGGCAGCCCTTTGTGCACTTAGCAGTGGGAAAACCACTCCTCTGCTGCCCTGCTCAAAGTACCTGGGACCACTGCCTGCCCTTAAAAATTTTTTGGAGAGCCAGTCACAAAGGGGTAGGTGTCCCCTGGGGACTCCTTCTGGTTTGCAAGTTGTTTACTACCCTTCTGTGAAGGGTGGTAAACTGCAACTATTTTGGGGTCGCAAAACAGTACCAGGAGTCGCTATTAGGAAGGGACACCCTTGGAAAGCCCCTTCCTAATAGCGAGTCGCTAATCCTAATTTGTGTGTCGCAAATTGATTTGTGGCTTGCAAAATAAGATTAGTACATGGGCCACACGTTTTTTGTGTTTCGCAAACAGGTCTAAAACGCATTTGCAGTGGGGTGACTCTCCTCCGCCCTAATGGAGGAGAAACCCCTCCTCACCATATCCATCAGAGCTGCCAGCTCCTTTATCTTATTATCCTAACCTTTATTCGGAGGAAAATAGGAGTTAATTAATATTAAATCTGGCCAGCCTTTTCACCCCCTTTGACCCTACTTTTTCGATGAGATTCAGATGGTTGAGATTGTCCAAAAATGTGTGAATTCCTGAAATAAGATGCGCCCCTCGGTTTCATATTTTACACATAACATTATGGCTAGGTATACCATTGAGGTACACTAGGCCTCCTGCAGGCTGGCCGAAATTCCCCTTAACCTCTCTAGTGTTAAAATGAACATAGCATTTCTCTCCTCAATAATAGCCCACAAAGAGTCTGAATTCCTTTCCAGACCTGAGATGTTTCATGACAGCAAGGTAACTCCACTATCATGACGATCTAGAAAATAGGGATCTAGAAATCACCTTTTTATAATGTATTGCCCCAGTGATTAATTCTCATTTGTTGTCATGTTGGTTTTTTACAATTGGAAAAGCTCAACCTTTCATTTTCAGATTTCATAATTAGAACACAGTTGGACTGGTCAAACCCTGTGCCTTCACCTGGGTCACTGACACTTCGGCAGAGCCAGGCTTATGTATGAGTGAGCCATAGATATCAAAACCTGACCTTCGAAGCTCATCCAATGAATTCATGACTAACCCTGGGCAAAGCATTACGCTACGCTCGCGTAGTTTGCGAAGTTTGCGCAGCTTCGCACTACGCAAACTGCACGTAGCACAGTGCAAACATGCGTAGTGTATCGTAGTGCAGCGTACATTTTCTGCTTGCTCGCGGTCCTCAACGTCAAATTGGCGACCGCGAGCAAGCAGAAACACGTCCTCAAGAGACTTTTTCCTTGTTCGCCATCAGCAACATCAAGTTGCCGATCCCGAGCATGGAAAATAAACCTCCCGGTGAGATTCTCAACGCGGGGAGGTCAGGTTTCTCATTGCGAGTGGTCGCGCATGCTCGCGACCGCTCGCCATGAGAAACTACCAGTCCCGTTGAGAAAGCTGCAGCTCGAGTAAAAATCTACTTGAAGAAAAGTACAGCTCGCATTGTGCAAGATGCCGTTTTCAAAGACTGCACAGTGCCAGATGATAGTCCGCACAGTGCGAACATGCTACTACGCAGTTCGCGTTGTGCTACACGTAGCTCGCGTAGTGCGAAGTGCACTTTGCGTAGCTACATGTAGCGCTACTTCAAGAACTACGCTCACCCCTATTCATGACTTCCTCTACCATGATCCTGGAGTAAAAATTAGCCCAGGCAACTGCCCATGATGTAGCTATTTTGCTAGCCTTCAGAAGGACCACCAACGAAAAATCTTTAGAATAAATTTTAGACAATCTAGGAATTGACTTAAAAGAGATAAAATACATACTCTATTAATAACACAATCCATATCAGCAAAAATATCCACCAAATGCAGAAACCCACTCTGCTTCCGCATAGTGGCTAACTACTAATCCCTTACCCCATCTTTGTTTTGCCTCAGACAAAAGGACACAGGTACAAAAGCACACAGGTCCTGCATTTGGGGGAGATGAACCTTGCGGTGTAATTGCACCAATCAGTCCTGGCCTAGCTGCATATACATACCATTGGACATCAGTTGTTCCCTCCCATTCATGAGACTAATGGATCAATGATGGAGTGGCTGCCCCGACTAGGGCATCAACAAAGCCTTCAACTCGGGGGGCCCGATTCACAGAACTAACTTAAGACAAAATCCTAAACTTACTACTTTTGGTATTCACAGAAGTTAGGATTTAACAGACTTAAGACAGAATCCTACTTAAGTCTGTCTTAAGTCTGTCTTAAGTCTGTCTTAGGACAAAATCCTAACTTCTGTGAATACCAAAAGTAGTAAGTTTAGGATTTTGTCTTAAGTTAGTTCTGTGAATCGGGCCCTTAGTGATTGCCCAGCAAGGGTCTCTTCTTGTGGTACCGTAATAGGAAATATATGCCTTCTTGTTCTTTTCTTTTTTAGCCTTTGAAGTTTTCTTTTTCTCATTCTTATGCATGACTTAGTAACAGGTTGCTCTATGTTAACTACCATTTTACCCATTTTTACTCTTTTAAATATCAGAAAAACTTAATTATTTTTCCTGATATCCTGCGCTGGTTCTGGCAATTCCATCCACCTTCCTCCTAAAGTCTGGAATGGCCTCCCCTGCACTGCAGAGCTGCTAGCTCATTCCTACTATTCTGCACACAACTGAAAACCCGACTATTTCAATAGGCCCCAGTCAGGGCAGCACCCTCTTTTCAAGGTGCCAGGATACCCTCCGGGGTGACATGTGTGCCAATAAAATGCACATAACATGACATAAAATAACATAACATTACAAACCTGCCCAGCTTAGGTTAACTTTCATGGAGGTATTTCTAAAGACAAAATATGAACATTGATTTTTTTTGTCACAAAACAGAACCACAGCAAGATAGGAATAGTGAAAAGTAGAACAGCCTTACAATATTTAATGCAATGAAAAACGTTACATTGGCTCAAATTATTACCACTGAAGCATTGTATACTTATTTTTAAGATAGGGTAAATGCCTGTAAATTGTGAGATTGTTCTGTACATTTTATATGTTTGTGCATTAATAACACCATTCAGAATGTGGATTTACTCTTTAAATGACATGTGCACACCGATATGGTGCCATTGCATTTGAAACAAATGCGGCGATGGCTTATGTTAACAAGGCCTCAATTTAGGCCTCTGGGCTATCTTTTTCAAAATGGATGCCTCCTCTGGTATGTTCACTTTTTACCATTTCTGCAGCACACGGTCAAGCAGGGTCAAGTTTGTTTATTTCCAGTGCCGACCTGGCCATAGCGGGCAACAGGCAATCCCCCTGTGCGCCGCACGGGTGTGGCCCGAGTGGGGAGGGGGACCGGCCGTGCACATTGCCAGGGCCTGTTGTGGTTCCCAGTCCGGCCGTGTTTATTTCTACTGACATTGTTTTTCCTGTTCTTGAAGAGAACCTTCCAACATGGACACAGTAATGTTGCACTTTTCCAAGGACTTTCTGCTATCTCACTGCACTGCATTAATTCGCAATTGTTTTATGTTATTGTTGTAAATAGTTTGCCCTGCTGTCTTCTGGTGACATCAGCATTGAGTGGAAAGAATTATTATTCTCCTAGTGAGGTAGAGCTGAAATGCTAAGACAACAAGACGTTTCATAGAACCATGGTCAAATTTGCTGGGAGTACATTTTTTTGCTCATACCATGATGATTTAACACCGATGATTTTCTATGCAGTATTACGCGGGTGAGCCAGATCTTTCCTGTGATGTTACAAGAGATGCTGTCCATTTTGTTATTGATTTTACTGCTCACTTGTGACTAAGAATTCTTCTGGTTTGCACATTATTCTTTATTCTCCTATTTACTGAGAGCCTTAATGGTATTGATTCTTTTTACATCTGCACTTCAAAATGTCTTCATCGAACCTTTTGATTTTTAGTAATAAATTATTAAAAAGTTACTTCCTTCTCATACAATTCAATTATTGAGCCTGTCCTTGTTTAATTGCATGTATTTTGAAAAGCTGTAAGGTGCTTTATCTCTTTGACACATTGCCTCATGAAATTGGGATTTAACACTGTCTCCGATACATCCACTTGTGGGCATTCAGTTGATGTACTATTTCAGAGAGTACAATTTTAGGGGTTCCTTATGCACCCATTAGAATGCTGTGCAGGGAGGCTATTGCTGAAATCCGATATCACTTCTGTTACATGAGGGTAGCGAGGAAGGACTGCGGGTGAAGAAAGTGGGAGAGGCTTGGTGAAGGTCGGGAATGGCTAGAGGTTTTGCCTTGTTAGGTCTTAGGGGATAGGGAAATATCAGAAATGCTGCATCTTATATTTGAAGTTTGAGGTTCTGAAGAGGTTGGCAAAAATACATTTGTCAGCCTCAACACATGGATTGTTGGCAGTGGTTAGAACGCTTTTAGAGACCTCCTTCATCTACCATTGTGGAAATGTGGAAACAAATACTTTGGGAGATAAATTAACTCCACGACATTTGGCAGAATAAGGAAGAATGAATAAGAATGCAGGCCAACTGGTTACACATCCAGTAATTAAGTCACAATATGTTCAATGCTTCATGATGACTGAAGCAAAAACTGGCTTTTCATGTTGTGATGGCAAGTGTGCCGGCACAGGAGTCATACCACAAACTGAATGTACCATGTGAGTTCAGGGGAAAAGGACAGTTTTTTTCAATTCTTACGTAGAAAGTGGTGTGTATGTGTAAGACATGATGACAGTACACAAAGAGGACATACAGTTGCAGGGGGCTGGAGGATGATGAGGAGCTTTGGCTAAGCATGGGCGTAAAATCCGTTCCGCTCGCGGAATTTGCGGATTTTCGGCAAATTCGCAATCCGCGAACTCTCGCGAATTTGCCGAAAATTCGCACGCAGCGGATTTTTTGGCTTTGGTGATACAATATTGTGGCGCGTGGCGTTCACTTACCGTCATTCAGCGTTTGCAGAGTTGTTTTTCTCCATATTTTGCGTGTGCTGCGCCATTTTGGATCTTGCTGCGGGATGCCGCAGGAGTTTGGCGATGCGGCGGGCAGCAACAATCTTGCACTCGCGAAATTGCAAAATTTGCAATTCTGCACAAGAAATCCACCAGCAAGCAGCATAAACCTTCTGAAAATGATGATTTTTATCACAATAACTACTCAGGTTGACATTTGCCTCCACTTTTTTTGCAAGGAGTCCATTTTGGGGGGGGGGGTGTGGGAGGAAGGAAGTGCCCCACAGTCTCCAACTTCCTGTTCCTGTCCAGCAGGCTCCTCCCAGTGCTTTCTTCATGTGCTGGTCACTTTCATTTGGTCCTGACCTGGAAGGATTACTTTTTGTGGATGCTGCTGGATATTTGGATTTGAGGCTTTTTTGACTTTCTTTGGATCACTTTTGGATTAGAAATTTCACCAGTAAGTTTGTTTGGGGCATTACAGTTGCTGCAACTATAATTTTGGAATTTTCGATTTTTTGGCTGTTGTTGGGGCCTTTTTCCCAGGGGTACTCTGTGGTGGATGGACTGAGTCTTTCTGTGGGGTCTCTTTAATGTAAACATCATGGAGGGCATGGATGGCATGGGATTGTGCTGATTTTTGTGTGTTTTTCGATTTTTTTGGCTGCTGTTGGGGCCTGTTGCCCAGGGGTAGTGAGTGGTGCATGGACTGAGTCTTTCTGTGGTGTCTCTTTAATGTAAACATCATGGAGGGCATGGATGGCATTGGATTGTGGTGATTTTTGTGTGTTTTTCCGATTTTTGGGCTGTTGTTGGGGCCTTTTGCCCAGGGGTAGTGAGTGGTGCGTGGACTGAGTCTTTCTGTGGGGTCTCTTTAATGTAAACATCATGGAGGGCATTGATGGCATTGGATTGTGGGGATTTTTGTGTGTTTTCCGATTTTTTGGTGTGTTAATGGGGACTGGCCATGTGGGTGGGGGCCATTTTGAGTGCTGGTACAGGCAGGCCCTGGCCATGTGCTGGGGGGCAAGGGGCCATTTTGAATGCAGGCAGTGTAGTGTAGTTCCTATTTTCCCAATAGGCCGTGCGCATTGGAATGACATAAACAGTAGTATCGACGTAGAAGTGCGGATCTTCCAGGCCTCCACTGACTATGCTAAACTTAATTGGGTTTGTTACCAACTAGCTCAGAGGTCACTGGAAACTTTCTTGACTGAATAGGAAGTGATCAGCTTCCCTGGCACAGCCAAGAAGGGATTCAGTTTTCCAACAACCGTGCAACATGACAACTTTGCTCCTCAGATCAAGAGTCAATCTCTAGGGTCGTGTGTAACAATAGACAGTTATTTTACTCAGTCAGTGGTTGTGCAGTTTACTTTCACAATATGTAGAGAATAGAGAGACGGGCGTTTTCAATAAAGGGTAACATTTATTGAACAGTCTTTCTTCTCGTACAAGAGAAATGAATTGCCACAATTGCAAGACTTGTTATTATAAAAAGTACGTACAGTAAGATGAGTATTGAGAAATAATACTGTAAAAGCATTGATATGGTTTCTTAGCCATACAATGGTTTAAAATGAATAAAACATATATACATTCATATATACATTAGGCTAAAATACTCAACTGGTGCTTCTAACTATGCCTACCCCAGTGTACCTGACCTAAGCCTAATACTTGGGAGGGGAGTAAGTAAGTAGCTTTAAGTTAAGTTGGTTTTGCCAAGGTTTGCTTCAAGAATTCTCTCTAAGGGTTTAGTCAACACCATACCTCTGGAATAGAATGATGGAGGTCTGGTATCTCCTTCAATGGGTCGATATCCCAGTCACCCGCAAGGGTGGACTAGAAACGCCGGAGCTGGATTTCTCTGCAGGAGAAAAGACAGCGTCTCTCTCAGCGCGTCAAGGAGGAGGAGGAGGGGCAGCGTCCGCGGGCAGCTTGCATCTGCTGGGCTCTTTGCAGGGGGACGGCTGTTCAGCTCCTAAGTTCACCACACCATTGTTCGCTAGTTAGCAGCGATAGCAGTAGCGACAGCAGCTATGGTATCATCAGCATAACAGCAGCTTCGTCAACAGCGATGGCATTGAGGCAGCTAGCAGCGAAAACAACAGCGTTTGCTTAAGGCAAAGTTGGTAATATTTATACCTGAAAGGTGCCTTGTTTGACGTAAGTTTTTGGACATAAGACGTCAATAAAGATGTCACTAGGAAGTGATCGTCTATCAGTGCTCATTAGAGTTCTATTACTAATCAAAACATAGCAAGCGGGGATTTCCAGGTTGCTGAGTTTTTATCTTGTTGAAGAACTCGGAGTGTTAATCTAGGAATCTCAGATAGTAACTTCTGCTATGTCATTGCACTAATTGGTTGCAAAGGAAGTGGCAGAGAAAGCGATTCTGAAATGTGGCTCTGTTCGTGTGAGGCCAGAGACGAGTTTCTGAATATTGCATTTGATCGGTTATGCCAATATAGGGAATAAATGGATTTATAGCCGTATAGGGGCATAAGGTCACAGTATCGATCAGGGTCCTAGATTAGAACGCGACACCCACTCCACGAATTCATGTCCATCAAATTACTAAAACTAGAGCAATAAGATGCATGTGTAACATTGCCCACCCCAAAAGACATATATGCATTTAAAATAGGCGTAAATTGTAATACGTGAAAATTTAGGTACTGTACGTTTTTGAAGCATAGAAATCATTCAAAAATTATAGCATATGAAATCAATGAACGATTATGCTAAAAGAATTACACATGAAATATCTCTGAATACAGAAGAAGGGTGAGATAATTTCATCACATATAAATGCATTGCAGTAAAATGTGCTAGAGGCTGGTGTAAAGTTGCTATGTCTCTAGATGTATTTAGAAATAGAAGTAGAAGCTTCTGTTTTCTATGAATAGTTTTACTTTAAGCAAATAATTTTTTCGTGCCAAAAAGGGTGAATATTAAAAAGTGTTCAATTCAAAAGAATTAATGCTTGAACGGGGAAATTAGAGTTCCAACGCTTTTAGCAGTTTTTGTTGTTCAAAACTGAAGGCCGAATTCAGAGTTCATGGGAACGCTGTGTGTCGGAATGCTTCTCTAAAGTTATTGTTTCTGTTCGGGTGAGAACATCATATCAGACAGGCTCTCAAAGAATTGGTCTACAAAATCAGGTGACAGTTCGACCAAATTCGATAGTGCTGTAACTTGGCAGGTGTGAGAATGATTGCTGTCATCAAAGGCTGGATCAGCAATGCTCACAGAAGGTCGTACCTGGGTGATGTTGCTTTTGTCACTCGCTCCACTGTTACCACCTAGTCGTAGCACAGGAGTCTCAACGAATGCCGTCATCAGGATTGGTAGCCGCTGGGGACAACACAATGCGTGAGCCGTTATCGGACTTAGCAAAGTATCGATATCCATTGGTACTGCTGATGGAAGTGAAAGACAGGTGTCCAACACGCACTCATCTCCGCATAGCATACATCGTAGTACAGGTAAGATGCAATTTTGCCATATCGGTCTGAATGAAAGGAACCAGGTCATGTTTAGATCTCTCAGCCTGGCCAATCCAAGGACTCTAGTTATTCTGTCCCGGTAGCGCACTGCTAGGATTGTTTCTTCCATTCCCATAGGAGTCATGTCTGAGCTGTGGCTTGCCATAACGAAGCAGGAGGGTCAAAAATAAAATCCCTGCTACAAGTCCCAAAAATAGGGGTATGCCGCCAAAAACAGAGTGGACAAAATTTGGAACGATTCCCAGAATTGCTTGAAATGGTGTTAGTAGTCCAGTGAAAATCGTCTTAAATATGCCTGGGATGCCAGTGGCACTAGACATGTAAAGGAGTTGGCTCAACATTTCTAAGAAATGCACGGGGTAATTTGTTGATAAAAGGTCATGAACCTCTGTAGCTGTCCTTGCAACTAGGAGATCATACGTCTCTTTTGATGACGTTATGGGCACTGTTGTCTGCAAAAGCACAGACTTCATTTTGCTTAAAGTATCAATTCGTATAGAATAGAGATTCAGACGAGGCCAGATGGGAGTCTCTATGTCTCCAGGCCCGCTCGGGAACAATGCTTGCATACAGCATTTGACCATGGAAGTTACGCTTACGAGATAACTTCTCCCTGGCACAAGTCCACAACATCTGTGATCCGTTCTTAGAATGTAACTCCCATTCGCGAGTTGCATAAAGAAGGGCTCTATCTGTGTTGCAGGTGTGACAAGCTGGTGGCATGAAAGGTTGTTAGAATTACCTTCACAGGCTCCGTGTAAATTAATACCCTGGCACAAAAGTATACCGCTTAGTGAACGTTTACAGTTTTCACCACTAAGAAATACATTTTTGTCGCTGTCACTGTAGCATGAATGTATGTATGGTAATTTCCATGCTGACTTAACATATCCTTTACCCAATCATTCATACTGGCCAGTAGGTATGTATTCAAGGCACTTTTTAAATCGGAAAGTTGTTATCGGAATAGTGATAATTCCGTGTATTATCCATTCAATAACAGGACTTTCTGACATTGTCAATGGTAATCGCTCAAGTTTTTCGATGCTCAGGATTGTATAGTCTGCTCCTTTCTGTGCCAAGCTGATTTGTTTATCAGTAAGGTTAAAAATGGAAAATAATGACGTTGTGTTGATTAAACGCCAAGGCACATAGCCTGAACGAAGATTTTGCAGCGTCCAGCCTAATTGTACAATAGAACGTAATTGCGACTGGCCATGCTGTAACATTAGCAAGTCTCTGTCTATTATATCAAAGGCAGAGGACACAATATTGTCCAACGAATATATTCTGGAGGACAGAGTCATTAACCAATTGTCCACTACAGAAAGTGATTTTTCCAAATTAATACGATCAATTTCTCGTATTTTCTCTGCTGTTTCAATTTGTGTGACTTTCCAAGCCTCGTTGTACGCAGCATAGATGCTGGCCGCTATGAGACGCTTTTGACGCTGTTTGCGTGGTCCAAGATTGAAATCGCGCAAATCAGCACCATCTTTAAGTAAAGACAAGTGTTGCTTAATTTCAGCCAGTGTGGATGATCCTAGCCATTCGAGGCAGAGTTTCCCTACACTGTATGTTGTTACTATCCCTGGATGTTGTCTCTGGGAGTATCTAGGGTCTTGTCTGGTCATTTTCAACCACTGTGTTTTATTCAGGAATCTATCTTGACAGTTGTTTGTGTTAGTAGGCCAGATTAACCACTTTTTCCAAACAGGATGTGTTCTGTTAAAATGTAAAATTTTTGTTACGTCTATCTCTATATCTGTTGTTGCATTTTCAGGTATTGGCTTTTGAATAGACGGTTTGTTTAGGTCTTTGATCTTAGCTAAGCCAAGACAGGATGTTTGGTGAATTGTGTCATTTAAAAACATCATTTGTTCTGGTATCATGCAGGTTCTGAATAGTGCTTCTAGGCCTTGTACCTGCCAATCTTTCGTACCCCAAATGGTTTTTGTTTCAATGTTATTTTTCCAATAATCAAAACCAAATGTCATCATTTTTTCATAAAATGCTTCTGAATATATTAATTTAGTGTTTGTCAGCATTGTTTTTATTCCTGTTTTATCTAACAGTTTGTAATAAAACGTTTCTGCATCACTGGTGTTAAACCCTGAGAAGTACTTCAATTTCTCAAAGAATGTTTTAGAACTGCTTTTGGGTGGTGTAGCACAATGTTCCCATTGATTATACTTAAAAACATTTCTAGGCTGTGCAGATTTATGCAAATAATGATCGCCATAATGTGTATAACAGAACAACTGTTCATAACTAGACGAACCTTGTAAATAATCATGTTCTGTGAATCTAGCTGACATTACTAAATCAGACATCATGTCATTAATACTGTTAAAGTCCCAATCATCAGAGAATGTACTAGCTTTTACAAAGTCACTTAAGGAAACCTTCAGTTGATGAGGATACTTCAGGATCTCGACCGGACCATAGATCTCATAGTCAGTTTTCTCCCATACTACCCCATCGGGTATTGGAATGGCTGTGACATTTACTGTTGACAGTTCTCTTTTCTTCACGTGGGATGATCTGTGTGGTTTGAGGACTAGGTTGATGTTCTGACTTGCTGTGTCCATTCAATTGTAATAAACTTTCCTAAAATTAAAACTAAAAGTAGGCATAGTAGGAGTATGAGTACCCCTGAAATAATCCAATGCTCAATCAACGGTGTATCCAGATATAATTCTTTGATTAGTTGAAGGAGTTCTGTTGTATTTTCTTTAAAAGTCTTATTTGTTTCTGGCATCACTTCGGGGTTACTTTGATCCTCGGAAAAGTTGTCGAAGTCGATGAAATAACCAGAGGCAGTTCTGTCAATTGTTGGGATTGTTCTTTCAATCTGTCTTTCGGTAGCACTTTCTGATGCCACATTATTGTAGACTGGTGTTTCTTGACGAACTGTTTCAATCTGTGTCTCAAGAGGCACGAGTTCCATGGCATTATTGCATAGTCCTTCTCTGTGCACTGCAGGCTGATCGAATGTGATTAGTCTTTCAGTTTGAACCTCTTGGATTGTTGCAAGTTTGGGTATTCTGTTGTTTCTCGGGAGTCCACTGGGCCTACTGTTGATTATAGGCCACAAGCTTGTGGTTTTACCAGGTCGATAGATACAACTCTGTTCTCCTTTTTACCAGCAAGGGGCGGTAGTACAACTGATCTTGTTCCGGTGACTGCCAAGACAGGTACTGCTTTTCTGTAAGAAGGCCCAAATTCCTTCTTCACCGCTATTTTTTCTCTGACTAGATCCCCAATCTTTGGAATCCAGACAGCCTTGCTGGGGCTGTTGCTTGTGGTGCCTCGTCAGTGGTATCTGGCTGTTGCTTTAACTTTATGTTGCTTAAGGATTTTCTTGTTTCATTCAGGTCCTGTAAAACAGCCAAACGATCTTTGATGTCAAAGTCTGTTTTTTTATCTTGTACCACTGATACTTGACTATCTAAGTCCTGAACTCTCATTCTAATTCCGAACAATAGTTCGTATGGGTTGAAACCTTTTAGAGAATTTCTTGGCAAGTTATTAAGACTGGTCTGGACACTTATTAGATGTTTGACCCACCCAGCGCCTGAACCTAATACCTTCGCTGTTATAGATCGCTTTATGTCTCGGTTTTTTCTTTCTACCACACTATTCCCTTCGGGGTGTGACGGACAAGAATACCGCAACCCAATTCCCATGCCGGCCATGGTCTCCTTATAAGCTCGAGAGCTAAAAGCGGGACCCTGGTCAGAATGGAACGTGGCAATTGCGTATGTGCCGATAAAGATCTTTCTTATAACCGTTCTGGCGTCAGCCGAGCGCTGGAGGCCACATTTTTTAAGTGTGTTTAGCCTTAATGATGTACAATGGGACGCATTTCTCTTTTTTGATAGCGCGGATAGATTGCCTGATGCTTTCTATTAGGGCTTCTGACACTTCACTGGCCGTTTCTTCACTGCGATCTCTGTTGCAGTCTTCACAGTTTTTTGCAAACTCATGAATGCCTTCACTCATTTCCGGCCACCAGTACTCTGATTCTAATTCTCTCAGAGAGTCCCTGATTGGTTGGTGTCTCAGACCCAACCCCATATGTGCTTCCTGTAATAGGAAGCCCCTCCGGTCCCTGTTTGGAATTACCCTATCCCCCACTCCAGGGATTCGAGCAAAAGGAACAGAGTTTGCATCGATTACGTATGCATAATTGAGTGGATAGTTCACGGGTAGTGCTGCCCAGTCGCCTTTTACGGTCGTTTTTACTGCCAGCATGGTTTCTCCGTCTATGTATTTTTCTGCACGCTTTTTTGTGACTACGGAAGCCGGTTTAGTTGCTTCCGCTGTGGCTGTGTTAGCCAATGAATTCCCTGCAACGTGAACGCCATCACGTTGAAGACTCTGTGCGTGTATCACGTGAGTCTTTTGTAGTTCTTTCTGAAATAGAGCTACCTGTTTCTAGAGCAATTTATGCTTTATTGTGGCACCTGTGTCATCTTTGTAATCATTTTCAATCCAGCTCTGCAACTTATTATTGTAAGAGTTGACGCAAAAATGAGAATCGCACACGATTAGTGTCGGGAATTCACATTCTGCATTTTCAAGCGCCATCTTTAAAGATCTGGTTTCAGCTCTCTGAGCCGAACATTTTCTTACTAATTCAGTTTTGTTACTTTCGGTCTGAATTTACCGCACAGCCAACGACCTTTAACAATCGCACAGGCTGCATCGTAGGATTTGCTCTCTACGTTGAAATGCTGTACAAATCTATCTGTATAGATTATACAGGCGTATTGTGGGAGAGGCAGAAGTTCGATTGGCAGAGGATATTCTTCTTCATATTCTAAATCATTCAGTTCTTCGAATTGCGGTGCGAAATAGTATTTCACATCTTCCGCTCCTAGAGAATCTACACACTGTATCCATTTCGGATCCAGTGACATTGTAGGCAGGTTTACTGGGCTGAATAGTGCCTCGACGGCGGGTTCCGCTGTGAGGATATTAATCCTTTTGCCGTGTGCTAGTTCTCGTTCATTGGCTAATGCGATTTGCACTGCTTTCACAGTTCTTTCTGTGTGACTGAATGTTTTTTCTGCTTGTGTGTACAAGTGAGATTTAATTGAAATTGGTACCTTTTCTCCCTCATTAGAGGTCAGGTACGTGAATCCGCATCCTCCTGGGATGACTCGGATTACAAGATCGCGTGTGTTGTCACGTGTATCTAATTTTGTTTTAGCTAACATGTCTGTTTGCAGTGATCTCGAAATTTCTGTGTGTTTTTGAGTCCAATTGATTTGTTTAAAATCAGGTTTAATTAGTTCGTAGAGAGGTTTAACCCTCTCTGCGTAATTTAGAATGTATGTTATTCCGAAATTCAGAAAACCTAGTATGGATTGTAAATTCTTCAGCGTTTTTGGAGCTTGGAGTACAGCGCACTTCTCTAAGAAGTTGTCCGCTAGGCTTTTTCCTTCACTTGATAATTCATATCCTAAAAATAATACTGTTAGATGGGCAATTCGAGACTTTTTAAAGTTGAATTTGTAACCCTCTGCTGCGAACCCAAGTATAATGGTGTTCACTCTTTTCAAGTGAGTATCCAAGTCGTCGTCTGTGAGATAGATATCATCTACGTAAGATAATGCCTCATCATCATATATTTGTAGTAACTCTGTTACCCTAGCTGAGAATAGTCCTGGGCTGTTCTTGAACCCCTGTGGGAGTCGACAGAAATTTTTCTGAGACCCCATTACGGAGAAAGCGGTCAAATACCTGCTTTCTGGTGCAATGTTTTGACAAAAGAAACCATTAGATATGTCTAATGTCGTTTTATATTTTTTCCTAACTATGTTATTCATTAGTGCAGCACTATGCGAGTTTTGTACTGCAAAAGTTTTGCAACATGCATTAAGGTGTCTGTAGTCCAAAACTAGACAATATGAATTGTCTGGCTTGGAGACAGGAAACAAAGGATTGTTCATTTGAGAGGTGCATGTTTCAATCACCCCCTGGTATTCAAGTTGATCTAAGATCTCCCTGACTTGTTTTTTAGCTTCTTGCTTAATGGGATACTGCCTTTGGGCAGTTGGTTCACTTTTTAACTGGATTTTGTGAGGAGGTGAGTCCTCATCCCATCCTACATGATTTTTATATAATGCCGGTGCCTGGGCTACTGCCCATTTCCTTGCATAAGTATATTTTTTGTGAATCGGAATGTGATTCGAGAAAGCAGGCATAATCATTTCTTTGCCACGTGGGCACTCCCTGACAAACTCTGGGGGCCAATCTCTTTCAGCTAACAGAATATCATAGCCTTTTGAGAGTGTATCCCAAAATAGACCCTTTATTTTCCTAGTCTTATCACCCTCTATACGCAATATTATTTCGTATATTTTATGGGGCTCGCTAAGTCTGGTGTCGGCAGTTTCAACCTGAATGTATTCATTCGTGTCCACTGTCTCCAGATGACTCATCAAGATCTTGCGTGCTATAGTGATTTCTGCTGCACTGTCCAACATTGTCTGTGCCCACTCCCCGTTTTTCAACTGTGTCCTCAGTATTCTCGGCATGGTTGATTACTCTAATACTGGCTACCTTCTTTTTTGGAAATTGAGATTTTTTACTCTGAGCAGGTTCCTTGTCTTTGCACTTGGTGTGCTCTCCTGGGTCTGACCGTCCTCTTCTTTCCGATTTCTGCCAAAAAAGATCGAGAGGGACGTGTATCAATACTTTGATATCTATCAGGTTTTTTCAAATTATCCCTATTTCTAAGGTTATATCTTTTCTCAGAGGGCTCCCTCTGGGGAGACTGGTGTTCTCGAGTCGGAGTTCTTTCCCTCCGTCGAGGAGACCTTCCCCTGGACTGGAAAACTTTTTCCTTGGGAGTGGATTGTTTATTTCCATCCCAGCTCTTTTTAGGAGTGTTTAAATTATTTTAAATAAATAATTTTTCAGGATTTTCGAGCAGTTGGGGCTTTACTGGTTTTCCACCCAAGCTGTCTCTACCTAATTCTTCATAGCAATTTTTTTGATCTGTTATATCTGTTTCCTTCAACTTCTGGCGGATCGCCACAGATGCTGCTTCTCCTTTTATATTGGCTAATAATATAGCCGAGACCTGCTTGAAGTCTTTCAGTAATTTCATACCAAGAGTTAAAGCAGGTTCAGGACCGTATTCATTTTGAATCTGTCGTAGTACATCTGGTATTACCGCCATAGACGGAACACCATGTGTTTTTGTGTAAATGGAAGCAAAGACTGTACCCCAAGTGTCACAGTCCTCCACGTGTGGTGCGATTCCCATAGGAAGGCAGATGGTCAAGATTCTGGGGCATATTATCAAGGGGGTTTATCTCCGCTTTTTTGGCTTTAAAAGCCAAGAAAGCGGAGATAAAATTATCTCCCTATTACCTAGCTGCCGCTAACACCAGTTAGCGACAGCTAGTAGGAGATAGCGACCATCTTGGGCCCCACTTTGCATGTCAGTGATATTTATCACTAATGAGATGCAAAGTGGGCGTGCCAAGATGTTAGAGACTGAAAACAGTCGCTAACATCGCTATCTCCTATTACCAACTTTTGGAGATATTCGCGCTAAGCGGGAATATCTCCAAAAGCTAACACCTGCCCTGAGCAGTTCTTAGCCATGTTATCAAATGGGAGGTGGATAACATGGCTAAGAGCATTAGCTCGCTAATGCATGAATATCGCTGACTTTTCAGCGATATTCATGCTTTGCCGCGATTTTTACCGCATTTGCGTTAAACCTTGGTAATACCAAGGTTTATTTGCGGTAAAAAAAAGCGATAGCGATAATTATCGCTATTGCTTGGTAATATGCCCCTCTGTGTTTCTCAATAGGGGTGGTATCCGGAAATACTGCCTCTATTTGAGTGATTTCTTGTGCTAACCAGAAAGCAATTTGTTCCCATTTTACGGGTGTTTTACCAAGACATTTACTGTATGTTCTGTGGTGTAATTTTATTAGTGTTCCCCTGATGAGGGGTCAGCTGTGGTATGTTAACAGCTGGTTGGACTGTTGCAGTCCACATTACATATTGGACTAATTGCCTATGTATTTTAATTAATGTTTTTAGCTGTAATAACATCTCTTCTTTTGACATTTTTGCAATGTCCGGATGTGGTGTGTAGCTGGCTAGAACCGGCCACGTTGCTCCTGGTCTACCTAGTGGACCGAGCCTGGTAATATGATCATTATGTTTTAGGGCGCCATTAAACCAGAGCAGGTGCTCTTGGAATTTTAGTGGGATTTCAGTCTCCGCGAAAGGAGCGTACTCATCCGGTGGTTTCTCTATTTTGTAATAGTGAAACTCTTTTGTTCTAGCGTTTGCCGCTGGAAAGTTTATCCATGAATAGAATACCTCTGTCTGCCGATATTCGTGTGCCTCTATCACAAAAATTACTGTACCACAACTTGTGGTGTCAGTCCGTTTTCTATAAGTTTTAACGTTATAGACTTTCTTAAAAGTACCGGGATGATAATGGCATCCGGGTCAATCTGTAGGAGACTCGTGTCTTCCTCTATTAGTAGGGTTGCCAGTCTAGCTGCTTCCCTTTCTTCTTCACTGTCTGACATTTTATAAATGCAGGCTTTGCAGAGCAAGTCTCCAAGGAGACAAAGATTAGGTGCACAATATTTTGGAACACTGTATCCTTCAACGTTGAATAAACCAGAGCTTTACATAGGAATCTCTTCCTACTGAGTTCGGGCCGATTTTAACCTTTCACCCACTCCAGACGTCTATTGGAGTATTTACGGGAGAAAGGGGTCTGTGTGAAAAATGCACGACTGAGTTACTCTAACGTCTTGCGTTAGTTTATCGCCTTACCAAACGTTTGGGCGCCATGTAGTGTAGTTCCTATTTTCCCAATAGGCCCTGCGCATTGGAATAACATAAACAGTAGTATCAACGTAGAAGTGCGGATCTTCCAGGCCTCAACTGACTATGCTAAACTTAATTGGGTTTGTTACCAACTAGCTCAGAGGTCACTGGAAACTTTCTTGACTGAATAGGAAGTGATCAGCTTCCCTAGCACAACCAAGATGGGATTCAGTTTTCCAACAACCATGCAACATGACAACTTTGCTTCTCAGATCAAGAGTCAATCTCTAGGGTCGTGTGAAACAATAGACAGTTATTTTACTCAGTCAGTGGTTGTGCAGTTTACTTTCACAATATGTAGAGAATAGAGAGACAGGCGTTTTCAATAAAGGGTAACATTTATTGAACAGTCTTTCTTCTCGTACAAGAGAAATGAATTGCCACAATTGCAAGACTTGTTATTATAAAAAGTACGTACAGTAAGATGAGTATTGCGAAATAATACTGTAAAAGCATTGATATGGTTTCTTAGCCATACAATGGTTTAAAATGAATAAAACATATATACATTCATATATACATTAGGCTAAAATACTCAACTGGTGCTTCTAACTACGCCTACCCCAGTGTACCTGACCTAAGCCTAATACTTGGGAGGGGAGTAAGTAAGTAGCTTTAAGTTAAGTTGGTTTTGCCAAGGTTTGCTTCAAGAATTCTCTCTAAGGGTTTAGTCAACACCATACCTCTGGAATAGAATGATGGAGGTCTGGTATCTCCTTCAGGGGGTCGATATCCCAGTCACCCGCAAGGGTGGACTAGACACGCCGGAGCTGGATTTCTCTGCAGGAGAAAAGACAGCGTCTCTCTCAGCGCGTCGAGGAGGAGGAGGAGGGGCAGCGTCCGCGGGCAGCTTGCATCTGCTGGGCTCTTTGCAGGGGGACGGCTGTTCAGCTCCTAAGTTCACCACACCATTGTTCGCTAGTTAGCAGCTATAGCAGTAGCGATAGCAGCTATGGTATCATCAGCATAACAGCAGCTTCGTCAGCAGCGATGGCATTGAGGCAGCTAGCAGCGAAAACAACAGCGTTTGCTTAAGGCAACGTTGGTAATATTTATACCTGAAAGGTGCCTTGCTTGACGTAAGTTTTTGGACATAAGACGTCAATAAAGATGTCACTAGGAAGTGATCGTCTATCAGTGCTCATTATAGTTCTATCACTAATCAAAACATAGCAAGCGGGGATTTCCAGGTTGCTGAGTTTTTATCTTGTTGAAGAACTCGGAGTGTTAATCTAGGAATCTCAGATAGTAACTTCTGCTATGTCATTGCACTAATTGGTTGCAAAGGAAGTGGCAGAGAAAGCGATTCTGAAATGTGGCTCTGTTCCTGTGAGGCCAGAGACGAGTTTCTGAATATTGCATTTGATCGGATATGCCAATATAGGGAATAAATGGATTTATAGCCGTATTGGGGCATAAGGTCACAGTATCGATCAGGGTCCTAGATTAGAACACGACAGCAGTGTTCTCAGGCCTGCACCCATTTTGCCTAGCTTCCATCCATTATGCCCAGGGGTAGTGAGTGGTGCATGGGCCTAGTCTTTCTGTGGGGTGTCTTGAATTTAAACATCATTGAGGGCATGGATGGCATGGGATTGTGCTGATTTTTGTGTGTTTTTCAATTTATTTGGCTGCATAACTGATGTTCCTCTGTCTTCCATTGCTTTTAGGTGCACAAGAGAACCACCAGTGCCAGGAAGAAGTCCTGCAGCGGTGTGTGCAGCATAACGTCACGCGACGTCACGTGTGGCCACAGACAAGACAACTCTGCAACTCGTGCAACTGGGGCCTGCTGTTCTGACATCTGAAGAAGATGGCCCCAAAAAAAGTTCCCCGTAGCTCCTCTAGCAGGAAAGTTGCCAGTAAGGAGCAGAAGAAGCAAGTGGCGCCACTTACCAAGGAAACTGGTGTGCCGACCGCCACATTTTTTGGGAAACAAATATGTACGCCTGCAGCAGCAGCGGGGTCTGTTGGGGACCAAGCTGCCGGGAGCAGCACCCCGCTCCATTGGCTCAGTGCCACCACCACCACGCCAACTTAAGTCCAAGCCCTTGAGTGCTTTAGAGGCAGCCAGTATAGTTGTTCAATCACCATCGACCAGTGATGTTGGCTCATCGCAAGAAAGTAGCAGCAATGTCCCTCAATCAACACAGGTTGTTGTAACTCATCTGACGAGTGTTCAACAACCACAGCTGCAACAACAACCACATGTGCAAGTACAAGCCCAAGTACATGTGGAAGGAGAGGCGGTGCAAGGAGATGCGCAAGCAGAGGTGCATGGAGCGGCACGAGTGCCCACAATAGTTGTTCCTCCCGAAGTAGGGGCACATCAGGAAATCGACATTCAAGCCGAGGTATCATTTGAGGAAGCCACTCCTCCTGATCATTCATTGTCTTCCACATCCCTAGCAAGGAAAAGATCAAGGATGGTGTCTACATCTTCTTCAAGCCCCCTTCCTTCTGATGATAGGGATCCAACTTGGGAACCACCGCTGTCGTCTGAGAGTGAGGCACACCATGATCTGACAAAGGTAGCTAAGCGTAAAAGGAAGGTCCCCGGAAGTCTCGTACTTATGGAGTTTGATGATGACGCTGAACAAGAAGTGGCATATACTCCTGCTGATGAAGACTCTCACGATGACGACGCAGTCATCATAAACGTTACAGCAGCCCCAGCGGGCATGCAGCAAACAGACATTTTGACCCTAGCCCGAGAAGCTGCTGAGCGTGATGTGGACGACGAGGCAATGGGACCACCACAGTTAACTAGTACACCACCACCTACCGCTTCCATATTTTCTCGCCAGAAGGGACCTCCATCCACCTGGACTTCCATTTTCTCAATTAGTGGTGCTGCAAGTGCACAACGTAGTAAAGTTCGGCAACACACATCCTCCACTTCATCTGACATTAGCATGGCCAGTATCGCCTCCTCCGCCCCCCACAGACATTTGAAGTCCGCAGTTTGGGACTTTTTCAGTGTTAGCACAACAAGGGAAAACATAGCCATTTGTAATCTTGGAGTTAGTCGTGGTAAGCTTGGTACCAACTATGGTACCGGAGGCCAGAGAGGTCATCTTGAGAGACAGCACACTGTCCAATGGCATGCGCACCTAAAGGAGATCAAGGATGCCGGAGTTGCAAGTCAACAAACTGTATCCGTTGATGTTTCATCTGATGATGACGAGGAGGAAGAAACGTCAAACACTTCACTTACACCCAGTACCTCTGTCAGTAGCACACCCCCTGTGAGCCACACTAAGAGTGTGGGAGAGAGTGAGACACCAATGCGAAAAAGTTTATCATCACCGAGCGTAACTGGGTCGAAGAAGTCATCATCATCATCATCCCATAAAATCATGGTCCAGCCCACCATTAGAAGCATGTTGTTTTCAGATGCGCCATTTGAACGCAACCACCCAATGACGCGTCTGTATAACACTAAGCTGGCTAAAATGCTAGCTCTGGACCTTCTCCCTTTTTTTTTGTGGAAGGGGTTGGTTTTCTTGAATTAATGGCAACGCTCTGCCCTAAATGGAAGGTTCCTAGCCGGTTCTATTTTGTCAGAGTTGCGGTTCCAGCACTACATGAAGATGTGCTGGAGGTGATTGGGGCAGCTTTGCAGAAGAGTGCTGTTCCCACTATACATCTGACAACAGACATGTGGACCAGTGGTGCAGGCACTGATTACATGTGCATCACTGCACACTGGGTCTCTTTTTCAGGAGTTACAGCAAAGCTAAGGGCAAGTGTTGACCTGGACAACATTTTTAAAGCTGCTCGGAAACATGCAACACTAGCCGTGTTTGGCATGGGGACAAGTCATACAGGAGAAAACATTTTGCAGGAGTTTAACACAAAGGTCTTTCAATGGCTGTCCCCAAAAAAACGCAAGATTGGTTATGTTTCCACGGATTATGGCGCCAATGTAGTTAAGGCCATGGATATGGGTAACTATTTCAGAGTGCCGTGTTTGGCGCACTGTATAAACCTGGTTGTTAAAAAATTCTTGAGTGACGAAAGTCCAGTGTGCGAGTTACTGACCAGCTGCCGAAGAATGTGCACAATTTTTCAGCCATTCTTTTAAGGCCCGGAAGCCTCTAAGGGGCCTGCTACATCAACGTCGACTGCCAGTGAAAGCACTCATCCAGGAGGTGGCAACACGTTGGAACTCAACCTTCTACATGCTTGAGCGTCTGTAAGAGCAGTGTGCGGTAGTCGATCAGAATTTCTTTATACAGGGTACAGCTATGAAGGACCTGAGGATACATGCGGAGCAATGGAAGCTAGTTAAACGCCTGACAGACATGCTTCGTCCTTTTGAGGTCTTCACACGTGCAGTCAGCAGGGAGGACTGTAATTTGGGAAAAGCTATCCCATTGTTGCGCATGCTAGAGCACCAACTGAAGGCGGTGTCCTCTACGTTTCAAAAAGATGAAGAAAAGCAAGAAGCTTTTGATTTGGCGGAGAAATTATCACAGCGCCTACTTTGCGATGAACGTCTTCGAAAGATCCACACAGAAGAGCATTACATTTGTGCTACTATTCTGGATCCATGCTACAAAAAGGCACTGGCAGGCATAGCATTTTTTCCTTTTGGTGACGCAGAAGTTTCAAAGTACAAACGTTGGCTAGCTCTGTCAGCCATGAGGTTTGAAAGAGAACGACAGGAAATTGAAGGAAAAGGCAGTACATCAGCATCAGCAGGCCATCCGGAGTCAAAAGAATCCACTTCTGCACCTGTGGCTGTGGCAGAAATGAGTGATTTTCCCTCTCAGCCGTTAAAGACACCAGCAACTGGATCATCTGCACCAGACACAGCAGTAACATTGTGTGAAGAAGAGGATTGGCTAACTCAGCGTGGGTTTGTTTCTCAAAAGGTCCCAGCAAAAAGTAAGCAAAGTGGAGGAACCATGGAGAACCTTGAGTCGATGGTACAGGACTATCTGAATGACTCAACAGAGGTCTATGTTCAGTATGACCCATTGGCGTATTGGCAGGGGAAAAAGAATTGTGGCCAGAGATCTCCAACCTGGCTATAAATTACTTGTCTTGCCCACTCGCAAGATGTCTTCTGAACGTGTTTTCAGTGCTGCTGGTGGAATTGTAACTTGCAAAAGGACCCGCCTCTCGCCCAAAAATGTGGAGAGGTTAACAATGATAAAGATAAATCAGCACCTCATACCACCAGATTACAAAGTACGAGAATACACGCCGGAAGAAGACGAGGAGGACACCAACTTAGATGAGGGAATTTCTTCTCTGTTAGGTGACCTACTCCCGCCTGAATTCGCAGAGTATGAGGACGAACTCTTCTTCCCTGACACCAAGCCCTGAAAATTAGCCAAAGAATCAATAACTTTCTTTTTCGTCCTTATTCACTTTTATTCCTGTGTGTCTGTCTTTCTTTGTTTTGCAAAGTCAATATAATTAAAAACTTTAATCACCTAATCACAAAAAAAGCCCATCAGCAGAACTGTTTACACTTATTTGCTTATTGATTTGAAGGTGCCGCAGTCTGCATTCCTCAGGTTCACAAGTTCACAAGAACATGCTCCTCTATCCTCCTCCTCCAGACTCCTATTTCCCTCAAAGCAGATGGCTGGATTATGCCCAATGAAGAAAGACTTTGCACTTGTTGGGGTGTTCTACTTCTTTGCGGGTGAGTTGACAGCTCTGGGACCATTGCTGGGATGGTCTAATACCGGATAAAAGTGGTTTGGAGAAAATCAGAGTTGAAAAAGTTTTTGCCTTTTTGCTCACTATCATGTTTTCGGGGGCCTTTTTGGGTGGGTTCCTGGTGTTTGGGGTGGGTTTTGGGGTCTGGGAGCACTGCTGGCACAGTCTAATGTTGATTGCATTTGTTTTCTAGGACATCCATGGTGGAAAAGTGGAGCCATGACCTAGCTGCACAGCGCGTTTGGACAGAAGGCCGAAAAATATTGTAAGTATGAGATTTTCCATTTTTGCTTTTTGCCTGTAAGGGGGTGTTGTGCTTTTTTTCAGGTGAGTTGGTGGTTCTTGGGGCATTGCTGGGAAGGTCTAATACCAGATAAAAGTGGTTTGGCGAAAATCAGACCTGAAAAAGTTTTTGCCTTTTTGCTCACTATCATGTTTTCGTGGGCCTGTTTGGGGGGCTTCCTGGTGTTTGTGGGTGGGTTTCGGGGTCTTGGAGCAATGCTGGGTATGGATACTTTTGATTGCAAGTGGTTTGAAGCACATCCATGGTGGCAAAGGGGAGTTAGGGCCTAGCTGCAGAGCGCACGCGGAGTGATTCTGGAAAGTTGCCTGAAAATTACTAAGTCCCCATTTTTGTAGTTTTGCTTTTTGGCTGTTTGGGGGTCTTCTACTAGTTTCCGCCTGGGTTGATGGCTCTGGGGCCATTGCTGGGAAGGTCTAATACCGGATAAAAGTGATTTGGACAAAATCGGAGGCGAAATGTTTTTGCGTTTTTGCTGACTTGCTTGTCTTTGAGGTGCTGTTTGGGGGGTTCTGGGTGTTTGTGGGTGGGTTTTGGGGTCTGGGAGCACTGCTGGCACAGTCTAATTTTGATTGCATTTGTTTTTCAGGAAATCCATGGTGGAAAAGGGGAGTTATGGCCTAGCTGCACAGCGCGTTTGGACAGAAGGCCGAAAAATATTGTAAGTATGAGATTTTCCATTTTTGCTTTTTGCCTGTTTGGGGTGTTGTGCTTTTTTTCGGGTGGGTTGGCGGGTCTTGGGCCATTGCTGGGAAGGTCTAATACCGGATAAGAGTGGTTTGGCGAAAATCAGACTTGAAAAAGTTTTTGCCTTTTTGCTCACTATCATGTTTTCGTGGGCCTGTTTGAAGGGCTTCCTGGTGTTTGTGGGTGGGTTTCGGGGTCTGGGAGCACTGCTGGGTATGGATACCTTTGATTGCAAGAGCTTTGAAGCAAATCCATGGTGGCAAAGGGGAGTTAGGGCCTAGATGCAGAGCACGCGCAGAGTGATTCTGGAAATTTGCCTGAAAATTTTTAAGTGCCCATTTTTGAAGTTTTGCTTTTTGGCTGTTTGGGGGTCTTCTACTAGTTTCTGCCTGGGTTGACGGCTCTGGGGCCATTGTTGGGAAGGTCTAATACCGGATAAAAGTGGTTTGGACAAAATCGGAGGCAAAATTATTTTTGCAATTTTGCTGACTTGCTAGTCTTTGAGGTGCTGTTTGGGGGGGTTCCGGGTGTTTGTGGGTGGGTTTTGGGGTCTGGGAGCACTGCTGGCACAGTCTAATGTTGATTACATTTGTTTTCTAGGACATCCATGGTGGAAAAGTGGAGTTATGACCTAGCTGCACAGCCGTTGGACAGAAGGCCGAAAAATATTGTAAGTATGAGATTTTCCATTTTTGCTTTTTGCCTGTTTGGGGTGTTGTGCTTTTTTTTCGGGTGGGTTGGCGGGTCTTGGGCCATTGCTGGGAAGGTCTAATACCGGATAAGAGTGGTTTGGCGAAAATCAGACTTGAAAAAGTTTTTACCTTTTTGCTCACTATCATGTTTTCGTGGGCCTGTTTCGGGGGCTTCCTGGTGTTTGTGGGTGGGTTTGGGGGTCTTGGAGCAACGCTGGCTATGGATACTTTTGATTGCAAGTGGTTTGAAGAAAATCCATGGTGGCAAAGGGGAGTTAGGGCCTAGCTGCAGAGCGCGCGCGGAGTGATTTTGGAAATTGCCCTGAAAATTACTAAGTCCCCATTTTTGTAGTTTTGCTTTTTGGCTGTTTGGGGGTCTTCTACTTGTTTTCGCCTGGGTTGACGGCTCTGGGGCCATTGCTGGGAAGGTCTAATACCGGATAAAAGTGGCTTGGACAAAATCAGAGGCAAATTTATTTTGCGTTTTCGCTGACTTGCTTGTCTTTGAGGTGCTGTTTGAGGGGGTTCCGGGTGTTTGTGGGTGAGTTTTGGGGTCTGGGAGCACTGCTGGCACAGTCTAATTCTGATTGCATTTGTTGTTCAAGAAATCCATGGTGGAAAACGGGAGTTAGGGCCTAGCTGCACAGCGCGTCTGGACAGAATTGAAAGAAGGCCGAAAAATATTGTAAGTATGAGATTTTCCATTTTTGCCTGTTTGGGGGTGTTGTATTTTTTTGCGGGTGGGTTGGCGGGTCTTGGGGCATTGCTGGGAAGGTCTAATACCGGATAAAAGTGGTTTGGAGAAAAGACATGCTGAAAAGCCTTTTGGCACTTTTTGTAACTTAGGGTTCGTTAGGGTTAGCACTAGCAGCAGGATTGCATGTGTTTCGGGGTGTTCTAGATTTTTGCAACTGAGTTCTGGGGTCTTAGAGAGGGAATGTGTAATTTTGGTTGCAAGTGATTTGAAGAAAATCCATGGTGGGAAAGGGGGATATTTTGGCCTAGTTAAAGAAAGCGTTTGCCACTATTCTTAACTTAGGGCTTGTTAGGGTTAGCAGTATTGTATTGCATGTGTTTGGGCGGGGGGCTGTTTGTGGGGGGTTTGTGAGTCTTGGAGCGATGCTGGGTATGGATACTTTTGCTTGCTTGCAAGTGGTTTGAATACAGTCCACTGTGGGTAAGGAGGGATTTGGCCTACTTTACTTTACTTTCAAAGTACGTTTTGTCACCATTTTTCTACTAGGCCTCGTTTTTGGAGATCTGATTGGGGATCTTCTACATTTTTGCGACTGGGTTTAGTAAGGGTCTGGGAGCACTGCTGGGAAGGACTAATTTTGTGCTAAAACACAGTTTACAGTACACCCAGCTTGAGGGGAAAGATCCGCTAAATTAATTTGCCCATACTTATTTATCATTCAAAAGGAGACTCAGACAGAGTACGCACTTTCAAAAATATAGTACTCTCTATTAGGAAACTCAAAGTGTGACTTTTTGCACTACACAGCGTACATACCTTATATTTATTTGTCAGTGGTGTTCTAATATCACTTTCTGTTTTTCCATCAATAATTACAGGCCGGGTTTCAGTCTGTGCAAATGGAAAAAAAGGATGAAGTCAGGCTTCACATTAGCGAGCCGCAATTCAGCATCCGCCAGGCAGGCAGTGGACAGGGTGTCTTCTGGTCACCAACATTGATGGATGGAGCGTCAGCTGGAATGGAGGAGTCCCGCTAATAAGAGGAATAGTTTGATGCATGCAACTTACCAAATTCAACAGGACAACTACAACAACATACAGATACAGTATCCGTTCTTTTCTAATTATCTTTTAAGTAATGTTATTGCTGTGAACTTCTATGAGTGTGACTCTGCATTTCTTTGATCTCTGCTTCTAAATTCATCCCTACAGCCATTCTATAGGTTTTACTTGTGCTATTTTTTAAACCTAATTTAATGTAAGAAGTGTTTCTCTGAGTGCAGAGATAGGCAAGTGAAAACGCATAATTATTAATGCAGCCCTGTACTGTCTCATTCTTTCATTCACGGTTGTTGAAAGTACTACTTACTTTTCAGTAACCATGCATGCAGTAGTGCATGCACTTCCTTTATGTCGCTTAACAGATTATGGTTAGCTTTGTACCCAAAGATTTCTTTATCTTCAAATATTGTTTGTCCATGCTGTGCTTTTTTTTGTTCTCTCAACAAAACTTTCCCAAAATCCCCCATTCCCATCCATTTTCCAAACCCTAACCCTTTTCCCCCGGGCTGTGTGGTTTTGATTGATGTGTGACTAAATGACAGCAATAATTCCACACACTTGCTGGGGAGGATAAGGTCATAGCAACAGGCTGGTGAAGGAATCCGAAGATATATACTATTCTTACTCAGCTTGACACTCAGTCACTATTGGCAAATGAAAGCATGTGTGCCATCAACTTGATTGGTCATCAAGAACATCCTCCTCCTAGACGTGGCAAATTATTACGCTGCTGTGTCCTTCACCTTCGGTACTATTTCTTGTAGTAGTAGCCAATGTGAAAGAAATGCTGCAACTGCCACTGTGTAACACCACCAGTACCACCGCATTGATGACATTTCATCCGCCCAGGATTGCCAACTTTAATCGCCATTTGCCGTGCAGCCAGCCCTGTGCCTAGCCCTATTTCCAAACACAAATTACAGGTAAGATAAGCGTTTGGGGGGAGGAAGTATAATGGAGTATTAGGAGAGACGAGAGACTGACGCTAGTACTAGTAAAGTCCTAGGACTATTGAATTCACTTACTCAGTGAGAGGCACTTAGTTTTGAAAACATTTGGGCAATTAATTACACAACTTGAATCAAGATGCCACTTAAGTTTCAGGAAAACAAACTTACTGTTAAACCTCCACCCACCTGCCTCAAAAGCAGTAAAAAAAACACGTATGCTAAGATAAAGTTTAAAGTATATTTATATCCCTAACAAAAATAATCTCCCGCAAGACCCCACCCACCCCCACTCATTAACCCCAACGAATGTCCGTGAAAAGTCCAAAAAACCCAACTCCCAATTCCCACCCCCAGAAGTCTTTAAAAAAGGGGCAAGGGACAGTCTCCTCCTACTGCTGGCTGCTACTGTTGAATTTCCGGGCCAGGTTGGCATGCTCCGTGCGGAGGGTCTCGAGCAGGGTTTTGGTGTTGAGGAGCTCCTGCTCGAGGTAGGACACCCTCAGGGAAAGGCGGTGCATCCTTTTTTTGCAACTGCTGTGGGGGGCAGCTGATTTCTTTGCTGCTCGGGGGTGGCGGGTGGCTGCAGTACCCCGGCTCCGTACCGCTGAAGACGTGCTGCGCTGACTGGCTGACCCAGGGAGTGCGGAGGAGGATGCAGGTGTCGCCGTAGATGTTGTAGACATACTCTGCGTGTCCTCCTCCTCCTGGGCCACCAGCCGCTGATATTCGGCGACAGTGGCCTCCAGCCTCCGTTGCCAGGCCCGTCTAGCCAGCTCCTTCCGTGTTGGTTTGGAAGGAGCATCTATATGAAGAAAGAAAGACATAGTCTATAACCAATGCTCTTTAAGATTAACACAAAATGATTCAGCAGAAAGTTGTGTCACAGTAGAACTAGCAACTTGCAAGCGCAGTACATAACTATTGTGGTCAGTATCTATCTAACCTCCCACTTCTTCATCCTTGCTCAAACATTAGTGGGAGTTTAAGGAATCAATTCTACGAGCACTATGAACTCACTCCATCAGAGTCGACTATGACAGTACACCAGTCTTATTCTTCTCTCTTGTTTAGCAAAATTGGTACGTTAACTTCTGCAAGCCGTCATAATGCCAGCGCAGTCAACTTGCACCCGAGAAAAACAGACGCCCGCCATGATGAGTGAGACAGACTTGCGTTACTGTACCAGTCCAGTACAAGCAGGTGGTGATGCTCTTACTTTTCTAATATGGGTGGCACTGAGAATACCCTGTTACAAGGGCTACTGCTTAATTAATTTAACTTTCACCTACAGTGCCAATGACTACTAGAAAAGGAAAATGAAGAAGATAAATAATCTGATTATCTATCACTGCACATGGCATGTATTTGCTTACATATGGGATGACGTTAGGTGCTTTGCTTTTTATTGAGTGAACAGTGATACATCCACACATAAATGACCGAGTTCTATTAAACTTATTAACAGAGGTAGTGAGTGGCCCTTGTAATAGCCGGATATATGCGGTGCTTGCAATACAAACTACTGCTACTATCCATGGTAGTATTCAGACAAAATTACAACTTCTTTTCCTTGCCTTTCCTACACTGGGACGGACGTGCGGGTGCGGTGTTACATGCTCTTCAAAGTAACACTTAGTTCATCCAGTGACCATCTACTCTCTCTAGATACACATATGCTATCTAAGCGTCAGATAGTACCATGATCCAGGCATCCATCCATTCAAACTATATGTCAATCATTCTTCTTCATGTCTCTCATCTGGACAAACCTTACGTTTTCTCACGGGGAGCACACTATGCAGTCTGTAATCTCAATAAGTAAGGAATATAAGAGCTTACCACTGCCCGCCGCTACCGTGGCAACCCGCAGAGCAGTTTGGTCCGGCACTTGCACCGCCTCCTACCAAAGCTTTCCTCCTCCACCTCCACGCTGGGCCCAGCACCAGATGTTCCACCTACAAAGTACATTTAAGAATGTTAGTTGTCATAGACATACACCACTCACGAGTATTTTGTCTAGGAATGAAGAAATGTGAATACAGAAACCAATCTAATAATTTGTGACTGTCTACTCTAAAGTAAAAATGTCCCTTTTTCCAGGGAAGGGTGTTGTCTTGCTGCACTTTTTGGCACAACTGATGAATGCTTGCTTTTTAACACGCACCATTTTTCTCATAACAGACAGAAGCTTCACTTCTAAGAACAAATCATCATCATCACCACTAGGACAGAGGGACCAACGATTTAGCACCAAAAAGAAAAATTAAAGTTCAAACCAGGTGAGGGCTCGGCTCACCCACAATAAATGTGTGAAATAAATCACTATAAGCACTTTTTCATTTTTAATCAACCGTACTTTATGTTTTATGACAAGCTTGATTTTAATAAATATTTTTACTTTTAATAAAGCTTTAAAACTTAAATAGACTCTGTGTTTTTTGGTAAAGAGTGAATGAGCAAAAGGTTTTGCAATTTGCAAGCATGAGTCCGTGCGTCTGACACTTCTGGACTCTGACTCCGTACTCTTGTCCTGCGTTGGATAATCATCATTGGGGATCAATCATCGATGAATTTGGGAGCTAAATGACTCTATCTAGTCAGTAAAGAGATTGGGGGTTCTTCAAAGACTGATATCACTGAGGTATGTGGAAAGTCTACCTGCGCCTATCATAATTGATTAACAATGCACTATTTAGTGTCCATAGTTCTGTTTGTGCAGATTTGTCCCTGCAACAGTAGTAGTATGGATTGTCCTCCTATCCAAACCAAAAGTAAAGTACTAGTATCTTATTTTTTCTTGGTGGTCATTCACCTTTTTATTGTTGGTAATTGTCAAAGAAGCATAAACATTTAGAAGACTTGAAAAGACATTATGGACAATCCTAGAGGACTGCACTCAGTGCATAGAGCTATTGCTGACTAGAATGGGAGTTTCGTTTTACACCTTTTGCCAAATGTGCAATCTTAGTTAGCTACACAGACAGACTAATAAGAATAATCTAGTAATACCACAGGGAGTCATAGTCGAGGCAGGATAAGAATTTAGATACAGTCTACAAGAAGATCAAAGACGATTTAGAAACAATTTAATGAGGAACGCTAGGAAAAAATAGGTGCTCTATATTAAAATTAAAACTTACCGGGGCCCGCAAAGGAGCCCTCGCCTGACCGATCCTGGCCTTGTTCAGCAGCAGCCTCCTCCAATGTCCTCTTGCCCCTGGGGGGAGCTGATGTACACCATGAAAGAAAGAAAGACCAGAAAATATGGATGGTATTTGTCAACCAAATCAAACATTTCAAAAGAACAATAACAAAATATTTTGGCGAAATAGCAAATAGACAACAATTCCACGGGATATATTGACCTATCTCATGTGGTCTACTACGATATTAGTATTACTTGATTTGTGGACCGTTGACTTGGAAAGTTATGTAACTCACTAAACAAACTACTAAAAAGGTTCACCTAGGACTGGCAGGCAGCAGTCCGCAGCATGCGAAGTGACAGACAAAGTCCATCGTGATTGCAGATCAGCGACAACACAAAAAAGTTTCCTACTACATTAACCAGTAATTAAAATACTCAAACTTCAATCCACCACCACTATTTCTTCTTATTGCCAGGTGTACAAAGGAAGGACTGGACTTGAGTCTGTAGGGGCAGATTTAGAAGCCCCTTGCGGCTCTTTTGCTCCATTGTTGCTTGACTTTTGTCAGCGGCCGAACAAAAGAGGTGCCATGGTACGGCGTATATTAACAACGTGACGCAAATGGGAGATGCATCACGTTGTAAAGCCCTGCGCCATCAGGGGGCGTTCCGGTGCAAGGGAGGGCGTTTCTGCGCAGGAACGCATCCTAAGGGAATCTACAAGATTTCAATCAGTCACTTTTAGGACAATGATGCGTGACTCAAACCCGGCGCCTGCTTGAAGCAGACGTACAGCTTGACGTAGCATTGGGGGGATAGGGCACCCCAGAGCATTGCTGGAGCTGCGCCATCATTGCGATGCAACTCCAGCAATGCGCCGCCTTTACGGCACAGATGCGTAACGCTTCGGTGACATTTTGGACCCATGGTGCGCCGCATTGTAAATACGGCGCACCATGGGTGGTGGTGGCGTGGCACACAATTACTGGCGCATCCCTGCTACTTTGCAGGGATGCGCCGGTAATTACAAATCTGACCCTTAGTGTCTAGCATTACGCAGTTCTTTAAACTACACTCATACATAATTTCTCAGGCCAATGAAATGAACACAAAATCGAAAACAAATAAGTATAGTAGCATTGCTACTGAGAAGCAGAGCAGTGCACCTGAAATGCACAGAAGATTTTGAAATATAATTACCAGCATTATTGCTCTTGGTAAAAAACAAAAATTTGCAATATAATAACACACAGAGCAGGAGAAAACAGAGTAGTGAAGAAATAGCTACTACTACTCACCAAGCCCGGGGATCTCGAAGCCGAGCAGGTCGATCAAGTCGCGTTCCCGGTCCAGGAGGTCCGTCCAACGGTGGGTGGCCTGGTTGTAGGTGCGCCGGACCCGAGAGTGTTGGTAAATGGCCCGGCACACCTTCTCCCACCGCTTCTGGCGCTCCCGGATCCCGTACCCGCTAGCGATCTTGCCGCCTGCCATGATGGTCCTGGGGAGGCGACGCTGAACATAAAAAACTAGTTCGGCCACCTCCACTGCGCTAAAGATCTCCCGGGCTGTGACCTGCTCCCCCCTCAAACGCCCGCACAGGAGCCGGGCACGGGGTGCGGGACCCTTCCCATTCTCAGGATGCTTCCCGGCTCCCTTTACCATGGTCTGGGCAGAAAGGAAGGTAAATAATAAATAAGAAACAGAATAGGGAAGAAGAAAAGAAAAGAGTTTAAAAAAGTAGTTTAAAATTAATCAAAATGTAGCAGAAAACACAACAATATAGAGCTAGAAAAATAGAGGGATAGATAATAAGTAAAATAGATTAAAAAAAACTTCGAACAAGCAAAGGATGAATGGTTACTAATGATGACTTTGAACTCTGGAGAACTCAGCCGAATGCAAAGATTTTATCGGGAATTCCATGATGTATGTAAAAACATGGATGGGTAAGAACCAACTAAAATTGAATTTGGAAAAAACTGAAATAATCATCCCAAGCAATAAACTCACTTATTGGACACCATCATATTGGCCACCCGAGCTAGGCGCAGTTCCAACTCCTAAACCATTGGTTAAGAGTTTGGGTCTCTATATAGACTCCGATCTCTCCATGAGCACCCAAATCAATGCAGTAACTTCTGCCTGTTTTGTTCAACTTTGTAAACTGCGTAGGATCAGACGCTTCTTTAGCAGAGAGGCTAGCATTCAAATTGTAATTCAATCAATCAATCATAACACTTGTATAGCGCGCTACTCACCCGGAAGGGCGCTTAGGGGAAGGGGGCCGCTACTGCTCGAACAGCCAGGTCTTGAGCTGTCTCCTGAAGGCGAGGTGGTCCTGGGTCAGCCGAAGGTGGATGGGGAGGGAGTTCCATGTCTTGGCCGCCAGGTAGGAGAAGGATCTGCCTCCGGCGGTGGCTCTTCGGATGCGTGGTACGGCGGCGAGGGCGAGGCTAGCAGACCGTAGCTGGCAGGTGGGCGTGTGGAAGGTCAGGCGGTCGTTGAGGTACTTGGGGCCCAGGTTGTGGAGAGACTTGTGTGCGTGGGTGAGGAGCCTGAACGTGATCCTCTTGTTGACGGGGAGCCAGTGCAGGTTCCTCAGGTGGTCGGAGATGTGGCTGCGTCGAGGGATGTCCAGGATGAGTCGGGCAGAGGAGTTCTGCATGCTTTGTAGTCTTTTCTGTAGCTTGGCTGTCGTTCCGGCGTAGAGGGTGTTTCTGTAGTCCAGCCGGCTGGTGATGAGGGCTTGGGTGACTGTTTTCCTGGTTTCGATCGGGATCCATCGGAAGATCTTGTGGAGCATGCGGAGGGTGTGGAAGCATTTGGAAGAGACAGAGTTGACTTGTCTGGTCATCGAGAAGGAGGAGTCCAGGATGAAGCCCAGGTTGCGTACGTGGTCAGTCGGCTTGGGGGCGGTGCCCAGGGCTGGGGGCCACCAGGAGTCGTTCCAGACGGAGGATTATGGTCCCAGGATGAGGACTTCCGTCTTGTCTGAGTTCAGTTTCAGGCGGCTGTTCTTCATCCACTCAGCGACGTCTTTCATCCCTTCGTGGAGGTTGGTTCTGGCGGTGTCGGGGTCTCTGGTGAGGGAGAGGATCAGCTGGGTGTCATCGGCGTAGGCGATGATGTTGAGGTTGTGTTGACATGCGATGGTTGCGAGGGGTCTCATGTAGACGTTGAAGAGGGTGGGGCTGAGTGATGATCCTTGTGGGACGCCGCAGATGACTTCGGTGGCCTCGGAGCGAAACGGGGGGAGGCGGACTCTTTGTGTTCTTCCAGCGAGGAACGAGGTGATCCACTTTAATGCCTTCTCTTGGATTCCGGTGTTGCTGAGGCTTTGGACTAGGGTGCGGTGGCAGACAGTGTCGAACGCGGCGGAGAGGTCCAGGAGGATGAGTGCCGCTGTTTCCCCGTTGTCGAGAAGGGCTCGGATGTCGTCGGTGGCTGCGATGAGGGCGGTCTTGGTGCTGTGGTTGGCTCTGAAACCGGACTGCGAGGGGTCGAGGTATCCATTCGTCTCGAGGAAGGCGGCAAGCTGTCTGTTGGCGATCTTCTCGATGACTTTGGCAGGAAAAGGGAGGAGCGAGATGGGGCGGAAGTTTTTGAGGTTGGTGGGGTCCGCTGTTGGTTTCTTCAGTAGGGCGCTGAGCTCGGCATGCTTCCAGCTCTCCGGGAAGGTGGAGGTGTCGAAGGAGGTGTTGATGATGTCTCGGAGATGGGGTGCGATGGTGGAGTCGGCCTTGTTGAAGACGTGGTGGGGCAGGGGTCAGTCGGAGATCCGGAGTGGATGGTGTTCATCGTGCAGGCTGTGTCTTCGGTGGTCACTACAGTCCAGGTGCGGAGGGTGGCGGTGGGGTGCGTTGGTTCGACAGTTGGGTGTGAGGATGGTGCGCCCAAGCTGTTGTGGATGTCGGCGATCTTGCAGTGGAAGAATGAGTCGAGGGAGTCGCAGAGATCTTGTGAAGGGGTGATGTCATTGTTGCCGGTGCTGGGGTTGGAGAACTCCTTGACGATGCTGAAGAGTTCTTTGCTGTCGTGGGCGTTGTTGTCCAGTCGACCCTTCAGTGATTTCTTCTTGGTGGTGCGGATGAGCTGGTGGTGCTTGCAGGTCGCGTGTTTGAGGGTGGTCATGTTGTCAGTGGTCCGGTCGAGGAACCAGGCTTTCTCGAGGGTGCAGCAGGTCTTCTTGGAGTCCTTAAGTTTGTCGGTGAACCAGGGGGCCTTATTGCTTCTGGGTTTGCTGGGAGGGTTCTTCAGTGGTGCAAGGTCGTCGGCGCAGGCGGTCAGCCACTGCGCCAAGTTGCGGGCTGCTTCGTTGGGGTCCGGTGTGCTCACAGGTGGGTTCTGGCTGAGGGAGGTGTTGAGCTGGTCGGTGGTGATCTTGCTCCAGTTTCTGTGAAGAACCTGTTGCGGGTGGTGGTGGGTCGTGGTTTTTCTGAAGCTGAAGTGGACGCAGCTGTGGTCGGTCCAGTGAAGTCCGGCAGAGTGGCTGAAGGCGATGTGCTTGCTGGATGAGAAGACGGGGTCATGTGTGTGGCCGGCGCAGTGGGTGGGGGTGTTGACCAGTTGCTTGAGTCCGAGGTTGGCGAGGTTGTCCAGCAGGGTGACGGTGTTGCGGTCCTTGTTGTTCTCTAGGTGGAAGTTGAGGTCCCCTAGGAGGATGTAGTCGGCGGAGTGGAGGGCGTGCGGGCTGATGAAGTCTGCAATGTCTTCGCTGAATTGTGTACGTGGTACCCGGGGGTCTGTTTGCCCTTATCCTTTCTAAATTAGATTATGGAAATGCCCTCTATCTTGGCATACCTCTATATCTGAGACACCAGCTTCAGATGAATCAAAACCAGGCAGCTAGAATCATCCACCTCAAGGACAGAAGATGTCACATTACCCCGCTACTTAAAGATCTCCACTGGCTTCCAGTGGAACAGCGGGTGTTGTTCAGAACTGGCTGCATACTTTTTAAAGCCACTCAAGAAACTGGCCCTAGCTTTATTATTTCAGGCATTAGAAAGCCCCGGACTGAGTGCAATTTGAGATCGAAGCACTTGAATTTCTTGGAGGTGCCTAGAATCAAATGGAAATGAATAGGTGGGACCCGGTACTCTCATTTGGGTCTGAAGTTTTGGAACTCACTGCCTAATTCTATCAGACTGGAGGCTGATTACATGTGGTTCAGGAAGGCTTTAAAAACCTGGCTGTTCTCCTCAGCGTATAATTAGTTGCTCAACCTTTGTTCTTCTTCTTGCTTAAACCCACTACCGCCAAGAGACCTGTTGTTGAATGTGCGCTTACACAAGTTCCTAAATAACTTAATATAACATACAATAACATCCTACATTGAAACTCCAGGATCGACCGGGACAACCCTAGTTACGGGAACACCACCCTCCTCCTGAAGAACCGCACCAACATTGGACTCAAGCAGCTACCCACATAGCTGGACACACGCTCTAGCCCGTCTTCCTCTGCCAGTGTGAACTTCAACTATAGACACAGCACAGAACTCTCCTGGTCTGACCATCATTATATACATCATCCTCACCGTACACCACCGCCATCACCGCCTCCTTTGCCGGTGGATCAAGGCCAGCAAAGAACTTCTAGTCAACTCCCTCAGCACCACCACTCCTCCAACGCTTTTACATGGCAACACTACAGCGCGCAGCCTCCACCGATGGATATCCAACTGCACCAACACCCTGGCACCCCTCAAAAAAAAGACCAGGCAAACAACACCCCAAGAAGACCAGATGGTTCACTCCCAACCTCCACTAGTCCAGACCCACCTGCAGACATCTCAAGTAGAGATGGAGCCACAACATCAATCAACTCTGCAACACAGTCTCCCTTGCTCCTTGGAACAAGGGTACTTGTGTTGCCGCATGGCTGCCATTGTGCACCATTGTTGGGGAAAAAGACAGCAGGGTTTAATCCTGAGCCCCTTCCAGCAGTTTCACAGCGCCAGTGCGCCATTTTCCTGATGTACTTGCAGCATGAATCTTGTACCACATTGTGCCATATTTACAAAGTGACACAGCTATGCATATGCGTGACCTTGTGAAGCCCTGTACCACATTACCCCTGCATCTGGTATGATGTATGCAGGGTGGGCGTTTCCACGCAACAAAGCCTTGTAGGGCTGGCGTAGTGAAGTCTCTCAGATTTCACTATTCTAGGACACCACTGCGTCACAACCTTACGCCTGCCTCATTGCAGGCGTAAGGATGACGCAGTGCCATAGGGATAGGCTGGCCCCATGCATTGCTCTAGTTGCGTCATGCTTGCAACAAGACTGTAGAAATGCATGACTTTAGCGCTGCCAGATACATCAGGATTCAAGACGTATCTTGCATTGATTGTGACAAGGAGCGCTGTACATTGAATACTGCCCTTCCATGGTATTGCTAGGAGGGCACAGTAAAAACTGTAGCAATGCTGTTTTGTCACAGCCATGCAACACTGAATGAGGCCCAGGAATGCACCCTATCTTTTTGATAAGGCATATTCCTGTCCTTTTGTTTTGTTGCAGGGCAGCACACCAAAATTGCTTGCTGCACTGTCCAGCACCAAAACCTCTGAAATGAGGCCCTAATGTTTGCACCAATTTTAAGGCCAGCTATTTCCTGGTCTTAAAAAATGCCTCTAACTGGACTTAGTGGCAGTTTTGCGGGGTTAAGCCCATATGGGAATTTCATTGTAAATATTGCGAAGTGGGGTTAGAGTCAGTTTTTGCACAGGAATGCCCGATTTCCATCTCATTTTCAAAAAGTACCACTAACAAAACCGATGATCTTGAAAATTACGTTTATGCCGGAAAAGTGCTGATAACTGCAGTTAGCGGCAACTTGTACATACAGCAATACAAAAAAAGCAGCCATAATGCCCAAAAATTGACACTATGGCAGCATTAAGTTCTTGTACATATGCCCCTTGGTTCTATACTCTGCCTTTGGTGGAAAGGCTTCTCCATCTCAAGAATGTTTGTTCACAAGAGGCTGACTTAAAAAGATGCAGCAAATGAAAAGTGTAAAGATGATTGTTGAGAGTTCCCTCTTCAGGATTGTTGTTATTTTGAATTGTCATTAAATCTGTTGACCTTCTCTAGAGGCAATATTTTCTTTAAAGGTCCCAAGTGTTATTGCAAATGTAAGGTTGACATAGTCAGCAAACGGTGACTTGGATACATATGCTGCATGATTTCATCTTTATATTGCCGGCTGTTGGCAGATTGGGTATGAATCTGATAAATGTTAAAATCTTTGAATTGCAACAGTGAATAAATTGGTTTGCACATTTAACAACTGTCTTGGCATCTGTTGTGTCCTGCTGGACACAGTCTAGTGTTTTGCCAGCCACTCCCTTGAGGGTTGGACCACGCACCTACCCCGCACCCATCCCACACAGGCATCACCGGGTAGGGGATCCTGCTAATAAAAGAGTCAGAGTGCACATGCTTGGAGCAATTTCTATGCACCATATACCCTGTGTCTGCGTCACAAAGTGTTTGGAACATGAGTCCACAACTTAACATTGGTGACAAGGTAGGGTGACCCCACCAGTCACCCGATACAGCAGGCGCAAAGAGTGTTTTTTTTTCCTCGTTGAGGGAGGAAACAGAGACTGCCGTCCTCGACTCCGTGTACCAGCTGCCATCCCACCAGCCATGAGGGAGAAGTGCAAATTTGCAGTGAAGCCAGCTGATTCCTCCTGTGTGAGGTGCAGTAGTGCTGAAAGGAAAGGTCCCATGGAGCTCTCTACAGACACCTGCCAGTGACACAATTGAGTGTGGTAATAAAGCTGCAGTTTGTTTTAACACATTTGAGAGGACAACATAAGCTTCATGATGGACTGGTGCTTACTCCCTTTCTCACTGCTCCATCAGGATTCAAGCAAGCCGGGCCGAAGAAGGCTGAAATGCCAGAAACCGGTCCCCGGTAGCTTGTCTCCTTTCTGGTGAAGAATTGGCTTGGTAGTTTAGTCTGCCCTGTTCCCATGATGCACTGGGCCAGGGACAGACTGATTTGCATATAGCCAGGTTCTGAGCTGGGATGGGGCAGTGAGATAAATAACGGTGATGGATCAAGCCCTGATCTTTGGACTGGGTAAGAGTGGTCTGTTTAACTCAGACACTCTGTTCATCACCACCCCCTTTTCTAAATCGTTTTTGGCCACTATAGGTGTGGCAGGGTATACTCAGACATGAGTCCCTTTCTCACTGCTCCATCAGGATTCAAGCAAGCCGGGCCGAAGAAGGCTGAAATGCCAGAAACCGGTCCCCGGTAGCTTGTCTCCTTTCTGGTGAAGAATTGGCTTGGTAGTTTAGTCTGCCCTGTTCCCATGATGCACTGGGCCAGGGACAGACTGATTTGCATATAGCCAGGTTCTGAGCTGGGATGGGGCAGTGAGATAAATAACGGTGATGGATCAAGCCCTGATCTTTGGACTGGGTAAGAGTGGTCTGTTTAACTCAGACACTCTGTTCATCACCACCCCCTTTTCTAAATCGTTACTCACCAGTATCAGCATCCCCCCACATCTCCAAGCAAGCTGAAAGCCACACAGCTGCAACAGCGAGTGACATCTTGTTGTACGGTTATTTCTCTATCCCCTTTCTTCCCCTGCTCTCTAGTCTGACCGTGTGGAATGTTGTACATGTCATAGAATGTTGGATGGGTGAACAGATTCAGTTGGTGACTGAAGGCTGAGCTGCCAGGAGGACAGCTCCTGGTGGGGCGTATTTACAGAGATACTTACTGGCCTACTTTCCATTCTGGCTTCAACATCATACCTCTGTAACCTTGTATTTCAATAAATACTTTCTTGAAACCTACCACCTCTGGACCCTCATATCATTGTAACATTGGCGACGATTTGGATTATAAAACCTGCGTGGATTCTATTTCAAAGGATTTACTTCTCTAGAAATTATATTTTTTTTTTAAAAAGACTGCAACTACTTCAAAGAACCCAAGCTTGTACCTACTCAGCAATATCCGTTGGCAGCCCCAGCCCCATCAGTGACAAAGACACCGTCAGCCTCAACTCGGGCATGCTAATTTTCTACACAAGCTTGGTGAGTTCTCTTAGATATTCGTGTCTGCGTTGGCTTTACTATTTTTTTTAACAAATGACTGCAGTGTCTTAGCTGATTTCTTGCTCATCAAGTGCTCTGCCCTATGATACCCTGTCTCTTCAGACAAACATTTCACAGTTACAGTTGGCCTGATCACCTTTCTGTATTTTTCTGTGTAATTTATAACAGTCAGTGACTTTCAACATCGCAAACAGTTTGTTTTCTTCAAATCTTCAAGATAAGTGGCATTTAACATCACTACAGAATTAGCGACGATTTGGACTTCTTTCTTCATATTTACAAGCAACTGAAACTTGAACTTTCTTCAAACAAGGTAACCAATTAAGTTTCACCTTCTTCAAGCAACTTCTTAGCAAACTGGCACGTTATTAATCCCCACCAGTGACCATTCCACTCTTTTGGTCGTCCTCAAACTGACTTGCCAGTCCCTGCTTTCTAAGATCTTAAGTTATCTACTGTGGCACCTGATTTAAGAGCCTGCTTATTTGTAAGCCTACATTACCTTCCAGTCCCGGCTTTCTAAGGCTTTGATTTAAAATTAACTTCAGCTACACCTGTTTTACCCGTGTTTCATCTCCCTGATGGAAAGTATTGACACTGTTTTACCATATTCGACATCATTCGAACTATTGGGTTTAAAAATATTTCTAGTCATGATTAGGATGTATAAATACTTTCATACGTTATTTATATTTTATTTGCTTGCCTGGATAACTCAGCTGTTTAACCATCATCATTCATTTCAAACGCGGCTCGAGCGTGCAGCCAGCGCTTTCTTCATGCGCACGCAACCTCAAAATAGCCGAACGTTTCCTGTCATCTCTTCACACATAATGATGCATATTCAACGTCATCAATGCTGCATGTTGGCTTTTAGGGCAAAACCCTGCCTTCAACCACACGGTGCGGCGTCACCAGTGCGTGCCGCCATATTGGAGTTACGCTGTCGATGGTGGTAATTTTTTAGCCTGGCTTTCACTGGCCACAGTTAATTTTGCCAACTGCGGTTGTCCATAAAGTAGAATAATAAAGTTAAATCAACGTTGGTTTACAGTGCCTCAAGACGTTTTGGAATGTTAAAATCTGCAAAATGCCATTTACGTTTTCCTCAACAACAGGAATTGTTTCGAATTTCTTCACAGGTACTTTCATATTTAACTTAAGATCAGCATTTTCACAACGTAATCGCCGCGCATGTCTCCAAGGTATTGATGACATGCACACCATTTATTTATTTAATTTATACGAGTGCATTCCGTCAATGCTGAGTTTATAACTGCGAATTCCACGCTGATTCGCACAGCCTGTTTCAACGTTATGTCAAATTAGCACATTGACTACGGAGACTACTTCATTTATTTTAGTTTGTTGTTTTAAGATTGATGATTACATTCTAGCTATGCTTATTTGTAATGTGCTTTACATTAGTTGAAACTTGCGCAGTGTTTATGTGTCTCAGTTCTGGAAATCCTGTGGTCTGCACTATTCCAGTTTATTTTGATAATTTAGGTATTAGGGTGAGTATATCCCTTCTTATTGTTACATTTGGGTCAATGGATTCCACTAGTGTTTTCCTTATGAGTGATTGATAGGTGAGTGTATCCCTTCATATTATTACATTTGGGTCAATGGATTTCACTAGTTGTTTTCCTTTTGAGTGATTGATGGGTGAGTGTATCCCTTCATATTATTACATTTGGGTCAATGTATCCCATTTCAATTCCGTACATGTTATGATTATTCTTGCAATTTTCTTTGCAGGTTTTATTCTTCTTTCATCATTAACTTAAGTTTGTGGTTTTGATATGCATCTATGTTTACACCTGCACTATTATTAATTTTGATGAATCTAAACTCGAGTTTTTCATTCTCAGGTGTTCAGTGCACGGAGCCCTGTATTTAAAGTTGATGCCAGATTTTTATTCTTTATGCGCTTTATTTCCTACTACTGGCAAATTTGATTCATTGTTTTGTTTTGCCTGGTCGTACTCCTGTTCAATGTACATATTCTCTCCTCTTTTCTCAATTTGTAATGGAGTTTTCTCTTGAATTCTCCTGTTGGGAGTACCTCACTTGTTTTTTTTTCTCTTCTTAGTGCTTTTGTTCGTTGGTTACTCTCCACCCTGGTCCGGCCAACTGGTGTGTGTTGATGTGTCCGAGAACTCTTCACTAACTTTCCATTATTTCTTATTTTTCTCTATTTGTTATAAGTGTTTTACTCGTTCTTTTACCATTAAAGGGAGAAGATGTGTGCTCTCTTATATTCAAGCTTCATAGTTCTTTCTTTCGATTTTCTTCCTATTCTTCTATTCTATTCTGTTTACATTTCTGCTTTCATTGGTATGCTGTTTATTTGTGTTTAGCATGTTTTATTCATTTTTTGATTCTTCTTTTGTTTTTGTTTCAAGTGTATAGAAGGGGGATATGTTTTATGGTTATTTCTCTATCCTCTTTCTTCCCCAGCTCTCTAGTCTGACTGTGTGGAATGTTGTACATGTCATAGAATGTTGGATGGGTGAACAGATATATATGTAAAGAACAAGGACCCCCTGATATGAATCGTACTCCTGGGTCAGGGTAAATAATGTCTGTAAAGTAACGCACCCAGGCAGACAAACAAAGTATTGGCACACATTAAATGGCAAAAACAAACCAGAAATAATAAAAGGTTAACAACTGTTTTAGCATATAAAGTACATTTTAATTTGATAAGAACAAAGCATATGATAAAATGGGTGAACAGATTCAGTTGGTGACTGAAGGCTGAGCTGCCAGGAGGACAGCTCCTGGTTGGGCGTATTTACAGAGATACTTACTGGCCTACTTTCCATCCTGGCTTCAACATCATACCTCTGTAACCTTGTATTTCAATAAATACTTTCTTGAAACCTACCACCTCTGGACCCTCATATCATTGTAATATATCTCAGTGCTACCCAACCACCGCCACGAGAGGGGAGAAGATTGAGGCCACAAACCAAGAGAGCGACGACTCCTGGCATCGGAGAAGCCGCTACAATTCCATGAGTGGCACCAGTGCCACCTAGAGGTAGTTCGGGCACCGCATTTGAGCCCGGAAGATGTGTGAGTGTGCAGGTAAAGAGATGTATGCCACAAGTTAAACCACATGTTTCACCTGCGCACAGCCTGCACGGGCATCGTCAGGAATGTGAAGGCCGGCAGTCAGCGGGGAGACCGTCGGTGGCCGTGGCCTGTGAAGAGGGGAGTGATGCTGGGTGCACCAGAAGAAGGCAGAAAGATATTGCACCCGCCCGCAGGCGAGAGCAGAAGCCTGGTGAGCCCCAGTGAGGCAGCAGTGGCAGTAAATGCAGCGCCCACCTACTGACAGTTTCTCTGCACAGGCACCCCAGCGCTTTGCAGCATGATGCATGAAGACAGACTGCAGTGTAAGTCTCAACTCTTACCTGCAAAGGATGGCTGAGTCTCCGCGGAGGGGTGCTGTGTTTGTTCTGACTAGCCCCTGACACACTGCACCTGCAGCACAGGACCTGCACCGCACCTGCATGTCCACGGTCTGATGAAAGCTGTGGGGCCTCGCAAGGTGACTGCAGCGACACCTAGTGATCGTCTGTCAGCTCTGCAAAGGAAGAAAAGGAAGAGAGGCCACAATAGCTGGAAGAATCATTAGCCTAGAGTTAGTCAGGTTGAATAGGAAACAGACAGGGGCTGCAACACTGCTGAAAGGAGCTGCCAGGACCACCAGAAATTCACTTCTGACATGGATGTCACTTCCACTGCGAGAAAGCATCATTGGCTTTAAGAAGTGCAAAGAACCCTGTGAATCTGTTGCAAGAGAAAGCGCCAACAGCGCATGAATACAAAGGAAGCTGTCACCCAAGAAGGAACCTACCAGGTGCCAGGTACGCATCTCAAGCTCCTGGAAAGGGGATGCGTACTGCTGTAGGAGCCAGAGACCAGGAAGATGGGATGAAACAAACAGCAAGCCTCAACTGTAGCCATGCACTACCCCACTTCATGCCCAGACTTACCAAAGGTGAAAATAGTCCTGCACCGCTCCCTCTCTCCCATGTTGCAGCATAGACCACGGCTGTCCTAGTGACTTGAGACTAGCTGAGACAGCACTGCCTGCCCCCTGGTGGCAATTGACCACTACTGCAAGCAAGAGAATACCCACCAGCAGATGGCACCCATGAGGACTCACGACTAGCTCCACCTCTGCCAGAGCAGACACCATGTATAGTGCCATGCAAGAAAAAGTACTAACTCTACCCAAGCAAAACAAAAATAGAGGTTTCTACAGTATGGCCAAGACTAGCCCAGTGAAAAGGTTGCACTGTTTTCTTCCGGCCAGATACTTGCAAGCCAAAAGCAGAGCGAAGAGAGCAATACACGACCCATGATAGTGCCCACCTGCCACCGCAAGCAGCTTTGGCAAAGAAGGAAAATACTGCATGACCCCTGGTGGCAAGCCACAGCAAGAGTCGTGACACAGGCCGAGTGTCAGCAGAGGGAACCCTGGAAGAGACTATGCATGAGCACCACTAGTGCTCCCCAAAGACAAGCGGGGAGGCTGGTGCTCCACAGAGGCACAGGAACACCTCCTGGTCATCAGACGCAGGAAGCACAAGAGAAGAGTGGCAACCATGTGCAATGCAGGAGAAAGACTGAGCTAATTCTCGCTGGGGGGCATAGACAATGAATGGCTGCATGAAGGAGTTTATGTCAGCCAGCCACCCCTGCACTGCATAGCCACCAGGGGACCATCAATGAGAGTGTCACATGGAGTGACCCAGCCTGGGTGGTATACAGTGCTGTGACTGAGCAGCCTCGAGGTGCAAGCACTGCACCCTCAAATGAAGAGGAGGTGGAAAGGAGGTAAGTCGCCATCCATGGAGAGAAGCACCAAGGAAATCCCATAGAAGGACCCCATCTGACCCTTATACAGGAAGGAGATCATGTACACCATAACTGCACTAGCACTCCCCGTAGTGGGCCAGAGACTATTCAGGGAGTGCTCCAATACCGCCTTAAGACCGTGTCGTGCCTCAACCCATTACAGTCAAGAGAAGATTCGCACACTCCAAGTGGCAAGCTGCCAATGAGGCAAGAGAAAGGAGACCCTTACCTCCCACAGCAATCCTGAGTTGCAGCAGTAATACCTTGTTGAGGAGAAGAAGACAGGACCGGACCGGTGAGTGGTCTGTGACGGGAGGAGATGCATAGTACAACGGACATGATGGAGTGAGGAGGAGATCCCTGTGAGAACACGTCGCCTGTCGCCACTTCAGAGCATGTGCAGAAAAGCCATGCAATATGTGGCCTGTCGCAACTTTACAACTACAACATTTACAAATAAGACATGTGGCCAGAAACCACATTACATGGGAAGCAAGAACCAAGGAAGAAGAGAGCGTGGCACGTTGCCACATTTGCAAAGATGAAAAGGAGTGGATAGATAGTAGGGGGATAATCCTGTAACAGAAAAGCAGCAACCAAAGTTGCAGAGGAAAAGTCAACATTGGGACAAGGAGTTCTCGTACCATTACCTGATTGCATCTACTAATTTAAGCCAGCCACCGGGGTGCGGTGACGTCATGGGAGATAGTTCATTGGGAGTACCAAACATAATCTGCCTTCATGCACGAACTGTCTATCTGCCCCATGCTTCAGTGTGACCAACAAGCCACCTGTTACTGGCTGCTTAAAGTTAATGGCATTCCTGTTTACTTACACACATGCCGAATAAGAAGAGCTGCACCAAGTGTCCGACAAGCTACATGACTGCAAAGATCCTCCAGTCAGCCTTACTCCATGCAAGTCATCACCACCTGTCGTACAAGTCGTCCCATGGCAGCCACTCCATCATTTGCCATGTGCATCATCACCATCCCTGGAGCATCAAGTAACACAAATGGAGTCCTGCACCATTGCCATACAGAGTGACAATCCTAAGAACCAGGGACCACTTGTTTAACTGGCATTAATCCTGATCCCTGTAGCGAGAGCATGTTCTGACCAGGACACATCCACCCCTGGAGTTGCACGAGTAACTAGGCGGTGGCTCCGAGGTGGTCTTGCTGCTGTCCAGATGCTGACACAAGCAGACCCAGTGCAGCCCATGAGCAGTCCCCTGGCAACATCCAAGGGGCCTCCCCCATGTGTGAGAGATTGACTGTACTTTGCACCACTGATGGATTCCAGGAGGTAGCCAGGCCACGCAACAGAGATTTCAACAGGTCACAGAATGCCAAAACTGTCTTCAAAGGATCAAGCGACACCATTGTCAAGTGTTCACAATGGACTCCTCCCAAGCTTCTGATGCTCCTACGTTTGAACTATAAGACACAAATTGCCTCACAGCAAAAGTACGCTGGACCGATTAACATCAGATAGGTGGACTGACACTCAACTGACGCAAAGCTGAAAGGTCCGAATTTCATCACCACCGTGTTCATGTCCAGATGTATCAGGTTAAACTATGGAAAAATGTCAAGATTCCCAGAAGCTCCCAGCTGCACCTGTTTACCGCTGTCCTGCGGACTGCCTCTTAGAACTGTGAGACTTCTGTTATTGTTAGTTGTCTTCGGATTCCTTCCCACAGGTTGGACTCTCGTTTGTTGTTTTTTGTTTTTAATAACATTTGGGAGGAATGTTGTGACCTGCTGGACACAGTTTAGTGTTTTGCCAGCCACTCCCTTGAGGGATGGCCCATACACAAACCCCACACCCATCCCACACAGGCATCACCGATCAGGTGACCCCGCTAATAAAAGAGCCCAAGTGCACGTGCTCGTGACCATTTCTATACACCATATACCCTGTGTCTGCATCATAAAGTATGTGGGCCTTGAGCCCACAATTTTACAGGTTCTTCAATTTTGCCTAACTGTGTTTTAAAATTGAAATCGGGTCTAATTCGCCTTTGACCTGTACAGCTGGTAATGTTTTCTAGTTAAAGACATTATTATTATTATTATTATTATTATTAATGAGTTTTATATCGCGCCTGGTTACCCTTGGGCATCCCCGCGCTCATCCAGAGAAAAACGCCAAAACAAGAGACACAAGAATTAGACAGGGAACAGATAAGTTTTTAAAAGTTTACGGAAACCTAAAAAGCTCGTTTCCGAGCGCAGGTACAGAGGAAGAGAGTTCCACAGTGTGGCCACATTTATGGAAAATCTTCTGCCACCGGTTCTTGCCTTCCTTACCCTCGTAACTTGCAGCAGATGTTGATGGTCTGAGCGGAGGGCGCGGGAGGCCTTATAGGATTGAACCATATCCCGTAGGATGGGTGGGACTTTCCCCCGCAGAATTTTATGGGCCATACAGAGTGCTTTAAATTTCACCCTCTCTCTGACAGGGAGCCAATGTAGCGCCTTCAGCGCAGGGCGGGCCGACTGACGCCTGGGAGGGTCCATCAGGAGCCTGGCGGCCGCATTCTGCACTTGCTGCAGTTTGTTTAGGGTGGATTCTGGGGCCCCCAGAAACAGCGCGTTACTGAAATCCAGTCGTGAGATGATGAGCCCCTGGATGAGTAACCTCCTAGAGGCCACTGGGAGGAGTGGTAAGATCTTCCGGGCTGACCGGAGCAGACCGAAGCACACGCCAGCGGTCTTTTTAGCATGTGTCTTGAAGGAAAGGTCCTGCTCCAACCACACCCCCAAGCTCTTGATCTCCTGTTTGGGGGTGGGTGCCGCTCCCAGACAGCTGGGCCAGCTGCTCGGTGATAAGGAGGGAGGAGAGTTCCCCAACATCATCAGTTCCGTTTTTGAGCCGTTCAGCTTGAGTGCAGAACTACACATCCATGTAAAGATCTTAGCCAAACACGTGCGCAGCCGGTCGGGATGGTATGCCGACTGGGGGAGCCCAACCACCAACTGAGTATCATCAGCGTAGCTGATGATCTTGATACCCGGAGGCAGTACCACTCTCTCCAGTGGGGCCATGTAAATGTTAAATAAAGTAGGGCTCAGCGATGAGCCCTGTGGCACACCACACTGGAGAGGGACCGATGATGACTTCTCGTGGCCTTCCCACACCTCAAACGTCCGGCCTTCCAAAAAGGAAGCGAACCACTTCAGGGCCATCCCGGAGACCCCCACCCCCGACAGCCGTTGGAGAAGCACCTGATGGTCTACGGTGTCAAATGCCGCACTGAGGTCCAGGAGGATCACTGCCACCGATCCCCCTGAATCCAAAATGCTCCTGGCATTCTCCACGACTGCCAGCAGGGCAGTGTCGGTCCCCTGACCGGGGCGAAAGCCCGTTTGGGAATCACCTAGAAGGGAGTTGGACTCCAGAAAGCCCGATAGGCGACTATTCACCAACTTCTCCGCCACCTTGCTAAGGCCGGGAAGCAGGGAAATGGGCCTAAAGTTGGCGAGGTCGGCGGGATCCAGGTTAGGCTTCTTCAAGAGAGCCTTGACAACCGCTCCCTTCCAACTGGGGGGCACCACTCCTTGGGAGAAAGATAGATTTACAAGGTCCGTCACTGGGCCACCGATGGTGGAGGCTACCTGCTTAAGATATTTCATAGGTGCAGGGTCTTTTGGAGAGCCACTTTTCATGGTAGTCAGGACTGCGAGAACTTCTTCCACAGTGACAGGGCCGAAAGAAGCCAACTCCGCTGACCGCCCCTTGGGCTGAGACCCTAGGCTACCACCGGGGGGGGTCTCCTGGGCTAGCCGGGGGAGAGATGCCAGGATGTTATCAATTTTGGTTTTAAAGAAGGAGGCAAGTTCTGAACATTTTTCACGTGGATTGTCGTGAATGACCTGAGGTTCGGGAGCTTTCAAGAGTTCTTTGATGACCCTAAACGATTCTTTCGAGGAATTGGCAGAAGAGCCTATTCTCTCCTCAAAGAACACAGATTTCGCTACCCGAATTGCGGATTTGTAGGTACTAAGAGCCGCCCGATATTCTCTCCGGCTCGTTTCGCTCCAATCATTCCTCCAGGTCCGCTCCAGCCTCTTGCTGCCCTTCCTCAGTGTTCTCAGCTCAGATGTATACCAGGGCGCCGATCCCACTCTCTTACCCCTGGTGAGTTGTTTCTTCTTGGGGAGGAGAGCATCAAGCGTGTTAGTAAGCCAGATGTTTAAGTTCTCATCGGCAACTAACGGATTAGACCAAGGGGGAGGCCGAGACGCCTCCAGATGTACCACCCAGGTGTCCACTGGGAGCCTGGACCAGGCTCTTTCCACGGTGTATACCCTGGGAGCTGATGCCACTGGGACATCAAACTGCCACTGGGCAGGCACCAAAAAATGGTCTGTCCAAGGCAGAGCCAATGTAGGTAATACTTTAAGGCAATCTGAGTTTGAAAATATAGGGTCCAGCAAGTGACCCTTCCCATGTGTGGCACCCGAGTTAGCCAAGTTGATCCCAAATGCTTTAAGATCGCCTTGCAAATCTATTCCCAAAGAGTTGGAGGGGTCATCGAAATGGATATTAAAATCACCCAAAGCTACTAAGTTACCAGTAGAGGAAGCAAGGAGCGCAGTTGTTTCTAGGAGAGAATTAAGAAAATTCCCCAAAGACCCAGGTGGACGATAGATCAGGAGGCCCGCCAAGGACGCAGTAGGTGACAAGCGAAGAGAAAACTGACAGCTCTCGCAATCGCTCATCCCTCCGTCCTGAACCTTACACACTAGCGAATCCCTATAAAGGATGGCGATTCCTCCTCCTCGCCCCACAGGTCTGTCCAGATGTGATATAAGAAAGCCTGGAGGAAGTGCTCTCACCATGTCGGGGCCTGAGCAGGAGGAAATCCAGGTCTCTGTTAAAAATAACACATCCAACTTGTGGTCCAGAATGAGGGAGTTAATTTCAGTGGCGTGACTGGGTAAAGACCGACAGTTCAACAAAGCTATTGAAAGCACCGATTTGTCAGGGGCCCTATCCTGACCCGCAATACAGGCCCCGCATGGTAGGAACGGTTGTCCTCCCTCGTGGGCGAATCTGCATGTGGTGAGTTTCAAAGACCGCCAAGACATGAGCTCCTCCCTCCCATAACTAATACGAATGTGAGGAGGCTCCCGTGGATCGGGCATAAGGACCAGCCCGGACGGGCCCAGACGGGCTGAACTCTGGCGTAACTCCGGCGTCAGTCCGGCGTCCCCGCTGCGCGTGGCCGCTGCGTGTCAGCATGGCTATCTAAGTACTCTCCGAGCAAGCTAGAGAGAGGACTTGCTCACGCGCCAAAACCACTCACCCAAGATGGCCGCCACGAGACAGGGGCGAGGGACCCGCAAAACGCGGTGAGTTTGCCAAATTAGAGTGCGAGTGTGATGGCAGAGGTGGGGGTATGTGAGGCCAGGCTGATAAAAGCAAGGAATAAGTGCCAAAAACAAAGTTAAAGAAAATACAAAAAACAGGTATTTTAAAAAGCAGGAGCTGACACAAACAGGCGCTACCAGAATAGCGCTCACGCTGGAATAGGGCGCGCTGCCAGATTAGCCTATCTAAGTACTCTCCGAGCAAGCTAGAGAGAGGACTTGCTCACGCGCCAAAACCACTCACCCAAGATGGCCGCCACGAGACAGGGGTGAGGGACCCGCAAAACGCGGTGAGTTTGCCAAATTAGAGTGCGAGTGTGATGGCAGAGGTGGGGGTATGTGAGGCCAGGCTGATAAAAGCAAGGAATAAGTGCCAAAAACAAAGTTAAAGAAAATACAAAAAACGGGTATTTTAAAAAGCAGGAGCTGCCACAAACAGGCGCTACCAGAATAGCGCTCACGCTGGAATAGGGCGCGCTGCCAGATTAGCCTATCTAAGTACTCTCCGAGCAAGCTAGAGAGAGGACTTGCTCACGCGCCAAAACCACTCACCCAAGATGGCCGCCACGAGACAGGGGCGAGGGACCCGCAAAACGCGGTGAGTTTGCCAAATTAGAGTGCAAGTGTGATGGCAGAGGTGGGGGTATGTGAGGCCAGGCTGATAAAAGCAAGGAATAAGTGCCAAAAACAAAGTTAAAGAAAATACAAAAAACGGGTATTTTAAAAAGCAGGAGCTGCCACAAACAGGCCCTACCAGAATAGCGCTCACGCTGGAATAGGGCGCGCTGCCAGATTAGCCTATCTAAGTACTCTCCGAGCAAGCTAGAGAGAGGACTTGCTCACGCGCCAAAACCACTCACCCAAGATGGCCGCCACGAGACAGGGGCGAGGGACATAAACATGTGTCTGATTTTGTCGTGTCTGTGTAATATGTATTTATATAATTCTACTCAAGTGGAGAGCAACACAGCGCTGAACAATAGGCGAGGCACAGATTCCAGATGGTTTACAAGAGGGTAGTTTAAAAACCTGTAAGCTTCGCATGATACTTCATGATTGCCTGATTGGTAGGGTGCGAGCCTTCACAAGTGGATGGTATTGGTTTGAGTGTCTCGCTCCTTTCTGCAGAATAGCGCCTGCCAGGGACACATGCTTAGTTTCGGTTACAGAGCAATCTCTAGTCTGACCTGGCCCATAGGGTGAAACAGAAATAATTGAATCTCACAGCAGACGAATCATTAGGGACAAGGAACAGGGGCTATCCGAAATGTATCCTTTCTTCACCTTACTGTTGTGGGTTATGAACACAAAGTATGCAAATGACCCCTTGTGCTTTTTAATCGGGTACATCCAGGTCAGAGTATGACAGCGCTAATGAAATAAGGTCGAACGTTGGCCTATGAACCCCCACATGCTCTGTAGTTTTAACCTGCCGCTTTGAACTACTAAGTGCAGTGCAGACGTGCTAAATGAAAAACAAGAATATGCAGACACATTGCTCTGTAGATGTTTTTATAGGTGGTTGAATTGTTTTAGATACAACCCTCCCGTTCACTAAAATATGTTTGTTGTATTCCGTCTTTGCTTCATGAATATTTATTTGCAAACTGTGACATCTACTTCACTCTAGAAAAGAGCTGTAACTACTTATAAAATTCATGCTTCATAACATTATGTAGTTATTGTTAATTTGTGGAGATTTGTGTACGAGAGAGTGAATTACAGCAAATATCATATATAAAACACTCATTTTAGAATCTCTGACTTCATGTAAAAAGCAATTTTGAGGATAAACAGTTTCACGCTTTAATTTCCAAGACCAGCATCTTCTTAGGACTATAAATTTGAAAAGAGCAATTTTGTATAATTGTCTCTCTTCCTTAGGTCCAACTGGCTATTTTGTGGCAATATATGACTATTAACAGCTCTATTATAGTTTTACTTCGAAATGAGGTGAATTTGTTATAACAGCTTTCCTGCTAATTCATTTTTATTTTTCCTCTGAGGATAAGAATTTTCAAATGTGACTGCACAGCACAGACACACCTTTGAAACAGTAGTGCAAACCACTTGTATAATGGTATTTTTTACTTCCTGTTCACTCAGACTCTGTTAACTCTTCTCCAATACCACCTTATTTTCGAATGTCTTATTTTATCAGCTGATTGCACCATGCAAACTGATTGGTAATTATTTCTAGGGGTGTGTGAAATTCATGTAATTTGCTCTCGGGTAATTACTCAAAATTACCACAAAATTATATGAAATGCTTCTCGTGCACTTTACATTAGAAAAAAACCCACAGTTGACGCATTTTGCACACAGAAACAGCATGAATGACATGTCGCATTGCACAAGCCAACAACATTTTGTTTACTTCAACCTGCTCCAGCCTAGCCACCCACTCATACTCCTTGCTCTCTTGACCCCATCCAACACAATCTATCCCATTCTGCTGCATCTCCAACATAGTTTTAACATTATTATCACTTTCTTTTTTTACTTTCTGACCCCTCCTGTCTCTTTACTTTGCATTCTTGTTCCTTGGTTCATCTGTGTGTTTACTTACTAGTACGAGCCACCTATCGGATGGCGTCTAGCTGGTGAGACGCCGGGATCTCGGGGGTGCAATCACCGCAGATTATACGCATCGGACCACAGCATTCCGCATACAGAAGGCCCATGTACGGTTTAAAGGAACGCTGATCTTCTTTGCAACTGATAATGAGTACCCGCTAATCACATTACGGGAGACTGGCAATCCCTTCCATATATACAGGGTTGTCGTCAATCACATTAAAACAGCTCATGCCATAAACTGGATCTCTTGACAAGCTTTCCGCTCATTGAGGCCCCGATTTTAAACATTCAGATTGAGGTTGCAGATGAAGGGTATAGATGTCACACAAGTCATCTATGCACAGATATGATTGATCCCTCACATTCAGTATTGAGCCAACAGGATTTCCTTTAAGAATGTTATAATAGTTTCCTGTAGAAATATCATAGAGGTTAAATGATCCATTATGAGAAAACAAGGTTCCTAATTATAATGTACATGGCATCCTGATGAAGGCTCCAGCCAAAACACGCGTAGGAATTACTATAATGCCCCAAGTCATGTTGTTCTCATTTTTAGTAGCATTTTGCATTATGTATAGGATTTAGGAAATGTTGGATGAACTTTAGAAAAAGTAAACAAATCATTGTATCCTCTGGAACAAAACAATTGAAGTAATGAAAATAATTTTACATCATCTGACACAGAGTTTATTGCTATTTTGTATGTATATATTCTTTTGGAAATATCCCTTTTCTCCTTTATTTTTCAAATATGACTAATTTAAAACAATATAAATAAAAAACATATATTTTTGGAATACTTCGTACATGTATTTCATTGTGTGGATGCTCTTTAGGTCCATTAAGAGAATTATTACATTCCTAAATTGCTTCTGATCACAAGTATTTACTTACTAGTACCCAGCAGCTTTGACAAAGGCAGACAATGCCGATTATTAGTGAAGGTTCCTTTCTTCATTGTCTAGATATAAGGGATAACCAAGCACAGACTGTACTTTTATATGCTTGTATCCTATAACAAGACCGATTTCCACAGATATGAGCTGCTATTGGTTGGTTGTGATGAACTTGTAGTAGTAGGATGATTGCCGGTCCTGCTTTGGAAAATAAAAAAACAAGAGTGACGGGGTGAGTTTCAAATTATCGGAAACATTGTACCGCCACCATACACCGAGTGATTATGCCCATCTCGGCAACCCTAGAGTGAGTGGGTAATGTGTAAGTATCTCTTGGTGAGGTGGGGAGAAAGAAGAACAAAAGTGCCAGATAAGCAAGAGTAGGCTTCCTATACAACAGTTAAGCCTGTTTTTATTATCCCTCTCAACCCTTGCTTGCGTTCACAAACCTGTGAAAGTCACACTCCTCCAGAAGTGTGGCAGGTCTGTTTAGGCCTCAGCTAGCGTTGCAGCGTGCATGCGCTGCTTGCTTTGCAAGGCATGAAGTATACACTACAGTGGGGAAGCTTCATGGAAACTCTGCTCACTCTCCGCCCATATTTCCTATTGGATTATTTCCTCAATGCAGCCTTATAATGGGTTTTATGCTTGTTAGTCCCGCCTCATGACGACCATGTCATTATTTGTATCTTGCGTCGGCTACTGGCCCCTTTACTTCAGGCACTATTTTGATCCCCTACCTCCCCCCTCCCGCAGTTCGTCCTTATCTGCCCCTTCCACCCGCACTCCTGTTCATGCACTTTCTTTGCGAGCACATAGCCCCCCCCCTGCCAAGCACTGTCTATTTATCGGGGGCCGGCATTCTCAGTAGCAAATGCCCCACATTAGTGCCACCCCGGAGCCTTTGATGAGGATAGTTTGCTGTTTGACGTGGACTTGTTAGTGATTAAAGAACACCCGCACTCCAGCTTGTGCACTTTCATTGCATGCGCATAGCCCCCCCTGTCAAGTGCTGTCTGTTTATACGGGGTTGGCATTCTCCGCAGCAAATGCCCTGCATTAGTGACACCCCGGTGCCTTTGACAAGGAAAGCTTGTAGTTTGACTTTGTCTTCTTAGTGATTAAAGAACATCCACACTCCCATTCGTGCACTTTCTTCAAATGTGTAAGGTTGTATGGGCCCTAGGCCCTCATGCTGGAACCATGCAGACACAGGACACACTGGAGGTATGGTGCAACTGGACTAGAGCACGTGGGCTCAGCCTCTTTTATTCATGCTGTGTCACCTGAGCAGTGACATCAGTGGTGGGTGGAGTTAAGTGTATGCACAGAGTTGATTCTAGGGCACTACATCCTTCCCCAAATTGGTTAAAAATTAAACCAAACGGAAAAAAGTCCAACACCTGTGGGGGAAAGAAAACACAGAAAATAAGATTGGACTTGCCTTTCAAAACAAGTCTTTTTGGCTGCTTGCAAGCCGCAGGCAGTATAGTTCTTGCGTTCAGGACTAATAGTTCTTGGTGGCAAGGTTCGCAGTTGTTCGGCGGGTTCACTCTTTGTCTGTGCTGTCTGTCCATTGTTCTCAGCCCTGCCTTTGCTTCGCTCCGTTGGTGATGAGAGATAGATGGATGACACAGGTGTCAACAGTCTTCTGGTTTTGTTCTCTCTTCTGGCTCCGTGATGTTTCCGGGCAGGCTTTAGTGTTGACTCTTGGCAGGTGAATAGAGTAGGTGCAAACATCCCTCTCACTAGGATGCCCCTCTCGCCGGTATTCCTCTCTCACCAGATAACCAGGAGGACCTCTTTGCCAGGTTTCCACTAGACTGGTGTTTTCGGTCATGTTGCTCCACCATGGCCTTTGGGCCGTGAGCAGGGCGCTCCACGACCCTCACCGTCGTGTCCTAGTTCTACCTGAAGGTTGAGCTGTCGGCTCTCTTCATCGCTCGCAAGACTTTCATCCCCTTGGGTCCTGTAGACGTGCTTCTGTAGATCTGTCTCCCATGCAGGACTTGCTGCCACCAGAGTCCCTTGAGGCCTCTGCTTCTTGGGTTGCCACGGGTCGGTGTGGAGTGGTCAGTTAATCAGCTGGATGTGTGAGCACTCTCGCCATCCAATCTTCTGCTCAACCTCAGAGGTAGATGTCGCCAACAGTCTATCTTGCTCTCTTCTGCGTTCGCCATGTGGATGGATGGCTCGTAGCTGGTTGTCTTTGGTCTGCGCTGCTGGTGCTCTTGCCAGGCTTGTCTTCCATTGCACTCAGGTGTACCAGTGCCTGTCACCTTCCTTTTTTCCGCAGGGGGGGCTTCTTCTTGTAGTGGCAGCGTGCCATTCTGATTTCTTCTTTTCTTAGTGGCGGTGGCCACTCTGTTCTTTCTTCCTTCTTCTTGAAATGGCAGGTGTGCTACTCTGATTCCTTCTTTTCTTAGTGGCGGTGGACACTCTGTTCTTTCTTCCTTCTTCTTGAAGTGGCAGTAGTGCCACTCTGATTACTTCTTCTTTCTTTTCTTCTTAGTGGCGGTGGCCACTTAAAAGCACCAAGGAAATCCCAGAGGAGGATGCCATCTGTCCCGTACATAGGAAGGACATCATGTACACCATAACTGCACTAGCACTGCCTGTAGTGGACCAGAGACTATTCAGGGAGTTCCCCAATACCGCTTAAGACTGTGTTGTGCCTCGGCCCATTACAGTCAAGAGGAGATTCGCGCACTCCAAGCAGGGCCGGACTGGGAACCACAACCGGCCCTGGCAAAGTGCTCGGCCACCCCCCCCCCCCTCCCCACTCGGTGGAGGGGGGCGGCCAAGCACTTTGTCGGGACGGTTTTTGGCCGTTTTTGTTACAGGGCCGATTTTGCAGCTATGCTGCAAAAACCGCCCTGTAACAAAAACGGCCCCCATTGGCCCAAAACCGGCCCCCACCCGTGCGGCACACCGCGGGATTGCCTGGTCCCCACTATGGCCAGTCCGGGCTCGACTCCAAGTGGCAAGCTGCCACTGAGGCAAGAGAAAGGAGACCCTTACCTCCCACAGCGATCCTGAGTTGCAGCAGTAATACCCTGTTGAGGAGAAGAAGACAGGACCGGACCGGTGAGTGGTCTGTGACGGGAGAAGATGAGTAGCCCAAAGAACATGACGGAGTGAGGAGGACATCCCTGTGAAAACACGTGGCCTGTCGCCACTTCAGAGCATGCGCAGAAAAGCCATGCAATATGTGGCCTGTCGCAACTTTACAACGACAACATTTACAAAGAAGACATGTGGCCAGAAACCACAATACATGGGAAGCAAGAACCAAGGAAGAAGAGAGTGTGGCACGTTGCCACATTTGCAAAGAAGAAAAGGAGTGAAGAGATAGTAGGGTGATAATCCTGTCACAGAAAAGCAGACAACCAAAGTTGCACAGGAAAAGTCAACAAGGGAACAAGAAGGAGTACTCGTACTATTACCTGATTGCATCTACTAATTTAAGCCAGCCACCGGGGTGCGGTGACGTCATGGGAGATAGTTCATTGGGAGTACCAAACATAATCCGCCTTCATGTGCGAACTGTGTATCTGCCCTATGCTTCAGTGTGACCAACAAGCCACCTGTTACTTGCTGCTTAAAGTTAATGGCATCCCTGTTTGCTTGTACACATGCCGAATAAGAAGAGCTGCACCAAGTGTCCGACAAGCTACATGACTGCAAAGACCCTCCAGTCACCCTTACTCCATGCAAGTCATCACCACCTGTCGTACAAGTCATCTCATGGCAGCCACTCCATCATTTGCCATGTGCATCATCACCATCCCTGGAGCATCAAGTAACAAAAATGGAGTCCTGCACCTTTGCCATACAGAGTGACAATCTGAAGAACCAGGGACCACTTGTTTAACTGGCATTAATCCTGATCCCTGTAGCGAGAGCATATTCTGACCAGAACACATCCACCCCTGGTGTTGCACGAGTGACTAGGCAGTGGCTCCGAGGTGGTCTTGCTGCTGTCCAGATGCTGACACGAGCAGACCCAGTGCAGCCCATGAGCAGTCCCGTGGCAACATCCAAGGGGCCTCCCCCATGCGTGAGAGATGGACTGTACTTTGCACCACTGATGGATTCCAGGAGGTAGCCAGGCCACGCAACAGAGATTTCAACAGGTCACAGAATGACAAAACTGTCTTCAAAGGATCAAGCGACATTATTGTCAAGTGTTCACAATGGACTCCTCCCAAGCTCCTGATGCACCTACGTTTGAACTATAAGACACAAATTGCCTCACAGCAAAAGTACGCTGGACCAATGAACATCACATATGTGGACTGCCACTCAACTGACTCAAAGCTGAAAGGTCCGAGTTTCATCACCACAGTGTTCATGTCCAGATGTACCTGGTTAAAGTATGGATACGTGCTAAGATGCCCAGAAGCTCCCAGCTGCACCTGTTTACCGCTGTCCTGCGGACTGCCTCTCAGAGCTGTGAGACTTCTGTTATTGTTAGTTGTCTTCGGATTCCTTCCCACAGGTTGGACTCTCGTTTGTTGTTTTTTGTTTTTAATAACATTTGGGAGGAATGTTGTGACCTGCTGGACACAGTTTAGTGATTTGACAGCCACTCCCTTCATACACCCACCCCGCACCCATCCCACACAGGCATCACCGGTCAGGTGACCCCGCTAATAAAGGAGCCCAAGTGAACATGCTCGTGACCATTTCTATACACCATATACCCTGTGTCTGCGTCATAAAGTATGTGGGCCTTAAGCCCACACCTTTACAGGTTCTTAAATTTTGCCCAACTGTGTTTTAAAATTGAAATTGGGTCTGATTCGCCTCTGACCTGTACAGCTGGTAATGTTTTCTAGTTAAAGACATAAACATGTGTCTGATTTTGTCAAGTGTCTGTGTAATATGTATGTATATAATTCTACTCAAGTGGAGAGCAACACAGCGCTGAACAATAGGCGAGGCACAGATTCCAGATGGTTTGCAAGAGGGTAGTTTAAAAACCTGTAAGCTTCGCATGATACTTCATGATTGCCTGATTGGTAGGGTGCGAGCCTTCACAAGTGGATGGTATTGGTTTGAGTGTCTCGCTCCTTTCTGCAGAATAGCGCCTGCCAGGGACACATGCTTAGTTTCGGTTACAGAGCAATCTCTAGTCTGACCTGGCCCATAGGGTGAAACAGAAATAATGGAATCTCACAGCAGACGAATCATTAGGGACAAGGAACAGGGGCTATCCGAAATGTATCCTTTCTTCACCTTACTGTTGTGGGTTATCCAACACATAGTATGCAAATGACCCCTTGTGCTTTTTAATCGGGTACATCCAGGTCAGAGTATGACAGCGCTAATGAAATAAGGTCGAACGTTGGCCTAAGAACCCCCACATGCTCTGTAGTTTTAACCTGCTGCTTTGAAGTACTAAGTGCAGTGCAGACGCGCTAAATGAAAAACAAGAATATGCAGACACATTGCTCTGTAGATGTTTTTATAGGTGGTTGAATTGTTTTAGATACAACCCTCCCGTTCACTAAAGTATGTTTGTTGTATTCCGTCTTTGCCTTATGAATATTTATTTGCAAACTGTGACATCTACTTCACTCTAGAAAAGAGCTGTAACTACTTATGAAATGCATGCTTCATAACATTATGTAGTTATTGTTAATTTGTGGAGATTTGTGTACGAGAGAGGGAATTACAGCAAATATCATATTTAAAACACTCATTTTAGAATCTCTGAGGTCATGTAAAAAGCAATTTTGAGAATAAACAGTTTCACGCTTTAATTTCCAAGAACAACATCTTCTTAGGACTATAAATTTGAAAAGAGCAATTTTGTATAATTGTCTCTCTTCCTTAGGTCCAACTGGCTATTTTGTGGCAATATATGACTATTAACAGCTCTATTATAGTTTTACTTCGAAATGAGGTGAATTTGTTATAACAGCTTTCCTGCTAATTCATTTTTATTTTACCTCTGAGGATAAGAATTTTCAAATGTGACTGCACAGACACAACTTTTAAACACTGGTGCAAACCACTTATATAATGGTATTTTTTACTTCCTGTTCACTCAGACTCTGTTAACTCTTCTCCAATACCACCTTATTTTCGAATGTCTTTTTTTATCAGCTGATTGCACCATGCAAACTGATCGGTAATTATTTCTGGGGGTGTGTGAAATTCATGTAATTTGCTCTCGGGTAATTACTCAAAATTACCACAAAATTATATGAAATGCTTCTCGTGCACTTCACATTAGAAAAAAAGCACAGTTGACGCATTTTTGCACACAGAAACAGCATGAATGGCATGTCGCATTGCACAAGCCAACAACCATTTTGTTTACTCCAGCCTGCTCCAGCCTAGCCACCCACTCATACTCTTTGCTCCCTTCTCCCCATCCAACACAATCTATCCCATTCTGCTGCATCTCCAACATAGTTTTAACATTATTATCACTTTCTTTTTTTACTTTCTGACCCCTCCAGTCTCTTTACTTTGAATTCTTGTTCCTTGGTTCATCTGTGTGTTTACTTACTAGTACGAGCCAACTATCGGATGGCGTCTAGCTGGTGAGACGCCGGGATCTCGGGGGTGCAATCACCGCAGATTATACGCATCGGACCACATCATTCCGCATACAGAAGGCCCATGTACGGTTTAAAGGAACGCTGATCTTCTTTGCAACTGATAATGGGTACCCGCTAATCACATTACGGGACACTGGCAATCCCTTCCATATATATACAGGGTTGTCGTCAATCACATTAGAACAGCTCATGCCATATACTGGATCTCTTGACAAGCTTTCCGCTCATTGAGGCCCCGATTTTAAACATTCAGATTGAGGTTGCAGATGAAGGGTAGAGATGTCACACAAGTCATCTATGCACAGATATGATTGATCCCTCACATTCAGTATTGAGCCAACAGGATTTCCTTTAAGAATGTTATAACCGTTTCCTGTAGAAATATCATAGAAGTCAAATGATCCATTATGAGAAAACAAGGTTCCTAATTATAATGTACATGGCATCCTGCTGAAGGCTCCAGCCAAAACGCGCGTAGGAGTTACTATAATGCCACAAGTCATGTTGTTCTCGTTTTTAGTAGCATTTTGCATTATGTATAGGATTTAGGAAATGTTGGATGAACTTTAGAAAAAGTAAACAAATCATTGTATCCTCTGGAACAAAACAATTGAAGTAATGTAAATAATTTTACATCATCTGACACCGAGTTTATTGCTATTTTGTATGTACATATTCTTTTGGAAATATCAATTTTCTGCTTTATTTTTCAAATATGACTAATTTAAAACAATATAAATAAAAAACATATATTTTTGGAATACTTCGTACATGTATGTCATTGTGTGGATGCTCTTTAGGTCCATTAAGAGAATTATTACGTTCCTAAATTGCTTTTGATCACAAGTATTTGCTTACTAGTACCCAACAGCTTTGACAAAGGCAGACAATGCCAATTATTAGTGAAGGTTCCATTCTTCATTGTCTAGATATAGGGGATAACCAAGCACAGACTGTACTTTTATATGCTTGTATCCTATAATAAGACCGATTTCCACAGATATGAGCTGCTATTGGTTGGTTCTGATGAACTTGTAGTAGTAGGATGCTTGCCGGTCCCGCTTGGGAAAATAAAAAAACAAGAGTGACGGGGTGAGTTTCAAATTATCGGAAACATTGTACCGCCACCATACACCGAGTGATTATGCCCATCTCGGCAACCCTAGAGTGAGTGGGTAATGTGTAAGAATCTCTTGGTGAGGTCGGGATAAAAGAAGAACAAAAGTGCCAGATAAGCAAGAGTAGGCTTCCTATACAACAGTTAAGCCTGTTTTTATTATCCCTCTCAACCCTTGCATGCGTTCACAAACCTGTGAAAGTCACACTTCTCCAGAAGTGTGGCAGGTCTTTTTAGGCCTCAGCTAGCGTTGCAGCGTGCATGCGCTGCTTGCTTTGCAAGGCATGAAGTATACACTACGTTGGGGAATCTTCGTGGAAGCTCTGCCCACTCTCCGCCCATATTTCCTATTGGATTATTTCCTGAATGCAGCCTTATAATGGGTTTTATGCTTGTTAGTCCCGCCTCATGACGACCATATCATTATTTGTATCTTGCCACGGCTACTGGCCCCTTTACTTCAGGCACTATTTTGATCCTCTACCTCCCCCCTCCCGCAGTTCGTCCTTATCTGCCCCTTCCACCCGCACTCCCGTTCATGCACTTTCTTTGCGTGCACATAGCCCCCCCCCGCCAAGCACTCTCTATTTATCCGGGGCTGGCATTCTCAGCAGCAAATGCTCCACATTAGTGCCACCCCGGTGCCTTTGATGAGGATAGTTTGCCGTTTGACGTGGCCTTGTTAGTGATTAAAGAACACCCGCACTCCCGCTCGTGCACTTTCATTGCATGCGCATAGCCTCCCCTGCCAAGTGCTGTCTGTTTATACGGGGTTGGCATTCTCCACAGCAAATGCCCTGCATTAGTGACACCCCAGTGCCTTTGACAAGGAAAGCTTGCAGTTTGACTTGGCCTTCTTAGTGATTAAAGAACATCAGCACTCCCATTTGTGCACTTTCTTCAAATGTGTAAGGTTGTATGGGCCCTAGGCCCTCATGCTGGAATCATGCAGACACAGGACACACTGGAGGTATGGTGCAACTGGCCTAGAGCACGTGGGCTCGGCCTCTTTTATTCATGCTGTGTCACCAGACCAGTGACATCAGTGGTGGGTGGGTGGTAAGTGTATGCACAGAGTTAGCACTAGAATGCTAACTGATTCTAGGGCACTACACCCAGCTTCTCTTCACGTGTAGGAAAAGGGGGGACTTTGATGGAGAGAGCATTCGGGATTGTCTCGGGCGGTCTTTAACTGGTTTCAGGAGAACAGCCTTAAATGTAACTCTGACAAGTCGGAGGTGCTGTTCTTTGGCTGTACCTCAGACCCGGATGGCAGGCATGGTGGCCGAATGATATGTTTCCTTTAGTTCAGGCATCCCAGGTGGCAAAAAACCTGGGAGTTAAGATCAACAACAGTCTGACGATGAGATCTCAGATCCTCGGCCTCATGGGCACATGTTTTGGCATTCTAAGGATGCTACAGAAGTTCCTCCCTCTGCTCACTGAAGAGCATAGGAAGATTACGGTGCAAGCTCTGATTGGCTCCAGATTGGATTATGCTAATGTTCTTTATTTGGGTCTCCCAGATTATCTTGTGCAGCGACTTCAGGTCGTGCAGAATTCTGCGGCGCGTGCCATTTTTTGGCCTCCGTAGACGAGCCAGAGTGTCTGGCCTTTTACAGTCACTCCATTGGCTGCCTATCCGGCAGCGGATAGTTTTTAAGGCGCTGACCCTGGCTCATAAGGCGCTCTTCGGCTCGGGAGCAAAATACCTCCAACGCAGGCTTGTTTTCTATCGCCCTACCAGAGCTCTGCGTTCTGATTCTCTGTCTCTTGCGGTGGTCCCCGAGTTAGGAAGGCCCGTATTGGGGGGTGCTCCTTAAGTGTGAGGGCGCCCCAGCTTTGGAACACTCTGCCACTGACCCTACGCAGTACCTCTAATCTGCTGTCTTTTAGGAAAGACTTAAAAACTGTTCGATGTTGAAGGGGCCCTTTTTTTATGACACTTTCCCTATCCTTTCAATGATTTTATATATTCCCTGTCACTCCTTTTTTATTTTAAAAACATTGGAAGGTAATAAGACTAGTACTCAGTCCCCCACTCTGTATTCTCGCCACTTTTTCCCACAATCATAAAATAGTTTTTTCTTTTGTTGGGTCCTTTCTAAATTACTATGGGTGAGATTTCTTAATTTACCCAATATAGCCTTAAGTTGAGATGTGTACTCTAGCAGACCTCCTGCCTAATCTTCATTATCTTTTTCCCATGCTTCCTTAGTTATTTCTAAAAGTGTTCTAGGCTTTCTATGGAGTAGGAGCTCAAAAGGCGATACAACCAAACTTCTTTGGACTTGGGCCCGAAGGACAAAAAGTGCTAAGGGTAAGAGTCGATCTCAATCCCTATCACCTCCAGATAAGAGATTTTTAAGAGTCAACTTCAGATTTCCGTTATACCTTTCTACTAAACCATCTGTTTGGGGATGGTATAGAGAGGTGATCAGTTGTTTGATGTTAAGCTGATGGCAAACTTGTTTCATAAGTCCAGACTCAACTGGGGTTCCCTGGTCGGTAAGAATTTCTCTAGGGAAATCTACCCAAGAGAATATTTGGTTGAGATGGTGAGTGATGACTTTAGAGGTGGTAGAATGGAAGGGTATAGCATCTGGATATCTTGTCCCATAGTTCCCTAGGACAAGGAGGTATTGGTGCTCCCTTGCTGATTTAGGGAGGAGACTTATCAAATGTATGCCTACTCTCTCAAAGGGTTGGTCAGTGATAGGCATAGGCTGTAGAGGGACCCCAGGGGGCTTGTCTGGATTCTTTCTTTGACAAATTGTACACGCCTGACAATATATTTTTATCTGTGCTTAGATACCAGTCCAACGTAAATTTTTGAGTAGAGCATGTCTCTTTTGCTCCATTCCGACATGCCCTGTCATCAAGTGTGAATAGCGAAATAGGGTCTAGTACGTTAATTTAAACAAATGGGAATTGTGGTGCAATTTTAACTGAGCACTGGAGAAGGCAGCACGCCGAGATGTATTTGCTCATTAACAGTGTCCCATGAGTCCTCTATGCCTGAGCCATCATTTTTACCATGATTTCACCCTTCACTTCACGTTCACGGAAACAGAAGCACCCATCCAGAGTTCGGCATATAGGGTGAACCTTGAGCCTTTATTGAATTACTGCCAGAACCGCTGGACTTCAATGGAAGCATGACCCTGTCAACCATGAAGCAGGTTAATGAATACATTGATGGAGCGGTCATACAGACTTCAACCTGCAGTGTTTTGCCAAAATGAAAATAGCAGCAGTGGCGAGGGATGGAAAGACTGTTAAACGTGCACCCTTCTTGGAGTAATTCTAACAGTTATTTTTCAGGGACTACATGGATTGCCAGCTTGCAAGTGTAAACAAACACTTACACTTTTTTGTCTATATGAGACATAATAGAGAAAGTGTTCATTTGGGAACTGATGAACTTTAATCAAATTTTTAAAAAAATGATCTGTGAAGTGCACACTAAGATGGCAGCCTGTTATTTTGTGGTTTGGACACTGATCGGAGACAGTCCCTCATTGCTGTTTATAGTTGTATTCTCCAAAACAACTTCTTCAAACAACGCATTTTAAACTAATGGGAATTGTGGTGCAATTTTAGCTGAGCACGGAAGAAGGCAACACGCCAAAATGCATTTGCTCATTAACAGTGTCCCTTGAGTACTCCATGCCTGAGCCTTCATTTTTACTGTGATTTTACCCTTCACATTCACGGAAACAGAAGCAACCATCCGGAGTTCGCCAGATAGGCTGACACTTGAGCCATTACTAAAGCTTCAACGCCTTCAGAATGCGGCAACCAGGCTAGTCTTGGATATACCACGATTTGAGCCGGTGGCTCACAGATTGAGTAGTCTCCATTGGTTGACAGTGGAGAAGAGAATTCATTTTAAGTCAGCATGCCTGGCATATAAGGCTATCCACGGGTCAGGTCCCCATTTTCTGAAACATAATCTTAGACATTAGGACCCTCCAAGGACCCTCAGGTCCAGTAGTGCCATGCTACTTGAAACCCCCAGATTCAAACAACTTAGATGGGGGGGAGAAGTTTTGTTCTGCACACAGCAAAGATTTGGAATCATATACCAGTGGTAATAAAAAATAGCCCATCACTGCTATCCTTCCGAAAGTCTTTAAAAACATGGCTCTTCTCAAAATAACTTATCCAAACCAACCATTAGCATTCTGGTCCTATCTACCTTTTTAACATTACTGGCAGTCTGAAGTCATTTTTAGCGCCAAGGCGCCCTCAGGCAATCGTGCGCTTTAGAAATATGATAATCAAATCAAATCAAATCAAATATGGGATGTTATAGTAAGTTGGACATTGTCATTATAGTTAGTTCAGCTAATTATAGATTGTTAGAACTGGGGGTCTCTAGTTGGCAGAGGTAGGTACCAATGTCCAAATAGGGACCCTTGCTTCTAGTCAGGACGAGGAGATAACCCTCTTAGATAACCCCTGCTCGCCCTCAAGGTAGCTTGGCCTGAGCAGTCTAGGCTAACCAGAGGCAATGCGTTAAGTATTTGTACCAACACTCACAGTAACACAGTGAAAACACCACAAACTGATTCCACAACAGTTTAGGAAAATAAAGGTATTTATTCTAAACTACACAAGACCAAAAACGTCAAAAATCCAACATACACAATGCAAGGTTACGGTTTCAAATGAGTTCTTCAGGTTGTAATCAAAGTTCTTTAAGTTGTGATCAAATGATCCACAGATGCGTGAAAAGTTCACAGTTGCGTCACGTTTACTCACAGTACCTTTTAGATGCAACAAAGTTCCACAAGCAGGAAGCTGGTGCGGTGGAAACAAGCGATGCGTTACTCCTGAGACCCTGGGGAGGCGATGCGACAGCCCCGCTGCAGCAGCGGGCGTGCGGCGACGAATCCGGTCTGTAAGGGGAGGAAGGCAGCTTGCGTAGATTCCGGTGCGTAGGTTCCGTGGGAAGTCTGTTCTCGCAAAGGCACGATGCGATGATCTCGGAGGGGCTGCGACGATCTCCGGGGCGACGATGCGCGGTCCAGCGGTGACCCTCTCTCTCGCAGCTCCTCGATGTGATGTTTCTGCGACGATGTTCGCAGCGACGTGATGCAGTCCGCAAGCAAGCAGTGCGGCGATCTCACCCAGGCGACAGGCTCTGCAACGACACTCGCAGCGATGTTCGATTCTCCGGCACCGGTCTGGTGCGTCCCGCAAACGAAGGGTGCGACGGCCTCGGCAGCGATGTCAGGCGCTGCGCCGATCTCGACCTTCGTAGCGGCGGGAAACTTCTCGCACTGTCGGGGATGCGCTCCGCAAGCGAGCGATGCGACACTTTTCAGCTTCACAAGTTTCTCAGCTTAGTCTCAAGCTTCCCAGCTCAGGTTCAACTTCTAGAGGCCCCACAACTGGATCAAGCACTCTACGAAGGACAGAACTCTCTCAGCAGAGTTCAGGGAGACTGGGGGTGAAGTCCTTTTGTTCCTGGGACTTCGGAAACAGGGAGCCAGCTCTTCTCAGGCCCTTGGAGATCCCTTCAAGACAGGGGACACAGCTCACAGCAAAGTCCTTCCCCTCTCCTTGGCAGCAAAGCAACAGCAGGTCAGTCCGGCAGAGCAACAGCAGGACAGTCTTCCTTCTTCAACGACAGCTTTCTCCTTGGCAGAGGTTCCTTCTTGATTTCCAGGATGATCTAATTTTCTGTTGTCAGGGGTCCTGTACTTATACCCCTAAAGTCTTTGTTCTCTCAGTGCATGTGGGCCCTGAGCCCGGTCTGAACCAGTTCTGGGTGGATCCTGAGCACTTTGTTTTGCTGGCTGCATCTTTCCTTTCAGAGTGAGGGGCAGGGTCCTCAGCCGCCCAGCAGGAGGTGGAGCCAGCATTGTGGCAGGCAGGCACAGCCCTATTCAGCCCAGGTGCTAACTCCGCCCACCACTCAGGTAGCAATTGCTCCACTCAGCCTAGTGCTGACTCATCCAGCCTCTGGGGCATTCCCCAGCCCCTGTCACTCACCAACCAGACAGTCAATACACAAACAGTCTCAGGCACACAGAAGGGTCAGACAAGAGAACAGCAACTTTCTAAAAGTGCTGTCCTCAAACACAGGATCTAAAAACCACCTTTCCTAAAAGAAGCGTTATTAAATTCTGAGTTCAGGGATACTAGATACGTATGTCCTATCTTGTTCCTATGGGAAGAAATGCCGTTAACCACTGTAGCCAGCATCCCCCATGTTAACCTATGGAGCAAGATAGCCTTACAATAGTGAAAAACGAAAATGGCTGTAATTCACTACCAGAGCATGTCACCTGCACTAGTACATGCTCTACCTTTCACATACACTGCACCCTGCCCAGGGGGGTATCTTGAGCCTTCCCATGGGGTGACTGATGTGCACGAAAAGGGAAGGGTTAGGCCTGGTCAGCGGGGACGCGGACCAGGAGGACATGGCAGTTCTAAACTGCCCGTAGGCGCTGCAGTGGCAGGCCCGAGACACCATTTTAGAGCTACTCCTGTGGGTGGCACAATCAGTGCTGCAGGCCCACGAGCAGCATTTGTCATCACCGGCCCTGGCACACCCAGTGCACTTTACGAGGGACTTCATGGTGATACAAATATGTCAAACATGTATATCCAATCAGAATAACAATTTACATAGGGAGCACTTACACTCTGGCACTGATCAGCAGTGGCAGAGTGTCCAAAGCATCTAAACCAGCAAAAACGAATTCCAGCACAGCATCAAAAATACAGGAGGCAGAGGCAAAAAGATAGGGGTAATCACGCCAAAGATGTCAGGTCTAACACGTGTCCCCTCCAGCTGAAAGTGGGGAGAACTACCCACCCTCTTGGGAGTTCTCTTCACTAAGGCGGAAAAACCTGGACAGACCATCAGCGTTGGCGTGTTCTGTACCGGGGCGGTGTTCCACCGTAAAGTCCATTCCCTGTAGGGAGATGGACCACCTCAACAGTTTTGGATTTTCACCCCTCATGTGCATTAACCACCTGAGGGGCCTGTGGTCGGTCTGAACACGAAAGTGAGTCCCAAACAGGTAGGGCCTCAACTTTTTCAGAGCCCAGACCACAGCAAAAGCCTCCCTTTCAATCGCACTCCACTTCTGTTCCCTGGGGAGTAGCCTCCGACTAATGAAAGCTACTGGCTGGTCTCCATTCTCCTCAGTGGCTTGTGAGAGTACTGCTCCCACACCATGCTCTGAAGCGTCCGTCTGAACTATGAACTCACTGGAAAAGTCAGGTGCCTTGAGCACCGGTGCTGTGCACATCGCAGTCTTCAGGGCCTCAAAAGCAGTTTGGCAGGCGTCAGTCCAGTCAACTCTTTTGGGCAACTTCTTGGAAGTGAGTTCTGTCAAGGGGGCAACAATGGTGCCATATCCCTTGACAAACCGTCTGTAATACCCGGTGAGTCCTAAAAAGGCTCTCACCTCTGTCTGGGTCTTGGGGGGCTCCCAAGCCAGAATGGTATCTATCTTTGCCTGTAGGGGCGCCACCTGGCCGCTCCCCACCTGGTGTCCCAAATACACCACAGATCCCTGCCCTATCTGGCACTTACTGGCCTTGATAGTGAGGCCTGCCTTCTGCAGAGCCTTCAACACTTCGCAGAGGTGTTGCAAGTGGTCTTCCCACGTGGAGCTGAACACAGCAATGTCATCCAGGTATGCGGCGCTGAATTCCTCCAGCCCGGACAGTACCTGGTTAACCAGTCTCTGGAACGTGGCAGGGGCATTCTTCAACCCAAAGGGCATGACACGGAACTGGAAGTGCCCCTCTGGCGTTGAGAATGCTGACCTCTCTTTGGCCCCCTCAGTTAAGGCAATCTGCCAGTACCCCGAAGTCAAATCGAACGTACTGAGGTACTTGGCAGCTCCCAACCGATCCACGAGCTCATCAGCTCTGGGGATAGGGTGTGCGTCAGTCTTCGTGACCGTATTGAGCCCACGGTAGTCCACGCAAAACCGGAGTTCTGGCGGGCCACCGGGGGTAGCAGCTTTCTTGGGGACCAAGACCACCGGGCTAGCCCAGGGGCTGCTGGAGGGCTCAATCACCCCTAGCGCCAACATCTTGGAAACTTCTTCCTTGATGCTGGCCCTGACCTTGTCAGCTACCCTGTAAAATTTTTGCTTCACAGGCAGACTGTCTCCAGTGTCCACGTCATGGACGCACCAGTTGGTGACTCCTGGGGTCAGGGAGAACAGAGAGGAGAACTGACCCAACACGTGGCGACAGTCGCTCTGCTGTTCTGGGGTCAGGGTGGGCGAGAGGACCACACCATCCACTGACCCATCGTGCTCCTTAACTGCCAGGAGGTCAGGGAGAGGATCACTATCCTCTTCCATTCCTGCATCTGTAGCCATGAGCATGGTTACTTCAGACCTCTCAAAGTGTGGTTTGAGGCGGTTCACGTGCAAAACTCTCAGGGGCTGCCTGGGAGTCTTCAGGTTAACCAGGTAGGTTACCTCACTCTTCCTTTCCACCACCTCGTATGGCCCAGACCACTTGTCCTGGAGCGCGCAAGGCTCCACTGGCGCCATCACCCACACTTTCTGCCCAGGTTGAAATTCGACCAGAGTGGTATTCTGGTCGTACCATCTTTTCATTTCTTCCTGGCTTGCTTCCAGGTTCGCCTGAGCGAGTTTCCTGAAGCGTTGTGTCTGGTTGCGGATGGCCAGCACATAGCTGAACACATCCTGGGGGGTTTTCCCACGGGACTTTTCCCAACCCTCCTTCACCAGCGAGAGAGGTCCTCTGACAGGGTGGCCATACAGGAGTTCGAAGGGACTGAACCCTAAGGACTTCTGAGGCACCTCCCTGTAGGCAAACAAAAGGCATGGTAACAAGACGTCCCACTTACGTCTCATGGGCTCCGCTAGGCCCATAATCATACCTTTCAGGGTCCGGTTGAACCTTTCAACCAGCCCATTTCCTTGAGGATGGTAAGGAGTGGTGAACTTATAAGTTACCCCGCACTCCTCCCTCAGAGACTTCATGTACCTAGAGATGAAGTTGGTATCCCGGTCGGAGACCACCTCTCTGGGGAACCCCACACGGGAAAAGATCCCCATCAATGCACGGCCCACCACGGGGGCTGTGATTGTCCTGAGAGGGACTGCTTCCGGGTACCGGGTGGCATGGTCCACCAAGACCAGGATGAACCTGTTGCCTAAGGCTGTCTTGGGGTCCAGGGGCCCTACGATATCTATGCCCACCCGCTCGAAAGGGGTGCTCACCACTGGGAAGGGTTGAAGGGGGGCCTTCAACTTCATTCCAGTCTTGCCACTAGCTTGACAGGTTTGGCAAGATCTGCAAAAGGAACCAACGTGCTTTCTCATCTGGGGCCAGTGGAAGTGGGTGACAAGCCGGTTCAGGGTCTTGTCTTGCCCCAGATGTCCTGCGAGAGGCACGTCATGAGCCAGACCCATTAGGAAGTTTCTGAAGCGCTCGGGTACCACCAGCACACGGGCTGCACCGGGCTCAGCAAACTTAGGCTCGCTATAAAGTAGGTCACCTTCCCAGTAAACATAGTGATCTTTGACTGCTCCACCTGCTGCCTGATCTACAGCCTGTTGCCGCAGACCAATGAGGGAAGGGCATTCCTTCTGCTCCCTGCAGAACTCCTCCCTGGAGGGACCACCTTCTTGCTGCCAATGGGTCAGCTCAGGTAGGTCTCCCAGTTCGGCCACCTGTTCCCCTGTAGGTTCCAGGGCATCCCCCTCAGGTTCTGCTTTCTCCTGGACCGTGGGAACGGCTGGGGCTGGTTTCCCGCGCCCTCTGCCTCTTCCTCTCCTGGCAGGTCTCTGGGCCACTGTTTCAGGCTCCAGTTCTGCTGATTCACCCTTACTGGCTGCCATAGCACGCGTGGTCACGCAGATCCACGCAGGCAGACCCAACATCTCCAAGTGAGTTCGGTGTTCTATGTCTTTCCATGGAGAACTCTCCAGGTCGTTGCCTAACAGACAGTCCACAGGCAAGGCATCACTGACAACTACCTCCAAAAGACCAGAGACTCCTCCCCATTCAAAGGAAACCTTCGCTAGCTTGCAGAGGCGCACTGAGCTGTCAGCGGCCACTACAGGGCGGAGTACACCCGGGATGATTTGCTCTTCAGACACCCACTGACACCGCACGGATGTCACACTGGCTCCGGTGTCTCTCAGAGCCTCAACCTCCCTCCCATTGATGGTCACCTTCTGCCCATATTTTTTAGTGTTAGAGGGCAGTAAGGTTTCCGGGACCATCTCTCGGTCTCCTAGCGAGACAAGGGTCATGACTGCTAGCTCTCCCCAGTCACTAGAAACCAAATCCCCACCCAAAGCTACACTAGCTAACGCTGGGGCGGGAGCACCAGTGGGTGCGGGCTTCTTCTTGGGACATTTCGGAGCAATATGGCCCACCTCGTTGCAGTGATAGCAGGTAGGGGGACCCTGGTTATTTCTCTTGTCCCGCCTACCCTTAGAGGGCCATGGCTGTTTAGGCTTGGGGGTTTGGGAATCCTTTTCCGGGGAACTACTTTGGGGCCCTTGTGAGAACTCCTTTTGGTTACCCTTGTCCCCCCACTCTTCTGCTGGAGACCCTGCCCACCTTTGGCTGTGGTACCCACAATTCCTTTGTGGACCCTGGTACTGGACCAGCGGTCCGCCTCCTTAGCAAGCTCAATGGGGTCTGTCAGCTGCTTTGTCTAAAAGATGCTGGCGCAGCTCTGGAACACAAAGACTACTCAAGTGCTCCCAACTGATTAAATGCAACAACCCCTTCAAATCAGTTACTTTACTGCCCTTCATCCAACCTTCCAGTGCACGCGAGTACCCATTCACACACTCCATCCAAGTCTTAGACTCTTTCTTCTTGGAGTTTCTAAACTGCAGTCTGTACTGCTCTGGAGTAAGACCATACCTGAGACATAAGGCCTCCTTCATATTGGGGTAGGTCATGACACCTGTCAACTCTAAAGGCTCTAGAGCACTCCTCCCAGACGCCTCAAAATGTTTCCACAGGCCCGCCCCCCAATACTTGTCAGGCACATCATTCATCTTCAATGCAATGTCATACGAAGTGAACCAGGCATAAATATCCTCACTCCTATGCTAATTCTGTACCAGGTCTTTGGGAATATATACTTTACCCCCATGCACTGGCTGCGCGCTGCCACCATTAGAACTGGCATCCACCTCCTTGTTTTTCAGATCCAGCTCTTTTATTCTCAATTCATGAGCCAAAAGCAATTTCTTTTCCTCCAAGGCGCGGGCATCCTTGCTCTCCTCCGCCGCCTTCTCTACTTCCAATTGCCTCATTTTCATTTTCATGACTTCCAAGTCATATTTTCTTATTCTTTGATTTTCCTGTAACTCTTCTGGGGTGAGGCCCCTACTGGAGTGGTTGCTGCCAACTCCTGAGCCTACTCTGCGCACTGGCAGGTCTTTGCCTTGAAAAGCACTTTCTACATCCACAACATCATTTCCTTCCTGTGCTTCCCAATAGGTTTTCAAGATTTTCTGCAGCTCCTCCTTCCTGTAGGCGCTCTTTATGGGGCACTCGAACTGCTGGCAGAAGTACCTAAGATGCTTTACTGGGTAGGAGTACAGATCTTCAATCGAGAATTCCAAGTTTATCTCTGCCTCCTCACTGGGCGCTTTCCCATTCAGAGACATGATGCTGTCCGAAGAGTTACTCAACAACAGAATTCAAAAACTCAAAAACCAGTAGTATGCTGTGGCGTAATGGTCTGCACTCACTAGTGATGTACACCAATTACTGTGGGTCAAGTACAAATACAAGTTCAAATCCCACCGCCTGACCACCAATGTTAGAACTGGGGGTCTCTAGTTGGCAGAGGTAGGTACCAATGTCCAAATAGGGACCCTTGCTTCTAGTCAGGACGAGGAGATAACCCTCTTAGATAACCCCTGCTCGCCCTCAAGGTAGCTTGGCCTGAGCAGTCTAGGCTAACCAGAGGCAATGCGTTAAGTATTTGTACCAACACTCACAGTAACACAGTGAAAACACCACAAACTGATTCCACAACAGTTTAGGAAAATAAAGGTATTTATTCTAAACTACACAAGACCAAAAACGTCAAAAATCCAACATACACAATGCAAGGTTACGGTTTCAAATGAGTTCTTCAGGTTGTAATCAAAGTTCTTTAAGTTGTGATCAAATGATCCACAGATGCGTGAAAAGTTCACAGTTGCGTCACGTTTACTCACAGTACCTTTTAGATGCAACAAAGTTCCACAAGCAGGAAGCTGGTGCGGTGGAAACAAGCGATGCGTTACTCCTGAGACCCTGGGGAGGCGATGCAACAGCCCCGCTGCAGCAGCGGGCGTGCGGCGACGAATCCGGTCTGTAAGGGGAGGAAGGCAGCTTGCGTAGATTCCGGTGCGTAGGTTCCGTGGGAAGTCTGTTCTCGCAAAGGCACGATGCGATGATCTCGGAGGGGCTGCGACGATCTCCGGGGCGACGATGCGCGGTCCAGCGGTGACCCTCTCTCTCGCAGCTCCTCGATGTGATGTTTCTGCGACGATGTTCGCAGCGACGTGATGCGGTCCGCAAGCAAGCAGTGCGGCGATCTCACCCAGGCGACAGGCTCTGCGACGACACTCGCAGCGATGTTCGATTCTCCGGCACCGGTCTGGTGCGCCCCGCAAACGAAGGGTGCGACGGCCTCGGCAGCGATGTCAGGCGCTGCGCCGATCTCGAACTTCGTAGCGGCAGGAAACTTCTCGCACTGTCGGGGATGCGCTCCGCAAGCGAGCGATGCAACACTTTTCAGCTTCACAAGTTTCTCAGCTTAGTCTTAAGCTTCCCAGCTCAGGTTCAACTTCTAGAGGCCCCACAACTGGATCAAGCACTCTACGAAGGACAGAACTCTCTCAGCAGAGTTCAGGGAGACTGGGGGTGAAGTCCTTTTGTTCCTGGGACTTCGGAAACAGGGAGCCAGCTCTTCTCAGGCCCTTGGAGATCCCTTCAAGACAGGGGACACAGCTCACAGCAAAGTCCTTCCCCTCTCCTTGGCAGCAAAGCAACAGCAGGTTAGTCCGGCAGAGCAACAGCAGGACAGTCTTCCTTCTTCAACGACAGCTTTCTCCTTGGCAGAGGTTCCTTCTTGATTTCCAGGATGATCTAATTTTCTGTTGTCAGGGGTCCTGTACTTATACCCCTAAAGTCTTTGTTCTCTCAGTGCATGTGGGCCCTGAGCCCGGTCTGAACCAGTTCTGGGTGGATCCTGAGCACTTTGTTTTGCTGGCTGCATCTTTCCTTTCAGAGTGAGGGGCAGGGTCCTCAGCCGCCCAGCAGGAGGTGGAGCCAGCATTGTGGCAGGCAGGCACAGCCCTATTCAGCCCAGGTGCTAACTCCGCCCACCACTCAGGTAGCAATTGCTCCACTCAGCCTAGTGCTGACTCATCCAGCCTCTGGGGCATTCCCCAGCCCCTGTCACTCACCAACCAGACAGTCAATACACAAACAGTCTCAGGCACACAGAAGGGTCAGACAAGAGAACAGCAACTTTCTAAAAGTGCTGTCCTCAAACACAGGATCTAAAAACCAGCTTTCCTAAAAGATGCGTTATTAAATTCTGAGTTCAGGGATACTAGATACGTATGTCCTATCTTGTTCCTATGGGAAGAAATGCCGTTAACCACTGTAGCCAGCATCCCCCATGTTAACCTATGGAGCAAGATAGCCTTACAATAGTGAAAAACGAAAATGGCTGTAATTCACTATCAGAGCATGTCACCTGCACTAGTACATGCTCTACCTTTCACATACACTGCACCCTGCCCAGGGGGGTATCTTGGGCCTTCCATAGGGGTGACTGATGTGCACGAAAAGGGAAGGGTTAGGCCTGGTCAGCGGGGACGCGGACCAGGAGGACATGGCAGTTCTAAACTGCCCGTAGGCGCTGCAGTGGCAGGCCCGAGACACCATTTTAGAGCTACTCCTGTGGGTGGCACAATCAGTGCTGCAGGCCCACGAGCAGCATTTGTCATCACCGGCCCTGGCACACCCAGTGCACTTTACGAGGGACTTCATGGTGATACAAATATGCCAAACATGTATATCCAATCAGAATAACAATTTACATAGGGAGCACTTACACTCTGGCACTGATCAGCAGTGGCAGAGTGTCCAAAGCATCTAAACCAGCAAAAACGAATTCCAGCACAGCATCAAAAATACAGGAGGCAGAGGCAAAAAGATAGGGGTAATCACGCCAAGGATGTCAGGTCTAACATAGATCCTGTAAACTTTATAGGAACACACAGCCATTGGAGGATGTCATCAGTGATATCATTTGTCACATAATGTTTTCATTGCGATATAATGTTTTTATTATCGTCAATGTTTTTGATGTTGAACCGCTAATTTCCTGTTTCTGTGGAATGAGACGCAGCAGGGAATTATCGGTTGATATATATACATATGGATAAAAAAGTCTAGGTTAAGATGGCGCTCATTCTCTCGCTGGTTAGTCCTCTCTCTATGTCCTACATTGTAATGTGATGATGTAATGAAAATGGCTGCCTCAGACGCGCACTTCTACCATCGAAGAATCCAAATGCCCAAACGCGTCTGGTCGCTGTGGTTCCTGAAATAAACTTTGAACCCGCTCCTGAGAGTTCTTTCTCTTTTCCCGAAAATACGAGGCAATTCACAGCTTTGATTAATAGCGGGAGGCACCGCCCGCGGAAGCACCCGTTCCTTGAGTGCGCGAAGTAGGTGCGAGTCGAGGCAGCTTTAATAAATGACCTTGCGCTGCGGCGCCCGAAGATCCACGATGCTAGCGTGAGAGAGCAAAATTGGAGCGGTGGAACGTAGGAGCCGAAATCCAGAGAGGAACTGGATTTCCAGCATATGCATCTAACTACCTAAAGTTACGATGTGCAGTAACTCGGAGCGTTGCGAGGCGGCGTTAGAAGTTTTCATAAAAAGACCAACAACAAGCCTGCCTAACACACAAAAGTAGGACTAGAATGTAACTACACTGGCAACACAATTTGTTGCATTGGAGAGGCTGAATGAACGTGAGTTCCGGAAATGGTGGGAGGGCACCTCCCTGCAGAACGATGTAGAGGTAAACAGAGTGCCAAGAGGTCTCCGCATTTATACTATTCCAGTCTACGAGAATCCGGAACCCAAATTACTTGAGTAATGGGCTGAATTTACAGCCCACTCATGCAAAGGTATGCTGTTAATTTTGATCAAGTTCGCTTGGAGTGATCACGAGAAAGCTGAAAAAGACATTGATGACTTGGAAGTAGAAATTGGTAAGAATGACAATAGAACGAGGCAACAAGAACTGCGGGAACAAATGATTAAACGCCTGAAGAGCTATGAGGGCAAAATCAGGCGGAGAAAACAGGAGAAATTCGAGCGAGATGAACGCGATTACACACAAGGAAGGATAATAACCTTTGCCAAAAGATATGACACTCCACGGAAGGCACTGCAAGAAAAATCCAAACAACAGGCAACAGGGCAACCTAAAATATCGGAATCAGAAGTGACTACTCCAGAGGTATCCGAAGATGAGAAAGCGGATGGCTTGATGGCCACAGCCAACAGGTTCCCTTTTCAGGACGAGTTCCGTGTGATGCGACAGTCATTTAAAAAAAACAGGGGCAAACCGCCAGACCAAAGAAACGCCGGCCAACGAGGAAAGGCGGCTACTGGCGTAAGAGGTCGACAGTCTCCACCCTTGACCAGAAGCAAGAAGAAGCTTTACAAGCGCAGGTGAATGGTAATGAACTAAATAAAGGTGAGAACTTAACCATTATTAACTTGACCTCTCGTATTTTATCTACTGTAGAAGAGGAAGTACTAAAGTTGGGATTCACCTTTTGTCCACAGAAAAACCTAGAGTATACACAGACGCGTATTGATCTTTTTAAGTTCATAAGTTCTTTAAAATTAAGCCCAAACATGACAAGAAGCATAAAGAACTTAATCTGGCAACTGACTTGCTAGTGGGCCGTGACCTACAAGGAATGTTAACTTTGGAAGATCTGAGAAATGAGAATGAGTTGGACACTGAGCAACCGGTGACCGTAGGGGTAGCTGGGGTGAAATAACAATGTGCAGAGACCGCATTTAAACCTGTATCCACCTTTCAAACAGAGATGCCCACAGATATTATTGATACTTTCTCTGATGCAGTGACAAAGGAACTTATGATAATGAGACATAAAAAACGGGAAGACCAAAAAGACAGAACATAACTTATGAACAAATGAAAGCAGTTGAAGGGCTAAAAAATGATGATACAATTGTATGCAAGCCCTCGGATAAGGGTGGGAACGTAGTGATTCAAACTTACGAGGCATACAATAGGGAAGCCATGAGACAACTATCAGACGAATCGTTCTATGAGAAAACGAATAAAAGTGTATATCTCACAAGCATTAACAATTGTCATGCGTTATTAAAGAACTGGTATGAAAAGGGCATGATAATAACAGAGTAATATTTGTTTCTAAGGACTTTAAATCCTATTGCACCATATTTTTATCATTTATCTAAGGTGCACAAAGATGCAGTGTTGCCACCAGGGAGACCGATTGTTTCCTCACAGCCAAGTCTTTTGAAACATATCTCTATTTATATTGATCATTTTCTGTTTGAATTTGTGTTGTCACTGAAATCGTATGTGAAAGACACTAGTGACTTTCTTAAAACCATTGATTCCACACATTGGCGGGAGGGTGACTTGATGATTGTTATGATATAGCTAGTCTCTACACATGCATTGCTCATTCTGATGGGATAAGGCAGTGAGGTATTTCCTGCAGAATACATCTGTGAAATTTACCACTCATAATGAAATGGTTTTGCAATTTTTAGAGTTCAGTTTCAATAACAATATCTTTCTATATTAAGGACAATACTATCGACAGGTCTCTGGGACCGCGATGGGCACCTGCTTCACCCCCAGCCACGCAAATTTATTCGTTGGCTGGTGGGAGGAGCAGGTGGCCTGGGCGGAGAATAACTGCAACTGGACCCAGAACATAGTTACCTGGCATCGTTACATAGACGATCGCTTCGTTATTTGGAGGGGATCTATGGAGACAGCTATGGAATATATTGAACCATAATGAGGTAAATTTGAAATTCACAGCGGACATTAGTGCCTCATCGTTACATTTCCTCGATCTGGAGGTATGCATAACAGATGGTAATATTCATACCAAACTGTTTCGAAAGCCCACTGCAGGCCATTCAGTATTGTACGCACGGAGCAGTCACCCCCCCAGATTGATAAGGAGTATTCCCTTTGGGGAACTTCTGCGGATTAAGAGGAATGACACTAGAGAAGTGGATTTTCTAACACACACAGGTGAATGCATGGACAGATTCAGGGCACAAGACTATGATGAACGTATCTTACAAGATGCCTTTAGAAGGGTTAACAGCACACCTAGAGAGCAGTTATTTAAAGAAAAAGTCAAGAAAGCTGAGGGAGGTAAATTTAGAAGGATTACAACTTTTTCTGAGGAGGCAGGGGATCTAAGACAGATTTTTAAGAACAACTGGAACCTTTTAAGGTTGAATCCAGTGATAGGAATGGATATTCCACCCCAACCACTACTTACCTTCAGAAAAGCAAGATCGTTAAAAGATACACTCACGAGCAGCTACCAGGTTACGAAGTCACTTAATCAGTTGGCTAACAGGTTGCAGGGATTCTTTCCCTGCGGTAAATGCAAGGCGTGCTCAGGAAGTAAAAGGTCTCAACATACAAGGTGCAAGGATTAGATAAACCCAGGAATATCAAAAAGTTTTTAACATGCAGTACACCCTACACAGTGTATTGTTTAGTTTGCCCCTGTGAACTCAAATATATTGGGAGTACCATCCATGAGACAAAAAAGAGAGTCCTTGAACATACTAGGGCTATAAAAAACTGTGATATGACATACCCAGTAGCCAGTCATTTCCAACAGGAACACAAGAGTGACAGGAATCTGCCTAGATTCTTTATATTAAACCATGTTCCAGTAAACCAGAGGGGAGGAGACAAACTGATGATGTTGCCGAGACTGGAGTCTCCGCAACATCATCGACTTACAGACTAGAAACCCTGAAGGCTTAAATACACATGAAGAATTAGCGGTACATTTGGGAAAATAAAAAAGGAAATCAGAGAAAATTACCTGTAATTAATTAAAGATGGATGGAAGGTGATCGACATAGGAGAGAACAATGAACAGCAAAAATATGAATAAGTATACAAATAAGAAGAAAAAAGAAAAAAAGGAAATATATCAGTGTGATGTATGTATGTGGGCATTTGTTTGCCATTAAGGATGAATTAATCGTGTATTGGCATTACCCATTCAGGGTGAGATTGAAGGACTACTAAGTAGAGAGCATGTAAAGAGGCTGTAAAGCACATTTAGGGCTATATCATTTGTGACATAATGTTTTCATTGCGATATAATGTTTTTATTATCGTCAATGTTTTTGATGTTGAACCGCTAATTTCCTGTTTCTGTGGAATAAGACGCAGCAGGGAATTATCGGTTGATATATATACATATGGATAAAAAAGCCTAGGTTAAGGTGGCGCTCATTCTCTCGCTGGTTAGTCCTCTCTCTATGTCATACATTGTAATGTGATGATGTAATAAAAATGGTTGCCTCAGAAGCGCACTTCTACCATCGAAGAAGGCAAACGCCGAAACGCGTCTGGTCGCTGTGGGTCCTGAAATAAACTTCGAACCCGCTCCTGAGAGTGCTTTTTCTTTTCCTGAAAATACGAGGCAAGTCAGAGCATTGATATATATATATATACATACATATATATATATATATATATATATATATATATATATATATATATATATATATATATATATATATATATATATATATATATATATATATATATATATATATATATATATATATATATATATATATATTACCTACTGGCGGTCGCCAGTAGGTATATATAGTTAGGATTTTTTCTCTATGTAACTTTTGAAAATTCTATGTCTAATAACTTTGGCGTTTGTGGACGGAATCGGCTGAAATTTTCAGGAAAATGGCACATTTCGTTTCTGAGCAGCCCCTGGAAATTTGGGGGGTTTCGTCAAGGGGGGGCCGAGAAAAAAGGGGGGTCCCAAAACGCATTTTTAACATTGAGTTTTCCATAGGGCGTTTGGCCTCACTTTTAGCTCGAACGGCTGAATGGATTTGCACGAAACTTGGCAAAATTGTAGGGACTGTTAGCCCGATGTGCCTTTGCTGGGTCTCAATATATGTGCTCCAGTGGATTTTGAGAAATTAACGTTTAAATAAACAGATATATCTGTGACAGCGTCCCGGATAGCGCTCCAGTTCGCGTACTTTTCGCGTAACGGAGCTTTGCGAAGCGAAGCTGATTGGCTCTCCGGTGTCTGTCAACATTCTAAACAGTCCATAGCGGCCGCCATCTTGTCTCTCGGTAGGATCGAGAGACAAGAGGAGGAGAAAAACGAAGGGGGAATTTAATGAAAGGGGGCAAGGTAGACCCCTCTTGACCCCCTAGGAATGAAGTTGGAGTTATTAAAGGGTCCCGTGGGGCAAATAAAAAAAATTTGATTTTTCGCGGTAGAAGCGCTTTCCGGTTCGCAAACCGGTAGCGAAACGGGAATTCGCCATTTTGAGTTTCGGTTTAATTAAATTACAAGATGGAGGAAAAAAAATGTGAGAAATGGGTATAAGGGGGTACGGGAGACGTATCCTGACCCCCTATGTTTTCTGAGGGTGGCTGAGGATGCTCATATATGTTGATACATGTCTTCCAGCGGTTGCGCGTGAGCGTTTTTTTTTTTTTTTTTGCTGCGTGACGTCTGTTAACGTTCGATTCGAAGGAAATCAGGAAGTGTTGACCGCCATTTTGACACTGCGAGTAAATATATTGTTAAAAATAATTGTTATAAATTAATCCGTATTGATAAACATTGTCTGCGCCATCTTGCTTTTTTTCCAATGCCACACTTTTGTCGTGCACAGCAGCCATTTTAGATGCCTTGACCAGACCCACTCTCTGCACGCCGCCTATCCTCAGCATGGCTCCCCACCCTCGCAAGCATCTCCCCCACGCACTGGTCACTGTGTCTTATGCATGGGCCATAAACCTCCCCCCATCTGCGCTGCTCTTCCCTGAGAATCACACCCTGTGCCCGCCCGACACCACCCTTTCACCCTATTCACTACCGCACCCTCTGACACTCCTCTTCCTCTGTGTCCGATTGTCCAGGCCGGTCCCAGGCTATCACCTAGCCCTGCGGATGTAGTTTATGGCCCCAACTGTAAAGAATCACCCCTCTTCAAAGGAGTTACAGTAGATCAAGGCCCCCACCCTATGAGATCCGTCACACCACACGCGTTCCTACTATCTGATAACGATCCTGTATTGTGATTGGGTAGGAGATTCTCACTGTAAGGGTGCGTGGGACCGAGCCTGAAGCGGAAGATTCCAGGGATGCCATTTTGTACATCAAAGTCTTCACAATTATGTGTCACATTAAAAATATATAGCACTCCAACAAAGTAGTAGGATTATAACACTTTAATAACTTATAAATATATACATCACAACAAAAACAGTAAACACCTTAAATTTTTTTATTAAAACAGAAGCAACAATGGTCAGTAGCGGTCTGTTGTGCGAATAGTTCCAAGGCAGCAGAACGTGCTGAGTTCTGGATGGCACCTTCTTTAAACCCCATGGTGACCAACTATAATTTATTCACCCATCCGTAGCCTCTCTAATCTCCATTACAATGTGTTTGTCGCTGTCGCTAGCTGATGAAAAAACTAAAGTGACAACTTCCTCATCCTTAATTTGTCTTTCTTTGTTCCTTAAGATGTCATCTGTGTCAACCTCTTCCGAGAATGCTGATGCGTTAGGGATTTCCTTGTGTTTCTTAATAGCATTGGTGTTTGCACACTTCTTTGTCAATTCTGTGAACATGACAGCTGCTTCATAGACAGACGATATCTTTGTTAAGTCATTAGTGTTAAGTGTGTCTGAAACTACAGTGCCCTTCTCTGTTTTACTTTCCTCAGACACTACAGAGTTTTGTGTGTTGTTCTTCTGAGCGACAATTATTCCAGAGGTTTCTGGTTCATTTGTTTTGTCCTGCAGTGAGTTAACAGCTTCAGAGACTTCATGTTTATTTGCTATGTCCTGCTGTGCGTCAACTGCTTCAGAGACGTCAGCCTCATTTGTTATGTTTGACTATATCCTGGACCTGCCCGGTCGCGCCCAAAATGGCGCCGGTATAAATGGGACTCGTAACTCCTTGTTGTGTCCTGGTTGCCCAACCTTGATATCACGAGATACGTATGCAGTTTTGAAGCACATGGCGGGCGGGGACGAGTACTGATTGAACATTTGGACATCCCTATTGATATTAAGTTCTGATGTGTTATTGATTACTGTACTATTGAAAGTTCGATTTAGCGTCACCCATGGTACTTGCCCGCAAATGTATATCTAGATAATTTTATTGTAACTGGCCCTGTCGTACTTTAATTATAAAATGTACGTCCACCGATTCGCAAATGTTAGACACCTTAGTTCTTGCAACCTAATGGGTCGCCCGTTTCGTTGTTCTACAGTGTAAATGTCCCCTCATCATATACGATTCCAGTTTGCTCCGTGGCCGGCCCACGTGGTTATAGGCCCGTATTTGTATACTGACATTTTCACAATAAAGGTTTTTAAAACAAAACATGGTAGTAGTACTTACATTTGAAAAGTTTTGAATAATAGCCAGTGTTTTTGAATCAGTAAAAGGCAAGTGAAATAAAGCAGTCCAATTACATGACGGTTAAAAGGTATAATACGCAGGAACGCAGTAAAGATAAATGGTCAAGGGCTGTTGTGTTTTCTACTCCTGCAACATAAAGTGATCGATAAGAATCTGATATTCAGGCCTATCGGCGACTAAGACAGCAGGCCGAGCCTCTTTTGCTCAACGGCTCCCTCATGGGACGAAGAAACGCCCTTTTTCTCGAAATAAGAATATTTTACTTGCAGGACAGTTGTAAAGTTCCCGGGAAAATACATTAGCCTGGAACATTATAACATATATGTTTAAGAAAAAAAAATGTTCGAAAGCAATGAAAAGCGTTATTATGACCAAGCCTTTCATCATTAGAATATTAAAAGTAAAATGAACCAATGAAAAGTTTTATTAACAAGTCACATGACCTGTTATGTTTATGTTATGCGCTGCGCGCCGCGCTCTGGATCACTTCCGGGAAGCTGCGCCTTGCGCACCGGAGTACTTCCGGGTGCGCTAACGCGGCGCGTCATATGACGCATTACGCGACAACGCAGGTCCAGAATATAGTCAAAATGTCTCCACCAACCAGCGGAAGGAACACAACCCCTTTCAGTAGTCCAAAAAGTTCTGTTAAATGACAACAGAAGGGACAGGCTACAAGAACCTTCAGTCAAAGAGGGGAGGGCAAGTTCTTCTCTACCTGTTCACGTTGGGGCTCCACCGGAACTTATAGAATTTGGGCGGGGTGGGTGGCGGAGCCGAGCTGTTTTGCAGCCATCATGGCGTCGAGCTCAGTTCATCTCACTAGTTTCGTATTTCTCATGAGGGGTTGTTCCTAATGTTTCTATTTTAGCGATGTCAAAAAGAGATCCCATTAGTGGCCTACTGATTTTGCTCGATTCCTTTTGTTTTTTTAAACGATTTTTCACTATCTGCAAAGACTAAACAGAATATTGCGACTCTGTGCTTGTTTGTTATTAGAGAATGAAGCAAAGAGATCCAATTCTAAAACAGTAAATGCTTGGATAACAATCAATCAAATGGAGAGAGAAGCAGGCACGACGGATTACAACGGGGGCAAAGGCCTGCGCTACCTACCCTTCACTATCTGCAAAGAGAGAATACTCCTAAAAGAAAAAAAAGGGGGGGGGGCAGCGTTCAAAGCACATCAGCGTGCATAGACACGAAAATGTTTTTACCTACCACGTACTTGACATTTTAAAGCTTTTCATATTTGCTATTAAAAAACCATTGAAATTCACTGAAAAAACCATAGGTTATAGACCATATATAGTTAGGAATTAGCATTTACAAAACCTTAATTTACTCGCACAAAACCATAGAAATTCGCATATATAGTTAGTTGCAATAACTATATATCGCGCACCCGCAATCCACTGCTGATGATGCCACATATTACATCATTCATGACATGGTCAGTGACATCACTGATGACATCACTGATGACATCTCAAATATATATGTATTACCCGCCAGTAGGTAGTTATAGTTAGGACCTAGTTACCATAGGAAACTCGCAACATTCTATTCCCAATAACTTTGGCGCCGATTGACAAATCTTGGCAAACGTTTCAAAACTTTTGGCCCGCTTCAGTCCGCTCCTACCTTGGAAGTTTCGGGGTGATTCTGCAAGCGGGGACTCAGAGAAAAGGGGGTCCCAAAATGTTTTTTCTCCACGCAATTTTCCATAGGAAACTTTAGACACGGCTACAGCCCGAACTGCTGAACGGAATTACACCAAAATTAGCAAAAAGATAGCCCTTGGTTCAGAATGAGACCTTTTTGTGGTGTAATCCGTTCAGTAGTTTTTAAAATATTAATGGAAAAAGAAATATATATATCTGGCCAGAGCCTAACCACACATCTCATCGTGAGATCTGATTGGCTGTCAGCACTTCATCCAAGAAGTGTTGGCAGCCATCTTGGGACCAATATACATGATAGCACCTCATTAAAAAGCATTGCAGTTAATAGAAGGTTTTAAGACTTTACTTACATTATAAATCATGTGTTGATGGTACCATACTCCTTTTAGGAATTGTGATGTGTTCTAAGGTAAATTTACCATGTGAAAAAACCTTCTGCTGGGATATCATGAATCATGATTGAGAGAAAACTATTTTTTCATGCTTTTTTCCACAGAGATTTGGAAGGTGATTTATCAGCTAAACTGAATGCATATTTTCTGTAAATTCACATTATCTTTCTCAATTATGTTAGAATGAAGTCTGACATTCTCAGTAGAGCATGTACATCTAACAAGTGCAGAGACTGTCATTTGATACCTTTGTGTTCTACTGCAGCTTCCCTGATTGTTCTAAAGAACAACTAGAGCACTGACTGTCAACATTACCCCTGCCCTGATGCCTTTAGGAATGGGACAGGCTGTTTCAAAGGGGGGGTGTATGTATCAACATAGATTGTTTTTATTTGTAGCAATGACTGTAGCCCGCTTATGTATAGCGGGGTAACCATTATAAAAAATGGGGTAACCCAAAACGGTTATTGGACCTGGGTAGTCGATATTGGCATAGAAAACAATGGCCCAACCCGAAATCGATTATGAGCTCAATCAATCAGTACTCACAGTTGATTATTTATATGACTGAATAGGTGTTTCAAAAATAATCACCTCTTGTAGATTTTATCAAACAAATGTAAAATGCATCCACCATTGTAAATTAATTTATTCAAAAAATTCAGGAGTTTTAATGAATTACTCCAACACAGCGATATAAATTTCATATATACATTAATAAAATATTTTTTGAATAACGAACGGTAACAAAGAGAGCAGTGTGCTTCTGTCAGGGTGCCGGAAAAAAAGAAAGAAAACGTGATTTGGATAGAAAGGGTGTTAGCCTCAACAGAATAGTGACATAGAATTTATTACAATTGAAAAAACAGTGCTGTACAAAGGGCAGCAGAAATAAATATATACACAGGCCACTGATTGCTTTTTTTTCTCTTTTAACATTTATACATTCTTTTACTGGCATGTATAATGTTTGAAGGCGGTAGTGGTCCTATTTGTGGGTTGTTTTGCGTCGACGTTTCGACCCGTCTGGTGGTACTAGGGTGAGTAAGGACCTCGACCTGCGGGTCTTCCTCAGGACGTGTGTGGCACAAAAGAACTCCGTACCGTGGTTAATAAAGCTGTGGGCCCAAATTTCTTTGTTGGGGTGATCAATAAAACCTCCTACACCTGGATGGTTAAGGACAACTGGAGGGTCACAGTCTCGCACCTTCAGTACCGGTTAGTGGTCGTTGGCCTTCCACCAAAGTTAATCTGTTGGAGATGTCAGCAGTAACATATACGTTTTAGTCCGTTACTTTTAGGAGTCCGTGTGTCGGCATCACAAGGGGTAGGAAGGGTTCAAAAACGCGCCAAAATTCCTTGCGGAATGGCGGCTTCAACTTATCAGTTCTACAGGAAGGGCGATCTCTCCCGGCAACGAATGACGCGGGCGTGTAGATTCCTAGGCGGCGACTAGGAATCTACACGCCCGCGTCATTCGTTGCCGGGAGAGATCGCCCTTCCTGTAGAACTGATAAGTTGAAGCCGCCATTCCGCAAGGAATTTTGGCGCGTTTTTGAACCCTTCCTACCCCTTGTGATGCCGACACACGGACTCCTAAAAGTAACGGACTAAAACGTATATGTTACTGCTGACATCTCCAACAGATTAACTTTGGTGGAAGGCCAACGACCACTAACCGGTACTGAAGGTGCGAGACTGTGACCCTCCAGTTGTCCTTAACCATCCAGGTGTAGGAGGTTTTATTGATCACCCCAACAAAGAAATTTGGGCCCACAGCTTTATTAACCACGGTACGGAGTTCTTTTGTGCCACACACGTCCTGAGGAAGACCCGCAGGTCGAGGTCCTTACTCACCCTAGTACCACCAGACGGGTCGAAACGTCGACGCAAAACAACCCACAAATAGGACCACTACCGCCTTCAAACATTATACATGCCAGTAAAAGAATGTATAAATGTTAAAAGAGAAAAAAAAGCAATCAGTGGCCTGTGTATATATTTATTTCTGCTGCCCTTTGTACAGCACTGTTTTTTCAATTGTAATAAATTCTATGTCACTATTCTGTTGAGGCTAACACCCTTTCTATCCAAATCACGTTTTCTTTCTTTTTTTCCGGCACCCTTACAGAAGCACACTGCTCTCTTTGTTACCGTTCGTTATTCAAAAAATATTTTATTAATGTATATATGAAATTTATATCGCTGTGTTGGAGTAATTCATTAAAACTCCTGAATTTTTTGAATAAATTAATTTACAATGGTGGATGCATTTTACATTTGTTTGATAAAATCTACAAGAGGTGATTATTTTTGAAACACCTATTCAGTCATATAAATAATCAACTGTGAGTACTGATTGATTGAGCTCATAATCGATTTCGGGTTGGGCCATTGTTTTCTATGCCAATATGTATAGCGGGGGATTGGTTATGTCCTGAACCTCCAAGGTTTGAAGTTTGGAGGGCGAAAATGTATAGAATAGCCAGTTTGGAATTCAGTTTATATTCATTAAACGGGGTAAGGAAACGGAAAATGGGCCTTATGATTTGGGATCTTTTTTTGGCTCATATGAACAATTAAGGGCATTATTATGCAAATATGTATGGATGTACGATTTGTATCACAAGACTTATGGTGGATTTAAATGACAATATACATCATTGGGGTATCCTGATGATGAATGATGGAAGGATATTGCTTGTAGGATCTGAATTGGGGCTATCTGGACTACTTAATCCCCATGTGATATAGAGGATATTTATAATTTTATTTTAACTTTTCTTTTGATGCAATAACTCTCTTGCTATGTAATTGTTATGTAATTTTTGTATTTTATTTAATTCTTGTACTTTGGTATTGATTTACAGAACTCTATTGCAACAGCAATTTCTTTGAATTGGTCAACATGTCTCTGGAAGTGTGGAATTAAAATAAAAAAAATAAAAAAATGATACCTTTGTGTTCTACTGCAGCTTCCCAGAGTGTTCTAAAGAACAACTAGAGCTCTAACAGTCTTACTTATGACAAAAGTATGGCACACCTGAAGCCATCTTGATTGGAATAAAGTGGTAACTCTTAAAAGATTTAATTTTAAAAGGAACAAAATGAGGCGGTTCATTTTGCCATAGAAATTATGATTAGTGCTGCAGAAAGAAAAATTAGGGCACATTTTGACTTCTCAAATCCTCTTCTATTTCAGTAAAAAATTCTGACATGTAGACTGAAACATGCACTTTCAATACCAGCAGCAGACTTTCCTGGGGAGCAGTAGCTTTACTACAGTGATCTAATAAGCAACTAGAGGGCTAGCATTCTGAATTTATGGCAAATGTGTGACACATCTAAATGCCTTCTTGATGGAATCAAAGTACAAAACTGATAGTATTTGCTACTGAGGAGACTGTAGTAAATGAGGAAATTATGAAACTTAATAACAAATAAGTCTCCCAAGATGGCCACCAGAGACAAAAGAGCCCAAATGTAGCACAAATACCACCCAGATGTAGCCCACATGTATCCCAATGACAGAAGTGTGCAAAACACTTTTTTGTGTTTTTCCAGTTTTATATAGGGCAGGCGTGTCAGGTATTTGAGTGCTCTACATGAGCTTTGGTTACATCACACAAGAACAAATTCATTTTGGTTTTAGCCATGGGGAGATTAAGTGATTTGACCAGAATCACAGAATGTCGAGCTGAGGCAGAAAGTCCAACCTGGTTCTCCAGTTGCAAAGTCTGGAGCTCTGGAAGTAACACCACATCCTCTCCCCTAAGTGCAACATTAAATCAAGTGGTCAACTGCATAAAAAAACATAAAGATAACAAATAATTTAAAAGTGCTTTGTCCTCGGTTTTGTTTTTTAGAGCAGTAACCATAATTTTGATACAAATAAGACCCTCTCATATATGTTTTTCTAAAGGAAATGCTCTAGGTATTATAGTTTTGATTACATCAAGATGACGTCAGGCGTTTCACACTTTTGTAATAAATATAGAATGTTAGCAATCTAGTTGTTGATTAGGATACTGTTGAGAGGCAGATGCCAGGGGCACGGACTCTGAAAATTGAAGGCAGGTAGGAGGGTGCAGAGGCAACAATTTGACCACACTGGGCAGGCAGGAAGGGCAGTGGCAGCACAACAGACTATGGACAGTGGAAAGGGGGCAGGAGGAACAAACCAACAATACAGGACTGGCAAGAGAGGCTGTGGCAATATAATATACCATTGTGGGCAGATGGAAGAGGCAGTGGTAGTACAACCATACATGCCAACATACCCGATTCAGCCAGGAAACGTCCAATGTTTTTAAGCCCAAATGGGCTATATTTGATCTATCTCCTGTCTACAATCTACTGTTTTTCAATGTAAGTCAAAGGGGAAAATCAATAGCCCATTTTTTTGTCAAAATCTCCCTCTTACGAAGTTCAAAATGTTAACAAGTATGGTACATCGGATCATGGAAAGCAGGAGGAATTGGGTTAGGGAAATGGACTCGGATAACAGAGGACAGGAGGGACATGGAGAGGTGCACCAAACTGATCCTACAGGACAGGCATCAGAGCTTGCAGCAGCACAATACACCACACAGGGCATGCGGGACGGGAGTGCAGCACAACAATCCGTATAAAGCAATATGGAGGAGACAGGATCATGCACATTGACAACAGAGAAGAGAAGGGAAAGAGGCAATGGTAGCTATGTGACCATAATGGACTGACAGGAGAGAAAGCTGCAGCATAACAGACCATAAAGGGCAGGAGGGATGGATCAGGGGCATTACAATGCAACAGACAAGCCAGGAGGGAGGGAATAGGGGTCTGCTCATGGAAACAGAGGGCTGGGGCAAGGGGACAGGGCACCGACAAGACAGTTCAGGGGAAGGGGCCTCACAACATACCACATGGGGAAGGCAGGAGGAGCAGTTGCAAGGCAACAGACCAGGAAGGGCATAAGGGTGTGGCAGTAAAATGGACCATAGAGGACAGGAGGAAGGAGATAGGGGCATGGAATGTGAACAGGCAGGATGGAGGTGGCAGGGACAGGTTACAGTGATCTGACAATGCTAGACAGGTGGGAGGGGAGTGGCGCTCAACAGAGCTTTCAGAGTAGATAGGAGTGGCAGGTCTACGGAACATGATGGGCAAAAAGGATGGATCAGTGGCATGCTCACAGACATCGGAGGTCACGGGAAGGAGAATAGGGGCAGCAAGCTAAGAACAGAGTCCAAGCAGGAGGTCAATGATGGGGCATAGAATTGGGCAATGGAGGGCAGGAGGAGTGAAGTGGTACATCATGCTAAATGGAGGGCAGTGGCAGCACATCAGACCATGCATGGCAGGAGGGAGGAGGCTAGTCCATGGATTCAGACAACAGAGCATAGGGAGGAGGTGGATGGGGCAGAAAGCTAACTGTTCAGAGAAGGCGGGAAGGCCAGTGGCAGAACAACGCCCACACAGGGCTGTAATAAGTGAGCAGGGACATGGACTTGGACACTGGAGGGCAGGAGGAGTGAAGTGGTACATCATGCTAAATGGAGGGCAGTGGCAGCACATCAGACCATGCATGGCAGGAGGGAGGAGGCTAGTCCATGGATTCAGACAACAAAGGATAGGGAGGAGGTGAATGGGACAACAAGCTAACTGTTCAGAGAAGGCGGGAAGGCCAGTGGCAGAACAACAGCCACACAGGGCTGTAATAAGGGAGCAGGGACATAGACTTGGACAATGAATGGGTAGGAGGAGGGAAGACAGGAGCAGCAAGTTTGGGTGGGGGCAGCACAATGCCAGGCCCTGCTTCCAACCCCCCAACATCCATTGTGATATGCATCTTACTTAACGTTAAAAAAAACATAGACATTTGCTGAAAAAAACAAAGATTACAGGGACGGTATAGTTAGACTCAGATTTTACTCATACACAACCAGTGAAATTCAGCAGTTATAGTTACCTGAGCTACCTATAACTTACGCCACCGCAATGTACTGCTAATGACCTCAGACATTACATTATTCATGACATGGTCAGTTACATCACTCATGACATCACTCATGACATCTCAAATGAGCTGTGAATGGAATGGAACTATAATCACTAGAACTTTATTTAGGGATAGTGTTTTTATATTAACACCCCTTTTTATCTTTTCTTTCGTGAAAGAACCATTATAATACACAACGTGCCCAGATTAATATGGCTGATAGCCTTTCACTTTAAAGTAATGTGTAGTCCATTATTTATGTTGATGTTTGCAATCCTAAATATGTTTATCATGAATAAGTCACGTTGAAGAACATACAGGTATGGTGGTCTCGGGGCAAGAAATGCTGAAATGACAGTGTGTGCATTTTAACACTTGTTTTCTTTTCTTTATTGTATCAATTCCTGAATTTTCACATCGTGACCAGGCCAATATGGCCGCCAGCTTTTTGAATTAAAGTAATAAAATGTCCTTTGTTAATGTTGGCAACTTTGGGCATTTGTACATTTAGGTAAGGATGCTACAATGATGTCATGTATCGTTATCAAGGTTCGGACAAGCTGAAACACGCGCATCATGTCCTTTGCAGGTTAAATACTTCCAAACTACAACCTAAGTGCTGATTCCTTCCTTGTAAGAGTGAGAGGAGATTAAATACATATATATAATTCACTGAAAAAAACACAAGTTTTAGGGACATTGTAGTTAGAAATTAGTATTTAAAAAACCTCAGAAACTCACTGAAAAAACATAGGTTTCATGGACGTCATAGTTAGTTGGACATTTCACTCGTACAAAACAAGAGAAATTCAGCCGTTATAGTTAGTTGTGCTAACTATAACTCACGCCTCCGGAATGCACTGCTGATGACGTCACATATTGCATCACTCATGACATGATCAATGACATCACTGATGACATCACTGATGGCATATCAAATGACATCACTGATGACATCATCCACGTGATCATCTGATGCACCTCTTCACACCCTAAAATACAGACTCCCATTCTTGGAACCACACCAATACTAGTACAGCTACAATATTCTGCGCACTATGCATGCAGACCTCTAACCAGCTACATACTATTGGTACGCTCTTCTAAATACCAAGTTAGTACCTATGCAGTCTAGAAATCCTTCTGTCTGTCCCATGCACTTCTCCATTCACCCATCCAGCACTATCTATGTATCCTACCACTCCACCAATAACTAAGCACTTATAAATTCAGCATGCACTTCCTTTGCAACACTGAAATTACAACAGTTATTAGTCGTATACTTAAGGAATAGGGTAGTCATTAACATAAGTGCAGGTACAATATTTTGTACACTATGCATGCACTCCTCTAACTAGCTACAAACTATTGATACGCTCTTCTAAATCCCCAGTTAGTACCTATGCAGTATAGGAATCCTCCTGTCTGTCCCATGCATTTCTCCAATCACCCATCCAGCACTATCTACTCATCCTATTACTCCACCAATACCTAAGCACTTATAAATTAACTATACACTCTGTTTGTAATACTGTAATTATTCTAGTTACTAGTCATGAACTTATGGAATGGCCTAGCTACTAACACAAGTACAGCTCTAATATTTTGTGCACTATCCAAGCAGACCTCTAACTAGCTACATACTATTGATACACTCTTCTAAATACCCAGTTAGTACTCATGCAGTGTAGGAATCGTCCAGTCTGTCCCATGCACTTCTTTAATCACTTATCTACCACTATCTACTTATCCTATCACTCCACCATTACGTAAGCACTTATAAATTAAATGTTCTCTCTGTTTGCAGCACTGTTATCATTCCAGTTACTAGTGGTATTCTTCTAAAATGACCTAGAACCAACACAAATACACATAGAATATTCTGCACATAATCCCTACAAATCTCTAAGCAGATACATACTATTTGTCCACTCCATTAAATACTAAAGTAGTACCCTTGCAGCGTAGTATACCTCCTCTCAGTCACATGCAATTCTTCAATCACCCATCCAGCACTATGTTCTTTTTGTATCAGTCTGCCAATACCTAAGCACTTATGGGGCAGATTTACAAGCACCCTGCACCACCAGTACGTCACTTTTTGTAATGTAGTGATGTCCCCAGGCACTCCTTCATATTAACAAGGAGAGGAAAAGCCACCCTACATGGTTTTTCCGCTCCTTGTAAATATGACCCCTTCATGCACAGAACTTTGTGTTGAAGGGGCGTTCCATAGGTATTGCTGTGGGTGTTCCTGCGCAACAGCCATAGAACAAGACACATCTCCAGATTTACGAGAAATCATAAATCTGGAGATGTGTGTGAATGCTGCGCCATCCTAAAGTTGGTGTAGCAAGGCGCAACAAGGAGAATTGTTTTCATTTCTCCTCATTTTTTCCTCTTTCAATGCATGCTGCATTCCACAGCATACATTGAAAGAGGAAAATGCCTATACTGAATATTTTTGTGCAGGAAGGTGTCCCTTTCTGCACAAAAACAATCTTTGCACAACACAGTCATCCTTGCACCATGGTGCAAGGGTGTCTGTGTCACAGCATGGCTGCAGTTTGTGCAGCAGTGCAGAGGGAAGCACAGAGTTGCAACATATTCATGTACATATGTCAAATCCCTGTGCTTCGGAAGTGCCACAGTGTAGTGCAGCTAAAGAGCTTACAGTGTTACGCTGCAGTACTTCCTCATAAATCTTCACCTATAAATTCACCATACACTACTAATGCATTCTTTCAGTCAATCATGCTGTTACATATAATCGACCAAACTTTCACACATTGACTTGCAGTTATAGTTCTTTCTTTACCCGATAAGGTAGTTCTGATAAGAACTTTTTATTTCTTCTTTTTTCTTTTGTATTATTATTTTTTTTTAACAATTTTGTATTTTTTTGGGTGACTTTTTCAAAAAATGAACAAAAAAATGAATTAATAAAACAGGAAACTTTTGGAATTACTTACCATTCCAAAAACAACAATAACAATAATTAACAATAATGGTTTCGTTGCGCAGCACAAACTGCACCCACTAACTGCTCATCAAAGCATATAAGCTTCTTACATTTTACGCAGTGTTGCTCGAGAAAGGCTAATTCTGGCCTAATGTCCATTGCAGGTGTTCCTGAGGGCTCTCCAGACGTATTCGCCACAGCAGGTGAGGGGTTCAAAGCATCTCACCTCATTTCCTCCCGAGCAAGATTGAGAGGATGTGTGGCCCGGAGATGCTTGTACATGGAAGCAGTGCCACAAGAGTATTTTTTTCACTGCCTCTTGACAGGACCCGGTCACAAATTTTGCACGTCACCTTTCTTGCATTTACTTTCTTCACTCCAGGTGGAAAAGTGAAGAATTTTCACATGACAGATTCCGGTCTCTGTGGACGTGGTTCCTCCTGCAAGAAATCTTCTTCAGAAGATACTTCCTCCTGCTCCTGTCCAGATACAATTTTGTTTGAACAAAAAGAACAAGCAAAAAGGGTTCTTGTGGGAAAAGAGATGTCTCTCTAAAGATGCTCAAATAAGAATGATTAAAATGGGTGGGGTCCTCCAACAGTTACAGTGGGAAATGTTATGAACCAATGAAATATTTTTTTGGGGAGGTTACATGGGATCCTTGTGGGCGTGTTTTGACGCTACGATGGGCGTGTGCTGAAAAGCATCATGATATTTGCAGTCCTAATTAATCTCCCCAGTGGGTTTCTTGGTTGCATTACAGTTTATAGTTCAAGTTTAAAAATTCATGTCCCTCGTGGTTTGATGTCAGCGAAGAGTGCCGCAGTGGCTGACCAGTACACAACACTCACTGTCGAAAGATTTCTGTTCCGATCTCGAGGTCAGCATTTTATGGCGCCACACGATCCGCTACAGCGGTAGGTCGTCCTCGCGGCCTGAGCACGGCCGCTCAACATCCAAAACCAAGTTTGCTCAGCTTGAGAACGTCCTCCCAGAAACCTGTACTTCTTCAAGTGAGGTTTGCAGTCATCACGGCCTCCCGCTTCATCCTGCATCTGCGGCTTAACGCGTTTCGAATGTAATATTCTTGATCACAAGCCAAACATAAACTGCCATATTGCAACTCTGTTTCAACTGCATTTATTAGTGAGAGTCCCGCCCTTGTGGGCGTGTTTTGATGCTACGATTGCATCAATCTGAGAAGTTCCCCATAGGGTATGCTTCGAATCAGGCTAGGGGGATGGCTGCTTTTAGCATGAAGTATGCTATTCCCGGCCGTAGGTTTCCTATATAAGGCCGTCTCTAACCTCTCCCTATTTACAAAGATTTTTAGGTCTAAGTAGTGTACCTCTGAAGTACCAATGTCAGCTGTGAATCTCAAATTTAGACTGTTGTTATTCAAGTCCTCAATAAATGTTTCAGCTTGTGTGGTGCTCACAGGACTCTGATTTCATTAAGGCAGCAGAAGAATGCGTCATGAGATTCCGCATAAGAGGTTATAACCAGGCAGAATTGGAGAAGAGCTATAAAAAGGTAGCCAGAATTCCTAGGAAACATCTACTTGAGAGTAAGGATAAGAAAGATCAATCCTCCGAAATTAAAAATAAATTTCGTATGATAACAACTTTTTCGGACCAGGCTAACACTCTAAGAAGGGTACTCACAAAAAACTGGCATATTCTCCATACAGATCCTATAATAGGGAAAGATGTCCCTCTGAAACCTCTAATAACTTTCAGGAAACTGAGATCTATCAAAGATAAAATTGTCCATAGCACCTTACACCAGTGAAACCCAAAGAGAGTGCAACACTTAAGGACATGAAGGGATTTTTTCCATGTGGGAAATGCCGAGCATGTGATAAGAGCAAACGGGTCTTTTCATATAGGATCCCAGGGATGTCTCAAATGAAGCCCATCAAGGAGTTCATCACATGCACAACCCCCTATGTTGTTTACTGTCTTACCTGCCCCTGTGGACTCCAATACATTGGAAGCACAATCAAGAATGTGAAAATGCGAATTTTAGAACATCAAAGAGCTATTACAAACAAAGATATGGCATATCCTGTAGCTCGACACTTCGCAGAAGTACACCAAAGTAACAGGGAGCTGTTACAGTACTTCGGTTTGGATCACATACCTTTAAATCCCAGAGGGGGGGATCGACTACTCAGTCTTCGCAGACTGGAGTCGCGTTACATTATAGACATGCAAACAAAATACCCACTAGGCCTTAACAGTGGGGAAGAATTAACTGTCCATCTAGGGAGATAGTAGATACACACACAATCTGAGAAATACATGTTAATGTAATAATGATGAACTCTTTTCTCTTCCTGTTTTTTGAGCATGAACTTTGTGAAACCGGACATCTTTGAATGACTTTGATATAATGTGGGTGGCGAAGAATAAGATCTCTATGATAAAATTGTCAGCGCCAATTCCCCCTCAAATCGGTAATGATGTTTTGATAATTTTGAAACGTGAATATGAATGATAACTGTGGAATTTTGATTAATTCTTTCGCCCCTAGTCCGGCAAGGAGTGGTGAAAAGCCGATACACGGCTTTATTCTTTTTCTTTTATTACCAGCCTTGATTTATGGTATTTAACACAGTATGCATTTACACCTAGATCAGTAATCATCGGATTCTTCGATGTGGTTGTTGCATGTGCATATATATGCTTATATGTTTGTGCTCTTGTATTGACTAAACGGGCAGCTTAATATTGCCTGGGTAAAAAAGCCGGTTAATTGCTGATACACGGCAACATACAGCTAATACACCGGCTATAGCGGTCTGTGACATCTAAATGATATTACATCAATGTAAAATGTGTTACTTAACCTTCTTCAAAATGGCCGCTATGTTCTCATGCGCTGAATCTGCACCCGCTGGTGAGTGCCTTGGGATTGCCGGTGCAATTGGGAGCTTATATATATATATATATATATATATATATATATATATATATATATATATATATATATATATATATATATATATATATATATATATATATATATATATATATATATATATATATATATATATATATATATATATATATATATATATATTCACGAAGCTTATCACCTTGCAAACAAAAAGCCAAACTGCCAGTTCCACAGTGATAAAGAGTCGACCCAAGAGAATGCTGGTGCCAAGGTGGTTTATTTAGGTGAAGCCAGCGCTGCCGCCATGATGCGTTTCGCCTTCGGAGAGGCTTGATCACATTTTATATATATATAAATGTATATATATATATATATATATATATATATATATATATATATATATATATATATATATATATATATATATATATATATATATATATATATATATATGTTGAGAGAAATCATTAAGTGTGGGCTGAAAATCTGTTACGCTCGCAGATTTTGTGAAGTTTTTGGCAATTTCGTGGTCCGCGAATTGCGCGAAATTGTCAAAAAATTTGCAATTCGCAAGCTGGCGGATTTTTTTGCTTGGTCGGGCTCCAAAAATACAATCTTGTGCGCACGGCATTGACTTACCGTGATTCTGAGTTTGCCGAGTTGTTTGTCCTCCCGGTTTGCGTGTGCAGCGCCATTTTGGATCTGGTTGCGTGATCGCGCAAGACTTTTTGACCGCGAGTATGTCATAGCGGCCCGCCATCTTGCACTGCGAGAGTTTGAGAATGTGACTATGTCATAAGGGCCCGTGATCACGCATTTCGGGAGTAAACTATTCTGAACACGTAGATGCGCTGCACAGCTGACATCCGGTGGGAGATTTGAACAGCTCGCTTTCCGAACTTGCAAAAATTGCAACTCTGCACAAGAAATCTACCACAGGCAGCATACACCTTCTAAAAATGATGATTTGGATCAGAATAACTCCTCAGCTTGACATTTGGCTGAATCGTGGTACCAGTTGCTTTAACACAAGTTTTGGTAATTGTAGGTTTGTCTGATCTCTGGGTGGGATAAGCCGCAACCCATTTAAAAAATAAGTGGACCATTATAAGAATATGAATTAAACCATTGCAATCTGGCAAAGCCACACAATCTGCTTGGATTATTGTAAATGGGCCCTCTGATTTGCCAATATGATTCATCATTATTGTGGTTTTCTTTTCCTAATTATTTCTCTGACAGACCAGTAACCAAGAACAAAAATCTTCAGCGACATTACTAAATTTGCATTCTCCAATTATTTACTGGATGTTTTAACGATTGAATCCCTCCATGAGTGTGACTACCCATGCAAATATTTAGCCATGGAATACAACATCTCATAAGACAGTACATACTTATGTTCAGAGGTAACATATAAATCCTAATTATCTTCTTTAGCTACCTCCTGAAGGTCTCTCAACTCACTTAAAGAACCATGAATTGAGCTCAATAAGAAACAATTAAGATTTTCTGTCATTTGATATAAAATTGGTCTTGATTCATCACGTTCAGTTTCTTGGATCATTGTTTCATTCTAAAATAGACAAATCAGACTATTTGAGCCACATGAATGTTTCCATCAGTGACCATAGCTTTTCTAGTCTTATGGGCAGCGCACTTGACTCCAGCAATTTGTTTTGGCTACTCCATTGCCTTCAACAGTTCAAATATATAGAGACTGGCAACAAACCGTCATCTCTGTAATCAATCCTGCCACTTATGTTGCAGTTACATTTGGCAATATAATACTTCAGAAATGGAACATACTGCATAGGCAGCATGCAAATCTCCATATAGGTCTCTTAAACAAGAACCATAAACAAACAAAGTCAGAACAGCCATTTCAAGAGGGGTTTTCTTGATATCTGGTCTTGGTTAGGTGCGTAATTTAGTAACCTCTATGCAGTAATGCCCATTCTCATTATCATTACCAGCATCCATGTCTGCACCATCTTTGTTTTGGAATAGGAAGCAATGCTGCTAGAGTTAATGAGTCACATCTCTTAAACAAGGTGTTCTCAGCTGCCAATATGAGTTGTTCATAACTGGTCAATCGCCTGTTTCTTATATGCTGGGTCATGTATGTGTTAAAATTATCTAAACTGAGTGTTGAACATAAACAGATAAAATATGGCCCATTACTATTACTTCACTTTGTTCAGTGGCAACGCAAACAGCTGCAACCAATTTCAAACAACCAGGAAGACTTACAGCTACTAGATCAAATACAGCTGAAAGGTAAGCTACTTGTCTCATAGCTGCAACGTGCTTTTGAGTACAAATCGAGAATGTACACCAACCTTTTTCATGACAGTAAAGAAAGAAAACAAAATTGTAGTGAGGCATTAGAAGGGCAGCTGCATTATATAGACCTTCTCTCAATATCTGGAATGCTCTGAACATTCTTTATAAACAGGCACTGGGTCCAATATGTCACTGTGAGTCAATCTTATAAAAGGTTTTGCAATCAATGAAAAGTTTGGAATCCACTGACAATAGCCAATAATTGCCAAGAACATCCTCATCTTCCTCTGGAGTTAGAAGGATTCATTTGCAGAAATGCAGAAATGCATTCTTTTGAGACATGACTTGCGCCTTCTTCAATGTGATGACCAAGATAAATGATTACATTTTTATAATACTGCATCTTTGTTAGGGGTACTTGGATGTGGCCAGTAAGGTATGAGTACACTGCACCAAGACTGATGAAAGGGTATTCCAAAATTGTCTCGATCGTTCTTCAAAGTTTGACATAAAAATGTAAGGACTTTCAATCGACCCTTGTGGGATTATACACCAAACAAAAACCTAAATTTGAAATAAAAACACAAAGGGATTTGGCTTTCTTTGTGGAGAGGAATGGAGAAGAATGCTAGGAATAAGTCCATGAATGTATTCCATTTCGCCTCCCATGAAATTTCGAACAAAATTACTGCTGGATTTGGTACAACTGGCAGAGTTTTACATTTGCCCATCACATTTGTTTTATTCTTGTTACAAGAGAGTTGCAAGGGCTACCAAGTACTTCCAGAAGAATTCCCTGCTCAATAATTTTCACAATAACAGGTTTCATTCCTTTTTCTGCTTTTCTTTGAAATATGTATTGTTTAGTTCTGGGGAAAACAACATTAAGCTTTGCTGTAATTTTAAATAGTTCAGTACTTTTTATTAGTCCTATCCTTTTATTTACAAGTAAAAACCTTACCTCTTCTTCGACAGTATGGCTTTAATCTACAGGTTTGTCATCTTTGGTTAAAACTGGGAATAATTGAACTCTAAATCATCATCTGTGTTTCAATGCAACACCATACAGTGTGCAGTAATTCACACAATTAATTTTGAATGACATGTTTCTGCCCAAAAGAGATGCAGAACTTGAATCACAAAAAATGAACTGATGTTCATTGTTCATTTGCCCGATTTTAACTGTAAACTGGTTAACAATTTTGTTATTACTGATCCCCTCAACCTGGACTTCTCTTCCGAGGAGGGGTAGGTTTGGGACTTCTACAGAATGAACGGTAGATGGGTAGCTTATGTATTTATCAAAAACGAAACGGGGTGACCATTGACTTGACCATCAATGTATGGGCCACTTTGATATAACTCTGTGACTGCTCCAAGTAGGCAACCGTCCTCCCATCTCAGACACCATCACAATGAAATAGTTCTAGAAGCATACTGAGGGGAATCATTACTCAGAATCAATGGACTCTGTTGGTACCCTGGACTATATTTTGTTTTACATCTTTTGATGCATTACTGGGGCGTTTAGTATTGACATGCAAAATGTTATTGATCATTCACACCATGCACAAAAAACAGTTGGGCTGGGTTCATTAACAATGTGCAGTTTTGGGACAAATTAATTCTGAATTCTATCAGAATTCTTTCTACATTCTTGCTTCCAGTACCCAATTCTACCACAGAAATTAAAAGCAGTGTTCCTCTACAGCATTTTAACATTTGTATTCACTGCAGAATTATTCACCATCCATCTTCATTGACCTTGCATTTGCATTGACCCGTTTCACATTTTCACTTGCATAGAAGGCATCCCATGTATTTAAATATTTTCAGTTTGCCCATAACCCAAATCTTAACTCATCAACTGATTCTGGGCATTCTATCACATTGATTCATCTGGGCAACCATCAACTTATTGATTTTCTTCTGCTTTGCATCAAACCAATTACTACTATAGTTGGCAAGCTTCAAAATCTCATCTAAACTCTTTGTATGCCAGCACATTTTACTTAGCTGTATGTGATTACTAAAGGCTTGCTTTAGATCTCGGCAGATGGGTTACTCCATACCTGGCCACCAAGATCTAAATCAGGACCTAATTTCTCAATGCAAACCCAGAACAGAAGCAGAGATTAAATCACTATGCTTTTGCAAAATTGGAGTAAACTATCATATTAATCATACACTCACTCCTTTGGATCTTGTGAAGTTCTAAAAAGCTTTGTCCAATAATATGTTTTTCAGGAACCTTCTTTTTCAGATGTTTAATCACCTGTCTATAGTTGCTTGCTACTTCCTCAAAAGGAACATTACTAGGTCAACCCTAGCTGGTTCTTCTGTTCGCCGCTCATCACCAACCTTACATTTAGACCATAAATCACTAGGAAATTGGTCCACTGCATCTGAAAATTGTAGTCAAGTTATGTACTTCCTTATGCCATTTTTCAGGCTCATCTCTCAGTTTTGGAAACATTGTAGTAAAGGCATAAAGATAAAGCAATTCTGCAAGGCACATGCACTAAATTCCCGTGATGTACCTTTCACCTTTCACAAACTCTAAAATTGTCCTTGCTTCTGAATCACTAACTGACCCCTTAACATTCCTTCTTTCCTCTGGTGCTTTCTTTTTACTTGATGTCCCTCTCTTCCACATTTCCATGCATTTTTTCAAATCACTCCATTTTCTCATGTGAGCTCTTCAAAGTCCTTATACACAATTCTTTTATTCTATTATGAGAAACATTACTTTTGTGATTATATCTCTCATTTTTTATTTTACTGATGCGTGCTGACTCGCGAGCGCGACCTAGAATTCCTTACCTCCTGAGGCGGATGCCGGGAGAATTGTTTGCTGCTAATATTTTAAATTGCACTGTGTTACTGTGATTTTAAAACCACTTATTTGCGCTTTACCCCCTGGCACCACCGCGCTGTAGTATCTAAGGCTACCGTGGGTCATTGGTTTGGGTTGCCGCCACCCTCGGCACGCTGAGGCCACGCCCACCAATACTTAGGCCACGCCCCCTTTTAACATCCGGGTATTTTAGTGCGTGCTGACTCGCGAGCCCGACCTAGAATTCCTTACCTCCTGAGGCGGATGCCGGGAGAATTGTTTGCTGCTAATATTTTAAATTGCACTGTGTTACTGTGATTTTAAAACCACTTATTTGCGCTTTACCCCCTGGCACCACCGCGCTGTAGTATCTAAGGCTACCGTGGGTCATTGGTTTGGGTTGCCGCCACCCTCGGCACGCTGAGGCCACGCCCACCAATACTTAGGCCACACCCCCCTTTTTTACTACTCACATCCTACTTAACATGTGCCTTTTCCGGAAGCGCAGCGAACGACCGGGGCGCGGGGCAGGACACTCTGGCTCCTCTACCATCGATATAGGCTCTGCTAAGAGAGTGGACCAGCTGAGACTCTGCTACTCTAGCGCGACTCTACACAACTTGGGTAAGACCGCCAACAAACTTTGTTTACATGCCATTGACCCCAACTGTATCCCGCAACACTGTCACATATGTAACTACTCCTTCAGCAAGGCTCCTCTATATAAGGCCCCTACACCCAAACTCAAAATGTTGCTGCTAAATTGTAGAAAGATGGTAAAACACAAGACGGAATTACGAGAGATACTACAGTCACAAGATTATGATGTGCTGTTTCTCACAGAAACATGGTTAGACGATTCCTCAGCCCCTGACATCGTAGAGGCGATACCTTTGAGTTATAGCCTTTTAAGAATCGACAGACCTAAACAACGTGGAGGTGGAATTGCATTAATTTGCAAAAAGGAATTACAATGCACACTCACTGATACTGCTAATACTCATAGCGAATGTGGGACCTTCTCAATAAAAATGACCCCATTGATGACCATTACCGGTCTTCTTATATATCGTCCCCCTGGAAACGCAACTTCTTTCTGTAACCAGCTTATAGAATCAGCTACTCAATTAGCGATAAAACATCATAACTTCATGATTTTAGGTGATCTGAATCTTCATCTGGAAGATAACAATGCTAAAGAAGCCCAAATACTTAGAACTGCTTTACAGGCGATAGGAGTAACACTGCTATCAAACTCCCCCACGCATCAACAGGGACATCTTCTTGACCCAGTCTTTTCTACCTGGGAGGACATTGAAATGCTCCCCCCTACACCTATCATATGGTCTGACCACCACCTGATCACTTTTTATATTCCCATTAACAAGAGTAAGCTAGCCCCCAACAAACCCCTGTTCACTAAACGACGAAACTGGAAAAACTACACCCCGGAACGTATGGTCAGTGAATTACAGAAACACACCCCGCCAATAGGACTCTCCTTACAAGATACCTGGAAGAATTATGAAACATGGCTGAGCAAGGCACTAGATACTATTGCACCGTGGACGTCCAAACCCCCCGTCAGAAGAACCAAATCTGAACCCTGGTATACGGAAAAATTAAAACTTGCGAAAACACACTGTAAAGTGACAGAACGCAAGTGGAGGAAAAATTACTCTCCTGAGCTTAAGGAACTATATAAACTAGAGTTAAAATCATACCAGAAAATGGTTAGAGAGGAGAAAAGTTCCTTTTACCAGACAAGAATTGAAGAGGCAACTAACCCCATGAAAGAACTTTTTAGCATTTATAAGGAACTTACAAACACCACTACCCTAGATATGCAGGACACATATTCTGATGACATATGGGACCAGATAGCTGACTTCTTTGTCAATAAAGTCGAGAAAATACATGCCACTTTTTCAAACCATGTCATAGAAGGAAAAGAACCACTCCTTACCCAAAAAACCACGCTCACACGCTTTATCACTCCTGACAAAGAAAAGTTGATCAGCATTATCAATAGTATCCACTCAGGATCCCCAAATGATGTGTGCCCTTTAGGTAAAATTAAAGACATCATGAACAACGGTCTCATTGATCAAATCAGACACTTGATCACTTTGTCCTTTCAAGAATGCTACGTCCCAGAAGCATGGAAGACAGCACAAGTCATCCCTCTAAAAAAAAAAACAAACATTCCGGTTACTCAATATCAAAATCTTAGACCCATCTCCCTCTTGCCACAATGCGCTAAGATTATAGAAAAAATAGTCAATAAACAACTGATGACTTTTCTAGAAGAAGGAAACATACTTCATCCGACACAATCTGGTTTTAGACCTGGATACTCCACGGAGTCCGCGGTTCTCTACTCCACGGAGTGCATTCGCAAGATGGTAGATGAGGGGGAGACAGCTGCACTTGTCATGCTTGACTTAAGTGCAGCTTTCGACACTGTGCTTCATGACACCCTGTTGTCCCGACTATCAGACATTGGAGTAAGGGATCATGCCCTTGCCTGGTTTAAATCTTTTCTCTCCAAAAGATCATTCCAAATACATTGCCCACCCTTCAAGTCATCTTCTCGCGACATCAGCTATGGGGTCCCACAGGGCTCTAGTTTGAGCCCTACCCTGTTCAACATCTATATGGAACCCCTAGCTCGAGTCGTAGAGAATTTTGGGGTGGGCATTGTCAGTTATGCTGACGACACCCAGCTCATGTTCAAGCTCACCCCAGACAGCGAAAAATTTGCCACCAATTTTTCTAGCTGCATGGCAGCGGTCGCCACCTGGATGGATAATAACTGCCTCCGTTTGAATGGCGACAAAACGGAGGTGCTAAAGGTAGGGAATAAAACCTCTATATGGTCCCAGGCTTGGTGGCCTACTACACTGGGCGATTGCCCCCACCCAGTCGAAATGGTCAAAAACCTAGGAATAATGATTGACTCGGATTTGTCGGGAAGAACACAAGTCAATAAAACAATTGGCAAATGTATGGGCACGTTAAAAATCTTGCGTAAGACTATTGATCTTGTTCCCATTGAAGCAAGGAAAACGTTAGTGCATGCACTGATAACGCCCCACCTGGATTATGGAAACGTTCTCCTTTTAGGTGCGAACCAAAAACAACTGCACCAGCTTCAATGCATTTAAAATGCGGCCGCCCGCATGGTACTAGGTTTACCAAAAAGAACATCCGCTACAGCAACCTTGTCCAAGCTTCACTGGCTTCCAGTTAGAGAAAGAATCAGATTTAAGGCTCTCTGCTATGCCCACAGAATTGCACACAACAAAGGACCCACTTATTTGAGAAATCTTCTAACTATCCACCGCCCTACCAGAAACCTCAGATCCTCGGGTATGTCACAATTCAAACTTCCCCGGATCAATAGAGCAAGACTGGGCGGTCGCTCCTTTAGTTTTCTTGGAGCAAAGCATTGGAATGCCCTCCCAGTTCATCTGAGAATGGAACCATCAGAAATCCTCTTTAGAGCTAAACTAAAAACTCATCTCTTCCCTCATTAACATTTCCCTGTCTCTCTGTCTCGGTGAGCTGTAAGGAGTTTTTGTCAGCAATTAGCGCGGGGATACACAGTTGTGCAGCCATGCGCTTTATAAAACGCTTTATTATTATTATTATTATTATTATGTCCACATCACTGAGATTCATTATCCAATTCTTCCAATTTATCATGTGCTTTGTTAGATCTGGCTGCTTCTTTAATCTAGTACTTCATCTCACCAACATTGTATGTTAATAATGTGTTTAAATCAATTGTCCATCGCAAACTGTCTTTGAATTAATTTTTTAACAGTTTGACATTAATAACTCTCTTTTTACCAACTGTATTAGCAGGTCGGTCAATTTGAAATTGCGAAACAACTGGGGTATCTCTGCTAGTACTTGTTAATGTTACTGTCAATGCAGTCTCAGGTGGAGTGTATTCTAATAACAACCAGAGATGTAGCTGATGTTTGTATCTGAAACCTTGTACTATCGTATGCTGCACCCATATCAGGTACTCTACTAAGGCCATGACCATTTTCATGTTCCCGTGCCCCGTCAATATATGGAGGAGGTCTTCAATTAAAAAGATCATTCAGAAAATTATCCTTCTCATCTGGCTTATGATTCAGATTTCTTACTTGAGTCATCTGTCTCTTTGACTATTGCAAGAAATACTCTCACACCCTCCAACATTTTCCCTGTCAATCCCATTTATTTTGTAACCATCGTCTAAATGAGCCTTTCACTTGCTTTGTCATTTTCTTTCTCTACTTCTCTGTGGCCATTCGATCCCATTTGTTCAATGCCTCAAACTCCATGGGTCTGGGTAACAGCTTTCTGTCATTCATTATCTCTCTCAAGAAATCTAGCTTTATAATGTTAAAGGTAACCTCTAAATGTATCCGTAAGTTTTTATCAGAAGGGTTTGATAAAGCAATGCAGAAATCCACAACCACATATAAAACCAAATGTCTGTCATCAATTCATATGCAGGTGTTCCCTTGGCAGGTAATTTCTGACTGTGAGACTCTATAGGTTTTTTCAACACAGCACCCATTAATTTACTTAAAACAATCTAAAAAATCAAACTAAATAAGCCAGTGAAAAGCAACTATCGCCAGCAATGCTCTGTCAAAGGAAATCAATCACAGCGCAGTTTTGCCTGCACCAACAAATGACAGCGCAGCTTTATGTAGACATCTCACCTATTTCAGAGCGGCTCCTTGTCTGACCAACCAATCACAGTGCAGCTTCTCCATGAATGAAATGAACAATTGGAAAAGCCCCTTTTCAATGAACTTACACTGAATAAAACAAAATAAACCATGGCTGCTTAACCTAAAGAAGGGAAAAAATCATCAAGTTAGAATACGTCAATCTCATGTCAATAGAAACAAGAGCAGCTGCAGAAAGGGTGCTGCAAATCAATCAAGGTCACAATAGCCTGTCCCAATTGCTTCCAGGAAGCTAGGAGTAAAAGACACTAACCTAAATTAGACGTACAATTTGGTAGTTCTGTAAACCCTTTCTTTGTGTATTAAGTGCCTCGCAAAACGCACTACTTAGGCAGAAAAGTAAATAATGATATCTCGAGAGGTTTGTCTGGACAAATCTGATAACCAAATCTGCAAAATAATGAAACAAAACAAAATTCAATAAAATCCATAAGTAAGACAAATGCTTCAGAGCAACAGTAATTAAACCACCAATTGAACCCGGAATCAGTATCGCCTAACCAAATACCTCACAGCACAGCAATAGAATCTGTCTCACAGACAAACTTCGGCAACACACTGAAAAGCACTAGAATTACTCTGCCATCTTAATCATTCAGCCCTACTTATACTTACACTCCAAATCTCTCAAGAAGAACACTGCAAGGCGGGTTCTCAGCAAAATGTCGATCCTGGAAACTCTACATGGAGAAATGAACAACCTTCTTATAGAGTTCTACAGTGGATCTTAATAGCAACAGGAGATGCTCCTTAATGTCCAGACATTCCCTGGTAATTTTGTGGGAGAAAACCGGCCTCTTAATTTTGTGGGAGAAAACCGGGGGTTCCCCAAACTATACGTCAATTGGACAGCCCATGATTTTCTGGATTGAAGACAGTATTGACCATCAGTGGTATGAGGCCAATTTATCTATGCACTAAGGAACATCCCAACACATCCAAATCAATAAAAATACGGTCAATTAAAATTCAAATTTGAGAATATTTTTGGGCCCTCTCTGTGACTCATTTCTAGATCAATGCAACGTTAAAAGGGTTTGATTCCAAAATTCAGAAACAAGTGGTACTGAAGGCTTTCTGAGAAAAGTTATATGTAGAAATCAGAAAAAGTCCCAATGGACAAGAATATCAGAAAACAAATGAGGAGCATTCCCAGCAGAACAAGAAATTCTTCTCCAAATCTCTGGCTTGTCCCCCAAAATCAAGGGTTTTTATGGACACTTCTTGCATATTAAAATAACATTTCTGCAGATTCATTGTGTTGTGTGAGAATGTATCACTTCTTCAGCGAATCAGAGCACATGAATAATAATTGTTATGACTAAAACAACGAAGCATCTACTTTTTTGAATACATATTCAAGCACCCTCTCTTTAATGTAATCCGAAGATGAAACATGGACAATAAATAACACTGCCTGAAATGAATAAACCCAGTAAAGAAACGGAAAGCATAGTTACATGTAACAATATTACATCCGACTGTAGAAGGTTCATCATGAGCAGAATAATAGCAGAAATGAGATTAGCTGCTATGAACACAGCTTAACTTTGTGCCTCCAGGCTTGAGGGGACATAATGTGCAGGTTGGAGCACAAGTAAGTGATAGGAAAGACTTCTATGTTGTTCAAGAAGTTGTTTTACACGAGAATTTGGCCTACCTAAAACACATTGAAATATACATTCCTATACATCATGGGAAACTCGTTTAAACATAATTTACATTTAATCGGTCTGTCTGCAGATATAGCATCATGAGTGTAAATGCATATTGCACATTGTTAATGATACACAAAAATATAAATCTTTACATCACTTCCACAGTGCTGATAGCAGAACGAACAGGGACAGCTGCTGTGCTGCAATTGTGGTTCTATTAGCAACACTGAATCCGGAAGGGTGCCCAATGAATACCTGGAGTTCACTGTTTGGAACTGTTGCTGCTGAGAAAAGCTGCAGCTTCATTATCTGGACATCTGTGTTTCCCTTGAGCAATTAAATGTCATTAGTGACTATGCCCTCTGCTGGTTTTCAAACTGCACTTTCCAAAACTTATAGAAATTTTCAAACATTCACACGTTGGATTTGAATTCCTTTGTTCAGTTGCATTGTAGTGTAAAATATCAAAAGAGAAATGGATCTTTTAGTAGGGCTTTTTAAATTACAGTTACAAAGGTACCCACACAATCATGCCAAAATACACATTATGGTGTCAGCCACCTCAGCAGCTTCGATATACCCCAGAACTGTTTACACTGTGGATAATAGGGGTCAAAAATAGAGCTATCGTGAAAATTAATGTATTATAATTATGGGAGAAAATTAATTAAACATATTCATGACATGAACATCAGGAAAGTGCAAAGACGTTCAGGAAGAACTCGCAAATGCTTTACTGTCAACGTTAATAATTAGAAAAACCTTTAATTGAATCCGATCTCTATAATTAGCCAAACCAAACTAGGGTTACACAGGAGTGGTGTATTTTCCCTAATTAGAAATGCACAGGCATGATCATACTGTTTTGTCGTGCAATATATAAACTGTTATTTTCCCTTTGAATGCCATGATGTTACTATCAAAATCTATTAGAACTTTAACTGATTGAGGATAAACCAAGAAAAGGTGAAGACCTGACTGCTTACTGTGGAGAAATAGTATGCCCAATATATGAAATTCGTATGCCCATATCATTCTGTTTACTAATGACCAAAATTAGTTTGGATGTAGAGAATTGTAAACAGTGAGGATCACAGGAAGCCTGATAGCTGATATAAATTGTTCTAAAAATTGGAAATCTACCTCATCATTGAAAATAACATCGTAGATTGGGATAATATTACAGCGTCACCCTCCTAGATCTATTTTGTTTAAAGCCCGGGGCAATACTTTAGTAAATATGAGGAACTTCCTATTACAAGATTGACCTGAGGCAAAAATGTCACCGAAATATACTTTTTCCAGGAACTTCATATCATAATATTTCTATTCCTGTATCATTATGTTGTATTTCTAGTTAATGGACCTGTTAAGATTAATAACTTTTAGACAGATTGGTATATGGTGAATTAAGTAGTTAAATCTTAATTTAATATTTTTTTTTATTTATAATACTGTCTTAAATAACGGTACCTATTTTGTGTCCACAAATGTTCATTTTCATTATTCACTCTAATTGCATATATTGTGATTTTATTTATTATAGTTTGTTTGGATGCGAACGATATTTAGGCATTGTATTTGTAGGTTTTAATCTCCCTGTCATCATTCCAGCCTAAACTCATTGCTCGTCTCCCTATTACCTCAGAAATTTCCTTGAGTTTTCCTTATCCAAGTTTCTCTTTCCCGTTCACTAACCTTTTATCGCTGTCGTGTCTGCTCGTTACATCCTGCGCTCAGTGATTCCCATATCATACACATTTAAAAGCACACGTGGGTCCACCAGGAAAGTCCTACTATATTATGTCATTAAATAGTTACTTTTGTAGCAGAAGAACGATGGCCACCATGGTGGTGTCTTGGTACTTTACATACAGAAAAACTTCCAACCTTACATGGAAACATAGTAAGATTACACAAGAAAGTTGCGGTGTCATGAACATTTAATAAAAAAATGTGTATTTTTCCAAATGTAAAATACAACACAGCTGTATCATGACAGTGTACATCAAGTGTTCCACTAATGTGACAGTCGCGTCATGTACTCGAAATCACCAACATCATTAGACATACATTGATTGATTGACTAATCTGAAATAATCCCACAATCCACCCAATATTTTTGTACGTTTGCGTGGGCAGGGGCAGCAAATCGGCTCTTCTATTTCCAAGCACCAATCCATAGCTGCTTTCCATGTCTAGCGATCAGGAGAGCGGTTGGAATTCCAGTTACGAGCTATGGGCCATATTATCAAGAAAGGGCGATACATTATCGCCGCTTTTATCGGCAGGAAACTGGCGCTAAAGCGGTGATAATGGGCTTGATAGTAGGCCCTTGTGAATTCCCATAGCAGCCCAGGTTAACACTAGAACCTCTCCTGCTATGGGAATTCACAACGGCATATTTTCAAGCCCATTATCGCCGCTTTAGCGGCAGTTTTCTGCCGATAAAAGCGGCGATAATGTATCGCCTTTCTTGATAATATGGCCCTATGTCTCTTTTAGCCAACAGCGTTGCTAGACCTACCAAAACATGGTCGCCCAGTGGACCTCACAGGTCTTCCATGATACCTAGTAGGGCGAGTTTGCCTCTGAGCATCGGAAGCAATTTGGGGACACTTGTCTGTGTGCTTGTCACAGTCTCCAAGGTGTGAGGTTACTAGTGTGAAGGTCGTTGAGTTGGATGAGTTTTTTAACCTGAACCAGATGGCCATGGTGCAGAGGAACATGTGTTCATCCCACTAGTCTGCTTCATCTAGCTGTCCTACTCAGGGTTCCCATTTCTGTTTAACTGTCTTGAACCTGTCTGGCATGTTAAATACAGGGGATTTGTAAATTTGGGACATTCGTTTCTTCCTCAAATTTCCCATGAAAAGTTTAGCTTCAGAAGACTGAACTCCAGTAGTGGCACAGTCTCCAAATGATGACATGCTAACGCATGGCGCAATTGGAGATATTTATGGAACTGGGTAGTAAAAGGGCAAATCAAGAGTGCAACTCTTTTAATGATTTCATTGAGTTCCCTTGCGCCATACAACCCCCAGAAAAGTCAAGTTGAGTCAAATAAAACTTTACTCGGTCAATAATGAGCACAAAAGCACAATTGCACATCCCAAGAGTAAAATAGTAAAACATATACAATACTTGATAAAACGACAAAATCGATAATTCATGTACAAATTTTCATGTGTAAATGACAAAGCCCTAGTGTATATTAATTTTAATAAAAATATAAAAAAATAATACATGGCAAAACTACTACGCCTTCTTAGACCTGGATAAAATGCATTCTGTTACAGTACTAACAAATGATTAAAAACAATGCCCACTAAAATATAACAATTCTAGGGATAAATCAATGCGTGATAAAAATATTCCTTCGCTGTAGGGCTCCTGTTAAGAAAGTCACAACCCTAATACCTATCCAAGGTCAGGACAACATTTGAAGATATATCAGGGCTGGCCTCACTTGTGCAAAGTTACAATGTTTTAAAAGTTGTAAAATGTATCCTGACCGAAGATCATTATAAAACCCACAGAAGAACATAAAGTGTAGGAGATCTTGGTCCCAGAAATCATCACAAGGGCAGGGCATTAAAGCCCCTTGCTGCGAAAAACACTTCGGAACTCTGAGGCAACAGTAAGTACAATTGAACCTAAATCTGATTAAATGAAAACGGTGGTGTCGATTTTTAATATAAGACCAGAAGGGTTGTTCGAAAGACCCAGAACTCAATATTATGTACTGTCTTATCTTGAGTTTTTTAAGTTGATTTTTTCCATTTCCAGCATTCCTTTGGCTAAAAATTGTCTTTTAATTGCTTTCAACTCACCACAGTGCATTTGTCCTGGATTTGTAAAAAGCTCAGGGTGCTCTATATTCACCAGCTGCTGTGAGATGTAACCCTCCAAGGAATGTCAGCCACCCTGTCTAGTCTCATACAATCTTCTAAAACGGTTTGGTTCAGTGTAGATGTGGGGCTAGACCATATTTTTAGCCACCATGTTAAAGGGGCCACAGCTATAAGGTCAGAGAAGTGATCCTGTCCTAATTCTTTGTGCACCATAAAAGATGGGGGACTGGGGGTACAGATATTAGTTTCTGCAGGTATTTATCTTCAGCCACCTGAAGATCACCAACCTCCTTATAGTCCCATACCTCGATGCCCTATATAGCCACTGGAATACATTTTTCATTATAGACCTTTAGTAATGGTCGTAGTGGTTTGCTCCCCATTCTCCTGGCAGACTCCCTTGTCACTCCTGTTGATCTAGATGGGGTGTTTTTTTATTGTTCACTGAGCTACCCGAGAACCTTTTTTGTCAAACAAGATACTGAAATAGGTAAATGTAGCAACATTTGTCAGTTCTTCACCTGTGCGTAGGAGCGTACGCTTGTCGCGCTTCCTTTTGCCAGACAACATTTAATGAGAAATTGATAGAGGTCGAGTGAGTCCATAAAATCAATAAACAAATTTACAAGTCTTTGCAGCGTCATTCGTGTCCATACAGAGATGAGTTTAGCTACTGCTCCAAGAATGTCTTTGCTAACCATTTGTAGGGCAGCCCCCAGATTATTAATATATAAGGTAAACAATACAGAGACCAAAATACATCCCTGTTTCACTCCTTGCTCAACATCCCAGTATTCTGTAAGGGAACCATCTTCATTGTATCTGACCGAGACTGTTACATTTAGATGGGACCAATGCAAAAAAGCCACTAGATCAGCATCCGTTCCAGTCTCTAATAAGAAAGGCTATAATTTTGATCTATCACTCAGTCAAAAGTGGAGTTAAGTCCATGAAAGCTATATGCATATGTCTCTTTTAGCGAGTGAATATTTGCTGATAATCAATAGATTTATGCATTGGTCCACTGGGTAAATTAACCGCTGTAGGCCATGAATGCAGTGAACCGCCTACCATTGCTGTCTTAAATACCCTGGCTAGGATCTTTGCCCACGTCCCTGGGTCAGCTTTAGAGAGATCAGCAGACACTCCATCAGGTCCAGGGGCTTTTCGTCCTTATGTGCCCATGATGGCTTTCTGGACCAGAGCTACCCCAAAGTATAGCGGATGCGTCTCTATGGAAGATTCCCAGGGGGTGACGTTTCTTTCCAAATCCACTACTCTATAGATCTGCTCTAAATATCTGACCCATACATAACCAGGGATGATACAATCTATTCTCATGGAGTGTTGTTCCATAAAAAAAGACTGTTTACGATTTTTCAAAATTTTGCACTATTCGCCAAAACACTAACCTGATTCAGATAATGCCATGCTTGTTCCCATATCTTGTCTTTCGTTTGATTTATGGCGAGTTTCTAGGCTTTCCTACATTCCTTAATCTAGTCTTCAGCTCAGCTCGTCATGAGCACACGGCCGCCGTGCTGCATGATGAGCTCGTCATGAGCACCGGGGCGCTGTGCGTGCCCGCCCTCCCCCCAGCACAGTGGGGAATGTGCCCCGCAGGGATGGGGTTAAGAAGCAAGGTAGCAGATGCCATGATAAAGTCTATAGTTGAAGAACAGCCCCTGCCAATAAAAGATGGTACTAGCTATGTCTCAGCAGTGTGGTCAAGGCAGTGTAAATTATTTGTTGCAAGTACATTTTCTAGCCGACTACCTAGGGCAGAGTGTTCAAAATGAACATATGCTACTGTAACGACCGGATTTTCGGACCAGGTAGAATCAGCTCACAAAACACCACCAAACCCAGCCGAAACGAAACCACCTCCCTCCTCAGGACCTACTTACAAAGGGCACCTGGGTACCTACCTGAGGATGGGGAATTAGCCATATACAAGCTTATATCCAAAAATGCCACTAAATCTATAGGGATTACTAGGAATACTCACTGACTATTCCACACCACACTCATACCTTATAATCTCGCGGCAACATAGGCTCAGACTAGACTACCCTGAGGCAGTTCCGATTACTTACCATTACACACTGACCACAATCAGTGCTCGCTCAAGCCACTATCCTGTGGGTATACACATTGACCACCGTCAATGCTCTCATTAACTCCACTTTCCCTAGCGGTGATCTCATTACACACCGTGTCCCTCCGGTGCTCTCTCAAGCCACAATCTTGTGGGTATACACATTGACCACCATCAATGCTCTCATTAACACCGCTACACAACGACGATCACTGTCCTATGAATACCTTCAGCTCTTTCTCTCTCCGTCGGGAAGTTCCTCTATATATATATATTTATATGTATGTAATATCTACTGGGGATGTCTCATACAATTGTTATATGTTACAAGAATGGCCAAATTACAATATGCAAAGGTTACATTTCAATATAAGTGCTCGTCTACTCCCTTGCTCAGTTACCATTTACCTGGGCGGGAGATGCATCCGTTCACATAACAGCATCTGACTAGAAGAAAGGTTAACTTTATTAGGAATAATAACACTTGCACAGTTGTTCACTAAGAACTGGGGTCCCTTTTATTTAAACAATAATCACAATATAATACTGCAATATAACACATAGCCTGAAAAGCAAAAGAAAGAATTAGAATGTGTGTGCACGCTAATAAGAAAGGGTCGATGTCACCTTATGAGTACGAAGTCTGGACTCAGTTGTCATCTGGGTTCCCTTCTCGTCTGTGCCTTGGCTCATCTTAGGATCACCCCTGCAGTCACGGATACACGTCTGCACCGCTATGCTCTGTCTCCTCTGCTCCCCTCCAATTCACTGGAACCTCCTTCTTATTCTCTACTTCGTTTGCTTCACTCTCGCTGTTCTGCACTACTCCTCTCTCCTCTCAATCACAGACTATCTTCACCTTCTAACTTCGATCTTATAAATCAAGTTTTGTCGCTCTGGTATTTGTTCGCTCCGCTAACTGCTTCATTCTACATGCTTTGATCGTAGTATCAAAGCTCGCCAGCTGCTCCAACTAAAATAACTTCAGTCTTTCTGAGAGAGTATCAGCCCTCAATCTTTCTCGGACTTCAAAATGGCGACTGTCTGCCTTGAATTGATTAACTGCAATAATGCTGGCGACTAGCTGCTGTCTACTAACTGACTCACGGACTGACTCCTGAGCTCTCTGTGCTTTCGCTAATATGGAACCGTGTTCATGCATGGAAATTTACGGCCAGTAACCTACCGCCCACCAAATTCTTGTACCACCCCGTGCCAAGGACACGTTCTCAGCCGGCCGGCCTGATGTTATGTCTTTGACACGAAGAAAAATACAATCCTTCGATAAGGGCCAGCCTGAGCCGGTTCTCTCCAAGCGAACAACACCTTATAACTAAAACATTACATTTGACCTAAAAGCATCTCAAGCAGCCGAGGCAGAAAGAAAGATGGAGTCTCTCCCGTTCGAGGCCTACAGGGCCCGAAATAAGCATAACTCCATTAGAAATATGCTAGCAACCTTACAAAAGGAGGGATTAATACTAATACTAAGGAATCCATTCATTAACATAAGTTCATAGACTCTAAGAGACTAAAAGAGTAGGGAATTACGTTAAACACCTGGTAAGAAGGACAGATCTGAAGTTCTAATCCTCCTATTAGAATGATAGCAAGCAAAAGTCACCTTCACTCAAAAAGGGGCAGAAAACCCAATCAGAACACTTCACCCTTGACTTTAGACTACTAATCATTCGCTAAATGGAACTAACATCTGTTGAGGAATAATATGAAACAGAACTAACGGATCTATTTCTAGTATTACATCTACAAGTTTGAAGTAAAGAAGGAATACACTGAATAAAACAGCAAATAGCAACTAAGATACAAATAGCAAGCAGGATACCCCCTAATATTTGACGTAAAGAATGTAAATCTGGTAACCAATTAAAGAGCCAGTCAAACCAGCCCTGGTCAATGTGTTCTCTAACTTCTTTGGTCAAGTCGTGAAGTTTGTCAATGTGAGCCTGTATAGATCTAGTGTGATCTGATAAATTGAAACAACAAAGACCCTGAAAGTCAGAACAGTCCTGTCCATGTTTAAGTAAAAGATAATCTATTGCGGCCCTATTCTGCAAAATAGCTCTGTGTTCACCCTGAGCGTCCAGTAGCATGTCAGATAGGATTGTAGAAGTGTGATTAATGGATTTAACCATCCAACAGGCCATTTATCCAATGGATTTGGCATTATAGACAGCTAAGGCAGGAACACCCAGAATAGAAAAAGCCAACCTAAGATATTCAGATTTAGAATATAAATGTAGTGTAGAATCACAATCGTCTTTTAACATAACTGCATTGCGAACAGTACGGGAATTTGCATTAGGATGTGAAGAAAACATTAGCAAGCTCAATCTAGTGATGGCACATGGTCCTCCAGTAATATTTGCAGGAATGTAAGGCCAAGATGTGTTGCCACAAGAGAAAAGCCATCCAGAAGGTAATAGCATTGTACGATAATGGCTAGGGGTAACTACAAGACTTTTACAAGTCATATTATTTTTTACAGAAATACAGGACTTCGATGATCTCTGAGAACATAAAGTTTTTTCATGATCTGTGAATGAAGTAGCACCTCTTAATTTCAAACGAACACATTCAGTTATGGCGCTTGGATCACAGGTAAGGAAGAAACATAAATCACCCTGCGTGATATTATATGTAGTTATTTGGGAATGAATCGGTGGTACTGGATCTAATAGTACAGTACATATAGGACAGTATTCATGGGTGGCGAAATCGCCAAGGATAATATTAGGATGGGCATTTGATATGTTGAAAATATGGGCAAGTGTCTCCAAAGAAGCCGGGACGGCAACCAAACAGGTTGCTAATATGTCAGTCAACGAACACATCGGTGTTAAACAGAAATGTGGGGAATTTGTCACCCTTCGTGCCAGGGTAGTCCAAAAGTTAGATGATGAATCCCACGCAGCAAAGGAACGCTGTACTCTGATTATCGAATCAACCAAAGTCTGGGGGTTCCTTCCTCTTCCGACGGAGCAAGCCAAAAGGAGTCCAACGCCGGCACATCCTGCAACAGCAGACCAAAGAATGATCTGAAAGAAAATCAAATACAGGCATTATTCATTCTCATAAGTAACATTTATCAGCTGGGACAGCTTCCCAGCTATCTTTCCCTGGTCTCATGACAAGTACTGTATTATCATGACCGGTTGCAATAATTTGAGCTTGTTCAGGGGGATTTTTAGGCAATTGCACCCACACTCTTGCTCCTGGATTGTCAGTGGAGCCAAGACCTTTTTGTCCTCGAATTGTTAACAAAGTTGGGGCATTGCCTTTCTGAATCTCACCACTGAAAACAGGCATGATTAGCAACTGAGCAATTTGGTCAGTCTTTTGAATTGGTAAATCAATCTCACTGCTATTGAGCAGGAGAACGTTAATCTCTCCCTGACAATCACTGTCAATGACTCCTCCAAGCACTTGAATGCCTTTTAAGGCCAGGCCCGATCTAGGGGCTATCAGGCCAAAACTTCCACTTGGTATACAGACACCAATGCCAGTCTCAATGATAACACGATTCCTGCTTTTTACAATAATGTCATCCATGGCATGCAGGTCCAAGCCTGCGGAACCTGGGGTTGCTCTGCATGGAGCCAGGGCTCCAGGGGAAATATCCCAATACATTACAGTATTATGAATTGTGTTTGGTTTGGCTTCAACAGCTGGAGGAAATAAACACATTAATGGAGATTCAGCATTTAAAAAGGGACGATTATTCAAAATCAACAGTGCCTGAAATCAATATTCTCTCCAATTCTTGTATTTATCATCAGTTAATTTACGCAATTGGTCTTTTAGCAAACCATTCATTCTCTCTATAAGGCCTGCTGCCTGTGGGTAATACGGTATATGAAACACCCATTCAATGTTGATCTCCACACAAAATTCCTGCACCAATCTTCCTTTAAAATGGGATGCATTATCAGACTGAATCTGAAATGGGACACCATAATACAGCATAATCAATTCCAATTTTTTAATAGTGTTTACTTGGGTAGCTCGTTTACAGGGAAAGGCCACCAAAAGACCACTGTATGTGTCAACGATGGTACAAATATATTGGCAATTTTTACGCATAGGGAGTGGACCAATATAATCAATCTGCCAAATTTTTGCGGGCAATTTTCCTCTGTGTAAATGTCCTCTAACAATTTGGGGTACTTTTCGTTGTCTAGAATGTTGACAAATAGGACAATGCAGTATAGTATCTTTAATCAAATTTAAAGGAATATAAATTCCTGGGTCAGCGGCCCACCTGCTTGTGGCTCTCTCTCCAAAATGTCCTGCTTTCTGGTGGGCCCATTTCGCCAATCCCGCAAAATCAGAATCCTGCATGTCCACCACTGCCTCAGCAATTTTAGATTCCTCATCTGCAATGTTGTGAAAGAATTTGTCAAGGGAGTCTATTGGTGTATGAGCATCCACATGAAAGATTGTAACAGTACTTTGTGGAAGCAGTTCCCAAATTTCTTTCCATAACTCTTTACCCCAAAGTTCCTTAGAATGCAGGGGCATATTACCAAGCAATAGCGATAATTATCGCTATTGCTTGGTTAGAGACAAAAATGTACCGCTGAGCTGCGGGGATTTTTACCGCAAATAAACCTTGGTATTACCAAGGTTTATCGCAAATGCGATAAAAATCGCCGCAATGCATGAATATCGCTGAAAAGTCAGCGATATTCATGCATTACCGAGCTAATGCTCTTAGCCATGTTATCCACCACCCATTGGATAACATGGCTAAGAACTGCTCAGGGCAGGTGTTAGCTTTTGGAGATATTCGCGCTTAGCGCGAATATCTCCAAAAGTTGGTAATAGGAGATAGCGATGTTAGCGACTGTTTCCAGTCGCTAACATCTTGGCACGCCCACTTTGCATATCATTAGTGATAAATATCACTGACATGCAAAGTGGGGTCCAAGATGGTCGCTATCTCCTACTAGCTGTCGCTAACTGGTGCTAGTGACAGCTTGGTAATAGAGAGATAATTTTATCTCCACTTTCTTGGCTTTTAAAGCCAAAAAAGCGGAGATAAACCCCCTTGATAATATGCACCGCAATTCCCAATTACGATCATGCCATGTTGGTAACCAGACAGCCAGTCCATTAGCAGTTGACTAGGAATCAGTAAAAATGTGACATGTACCAGGTAGCTCCTGTTTCAAAACTTAGTAAACAGCATACAATTCAGCAAATTGACTACTTTTCCCTTCACCAGTTGTACTCAGCAATTTCTGTGTGATAGGATTATAGTACACTGCCTTCCAATGCCTCTTCTCTCCTATGTACCTCGCTGAATCATCCGTAAACCACACATGGTTTCTGTCCTCCGCGGACAGATCATCAAATGGCTTACCCCACTTAACAGGGGATTCCTGCACTATAGGTACGGAGCAATCATTCCCAGTCTCACTCGATGGCGCCTGCGCCAGTTGCTCATGTAAGCATGCAGCACCTTTCGGTCCCACACGTGCCCTGTCCTGTATGTACCATTTCCATTTAATCACACTCGCCTCTTGAGCATGTCCAATTCGATGAGTTTTCAGCGAACTCAAAACCCATTGCATAATAGGAATTTCAGGTCTCAACATCACATCATGTCCCAAAGTCAATTGCTCGGTATCCACCAGAGCCCAATAACATGCAAGTAACTGTTTCTCAAAAGGTGTATAACGCTCACCAGCATCAGGTAACTTTTTAGTCCAGAAGCCTAACGGTACTTTATGTTTGCCTTGTTTTTGCCACAAACTCCAATTTGCATAAGGGCCTTGCACAGACACATTCAGATCCACATCACCATCACGCACGGGCCACAGATCCAAAGCATACTGAATTGCCGCTTTCGCCAAATCAAACGCATCTTGCTGCGGTTTATTCCATTCAAACGCATTCTTTTTACGAGTGACTCTGTGTAAAGGGGCTAATATCTGACTCAAATGTGGGATGTGTTGACACCAAAAACCAATCAAACCAATACATCTCTGGGCTTCTCTTCGGTTCCGAGGAACTGCAAAGTCAAGAATTTTCTGCTTCACTTGCGGAATCACTTCTCTGTTACCTTTATGCCAATTGATGCCTAAAAATGTTACACTTTGTGACGGACCTTGCAACTTGTCGGGATTGATTTCCCAACCTTTTTCACGTAAATGATTGATAACCTGATCTAGCTGAGTCTGAACTTGATCCTGTGTTTCACCTTGAATCAAAATGTCGTCAATATAATGACAAATTTGTATTTGAGGGTTCATGGGTATTTCAGATAAATGTTCCGCCACCAGCCGGTGACAGATCGTAGGACTATGTACATAGCCTTTGGGAAGACTTCTAAACGTCATTTGACGTCCATTCCATGTAAAACTGAATTGTTCCTGACACTCAAGGGCAATTGGGATTGAAAAGAAAGCATTAGCAATATAAATAGACGCTTACCATATTCCTGGATGCTTCTGAATTCTTTCAATTAAAGTAATCATGTCTGGTACTGCGACAGTCAAAGGGGGTGTATGTTTATTTAATTCGCGGTAATCAACAGTCATACGCCAAGAATTATCACTCTTGCGCACAGGCCAAACGGGATTATTCCAAGCAGAAGTAACCGAAGTTATAATTCCTGCATTCACTAGATCCTGAATTGTAGAACTAATCCATTCGTGACCACCTGGAATACGGTAATGTTTTTGGGAAACAACTTTTGTAGCATGGGGAATTTTTATAGGAGGCATCCTCAAACGGCCAACTCGTACAGGTCTAGATAAAATATAACCTCTACTTCCAAATTGATAGCAACCATCATCTAAATGCAATGTCATGCCTTTCAAAATATCAATTCCAATGATATATTCCATAAGTGGCACAACTAAAACAGAATATTCTTTTCGGGGAATTCTACCTATTTTCATTTCAACATTTGTCTGTACTGCGGGGGTTTCCTTTCCACCTAAACCAGTAATTGTAAAAAAATTGTCCTTTAAATTTCTTTGATTTTCCATGAATTAGAGTGGCCTCCGCTCCTGTATCTACCAATGCTCGGGCCCTTTGTATATTACGATGTCTCAAAAAAATTTCAATATCTACATAGGGTCTATTGTCTTTGTGAGCCCAACTGCGTACTGGAGCTTGACCTATTTCCTAGTCATTTTTATTGCGTTCTGACAACCAAGACAAATCAGGGTAAATGCTCTCAAATTTCTTGGACGATATAATGTCCTGTTCATATCCATCCCCATTACGAAATGGATTTTTGTCATCTGCATAGAATTTTGAATTTCGTTCAGAAAATCTATGTCGATGCTCTCTTCTCCTCATCTCAGGGGACTGATCCCTTTCATCTCTTTATCTGTTGTCAACATGGTCATCTCTCCCTCTTTCTCTTTCCCCCTCTCTCCCCCTCTCTCTTTCACGCTGATGGGACACATCACGCTCATTCCGTCGCCTATCACGCCGATCCGAATCATCACGACGTCGATCATCCCCACTGTCATCAGAATATTCACGATCACACTCATTCTTTCGCACACGTCGTGCACCCTCCTTCCGATCCAAACCACGCTTGCAAAATAAATCCCACGAGATTATTAGGTTCACCATCAATGTCTTCTTTCTTCATACCATCAGCCAACAAAGCAAGAAACATTTCCAGCAGTACGACCCTCAGGTCTGGATTGTCTTTCAGGTTTAAGCCATTCGCCCAATTCACCAAGCTGACGTACAGATTCAAGCACCAAGGACAAAGCGTTGCCAGTCTGATTGATCAATAAAGTCATCATATCTTGTTTATACGCAACAGGGGAAGAACGGATAATGCGATTCCGCACAGAAGACGTCAATAAACCATCCAATAATCTGTCAGATGTACTCAAAAAAATAGCGGTTTTCATCACCTCCTCTTTTAGTCTTTGTGCCGCATCACGCAACGTGTACCATGGCTTGTCATTCAGAGGCCAATCAGATTCAGTAGGGTATTTGTGATTACAGCCATCAGTCGCTAACTGAAGCAAACTAATTTGACCAGCACCATTATAGTTACCAAAATGATCCTGAACCGTAGAATCAGAACTCAAAGAACAAAATTTCAAAGCATCTCCCGCATCTAACATGATACCAGCAGCACCTAGTTCATAGAGACGCACCATCCATGTAAGCAAGGACTCACCGGGCCGTTGTCGAAATCGTTGCAAAATATCACTAACATTTTGTTGAGTAAAGTCTTCTAAACTATCCAAAGGAATACCATTTGGATTAACAGGAGCCTGCTGCAATTTACGTAGAAAAACCGGATGCGCAGAAATTTCAGTACAAGCATCAGAAGAAGCTCGATCAATAGAATCAGAGGGACATTTAGATCGAGAAACGTCATCAGATTTAGAATATCGACTATGATCGCCGGAACAATCAAGTGTATCAAAAGTATTAGATTTGCAATCACGTCCGGTGCGAGAACACTCGCGTCTGTCAGACTCCTCAGCCGAGGAACCAGAATCATTCGAGTCCCAGACCAGACGCACTTTCCGTTTGCAAACACGAGCTCGACGATTCTTATATTTGTATTTAGCAATACGAACAGCAGCTCTTTCTGCAATAGTCTGATAAGTCTCTAGTTTGTCGGCAAGCAATTTATTTTGACATCTCAAAAGAGTATGAGCATTTTGCACTTCAAAAAACTTCTCTTCCATTTCCACATACTGTTTCTGTAATTTCAAAAGTTTCTCATGCACAATCCTGTACGCAGACAAAACAATCCAACGTCTGCGTCCCAAAATAGGAAGTTCATCACCCTTCACAACTGGTGCTTTTTACAAGCAAGCAATGACATTAGGTGGATCTGCCAGTTCCAAACAAGAACTCCAATTCTCACTTAAACCAGAGGAATCACCCCACTCACGGGCCAGTGCCTCATAACGCGTTGATTCCCAGCTGGGAATTTCAACAGGCAACTTAAAAGTAGATTTAGACCTTCTCAAAAACATCGAGCCAAAAGAAAAAGATATATACAACTATAAACAAATAATATACAAAAATGTACACCATACGCGCCAAGCGCAAACCAACAAGATAGAAACAATACCGCGCAAACAGGCTTTCGTAAACGGTTCGTGATGCCAGATGTAACGACCGGATTTTCGGACCTGGTAGAATCAGCTCACAAAACAACCTCCTCAGGACCTATTTACAAAGGGCATCTGGGTACCTACCTGAGGATGGGGAATTAGCCATATACAAGCTTATATCCAAAAATACCACTAAATCTTTAGGGATTACTAGGAATACTCACTGACTATTCCACACCACACTTATACCTTATAGTCTCGCGGCAACATAGGCCCAGACTAGACTACCCTGAGGCAGTTCCGATTACTTACCATTACACACTGACCACAATCAGTGCTCGCTCAAGCCACTATCCTATGGGTATATACATTGACCACCGTCAATGCTCTCATTAACGCCACTTTCCCTAGCGGCGATCTCATTACACACCTTGTCCCTCCGGTGCTCTCTCAAGCCACAATCTTGTGGGTATACACATTGACCACCGTCAATGCTCTCATTAACGCCTCTACACAACGACGATCACTGTCCTATGAATACCTTCAGCTCTTTCTCTCTCCATCGGGAAGTTCCTCTATATATATATGTATATATATATGTATGTAATATCTACTGGGGATGTCTCATACAATTGTTATATGTTACAAGAATGGTCAAATTACAATATGCAAGGGTTACATTTCAATATAAGTGCTCCTCTACTCCCTTGCTCAGTTACCATTTACCTGGACGGGAGATGCATCCGTTCACATAACAGCATCTGACTAGAAGAAAGGTTAACTTTATTAGGAATAATAACACTTGCACAGTTGTTCACTAAGAACTGGGGTCCCTTTTATTTAAACAATAATCACAATATAATACTGCAATATAACACATAGCCTGAAAAGCAAAAGAAAGAATTAGAATGTGTGTGCACGCTAATAAGAAAAGGTCAACGTCACCTTATGAGTACGAAGTCTGGACTCAGTTGTCATCTGGGTTCCCTTCTCGTCTGTGCCTTGTCTCATCTTAGGATCACCCCTGCAGTCACGGATACACGTCTGCACGCTATGCTCTGTCTCCTCTGCTCCCTTCCAAGTCACTGGAACCTCCTTCTTATTCTCTACTTCGTTTGCTTCACTCTCGCTGTTCTGCACTACTCCTCTCTCCTCTCAATCACGGACTATCTTCACCTTCTAACTTCGATCTTATAAATCAAGTTCTGTCGCTCTGGTATTCGTTCGCTCCGCAAACTGCTTCATTTTACATGCTCTGATCGTAGTATCAAAGCTCACCAGCTGCTCCAACTAAAATAACTTCAGTCTTTCTGAGAGAGTATCAGCCCTCAATCTTTCTCGGACTTCAAAATGGCGACTGTCTGCCTTGAATTGATTAACTGCAATAATGCTGGCGACTAGCTGCTGTCTACTAACTGACTCACGGACTGACTCCTGAGCTCTCTGTGCTTTCGCTAATATGGAACCGTGTTCATGCATGGAAATTTACGGCAAGTAACATGCCGCCCACCAAATTCTTGTACCACCCCGTGCCAAGGACACGTTCTCAGCCGGCCGGCCTGATGTTATGTCTTCGATACGAAGAAAAATACAATCCTTCGATAAGGGCCAGCCTGAGCCGGTTCTCTCCAAGTGAACAACACCTTATAACTAAAACATTACATTTGACCTAAAAGCATCTCAAGCAGCCGAGGCAGAAAGAAAGATGGAGTCTCTCCCGTTCGAGGCCTACAGGGCCCGAAATAAGCATAACTCCATTAGAAATATGCTAGCAATCTTACAAAAGGAAAGATTAATACTACTACTAAGGAATCCATTTATTAACATAAGTTAATAGACTCTAAGAGACTAAAAGAGTAGGGAATTACGTCAAACACCTGGTAAGAAGTCCGGATAGGAAGTTCTAATCCTCCTATTAGAATGATAGCAGGCTAAAGTCACCTTCACTCAAAAAGGGGCAGAAACCCCGGTCAGAACAGCTACCAAGGTATCCCTAGAGCCCCTACCTAAAGAAGAACAACATGGATGTATATTAAAATCCCCCATTAACATGACCTCATAGTACTAGCGATTTGTCTCTCCATAATGCTCCAAAAAGACCTCAAGCGTGTCAATATGCTCGCTATCATTTACCCACAAAAATAATTATAAAAATTAATAACCAACAATGTGGGTCCCTTAGAAAAGGTTAATTCCACTGCTAGCAAATGGGGAGAGGAACAGAACAACATCTTCATTGAGCATGCTATTTTGAGTGAGACAGGGTAAGCAAGCCTCCTTTTGCACGTCCTACAGTGGAAGGGGAAGCCATTATATAAAAAGTGCCAAAGGCATCCAGGACAAAAGAGTCCGATGTATCCCATGTTTCCTGTACGGTAATAATAGGACTGGACCTTATTATTACAAGCCGCGCCTCCTGATCTTTTTTAGCCCTTAGTCCCACAATGTTTCAGGATATGATTTTAAGATTCAACTGACTTGGTTGGGTGGGGACAGTTGTTAAAGGAGTGTTTATTTCCCCCGTAGGTAATGGTGGGCACCCTGTAATCTCCCCATCCCCCAGTCAATAGCAATTGTCAATCAATACCTTCTAAACCCCTCAGCAGAGCAAATCTATATGCAAAGGGGATAGCTGAGTTCATGTTAGGGCAATGTATTGACCTTACTGGTTGGAAACCAATGTGTGTACTCTGGGTTCTGTAGCGTGGTACCCCTATAGGATAAAAACAGTGAAGCAGGAAGATCTTAATTATGGTTTGAAAATCTTGTCTATACAGATTGTAAATCATGTTTTTGTGTGTATTGGATGCGCTAGGTTAACCACAATGCAGTCACCCTCCCTATCTTTCTCTATGGAGGATCCAACTAATCCCACTCTTCTGGCCATGATGACATGAGGTGATAAATGGGAACCATTTATTAGTGAATTGTCCAGCCAGTGCTTCACTTTGTATAGCAGGTCTATCGTAAACTCCCTAATACCCTGCTTGACTGTAGAAACCCCAGTCGGAACAGCCACTAAGTGGATTGACTCTGGAGGCAGATGTAATATGTCAGAGCTCCTATCTACCTTTCGAGGGAGGCTGGAGGAATTTGGGCCCTGCAAATTGGGCCGAGAGTTGTTACAAGGGTCAATCTTATGGGCATCTACCAATCTCAATGAGACTATATCCGCACTCCCCCCAACCTCCCCATTTTTTTGTGTTGTTCCCAGGCTCCTTTCTGAGCGTGCAGCCTTGTATCATGGGTATTTGTTTCCTAAACCTAACTGCAAACTACTTTTTACGCCCTTGAGCTGGCAGCCACTTTTTAAGGGGGCAGGGCACGCCGGTCCAACACACTGTGTTTGCCCTGCACCCTCCGCCATCTCCCCGGTAGCTGCTCCCAAGTTGCTGAGTAAATGACGAGAGTGCAACTCAGTTGCCTGATGAAGTAAAGCTTCTATCTTAGTCAAGCACAGATTAATGGGTACAAAAAGAAACTTTAATGTATCTTCAACTCTGTGTAACAACTCAGACACAAACTGACTCGAGTCCACCTGGTCTATTGCAACTGAACCAACAGCCTTCTTGGGTAACTGCTAGGGGTGGGCGGAAATTGCGTAGTCGCGCGAAATGATAAAAAATCTCAGCGAGCACACAAAAGTTCCACAAACACATGGAATTGCTTGTTCCGACCGTTCGCTATGCTTTTTTCCTGTGCGTGAATGCTGTTTGCGTGCTCGGGGAGAAATATTTTGCGAACACACATTTTGAAAGCGTGAACAAGCAAAAACAGTTGCTGAATTTTTGGCAATTCCGCGTTCTCAGCGGAACGCGAAATTACCCAAATTCCGTGAGCGTAATGGAATTTACTGCCCTGGCCTAGTATCTGCACAGTTGTTTTCCCTTCCTTTTTATCGGAGGTTCAGAAAAAGATGTGACGTCAGCTTGGTTTCCATTCACTCCAACTGGCTGATCAGTATCAGTAGCAATAATTGCAGTGGGTACTATCTCGTCAACATCTTCCATTTGCAAAGAGTAAATAGGGAGCGATAAAGTCTGAGGATGACTTACTAATTCCAGCAAGAGCCTCCTTTCAGTTAATGCAATTTAATTTGACAAAACCTTTGCCGCCCTGGCTAGGAATGAATCCAGAGTAGTAGCTGTGCTCCTCACTCCTGGCGGGCCTGTGGTTTGCTTCCTTTTTGCCATTCCTTTTACGCTTCTGTGCTTTGAGGAACCTTAGCAGGGAATTTCGCTAATTATGTAGAGTGATCAAGGGGCTTTGATTGCTTGTGTGTAGTGCCTTACTGGACAAATTATGAAATGTAAATTGAAACCTCCCCCAGAAACTTGCACAGCAAAGAACATTCACGGCTGATAGATTGCACAGTCCAAAAACAGAGCACAAAATAAATTAAGTAACTTTATAAAGTACCTTAAAAAGATGCCCCTGATCACAGGGGTTGGAGGGGTGGCCCAGCCCATCCTCTTCCAGGCTCTGACGGACACAGACATGGCCCACACTTGGCCTGGGCACGCCTGCGTGAGTCTCTTGTTGTGGGAGAACTGCGTTGTTCAAGAGCCTCTCGGGCACTGATTGACGTGGTCCTGTGCGTGTGACCGTAGCCACGGGCGTTGTTGGGAAATGTAAGCTACCTGCCCCCTCGCTGTATGAACTGGTGTGCCTGTGTTTATAAATTATTACGTTTTATATGAAAGCTTGTTCGAAAGATCCTTCTTGGGTTGGTAGTGGTGTAAGGTGACTTCACCCTTTTCCCCTTTCTATGTACTGGGTATTTCTCTTCTTCTGGCTGTCCCCCAGGAAGCTCAAAAAGAAGAAAGAGGACGGGGAGTCTCTTGGTAGGCAAGTTGCTATCAAGACGAGGGATAATATCCGTCACCACAACAGGAGTGAACATTTAAAGAAAATAATCCAGGATTCCATGCCCTTCTCTCTCACTGGTCTCTCTTTATGATTCCACCTTGTTTGCAAGTAGAATCACTCCAAACTCCCCAACCCATGCTTATTTCAGCACTATACTTGACCCTAAAATATCAGCCAAGTACTAGGGTATTTGCTTTAGTCTACTAAGTAGAAGGGCTTGCGTGCTACCATAATGATGCCTGAGAGACAAACGCTCTGTCTCAATGCCAACAAATTTATATAAGTGAAAAAAATAAACAAAGGTAAGGAAGAGAAGAAAAAATGCTGCTTTGAGTTTTAAAGGGGGGTTAGCCCCTCCTTCCCTCTCTACCCTCCCTGCACCCTCAATACACCCTCTGTACCTTCCCCGCACACTCAAGTTCCCTCCCCTTCACTCAAAGTCACATGCCAGGGCCATGTAATGGATCACTTACCATCTGGGCTGCAACTCTCCTGAGTTGCAGGGGTGTTGTCACACCTCCATGGGGAGGGGGAATCCACCATTCCTCACCCATCTCTTTGCCTTTGTTGAGGAAGTCGCCTGCTTCTCATTCTTCTCTTCCTAGTATCTCCTCTGCGCCTCAGGTTTCAGCATGGAACGGCTCCACTCTGCCTGCCTGCACCTCCGCCACCTCACACACCTCAGCCCCAGTAAAGTAATGCTCATTCTGTCCATTTCCTGAATCCTTCCAGACAAAAGTTTTGAAACTATCGTCCTTTCTACATCTGGGTATGCTGTGTTAATTTCTTGTTCCAATCTATCCTCACAGTGTCATGCACCACATTAGGAAAACCACTTTGCTGGGGTCTGGAAGTCACTGGGGGATAGTGTAGTATAGTTCCTATTTTCCCAATAGGCCCTGCGCATTGGAATAACATAAACAGTAGTATCGACGTAGAAGTGCAGATCTTCCAGGCCTCCACTGACTATGCTAAACTTAATTGGGTTTGTTACCAACTAGCTCAGAGGTCACTGGAAACTTTCTTGACTGAAATAGGAAGTGATCAGCTTCCCTGGCACAGCCAAGAAGGGATTCAGTTTTCCAACAACCGTGCAACATGACAACTTTGCTCCTCAGATCAAGAGTCAATCTCTAGGGTCGTGTGAAACAATAGACAGTTATTTTACTCAGTCAGTGGTTGTGCAGTTTACTTTCACAATATGTAGAGAATAGAGAGACTGGCGTTTTCAATAAAGGGTAACATTTATTGAACAGTCTTTCTTCTCGTACAAGAGAAATGAATTGCCACAATTGCAAGACTTGTTATTATAAAAAGTACGTACAGTAAGATAAGTATTGCGAAATAATACTGTAAAAGCATTGATATGGTTTCTTAGCCATACAATGGTTTAAAAGGAATAAAACATATATACATTCATATATACATTAGGCTAAAATATTCAACTGGTGCTTCTAACTACGCCTACCCCAGTGTACCTGACCTAAGCCTAATACTTAGGAGGGGAGTAAATAAGTAGCTTTAAGTTAAGTTGGTTTTGCCAAGGTTTGCTTCAAGAATTCTCTCTAAGGGTTTAGTCAACACCATACCTCTGAAATAGAATGATGAAGGTCTGGTATCTCCTTCAGGGGGTCGATATCCCAGTCACCCGCAAGGGTAGACTAGAAACGCCGGAGCTGGATTTCTCTGCAGGAGAAAGACAGCGTCTCTTCTCAGCGCGTCGAGGAGGAGGAGGATGTGCAGAGGGATGTTTTGCAAGATATGTAGGACGCTTGTGAGAACTAGCTGCTTGAAGAGCACCACTCTTCCGAGTACTTGCAGAAAAGTCTGCTCCAGTTTTCAAATATTGCTTCATTCAGACCATGAGTTGAGAAAGATTATTACTCCAGGTGAGGGTAGATTCTAGTGCCATGTGGATACCTTGATAGCGAAAACTCAGCTTGCCTATGGGAATTTGCACTAGCCACTTAGTCACTTTTGCATCTACTTGGATCAGGATTAACAGCAACTTTGTTCATTTTACCTGCAGACCAATACTCCCCCCAGATTTTCATAATGTGTAGTATCCATGGGTCTGACTCATGGGGGTTAGATAAATATAACAGAACGTCATCCGCATGAATTGCAATTCTATCTTCCTCATTTCCAACACTTGCTTTGAGCATCGCATCCAATTAGTCCAGCTAAACGTTCAATTGCTAGGATGAAAAGAAGAGGAGACAAGGGACCCCCCTGCCTAGTAGCCCTATGAATTGAAAACAGTTTTGAGTTCACTGTAAATGTGTACCTGGGTTGAGGGTGTAGTGTATGAAAGATTCATATTTTGGCAAAATTGTGGACCAAACCACATGAACTCCAGAACCTTGACATAAAGCACCAGTATAAAGACTGGGTGTTCTGTGCATGAGCCAGCGACACGTGGAGATGCCTAATGCAATGTGTGGTACTTCCTCTGAGTAAACCCGCGTTAGTCCAGGTGGACCAAATTCAGGAGTACTTTGACTAAGTATTGTCAAGTATATTTGTGAAGAGTTTAAATTCTACATTGATCAATCATATAGGCTATAGGAGGTATATTAATCCAAGGCGCATCCTGGTTTGTGGAGAACTACTATGATAGCTCGATCTAACTCAGCAGGGAATGTCCCCACTGTCACTGCCTTTTTGTATAGTGCAAAGAGAGGGACGGTTAATTGACCTCAAAATTTACAGTTATATTTCACAAGGAAACTGTCTGGGCCTGTAGCTTTCCTGAATTTCAATTCAGAAAGGACCTCCCTGATTTCCTCAGCATCTAGGGGTAAATCTAAGTCTTCTTGATCTGTCACAAAGAGATACAGTAGTGGGATGTCTTTCAGGATGGAACTGTCCTCATCATTATGAGGAAGCTGGAGGAGTTGTGGTCCCAATAGCAGGCAGCAAACATCTCTGGAATGTCTGTGGTGTGTGTGTGTGTCCCATCCCTTGGTTATCAAGAATACTAGGTGCAATAGGGGTAGTCATGCCCCTGGTGGCAAGTCAATAGAGCAATTCACAAGACTTATTGCCATGCTCTATATAGGGAAGCCCTTCAGCACCAACATGCCTCCTCCAGGGCTAGGTGATGCAACTATTCTAAATCTAGGGTTAATTTCTGTAGAAGCCTTATTGATTCATCTGGTATGTCCTTGTGCATGTCAGTATCCATGTTTCTAACTCAGACATGAGGACTCATTTCTTGTGTTCTTGTTTGTGGACGAAGGCTACAGGACCTAGCACAGCTGTGCTCCTAGTAAACATTATGCAGTAATTGGCAAGTAATCAGCTAACATTCCAAGGAATATAGAGCTGTAGCACACCTGCACTCTGATTACAGGCTATACAGTAATTTAGGCTTGCTGGATGTGGCAGATTGAGATGCCCCATCAATGACTTCCCCCATAATGTCACCAGTAAACAAATGTCCCCCAAGGTATGTTGCAACATGGGGCACACCTTGCTGACTTTATTGGGGAGACTTTCCTTGGTCCCTCCCCACATGCAGGAATACCAAGGCTGCTGCCCGTGACCACATTCTGCAGCTGCGAGAGGCAAGAAATGCCCACAGCACCCCACCTCTTTTAGCATTAGGGAAGGTACATTCCAGTTTATCAGACTTCTGTTTGGTCTATGCTCAGCCGCCAGTGCTTTACACATGATCATCACTGGGATTTTGAAGGGTATCAATCGGGTGTTTTTTTCAAGGATGACATTTGGATATATGGTCAAAATGAGAGTGATCTTAACACCGCTTTGGAACACTGCATAAAGACAAATGTGTTTTTGCTGTTGGTGAAGTGGACTATTCAGGATATCACATCCCTAAAGACAGTATTCAACCCTAGCATGATTTGGTTAGTGCTATTGTCAATGTTAAGGTTACTGCTGATAGGGACCAACTAAGGTTTTTCATGGGCATGGTGGAATACTATGCTAAATTTGTTAAAGATTTTGCCCAAAAAGTGGAACCTTTAAGGGAGCTATTGAGGATATCAGGGGGAGTGTGTTCCAAATGTAGGGAGAAAATGCTGAAAACCTGGCCCCACCTTTCCTCTTCCATTTGCTTCGAGGAACAGTAAGAAAGGTCATGTATGCTGATCTAAGATGATGATTAGGGATGTGGTGCTGAATTATTCTAGAGGACATAAAGGCCAGACTTTTGTCATGAAGAGACTTAAAAATAATACAGCCTGATTTAAAAATAGCTCTCTGTGCTACAGGAAACCAATGTAGATTTTCCATCAGCGGCTTAGCTTTGCAATGTCTAGCCTGATGAAAGACCAGTCGGGGAGCCTGGTTTTGTGCTAATTGCAGCCTATAGTTTAGGCCAATTGGATAAACCTGGATCACTTCGGGTAGCTTGGTCTGAAAGACAGTAAAAGAATTTAAGATCTTAAATGTTCAAGATAAATGACACTAAAAGACACAATTAAAAAAAGCACAAAATTAGGACAGTATTATACGGTCAATTCCCTAAAGGCAGTGGTAGAAACAGAATCTTGGAGTAAGAAGTCTCTAAGCATCCATATTTGAACTGAAAGAAATATTAACAACTACACCACCAAGGAAATAGGGCCATATGTATGACCATAGCATTTTGCAACACGCAAATTGCGACAAAAGGCTTTTGCAATTTGCGACCCCATTGGGAATGGCTAGCACTCCCAGGGATGGTGGCCTGCTGGGGTCAGCAGACCACCATGTCTGGGACTGCTTTGTCAAAAAAGCAGTTTTTTAAAAAATTCAGGCCATTTTCCTAAAAAGAAAAGAGGATGCATTAAAAAAATTAAAATGAAACTATTCAGTTTAATTTTTTAAGGGCAGGCAGTGGTCCCTTTACCCAATAAACCCCATAACACACACCGAAAAAAATAACACAATTACCATAATTAATTGTCAGTTAATTAGTTAATATAAATTAACAACAAATTATTAGTTAATTAAACATAAATTACTTCCAACCCTTTACCCCTATAAACTCCAAAACCCGCACCTAAAATTAATTACACAATTTCCATACTTAATTTTCAAACAATTAATTAGTATTAATTAACAACCACTTAATGATTAATTACAAATGAATGACTTCCCACAATTAAACCTATAAAATCTAAATTAAATAAATAAAAAATATTCATTAATTTATTATAATTAAATTACTTCCCACCCTATTCACCTATAATCCGACAAACCGCGAAATGTAATTAAAATAAAATTGATAACTACTAAAAATGTAACACATATTAAAAATCAATACTTATACAAAAAACACACATCACACACATTTAAAATATAAACTAAAATACATAACACTAATAAAAAATCAATATTTTAAACAACTATATGTTTGCGAAAAATATTGACTTCTATATTTTCTAAAACAATATTTCTTACCTTAAATTCGATATTCTTCACCACGATATTCTTGCTATTGATATTTCTGGATCATGATATTTCCAGCTTGATATTCTGTCTCAACACAGTTGTAGTTGTAGGTAAACATAGAGTGTGATTGCAGAATTTCTAGTAAGGGATGAAAAAACATTTTGATGAGAGTGAGGTAGGGTCATTGATATGGTTGATTGTTCATTACCTTCCCAAGAATGCTTGGGGCTAGAGGGAGGTTCAGTCAAAGGTACCGAAAAAAAAGAGCGCAATGTGTGCTGGGAAGGAAACACCTGCTCGCAGTGACACAGGTGGCTTGCACAGTCCACCAAATCCAACACACATGAGCAGATGTGAATTCCTGTAAGGCATACTTGCTGAACTTACTGGGGCTGGAGCTAGCTGGGCAAGTCAGTATGTATGTTCTTTCGAGCAGTATCACTTTATGAAGTTCATTAAAATGTCCACTAATTTCTGATTTTGAATAACATATCCATTAAAAATGCATGGATAATTATAGGTTTTCAGAGATTTACAAAGATAATGCACTATGGTGGTGATACAAATCCATGTGATTATATAGCAAAGGATGTGTGTTAAGTGAAACATAACAATCGCACATGAGTTGCACACTTGGGGGAAGATTGATCATTATTTGATAGAGCACAATGCAGCCAGTCAACTTTCAGTGCTGCTCTTCATCAAATGGAGAGGGTATGATTGGGCCATTTCTACCTGGATATGGGGAATTCTGCTCTCTCCATGTGCTGGCGCACACAGTGCTGGCTAGGAGAAATGCAGTCACTTTGCGCTACTGTGGAAAGCGGCCTGCATTGCAGGCAGGATTGTTTTTGTACAGTTAGGGACAGCCTTCCTGCACAAAAACAATCCTTAGAGGAGTTCTCATCTTACAAAGTCTGCTGCAGAATCCATGACAATTAAACAGAGAAAACAACATGGAGAAATATAAATATCTATCTTAATTATGCACCTATCAGGAAGGCGTACCATTTTGATGCATCCGTAGGTTTATCAGTCTTGGTAAATCTGAGAATGTACCAAAAAGCATAGCTGGATGCGGGGGGAACACCCAACCTCCACCCAACCTTCACCCAACCTCCACCTGTGTAACCCCTTCCCGGTGCAAAGTAATGCAAGGCAGTGACTTGCGCTGGCATGCGTTACTTGGGATTTACTAAGCCATGCAGGGCCAAGTAAGGTAGTCTTGCATAGGTTGGTAATTCTGACTTACAGATTGCGTTGCCCTTGTGTCACCTTGCATGATGCAAGGGCAACATAATCATACATTTATAACTTTGCTTTTCTTACAACTCCATTCCATCCTAGAAGAAAAGGATTTAAATCATTTGTGTTAGCATGAAAACATATATGCTCCAGCAAATATTTATTCAGAGTATGATGTATGAGCGGAGTGTGTGATATGTCCAGCATAAGTTTACTCAGAGGTTAAACAACAATCTGGAGGGATAAGAAATGAGTCACTTAGAATTTGTAATTAAAATTAGTATTTATACAGCGCTTACTCCCCTTGACGAGGCGTCAAAGCGTTTTTTGGCAGGTAGCATCCTCAAGGATTAGTGGTGAGTTAGTTTAGGAAAGCGTGTTAATATGAGCGGAAGACACGTAGGTAAGTTAGTTAGATTAAAAAGGATAAAGGAGGGACAGAAAATGGAAGCATGTAGAAAGTGTTTATTTGGATATCAGACTAGTAGGTCAAGGTTTGGGATGGGGAAATAGTCTCTAGAAGTAAATTAGGGTGCAAAACGAAGCATTGGGTGAGTCTAAGTCGGGATAATGAGGGGAAGGGTTGAAAAGGCTTGTTTGGGAAATCTGAATAGCAAATGGAGATTTGAGATGTTGCAAAGAGGGACAGAGGAAGGAATAGTCTTGAAATGGTTATTTTGGAGATCATAGTAGTAAAATTAGGTTTGGAATGAGTCCAAAAGTGGAGGTAGAGGATGTATTAAGGAAGGTGTTTGGTGAGATATAGGGTAGGGCATTGGAAAAGGATCAAATTATTTTTCTCTTTAATTGTTTTGTTTTTTGCAGTAGGAGTAAACTAATAAATGTATAGATAAATGGGGACATGGAAGGTATACATTTTTAACTTTAACTTTAACTTTAAATAAACTTTATTCGGTTAATTAAAACCATAAAAGCAGAACATCGTACATGATATCAAGTTAAGATACAATTAAACATGTATGAAAAAAGATTGCAACTCCTTCATAAGAACACAGTAAAGACTTTTTGTTAAAAATTTACCAAATTTAAAAATGAAAGATAGATATGGTAAGTGTCCCTTTCAGCGTGTTTAGGTAGATTCCGACAAAGTTTGCAAATATCAAATTTGGTGATTCTTAGTAGCAGCAGTTCTTAATTTATTTTGTCTGGCAGCTGCTACCAGAAAACAGGCAACCCCATATGTGACCTGTACCGAGCTCAGCATCTGTAAATATAATAATGCTGGCCGAACCTGGACAAAGTTCAGATCTTTCAGGATAGGGACCAGGAATTTTTTCCGAGCCACCAGGTAATGTTCACAGAGCATGACCAAATGAAGGGTGTCCTGTATAGAAAAACAATCACAGGTACAGGGGGGTACGTTTTCTGGTGAACCCCACTTTGACTGCGAGCCAAGCACAAGGTGTATTAGGTTGAACCTGAACCTTATAAGTAAAAAGCGATGATAGGGCTTGGTGACATATTTCAGATAAGGTTCCATGGCTGTAGTTGAGGAAAGTTGGAAGAGTGAACGTACCATTGGTTTGCCAAGTTCAACCATTTCCCTTTCACCCTCCAACAAATTTTGGAAATGCAGTTTGACCCATTTTACATCCTCTTTTTTTAAATTATGTGGCAGAGAGTACATTTCTGGACGTCCTAGCCTCGCGCATGCCGCTCTAACATACGCCAGCCACGGGATGTTATCGGCTTTGTCCAGAGACATACAGTCTTTAAGAATACAATGATTTAGGCTGATTTCCTCATTTGTCCAGGTTTTAACCCAGCATAACACTGGGGACATTTTTAGGAGGTCAGTAACGTGGCCCAGGCCTATTTCATTATGAATTGTATGTATAGGGGATGAATTTGGGAGTGATAACAAAGCTCGTATGAAGTTGTTTTCTGCGATTTGTATACCTGGGCTTGCAACATAGCCCCATATAGCAGCTCCATAGGAGGCAATTGCCAGACATATAGCTTTGTAGATACGAGTCATGGCTTCCATGGGTCTTGAGCCCAATCTTTTGGCGAAATGCAGAAGGGCTGTGGTGGATCTGGTAACTCCATTCTGTTTTAGCCTCATTTGTGCGCCCCACGTTCCTTTCTCATCAAAAGTGACGCCCAAGTAGCAAAAGAAAGGGACCCTGGAGATTGGTGAGCTGTTACAGCTGAAGGACCTGATCTTCGTGTGTTTCTTTCGCGAACCGGTAACCATGACATGAGATTTGGCAGTGTTGATCTTAAGGTCCAGTGCTTCCATAAAGAGGCCAAAATGATCTAGTAGTTTTTGGAGGCCTGTGCCAGTCCGAGCTAAGAGGACGGCGTCATCCGCGTATAGGAGGACCGGGATAGGAACCCCCCCCATACGTGGAATATCCGGGGTGACTGAGTTCAATGTTTTCCCCAGGGAGTTGATGTACAGTGTGAAAAGGAGAGGTGCCAGGATACAACCTTGTCTAACACCTCTCCCGGACTTAAACTTCGCTGTGCACCTCCCATCCCTGTTCACCCTAACAGAAGCAAACAAATTTAAATGAAGGTCGTGCAAAAAATTGACCAGAGTTGTGTCCAAACCCATATTGCGCAAAATAATCCACAGTTTTGAGCGGTTGACCAAATCAAAGGCGGATGATAAATCCATAAATCCTAAGTAAAGAAGCCCCCCCTTCACCACAGTGTACTTACTAATAATAAGATGAAGGTTAAGACACTGGTCCATGGTCCCTCTGTGTGCCCTGAAGCCATACTGTAGGTCCGACAGGATCCCGCTCTCCTCAAGCCAATCCCCAAGCCTTTGCAAGATGACTCTGCCCAGGATCTTGACGGCAGAGTCCAGCAAGGAGATTGGCCTGTAGCAGGCCGGGTCCCCCCTGTTCCCCTTCTTGAATATAGGAACGATGATGGAGGTGGACCAAGAGGAAGGGAAGCCAGCTGTGGGTATAGCGTTAAAAACATTCGTTAATATCTTTGACCAAAATTGAGGGTATTGGATGTAGAGATCTGCAGGGACCCCATCAGGGCTCGGGGCCTTGTGTTTACTTGTGTCTTTAATCGCCCTTTCAACCTCCAAGGTGCTGAATTCCATTACCAAGTTGGGAGAGTCATGGGCACTATCAGGTGAACCAGGTGCTGTGGATTCGTAGATATTTTCAAAGTGGCCTAACCATCTGCCATCTTCTATCACACAATCCATGTCAGTTTTCCCGTCTTCGGAAAAAAAAGGCTGGTTAACAGTGGCCCAGAACTTTTTACTATCTCTCAAAACATCCAAAGATAATAGATTTTCCCACGCTTCCTCCTTAATTTGAGATTTGCGATTGAGAACTGCGATTTTATAATCCTTCCTTAGGTTAGCCATTAAAGCCTGTCCCTAGGTTTTTGTTTTAGGGCTTTCAGCAGGGCCGTGTGTTTCTGCGAGCATTCCTTGTTAAACCATTTATAAGTTTTCTTGTTCCTTTGCCCAGCAGACCTTAACTCCAAATTCTTGGAGATCCTTGCACAAATCTCCTCATAGGCAACCACAACCTCAGATCCCCGGGCAGTTGGATCCAGGCACACTGCCATGTTGGCTTCGGACTCTTGGGCGAGTAACTGGAAGAATTGTTTGGGAACTACCTGCTCCCATTTTAGTCGCCTTCCCTGGTCTTTAGTTTTCAAGTCCTTTGGGGCTACCACGTCTGTCGATATACGGGTCCGAAAACAATCTAGATCCAGCAACAAGAGAACAGGATTGTGATCACTGAAACTAGCAGTGACCACCGTGTACTCGCGTGCCTTTGCCAAAACCCCAGATGATACAAAAATAAAATCTATGATGGTATTGGCGTCTTTGCCCACAAAAGTTGGGGCTCTGGGATCCTTCTTACTTTGATCAAGTTCAAATAAATTTAGATTCGCTAAGAGAGACTCAAGACACTCACCCTCCATTGTATGCACGAAGTGGGGAATGGCTTCTGTTGGTAGGCCCCCATATCTATCGTCAAGACAATCTCCCTCGCAGGGGTGAATGTTAAAATCACCCAGGATTATCATCTCTGGGGCAGGGGAGCAATCATATCTATAGGCTGACAAGAAGTTTAATAAAGAAGTCAAATGTTCATTCACACAGGAGGACTCCTTTGAGTTGTAAAAGTTAACCAATAAAAAAGTTTGGGAATCAGGTAGGGTCCATCCACGACTAGCGTGTTCGCGGATACGGTTTCTATTTGTTTAAATACTCCTACCAGATCCAAGGAACACAGTGTTAATAGACCGCCTTTTGCTCTTCCTCTTGCACCAGAAACTGCGGGAGTGGAAAAACTGCAAAAACCATCCAGTGCAAAGTTTGTTGTGGTATCCCATGTTTCTTGAAAACCCATAATGTCGTATTGTTTTACAAACCCTTGCCAAATAGGGTCTAGAGCCTTTGAATTTAAACCTGCCACATTCCAGGTGAGAATTTTACAAAGCGCCAAAGGAACGGTAGGGGGAATAGGTATACTCTGGCTCTCAAACTCCCCCAGACTCTTATCAGGGGTAGAAGGAAGATTACCTATGGGCGGGTCTGTTGTTGTCACAACCTCGCAGGGAGAAGTTAAGATGGTCTGAGGTCTCCTTCCCTTTGGGGGCCCTGTATAAGTCAGTCAACCCAATCTGTGGTTGAGAGACATTGAAAGCGATTCGCCATTGGGAGATACAGGGGATTAACAGGACCATTCAGCTGTTGAGGGTAATGATAGGGTTGAATGAAATGCGGGCCAAAAAAAGGGCCACCTTGCGGTGGTCTGCCTCCTCTGTTCCTGGCCAAATTCCATCCCCCGTCCCAACCCTCCTCTCGACCGGGGGTTTGTGAATCCCAGGGAAAGTTGGATTTCTGTCTGGGTTTACGGACGTTGGGTCCCTTAAACCAACTCCATCGATTGTCGACTTGATTTTGTGGGAGATAGAAATATGAAAGTGGTCTAGCAGTCACCGTGCTCGCCTGGTATCTGGGAGCCCTACTGCTACAAATAAAGTCTACGACCTCAGTGTTCTCGAAGGTGACCACTACACAATCCCCTGGAAGATTTTTCCTATTATCTCCTACCCATGGAGCTCTCTCTATCATCAGGCAGGGCGGGGCGGTCAGGGAGAGCGGGCCAGGTGACTTGGCCTCGGGGTTGCCGGGACTCCTGGGAGAGTGAGTCCCGGTCCCCACGCTCGCAGCCCTGTCGCTCGCGCACTCACCCTGCAGGGGCCAAGCCTTGGATGGGCAGACGACGGCGAAGCGGGACCCGCGAAGCGGGTTCTGCGAGGTGCAGTCAGAAAATCCTTCCCTTGAGCAGCAGCAGCCGATCCCTCCTTTTGGCAACACAGTAAGAGTCTGTTATGGCGTCCCAAGCAGCAGCACAGGCGGAGTCCTTTTCTAAAGCAATGCAGGGCGGGGCGGTCAGGGAGAGCGGGCCAGGTGACTTGGCCTCGGGGTTGCCGGGACTCCTGGGAGAGTGAGTCCCGGTCCCCACGGTCGCAGCCCTGTCGCTCGCGCACTCACCCTGCAGGGGCCAAGCCTTGGATGGGCAGACGACGGCGAAGCGGGACCCGCGAAGCGGGTTCCGCGAGGTGCAGTCAGAAAATCCTTCCCTTGAGCAGCAGCAGCCGATCCCTCCTTTTGGCAACACAGTAAGAGTCTGTTATGGCGTCCCAAGGTATACATGTAAAAAGAAGGTACTATATCATATATAAAAATGTAGGTTATACATAATAGACTCAGACTTTCAAGTATCGCTGTACTTCAAGCTAATTTATATGTGTTTATTGATTTTTTCCCTTTTAATAATTCAAGCAATTGTAGATACATAATTATGATAAAAATGTATGGATTGTGATATATAAATAAACGGAGAGCCATAAGCATCTAATCAAATACCTTATATGAAAAACTATAGGTAGTGTTCCCAGATCCTCAGGCCAGGTGGCTAGTGGGTCATAATTTTTCCAATCACCACATGCAAGTATTTCCATTTTGGAAGTGTTGAGTTTGAGATGGCTCCATGTCATCCACTGATCAATGGCTCTGAGGCAACGGGAAAATGTGTTGGTTTCCGATGTATTTGGAGCTTTCCTGATTAAGGACTATATGTGTGTCATCTGCATAGTTATAGCATGTGAGGTGAAAATCATTGATCATTGCCAGTAATGACTTCAAATAGATGTTGAAGAGCATGGGTGAAATTATAGTGCCTTGAGGGACCCCTGCTTTTGTGAAGTACGGTTTGGATGAGACAGGGGTAGAATGTATGACATGTGTTCTGTTTTGAAGGCAGGATGTGATCCAGTTGATAGTAGTCCTTTCCATGCTGGCTTCATAGAGTCTTTGTATTAAAGTGTCATCTCATCAATAATGACATTTTGCTATTGCTTTCAATGGTGATGCATGATGGGATATCTATATAATGCTTTAGCATACTTGGCTTAATACTGTGTGTCATCCTTTCTCTTTTTTTATGCAAGGTCACACAAATAGAGCACATATGTCACACAGATCCAAACAAAGACATACACTGCTAGAGGTTTTTGCCCTTGATTGGCATTAGTACACACTGAAAAGTTGAAAATGTGCTTTGACTGTTGTTCTTCAAAAATAGTGCAGGGGCACACGATATAGGTGGTTAAAGGGTGTTTGAAATCATACAGTCTGATTACCTCCTGCTCCGAATATATCCCTCTGGAAGTCCACATGGAGATGTGTAGACTCTGTGGACAGATTTAAACACAACTGGCACAATGCAACACAGCAAGACACCTAACTCTGCTGCACTGGGTCAAATGGGGAATGCAGGAATGCACCTTATCTACTAATGTATGATGCATTACTGCACTCTGCCTGTGCTGCTGCACAAAGAGCAGCCTGGCCCTAAAGCATCCACTTTAGTGCCATGGTGCAGGTGTGCCTGCTTTACAAGCAGGATTATTTTTGTGCTGGAATGGAGGCCTTCATGGACAAAAACAATAATTTGAGACGTTTCTCCTATTTTGAAATATGCGGCAGAAGGCAGCAGACTTGAAAAGTGGACAATGCCAGGTGAAATAAATATATTTTCCTTTGTTTTGCCTCTTTTGGGAAGAGGTAACATTTTGACACCTTTTCAGGTTCACTGCTCTCTTTTCATCTGGTAATGCACAGAAATGCATGGATGGATGGATGGGAACACCACTCGCCCCACATGTAACATCTTCCTGCTGCTGAGTAACATATCCCAGTGCCTAACACTGGCTTATGTTACTCTATATTTTCTAATCCATACAGGGCACACAAGGTGGCTTTGTGTGTCTTACTGTATCAAATATAAGTAAGTGCATCACCCTGCATCGTCTTGCATGACACAAGGACAATGCAAATCCTTAGCAAATATGGGCATGTACTCATAAGTCACACACCTATCTATAGGAAAAATATCTTCTGTATCGTCATATCAATGTACATGTTACCATGTTACCATGAATTGCTGAAATTGGTACTGAAAAAAGAAATTACTGTTATACTTTGTACAGGGAAATATACTCTCAAACAATTATGTACTCCAGAACAATGACACATACACCTGAGCCCTGCTAATTTATGATTTGTGCATTTTTGATATGCTTAACATAAAGAAACAGCACAAGAAGAGAGTTAGTATATCTGTAGGCTGCAGTATGGGCACATATTTTGTATGCTGATGTTTATAAAGGGGGGCCTGAAGTTTAAGATGTTTTGTGCTAGGGATAGTTGAGTAGATATAAATATTTTATTTGATTGGGTAGAATTTAGAATAGCATTAGTAGAGTAGTGTTAGTGTGTTAGTGATAGGTAGGATTACTTCAGCATGCTGTGTTGTGAATAACATGTTTTAGCTATAATTGAGCCCTTGATATGCCTATGTAGGATACAACAGATTAAGTATATAATTATTGTTAAGGTATGTTATGTTGCGAACATAACCTTTGCTGCTTTATCATTTAGGTACACACTCAGCAAGATGTTTACACGTGTTCATTTAAACTAACATACTCTTACTTTAGACACAAGCAAATATTAGGTAGACTGTTAAGCACCTCAGCCCCAATTGCCAGGCTAGTGTACTCCTTGTGTGACTCAAAGAGTAGATGACGTTTCATTACAATTTTAGAGAGGTAGCATTCAAACATTGTCATGGAAATGGTGCACTATGAGTTTGCTAGTGGCAAAACAAACGTTCATTGCTGGTATTTGTTGGTGTTGTGAATATTTAAAGACTATGTATGTCATTCCTGAAGAGACTGATTAATATTCTGACATATGTGTTAAGAAATATGATAATGCTAGCATGTGTTTCAACCAAAACTACAAACAAGTCTACGGAGATTAGAGTAAAGCCTGACATTCGTGAATCATAGCTGTCTCCAATGTGATTTTCATGACTGATTGTCACTATCAAAGTACTACAATATTGTAATGTTGAGCCTTCTTCGATATATCGGGAAGGGCCATACAGAATACATGGAGTGATCACAAGTATGAAGTTGGCATCATGATATACAACTTAGACAATGATTGTGACTATTTGACATGCTATAAGCAAATGAATACCAGCAAAGACTGCAATCTACATTTTCCTATCTCTGACTTCTGGTAAAGAAAGAAGGTCAGACTGAAACTTCATATAAATCTAGTCCTCTTGTTTTTTAATTACCTTATTTGAGACATTCAACATAAGTCCTTGATTGTACTAAATCCATCCATTGTTGGTGTATTTGTCGGAAATTACTGATCTCTTGGTAGAATTCAAATTCTACATAAACAAGAGAATTGCTAAAAATTTAAGTTTGGTAAATTATAGCAGTTGTCTTATGCATGATCAATATCGATGTTGGACCTGGGGTGGAAGTGACCCTTAGAGCTGACATATGTGTACAATCTTGTTTCATGTCGCTGATTGATGGCTACCATATTAGAGTTCAGAGCCTCGATTTTCGTAAGGAATAGCTGCATCACAAATACAAAAACACTCTTCTCATATTAGTATAGTCAATAGTTTTACTATATATTGTTGTTATCCACATTTATTTCATGGGGAACCTATTTTAATGTAAGTTTGTTGGGAACGAGAAAAGCCAAAAAAACATAACAGCAATTACATAGTGACAGAGAAAAGAAATTCTTCACTTAGGGGCCGCTTATGATCTTGTTAGGAAGGCCTCCAGACGGGTTCTGGAATGAGAAAATCCAATTCGGAGCCTAAGTTTCCGACCGAATCTTCCCCTGTTTCGAACGACCAAGTATGATGTATCATGTTAGGTCCTTTTCTATATTGTCAAACGACACAAGATGTAAAACCTAATTTCGAAAACAAGCCCAGAAAATGGTTAGAACTAGTGTAAGTCTTTATCTAACGTCCCAATGGAATGTATTAATTCTACACAAATCATCCTCTCTTAACGATATTAGTCAGTAGTATATTTCCAGCTTACGAAGTGATCGGCAACACGCAAGCATCTGTCCATACGGTGCTCCTGTCCGCGTCCTGGTATTGTTCCTTTTTATTAAAAGCACGTAATGGCATAGGCTAGGGACAAGGGACTAATGTTCAGAGAAGTCCCTTTTAGGTTGAACCATCACAGCCATGTTGGTCGTGTTTATGGTTTAATTCTTTCAATGTATTTACGTATCCAATAGGATTAGTAAATCAATATTCTATGTTAACGTCTGAATAAAAGACCTAGGGCCAGATGTAGGTCGGTCGGTAACGGCCGAAAATCGGTATTTTCGGCTGTTACCGATCGGTAAATAGGTTATAGGTATGTAGGGGGCATTATTTTACAGAATCGGTAAAATTACCGATTCGGTAATTTTACCGATTCGGTAAAATAAAAAATCGGTAAATTTACCGAATGTGAGCCACCCAGATGTAGGTGGGACTCTTCAGAGTCCCAGAGACCTTACCGAATCGGTATTTTACCATCAAATCCAATTTGATGGTAAAATACCGATTCCGGTGTGCATGCACATTTGTGCATGCACACCTATGCCATGTGACAGGCAGATCTGCCCTTAGGGCATGTATGCCTGCCACATGGCACCCAAGCCTGTTTTGGGGGTGCCAGAGGGTGTCAAAGTGACACCCCTTGCACCCTTGTGAAAAGCGGTATTTACCGATTCGGTAAATACCGAATCGGTAATGCCCATTAATTCCTATGGGCTTCAAAGCCCATAGGAATGAATGGGCATTACCGATTCGGTATTTACCGAATCGGTAAATACAGAAATAATCCGATTCGGTATTCCAGCACATCTGGAATACCTACATGTCCACCCCATAGATTTACCGATTTTTTATTACCGAATCGGTAAAATTCGATAATTAAAAATCGGTAAATCTATTTCACCTACATATAGCCCCAAAAGTCAAGAGTCTTATATATAGGTCATCCTGTTTATATTAAACTAAACGATCCAAATGGACATATAAGTTCTTTACATATTCTCTGTCTTTTACTCATCGATTATATTTGGAGAAAGTCACACACATTGGATGCTTTCTCTTTTATATAAAGTCCCACAGTTTGAATATAGCATCTGATAGCCAGAAACCGGTCCTAGGATGCTTGATTCCGGTCCAGGAAAGACATGGCTTGGCAGTTCGGGCTGGACTGTTCCCATGAGGCACAGGGTCAAGGCTGATTTGCATATGGCCATGTCGGAACTGGGGTGGTGTGGAGTGCAAAAAAACGATAAATTTAGGCCCAGATCTCTGTACTGGGGTGAATGTATGACATCGTTCTGCATTCTGTCCATCAACTGTTGTTTTTGCATTTGTCACCTGGAGTGGGATGGGTATGCTCAGACGTGAGTCCCATGCTCTCCACACCACTGGAGTCAAGCTATCCTGGCTGACGACGGCTGATAGCCAGAAACCAGTCCTAGGATGCTTGATTCCGGTCCAGAAAAGACATGGCTTGGCAGTTCGGGCTGGACTGTTCCCATGAGGCACAGGGTCAAGGCTGATTTGCATATGGCCATGTCTGAACTGGGGTGGTGTGGAGTGCAAAAAAATGATGGATTTAAGTCCAGATATCTGTACTGGGGTGAATGTATGACATTGTTCTGCATTCTGTCCATCAAATTATTCTAGATTGTGCCGCTAGAGGGAGCCTGTGAGTTACTCGAGGAGGCCAGAACGCCATCTTCACAGTTGCGAGGTGGTTGCGGCACCCGCGGGTCCGTGAGAGAACCGCAAAAGGGCTAAGAATCCAGCAGTTTCCACCGGACTGAATCGTATCAAAACACAGGCGCGTGCGTGAGCGAGGACAAGTTTCCCGAGGTGCCTGAAAATCAGCCGAAAATCAGCCGCCTCCCACGCCACGTCCGCTCGCTCTCCCACTGCTCTCCCCCTGGCTGACCCGTACTGTGTCTGATCTGTGGCCAGTCTTGCTGCCTGGCCAGGCCTCGACCATTCATTGATACGGCTGCACTGAGTCTACCACACGGTGAGCGGGGAGAGTGGGGGGGCTGGAGGGAGAATAAGGGAGCAGCAGGCTGTGGGCAAGTGGGCAAGTGAGAGGTGAGAGCCCTGGGGGGTGTATTCTGCGTGTATTTTGTGTGTTTCAGGCACGGACTCTGGACTAGTAGCCATCTGGCACACATATCTCTGAGCAAACTCCCTGCAAAACTCTGCAAACCCCTGTAAAACCCTGTAAAACCCTCCTAGAAAACATAATAAAAGAAAGAAGAAACGGCACAAGGACATGTCCAAGGATTAAGCGTGATGTCCACGGCGGCTGGCAGGTGTGAGCGCTGTATCAAGCGCTGTGATAACAACACCTGCTAGCAGGAGAGGGCCCCTTTGGTTTTTGGCTCTTCAAGAAAACCATTTGCGTCACCATTTCTGTCATCAATTGTTAGAGCTAAAGTGCGGTTGGTAGGCGTGAGCGCTGTGTCTTGCTTCGAGCGCTGCGATAACAACACCACCACCGACACGGCTCAGTTCACCCACCCGGGCCTCACTCTTATTGAGCACAGCCTTGAACAGCCTGAACAGTCTTGAACTATAGGGGAATTGGAGCGTGTGAGGCCCACGACCTGAGGCAGGGCAGTGTGCTGGCCCATCTTCGTGATCCTTCTTAGAGGTGCACGGGATCGTAGCCCGCGCCCTTATCGTCCTACTACCCAGCAAGCATCCAACGCAACGCAGCAGAGAAAAAAAACCTATATATACCAAGAAATTACAGGAGAAATAATGAGGACCAGAAACTCTTCCTTATTACAGGCCCAGACACAGGCAAAGCCTCGCCCTCACAGATCGGCCCGAAGACGGAAGGCAAAACTCTTCTACCCCTCGGGAGTAGGGGAGCTCCACCCCGGGTCAATGCTTTTGGAGGGGGCCCCCGCGGATTCCTCTGGAGCCACCGGAGCCACACCAACACTCCCAGGCTCATTTGTGGCCCCCCCAGCACTGTCAGCATCACCGAACACTGTATTACCGCAAATAGGGGAAGAGGGGAAGTGTCACACCACAGTTAACTTGAACCTCCGCCCTGCCTTCACAGCCCCCACTGGGCTCTCAGGGAATAGAGACATAAGATCTTTCTTGCTACCTTTGGTTACAGGCTCTGCAGCACCTTTAAGGCCTCTGAGCTGCTCATCAACTACCAAAGCTCCTGCACAGAGCCGGAGATCCACTGCGGGGCAGGCACCAGGGCCTCCCTTATCACCAACAATAATCCCTCTTCAGGGGGCAGATTTTTACAAGCTAGCATCAGCTGATAGGGCAGTATTGGGGCTTGAGCATGACAGCCCAACAACCCTATCCCAACAAGCATTAGAAAACCCTCAACTCAACTTGTCATCATATGAGGCCCTGAAGGCTGGCGTTGGCAATGGTCCCTGCTGCAGTGCATCAGCAAACAGAGAGTATACATTAGACGAATCTGGGAGCTGTAAGGTCCGTGACGAAGGAGGAGTAATCACTGCACCACCGGCCAGGCAGTCCCAATCTCCGATCTTGTTGACCTGGAGCCAGCCGAATTTAGTCCCAGCGTTCACCTCCGACCCGTGGAAGGGAGGTCTCCCCCCCCGGTGTTTGTAGACCATCTAACACTGATAAATGACACCCTCATTTCAATGACTGGAGCAGCAATCATGCACGCAGATAAGCTTGATGCCCATATTAACATCTTACAAACAGTGGCAAACTTAATTTCAGGGGTCGATGCTAAACTGGATCACTTGAACTCCCTGATTCGTAGAGCTCAGGAGAGTCCATATCTCATGCCTGAGCCCTGCAGTTGTGGTCCAATTTTAAAAAAACCTGGAAAGACTTCCGCACATTATGACCAAACTAATTGAAGACCTTAAAATAGAAGCTAGCAGGGAAAAGGATTCAAACATGCATCAGCGTCTGATCCTTCCATAAAAGAAAGCTAAAAAATGTCTTTACTAGACGGGACAGTAACACAAAATGAAAATCAATCTGCTAGGGTCGGGCCCATACCAACGAACAACGCAAACACCAGAAATGCCGCTCCAACTATATTCCAAAACTTCGAACAGCAGCAGATACCTATATCGTCCTGTTCAGACCCTCAAAAGAAACTATCAAGGAAAAATAAGATTTTTTTTTTTTTAAAAACTGAACAAGGCGATTAAAAATAAATCCATAAGGGAATGGCTGCAGCCCGGTCGCCAGATGCAAGGTCACTCAGAGCCATCGGAAACGACTGAGCCAAAAGCCTTCTCCTTAATAACAGAAAGCTCGCTCCCTGTATTTAGGTTGCTTTACACTTTCTTAGGTTGCTTTACACTTTCTTTTCAAGCTACCACTAGTCCGGTGAACCTCCCCCATTTGTTGTGGTAATTCAGGGCCGCAGGGTGCCCTGTTGATATATGGGGATATTTCCACCATTCCCATCCTTCCCTAATGTGACGGAGGAACCTGATTGTGAAGCTGAATATGGAGGTCTGAGTGAAGTGACTGCATTTTTGAGATGGAACTTAACATGGCTCCTGAGAAATATTACATCTGGATTACTGCTTACATTGCTGGTGTTCAAACAGATTGGATTAAAAACCTTTTTATGTGTGAAGCCTTTATCAAAGAGTGATTGTAAGTGACAAGTAGGGACAATTAAAGTGCCTGTTACATTGGAATTTTGCCTTGAGGAAGCCCTCAACAGGGCGAAACGCGCGTCAGCTGTGAAGCATTTTGTATCAAAAGAAAAAAAAGTCAAATTTGTCTACACAACGCAACTCCTTTGGACTAAGAAGAAATGTTTGTACAAGGACACAAAGCTAAGAAAAGTGCTGAATGCACAAGGATAAAAGTAACTTGTAGTGATGTACGCTGGTGTTTCTTTCTTCTAAATCATGTACCTTGTCGTAAAATAGGCCTGGAGCCACCTGGGTCCACTTACGGCGGTGCCTGCCATCCGTAGATCTCAACGCACCCAGCGCTATCACCCTTGCCAACCTTTTCAACATACCTCCCTCCAAGCGCACACATACCGGATTGTGATCACTGCAAATCAATTTGACACCTGTAGCATGGGGTTATTAAAATTCACAATTGTACAATCACCCCCCCCCCCCCCCCCCCAGGTTTCTTAGTATTTCCCAACCAGCCCACTCGGCGTACCATAATAATATTTCGTTCCATCGATGGGCCCACAGAGGTATTGTTAGACAGCCAATGAATTACCTTATTCTTAGGTTGGGAGAAGTTGACATTGTACCTTGTGAGAGTGGCGGGACATTCCCCAAAATAACCACCAAAGGGGAAGATTCAGTCGGTAAATTAATAGCTGCTAGATTCTGCAGGGCATTAGTAGAATGTCCCTGCGACATTCCCACATTTTTCCTCAGATCGTAAGTGGCTTGTCCATGTTGATTTGCTAATGGGACCCCATTCAATACCAAACCATCAGATCTGCCATTGGGCATTCCCCCCATACTTCCAGAGGCCACATTTACGCCACAGGGCGGAATAAGACTAGGAGAACGAGAATCCCCGGTTACCCCATATACAGGCAAAATGCCTGATGCAGATTTGGGCTTTATTGACTCTGTTATAACACTATTTGGTAATTGGATAGATTGCAAGATTTTGTGCTGGTCTGCTATACTTTGCTCTATACGATTTAATTTAGCCATAATAGGGCCCAACTTTTTCTCCAGCATACAACACAAAATAAATGAAAAAACTTCCATCGTGGGCAAGTCAACCATAGGAGACACTACTAATGAAGAAGCCCTATTATCAGGAGCAGGCTTTGGTAGCACGTTGGACTTGGCCTTTTTAGCTTGGCTACCTATTGCTTTACACTTTCTTTTCAAGCTACCACTAGTCCGGTGAACCTCCCCCATTTGTTGTGGTAATTCAGGGCCGCAGGGTGCCTTTGTTGATATATGGGTAATATTCCCACCATTCCCATCCTTCCCTAATGTGACTGAGGAAGCAAAACCCTTCCTACTTCCGATAATCACAACTGGGGACAGGGGCCTAAGGGGTACCTCCCCCAGTGATTCTGGTACAGGGGAAAGCACATCCGTAACATGGGTAACACTTCCCAATACCAGGGAGAGGGATATGCTCTGGGCATCACAAATGAGTTCCTTGGAGTGGTTATTAGACCCGCCCAGTAGGGGAAGAAGGCCGCCAGAGGGAGATCTAGAAAGGCACTTGTTACCAGTTCAATCTCCTTGTCAATGACTGAAGTAGCTCTTGTCAAGAAGGCGTCCATATTGGTTACTGTTGTTCTGGCTGTGCCTATAGTCCCCTCTTGGTTCGCCTGGCTCTTTCGCCTCTCCATGGTTACTAACCAATATAGTTACCCAAAGCTTACAGGGATAAGTTGGCCCCTTCAACTTAAAACCTATACTAAATTTGCCACAGAGGAAATGGGAGACAAGTGGGAAACTTGATAGATTGACGCCGTGATGATCCACTTCACTTGCCCAAAGGAAATAATCTACAACATATTAACCACCAGCTAGGAACCGGGATGAAAAAGAAAGTCAGCATACAAGTTAAATTATTGTCCAAGTGACTGTGATCAAGAATCAAATCAGGTGTCCCAGCCCAACCTCTTCAGGCCCCTGACGGGCACGGACCCCTGCCGCCCTTTTATGCGCCTCCTTGCGTTCCCCAACGTAGACGCGGCTTCACTGCCGCAGGGGTTGTTGGGAGACGGGGGGGAAGACCGACTGGAGACAAGATAAGGTGTGAAAAAGGCCGCTTTATTGGGAACAGGTGCATCTTACCAAAATACCACATCCTTGGCCTTTGCCGTACAAAACTAGGCCTAACTAAATATACACATACCTAACCAAACCCCCACCCCCACCCCTAAAATGTTCCCCCGAAAACAACATATACATAATTACCAACTACCCAACGCCTGCCTCAACTGTTTAAACACTTGCCATATGTACACTCCCTCCCCCTCTGTCCAGGAAACCTCATTCCTCCTATCCTACCCCCCCCCCCCTTAAACTAGGAAAAACGCCACCCCCAGCAAAATTTCACACCAGCACTTGCCCCAGCGACATCAAACACCAGCCAACCTAACCAAAGAGCGCACCTGCTCCCAACAAAACCCCTCCCGCAACTTACCCCCAGGACCTAAAAGGACCCCTCTCACCCTACAGCGAAACCCCACCCGTGCTAACCAGAGGGCGGGTGGGCGGGCCAAAAACTCTCCTGCCTACACCTCGGCTGCCGGGTCACTGTCCCCAAAATGGTGGACAGTGACCCTCCGGTCGTCCACCCCCACAAAGTCCCATTGGGGCCCATCGGGAGATGGGGGGTGAAAGACCGACCGGAGACAAGATAAGGTGTGATAAAGGCCGCTTTATTAGGAACAGGTGCATCTTACCAAAATACCACATCCTTGGCCTTTGCCATACAAAACTAGGCCTAACTAAATATACAGATACCTAACCAAACCCCCACCCCCACCCCTAAAATGTTCGACCGAAAACAACATATACATAATTACCAACTACCCAATGCCTGCCTCAACTGTTTAAACACTTGCCATATGTACACACCCTCCCCCTCTGTCCAGGAAACCTCATTCCTCCTATCCTACCCCCCTTAAACTAGAAGAAGCGCCACTCGAAAGCCCCCATTACAGCTTTTGACCCCCCCTAGGACCCCTGCACCTTCAGATACCTGCGCACCCCAATGGCATGATCCACTGCCTCTTTCAGTTGCACAATGTATAGCTCCATCCCATATCGTGACAAATGCACGCCATCCTCCCTGAAAAAATACACTGCCCCATACCTCAGCTCCGGGTGCTCCATCCTACCCAAACCTTCCTTCTCGCAGAAACCCCTCATTTCCCTGTTAATTTTCCCCCTCCAGCACCGTCTAGGGATGAATTCAGACCAAATAACATAACACCCCGCCCACTTCCTCTGAATCTCCAACAAATCCCTCTTCATCTGTTTCACCAGTGCCAGTCCCTTACACAGCACCAAGTCATTTTCTCCCAAGTGAATGACTACCACATCTGGACAGACTCCCTCTAGACAACATTGTTTAAGTCCGGCACCAACTCGTGCCAACGCATGCCCCCTTTTCCCCGCCAATGACACCTAAACAACTGTTCATCCAGCTCCAAATTGAGGTTCTTATGTTTCTCCCATTCGGCCTCTCCGCTCTCTTAACAAAGGAATGGCCCACCACGTAAATGCTCATCGCTGCCGCAGTAGGCCCCGTCACCGCACCTGCAAAGATACATATGTAAGCAATGGGCCAAACAGTCCAACCTCACTCCAATTCTACCCCCCGCATCCTGACGTATGTCCTATAACAGTCCGATTTCCAGCGTCCCAGCCGTTTGATCTCCTCTTTTCCCCAACCACTTCGCGCCGCCTCCGTCACCACACCAATGTGAAAGGAATGCGTCCCGAATTCACTCGGGTCCTCACCCATATACCGCAGGGCGTGCCACAGGACCCACAACACCTGAGCCGCCTTCACCCGACCGGCCTCTCCCCGGCCAAATACTTCAGCAGCATCCCGCGACTGTCCTCACGCCAGCCGTCTCCCCCATTCTGCAGGACACACCGCCTCTGACCCCCCAGGTCCCACCACCACCCATGTACCCTCTCCACGCTGATCAGTCTTCGACCGTCGCAAACACACCGCCACCTCCCAGCCTCGCAACTCCACCTCCCCCACCTCACCCCCGGCCGTCCTTACAACCCCACCAACTCCGACACCCGGTACGCTCCAAAAAACACCCACGACATCAGCGTGGAAAACAACACCGTCTCCGTCTGATCTCTACACACCGCCGGTAAGCGGCGCACCAAGCCTTCCAGCATCACCTCCGTAATTGGCCGCCGCTGACGCACCAGCGCCCCCTTCTCCCTCTCCCATTCCTCCAGAAGACGCGCCCCCAACTCCCCCGCCAAAGGTGCATAACCCCAGAGCTTCCCCATGAACGCCCCGCCACCAACTTCCCCGCGATCGTCACTCTCGCCAGTCCCCTGTCCATCAAACCGAGCACGAACTGCCCCACTTGCTCCTCCCGACACCACCTGTCACCTTGCCTTACTGCTCCAAAACGTAGAAACTCCTGCCAAGCCTGTTTGTCTGCCTTCCACGTGGACGCTGCCAGAGACGCCTTCACCAACTGAACGACCCACGCTCTCCCACCAACCAAAGCTCCTCTGGCACCGGCGTCTTGACCGCGGCCGCCTCCGTGGCTAGCCCATGGAACCTCTGCCACTGTGAACGAGACAAGGCATCCGCAATGTTATTGTCCACCACCAGCACATTTCGAGCTTGAAAAAGAATGTCATGCTCCAAGCACTTCAACATGAAGACACGCATCAACTTCAACACCTGCGGCTCCCTCGCGGACTGCCTGTTTACCACCTGCACCACCGACATATTGTCCACCCGGAACAAGACCTTCTTGTGCGCTAGGTCCTGCGCCCACACTGTCACAGCAAGCACCAACCGGAAAAGCTCCAGGAACGCAATACTCCTCCCCCCTGCCTGCCAGTGAGCTGGCCACTGCTCTGCGCACCATCTCCCCGCCCAGTAGAGACCGAAGCCGCCGACTCCCGCCGCATCCGACGACATCGTGACGTCCCACTCCCAGTCCTCCGGCGGCACTATGGGCACCCCATTGAACCGCCCCAGGAAAGCCAGCCACATGATCAAGTCCTCTTGTGAACCCGCCGACAGGCGCACGTGATGGTGTGGCAACGTCAGACCGGACAACGCCAGCCCCAGCCGACGGCAAAATGTCCGCCCGGGTCGCACGACGCGGCACGCAACATTCAAATGCCGAGCAGCACCTGCACTTCCCTCACCGTCACCTTCCGCCTTGCCAACATGCCACTCACCAATTCCATCATCACCGACCGTTTTCCTCCGCCAGGAGTGCTTTAATGGCCGCTGAGTCGAGCTCTATACCGAGAAAGGACAGCATCGTGCTGGGACCCTGAGTCTTCTCTGGTGCCAAGGGAACCCCCGGGTAACCCATCAAGTCTGTAAAATTGTCCAGCTGCCGCTAGCAGTCCGTCGAACCGGGCCGACCCACCAGGAAGAAGTCATCCAGGTAGTGCATTGCCGCCTCAGAGCCTGTGCGCCAGGAAAATACCCACTGCAAGAAGGAGCTGAACCTCTCAAACAATGCACACGACACCGAGCACCCCATGGGAAGCGCTCTATCCATGAAAATGAGGCCGTCAAACTGGATCCCCAGCAAGTGGGGATCCGCCGGATGCACCTGCAACAACCGAAACGCCGATATGACGTTGCATTTTGCGATGAGTGCACCCTGACCCGCCACCGTCACCAACCTCCTCGCCACATCCACGGACAAGTATGACACTGACGCCAAGTCCGCCGAGATATAATCGTTCACCGACGTGCCCTCCGGCCATGACAGGTGCTGACATGGCTGGACCCGGCTCCTTTCTTGGGACCACTCCAATCGGTGAGATGATCAAGTCTGGCAGGGGCGGCTCCAGAAAGGGGCCGACCATCCTCCCTTCCTTCACCTCCTTGAACAGCTTTTCCCGGATGATACCTCTGTGCGCGTTCACGGACTTCAGATTCTCAGCCCACCAAGCGATCCGCGGACCCTCGTACCCCAACCGAAAACCCTCCCTGAAACCCCGATGCAGCACGGCCGCATCATCCGCACGCGGATAAGCCGCCAAGAGAGGTTCGAGCTTGTCCAGCCTAACCAGTGTATGAGCCTTTGCCAATGGCACTGCCCCCTCCCCTGCCGCCCCTCCCCCCTTGCGGGAGCTGCCGCCGGTTGCTGCCCCTGTGCGGGCCCTCCCCGACCACCTAGCAGCGCACCACTGGGCATTTCTTCCCGCACTTGGTGAATTTGTGCCGAAAACGGCACACTTGCCTGAATCAGGACCCCTTATTGAAATCCCAGCAGACCCCGACGCTGGTCGGACTCGCGGTGTTCCCCGACCCCACCCCCCCCGACGGGTAGGTCGGGCCGAAAAGGGGGGCGGCGCCAGCGGAAGCCCACTGGCCGTGTAGATGGTGTGGCCAAACTTTGCCCCACTCATTGTCTGCTGATACAAGTCCACATCCAACTCCCCCCACTTCGCCTCTGGATCCGATGCCATGCGCGCCCGGAACTCCTCGTCGTAATGCGACCACGCATAACCACCGTAAGTCACTTGCGCCCGCCGCACCACGTCCATGTATTTGAACAAGGCGTCCGACCTGTCCGGTGTTCACAGTGTACACTGGCCTATATCAGAAAGGCTGCTGACCAATTCTCAATAGTCACTGACACCCTGGGGCGCCTAGCCAACTCCTGCTCTTTCTCCTTCGAACCCTCCTTGGCCATCAATTCCCTGTGAAGTAACTTCAAAATCTCCACATACTCCCCCTTCCAGATCTTCTCTTTAGTAGCCAGTGACAAGTGCGCCCCCAGTGGTTTTGCAACTCCCATATAAGGCAGCTTCCTGACGGACACGTCACAACTCTCCTTTGCCCCGCGCCACTCATGCCATCCCCCCGGACTTCGCCGCGTCCCCCGTCACGGTGCTCACCGACGCCGCGTCCCCCGCCACCCCCTCCTTCTCCGTACACACCCCCGCATTTATCACATACCTGCCCTTCACCAGTCTCACCAAATCCTCCCACCCAGCATCCGTACCCACAGACACCTGGCCTCCCTGAGGCGGGCCCAAGCCACTCCATCCGGCATCCGTACCCACAGACACCCGGCCTCCATGAGGCCCGCCCAAGCCACTCCCCAACCGTGTACCGGCCTTACCTGGCGTCAAGGCTGGCTTCCGCACCGGATCCCGCCGCCCAACCAGTTCCGCTGGGGGGGCTGTCACTCGCGGCACCGTCTGCCGGGGTCGTACCTGTAAAATACTTCCAACAGCATTACTCGTCTACCCCTCCCCCTCCCGAATTTCCCCCTCCACCTCTGACTCCAGCTCCCTGCACTCTCCTCCATCCCCCCACTGCCTCGTCTGGCCACCTTTTGTGCTCACCCTGCTCAGACCTGCCTTGTCCCTGCACGCTCTCATCAAAGCCCCCAAGTCCACGCTCTCCCTCCTCCCACTCTCTGCTTGGTTATCTGCATAGCCTGAAACATTTGCGCTCCATCCCCGTCCCCCGGCGGCCGTCTCAACCCATCGGGGGGGCGGCGGAGACCTATGGCCCTGCCATCCGCTGTCCTCACATGCATGGTCCCTCGTTGGAGCGCGCCGCCCGTACAAGGCAGAGCCAGCCCATCCTTCCGATGGGTTGCAGCCGCATGCTGCTCACCCGAGCCCCCTGCCAACTGCTCCTGCCAAGAAAAAAGCGAGGAAGTCCAGCATGCCGAGGAAAACTCACCCCCCATGCCCCCCCAACCTCCTGGCGCTCCCCTACCCCAGGCCGCTGAATGCCCCCCACCGTGCCGGGATGCCCCCAACCCCCTTCCAACCTCCGCCACCCCTCCCCCCTGCACCCTCCATCCCCCCATGCCTACCCCCCACATGCCCCACATCCCCGTGGACCCCCCCGCTACCCCCATCGCACCCACACCCCTGAGACTCCACTCTCCGTACCCCCCTTCCTTCACCCCTCCCCCGCCCCCATCCGCCCTCGCCCCCGTGGCGATGCCTCACCCCTCCCCACCCCCCATCCACCCTTGCCTCACCCCTCCCCCGCCCCCATCCTTCCTCTCCCCCATGCCAACACCGTCCTGCTGGGCCCCCCTGCGCCCCCCTCCTCCCCCGATGATGACCTCCAGTCCAGCTCGCTCTCCCCCCACCCCCCTCTCCACCTCTAACTCCTCAATAAGCAACAGGGAGCCTCCCCCCTCCTGCCGTCCCTCCAGCCCAACAACCCCGTACGCACCCTGGGCCCGCCCCCCTCCCCCCACCTCCTCCACTCCCGCACCTCTGTTCCCCGGCCCACCCTCCACACCTTGAACACTATTCAGGCCCTCCTGCCCCCCCTCACCGTGCACACCCCCTTCCAGTCCTACGGGCTCCTAACCCCCCTCCCCCCTGCCACTTCCTGCAACCGGGCACCCCTCCCCTTTTTCCTGGCACCCCCCCACCTCTCACCACACTGTCAGCCTCCCCTGCCCCCCTTGCGCCCTCCAGCAGCACCATGGCTGCCTCGATCGCACAGTCCGCCCCCCCTCACCACCCCCGCCCCCTCCACAAACACCATCGGCGCCTTCCTCGTTCCTACGCGCTTCTTCGTCGATGCCTTCCCCCTTTTGGGCGCCCCAGCCATCTGCCGACCGTCGCCGTGCGTCACTCCGCCCCTCCTCCCCGCCCCCTCCTCCCTCCGTGCTCGAGACCTCGGCGGCTCACAGGCCGCAACCGCCGCCGCGGCACCATCGGCAGCGCGCCGGGGATGCCTTACCCGCACGTCGCTGCGGAGCAGGTCAATCCTGCCAGCGTCTCCCAGCAGGCGCAGGGCTTCACGCACCCGGGGATCTGCAAACGCCTCAACCGCCATGCCGCAACTCGGAAGGTAAGCCTGTTCGTGTCCGCTTTCAATTCACAACTCCACACCTCCGCACGACACTGTAAGCGACGCACTAGCTCCACTTGCAGGCACAGCCAAGTCACCAGCCCCGCTTGCCCAAACTGCAAAGACCCTAAACTCAAACCTCCTGCCCACTACAAACGCTCCTGACGACACTCCCTGACTCCCATAAACCACCACAACTACACGACAAAAACTCCTCTGCCTACACCTCGGCTGCCGGGTCACTGTCCCCAAAATGGTGGACAGTGACCTAACATGGCCGGTCTTATACCTCCCAAGCCCAAAAGCAGCCCAAGGCAGCTCAAATCCCCCCGAGAAGCCCAACCAGCCCAAGCCTGCGCTTCCTGTCCCCTGTCACTCCAGTCCCCCCCCTTCCTCCCAGGGCCCCAAAATTCCCGGGGGGGCGAGCCTCCCTCCAGTCGGCCGCCCCCAGCAAAGCCCCAATGAGCAATGTTGTCCCCCCAGCGGCAGCGGAACAACGGCGTCGTTCGGCGGTGTCCGGTATGCAGCCTCCTCAAAGATCGTGGGGTAGACCTGTGGCACGGGCCACGGGGCAGCTAGCAGCAGCTGGCGAAGACAACAGGTGAGGGCAGGAAAAAACAACAGAAACGGGCTCCACACGGAAACCGATTTTTCATTGTTCATATGCATAGTTTCCTGTCACTTATGCCTGCTAAAATTTCGGCCGAGTGGAAATCGCACAAGCATACGTATTGCACATTAGAGTACTCCAGGAATTCTACCATTGCTGCAGATTTCCTGGAATATACATGGAATTCTTTGTGCACGTCTGAAGTGCAAACGTAGACATATAGCCTACGTGATTAACTTTCCAACATTTTTTAATGAGTTATATGAATCTGGAACTTTGTGTAATAAAGCATGTTAAGTCAATCTAACATTCAAAAGGAATGGTTCAGGTTCATGCTTGGGAAAGGAAATTATTTAATTCTCTTGTCATTTTCTTGCCAGAGGAATGAACTTTCCGTACAGTCTATAAACAGCTCAGCAAAAAAATATATAATGATGGAGTGCTGCTGAATAAATCATGTCAGCGAACACAGGAGCAGCACTGGGCGCAGGCACGAAAATGTGTAATCCCTGTATGCATTTAATTCAAAACAATTTATCATTCAAATAAACATCATAAATCCAAGGATGAAGACCGCTTTGTTTCAGACTGTTTTAGAGCACCTGCTAGATATATTCTCAGGTGGAACTCGCCTAACAAAGCAGAACACTTGAAATGAAAATGTATTGAACATGTCAATAAAGAGAGAGAAAAACCTTGGCTATCCACAATTGCGCTCACAAATCAGTTATTCAACAAAAAAGCTGAAATTTGAGAATGACAATATTTTCAGTGATTTTCTAATGCATTTCTTACTGCTAAACTAGGCAAGGACATGAGGATTAATGGAAGCAGTAGAATTCATTCAAAAACATTAGCAAACTTTTGTTAGTAGAGCCCATTATTTGTAGAAAAATGTACCTACCTAAAGGTGAGTTAAGGGCATGGAACTTGAAAAACATGCCTCTCTCCTCTTTACTCTATGTCCCTTGTGTTTATTACTCACTCTCATACTCTCTGCAACTATTTTGCCAATCAAAAGAAGCGCAGAGCCCGCTTGTAAGCCTGGCCCAAAGTCAAATGTAGTTTTCTGCTAGAATGTTTAAAGAGATTTGGATAAGCCTCTATAAGGAAATGCCTTTTTGAAATGTCATTTACATTTTGCATCAGCTCATAGAAGGTACAAATAAAGTGAGGCTGTAGGGCAGCCCCCTTCATGCATTAACATTGTTGCCAGTGTCACTTAAGCAATGTGAGTGATGACATTTCGCCACATTTCTTCTGAATCCATGTAGGATACCTAGATATTCATTTCCAGCTACCAACAACAGACCTACAAGGAGATGCTGTTTGTGCCAAGGAAAATAAGGTAGAGAGATGGAGACACCATGTTCACTGCACGTACACATAAAATAGAGGTGTATGAAATTGCGTTATTAGTTCAGAATGATGGAAGCCCCACTCAAACAAGACACACAATCCTTGTCACGGTGACCTCCGAACATTACTTAATAAACCAGTGATTAACCCTCTGGTAGCCTGGAACAAAAGCAGTCCGACTTAGCTTAGAGTCAATGTGTAAAGTATTTATCAGTGGTGGCTGCCTTTGTAAGGGGATGGGTGAGGCATGATATAAAAATGAAAAATGAACTTACCTTCTTCTCCGCCACTGCAGTTCTCTCCCGTAGTCCTTGAAGAGCACTGGAAGCACCTAGTCTCTCGGACTCTACCAGCCAATCACAATGCTGTAGGAGCAGCGTCCTTATTGGTATAAGCGGCCAAAATAGCCACTCAGGCAGTAACTGGGAGGCTAGTCATGTTCTCCAGTGGGCTGTGTAACACAGCCCAGTGGAGAACATGCCGAGTGTGCATGACTGTTTGGACGGCCCCAGAGTGCCGACCAAGCCGTCATGCATACTTAGGGAGTTGGTGTAAACCACTTCTGCTCCATCTGACCTGGGGAAGCCCAGCCCCCCCCAATATTGCTGGAGTCGGTGTCCCGCTAAGAAAAGCACAGCTCAACAAGAAGTGGGCCAACGCTTCCTTGCCTTAGCGGTATTTATGCAGCTCTCAAACAGTAATGAAGTGAAAACACAACATATGTAAAATCCTAAATTAATATAGATACATAGACAGAGAAAATACAGCTAAACCAACAAAAAACCAAACACTCTACCCAGAATTATCAATTTTCAAAGTTTCAGATGAAGATAGCACCATAAATTACAAAGCACCTCTCATGGTTGCTTGGTGGTGCTGGCCAGTGTTAAAGTCACAAGTTCAGGCTGACAGTGATGAAGCTAGGGTTGGATACAGGGACAAGGTTTGTGCTGCTGAAGTGCTTATCTCCTCAAATCCAAATATGTGCAAGAAGATGCAGGGGAATTTTTTGTTGGCAGGGGGTCGGGTGGAGATCATTGTTGCTGCAAGGAGCAGGTTGGGCATCACAGGCTGTCACAATTGTAGCGCAAAGAGCCGGTTGTTGCTGGAGCTTGGTATTGGTGGTAAATGCAGACGGTTGCTGATGATGCGGACTATCCCAGCTGACGCAAAGTGCAGTCATAGCTGGACTTGTTGTGAAAGGTCCTAGTTTTGTGCAAAAAGTCCTTTTAGTGGTCAGGAATAGCCCAAAGATACTGTGTTTTCACCTTGAGTTCAGGTGGAGCACATTCTGAAATCAGCCAAGGGTCCGCACCCTGAAGGGCACATCTTGTGGATAAGGACTCACTACAGCAGAGGACAGCAGCAGAGCTCAGGCAGGTCCAGGTGGTTCTGGCAGCTGGACAATGGCAGGGAGGCCTCTTGAAGCATGTGGTGTCCCTGTAGTTTAAACAGGATGACCCTTGGATTCTCTTCTGGGAGGCCTGAGCTCAGGCAAGCAGGTTCAGTCTTCTTTCCTTGGTCAGCAGGGCAGTCCTTTTTCTGAATCTTCCACAGGTATATGGGTTGTTTTATGATATGTTCTGAAGGTGCTTTTCTTATACCCAGTGTCAGCCTATGGATGGAGAGATGGCTCCTTAGTCACCAAACTGTCTAGGGTTACACATGCCAGGCAGACCTAGGTGTGAACTGTATTTGCTAGTGGCAGGGCAGACAACCCTTAGAAGTCAGGAAGGGTATGGATATAGCCCTGATGCCACCCTTTGAAGCTCAGGAAGGCTAAGTAAAACCCCCCAAGAACATCCTATTCAGTAGAAGAACATCATGCCCCACACTAGAGGCTTTTACCGCCATGTCTGAAAGGAATACACAACACACCACATGACAGCTATTTACAGTCATGTGACACTGAATAAAATCAGAATGTGCATTTGGTTTTGGCAGGAAAAATGCCAACTTTCTAAAAGGGGTATTTTCAGAATACTAACTTAAAATCCGACCCTACTATTAAAGAGGGTTTTAAATTGCAATTCAAATGAGTGGAAGATGTTCCCAAACTGAAGTTATCACTTATTAATGGTAATGAGGTGCAAGTCTATGGGAGTGATAGCCTTACAACAGTGAACAATGACTTTATGAGTTTTTCAATGTCAGGACATGAACAATTTATATGCACATGTCCTACTTTTTAACCTCTATGCACCCTGTTCTATGAGTGGTTAGGGCCTACAAAAGATATGACTTATAGGTACTAAGAAAGAAAGAATTAAGGCATAACAGGATGCAGTGGCAGGCCTGAGACACGCTTTACAGTGCTACAAGTTGTGGGTGGCACAACGAGTGCTGCAGCCCACTTGCAACATTTAATTTACAGTCACCGGATACACACCATTTACTTGGGAGTAATAAGTAAAATAATTTCTCAATTGTTTAAGGGAGATACAACAAGTACTTCACAACAGGTTAAAAGGGGTAAGGTGCACATAGTCCTAATGCTAACAAAAACTGGTTTAGCAAAAACAGGGGAGTGAAAAGAAAATGTCTGGGAGAATACCACATCGAGGATGTCAGGACAAACAAGAGGTCTTTGCTTTGCAGCCGTCTTCAGCACCATTTGGGACCTCTAAGATGGAATACTGATACTTCTTTCATATGGCAGAGCCGATTGACATCTAACCCCTGAAAATTATTCAAGCAGTGGTTGGACATCTTATCATGCACAGGTCAATTAAACTGGCAAGCAAGACAACTCTTAGCTGAGCCTAGCCTTGCTTAAACACGTGCATTTACCACCACCTTCTGTATTATGGAACTTCTTGTAAATATACAAAGATGATTGGTAACATCAGTCTAGAACAGCTTTAGCCTTATGGCGATGACAAATGGAGCGTTTATAAACATTTACCATCTACTTAACATAGGACTGACCACAGTGTATGCCAAACAGGCTCTTACATTCTAAAAATAAGTTGGTTGGAGAATCTTCTCTAAAATCACATTCTCCTAACCACGTAGACCATTAACATTGATTGGTCTCTAATGATGAATTATTGAAAATATATGCAACAATGTGTTGTACATTTCGTAAATAACTCTGAGGTAAAATACATTTTGCTTAGTTTATGTTTAGAAAATAGTTTCTAGACTTTTAATATTAGAGATTGAAATGGGAAATGCCATGAAAACATGTGAATGAACAGTTTACTGAAAGGAGAATTTCACACGAAAGACACATTCAGTGAGAATGTTTCTAAATGACATTAGACCTACTGGAGGTTCTTGACACAGAATGGGGCTACTGCTGCAGCTTGCATCTAATAATATGCCTTACATACTCTTTGTAGAGGGCTCACAAAACAGTTATATTTTATCTAAACATTGATAACTTTTAGAACAGAAAGTTCTCTTTTTTCTCCTGTGAAAGGACTGCAGACAATATATTATTGCTAGACTTGTCAGCCTTAAGGTGGGCTTCCCCAAAACGTTTTGCCTTACTCCTCCATTTCTGCCGACCTCATTTTGTTGGCTTTTGGTCTCTGTGGAATTTACCACTGCTAACTAATGTGAAACTGTGTGTGTTCTCTCCTTTAAACATGATGAAATTGGCTTACACCCAATTGGCACAATTATTTACTTGTAAGTACATAGTACTGTTGCTACATGCACCCATGGCCTGTGAATTAAATCCTACTAGTGGGCCTTCAGCACCAATTGTGCCACTCACCTAAATAGCCTTTTACACATGCCTTAGGCCTGCCTTTGCAGCCTGTGTGGCTAATTTTAAACTGCCTTTTTGACTTGCCATAATACATCTTCTGCCAGGCCTAAAACCTCCTAATAAACAAGTGCGTGTCACCCCTAGGATAGCCCTTAAACAGCATATAGGGAAGGGTGTAGCATATTTAAAAAGATGGACATCTACTTTTGAAAAATGTGTTTTTCACTACTGCAAAGCCTACCTCTCCTATAGGGTTACCGTATTACATTTTATAGGAGCTAACGTTCAATTGAGAGTTAGTAGGAATGTCGAGTTTGGTGTCTAAAGAATTGTACTTTAAATATTCCTTAATGGTAAAGCTGGATTTAAAGTAACAGTTCTGAAAATGACACTTTTTGAAAGTTGTTATTATCTTGTCTGTCACAACATTTTGGTGGCTGCAACCTGTATCCTGGTTCATGTGACTAAGTTTAGCTGGCAGTTAGTTTTTGTGTATTGCTACCAGACAATGAGATAAAGAGGAAATAGGTGTTGACAGGATGGGCCATCTCTGATTTGATGAGGCGGGAGGAGCTGCCCCTACCACCCTTCACATCACAAAGGCTCTGCCCAGCACATCCACAAAGGGTTTTAACACTAGTCTTCTGTGGCCGGGGCAGTGAGTCAGGAAATTCCAAACACCTCTGGAGGTGCAAACATCTAGAACCTTCTCCTACTTCGAGAAATAAAAGAATTGACACTCAGACCCAAATATTCAGTAAACTTCTAGATGTGTCAAAGACTCATAAAGACTGCTGTGCTGCTCTGCAAGAAGGACTGCTGCTCTACTGCCCTGCTGCCTGAGTGAAAAGGAATTTACTTGCATCTAAAACCCAAGACCTCCAAAGTGACTCTAAGGGCTAGTTGGTATGCTTCCTGATCAGATCCTACGGAACAGAAAAGGCTCCTACCATCATGAACCAAGCACCTGGACTCTGTCTGCAGTAGAACTCTGTCTGCAGTAGTCTAGCCCCCCAAGTGGCACCACCCCTAATCCTGAACCCCTGGAAGTGGACCTGAACATTGCTTAACAACACACCAAACACCAAATTGCTGTGCGTGGGCTTATCCGAACATTGACAATAAGATGATTGAAAGTCAGTGATTTCCTGTTTAGAAATAATAATTACTAAATGTTTTGACTCCTCGTGTTCTTCGCCATGACGTCTGATTGTGTTTTTTACTTTTGCACGTCCCCTCCTGGTTCTTCTAATGGGGTTAGGCCTGGTACTAAAAAAGGCACAGCAATGGCTGTGTCTGAAGATACAAGCGAAATGTATATCCTGGGAAGTTCCCAGGAACCTAATGCACTGCTCTATTCACTCAAACAAGTGTAAATTATAAATCTTCAAACAGTAGAATGAGTTAATCATGAATGTCTCAAATTCAACAACAGTAAACATGCAGTTTGACAATTCAAATAAGTATTGCAGATGCCGTTGTCAATGATTTGTTGCTGGATGGGTATTTAATAAATGTTCTTATGAAGTTGTTGAGTAGTCACAATTTCCAGAACTGGAGCAACAGTGTTTGGTTAAACATCCCAATGCATTTCTGGCTAAACAACGTGCCGTTCGTCAGGGGAATCTACAAAATGATAATTATTTATATTAATCAACATTATCGGCAGTAATCTATTAGCACATCATGCTAAGAGGACAGGAACTCATAAACTTTCATGTGTGAGACAACACTTCAGTCATGGTGTATAGATACTAAATAACCCGAAGAAAAACCCATAGTACCAGGGGTGGCTTTGTAAAGGAGGATAGAAAGTAGAAAAATTACGAGGGGGAGATCAAAAATACGTGGCTACGTTTAGCGAAACATGCGGGATGTGAGGTTTAGTGCTTGCATTATCTTGCCAGGGGCGCTGCGTGAAGCCAATAAGTCTCGGTGGCTCGACGCGGTAACTGGATCAGAGGACTGATAGAAAAAATATATGCAAGGGGTCACGCAAAAGTTTGCGAGTGACGAGGGGGGTTAAGAATAGAGGACTAATGCGTAAACTCACCCGTAGGCATATGTCGAAGGTGAAAAATGATTTCACGAAAGGTTAGCGTCCCTGAAAAGGAAAGAGGAAATGGGCTGCAAGGAAAGTCCTCTATGGACGACCAGCCAGGTAGGGCGGGCATGCAGTAACCTACAGAAACTCACCGGTTAGAATCACTCGTCTGCAAACTGGCTGCTCGGGAGTTGCGGCGAATGGGGAAGGGGCGTGTGAGGAAGTGCTTTGCTATATTAGGGAAAAGTGATAGAAAGAGGACTATTGTGTCTGAAGAAAAACCATTAGATGTGGAAGGTATTTATCTCTCTTTACTGACTTCCATTCTCTCGATAGGAAGTCTTCTTCTGAATTGCGAGTCATCCGTTGATCTTCCAGTGTTAGGTTTTTGCTGTCAGCGTAGAGCATAAATATCCGTCCAGTTATAAACCTCTCCCAACTTGTAATCCAATGTATCTCTTTTAAATTTTCTAATTTTGCGTTCATTAATCTCTTTTGTGTATGTATCTGTTTGTTGATGTCATCCAGTATTTCGTTAAGTTCTTCTTTAGGTATAGCTTGACTATGCTCCTGTTTGAGTCGTTGTGTTTCCTTGTTTAAATCTTCAATTTGTTTTGCCAACTCTTCAATGATTAGTAAAATAAGATCTAAGGAACACCTATTGAGTATAGCATGCCACTTTGCTGTGAAACGAGGGTAGTTTTTGCAGTGTTGATTTGAGAGAGATGTGTAATCCCGGGAAATTCTTTGAACTTTGTGATACCGGAAAAGGGTACTTGCATGTAGATGTTGATTTACAATTCTTTTCGACATGTATAGTAGATGTTTGATGTTACTTTGTTTAGATCCAGTACCAGCACTGGCACTTTCTGTTTCCTTAATCAATGAGTATATTCGCTGTGTGTCTTCCTCAGATTAACAAAAAGTATCTGCTCTTTGTTCTGTTAGGTTCAATATATCTTTAAATACCATTTTGCTTTATGGGTGTGTTGTCCTGTTTTACTCAAACAAATATACAAATTGTCCAATCAATTATTAGGGCAATCGCACTTCCAGGTAAATAATGTAAACCATGTGATGATGGTGGGTCGGTGCAGCCAGGTTAACCCTCCTGAGTGTGAGGGTGCTTAATATATCACGACTTGCGTTATCTCTTTCAGTGGAAAACTTAGAGACTCGAAGGTGATAATGTGCTTTATAAATGGCAATTAAAATTACAATTACAAAACGTCCCCAGGATGCACTCAAGAAGACATTTCAATGAGTTTCCAAATTATTGAACGTGTAGATATGAATTGTGTAGATTTTAATTGTTTTCTTTAATCGGTGTCCTTATAAATAGGACACAGGCTATTGATTTCAGTTATCTAAATATTGACCAATGACAGGTTTTAAGTGCACTGGATAACAATTTTTTGACATGTATAATAGTTGTTGTAGGTTTGAACCGTTTCTATTTTCATTGTATCTAGAGTTCACCTGGTGATACTGTTACACATCACAAACACAGATTTTTTCTAAGCAGGTTCATTATACACCGGGTGTATCTTGAGTCTTCTTTAACTTTTTCACCATTCTCTATTATTATCACTTCACTTCCCCGATACACTGATGCCATCACTCTTTAAATTTATTTTTTATTTTAGCCTTTTTTGTTATTATTAACATCGGGAGTCTTTTTTTCCCCTTCTTTTTTAAACTTTCCAAGCGCATCACAGTCTATTTTCTATTTTCATGAAGTCACTGGTAGACCCGCGGAGGTTTAATTCAGCGTCGGGTAATGGCAAACACAAAGTCTTCGCGAGACCCGAGCAGGCACGCTTTTTGGAATACTCAGGGTAAGCACTGCTTTATCCTTTGGCTACAAGATACGGAGACTAAAATAACAGATGGAATAGTCATTTATATTTATTTTTATCGAATAGTTGACCTCACGTTGTACAGCGTTGTACTCATCAAAAGAACAGGACTCTATGAGCCATCGGATTTCACATCCGTGAGTTCTTTACCTTTTAATAAAAAATTTGCCAGTATATGAAACGCACTAGTAATCGCGCAGTAACAACAATCCATATCTTGTTCTTCTGAGCAGAAAAGGTCACTTTATTAGTGCAGGAAAAGAGAATAATCCTTCTTAAAGCAAAAATTATTTGTCACGAGAGAGAAAGAAAACATTAGCAAAACTTCAAACGTTTTTCCTCATAAATATATAATCAAAACATTCCCAACAATTCTAATCACTAAAACCCACATACTGTACAATCCCAACATTTCCATTTCTTCCTCTTTATCTTTTTCCTACCCATCTTTCCGTCTACCCTCCCCCGACCCCAGAGGGAAGGGATAGGCCATCCAGACCCCCAAACAGCGCCTAAAGAAACAGAAAATAATGAAAGGAAAAGCTGTTATCCGTCCTAAGGTGACGTGATTTATGTATTTATTTATTTTAAACAAAATAAAAGCAGCAAAAAACATAAGGGATGGGTGGGTGGGACAAACAAATGCTGGCTGAATAATCTCCTCAAAGTGAGGCGTTCCCGCCCAGGAAACCCACCTACGTAGCCCGTACTCAAATCCGGCCCACTACCTCGCTCCTTCCCTATTGCGTTCAATGAATTGCTCCATTGCGTGAATAATCCCAGGGGGACACCGGCTCGCGCCAGGTTCCCCCTGGTTCCCATTGTTGTCAACCTTATGTTTTTGATAGCGGTTTCTTATATTATTTTATAGGCTCCATACGGCTGAGTATGGCAAACTTCTCTTTGATAATCCTTATGGGTTAACCGATAAGATATGTAAATCATAGCTTTTCAACTAACATACTATTAATGGCTGGGGGCATTTTTGACCTTTTTGATGGCATATTATAGCATTGCATGTACCGTTTACTCACGTATGTCTCCTAAAGTCGCACCATGTTACTATCGTAAATAGTAAGTAATTTTTTATTGCACAGTTAATTAAAACTCACAATTTACAATACATTGTTTAAAAGAAAAAGTGGTTAATAACAATGATAAAAGGATAATTATCAAAAGTTAAAATTATTCAGTGGTTCAGCTCTTTTGCATTCGGGCAAAAAGTTCGAAAAATGCCCTAAGACATGTTTTCGGCTATTGGGCAGTTACTTCTTTTTGTGCCTCCTTAATTCTCTTTGCCACTGCGTCAAGGAATTTTGTGATTCTGCAGTTTAGTTGGTTCTCACTTGGATTGAAGCACAGTTTAACTGCCTGTCGGCAGGACCTAACCCCCTCCTGATTCCATTTTTTTTACACGTAGTAGTGTTCTCCTTATGTCCATTAAGCTGGGACAAATACATATTATATGGGTTAGGTCTTCAGGTCCTGCCCCGCAGAGACGGCATGTTTGATCTTTGTGGTACCTTTCCCATGGAGCCAGATGAGGGAGGATTGGTAGTACGCCTAGTCAAAATTATAAGAAATTCTCCTTTGTCTTCTGCTTGAAGCCGTGGTCTAGGTATGCTTGTGGTTTGAGGGTTTTATAGTCATTGAAGACTATCCAGCCATTGGCCCTTTTCGCCAGGGTTTCTTTGTCTTCAAGTAGCGATACTATTTTCGTTGTTTTTGTTACTTGCTTTTTAAAGCTTTTGTGATCTACTGAGGGTGCCTGGCTCTCTGTTTCTAATATTATGCCAACATTTTATAAAGCTGCCCCTTCTTTCCACCAATTGCTTTTGTATCGCAAATTCCAGACGAATTTGTGCTGGTGATACGTAGCTAGGATGCTGGAAGATTGACCTATAGGTTTTGCTGATCACTTTATCTAGTGTTACTATCAGGTCACAGTCGGTTTTCCTTCTTGATTTCTTATCACGTTCACTCCTGTATCAGATCTTTTGGTTTGCACGATCCTTTCTTTCGTTTCAGGTTTTTCTTGTCAATGAAAACTTTATTGAATTTCACATTTTACCATCTTATTCCAAGCATCATGTCAGAAATTTTTCACTTAGGAGATATTAGGTATCAACCAGTAATTAAACTGTGAACTTTTTCATATGATAGTGTCGTGGCAGGGTTTTTGGCTCTATTTAGCAGTGATATAGACTTTAATCTTGCTCACATCTAGGATAGGTATGCTTAGCTTGTGTTGGCCCTTTTAAACCCTTTTTTCCAGACCTAGAAGAGGATAGCTGCTTAATATGATGATAGATCCCTTATTCTTGACTCTAATCTGTCTATTGCCTATTGGCTTTGACATACTTGCTTATAGTAGAGGTTGGATCCTGTGTTCCTGACTTTATATTACACATTGGTATGGTTTATGTAGGTAGTCTGACAGAGCTAAGGGGTATTTCATCCTTTTCAGGCCTACAGGCCTAGAACTAGAGGGACTCCATCTTGATGGAGCTGAGAGGCTTTTAGAGTAAAGGTAAAGTTTATAGTTAAAGCTGTTGTTCGCCCTAAGCGAACCGGAGAGAACCGGCCAGAGCTGAATCTAATCAGGAAGTGTTCCTGGGCTCAGTTCTCTAGACGAAACATGTGTGGGAGCGTCTAGCGCAAGGAGCCTGGTGCATGGGATCGGTGGGAGGAAGCTGCTGGCTGGAACTTTCCATGAGGAAACAGCATTCTATATCAGTGAAGTGCAGAGGCGGAGCCAGGGAGTCGAGTGGAATTGGAGGAGCGGAGAGGAGTCAAGCTGGAGTGGTAGAAGAGTGAGGAGCTGTTGGAGTAGGAGAGAGAAAGGGTTCAAGCTAGAGAAAGCTGAGTTGAATTGGAGGAGCAGAGAGTGTTGGTAGAGTTGGAGGAGTGGAATTGCAAGAGGAGAAGAGACAGGACATGCTTGGAACAGAGAGAAGACAAACAGACAGTCAGTGAGCTGGAACTGGAGGAAGCAGTCAGAAGCAGTTACTTATCAGGAGGAGGTGTGAATAGCTGGAGTCTGAAGTAATGCCTTTTAGAAGAGACTGAGGAGAGATCGTGGATTAACCTGTGGGAGCAGCTGGAGTTAATTGGACATTGGCACAGAGACATTTAAAACAGAGTGAACGAGCTAGTGGAGTGAACGAGTCAGAGCGGCAGAAACCATTAGACTGAAGTTGGAAGGTGGAGACAGTTAGTGGGGGAGAGGAGTCCAGTGCAAAGTGATCAGCGCAGAGGTGTATCCAAGAGTGCAGGAGAGAGAGAGAGTCTGAAGATGAGCCAAGGCACAGACGAGAGAAGAACCCAGATGACAGCTAGAACAAGACTTCACACTAATCAGGTGATATCGGTCCTGTCATATTAGTTTACTTTACACTTACATCTTAATCTTGTCTTTATTCCCTAGGCTATTGTATTGCTAATCCTTTTCCTTGCAGCGGTGTGTTCTATCTATAGTCTTTGTCAGTTACATGTGGATGTGTCCATTACAATACAGATCTGTGTAGGTGTTTATATTGTTAAATAAAAACAGCCCTAGTTCTTAGTGAACTGACATGTGCCTTGTATTCTTGTTCAATCCCGGTAAATGGCGCTTCTAGTTGAGAGTTGTTTGCATGAACGGATGTTCAATCCCGATCAGGTAAGTGTGATCAAATAAATAGGGAGCGAGTGGACCTTTGATGCCAGGAGCAGAAAGCACATATTATTAATTGGCTAACTCCTAATATTGTAGTAGCAAGCCCTTAGTGAATAGGGAGAGAGACTTCCCAACATATAACTGAAGGTGTTCATAGGAAAGTGGTCGTCGTTGATATACGGCGTTAATGAGAGCGCTGGGGAAGATTACCAGCGTGTAGGTCTGCCGGATTGCGGGCCGTGTGTAAGTGAGAGCGCTGGGGGGGATTACCAGCGTGTAGGTTTGCCGGATTGTAAACCGTTTGGAAAAAGAGAGCATTGGGTTCTGCAGGCCCGTGTGTAGACACACCGGATTGTGTGTCATATCTGCCCTGGGGTAGATCAGTCTGGGTCTGAGTGGCCGCGAGACTAACTGATGTGAATAAGATATGGTAGAAAACCTATGCATGTTTATTGCTATTTCCCCATCCTTAGGTACGACCTGTACATATATATATCTATACCCATTGTGAATACGTTCTAAGGAGGGAGGTGAGTACGTTCTGGCTGGGTTAGAGGGGCCCCCAGGGGCTGAGCAGAAAATCCGGCCATTACAGATGGTATCAGCATATACATTGATATGTTAATGTTGTGTGTTTACCTGTTGCAGAAAATAAGACCCATGAAGAGGGGCAGGGCCCAACATGCATTGAGCATATGATTTGAAACATATGATGAATACAATCATTGTTAAAAAGAAGAATCTGAATAAATACATTTATGAGAATTGAAGAAACAATTGTTTGAAACTTATTGAAATGTCTTCTTGAGTGCATCCCGGGGGTGTTTTCCACTGAAAGGGATAACACAAGTTGTGACACATTTAAATCTAATCATGCCCAAGGTTGCCAGCTGTCTTAATTTTAAGGAGAATCCCCCCATATTTTGAAAAACATATCATTTGCTTCCAATTTTAAAGGAATTTTATCTGTTAGAAAGTTTTGATAGTTGATAGTAACACATATTGCTTCCTATTTCAAGAACCAGGCCCACACATTTGTACAATTAAATACAAACTGCGCAAACCATCATGAAAATAGATAATTAGTGTTCATTTTGTGTTACTAAAATACTTATTACATATTTTGTTTAGCAGCAAATGAGAATTGTGAGTTGCTGTGTTCTGGGGGACGTGATGTACATGACAGATGCAGCGCCTGGAAAGTCCAGTCAACCAGCTATTATAGACTATGCCTAATGGATAAACACCTCCTAAAGGGACTGCTATTTGTGCCACCTTCCAGGGGTTGTATATTGGCATTGGAGCAGCGTAATTTTTGGCTCCGCCCTTACACATCACAAATATGCAATATAAACATGCACATGGCACCTGTTCTCCACATGCCCTAACGATATCAATATGAAATATTGCACCTAACATCATTATTGAAGTGCATTCACTGTAGGATTAGAGAATTCATATATTCTGTGTGCCTTAACTGTATTAAATGAACATTTGTTGTTTAGCTGGCTGAATATACCACCATCACACTATTAACATGTTTTCACATTAGAAACGACAATGCATTTCTGAAAAGTGTATACTAATGTTTCACCTTTGCTTTTGAATTTATTTACTATTCACATTTAAAGATGTATACTTAAAGTTATTTAATCTTTATGAATGTAAGCATAAATACAATGTAATGACAGTTTTAATAATGTGTGTTTAAATGTGCATACACATATTGCGTGTACAATATTGATTTAATGCTCTAAGTTGTCCTGAGTAGGTTTATGTTGTTTTTGTATTCTCTGCTTGCATGTCTTTTTACTTGCAGGTATGTTCACATGGTTTGTTAGTTTTGAGAATAGATGCAACACTGTACTACTGATAGAGAGGGAGAGAGAGCCTGGGAAAAGGATTTTGGCAGGGACATGGAGAGCCAGAGTGTTAACTGAAAGTGTCCATGCAGCACTGTTGCAAACTATTACAGGTGTCAAAGTACAGTACAGTTCCCATGTTTGGCCTAGGATACTAGGTGTCTGAGGTTGGGCCCACTTTCCCATGGGCTTTGAGAGGTTTTGACCTCTATGCTTATTCTGTTTGATTCCTAGACAAACAATTATTCCTCTGACACAGGAAGACTCCTGACCGAGCTTCTCAAATGCTGACACCTTCCTATCCCTTCCTGCAGTTTACACATTTTTCTATTTTTCTGCATTTCCTTGATTTTTGAGATTCAGTTAGGTCTAAAACCATCCTCTTAGTTTGGACTTTAACTTAGATGATCTTAAATGTCCCCTCATGCACAGAAGAGAGACACACAAACTCTTCTCTGAGCATCAAATCTTGCTTTTAATCTTTTGTATTGCTTTAACTGAACTTCTTGTCTGCCATCTATTTGTACACCTACATTTCTACAGAAGGTTGGGTTTTCCAGTTGTTATTTTGTATCTGTACAGTATGGTACTAAGATTTGTTTATCTTAACCTGACTGCTAACTTGTAATAAACATTCCTAACTATAGTCACTGATTCCTGGTCCTTATTGTATAGCCTAAAAGGTTGCACTGTTCATTGAAATTGATTGATATAATGCTAAATGCCTTCACCTCTCAGGCTGTGGAGAAAAGATCCTCCGGATAACCAATGGTAGGAATGGTTGTCACAGAGAGCTGCACCAACTTATATGCCAACACATCCGATTCAGTCCAAGACACACAATTTTTAAAGTAAAAAAAGACTTTATATTAGCTTTATCTGACCCAACACTGCCTGCACTTCATTGCGAGTAAATAGGTAAAATTAGTTTGCTCAATTTATCTTTCAAAATCTCCCTCTTTCCTGCTTCCAAATGTTGATAAGTATGCTGAAATTCCAGGTGAAACCTCGTTTGATGCTAGGAGGGTTCCTTACACGATCTAGAAGATTACATGTGTGCATTTAGTGATGATGTACCAAACAAGGCCCCTCTGACTCCTGCTAAAGGCAGGTAGGAGCTGTCCTGTATCAAGATTTTAAGTTTGGGAAGCAGATATTTTGCATTTAGCATGAGCAGCTCTTCAGCCAAATTATACTATCTGATTTATAATCCCTCACTCACATTTTCTCTTTATATCTCGCTTAATAAATACCCTTCTTCTAAGACTTGCCTACACAGTTTATCTTTCCTGGAGAGATTGCTCTTTCAACTTCTTACTGCCGTACTCACAACGTATCACGTATTTTTATCTGCAGTCCTAACTTTCTTGTCTTTGTTAAAATGTTATGGAGATGCATTGCTTAATTGCCTGCCTTCAGTCCTTTGGCATACTTCTTCTTGTGATTTTTTCTAAGGGGCTGCCTCTTTTTTTTTTTTTAAATTGGATATTTTACATACGTTTGGTACTACTGACTCACACTTTGAAAGGTTTCGCATGAAAGCGCACCTTTTTCCTTTAAAATGCTTGATATTTGAAGAGGTTACTTCTACAGTTAGACAAAAGGCTAATGACTCAATTACGGGCCAACTGGCATCTTTATAAAGAGCAGGCGATCTGAACGTTGTGTCATACCCAAAATGTATCACAATTTATGTTTCATAAATAAGGGCCTCTAAGTATAGCAGGAAATCTTCTGAGATTCACATAGAAGAAGAAAGACATCCTAGTGACAATGTTAACTGTTAGAATAGCTGATTACATATGGAAGTACAATGTTGAAATCATTCACAAGACCTTCTATAACTCTATTTTAGATGCCTCTTCTGCTTTTCGAGCTAGTCTCCCATGATCCTTCTCCATAAAACCTCTTCCTGGTTAGCCTTTGTAATATTCTTTTACGTCCACTCACAGAGCCTGATTTAGGGCATGATTACGAGTTTGGTGGTGCGCCGCCAGCTACGCCCGCTGGCGCACTGCCAAACCCGTGATCAGGCCTCCCGCCGCATTACGAGTTATTCTCCTATCTGGCAGGCTTTGTGTTTGATGTTCCCATGGAATGCCCTGAAAATGGACACCGCAATGAGAATGCCAAAAATAGTTTCAGCAAGTCATGGATTGACAAGTCCATGCCGTGCAGGAACTGGGGTGCATGCATACAGGGGGACACATGTTTTGCCACCCTACATGCATCCCAGGGTGCAGAGGCACAAGGGGCCTAGTAATGCCCCCTCTGTTTCCTCTCCACCTTAGTTTTTATGGTGGTGGAACAGCCATGAAAACCATAGCAGAGAGTAAATTTGTAATATGCTCAGTGGGACTGTGATGGTCCTGCCAGGCATATTGAGGCCTACTGACCGTGCCAACACCGCCAGGAAACAGCGGTTCCCCTGAGGCAGCAGGGGGGCAATGTCGGTCCGACAGTCCTGGTTGTAATAGGGCAGTTGGGAGACCACCTCTACCGCTCCTCCTCGAGTCTGGCACTCCTACATAATCAGCCCTTTAGTGTTAGGCAGTAATGAGATATCGTATGATTTGTAAACCACATGCTAAATCTGGCTGGAATATTATCATGGATGAAATTCCACTATTGGATCCACCTCTGGATTTACATAAACCTGAGTATCTTTCACCAAACTCCAAATCATACTCCTCCGTTCTTTAGCTACAAACTGCAATAAATAAAGCTTGAATAATTCAAGGACAGTAACCCTTTATTTATTTTTAATAGTGTTGATATAGTCACTCAATTATGTACCACTGCACTTTAAAATACTAAGAGAAATGGAATCTTTGTATACATTTAGTTTGATTGTTTTCTTAATACAAGTGAGATCTGGCATCAGAACCTGCTGGAATGCACTTCAATAGTGTATGCATTATTTCATATGGCAATCATATCAAATTAATAACATAAGCCTACTCACTAAATCACAACTCAACTATTGGTAAGTCTAACAGGTGAACAGAATAGTCTACAGGTCTAATTAACCAATGTAAAGGTCAAAATAATAACAATATACTTACTTTGACAATTTAGTGCTAGGCAATGAGTTGGGTGCCATATAAATGAAGGTCATTATAATTGACCTCAATATAATATCATGCAGCTTTCCAACAACTGGTAATCTTTGCTTTCTGTGAGGACATGGAATCTGTGAGAAGGTGTAAAGAGAAATGTTTCTCTGTCAGAAATGTAGTGGGGCTTCAGCATAGATTCAGGAAGGCAATGCCATATTAATCACGGGCAATGTTCAAGTTAATAATGCTGCAAGGCAAAGGGAATTTTTCAATTGCTGAGCCTCAAAAATATAGTATTTTCCATAAACAAATCTGTATATATACATGATTCTTAAGAAACCATCCTTTGAGGGGTGCAATTCAGTCCTTCCTTCACTAAAAGGTCCAGTTTCCAATATAGTCCTTAAACAATAATCAGTCTAATGCCTTTTAATAGAATGTTAACTTAAACTATTTATCCATAACATGATGGTTTGATTCACAAGTGAAAATGACAATTGGACTATAACACAATAACACAAGAAATTTGTAACACAAAATAGACATCCAGTGCCACATTTATGAAAAGTGTTGCATTGCTGCATGGAAACAGCAATGCAACACTTTTCAGTGCGTCCTTCTCGCGACACCATGGATGCACCATATTCACTGTTCCATGCTCCATGTCGCTAAGATTTACAGATACGTCAGTATTTCTGACATATCTGTAGGCGCAGTAATGATGCATTGTTGGAGTGTGTAGAAAAAGTTACGCTACTCCAGCAATGGGTCATTACACATGGGAAAGTCCCATGTTAAAGGAGCCTGCATCAGTCTTACACCTGGTTTGAGGCAGGCATAAGATTTTGAAACAGTGTCATCCAAGAAGTGGTATAGTGAAATCTCATAGATTTCAGTGTGCCACTTCCATAACCTTTTTGTGTGGGGGAACGCCCATCTTGCACAAATTATACATGATGCAGGTATAATGAAATGTAGGGCTTTACAAAGTGAGGAATCTACTTAGATGCGTCACTTTGTAAATATAACACACCATGGCATATTTCTTGCGTCACAAAAAGTGACACAACTGCGGTACAAAGGGCTCATAAATAAGCCCTCAGGGTTTACAACATGAAAATAGAGATTAGAGAGCGGCAGATGTGCAGTGAGACCAATTGTAAAGAGCACCAGCCTTTACAATGACTTGCTGTATCCTGAACATATAAATATTGGGTTCAACTGTACAACTGAAAGCTGTAACAGTATAGCATATCAGCAAACACAAACTCGAGAAACAGCACTGATAAACAATGAGCCTTTCAATGTGTCAGTTACGATCTGATTCTCTGTGAGACCTTAGATGGGGTTATCCAAACACAAAATTGCACTGAAGGTTGCTCACTTACTGTGGCACTGTAGGATGTAAACACCCTGGGAATTGTAGGGGGATAGAACTGACAGATTGTAGGTAATAGGTAAGAACATTTTATTTCCATCCATTGTCAAATCATCTTGAAGTTGTGCAAACTAATACAGGCCCCCTGAGATGGCTTTGCACCTATATATTGTCATGAAATGCCTTGCTAACTTTCAATGTCCAAATTACATATGGGTTGAAGTATCCCCTGCAGTACATTATAGGGATATTGCAAGTCACTGAAGAGTTCCATGAACATATAGAAGAAAGAGGCCGCAGACAAAGTTCCTTTATAAGGTGATGGAACTTCCAGGTGACTTGTAATTTCCATATCATGTACAGAAGGGAGTACTTTATCACATATAACAAATGGTCAAACTATCACCTTTTCCACAAATCACTTAATTGAACAAAATAAAAAATAAAAACAGGAAAAGCTGTTAGATAATTGTTGCCAAAAGATATTAGAATCTGTTTAATACAAGTCAGTTTTTTTATAGCATCAGATATCTTAGAATGTGTAGAAATAGGCAGAAAGATTCTAACTTTTCAATAAGTACCAAAGGAGGAAAAAACACATGATGCCATAAATATTGCCTTTCTGCCTTTCACTGTAAACTAGAATAAGCATTTGCAATGTCATCGGTCTCGCCTTTGACTGACTGACTGACTGAAGAAGAACTTGTTAAGCGCACTATTGCCGAGGTGTCTTGGCGCTGAGGTGAGTGTGAGCCAGACAGCTGATGGATCTGAAAGCATTGAAAAGAGCCAGGTCTTTCTCAGTTTCCTAAAAAGGGCCCTATTTGCTTGTAATCTGATAGTCGAGGGGAGGGAGTTCCATAAGGGGGCTGCTTGATATGAAAAACCCTTTCCTCCCCATCTGGCTCTTTTTATTTTAGGGACACATACCAATGCTGTATTGGCAGACCTAAGACAGCGTTGCGGCTGGTATAGAGGAAATAGGGTTTGAATGTCCGCAGCACCTCCTCCGTACAGAGTCTAATGCACTATACATAGTGCCTTAAAGTTCACTCTCTGGTGGACTGGAAGCCAGTGGAGCTGCTTAATCACAGCAGACGTGGGATGGTGTTTAGGTACATCAAGCAGAACCCAAGCTGCGGCGTTCTGAAGTGAATGAAGTTTAGTAATCTGTCCTTGATCAGCCCCTAAATACAAGGCATTACAATAGTCGACTCTGGAAAGAACCAGAGCTCCGACTACTGTTTTCTTAAGTGATAAAGGAATAAATGGCAGGGTTTTACGCAGGACTTTTAATGTGAAGAAACAGGAGGAGACTTGATTTATTTGTGGGGCAAGTTTCAGATCCTTGTCAAACACAAAGCCTAGGTTCCTGGCCTTGGGCACATGAACAAAAATCTATAACCTCAGTTATTTCGGTGTTAAGTTTCAGGGATTCTAGTTCATCCATGGCATCACGTCCGTGAGGCAGTTCAGAAATATATAATAGGGTGGTTAGGAGAGAACTAACTTCCTCAGATACCAGATGCAATATATGTGGGGGGCAAGGGTCCAGAGGCGAGCCAGACATGATTTGTAGCAGCAGATTAACCACTTGATCTGCCTCTAAGGCAGAAAAAACATGACAGTCTATTCAACGATGTAAAGTCTTCCAATAAGTCTGCACTAATTCTATCCGGATCAATTGCTGAGGTCGCTAACGCATCACAGACCGTTTGGACTTTGTTCTGAAAAAATGCGGCCATTTGGTCCACAAAATTTCGGTCAGTTGAAAATACACTATCACACGGACATTTTGATAAAGCTGTCACAGTTTTGAACAGCTCCTTTGAGGAGTTCTTAGATGCCAGAATGTTAGCGGTAAATGATTTGGCATGTTTTATAGCTGCCTTATATTTTTCTAAGGCGCTATTATATTCCTTTTTATTGTCCGTACTATAATCCGATCTCTAGATGCGCTCCTTGCATCTACATATATCTTTGATTTTTCGTAGCTCAACCGAATGCCAAGGTGAGGTAACACGTTTGTTACAGGAATATTTTGTTGTTTCCAGGGCAAGCGTATTTACTGCTGAGCTGAGCCAGCTCTCAAAGTTTCTGGCTGCTGTGTTGGAAACAGATGCCACCTCTGGGGGGTTCTTCTCCAGAGCAGTTATCAAATCACTCCTTCGGATGGATTTCCAAGAGCGTGATTTAATCATGCCAGATCTTTCCCGACGACCCCTACTCATTAGAGGGGTCTTTATGCTAAAATATATTGCAGAATGATCGGACCAAGGTAGAGGTTGCACGCTAACTATCTTGAGGTGTTCATTGTTGGTAAAAATACCATCCAGCGTGTGGCCTGCTGAGTGTGTCGGCTCAGATACGATCCGCCTCAGAAAAAAGCTTGCCAAGTTGTCTAGCAGGCGAGACGTGTCAGAGTTGTTATTGGCTTCCATGTGGAAATTGAAATCCCCCAGCACTGTAAAGGTTGGGGTATCCAAGCAGGACTCCAAATATGTCTGGAGCAAGCTGGGAAATGGAGATCTCACCCATGGTGGCCGATAGATTAGTTACCCCTGAAAGAGTTCCGAATTATTTTTTCTGATAATAAATGCCTGTAGCGATACTTCTGGCAAGATCCTGACTGGGTAGGAGGATCAGTAAATTATGGCTATCCCTCCCCCTTTTATCTCAGCCCTATCCACATGTGCAACAAGGTAGCCTGATGGGACTGCTATGTTCCAATCCGGTTCCCAGATATCATTCGCACACGTTTCCATGAGAAACACAAGATCAGGGTTTGGAACTTGGATCAAACATTCAAAGTCATATTTGTGTTTGCTCATTGATCTGGTGTTTAGTAGGATGCCACTAATTATCTCTGAACTAAGGTTTGAGGTGTTCCTATCATGAAGTGGGAAGCTCTGAAAGGGTGTTCCTTTAGCTATTGCCTGCCCTTGTGGTCCCCTGCCATAGTGGGTGTTATTAATCATAGTCCGGGCCTGCACATTTCTGCTCCCAGTGTCTATGTCCAGGCAATTTGTTACAGGTTTGTGTAGGGCCACTAGGCCACAGGCTTTGCATCCTCTTAGGTTATAAGTCTCTCGGCCTACCAGTACGGTGGGGTTGACACACTCGCCAGTCTTTAGATCGAGCAGTTCGTTCCGGGAATACATTTGTAAAAAACGGGCTGGGGTTCTGGCGCTGGTCGCGCTCCCAGCACCGACGGGCTCAGACGGGCTTGCCTTTGGCGCACCCTCTGTGCGGTCGCAGCATCACATGCTTTATGGGGCTGAAAGGAACAACTAGAGCGCTGACCTTAAAGGCGCGTCCGCTCTTACAGGTGGACACCGTGGTCATGCATATGGCAGTACAGAAATAAGCAGTGAGGCACCAATAAGTCCCAATATTTAAAAACAAGTTTCAAAGTCAAGTGTTGTTAAAAACAATTGTAGCAGCACCTCGCGCTCCAGCAGCACTGGTTAGATCAGCAGCACATCACCAGCTGCGCGGTCGCAGCATTGCGTTCTTTATGGGGCTGAATAGAACAACTAGAGCACTGACCTTAAAGGCGGGTCCGCTCTTACAGGGGGGCACCACTGTCGGCGTATGGCAGTACAGAAATAAGTAGTGAGCCAGCAATAAGTCCCAATTTTAAAAATGAGTTTCAAAGTTAAGTGACGTTAAAAACTATTTCAGCAGCACCTCGCTCTTCAACAGCTCTGGTTGGATCAGCAGCATGTCACCAGCTCCGTGGTCGCAGCATTGCATGCTTTATGGTGCCCAAAAGAACAACTACAGTCCTGACCTTAAAGGCAGGTCCGCTTTTACAGGCGGGCACTGCGGTCGCACATATGGCAGTGCAAAATTAGCAGTGAGCCAGCAATAAGTAAGGCCCAATCTTAAAAACAAGTTTCAAAGTCAAGTGAAGCTAAAAACAATTTTAGCAGCACCTCGCGCTCCTACATCGCTGGTTGGATGAGCAGCACATCACTTTGGGACCTAATATGCATTTACCTATGCCACACATTAGCCTGGGTGCTGAAACATCTACTATTCTTTAATATGGCACGATCCGGGAAATTGGGGCACTTTTTTAAGAAGTGCCCAGGCCGAATTGTGATCCCAATACCTCCCTGTTGTTAGCTCACTCAGAAAACTGTGGTGAGTGAATGCACCTTATTCAGAAATTTCGGCGTATCCTGCAGGACACAAATTCCAATCCCAATAAAACAGCTCAATGGGGAATGCATATGAGACAAACTGACCACATATTCTAGGCACAAGAACAGACCTGTAGGTTAATGAGTTTACTACAGAGATCTGTGTGTTAATTGTTTCTCACACGTATCTTTTCTAGTATGATAGCTCTAACCCTGCAATGCACTGATAAAAGTGTAACATTCTTTGACCAGCGATTAAACGTGTTTGAATGTAAACAATGGTTATCTAATAAATCAACCTTGTTTCTCAACTAAGTGTGTAGTTAAATCAATTATTTAATTTGCAGTTACTTATAGGAGAAAAAACAACAAAATATGTACACAGTACTGTTTAGTCAGGCTTCTGGCTGGTGTTTGTTGTACAATTTAACATACCAAATTTTGTCAGGACCCGACTCGTGCACTGTCTCTAAGATCCGAAATTCGTCTGTCTCTGTTAATTTGTTGCCGCGTCCACCTCTACTCTAAATAAAGCTAAAATAAATATGCCAATTCAGAATCAGTCATGCAGAGAATCTCAAGATTTTCGAAACACGTAGTATTTTAGAAATAATCATCGTACACGATTTCTAGATCATGTCAATTTTTGTCCATTATCAGTGGCATTATAAGATGCCTTTCTGGCCAACTATGTAAGCCAAAACAACGCAGAAAAATAAACAATTCGTTAGAGATGCAACTCTCCTCCTCCACTACCCTTTGACTGCCGCCCCTTCAGAACTGACATTAACTTATTGGCTGATTCAAGTACATATCAAAAAATGAAGTAATATGAGTGGCTTAAGAGCCTCAGCCTCCTGATCCTTGTGCCTTGCCTGCAACCTCAACTTTATTTTCCCTGGAGTTAGCTCTTTAGGGCCTGTCCTGACGAACTTCCCGAACCTTCCCACTAAAACTATGAAAGACGCCGACATGTGCAACTTCACACCTTAAAGGGCCCCTAATCGAGTGCCCAGTTTTACATGGTTATCTCTTAACTCAATGCACTGCTAACATATGGGATGTGACATGCGCGTAAAAACTCTGCAGAGAAGTGTCCTTTCCTTTAAAACCCTTGTACCTGGGTCCCAACCCCCAGCGCTCACCAATTTTGAAGCTCCCCCAACCAAAAGGAGGCAAGCTCCTTGCCACTGGGTTTGGGGACGTGGTACAGCACCTGCATGGCCTGGTAGGCCAACTGCATGTTTGGTTTGTCCTCCATTGCAGCGGTTTGGGCGTACACCGCTCTTCACACGCGGCTCTTTCTTAGGCGCACGCCTCCTCCCATACCCCATCTTGCTGTCCATTGAATGCTTGCTCTGTCGCTATTCCCAGGTGCAAGGATATCTCCACTAATGAAATTAGCAACCTATTAAAACCTCTATTCTGTATCACACTGAACCCGCTGGCGGGGTTTCTAGGTTTCCGGCCTCTCTCTCCCAGTCCCATGCAACAGGCAGGTCACTTCCCCTCCTTGCCCTTCCAACAGGAAGTATGGGTGGCAGTGCAGGTGAGATGCTGCTAGGAAGCCAAAAAATGACAGGAAGTTAAACTGGTAGCCATCTTTGAACACCTTATAAGACAATAATAAGGTGAAGAAGAAAGGTTCATCGTTTATTTAAACTATGTTTTTCCATCAATACCCAGCGATGCTCTATCAAACTACTGAAGCATTTCTTGCACACTTTTCCAACCGGAAATAAATTAATTGATTTCCTGCTTCAGAGAAGTTAGGCGGCAGCTTCAGAAACAAGCATTGGCAATGCAATAGGACTCGCATTTACACGAGACCTATTGCATTGAAAATGGAAATGCGTGGGGGTGACAAGCAAAAAAGGGGTTTGCAGTGGTAGGGGGTAGGGAGGCTGGCGAGAAGGCATTGGATTTCAGGAGAGGGGAGGGGGAGAAAGTAGACTGTGCAGTGAAGGGGCCAGTAGCCATGGAGGAACGCAAATGACAACATGCTCGCCATAAGGTGGGAATAAAAAGGCTAAAAGCAATGGGAAGGCAACATTTAGGACCTAAGCCAATCAAAAATATGGTCAAAGAGTGGGCGGAGCTTCCATGAAGCTTCCATGCTATAGTGTATACTGCATGCCCCGCAAAGCGAGCAGAGCATCACTGCAACGCTAGGCGAGACCTAAAAAAAGAGAAGAAGAAATAAAGCATGTTCTTTGTTCTTTTCTCTTATTTAAATAGTTGCTTTAATTATGCTCCATGAACTGACCTGCCTTTCCTTCAGCTGCTCTCTCTGGCAGCAGGCATTATGACATTAGAATTGAACTGTTATAAAAGTTGAGTTCTGATGTCATTTCTTTATAATAGTGGACTGGGTGCATTACAAGGCGACTACTATAAAGAAATTAGAGATGGGTTTGTAAACAGGTATTGCTGAATTCCATGTATTATATTGTCTTATTGGGTACATTATTCCATGTGTAATAAAGGGACAGGTTGAACCAATTAAAAATTACAAAAATATGTCTATGCAAAGCATGCATACTTAGAAAAGAAACACCAATAAACATGAAAACTTTTGACCTGTGCGGACTAGTTTAATTATGTTGTAGGGCATAAGCATGCGATCTTTTGATCTATGCAGACTAGCTTAGTTATTTGGGAGGACATGAGAGGAAGTGGGGTTGTCCAAATCGTTTGCATTGGATTAAAGAATGCTCACTCGCTCAATGAAATGTAAGATGTAAATTGAATGCTTAACGTAGGACAATACCCTCTGAGGGTTACATTCAATACCGATTTGCTCTTTGCCTAGTGCCTGCGGAAATGTACAAATTAGAATAGGTAACTTGCATTTTAATAGGAGGTCAAGAAGAGGAAGCCCAATGCTAATTAATTTGCCTAAAGAGAGATATGTTCTTCGGAGACTATATATTTGCCATAATTTAAAAAATCTGAATTTGAAGGGTTGATTAATTACTTCACATGTTTAGTCATGAGCAGTTGTCTTAAACCACTCTGAATCCTTAGCCAAGTAATGATAATTGTAAAGTTAGTAAGTCTTTGGAGTTCTGGAATATTTGTTTTTTAAACACCCAGTATTTTGATCCCTGCAGAAGTAGGACCCTGTTTGATCACACTTGTACTTGTATGCACATATGGACTAGGATTATTTATCACTAGAACCAGAGATGTACCATGCTGACATTGTGAATCACACCTGACTTTCAACTCCAACTTCTCCTACTCTTCATTTATTTACTATTTAGGAGGCAGTTGTAGAGGCAGAATTGAGCTTTAAAAGATTTATGAAACAATACCCCCAAATATTTTGTATTGTATTTATAATAATTGGGTAAAAGATTGTCAGAAACTTTAATTCGAGTCCATCACTTATTGATTGGATACAAGCTTTAAGTATTTTGCAAAGAAGAAAATAGGGTTAATTTTAAAATGTCCACTGGTAGATCATCAGACACCTTTGCATTACTCTTTACTAGATCTCCAACTGATTTACCGCTATATTAAGCATTAAGTGATTATGTATTCAATGTGAAGCTATTTTCCCAAGCTAGTTAGGAATAGTCAAGTCAAGTCAAGTCATAAATTTATATAGCGCACTACATACCCAGAGGGTCTCAAGGCGCTTAGGGAGGGGAGGAGGATTACTTGTCAAATATCCACGTTTTAAGTTGCTTTCTGAATGCTAGGTGGTTCTGGGAAAGGCAAAGGTAGGTAATTAAACAATGGTGAAACATCATATCATGAAATGTATTAGTTAAATTCAACATCATAACATATATAATACTCCACACGATTTCAACTATACCACCGTGTGATTTATATGACAAGGATGTCATGGTAAAAAGCAACACATTCAGAAAGGTGTGCATTTCAGATGTACAGAGAAGAAGCTATGGTTCAGTTTTATACCCCTGTGCTGCAATTCGTCTGTAATTTAAGAGCAAAAATCACATACATTTACTGAAGATTATATCAAGCATTATGCATCACTACTTTCAATTGTAGGGCCTGCATTAGTCAAAGTACTAATTTTAAAACAATGGAATATCAATGAGGTACATTTGTACAAAGATTAATGCAAATACTAGAATTGTGCCATACATTGGGAACATAGATACCCACTAAATATTTGAATAACAAATACAAAATAATATTGATGTGCAAAAAAGATATAAGTACAATGAATGAAAATATTAAAAGCGATCTCTTACTTATAGCACATTTATCAGAAGACATCAATTATTTTACCTTCAAACTGCAGTTGATTTGCTTCCTGTAAAGTTTACTGTGGTTTAAAACGTAAGGGGGGACGTGATCTGAGAGCGCTTGGAGTAGGACTTGCTCAGTCAGAGCTCCCGACTCCCATAGCCTTCCATAAGCTACTAAAAGTATTGGATCCAGCATAAGGCAGTTCAGAAATCACAATTTTGGTTCCTGCTGCCAGCGCAAGCCTGAGGCACTTGGACATCGATATACTGTCTCCCCTGGTCCATGACAGGATGCTTCTTCTGTGGACCGATGGTTACACTCTGATGCTTGACACCCCCCTAATGTCAATGGCCACTATGTGAAATTCATCATGCAACATGGCTCTCGTCTCATCATGCTTTTAAATGTTTATGCCCTCAAAAAGGCACATGAACTCCTGCATGACTTACTGCATGACCAACTGGCATCCACGGTGGGTGATATTGTTATGGGCGGAGAATTATGTTTGGTCTGGCACTCTCAGCTGGGCTGTACCACCTCCACCTTTCAGGGTGCAGGGGCAATGCTGGCAGTGCTCAAGAGCAAAAACAACAGTTGATGGATAGAATGCAGAACAATGTCATATGCCAGTGGTGAGGAGAGCATGGGACTCACGTCTGATAATCCCCATCCCACTCGGGGTGAAAATGCAAAAACAACAGTTGATGGACAGAATGCCGAACTATGTCGTACATTCACCCCAGTACAGAGATCTGGGCCTAAATCCATTGTTTTTTTGCACTCCACACCACCCCAGTTCAGACATGGCCATATGCAAATCAGCCTTGACCCTGTACCTCATGGGAACAGTCCAGCCCGAACTGCCAAGCCATGTCTTGCCTGGACCGGAATCAAGCATCCTAGGACCGGTTTCTGGCTATCAGCCATCATCAGCCAGGATAGTTTGACTCCAGTGGTGTGGAGAGCATGGGACTCACGTCTGAGCATAACCATCCCACTCGGGGTGACAAATGTAAAAACAACAGTTGAGGGACAGATTGCAGAACAATGTCATACATTCACCCCAGTACAGAGATCTGGGCCTAAATCCATCGTTTTTTGCACTCCACACCACCCCAGTTCAGACATGGCCATATGCAAATCAGCCTTGACCCTGTGCCTCATGGGAACAGTCCAGCCCGAACTGCCAACCCATGTCTTTCCTGGACCGAAATCAAGCATCCTGGGACCGGTTTCTGTCTATCAGCCGTCATCAGCCAGGATAGCTTGACTCCAGTGGTGTGGAGAGCATGGGACTCACGTCTGAGCATACCCATCCCACTCGGGGTGACACATGCAAAAACAACAGTTGATGGACAGTGCTGAAGAGAGATATCGCAGATATGGGCTTGGTGGATGCTTGGAGGTATAGGCACCCTGACATTCTATTTGGATGTGCACACATCTAATTCAAGTATAGATTACCTAGTTCTCACCCACTTCCTCCTCAGAGAACTGGAAACTGTTACCATCTTGGACATCTCTATATCTGATCATGCACATGTTGAGAAAGGTTGGAGCTGGGATGGATGCTCGCGCCGGACTCAGCCACGTTGGCGATTCGCCCATACCGCCTCCAAGATCCAGTAGATGTGGCTGCAATTCAAACGGGGATTACTGACTATTTTGAGGTTAATATTCTTACAGGAACTTCAGGTCACACTCTCTGGGATGGTTTTAAAGCCACTATCAGGGGAGTCATATCCTCCATTACAATTGTCTGAGTGTGAAAATACCGACTGGTAGATACAAGCTTAACCTCAGAGATCCAAACTCTTGAGCATCTTTACCAGTCTACCACCTCTGGATGTAACAAACAACTTCTGGCCCTGCTACGAGGCCAGTAGCGCACCCCCAGAATGAACAAAGTAGAAAGGGCCCTGCTTTCTTTGAACCAGCCATACTACGAGTGGGAGAAAAGGTGAGAACACTCTTAGCCTGTAAACTAAGGAAACAGCATGCCAGCACACATATAGCTAAGATTAAGACCGATACTGGCGACTGGGCCACTACTGAACAGGCGTAGCAACATGGCTTTTATGATTTTTATTAAGCGCTTTATTTGGAGGGCAAGGATTCTTGTGCGCTCATACACTCCTATCTTAGCTCTTGTTCCTGGGATCCCATAGACCAAGCCCAGGCTGAACTCCAGGAGACCCCTATGACTCTTGATGAATGGAAGTGGTCTCTAAAAGACCTGTCTATATCTAAAATGCCAGGACCTGGTGGGCGTCCTGTTGCATTCTATCAAGCCTTTCTCACTCTCATCCAGGACGGCCTCCTAGGACTTTTTAATGCATTCTGTTCTGAATCTGGCCTTACCCTGATGATGGCAGCAGCAGAGATTGCCCTCATCCTTAAGCCTGGTAAGGACCCTTCTCCGTGCCCCTCCTACCCTCCGATTACACTGTTAAACACAGATGCTAAACTCTATACCAAGATCTTGGCAATCGCCTGCAACCATATCTCCCTGGCCTGATTGATCACAACCAGGTTGGCTTCATCCCTAATCTGCAAGGGGCAGGTCACATTCACCTGGTCGCTCATTTAGTGGAGAAATCCCATCACCGAGCTGTCCCCTTCCTGCCATCTCTCGTTTGATGTTGAGAAGGCTTTTGACTGGGTCAGCTGGTCATTCCTTAGAGAAGTACATGGGAAAATTGGTCTTGGGCTGGGCATGATATTCCATATCCTGGCTTCCTATCAATGCCCCCACTGCTGTCACCGAGTTAATGGTTTTCATACAAGGCCAGTAGGCCTAATGAGAAGTACTTGCCAGGGATGCCCCCTCTCACTTCTATTGTTCGCCTTAGCAGTAGAATCCCTAGCTGTCACTATCCAGTAAACAGATTCCATCGTTGGCATCCCCTTCGGCAGCTGAGCTCATTCTGGCGGTGGTCCTTGTCTTGACGGCCTTTGAACAGGTTTCCGGCTTCAGGCAATATATTTCACAATATCCAAACAGGATCTCCCACCTTACAGGCTCTTGCGCCCTTTTAATGGACCCCACATGACATCTAATTTCTAGGTCTCAAGCTGACCCGACCCTATCGACTTGGACAAGAGATAACTGGGTGCCATACCGAAAATCTATCTTGGATGACCTTTGTTATTGACAGCCCTTGGGTTTGTCTTGGCTTTAACAGTTTAACAGATGTCCATTGTGCCCAGGATCCTATACTTGTTGCAAACATGCCTCACCTCAGTTCCACACGAGGATATCATACACCTCCAGCGAGATATTCAAACCTTCATATAGGGGGAAGCTGGCCCAGGTTCCCAAACTCTGTTCTGATGCTCCCTAGGGGCCTTGTGTGTCCCAATCTCCTAAAACACTACAGGGCAGCATACCTTCACTTCATATCCAAGTGGGTGTGTGAGGGAGGGTGAGAAGCACTGGTTCCATATGGATTGGGCTGTCACTTGCAGGCCTCTTTGGGACCTTGCTTGGGTCCATAGACATGTGTGACCACAGAAGGCCTACATTGCGACCCCTTCAGGACCGTCTTTGATATCTGGGACTAGATTGCACCTAAAGGTGGGCTTACCACTTTCTCCTCCCCAATACCTCCTTGGCACGCATCCCGCTGTTCACTCTGGATGTAGAACTACAAACATTCCATAGTTGGGAACCGGGAGATTGTCACACATTGCGTGATCTGTCCGTTGGCACTTTGATCAAAATATTAGATCACTGTAAGCAGGAAATCAGCCTATCTGAACCGTCTAGTACTATCAATTGCGCCACTGGGCACTACACCCCCCGAAGACATAGGGAGCAACGAGACAAGTTACCCCTTTAAAGTTCTAATCACGGCCTATGATGGCACAAGAGGTCTTATCTCTGGCATCTACAAAGTTCCTCAACATTCTGATTCGACACACTCACATACATATTAAGCACAATGGCATTCAGACACCACTAAGGGTATCTCACATTTACGGTGAGAGACATACTGGCGAAATATCCCCAAAATACACCACATTATACAACAAGGTGAGACAGCATACAAATTAATGACCCGGTGGTAGCATACTTTGTCCTGCCTTTGCACTATCTATCACACTACATCTGATCTATGCTGTTGCTGTAATGCAACCCCAGGCAATTTTCAACAGATTTGGTGGTCATGCTCGGTTATATGCATTTACTAGAAAGAAATTCTGGGCCACATTAAAGGGATGCTGGGCTTTCCTCTACCTGCCTTCTACATTCCCATTATCTTGGGTATACGATCTATGGAACTTGAGGCTATGACACACAGATTGACGCCTCACAGGTCACATGTTAGGAGCTGCTAAACAACCTATTTCTCTTCAATGGAATCAGTCATCTTCCCTTAATGTGGCTTTATGGTTCACTCGCTCACTTGGCGCACATTATGACCATGGAGCTTTGGGCACAAAGAATTGCACATACAGATACTAAGTGGCATATTACCAAACAATAGTGATAATTATCGCTATTGCTTGGTTAGAGACAAAAATTTACCGCTGAGCTGCGGCGATTTTTATCGCAAATAAACCTTGGTATTACCAAGGTTTATCGCAAATGCCATGAAAATCGGCCGCAATGCATGAATATCGCTGAAAAGTCAGCGATATTCATGCATTACAGAGCTAATGCTCTTAGCCATGTTATCCACCTCCCATTGAATAACATGGCTAAGAACTGCTCAGGGCAGGTATTAGCTTTTGGAGATATTCGCGCTTAGCGCGAATATCTCCAAAAGTTGGTAATAGGAGATAGCAATGTTAGCGACTGTTTCCAGTCGCTAACATCTTGCCACGCCCACTTTGCATGTCATTAGTGATAAATATCACTGACATGCAAAGTGAGGCCCAAGATGGTCGCTATCTCCTACTAGCTGTCGCTAACTGGTGTTAGCGACAGCTAGGTAATAGGGAGATAACCCCTTTAAAAGCTTTCTTGGCTTTTAAAGACAAAAAATCGGAGATAAACCCCCTTGATAATATGCCCCTAAATTTGCCCGTACCTGGAGGCCTTTGATCAATTATTTTACGTGTTTGGAATACACTTGCTCCAACTCCACAAAACTAAAGGCACTCCAACTCTTTAATTGAATTAAACTATGTTGGATGGGGTTTGACCCTGGTGAGTTTGATATATCTTTTGCTCCCTCCCTCCCCACCTGCCACCTCCCTCATCCACTGACCCTACCTCATACAACCCTATCCTTTCATGTGGAAATGGGGCCCCCTAACCTTGGGCTTTCACGCATCTAGCCTTCTTGACTATTTGTACTTTACTAATTAGCTTAAATTGCAAGTCTATGCCAGATTTCCAGAACGGTTCACCTAACCTATTACCCTTTAGGTCACATTTCTGGGATACCTTGTTGCACTATTTTCTGCTGATAACTGTGATTATATTCCTCTGTATTCTTACTTGTAATTTGACTGATGTCAATATGTCTGAACAAGCCGCGGCCCGAGCAGGTAAGAGTGTTAGGGCAGTGGGACCCGGCTGAGGTGGATTAGATAGGGGACCACGAGGGAAAATGAAATGAATATAATATTTTCCCTTGTCTTCGTATGTCAAAATTTCCCCCCTCCTGGCCCCACCCCACACTGCTCTTACCTTCACAGGCCGCAACTTATCTGAAGAAGGCTCATGTTTTGATTGCTCCGTTTCCCGGTGGAACTTTTTTTCAATAAAAATATTACAAGTTAAAAGTAAGGGAAAAATAGTAAATAAACAAATTTCTCAAGTGTTTAATTACAAATACATACATCACCCAGCAAAAGGCGATTAAGACCTTAATAATACTGTTTTCGATGGAAAAAACTTTCCATTTATGATAACCTAATAGGACTACTACAAAAAGCTTCATTCTAGTTTCAATACTTTGTTTTAAAACAGAGGAAGATGAGTGTGTGTGTGGGGTATTCTTAGGAATCACAAAGGGATTGCCAACATGTAACTTTCAGTCAAAACCTGTGTGCCTCCTGTAGGCCCTACTTGATATTTCATCTCTTGCCTCTTAGGCCAGAAGTACATACATTAGGACTACCGATTTCCTAATTATGATTATCTCCTTATCGCATTAGGAAATTGGTATTCCTAATTTATGAATTTTTGTATTTCAAATAGAGATACCTAGTAGGTCATAAATTGACCTACTTCATGAATATTAATGAGGTAGGTCGCAATTTACGACACATTAGGCATCGCCATAATCACAGGGATGGTTGCCTGCTGGGGTCAGCACACTACCATGTCTGTGATTGCTATTAAATAAAACAATCTTTTCATTTTTTTAAATGCAACTTGTTTTCCTTCACGGAAAATGGGATGCATGTTTCAGTTGAATCTTTTTAACATTTTCTAAGTGGAAGGGATCCTGAGACAACCCCTTCTCATTCATGAATGGGTTACTACCATTTTTTAGCCGATGATGAAATATTACTGTTTTGTGACCAGAATTTGGTCCCAAACAGTAGTACGTACTGTTGGATCTGTCTTCTTTAGGGTGGTCTTCCCCCAACTTTGGGCCTGCTTCCCTCTACTTTTTTACCACTGCTAAACAGTGCTAAAATGCATGTGCTTCTCCCTTAAACCTGTTTTTTTTGTTTTATTTTATTTTATTTTATTTATTAACAAATTCAGCATCTAGAGTATACACTTAAACATCAGGTTATTGCATCATGTACAACAGGTAAAGAACCACATATCACAAAGATCCAGAGAATACAATCAAGCATAAGCCAAATTGTCTGCAGCACGACTATGGTGGGATAAACAGCCCAATACTAAAGGGGACAAAGTCACCACTGCGAGGAAAAGACCAGTACTGCCCAAAGGGAAGACAGAAAGTTGGGAGGAGACAGTCACTGGCCAACACCGGCCACCACGGACGGAGAGCCGACGGGGAGCGCAGGAGAGGCAGCCTGACTCGGGGGGTTGGGCATGGAGGTATGTCACAAGGGGGCTCCATATGTCTATCGGGCTGGAGCGCGCAGGCAGTAAGTCCTAAAACTCTGACATCAAAGTTTGACACTTAGAAGCATCCTCCAGCCAGTGGGAAAATCGTGGCACCAGGCGGCGACCCCAGCACATGTCAACCCTATGCCTAGAGAGGACGGGCAACATTGCGATTAAATCGTCGAGACAAGTCTGGGCAATATTTGACAAAGCCCAGCAAGCAAAGTGGTGGGTCCGGCCACACTGTTGTGGAGGTTATCTCAGAGAGGGCGTCACATACTGCCAGCTAAAACTCCGAAATCTAGGGGCCCAGCCATGCCAGGTGAATGAAATGTGTGGCGGGAGCAGCGCAGCGCGCACTGTTATCAGCAAGGATGAGCCCCAGTTTATGGAACTGAGCCAGGGTGCGGTATAGCCTGTGTAGGTATTTAAAATGTATCAGGCGGCGCCGGTAATTAGGCAAAAGTTTCTTCGTCTGGTTGCAGCAGTAAAGCCAGTCCACCTGGGCAATATCCATGCCCAAGTCCTCGCCCCAGGCCAAGGGCACACGGTCAGTGGAGATGGAGGTGGACGATAATGTGAGAGCGTACATTTTAGTCACCAACTTGCGAGGAGATGAGGATGTATAAATAAAGTCAAGGGAGGGCATTGAAGGTGGATGCTTGGGGAACGTCGAGTGCAGCTCCCTGCACTCGATGCAGGGAGAGAATAGAACATGTTACCTGGATAGAGATCTGCCACTGTCAGCAGCTCCAATCAGACAGCATGTTTAGACATGTTTGGTTGAAGTGGCAGGAAAGCTGGATGGCACCAGCCAACAACAGTGGAGCACTGGACAGGCTGTGCAGTCCAGACCAGGCCCAATGCAGGGTCTCAACCGTGTCTACCTCAGCGCGCTTAAGGCGATTAATTTCCTGCTGTTTACCGATAGAAAATTGTAAATGTTGTTTTTGGACCAAACAATTCATTTCTTGATTTAATACTTTCAACAAAGGCATACCCTGGTTTGCCAAGCGGGGACCAGTGGATTCAGAACTTACATTTTTTATCTCCTTCATTTGGGCCTCAAAGAACTGTATAATATTTGCATCATCATGGCCCTGCTGTTCATCATAAATTTTCTTCATTATCACACCTACCGTGGTGGTATTTTTTGGCGTCCAAAACGAACGTTCATTTGCTTTACTGAAAACCACCGAGCCCTGGTCCAAATTCCCTTGATTCAGTGTGGGTAGGTTAAAAGCTATTGTCAAGCTTAATATGCTTTGGTCACTCCATACTGACGGAGATACCACTGAGTTTTCACTGGCCCCAAACATTTGATAGGAGACAACCACATAATCCAATAGGCTTTGTGTGTGATGGGAGTGAAAAGTAAATTATGCTATTTTATCAACAGGCACCCTCCCATTTAAAATGACCAAATCTGTGCTTTTAGTGCTATCAGGCAGGAAAAATCCCTGTTTGTCCGTTTTTATTTTATCTAATAGTGAAGAATCTGGAATATTCCAAATGTCCTTCCTCTTTATCTGGATTGGCATAAATCTCCAGTGCAGAATAGTAGATTTTCACATTTAGATCTTCCACTAATAACACTAATTGGTATTCTTCCATGGTGGCTATCTCATGAATATATAAAAAGAGTGTGCTCAACAAATGGTCGAATTTTCTCCCAGGAAGGATATATAGAATTACCAAAAGGAAGAAGGTAGGCATGCCAGACTCTCCCAAACATGCAAACTTCAGGCAAATACAGAGATTTGATGGATATAGAAAGACTTTCTGGTTCCAATTATTCACTTAAGTAAAATGGAATCTCCCCACTAGCAGGTCTCCTTTCGGAGTGCTTAGCGTAACAGAAGAAAACAGAAAAGCCATCACAAACAAAATCTTTGCACAACCACATTTCTTGTAAGTATATATTCGTGGGATTCAAGGATTTTAAGAAATTCGATTTTTCTTTTTTATGACCCAGACCGGCCATGTCCCAAGACAGAAGTACCCCCCTGTCTACCTCAAAGGAACGCTTCCTTCTACAGCTGGACAGTTGGTATTCAGGGCTTTTGCAGCCCATCTCCACTGGGCCAAATAGTCTTCTATGTCTGGGGCCTGATGGGCACCTACAACATCTGACATCCAATTTATTAAGCAACCCTTTTTGCTTAATGAAACCATAATATTTTTAGCATTACCCAATTGGTACTCAAAGTCGTAGCCCATAGCGTCTAACATCTCAGAAGTACCGGCCCTCTGAGCTTTTGGGCACTGAATTGTAGAACACATAGTGGGATATTCCCCAAATTCGAGTACATGCGTTATATCTAGCCCTCCTTTTAGGAAATGCTCACAATTCTGCATAACCAAGTTGGCTGCAATCAAGGAGGTAAAAGTGACTCTAGAGTAGAAGGAGCTCTTATACAGGTTAATCTTCACATTTAAAATATCCCTACTTTCTATCAACTTTAGTCCTTCTATTTTGGATAAAAGTTTGAGAATGAATCCTCAATTTACCAGACAGAATTCACTATCGAATAGCTAATTAAAATCCACAAATAGGAGATGTAACATTCTGCACCACATTATCTTTCTTTACAGCATCTCTTGGGGGAATCCATAGATGCACCCTATCATCAGGACTAACGACTTGCACTTCCTCATTAGACTGAGTCTTTAAGTGTTACACAATGGTGGTGGTTGGTACCTCTAACTTTCTATTATACGATGCTATTGTCCCTGTAAGAGTTCTATTCAATCCCATCTTTGAATTGCCCAGAAATTTGGGACCCCACCTCCAGGTTGGTATCCACTCTGGCCGCCGAAACTCTGGACTATGTTTGGTGTATGGGCGCCCCACCCCCCATTAGCGTTGCCCGTCCTGAGTGTTCCTCCAGCTCGCTAGTCTTGGGAGAATGAGGTACTTGCGGAGAATGCAACAATAGACTTGATGGAATTGCTGCTGTTCCAGTAGTCCCCCACTATCCCGTTTGGTGACAAATACACTGTAATGAGGTTCCTAGGAGCACCCTCCTCAGCTGGCAGTTTGGGACCTCCCTCCTCCATTATAGTCTGAATATCACTCTGGTTATTGGGGATCTGAGGAAAATACAAATTTGACACTTTTCATTTAGGGAATCGTCTTATGTTTTTAAGTTTCTTTTTCATGTTTTCCCCTTTGAGATTTGTTGCATGACCTCCCCTCTTCCCTGATTTTGATCCTCCTTTCTGTGAGGTAAATGGGATTGGAGCCTTCCCTTCCATCTCACCCCTGCCTTTTCGCCCAATCTGACCCCTAATGTTCTCATCTTTCTCAAAATCTCTACTACTCCCTTTTTCCCATTAATAAACATAGGGTAAGATTTTAGTATGACATTTCCCAAAGGGGGACCCACTTCAGTCTCCCCGAAAATTGAGCTTAGGCAAAGCTCTTCCTTTTCAAGATTACACAAAGGCTCACTGGGGGGCAATAAGAATAGAGGTATTCCTGCTTGAACAGATACATCTCTCTGCTCTCCCCTGGAAACGGCTGAAGGAGGCCTAACATCTGTCTGTTCTTTCATTTGTGTGGGTATCTTAAGCGTAGGTTTAATGGCGTCAATGGTGTCAATTCTTTTTACTTTTTGCACTTCAAACAACATTACAGAGATAATTTCCTGCATATGACTTGAACTTAATACAGATTTCTCCAGTAAAGACAAAATGGAACTTAATATTCTTTCGATACAAACAAAATATTCCTAAGGCACACAATCCTTTTCATTTCCCAACTTCGTTTGTGAACAAGGCAGGAATACATCATGGGCATCATGTGCATCATAAGCAGACTCCAAGGAAGTACCAATCAAGTGACTTGTGCTACAGTATAAAAGAGGCAAAGAGAGTCGCCTAGGGGAGGAGCTTACAATTGGAGTGTTCTTCTCCCTGAATCTACTTTTTGGATAACCATCCTTATTAGCACGATCACGAAGGACTCCCCAGCCCCTTGTTTGAGCTTCTATATCAATGTCTGGGAGTGTAAAGTCTTCCCTTGGATTACATTTTTCAAATACTGAACATCCCTCCCGGAATCCTCCGGCACACCCTGGCACATCATCATCATTTATTCCTTGTCAGCGCCCCCTGCTCTGGTGAGGCAACAGATGCAGCCACATGTGCACGCTTACCTTTTAGGGGGTGCAACAGGGTGGCCCTTTAGCCCCCCAATCACCCTTGAAATTGCATTCGCAATTTGCGAGTACCTATTCACAAATTGCTGATGTCTTCCCATTCATTCCTATGGGCCTCTAGGCCCATAGGAATGAATGGGAAGGTATTCTCTAATAGAGAATCGCAATTTGCGATGCACAATCAAGGAATATGTTGGAATCGCAATTATTATTGCGAAACCTACATACATTGCATTTTGCAATTCCATAATAGCAAATCCGTGAAATTCGCTATTATGGAATTGGAAAATCCAACATTGATACATCTGGCCCTTAGCTTCTGCAACATTTTACAAGGGTCTTGGGGCCAAAACCCAAATTGCGATTCTCAAATAGTGATTTTTACCGAATCGCTATTTGAGAATTGCAAACCGCTATGCAGGAAAAAAATACAGTAATTTTTAGCGACTCGGTAAAATTCCAAATACAGAATTGTTATTTGGAAGTTTGCAAATTAAGAAATCGCAAATCAGCGAATCTGCTATTCATGTGCCGTTTGATGACATCACAAGCAGGAAGTGAGACTGCCCATGCTGTTTTTGAGTGCTTGAGGCTGTGGGAGAGGCTGAGAACACGAGCACACCACTCATTACGCCCATCAGCAGTGGTAAGTCACATCATGGCAACACCAGATAAGGCAAAGGAGCCTGCATTACGGAAAATAAAACAGAAAATCAGTGAGAAGGAATTGGAGGTCCTCCTTGAGGAAATGGTGAAGAGCCATGAACAACTCTTTGGCAAAAAATCACTGCACAAACCAGAGTGTGAGAAAAGGACGATCTGGCTGGCAATACATGCCAAAGTAAATGCCATCGGGGTCACACAGTGCTCCATTGAAGAAAAACGCAAGCGCTGTAATGATTTGCGCTCAAGGGCTAAAGAAAATAGTGGAGACTGGTGACATTTGAAAGTGGTAAGGCGTAAAATGTTTGGCGGAGCGCACCTTGGCAATTGAGCGTAGCACACAAGCCCAACAAGCTAAGGGAGGTTCAGGAGGTTTTCCCGCTTAGAACATTTTGAAAAAAGAGTGGGCAAAAGGTGCATTTTCAAGCAAATTTGAGAAAGCAAGAAGGTCAATGAAACATGAGATGTCATGTAGCTGCTCATTCACTATAACCGCAGAGCGTAATAACAGACTTCGAGAGAAAAATACCTCACAGATTTTTTTAATTTAACAAACAACTAAACAGGTCACACACTAACAGCATTCAAGAAGAATGGTGCGTGCCAGCAGGGCCTAGTTTCAGAAACATTTCTATCTCAAGAAATATAATGTCTCTGAAGCTAAGCCCTTCTCTGCTGGCACTCATCTCTAAAAATCCCACACTCTGCTTGCCAGCAGGGCCTAGCCTCAGAAACGCAACATTCCTTGCGGAAAGTGCACCCATTTTTCAATAAGCTTATGCATACCCTGGCGGTCTGTGCAGGCGTGATGTTCAGAGTCGACTATTGCAGTCGTCTATATTGGAACATGCCAACATACATGGTTGCTATCTACCAGCAAGTGAAGAGCTCCACAGGTAGAACTGTGGGGGCCTCTGGACAATGAAACGTCTAGGACTAACATATCCAACTCAAGCCACTTTGTATTAATCACAAAATGTTCTTTGGTTTGTAGAGATCAGAGTGTGCTCTACCACACCAGGCGCCAAGACATCTCAGCTCGAGCAACTTGTGTTTGTATTTATGTGTCCAAAATCAAGAGGATAGGATGTGATGGTTAGAGCTGCTCACTTTGGAACTGGGGAACCAGGTTAGAGCATCGGCTCAACATCCTGTGATTCGAGGCAAATCTCCCCGTGCCTGCCAAAAATGAATGTATCCTTGTGTATTTGTAACTGGTGCTCATGCAAAGTGCTCCAATACCTTAGGGTCGAGTTTGTACTAAATAAAAACGCAACAAACAATATAGCTCTGAGAGGGTATTTATTACCTGCCACCAAAGTATTGAAACTGTAAAGTGATTTATAAATAGAGCAAATTTAAGTAATCCGCTTACACCATTGGGTGTACTGTCATTAAAATATTAGAACAATACACTTCAAATATTCTCTGAGTCACTATAAGGCAATAAAGGTATTACACATTTCAAAGGAGTCAATACTGATATATATAGTATGGACCTACCTTGTTGGGAGTCACAACATCAACAACCTTCTCTGGATTATTTGAGTTCAAACAGAGGCAGACCAATATATTTTAGAGAAAAAAGACACTGCCTTTCCTCAGATATGCTTTGCCACAATATATTTTAGAAATAACTCACTCAAATGTTTAAACAGGAAATTCCCTAGGTGTGTGCTAGCAGGGCCTTCCTTCAGAAATGTTATGTTTCTGAAGCTAGGCCCTGCTCTGCCGGCACGCTTCGCACCTCTGAAAAACAGACATGCTGCGTGCCAGCTGGGCCTAGCTTCAGAAACATAACATTCCTCGCAGATAGAAGAGTGAAGTAGGTCCAATCAAGAGGCTGAAGACATGTTGGTAACTTCTTCTAAGTTTAATGCATAAGGAATCTCATCCATCAACCAGCAGGTCAGATCTTGAATGACTGACTTAGTTTACTTCTAAAGCTTCACATAGAATGTCATGACTTCACTCACTAAACATTCTAACATGACAAACTACAGTTCTATACTAAACATAAAAAATGAAGGAGATGTCATTAATAGATTACCACAAAGAGTTTCTGAAGCTAGGCCCTGGGTGCGTGCCAGCACAGCTGAGCTTCAGAATGAAACATTGCGGGGGCGTGGCTTGCGCGCCGCTTCAGCATGGCGTGTTGCGCTTGAGCTCCGAGGCGAGTTTGTCCCGTCGAGCGATTTTCTCCGTCTCTTGCTGCCCTTCTTGACGGAAAAAGCAACCCTCATCAGCGGAACATGTGGTGAACTGATTGACACTGTTTTCCTGAGGTTTTGGCCACCGGTTACATGATTTCTGCCTCACGCTTCACAGGCGCTCGCATTCCTCACAAGCGGCAGCCATCTTCCCGCTCATGACGTTCCTGTCATTTTACTTCAGAGGCGCCGCCGCGGATATAACTTTGCTGTGTTGCTGGTCCGCCTAATGCATTTCCTCCACGGCGCCCACTACTGGTAACATTTTTGTCTTCTTTATGTTACTTTCTTGCTGCTTGGTTGGGTTTTAATCTGTTATCACGCTATTTTTCTCTCAGTCCGCTTCTTCCATAGAGGTGTCGACATTTTTGCTACCAACTCATTACGGTGCTCCCCTGCTCTGCTCATACTGTCACCGCTAGAATATCATAGCGCACTTGGAGCTTGTTCTCCTATTTTTTACTATTTGTGAGTCAGTCTGCGCACTTTTTGTGTCTTCACTCTTCCTCAAGTGGTATTTTTTACAGTCTACTACTTCAACATTGTCAATATGAATCGGTCTTCGACCAACAAAGACTCTAAGATGTTGGCACGTCGTTGAAAAGGCTTAAGTCACTCTCTCCGACGCCTGAGGCTCCTCAGTCGGACACTGCTCCCACATTGGACACAATATTAACGCGCCTTAATGAAGTGCATGATATTGCGCAGTCAACAAAAACTAACACTGACTTGCTACGAGTGGAAGTGTCTGCTATCAGAAATGACTTTAAGGCTCTTTCTCTTCGTGTATCAGCGACTGAATCACGAATCAGCTCTGCAGAGGATGGCATGCAGAAACAATCCAGATCCCTCAACCACTTGGAACGCTCAATGGCGGCATTGCGCAGAGATCTCACTGAGCAGGAGGACCGTAATCGTAGATCTAATCTACGCATTTTTGGTCTACCGGAGGATTCGGAGAAATCATCTTCCTCTATGATAGACTTTTTATCTCATTGGATTCCGGATACACTTCAAATATCATTCCATAGAGATTTTGAAATAGAAAGAGCACACCGTGTTCCAACGTTTCGACCTAAAGCAGCAACCCAACCAAGAGCAGTCATTTTTAAGCCTTTGCGACATCAACACACTGAGATGATTCTCTCTCATATGCGGAAAGTTAAGCAACTCAGTTGGGATGGCCATCGCATTTCCATTTCCCAGGACTTTGCCAGAGACACAGTCATCAGAAGGAAGGGCTTCCTGAACCTTCGAAAACGGCTCACGGAAATGGGCATTCCTTTTTCGTTTTCTGGCCCTTCCAAGTTTCGCATCACACATAAGGGTCGTTCCAGAGTCTTCGATGAACCGGCGGATTTGGCGACATTCCTGGACAACCAGTTGGAGATAGAGATGGAAATCCAAAGAGCAACTTCACAGACTCCTGGTGCCTCAGGAACTTGAACTGTTTCTTTTCTATCTCTGGATGTACTTTTCATGGCTAGATGCCTCTTCTCTTACTCCAGGTAATTTACATGTTGGTATATTCTCCTCACACTGTTCGTCCTAACGTTTCCATTCTTTCGTTCATACTATTCTCGATTTTCTCACCTTCCTTATTTTCCTCAACCTACATGTTCTTGCTGTTTATCCTACGACAGCTCTTTTTTCTTATCCTTCCATTTGTTTCTCTTCTTACTTCCTATCTGTCGTCCTTTTTTCAATTCCTCCTGATTATCTCTTCAACATTGTCACTCCTCTTTTATTCCGAGTCTTTTCCCTTCTCTTTTTTCATCCAAGTTCCCTTACCTCTCTATTCTCTTCCTTCAGCGATTTAGTTTCATATTCCTCTCTTTTACTGTCATAATTTGTCCTTCATTTATAATGTTACTATTTTGAATATGCGTTTTACCTGCATTATATGTATCCACTGTTTAAGACTTCTCTTATATGCTTAGCGTGTTACTACTTCTTTCATTAGCATTTTTACTCACATATATTTTCCGAGAGGATGCTCTTATATTATGGTTGATGCTCAATTCTCTTCTTTATTTGCTCTCCTGTTTACTATACTTGTTCTCTTCCTTCTATTCTCTCCCTCTTTTTATCTACAATACTCTTTTTCCACTCTCTCACGCATCTCTTTTTCTTACTTCTGTTAATTCACTTCATAGTGTATTCATATGCAGGTATATGTTATTCTTAACTATGTTGTAACTTTTTATAATACGTGTTCTATTCCCTTAATATTATATGCTGATTAGTGTTTTCGTATGTAACTACACTGTTACTATTTTTTCTGATAATTGTTGCTTAGTATAGATATTACTTTCGCTAAGATATTGCTACTCCATTCGATGTTGAAGTACTCTCTTCTTTTTCACTTTAGTACTTGCATTATAATCCTGTTTTTTCTGGTGTTATTGGTTCCTTGCTTTTCTTATTATCAATAGCTGTTTTTTAGTATTGGGCTACTCCTTTTTACCCACTTATGCTCCTAGTACGGGCTCCTTACTCGCTTCTTCCACGTTCTCCCTTGCATGATATGGGTCTTTTTTAGACCTCCCTCCTGCCTCCTCTCTATCTCCTTTCTATTCTATTTTCATCTCTTCTTTTTCTTTCTTTCTTCTGGTTCTCCCACATGGTTGCTCCCACAGAATTTCTTTTGATTAACAGTTGGTCCCTTACATTTTTCATGTTCGTTCTTTTTCTGTTATCAGTGTTGACTTCTTTTGATCCCTCCTTTGTTACATGCCAGGTCTAAATGTGTTATCCCTTAATGTTAAGGGTTTGAATCACCCGGTGAAACGGTCTAAACGGTCTAAAATCTTGGATTACTGTAAGTCCCTCTCTGCAGATTTAGTTCTAATCCAAGATCACTAGCAGAGAAGCGCGGTTTTTGAAGAATGAATGGGTATCGGATGTTTCATGTTCCGATGCCTCTGGCAAACGGAATGGTGTTGTTACTTTAATTTCAAGGAATTCTGGGTTATCAATTCTCTCTTCTGACCATGATTCTGAGGGTCATTGGCTCTTATCTAAACTGTCGGATGGACAACATGATTTGTATGTTATGAATATTTACGCCCCGTATATTGATGATCCAGCGTTTTGGAAATCCATTACTAAAATTTTGCATAATACCCCACATGCTGGCAATCTCATTGTTGGTGGCGATTTTAATTTACCAATGGATCCTCTTTTAGACAGGAACTCTGCATTTCAGTTTCGTCCTCCAAAAGCACACAAACAAATGCTTAACATGTGTTCCATTTCTCATCTTCAAAATATCTGGCGTCTTCATAATCCCACTGGTAGTGATTTCTCCTTCTTCTCCTCGCCGCACTCCTCCTTTTCTCGTATTGATTATCTCCTAGTTCATTCTTCTCTTGTCTCCTCTTCTTCTTCTCCGCTTATACACCCCATTGTCATCTCTGATCATGCCGCGGTCACCTTTATGCTGTCTTCCTTTGCTCCTAAACCACGTGGTCGTTCATGGAGATTAAACACTGAAGTCTTACATGACCCCTCTCAAGTGGCGGAATTTTCTACAGATATTGATACTTTTTTCCGTGAAAACGAGGATTCTGTTTCTTCTCCAATAACTCTCTGGAACTCGTTTAAATGCACTTTTTGGGGTCAAGTCATTAAATGTATGTCCAACTGTAATTCTGCTATTAAGAAAGAACTTACTGACTTATCATCGGAAATCAAGACGCTAGAAGCTTCCTTTCGACACACCAAAGATCTCACTAGTCTACAACAAATAAAGCTTCTAAAATACAAATATGATACGATTGTTACAAAACGGGCTCATATTGGTGTCCAAGCACAAAAGTCCAAAAAATTACTTTTGAAGAATCGGGCTGGGAAACTTTTGGCTGCTACCTTAAAATTCCAAGATTTCTCTTTTAAGTCCTCACAAATTTCTTCTATTACAGATCACAGTGGTTCTAAAAAGTTTCAAACGGAGGAAATTCTGGAAGTTTTTCGCGATTTTTATAACAAACTATATACCCCCTCTAACCAATCCTCTTTTGACAAGTGTCAAGATTTTTTAAAATCGGTTCCGTTCAGTCAGTTTCTGAGGAAGATCGCTCCATCCTGAACGAACCTATTTCTCCCGAGGAAATTGTAGCTGCGATCAAGGCCACCCGTTCTGGGAAAGCTCCTGGCCCGGATGGATACCCAATATTATTTTATAAAACCTTTCTTCCGTTGCTTGTCCCTAAGTTACACTCTGTTTTTAATTCTTTTGTTCAGGATGGTTCTGTTTCTGGTACGGCTGCTGAAGCCACCATAGTTGTGATTCCGAAAGAAGGAAAGGACCATTCGGATCCTAAAAACTTCCGGCCTATTTCGCTCCTAAATATGGAAGCAAAGATTTTTGCTAAAATCCTGGCTAAGCGCTTAGAATCCTTTATTCCCCACCTTGTTCATCCCTCCCAAACTGGCTTTGTTAAGGGTCGTCTGGCAAGGGACAATATCTGCACTTTCTGTCATATTATCGGTGCTGCCAAACGTTCCCAACTCCCGGACGCGGCCTTGGCCCTTGATGCAGAAAAGGCCTTCGATAAGGTTTCTTGGCCATTCCTTCGAGCTGTCCTATGTGCTCATAACCTTGGAGATTCTTTCATTAATATGGTCATGTCTTTGTATTCCCAACCTAAAGCTAACATTAGAGTTAATGGTGCTACTTCTTCATTTTTTAACCTTTGCCAGGGCACAAGAATGAAACATTGCTGAGTGTCTGCACCGGTCTGCTTTACTACTATAAACACTAACACTCTTTGAAGTGCAGAGTCACTCTGCAATTCAAAGAGTGTTAATGCTTATATAGCCAGTATATAGCGGGAACAAGAGGCAAACTTATTAGCGTGGCAGACTTTATACATGAGCGCGCAAGTAGGTGCACACGGAGGACACAGTCTGTGTCCTCCTCACACACAAAAGTCAAGCAGAGTGCAATCATGGACTTTGCGAACTTTAGGTCCACACTGCCTGCACTGTGCAGGCCGTGTTGATTTCGAGTTCGCGAAGTCCATGATGGAACAAATGAAATACATACTTTGTTAGGCAAGGGGAGATTAAGTTAAGTGATTTCCCGGGAATCACAGGATGTTGAGCAGACGACGACGATTCTCGAACTTGGTTTTCTTCAGTTAAACAGGTCCGAGTCTCAGGCTTCGGCCTTGATGGCTCAACATTTTATCGTGCAATGTCACGTGCACGCTATGCAGCAGGGTTAATTGGCATAATGGCCAGAGCACAGTATGTATTTTGGTTGGATATGGTGTGCACTGCGCGACGTGTACTGTGCACTGTAGTGCAGTCATGCCCATAATTGCCAAAGCATGGCCGCCGTATTTGGGGTCACCAAAGTCAGCAGCTCTGCTCTGGCTATTACGGCGGCAGCCATGACTACAGTCCACAGTTCCACAAGTTGCCTCATGATACTGCCTGTAAATTATACATTTAAACAGCTAGTACTCACTGAATGAGGAATCCTCCGGTCTGACTCAGCGCTCAGCCGTGATAGCAGGGTTCAAGAAGCAGGCCAGCGGCAGGTTCAGTCTCTCATCAGAGATTAGGTCAGGCAATCTGACATTCACATTGCCTGCTCCCACTAATGAAGAAGTAGTGTGCGCGATGCCTCAGGCCTGCCGGGGCAACAAGGTCAGGCGGAGCTCTCCTGAGTGCTCCAAGTCCCAACTCTCTCTCCTCATGGACCACTCCCTTCCAGTTGTGTGCAATCAGGCAATGGCATGCACACAAAGAGGGGAGGGGTAGAGAGAGGATGAGCTAGAGCAGCAAATGACCAATCGCTGCATGGCTTTACTATAAAACCATCCAGTGATTGGTGAATATGCTCCTCATGCTCCGGGACCATAGCCAATGCCCAGTCACAGGCTCTGCGTAGAGACACTAGAGCAGCCCCTCCAAGTGCTTCAAAAGCAGAGCTTGAATTGCCCTGAGCAGGACAACTTGCCACTCCTTAGGAGACTAGGGGGTTGCAGCTTCAATCCCCCCTGGCTCCTTCATTTTTCAGAAGAGTCCTTTATGATTACGCATGTCAGGCTGGCCAGGGAAAGGCACCCAGTCAACCTGACATGCGCAGTGCTGCTCTGGCTCTCTGAATCTGATTCCTAACTCCACCCCCTAAGCCTGCCAGCTAAAGTGACGTCACTCAGGACCACCATGTAACACCCGAGACAGCTGACTCCCGCCACGACGCAGGCTGAAATGAGTAAGTAGACAACAGTGTCTATTTTATTTTGGCAGACTAATCAGTGGGGCAAGGCCAAAACGCTCCTATGCAGAAACCGCCCCTGAAAGAAAAGTAGCGCCGGGACACCTCCTAGGAGGTAGCGGTTCGCGCTTTACAAATTACAATATTATTATTATTATTTTAAAGAAAAGGTGGAAAAAAGGCTTGAGGATACAAAGAAAACTGGTGGAGGACTATCGACAGAGCTAGCGACAACACCCCTGGAGGACTTGGTGTAGTCCACCCTACAGACGGAAAGCATCAGTGGCATAGCAGATATTGACAGCTCAGCCACAGACAACACAATTCACCCTGAGCCATCACTCACCAAACTCCCCACTCCCAAATGACACAATGACCCAGTAAGATTGAGACATTTTGTTAACACTAAGCAATGCATCATGGGAAATGCAGTCCCAAACATTAGAAAGCAAAGCAGTGACACAGAGAAACATATTTGCAGTCTACTCACACCAGTCAATGAGAAAGGGAAGCACGGTATTTTGGTATACCAACTCATGTACATTTAATAGTAAATAACAGAAAGAAGGACACACAGTAAATAGTCCTTTTGTATTCACAGGAGAATCTACGCCACAGGCAGAAAACACAGAAATTGATGAGGCACCAGAGCAACTGCAACAGGAAGGGGAGGAAGAGTCTGACACAAGAACACAAACAACACCTGCACCAAAACCACGTGAATACACTGTGGCTCCACTACAGTAGTTTGAGGGAGAAGTGGAAGACATCTAGTTTGATCCACAGTCAAGGCCCAAAAAGCAAGCACAGCATCAAACTCATCAGTCTCTTGTGCAGCGTATCAACAGCAGGAGCTTCAGACACAGAGTGTGGTCACAATGTGTCGCTGAACGCGGTGAGGAAACCACTGTCTTCTAAGGGCTGAAAGGCACCATGATAAAGGTGCAGCGGCTGCAAGTAAAAACCATGAGATCACGATTTTTCTCAATTTAGTAGTAGTAAAGTTAGGGCTACTAACTTTAGGACGCCTAAATGCCTTCTGTGAATACCGAAAGTCTTAAAATAAGGATTTTTCTCAATTTAGTAGTACTAAAGTTAGGACTCCTAACTTTACTACTACTAAATTGAGAAAAATCCTAATTTTAAGACTTTCGGTATTCACAGAAGGCATTTAGGCATCCTAAAGTTAGTAGTCCTAACTTTACTACTACTAAATTGAGAAAAATCGTAATTTTAAGACTTCCGGTATTCACAGAAGGCATTTAGGAGTCCTAAAGTTAGTAGTCCTAACTTCTGTGAATACCGAAATGAGTGAGTTCATTCTGTGAATACCAAAAGTAGTAAGTGCATTCTGTGAATGCCAAAAGTAGTAAGTTCATTCTGTGAATCGGGCCCTTACTGTCTTTCTATTTCGAAAACTAGACCATAACTTCATGCCCCCACAGGGCATTCACAACAACTTGGACATGTAGTCAATACCATCAGTCAATACCATCAGAACTACAGACTCTGAATTTATATGAAAGCATTTTAATTCAACCCGTGCACCGATTTCAAACCATTGTTAGAATTCAGCCAAAATCTGGAAAATGTCAACCACATGAAGTAATATGCGATTTGAAAGAAAAAAAATGTTTTCCTGCCATTAGATTTCACTAAATCCCTAACCACTGTTGGAATAAAATGCAATATAGAGAAACCCTTATTAGTTTTAGTCAATGGAGAAAAATAACATTTACTATAAAAATGTGGACATTGCTAACTTTATCTCGTCTACATTCTTGTCATTTGGAAGGAAAAAATTCAACTGGACAACTTAAACATATTACTGAGGGACAAGCGGAACAAATATATGAACATTTTAGTTTACACCCACTACACTCCATTGGAAGAATGATGCTTTAGAATGTTATCAGATGAGGGAAGCTAGAGGAGAGGTTATTAATGTATGGGAAAGGTGGACAATATGATGATCATCCATTCCAAATTTCTGCAACTGAGTACCAAGCTACAAGATTGTTTTTTGGAGCATACATGCATTCTGCAAGATATTCCTTATATTATAACACTACTACTTTGAAAGTGAACTTCCAGTCACCTCTCATTTGTAAAAGCAACTGGAATTAGGCCCAGATCTCTGTACTGGGTGAATGTATGACATTGTTCTGCATTCTGTCCATCAGCTGTTGTTTTTGCATTTGTCACCCCGAGTGGGATGGGTATGGTTAGACGTGAGTCACATGCTCTCCACACCACTAGAGTCAAGCTATCCTGGCTGAAGACGTCTGATAGCCAGAAACAGGTCCTAGGATGCTTGATTCCGGTCTAGGAAAGACATGGCTTGACAGTTCGGGCTGGACTGTTCCCATGAGGCACAGGGTCAAGGCTGATTTGCATATGGCCATGTCTGAACTGGGTGGTGTGGAGTGCAAAAAAACAATGGATTTAGGCCCAGATCTCTGTACTGGGGTGAATGTATGACATTGTTCTGCATTCTGTCCATCAACTGTTGTTTTTGCATTTGTCACCCTGAGTGGGATGGGTATGCTTAGACATGAGTCCCATGCTCTCCACACCACTGGAGTCAAGCTATCCAGACTGAAGACGGCTGATAGCCAGAAACCGGTCCTAGGATGCTTGATTCCGGTACAGGAAATACATGGCTTGGCAGTTCGGGCTGGACTGTTCCCACGAGGCACAGGGTCAAGGCTGATTTGCATATGGCCATGTCTGAACTGGGGTGGTGTGGAGTGCAAAAAAACAATGAATTTAGGCCCAGATCTCGGTACAGGGGTGAATGTATGACATTGTTCTGCATTCTGTCCATCAACTGTTGTTTTTGCATTTACTAATATAACAGCACAGAATTTCGTTGAAAAGGTGCACAGTAAAAATGAGAATCTAGACTATAGTTTGATCAACATTATTGCATGTCAGCGAGAGACAAATTGATATTGGCTGTGAAGATACAAATGGGGAGGTAGATGTTTTTCTTCAGAAACCTCTGCACTTAGGGAACGATGTTGTAAGGAAGGGCCCTGGATAGGATTCGGTATTACAAAATCTGATTTGTAACCCTTGTTTCCTACTGAATCGGACACTTTTCCCAACGACCAATTCAAGCACTCCAAATCGGTTCCGAAAGGCATTGGGTCGGTCTGGGTTTTTCAGAGCCGAATCGTTCAGCTCAATGGACACGGTTTACAGACGAGTGATGACGATGACCAATTCAGACAGCCATTCTGGTTTGGTGTGCCTGAGACAAAACAACTTTTGCAATTGGTCTTTGGAGCCTGTTGCGGGCAACCCTTTACCCAGAGGTGATCGAGTGTGGCCCGTGGGGGAACCCAAGGAACCCCTCTTCCCAGCCATGCATAATGTGGTGCCTGCCAAAGGGTGCAAGGTTTTCCCCAAACACCCCTTTTTACAATGGGTGCATGCGTTCTCGGTCAGAACAAAGGCTCTCATTGGAATCAATGCGAGTCTGACAGAACGATGTTAGGAAGCATCATAATCGGTCGTTCGGACTAGCAGGACACGATTTGGTAGGAAACGAGCCTGGAACTGATTAGTTCGGGTCATTTTCCTAACAACATCATAATCGACTCCTTAGTCTTCCATCTTTTCTTGCCAAACTGCTATGTCAAATCAGCGCCAAGACACCAAAGGGTATTCGTGCACTTTAGAAGTTTATTAACATAACATAACACAGCAAATTGAAATGAATTCTCCAAAATATAGGCACACCTACTTAGTTTATTACTTTAGGGTATGCTGAGTATGGATGGGACGATTTGTATCCATTTCTTCTCAAAGCAAATGCTAATATTCCTGAAATTAACTGCAAAACACCTGCTGAATTATGTTCTTTGGATCCTACTAATGTTTGGAGTTATTTCAACCACAAATGTCAAACTCTGCTTCACTACTTAACCAACAAAAACAAAAGTCCAGTTGAAGAAGTACTTGATTTTTTTGGTGACAAGAGTATCTAGCAGAGGTGCACCACTCATCCATATGCTTCCTTGGAGCAAAGTTGCACCTACGTTTGGCTACAACTCTGATAAATCTTTTCTACATTTCTTTGAACATTATGTCAATAGTGGCACCCTCAAAAAAGAGAAATGTACAAATATATTTGTGCAAGTTTTATATTTTCAATCACATAAGCGTGGCAGATACTGCATGAGAAAATATTGGAACAAGTCTAAATATTGCACAAAATATCACTTCTCAAGATTGATTGTAAAAAAGGAAGACTAAACAATTTAATGTCATCTGTAAGATTTTAGGCTACTGGCAAATCATTGAAAACCACTTCATTTAGGAAAAACACAAGCATTACGATGGATCAACGATTACAATCCTTTAAATCTATATATGTGGGATGCTAACAAGAGTATTCAATTTGCCGTAGATAACTCTACAGCAGGTGCACATTATGTTACTTCCTACATTACAAAGGCAAGATATAAAGGAAGAATGGGACGAACTATATGCTGAGCAGTCCTTAAATAAAAGGATTATACAGATTCAGCATACAAATGGTATCTCACCGTGAGGTTACCAGCTATTAAGCATGTGACCACTTGAATTCCTCAAGCCTATATGGTAAATTATGGGCACTCATGTGACTTGGTTTAGGCTTTTCATCGTCATGATGCATAGTTCTCGAATGTCTTCCTGAAATTGAATACCTTGCACATTGTGATCCTACAAACAAAGACATTTTGGGAACAAATATGTTAGGTACATAATACCCAATGAGAAGTCTATTGCTAGAAAAATGATCTCTCCATGAAGTTGCTCAGGTTTACACATATAGAAATAATATGGCAGAAGATATCAAAGCTAGAGATTTTTCAGGTAAACCTACCAAAGATATAGCACAGTCAGTAAATCAACGACTTCAACATGACAAATAATTATATGAATGTACCAGCTGCGGCCACTGCAGGAAAGACCAGTGGGATTTTGGGGCCAGCTGGGGAGGGATTCTGAGAGGCAACCACAAGGGAAAATTAAATAAATAATTTATTTTCCCTTGTGGTCATCTCTTAAAAATCCCCACTAGCCAGCCCCACTGACCCATCGCTCTTACCTGCAGTTGCTGAAAATGGAATGTACTACTTATAAACCTACATTACAATACGTGAAGGGCAAAGCAGGAATTTGGAAAAACCTTTTACAGTGATAAACACACTTCCTGAAATGTATCTTGTTTCGTTTATGTTCCTCCTGCACTCGCAACACATAACATCACGGAATTACCTTATATCATCTACTGTCACAACCTGTAAAGCATGATAAAAATGAAAATACTTAAAATTGAATACTGATGCATTCCAAGAAATTGTGAGAGTGCAGAATTAAACACAAAACGAATCATACATCCTCTTCCAGGACTGGGGACCCACTTGTACAACCAATGGTTGATAATGAAGCAGTGGTTGTCATGTATGAGGTTTAATATGATATGGAAAAAGTGGAAAAGGATGTACAATTTGGATTACCTCAAATAGTGAACAAATACAAATGCAAAAATATATAGCACAGTCAGTAAAGCATGGACTTAATCATGACACCGTCCTTAAAAAATTTAAAGTTTTGATCATCGATGAAGGGAGCATGGCTTCAAACTTGATGTTGCCTTTAGTTCATTTGTCTATGCAAGTAATTGGAATTTCTTATGATGTGCTCTTTGGAGGAACACTTGTCATTGTTTTTGAATATTCATTACAATTAACACCTGTGAAACATGTGAAACTATCTTCAACAGACATTTGTAAAAGCAAACCTGTAAAACATGTGAAACTATTTTCAACAAACATTTGCCAAAGCAAACTTCCAATTGTTTGGGAAGTATAGGCTAGGTGAACACTTGCTTACATTTCACAGACTAAAAATCTAAATATGAGTTTGGTGGTCCATCGGACCGCCAAACCTGTTGTGGCCATTTTTCAAGTTTGGTGGGTGGACTGCCACAGGACTGCCGCAACCGGAGGGAATCCCGCAGTGGTGGAGCAGCGGTTTGAGGCTGCAGTATGCTGGCGGTGATGATGTAGCACCCCTGAGCATATTATGAGTTGTCTCACTACAATCCTATCCACTGTGTTGAGCCCTCCATAGAAAGGGTGGCAGTGAGGCAACTCATGCTTCCTCTGTGCAGGGAAGTGCATGCAGGGGGGGCACATGGTGTGATTATGCTAAGGGAATTGAATACAAGCAAATTATTTCATAATCTTCATTCACCTGCTGATATTATGCATTATATTCTTTCACAATCACAAATAGTAGTTTGTTTCATGTCAACTGATGACAAATGTGCCAAAGTAAATTATGAAATGCTACATCTGGAAAAAAAATATTGTCCTTCTTCTTTGTAAAGATACATCTCAGATTCATGTACAAAACATACCTATAGGCAAAACTTAAGCTATAAAATTGCAAAACATGGAAAAATATTGTTTATTTACAGTGGGTTTGGAGACAGATATGCAGCTATGCTAAAAGTGTTGTGTCATTCTACATCAAAATTTTACATGAAGGACTCGTAAATAGGGCCATGGGATTTGTAGTGGACTTTCTGATGTCTAAAAACAATAAAGATAATGAAGTCATGGTGGTCAAATTTGAACAACTTTAAACAGCAAAAAAATATCTCTTGGTGTGCGGCAAGATACCTCTTAAATATTTAGATATTTGTACAGAAGAGTTTCCTCTTTATTTGGCTATGCAGTAGCAATACACAAATTACAAGGACTAAACTCAGATTATGCACTAATTAACATTGTCTCTACCGTATTCAAAGAGGGAATAGAATAGGTTGTTCTATTTTGCATTAACAAATTCATAGGAGTAAATATTACAGATTTTGATAAGACAAGAATTAATGTAGAGAGTAGCTGTGGCATGGAATATAACAGTTTACAAAAAAGATATCCTGGGTTGTATATAATTTTAACAATACCTAAACTGTCTTTTGAAAGAAAAATGATTCAAACGACAATTACAATGAAAAATTGGAACAACTTCAAAAAAACAAGAAAAAAGCTAAACACTGATATTACAGGACATCCGTTTCAAAATCAAAATGGGATAAATTGTTATAGCAATTTCATTGTTAATCTACCTTTTTACCTACTGTTAGAGAAACAACCAATCAACCAGCTTGTACATCAATCTTTGTGCAACACCTCAATAAATCATAATCAACAAATTCTGTGAGAAAACCACTCTTCAAGCGGTACAAGAGATATGGTAGAAATGTGTAGTTATATCCTGCCTTCACAAACACTATCCCTGGAATTGATAGTCCTCTATCTAGAGACAGACAGTCATGTATAATGTCTATTGATATAGCAGCTGTGGTATTTCTGTAGACTGAGAACCAGAGTAGAACTGGCCTTAACCTGATCAGGTCAGTAATGTAAGGGAGCCCAAGTTCTTCATGGCAGGTTATGTGCAAGGCTTATGTGGGATCAGATAAAAGCCTACTACAAAAACTTTTCTCTTTAATCCAGATGGCCAAACAACTGGAGATCCCCCACACTTGCACTCCATACATGGTAATCGGCATTAATTGAGATTTATATACGTGTAGCAGGGGAACGGGAGGTTTAGCCCCCTCCCATTGTGGGGGACTACTTAGCAACCCAGTAGCGATCGAAAATTTAGTACAACACTGTACAATATTAGGATATCAAGACAGATGAGCAGAAAACATTACACTGAGATAGGAAACATTATTGATGCTGCTAAGACAATGGGCACAAATTCTCATGTTCAAAAGGGGTCTGCACATAGGGCCACAATACAAAATGTGGAACTCAGCAAAATGTGTCTGTAAATCGAGTGAGGTCATGAAATCAACAAAAGCATGCACTAGCAGGCACAGTGCCCTGCGAGTGTGTGTCATGAGCACCAGTCATCCACATATGTCCGCATATAGTAGTGTGGGGAGTGGCTTTCATTTAATAATGGGTATGTCGGGACAAGCACATACCAGGAAGGAATACATATCAATAATATAAAGAATAAATAAGAAGGAGCAGCAGACACCGCTGCCTCACTTCTCAGAAGAAATATATGTCTCCCTATCCCTCCCCTTGTGATAATGCATACACGGGCCTTTATGTCAATGTGCAGGCAGGCAAGAAAATTAACTAGTGCTATATCTATACCCTGAGCAATAAGCAGGTGCCACAGTTTAGTCCGATTCACAGAGTCAAAAGCTGACAATAGGTCCATGAATGCTAAGTAAGTGTTTGGCCACTGTGTGTTTTCCAAAGATTAACTTTAAGTTGATTCACGGCTCAATAGTTCCTTCTTTAGGCCTAAACCCATGATGGCATTGATGTAATACTGACTCATCTCAAACCCAATACTTGATCCTGTTACAAATAATTCAGGCCAGAATGTATTGGTGGTATCGATAAATGAGGTCAGACGATCACAGCCTGGTAGTAAACGATCCCCTTTTCTAAAGATCGGCACGGTGATAGAAATGCCCATTGTGTCAGGGAGAGTAGGCGAGATTGTTAAAGACGTTGGTGAAGATAGGTGTGCAAAAGATAACGTTATTTTTTATTGGATTAATGGGGACTCCATCTGGACCTAGTACTGTGCCCCTAACACTTTGGTTAATGCCAACTTCCACTAATGTCATCTGGTAGCATGCAACCAAGCAGGGATCTATATCAGAGGTGTTGGAGGATGCAGGTGCTGCATAAATATTGCTAAAATGCTCCTCCCAGACGTATCGATTTGGCATGAGATAGAACCAGAGGGCCCGAAATTACACTTGAATGTAGGTACAGTGGTCCAAAACAGCTTGCTATTTTTACCAACTGTGATGCCTGAGCTAGCATTTCCCATTGTGTTATAAGTACTTCTTGCCAAGGTGTAGCAGTGATTTTTTAGTTTTGCTTTTCGGAAAGAAGCCACTAATACTGAGGTCCTTGGTTTGGAGACAAGGGTTAGGCGCAAAATCCTCTTAGCTGCTGAGCACTCAGATTCTAACCATCTTGCGGTGCATAATGAAGGCCTTGAGGGTTTCAGGAAAGCCTTCCAGATCCCAGAACAGAGATCATTGAAAGGCTCAACCTTCTGACAATCTTGATCCTCTTTAGACAGGCATAAAGTAACCAGCTCCAGATTCCCCATTATCAACGTATAGATGAATTGTGTAGAACCCTTCAATTTCCACACCAGCCTCAAATTATCAGTAGTAGGTTGTAGGTTACATGTCCTGATATCTTGGGGGTAGAGTAGTAATATAACCTTGATGGGATTGTGGTCACTAAAACTGGATGGAATGACCATTCTAAGTAAGATGAGGTCCTCCAGGCTAGGAGTGACAAAAAAACGAGGGGGGATATTACCAAGCAATAGCGATAATTATCGCTATTGCTTGGTTAGAGACAAAAATTTACCGCTGAGCTGCGGCGATTTTTATTGCAGATAAACCTTGGTATTACCAAGGTTTATCGCAAATGCTATAAAAATCGGCCGCAATGCATGAATATCGCTGAAAAGTCAGCGATATTCATGCATTACCAAGCTAATGCTCTTAGCCATGTTATCCACCTCCCATTGGATAACATGGCTAAGAACCGCTCAGGGCAGGTGTTAGCTTTTGGAGATATTCACCCTTAGCACGAATATCTCCAAAAGTTGGTAATAGGAGATAGCGATGTTAGCGACTGTTTCCAGTCGCTAACATCTTGGCACGCCCACTTTGCATGTCATTAGTGATAGATATCACTGACAGGCAAAGTGGGGCCCAAGATGGTCACTATCTCCTACTAGCTGTCGCTAACTGGTGTTAGCGACAGCTAGGTAATAGGGAGATAATTTTATCTCCGTTTTCTTGGCTTTTAAAGACAAAAAAGCGGAGATAAACCCCCTTGATAATATGCTCCCTAGTCTATTATCGAGGAGCTACCTATAAGTAGGAACCTTGCAGCTAGGCAAACACTTGAATACCAAAGCATTAACCAAGTCAAGCAGGGAGAGGAATGATAATATTCCTGCACTATGTGGATCAGTAATATTAGTGTATATAGGAGTCCCCACTATTAGGGAGAGCCACACATTAAAGTCTCCAGGCAAGCAAAGGTATACAATATGCCCAGAAGATTCAAGGCTATCTGCTAATTTGGATAATAATTCAAATAGAGGTAGGAATGTGGTGTTAGGTATACACCTAAAATCATTATTGTAAAAATGTATACTATGTAGACTATGCACTGAAAATTGCTGTCATGGGTTTCTATGCTTTTAACATGCCCTCTTATAGCAGTATTCATGCAAATGGGCAACCAAGTGAAATTAAGCTACTACGTAAAAATATGGCAAGGACACTAAAACATTGATTTCCATCAGCAAGCAGTGTGTCCCAGGATTAATTAAATGGGACAATGTCATAGCCCTTAATAAAGTTGAGCCATATGAATATGGTGATCTTAGACCAGAGACTGGCCGCATTCTAACTTAGCTTGCTAAGGGATACTTTACTCTGGTCCTCTGCATTTCTTTTATACAGATCACAATTGCCTAGGTTGATATTAAGTGAGTTAGGCTCATATTTTAGGTGAGTTGTTGGTATGATTCTGGAACCAGGCTCACACACTCTGGATCACACGTAAAGGTTTGAGGCTCGGGCATGTTGTTATGAACTGTTACCTGCTCAGTCATTAAAAGATTCCCACTGAGTTAGTCAATATTTTCTATATCATTAAGAACACAGAACATATTTGCACAAGGGACAATGCAGGGAATGCTTGAATACGGAGCAAAGGTATCATGTGGAAGAATTGGAGATCAATAAAAGTATCCAAGAAGTAGAGTGACAACCTTGGTTTCAGTTTGGCTATTAAATTCCATAGTGTTCAGTATATACCGTACAAAAACGTGTCTTTGAAAATTTATCACAATGCAATCCTCTGTGAATTTTAACTTAGAATGACCAAGCCCTCCCACCCTCCTCACCATTATGATCGAATTTTGGCCCCAGGCAATACAATTTTTGTACTAGTGCAACTTCTATACAGCCTTGTTCGAGAGCTGGTCCTAAGACTCATGTTGACCAGGTCTTAGAGGTGGGATCCTTGGCAGGAATAAAACTCATGGGAAGGCCGCAGGTAGAAGGCTCAGAATATCCTGTCATGGGGTGTCAACAGGAGTGCCACAAACTTGAAGAGTTGAGACAATGGTTGACGCAGTGGGATACACTTAAGAGGGTTGTGCACAGATGATGGGGTTGTGTGTCACTTTATCCAAGCCCCCAGTCAAAGTATCTAAAAAGTGACCCTGGATGCCCCAATTTTGCTCTGGAGTAATCCTGGGCCCACCCATTTGGGCCATAATGGTGGAATCCTTTATAAGGGGATGGCTAGATACGAAAGGGGCATTACCTTTATTCCTGTGTGCTCAATGGTAGAATGATTGAAGGCATTAACCAGATGTCTATAGAGTTGGTCCAGGCAATTGGTCAGTGGCTTAAGTTTTTTCCAATGATTTTCTCCAAATTGTACACTTAACTCTTCAAATGAGAAGGAATCAGGTAACAGACGAATCACTGACAGATTATCGATTTCCAAAAAATCGACCTACTATAACATCGAGTCTCTAATATCGATAGCACTAATATCGACACCCTATACTTAACATGTAAACTACAAAAATATCGAGCAAACTATATCGATGCACAAAAATATCGTCTACAGAAATATCGTTAGCATTATTTTCGAATACCATAATATCGACACTCAATACTACATATACCACACTACAATAATATCGAATACAAAAATTTCGATAGCACTATTTTCGTCAATATCAAAATATCGATAGCTAAATTATACTCCTTTTTTTATATATAACACCAATAAATCTATTCTCTAAGTAATACACACATTTGTAATGACTTCACTAATGTATTTTCAAATTATTAAGTAACATTTAGTGTACAATATTGTGTTTTCGCTAACTGACGCAATTTGTATATAAACTCTTTGTAAACATACTTATTTAATACTTAGTACTCATTTTACATAAACTTTATTTATAACAAGACTTTTATTTTACATAAATATATCATTTAAATTCCTTAACATAAACTATATAAGAAGATATATCTTAAATGTTTTACTTAAAAAAAATTCAAACTAACCAATAGTAACTCGTCTTTACATATCTGACCAATCAGATGGCAAACTTAATTACACATAGACTATATAAACCAATCACAAACAGCCATACAAGTTGCAGGAAATATTCTTCGTGACCACATACTGCCAATTTTGGGAGCACCATCTATATTCTTCTCTTCAAGAAAATTCGTCCTAAAACTACAAGTAAGTAATCATATAGCTCTGTTAATAAATTCTAATTTTTTTGTCTATTAATTATAGACCAAGATTTGTAACCTAATTTGTTATTTCTTTATGTACTTTACCTTTAAACAGACTCTACAAACAAATCAAGTTATACTTCAACTTCAAGATACAGGACACTTTACATTTAAAAAAGGTATCTACATATGTTTAACATTTACTTAGCGTTCTTAGCCAATTATTGGCCTAATTTAAAACTCTATACTTTGTTTCTTAGCCTGTAAATCTTAATACATATTGTGCAGGCAGAATTTTTTGAGGAAAAAAAGTTACAATGCTGTGTAAAAAATATTTTCTTCCTGTTCTTAAATATGTTTTAATGTGCTTTTACTCATAATACATGTGTCATCCTCGTTTTTTTTTAGCAATTAAGTAACAATGCTTTATAACAAATTTGTATTATTTATATAACATATAAACGCATTAGTAATTTTCATCAACTTTCTCTCTAAACAGAACACAAAGGTACAGAAAACAGATAATTCACATCAAAGAACAAACATTCTGCTACTACTATAATTCTCTTGGTAAGATCATAAATAAAACATAACTAGTCTTTATAAACTCTATGGAATGCACTAGAAATAAAATGCCTCTTGTTATGCATCTGTTAGTATAATCTTCCTGTTGTTAAATATGTTTTTTTGTGCTTTTACTCATAATACATGTATCATCCCCGGTTCATTTTAGCAATTAAGTAACAATGCTTTATAACAAATGTGTATTATTTATATTACATATAAACGCATTAGTAATTTTCATCATCTTTCTCTCTAAACAGAACTCAAAGGTACAGAAAACAGATAATTCACATCAAAGAACAAACATTCTGCTACTACTATAATTCTCTTGGTAAGTTCATAAATAAAACATAACTAGTCTTTATAAACTCTATAGAATGTACTAGAAATAAAAATCACTCTTTTTATGCATCTGTTAGTATAATCTTGGAAATTTCTCTTTTTACATTCAATAAACAAAACTATTTTTAGAGACATTATAACGTAAAAAATAAGTTACCAAGCAAAAAATGGTAACTTTTCCTATAACATACTTCATTATTTCTCAACAGACCGTGGCAATACAAGAACAACATCTAACTGAACAAGCATCTACTTTCGATAAATAGAACATTACTGTTGGTAAGTAAATTACTAGAAGAATACTAGCTTTATTTAAAATCTTTTATACATTTCATATTGTATTAATATTTGTATATTAACTTTTCTAGATACCAGAAGTAAAGAATGACTGATGATGCAAGATTTATTACATCTCAGAAAGGGAAATTTTTGTTATGCTATATGGGCTACATTTATACTCAAGAGAAACAAAAAGACCTTAAAGTGAATTGGAAGTGTACAAAATATTACTCCAATAAATGCTATGGCCGTGCTACAACAAGGGAAACTAGTGTTATAAATACCACTGAACATAATCACCCACCAAACATCTCCGAAATAGAAGTGAGATCCACTCTTGAAAATATCAAGGAATTAAGTACCAGATCAGAATTACCTACCAACGTAATTCTGAAAGAATTACTACCTAAAGTTCCCAAAGAAGCAAGAGGTCAGCTACCATCTATTGCTACCATTAAAAGAACAATAGCAAGAACCAAAAAAGCAAGTAGACCCAATATACCAACTCCAAAAACTTTTGAAGAAGTCATAATTCCGCCAGAGCTTGTAATTACTCATAATGAGGAGCCATTTATATTTTATGATAATCATAGCAAGGACAAAAGAATAATCATGTTTGCAACTAATAACAATATAAAAAAATTAACTGAAAGTACTACTTGGATGATGGATGGTACTTTTTCTATATGCCCAAAACCTTTCTACCAGTTATACACAATTCATGGGCAATATCATAATACCTGTATCCCCTTCATATATTGTTTATTACCAAACAAACAAGCCACTACTTACTCTGAAATCTTACAAAAAATAAAGGAACAAAGTTCTGACTACTTCCCAATGAAAATCATCATAGACTTCGAGCAAGCTATGATTAATTCTATTTTGAAAACGTACCCACACACATCCATTCAAGGATGTTATTTTCATTTCAATCAATGTCTCTGGAGACATTTACAAAAATCTGCCCTTAGTGTTGAGTATGCAACAAATATAAATTTTGCATACCAGATCAAACATCTCATTGCTCTGGCATATGTACCAGTAACTGATGTGGCCGAACATTACAATTTGTTAATTGAAAGTCCTTTCTACACCCAAAATGAGCAAAGACTCGCCCCACTTTTAGATTACTTTGAGGACAACTGGGTAGGAAGACTACATAGGTCAGGCCACAGACGCCAGCCAAAATTTGCAATTCCCTGGTGGAATGTCTATCTACCAACACTCAACCAAGAAGCAAAAACGAACAATGCTGTTGAAGGTTGGCACAATGCCTTCCTCTCTTCTACTGGACGTACAACACCCACATTACACAAGCTAGTCTCAGCTATACAAAAAGAGCAAAGCTTTCAGGAACTACGTATGCAGCAATCAGTCATACAACTGAAACCAAAACTCTCTAGACAAACTGCTCAAATGTATTTATATCTACAACAGCAAGTCCAACTATATCCTACAACAAGAGGACTGGAATATTTAAAAATGATAGCCAAAACATTGAACTAATTGCTATAACTAAATTAATTGATAGAGATCAAACAATATCCTTAATTTAAAAAAACACATATTTTAATATAATAAAAAAATATTTATTTAGTCTAATTTATTTTTTAACACTATTCTAAAAAGACTAAATAAATATATTATTATATCACAATATTTGTTTTTAAAAACTGCTTCCATCCAAATAAAAGAACATAAATTTATAACTTACCTTTAAATAGAACATCATAAAGATAATCCTTTATCCGACAATACAATGTGTAAATATCAAACACTTAATCCAACGATTCATTAATTATGTTTTCTTTAACTCTTCAAAAACTATCCATCATCCAAATTAAACGACTATTTAAATGCCATTTACAATAACGACTGTTATCTTAAAGTGTGATAAATATATCACAGAACTCAAAATATAAAGGCAGAATGTAAATCATCTCCGTTCTAACAACTGAAACACACTTCCTTTCCCTTAAAAAAAAATTATCGGAAACGGAAATAGCTGTTTCAAAATACGAGAAAAAAAAACAGCTAAACAATCCCACCGACATAACACTAACGAATATCCTAGAATATTTAAACATAATATTCCTATTTATTTATAATTTCATTAAATTATACCACATACTCATTAACTCCAACTATTTTAAATGGCTCAAAAATTCGTGACCGAAAATACATATTGATTCCACTCCATTATATGTAAATAGTCATACTTTAATTCTCAACCCCAAAATACCAAAATATAACCTTTAATTATAATTTACAATACTTTAACAATATAAAAGTAGATTCGTACCTACTCAAAAGTGAACCTGCTTCCAACCACGACTTTCCATTTACCAAAATAACGCAAAAAGACAAAGAGTGGTTACAAAAGAAACGATCCAAATTATATGTAACTGTGAAAAGAACTACTATAAATGTCGATTATTGTTATATATATGGCTCGAAATTATGTGTAATGTTAAAAAAATTGTATAATATATTGTGAATAGAAAATGTTTTTGCCTGTATATTAATTATATATTACATACTTTTAATATTTATTACATTAAGTATAAAAAAAAAATATTTAATGTAATATTTATTAAAATTATTATATAACTAAATGTGTAATATTGTTTTTGTTTATCAGATTTAAATGTTTACAATATGACTAATATGTGAAAATTGTTATTATTAAAACGTATTTATTAATAATAATAATCATACATAAGAATATTGTAATGTTAAAAGAATCATTGATGATGATGTCGATGTTCTAATTAGGATATTTATATTATATTATAATTTTAAAAGTGTTCATATGTTAATATCATCATCAGTATATCACTATATGTATTAAAAATTAGTGACTTATGTTTTTCATTACAAATGTTGATGTTTTATTAAGAAACAATAATAGTATTATGTATGTATAATATCATACATTACATTATGTGAACTAACCATTTTTTCTCTACAAATTAAAAGTACTTGTCAAGAAAATTACTATAAAATGTGATTATTAAAAAACATTGTCCTCCATTTTTTTTTATATGTATACCAAAGATAGCTTAATAAAATGTATATATGTTCGTATATTTCAAGTGTTGAATAAAAAAATTTACTGGAAAGAAAACTGGTGTCATTATTTTGTATTACCTATGACAAAATCATTTTTATGAATTTTTGCAAATGTATTATAACTGTAATGTTATATCTATTTCTATATACCACATGTAAATAAATAACATACTATACACTGAAGTTATAAAAATTATTATTCATACACCCATATACATATAATATCAATTTTTGAAATACACATAATTAAATGTTTAAATATTCCGACTCCAATAACCATTTACTTTCGGTAATTGCTTCTCAAAAACAGTAATTAATTTACAATTAGAAATGCAATCACCATTTAATTAGAGTAAGTGCAGAACACAGAACATATTAAATTTACTCTTTCAACACCAATTAACAATTAATTTAAGTAACTGCAGGACATTAAATATTAATTAATTACTATAAAAAATGAAATGTAAAAAAATTAATAATGTAATAGCATTAAAATTAATTTAATATAATAATTTTAATTTAAAAATAATCTTAATTTATGTTTTCCCTGTACCCCTATAATAAAAAACTGACCCTGAAACCTAAAAATACCCCTTCACCCACAAACTAAAAACTGACCCTGAAACCTCACAAAACCCCTTTACCCACAAACTAAAAACTGACCCTGAAACCTAAAAATACCCCTTTACCCACAAACTGAAAACTGACTCTGAAACCTCACAAAACCCCTTTACCCACAAACTAAAAACTGACGCTGAAACCTTACAAAACACCTTTACCCACAAACTAAAAACTGACCCTGAAACCTAAAAATACCCCTTTACCCACAAACTAAAAACTGACCCTGAAACCTGACAAAACCCCTTCACCAACAAACTAAAAACTGACCCTGAAACCTAAAAATACCCCTTTACCCACAAACTAAAAACTGACCCTGAAACCAGACAAAACCCCTTCACCAACAAACTAAAAACTGACCCAGAAACCAAAAAATACCCCTTTAACCACAAACTGAAAACTGACTCTGAAGCCTCACAAAACTCCTTTACCCACAAACTAAAAACTGACCCAGAAACCTAAAAATACCCCTTTACCCACAAACTGAAAACTGACTCTGAAACCTCACAAAACTCCTTTACCCACAAACTAAAAACTGACCCAGAAACCTAAAAATACCCCTTTACCCACAAACTGAAAACTGACTCTGAAACCTCACAAAACTCCTTTACCAACAAACTAAAAACTGACCCTGAAACGTTACAAAACACCTTTACCCACAAACTAAAAACTGACCCTGAAACCTAAAAATACCCCTTTACCCACAAACTAAAAACTGACCCTGAAACCTTACAAAACACCTTTACCCACAAACAAAAAACTGACCCTGAAACCTCACAAAACCCCTTTACCCACAAACTAAAAACTAACCCTGAAACCTTACAAAACACCTTTACCCACAAACTAAAAACTGACCCTGAAACCTAAAAATACCCCTTTACCCACAAACTAAAAACTGACCCTGAAACCTGACAAAACACCTTAACCAACAAACTAAAAACTGACCCTGAAACCTAAAAATACCCCTTTACCCACAAACTAAAAACTGACCCTGAAACCCGACATAACCCCTTCACCAACAAACTAAAAACTGACCCAGAAACCTAAAAATACCCCTTTACCCACAAACTGAAAACTGACTCTGAAACCTCACAAAACCCCTTTACCCACAAACTAAAAACTGACCCTGAAACCTGACAAAACACCTTTACCCACAAACTAAAAACTGAGCCTGAAACCTAAAAATACCCCTTTACACACAAACCAAAAACTGACCCTGAACAGTAAAAATACCCCTTCGCACATACACAAAAACCAGACCCTAAACGCACAAAATGTACCTTTGATAAAACTAGCCACCCTGACCTACTATAAACTTTACATCCCACTCCTAAAAATATGATACATTTATTTATTTAATATCTACTACATTATATATTTTTGATTCTTTTTACTACATACACAAAATACCTCAAATTAGAACAACAACCTAATAGTGTTCATAATTTCGTATTTGAATAATATTTATATATAATTTCGATTCGAAACTAAAATGAAATACAAGGCGAAATTTTTACTTCTATGATTAGAGTATACTTTGTTTATACACTACCCACCCTTATCCCCTTGAAAATATACATCCCACTCATAACATAATTAGTCAAATATTTTCAGAAAATATATGAAAATAGTATAATTACAAATATATTTTAGTACATAAACAACAGCAAACTTAAAAAATAAATACTATATTCGAATAAAATCGATATCATTTCGCAAATATCGAAATATTAATTTCAATTTTTGAAATTTCGCAAATTTATATGAAATTGCGAAAATTAAATTTATATAATTACCCTATATATTTTTAAAACACTACCCACCCTTATCCCCTATAAACTCTACATCCCGCTCCTAAATTTATAGTAAAAATAATATAAATATGTAATGTAATATTTTATTATTTAATAATCTTTTTTGTACATACACAAAAATTATTCATAATGTTTAATCTACTCCCTAAATTTCGTTCAAATTTCGACTACTCCCAAACAATTTTTATAAATATCGAAATTTTGAAATCTAAAGGAAATGCGAAATTTAAAATTTTACAATTTCACTATACTTTTTTAAAACACTACCCACCCTTATCCCCTATAAACTCTACATCCCGCTCCTAACATTAATATACAATTATTTAGTAAAAAAATTAATATTTAGATATATTTACACAATTTATTAATATATATCCAAAATCAAAGAACAAATAATTTAACAATACTCAATAATTTTATATAAAATTTCGCATTTATAAATATTTTGAATAAAATTTCGCAAATTTATAAATTTACTTCAAATGCGAAATTTATTATTCCATATTTACACTATAATTTTTTAATACACTACCCACCCTTATCCCCTATAAACTCTACATCCCGCTCCTAGACTTCTTACTAAAAATAATAACATTATATATAAAAATGATCTTATATATAAACAACATATAAATAAATCATTACTTAACATACTTTAAAACATCACTTTAACATATCGATATTTTTGACAATCGATATTTTCACCATCGATATTATTGATTTTGACATTCATGTCTTCGATATTTTTAACACACACATAAATCGATATTTTCTACGACGATATTTTTGTTTTCGACATTTCGTACCATCGATATTTTGGACTCGATATTATGGTACATCGACATTAACAACTCGATATTTTGACTGTCTACCGTAACAGACAACCACACATCTGGCTTCCAGAAGACTGTGTTAGGATCAAAGACTGTGACTGAGAAGCAGCCACAGGCTTAATCCATGATAGTAGTTGTTTACTTATATTTTGGGTGGGCATAGCTGTTTCTGCTTTACAGACCCATTTCTTTCTGGTTGCCTTTTACGCTTCACAGCTGTAGCAGGGGCGGGCTGCAAGATTGGATGAATGTCCAATTCCTTTGCAGACTCAACAGTGTCAATAGTGTCAACTACATCAACGCTATATTTAGGGCTAGAGGACAGCAGCAATTGGTTGCCCCCGGCCATGGATAGGACACTATTATGAGGTTCTATATAAACATTCTGAGACTGCCAACACCCCATGGCCTACAGTATATCTGTGCTCAGTGAGTTAAATTTCATTTGCAACAATTACAATGACTCTCCCAAGTATATTGTCAATGGAGGCTGAGGTAGAGGGACATGAGGCAGCTCAGGCCCAGCAATTTTACATTTCCCAGTAATAATGAATAGTAATCTCACCTTTGCACAGATAGTTCTTAAGTACTTATCCCCTTTGAGGCAGAGATGAAGGCGAGGGTGCCCAGCCAAGGCTCATCCTGCAGCAGACAGGCACAGATGGGTCTGTGGTTGCCCTGGCTTTGCTGGGGGGGAGGGATGTATGTCCTGCACAGCGGTGAAGTTTATAGTGCTTACAAGGTGCACATGAGGGAGATTTCAGGGACTGCCTCCTGGGGCTCTGGAGCAACCTGGAGACTATAGTCTCTCCCCCATGTGGCAGCCAAGCTCCCACACAGCAGGTTTATGTCCCGGGCAGCGGTTAAGATGAGTGTGCTATATAGTGCTTACAAGGTGCCGGTGAGGGGTATTTTTGGGTCCGCCTCCTGGGGCCCTGGAGATGCCTGGAAACTGTAATCTCTCCCTCACATGGCAGCTGAGCAGGGCAGCGGTGAAGATTAAGCATGGGCGGAAAATCTGTTACGCTCGCGGATTTTGCGGATTTTCGGTAAATTCGCAATCCGTGAGATCCGCGAATTTCCCGCAAAATCCGCAAATTCGCACGCAGCGGATTTTTTGCTGCGTGAGGTGTAAGTTCGCAATTGCGAACTTACACAAAAACCTCGCGAACTGGCAGAAATCCTTGCGAACACAAAAAAAGCATTCAGCAGGTTCAAAAGTTCAAACTCATCATTAGTAACCATTCCCTGTAGTGCTTCCTGACAAGGGCCCCTCCAGAGTTCAGTTGCTAGTTGCAACAATTATATGACCCTGCTCTGACCCTCACAGCAGGCTCATAGAATAGCTACAAGTAGGCCACAAAGGTCCTGGAAAAACAAATTGCACTACAACAGAAAGCAAAATACAGATAAGGAAGCAGGTGCCAGACTGGAATTTTAAAACAGTGACACATTAATAAATCAACCCCAAATTAATTCATGTCAGTTGAAGCAGGCAGGTGTGCTTGCTTTCCCCCCCATAATCTACAGTGATGATGAACCAGAGGGTGGCATTGATGCACCAGAGGATGGCATGGGTAAAACAGAGGGTGGCAGGGGTGAAACAGAGGGTTCTGGGAACCTGTGATGATGAACCAGACGTAGAAACAACATAATCGTGACCGTTGCGAGCCGACATGTAAGTTCGCAATTGCGAACTGGTACAAAACCCTTGCGAACTGGCAGAAATCCTTGCGAACTGGCAGAAATCCTTGCGAACACAAAAAAAGCATTCAGCAGGTTCAAAAGTTCAAACTCATCATTAGTAACCATTCCCTGTAGTGCTTCCTGACAAGGGCCCCTCCAGAGTTCAGTTGCTAGTTGCAACAATTATATGACCCTGCTCTGACCCTCACAGCAGGCTCATAGAATAGCTACAAGTAGGCCACAAAGGTCCTGGAAAAAAAATTGCACTGCAACAGAAAGCAAATTACAGATAAGGAAGCAGGTGCCAGACTGGAATTTTAAAACAGTGACACATTAATAAATCAACCCCAAATTAATTCATGTCAGTTGAAGCAGGCAGGTGTGCTTGCTTTTCCCCCCCCATAATCTACAGTGATGATGAACCAGAGGGTGGCATTGATGCACCAGAGGATGGCATGGGTAAAACAGAGGGTGGCAGGGGTGAAACAGAGGGTTCTGGGAACCTGTGATGATGAACCAGAAGTAGAAACAACATAATCTTGACTATTGCGAGCCAACATGTAAGTTCGCAATTGCGAACTGGTACAAAACCCTCGCGAACTGGCAGAAATCCTTGCGAACTGGCAGAAATCCTTGCGAACACACAAAAAAAAAATCCGCAAATTCGCGAGAATTCGCGGATTTTGCGGATTGCGAGTTCGCAAATTCGCAAAATTCGCGAACGCCATATTCGCAAAATTCGCCCATGCTTAGTGAAGATAAAGGAGCGGTATAGCACTTACAGGGAGCAAGTAAATGGGATTGCAGGGAATGCCTCCTGGGTCCCTGGAGCAGCCTGGAGACTGTAGTCTCTACCCCACGTGGCAGCCGAGCTCCCCCACAGCAGCCTCATATCCCCATGTAGCATAATCATATAATTTATGATCTTTTACAACAGTTACAATGGACAATCTTTCTGAAAAAACTTTGCTCAATCCAATTTCAGTTGTTATTTGATTCAAGTGGGCCTTATAATTCCATTCATAGAAGTGAATATGTAAAATTGTGTTGCATTTGAAATTAAAAGACATTTTTTAAAAACTTTTTACAAAAAAAAGAATCCCTGTAAATGAATCACTAGGTAAACATCACATGGCTATACATCTATGCAATTAGTAAAATGTGAGATAATTTCAAATCTTCATTAATTGTTTCAATCTTTCATTACACAAGTGCCTAGATCTATAATCTACCAGGCTGAAAGTTGTCTTAATTTAAACTCTTGATTTCCTCTTCTAAGATCATTCATCACTTTATCAATACCAGCAAAAGCAGTTCCTCACAATTGTTATCATGAAACTGTTAAAAATGACTAGCCTCTGGATATGCTTTGTTTTTGTATTGTATGGCTCTCCTACGCTCTGGAATTCTTTTCTTAACTGGAAACACTGTGATCCCTCCATACCACTTTTTGCAAGGACATTCCAGACAATACCCTGCATATCTTGTTGTGAATGTATCTATCTTTCTCTTTTGTTTAATATTACTGTCAATGTTCTCTGTCTTTTCCATTAATGAAAGCCTTGCAAGATCTACATTTTCTAAAGCCCTTAAGATCAGAAATGGATACAGAAACCTTTTCAGGAGGAAGATGACTCTGTACCAAGGTGTCCTTCAACATTATTGCTCTCTTATATGTTACAGTTGGTAGAAGCCCAATATCCCCTGATAACTTGTCATCTGAACATAGTAGTCCCCAGTGCCTCCATGAAATATTCTTCCAACTGCGTGTCTCTGAACTATATTTGTTATAAGTCTAACCAATGGTGAGTCTTTCTTTCTGATCTTAGAGGTTTAAAATTCTTCACTTTTGATTCGAATATTCTTTCTTTTTGCCTTCATCCAAACATGTCTGGATACCCTCTATCCCTAGAACTCCTACGAGCTGTCTCCTGTTCAAAGATATGCTCAGGTAGGCTTTAAAAGATTTTTTAAAATGGTATATCTGACAGCTGGTCCAACCGGAGTCTAGCGGGACTCCCATGGTGCCAAGATTTCCAAAAATAGAGGGATATGATTGGCAAAAAGAGCTTTTTTTCCTATTGACCATCTCGGTCCGGCAGTGCAACCTCAAAGAAATAGTGCAGCAACCATTACAGAACAAGGGCCCTATGTCTTTAAGTGAATAAAAAAAACATATAAGGGGCACAGAAGGGAAAACTTGACCCTCTGGCACTTCTGAAGGGGACCTAGAGGGAACCACCATAGGCTACAAATTAAAAGCAAATTGCTGTAGGTACTATAGTACTCCCACAGAACACAGTGCAGTCCTCCGGTGGGCAGCACAGTACTCCTGCAAAAAACATACTAGGCAGCACTGTGCAAGATTTGCTATGTGGTCCCATAGTACCATGGTAGTGACACTTGGTTATGTCACTGCAGAAGTACCACAAACAAAATAAAAATAAAATGAAAAAATGGGAGTGGGTTCACATTGGATTGGTCAGCCACTGGAGAGGGGTTTAGACACAGGGCCTGCCCCTGCTGTAAACAGACAAAGGGCATGCCCTGATTGGGGGATGGCTACCCACAGGGGTAAGGTGTGTCAAGTTCCTGTAGACAAACCTCTGCAGTGCATGGCACACACCTGTGCTCTGTGGAAGAGTTAAGTGAATACGACAAAAGAAACAGAAATTCACTGAAAAAAACAAAGGTGAGAATGACATTATAGTTAGGCATGGCAATAGGATCTTACTTTAAGTTAAAGAAAACCCTAGAAATTCACACAAAAAGCAAAGGTTAAAGCATTGGTATGGTTAGCTGATGAAATAAGGCCAGCTGATGACCTCACTGATTGCATCACTCATGACATATTATGTTATATGTTATATCGGTATTTGTAGCGCGCACAACTACTCTTGAGTATCCTGGCGCGAAAGTAATAAACTGAAGGCGAGAAGAGAGAATTAATAGGCCTGTTTAAAAAGGTAGGATTTAACACCTTGGCTGCTGATTGAATTCCTCCCCTGTGCTGGACAATGCAGAACAGGGTGTGGTAGTGACGGAACTATTCCGTCATCAGCACAGCTCAACTGTGACTGATGACGGAATGGTTCCGTCACTAGCATCGAAGGGGTTAAGGAGCTTTTTAAAAAATCTTAGGTCCTGGGTGTGACGCAGCGCCAAAGGGAGGGCATTCCAGAGAATGGCTGTTTTAACTGAAAGAGACTGGCCACCCATCCTAGCTCAACGGAAGCAGGGGACTACCATTAGTCGCTGGGCAGCTGACCTTAAAGATCGCTGAGGCATGTAGAAGGCCACTCTCTTCTTAATGTAGGAGGGGCCAAAGTCGTGTAAGACTCTATGTATTAGGACAAGAGCCTTAAATTGTACCCTCTGGACCACCGGTAGCCAATTGAGTGAGCACATTTGTGATCTTATGCTAGTTCGTTTGGAAATGCCAAGAAGTCTTGCTGCAGCATTCTGAATAAGTTGGAACTTGTTGGTCAAATATGCCGGAATGCCGAGGAAGAGAGCATTGGCATAGTCCAATTGGGACAGGATGAGTGCCCGGGTTACCATCTCCTTGGCTGGTTGGGGAGCAGAGGAAAGAATCTGCCTAAGGACTTTAAAGTCCCGAAGCAGACGCCCGTGAGTCTTTTTATGTGCTCAATGAACCTAAGGTCGTCCCCAAACCAGATACCAAGATTCTTGGCTGGACCGCCCACAGATATAGGGCGGGGAAAATCTGAGGGCCACAAAGCTTCTGTGAACTGAGAGGGAAATTGCCCATATAATAAGATTTCTGATTTCCCCTCGTTACATTTTAATTTTGCCTGGGCAAGCCATGTGAATACGGCGGCTAGACATCTTTGCGCCACTTCAGTGTCAGCGTTCAAATCTTCCCAGGTGAACAGAAGCTGAGTGTCGTCAGCGTAGGCCATAATCTTTGCACCCATTTCTTCGGCCAGGAAGATTAGGGGGGTCATGTAGATATTAAAAAAGAAGCTGGATCAGCGTCGAGCCCTGGGGACCCCCGCCTGAACCTCTCTGGCCGAGGAAGAATAAGGGGGCATCCAGACTTGCTGGGAGCGGGAATTCAGAAAGGATTCCAGACATTATTGGTGTATCACTTATAACATCTCAATTGCCATTATTGATGAACACCAGGCATGGTCGGGGAACACATTCTAGTTGGCTAAGAAAACTGTAACTGGTGAAGTACAGTGATTTTTTAACATAAAATGTTTTTTTTAACTGACTTATTAACCTAACTTTAACGTTGTTGTAACCTTTGTTTTTTGCAGATAGATAGATAGATAGATAGACAGACGGACGGACTGACAGACAGACAGACAGACAGACAGACAGACAGACAGACAGACAGACAGACAGACAGACGGACGGACAGACGGACGGACGGACGGACGGACGGACGGACAGACAGACAGACAGACAGACAGACAGACAGACAGACAGACAGACAGACAGACAGACAGACAGACAGACAGATGCTTTCATTGTATGTAATCTGTTTTTCACTTTGGTATAGAAATAAATATTCAGGAAATTAATAATAGATGCTCTCTACCCTTGCTGCAGCCCAGCCTATGCGACAAACCACTTTTGCAAATAGGTGTGAGTTGAGCATAGCATTGGTTCAACATTGACTATGAATAAATGTCAGCTACTGGCGAACATTTAGGATGCATCCCAGTCCACATTTGTTTGCCCAGCTCAGACAGGAACGAGCCATTTGCAAATCCACCTTGGTCCTGTTTTGATAGGAACATCCCTGTACAAACGTCCACAGCAGTTCATTTCTGAAGAGGAACAGAAACAGCTTGTCACTGGTTTTGCCTACTTAGTCCTAATCAGAGAGTTATAACATGCACCCTCTGGCACTGTAAGCATGCATCTCTATCTAGAGTGGCACAGTGGGTGAAAAACAATATGTTAGAATGGCATCCAGAGCACTTGCCAGTGTTGCAGACAAGCCACATACTTTCCTCCCATCGCTTATTGTGTATGCCCATGCTGTGCCACATTATTTTTTAGCTAACAATCACTATTTAGGCATTACATTGTTTATACCAGTCTGGGGTGCTTGTGTTGCCATCAGGAGGGGGTGTCTATCAGGCAGGTTGTGATTGTTTTTTTTTCTCATGAGAAGCCGAGCTAGTACTGAGTTTGATTTGAATAAGGTGTCCTCTATCTAGAGTGGCAAGGTGGATGAAAATTGATGGGAATCAATGGGTTTAAAAGTTATCTGTAGACATTGTCAGTTTTTTAGACTATCTGTGGTAATTGTTTCCATTCAATCTCCTTTTGTGTGGTTATTTTATTTGCACATGGCATTGATATGGGTGCTTGTGGATTAGCTGAGTATTACTATTTAACATAATGTGGTTTCTCTTCAATTATGTCTGTGGATGATTTTCATTCACAATACTGAGAGCCAGAGGTGCATAAAGACCATTGCTCAAGGATATTGCAATGTGTATCCGTGAATGGAATACAAACTACAGAACTTTCTCATCTTGAGTTAGGAATTGCAATTCTGGAGGGGCACCTACATTCTTGCCTAATCCCTCTCAAGGCAATGTAGCATGCAGATAATGTTACTATACCATAAAATAAATGACATTTACCCACTTTCCTCGAAGGCCAATTGAGGCTTTCAGTTTGACTTATTTGATCTTTAAGGATGTTGCTTGTTAACAAAGTGCTCACCAAAGTTGGAAATAACAATTAGAACATAGGGTACTAGGAACCGGGGTTTTTCTAAGGCTTGAGGTTATTAGATTTAAAATTCGACAACAATTATCCAATCAGGTTAGCTGTTTCTTTTGGAAGGTTAGAAAAGAATTGTACTCTCATAACAGTTTGACAGAACCTTGCTATATTATTTAGATAATGCTATGCTTATTCATTATATTTAAAACTTTAGAAATAGGTCATTATTGTAATTCTATTGTGAATGTTCAAAACAAATCCCTAGTCAACTTTTTTTCTTTTGAGTATTATAAAACATAATTGCATATTTTTGACATTCTTTGTTCATAGTAATGCATTAGTGTTTTGTACTCAGGCGCACGTCACTGTTTTACATGTATTTTCCAGGTAAGCCATTAACTGTAATTCATTCAAATTTCGCAATTAGCGAGTGGAAGACGACAAGCACAGTTAAGGTTTCTTTTTTGGTTGCGTTTAGACTATTTAGTGCCCCATCTTTTAAATTATGACATGAGATACCATTGTCCTAGACTCCATCACGGGGTCATTCGGGATTACTAAATCAGTGGATTAGCTTTGCGCAGCCGCGGTCAGCAGTAGGAGTTCCTGCAGGGCGGTGACGTGGGGAGAGGGAGGGGCAGGGTGGGGGTAGTATTGTATGGATTACGGAGTTTAACACGTAAGTAAACATATAAATAAATAAAACGAATTTCGTTGCATGCACTGCATCACCAAATGCAATGCAGTGCGCGCAACAAAATTTGTTTTATTTATTTATATATTTACTTACCTGTTAAACTCCGTAATCCATACATTAATACCCCCCACTCTGCCCCTTCCCCTCCCCACGTCATCGCCCTGCAGGAACTCCTACTGCCGTCCGCGGCTGATTACAACCAACAGTTTTGCCAAATATCTGACCTAGAGAATTTCTTCCTCCCTTTGTCTTTGGCTCAAAAGGTAGTTGAAATAGGTACTGGTGACACTGATTATTGGATATGGATTAAGTGTGATATTTATTACTTTTGTTTGTTGTTTCATTTATAGTCCCTGTATGCACATTTCTTGCATCTCTTTATTTCGAGTTCCACCACCGACCTCATTTGTATGGGTTTTCAGATCTTCCCAGAAGTTATCAAGGTACCCTTGCATGCTCCGAGACAGTTGTCTTTAGATATGCAGCCTTTACATTTAATATTTAGGGAACCATACATGATATTACTTCATATTTTTCTCTCCAGTTTGTTGTCATTCATAGGATCTGCTGATCTGCCATCATTCTGGACTCCTTTCCAATACATCATTCCTAAGCTCTAGTAGTTTAGGATTTGGTAAGCGTCTATATTCTTGCCATTCCTTTTCACTTCAGTAGTAAACCTCATCGCTATCTCATTTCTTGTCCATAAGAGCACTATTTTGGACTTTTTCACTATGATTTTTAATTTTTCTGATTAGAGCACGGAGATTGTACCTTTTTGTTATGACTGTATGATTCATACATGCACTTCGGTGATGGTACTTTTTATTGAGGTATATTATTTGTTTTCTTGTCATTGATTGTTTGTGAGTCATGTTAAAGGCTCAATGAACACTTTTGTTTTTAGGGATATCGTATTTGTGGCTTTCCTGCTGAAGGCGCTTGGTCGTCGAAACGCGCGTAGGGCACGATTCCAGGAAGATCCATCAATGATCAAGGCCACCACATTGTGTCTCTCAATATGAATATATACATTGGAAAATATTTTTCTTTCTTTCTAGATTAAATGTTTAATTCCAGCATCTTTGACAATTTTGTTGACATTCATTAGTAATACTGTTATTATTCTACATTAACATGATTGCATAATGTTGAAGAATGTATTGAAAGTATTTGAACAGTGGACTGCGGATTGCATTCATTGAAAATATATACATGGAATTTATACTTTCGGTTTCTATGCACATAGGGAACAATGACATTTCGATATTTGTTGCTCTTAATTGTCAAGTGATTTCACAGGCATTGTTCATCAACAAAAACATTTGTATGCCATTTAGTATGAATAAAATGTTTTTATAAATCATTACTTTGTGTAAACTTAGCCTTTTCGATTATTGTATATCAATTATGTTTTCTAATGCTCAATAGAATGAAAGTTGCCTAGGGATTTGTTTCGAACATTTGTATTTTATCTGCCCTGGGAACAGATTCTAGTAGCAAGAGGTCGTTATATATACATTTAATTATTTTGTGACTATCATATTTTTAGAAAACCTTTAGATTATTTAAAACATTGTAAATACACAATCAATAAACGGCATAGAAATCACCTGCATAGACATTATTGGCTAGTGATCCTCAAAGGGCCAAAGGGAGGGACTGGTTGTTGTTTCTTGTCATGTTGAATTTGTATTTGTGCTATCTTCCATGGTCACAGTAATACAAGTTACTTTGATTATCTTTTAGTAACGTTGTTATAGTTATTTCTCAACTTTTAAATATTATCCAGCAAGTTACCAGTTGTCACATACATAGAATTTAGATGTAGCTTTCCAAAGAGTCCAGCATGCCTACTCTTTACTTGCATGATTGTATTCAAATATATATGTAATTATTTTCTAATAGTCTAATAATTATTTATATATATGAGGTGTTTACTAATTCTTTAATTGAACCTATTTCTATATAGTAATTATCTTCCTTTTTAGACAATATAGAGTTTCCACAGCAGGGTCTTAAAATATACCTATAGGCATAAAAGAAGTCTATTTTGAATAATGTAATGTGATAAACAAACACTTCACCTTTAAATAAAAATATATTACAGCTTCACTGATTTGAATGCAAGTGGTTGATTTCTGTATCTAAAGTGAGAAGACTTTAGCATGATCAGTAAGGGCTGTTAGCTCAATGCCACAATTGACTACATTGTTAGCTAGGCCTCTAACTACAATAAAATGCTCTATAAAAACAAGGTAGCATTTAAGTGGATGTGATAAATGTGTGAAGCCTTCCTGGTTGTTTTATTTAGCTATCCTAATTTATATTTAGCTTAGCTTTGTGAGATTATTTTGAACCAAAGGAAATTAAGGTTTATTATTCATTATTCATTCTGCTGCTAAATTGAATTGAAATCTCCTCTGGCAATCAAATGGTATAAATCATAAGTGATAAGCAATATTATGTCATGCTAAAGCTTACGTTAAATGTTTCTGGTAGGCATGTATTTATTTATCAGGGTTTGCTTTTTGCATTAACTTCAAATCACACCTCGCATAAACACTGATGATTTAAAGAATGATGTGTAAAACCTTTTAGACATATTTCCCGGTGAAGGTATCTACCTACAAGTACATGAATGTTATGTACAAATTCAGATGGATTCCAACACTGCAGAAAAACATAAGGGATATAACAAATAAACAGAAATTACAAAACAGATAAGGCACAAGAAAAGTCAGATACAAGAAAGTCATACCAAATATATCAGAGTATGGTCAGAAAGTAAAGTGCCTAGACTGTTAGTTAGGACTCCATTAGGGATTATTTATGCTGTCTTGTGTTGTTTAGAAGGACTTCTCACAGTACCTTTTATGTACTAAGCCAACTGATATAAATGTATTTAGATAGCAGTGAGTGATATTAATATAATAATATATGTAGCCAATATCATAATATCCCTTGTCACCTAAACGAGAATGATATAGCAAGCAGACACCAAGAACATGCGAATCATGCCATTAATGGCTTGAATATTGATGAACTAGAACATCAATGTCTGTTATCTGTGGAATTCTCTAACGAAAGGTAGACACTCACCTCATGTAAGTGTCTCATAAATTAAGCCAAGTTACAGGTCTAAATAAGATGTAGGTTAAGCATGCAGTACCCGGTGCCAGATATATTTCCTCAGCCTTCTCATCAACTGTCTCTCCTGACTCCCAGATCAAGGATCACATAATCCGCACTCTATTCTTACCACACTCCTGTCTTCCATTTGCATGGCCCTGAACCACATATACCAAATTGTACTCTTACCTCACACTAACCTTCAATTCCCATGACACTGGATCACATATTTCCCATTCTACTATTACTGCACACCAATCTTCAATTATCATGACCCTGGATCACATAGTCCATATTTTTCTCTTACCGCACAGCAACCATCCAATCACAGGACCCTGGATCACATACCCCATATCCTTTTCTTGCCACACACCAACATTTCCTTCATTTATCACATCACACAGCCGGCCTAAGTAATGAATCCTAACTCAAGGTGCTGGGAATCTACAATAACCAAAAGTAGATCTTCGGTAGTGGCCATGTCAAATGTGATGGCTCTATTCAGATGTAAAGTCTAGTTACTATCAGTATCAAAGTAAGCTATTTTATTACCATTATTTTGAACTAACAATGTAAAAGACCATATTTAGACCATGTATACCTCCTATCTATTAGGAATAAAAGTCCTGTGACCCATCAATCCTATTTATGTATTTACTTTGTCAATTTAAAATTTTTTATATTAATCTAGTTGAAAGAAATTGTCCTTCATTGGGGGTTTTGTGGCAGATCTGAGTGTAGGTCCTTTATTCTGTTTCGATGGTTTATGTCACTAGTGTTTGTTTCTGATGGTTTTTTAAGACATATATAAAGGTGGGCTAAAGTCTGTTACACTGTAAACCCAGGTGTAGCATTTCAGTATAATTTTAGATGTGCAGATGAAAAGAATGTTTTAAAACCCGTTTAAAATGTATTTGTGATGTAAGCACACATACTTAGGAAAAACAAGATTCGGCCCGGAATGTCATTATCGATTGTACTTTCATTGTCCTTACATCCTTGCAAGCATGAAATGGAAAAAGAATGATGTCCCTCTCGCTTTCCAAATGTCTGCTATTGCTTTCTTAAATTAAAGATGAGAAGGGCAGTAATCGACTAGACGTCATTGTGAAAAAGCAGCAAAACATTGTCATAAATTCAGCAAAAAGGGCACCAGATGATGGCATCATCCACTGATACACTACCATAGAGATTCCAGATTCTGGACAACAAAAAGTTGTCACCAGGGGCCATCGCCTGTAGGTCTCACTAGAGATGCAGCCAGCATTAATAAACGTAGGTACTTATGCAATTCTCCAGAACCTATGGAATTATTTCCTGGTCGTGCAACTTCATAGCCCACTATGCAGCTGATAATAATATTTGCACGATGATAACATCCGAATATACGAATTTTTAACTAAATGCAGGCTGAGGCTAAGTGCTTGTTTCCAAGCAACTGTTGAGCACTGCATTTTTGAGTCTCATCTGGCTTCTCAACTTGGTCAAAATTAATTAGATTGTAGAAGAATGTGAAATGATCCAGTGAAACCCTGCATCCACATTTGTACTGACTGACCAGTTCTAAAATGATATTTGCATAGGTTGGTTCATGCAAATATCACAGCAAAAATGCACTGCATCAGCTTTGCTGTAGTTTACTTCACAATCTACTCCTAGAAGGAATTCTAATAGCTACCTGTACATGCACTACATTGGTGTGTGCTACTTTATTTACACAACCGTACACATACTTCTCTGATACATGCACCCAATCACCAACCCTCTGTTGTGATTCGTACATATCTTCACGTTACGTTTTAGCAGTTATGGGCATATGTATGAGTTTTGTGGCACAGAGCAGCACAGCTAATGCACTGTATTTATCCAAAACGGCTCATTCCAGTCATCTCCCCTTGCACTGGTGCAAGGGTGTCTGTATTGTAGGTAGGATTGTTTTTGTGCAGGAAGGTGCACAAAAATTACCCTGCTTTTTCCTCTTTCTAGGTGTGCTGAACAATGCAGCACACATAGCAAGAGGAAGTAAAAAGGAGAAATAAAGATATTTTTCCTCATTACGCCTCTCCTGGGGAGACATATTTTTTTGGTGCTATCACAGGTTTACCAGGTTTGGAAAATATGGGAATATGTTAAAAAAAAACATGGGAGCTGCATGGGAACACCCACTGCCACGCCCATTGAATGCCTCCCTTACATAGATGAATTAATGCAACGCAACGATGTGTGCTACGTTGCATTACTACATATTTTTTAAACCATTTATTGCCACCCAGATCGGCTTTGCGTGGCTTCACAATTATGACTTAGAGATTTGTGTCATGCATGCACCACGTGGCGTGGTGTAAGTATGACTAACAAAAACGTATGACACAAAGCTCTCAGAAATATCCCCCTTAGTGCTCACTTCATGAAGTTGCTCTTCACTGAGCATGCTGTAAACAGAGAAAAATAGGTATGGCATATTTTCAGTTAGGACAGCTTAACGATATTTGTACCAAACAATAAATATTGAAATACGCGCATCTTTGCCAGTCACCATAGAGGGCAAATGTGCAAGATCACAGCTAGGTGCATGAGTCACAGACATGCTGCTCCAACTGTACAAATGGTGGAGAGCAACACTATTTTTTGTACGGGCACACAATTTCTATGTTCCTTTTGTAAGTAATTTCATATTAATGTTTTTGTGTGTGTCACTTTTTGCCTTCTTCTGGGGTATTACAACACACCAGATCCAAATGAGAACTAATTCTCAACAGACGAGAAAGAAAGATACAGGTGTGAATGTGGACTTGAACCGGGGAATGACACAAAAATGGGGAATATATACTACAAAGTAGGAGGGACACTGGCAAAATAAAGGACAGGATGGACGATGCACATCCACCAACCCACAGCATTTTTAGACATGTACCACATGAGCTCTCTGTGGGGCTGGGCCTAGCAATGGCAGTGGTACTCCGATGGTGCAGGCAGAGGGTGGTGGCTTAAGGACTTGAAAGGAGCAACAGTTGCATAAAAGTGGGTATTTTAACCTATCCACACAATTATAGGTGGAAGAGCCTTACCCCACTATCATTGGTAAATTTAAAAATTCCTGTATTGTTACTTATAAATGTAAAAATATCTATGACTTAGCTAGGGTATGGGCTAGGATCCAAAAGTTGTATTAGGTGTACCTATCAATATGAACTAATTTCTTGAACAAAATAAATATGTATTTTATTCACAAACGTTCCAAAGAATTTTGTTTTATTGTACTGCTGCTCAATAAGAAGAGGAGCTGAATGCGCTCATGCGGCCATGGAAACCGTGTGAAGATGTAACAAATAATTGTGAGGAGTTGCATGCTTCTGCTTAAGGTGGCAAAGAATGATATTGTGACATCTTTAACAATAAAGCATCACGTTCATTCTTTTTCTCCTTATTCAGAATATTCATTTTTCTAGCTGTATACTCCTAATAACATGGATTGTCCTGATGAAGGTGCCCCCCATTGTTGTGGAGTCCAGAAATGTTAATGATAAAAATACAAGAGGACAGGAGTTCAATGGATACTGATGGAATTATTTATTCTGAATTGAAAGAATAAATAGTTTTGAAATTAAGTAATGTAGTATGTTTACACTGTGAAACTATATTTTCCCTAGACGAAAAGAGTAAGGAGATTAACTTTTCAACGTTTCCATGGCAATATTTGTGAATAAAATAGAAGCTTATGTTCTTAAACAAATTAACTATTGTTGATAAGTGCTTAAACTGAGATTAGCCCAAGCCCCAATTCCACTGATTAAATCAGAAATATTGTTATATTTACGTGTAGATTTACGCTTGAACACAATAGTAAAATGCTGCTGCTGTCTAAGTGTTTATTATTTATATTGTTGATGAGGGTACTTTGTGTGGTTGGCATTTAGCTGTTTGCAGGCATTGTAAGATGTACAGGCCTGATATATGTGGCTACAAATGCTCAAGTATACATCTTGACTGGCCTGACAAAGGTGGTTTCTGGAACATGCCGGCCACGCAGCTGGTGGAGATGCATGGTTTTAAGAAAACACTGCTCCATGAAATCGAGTTAGAGCTGTGATCTGAGCCTCCACCAGGAGATCCAGTTGTCACCTCTGTCTCAGCCATCACGTCCTCGGCACCCCTCCTCTTGCAGTCACGCTTTTGGTGAGGTGCTGTCACATGGCCTGTGTGTGTCCTGCTGGACACAGTCTAATGATTCTGCCAGCCACTCCCTCAAGGGATGGGCCACACACTCACCCAAACCCCAACCAACACATGCACCACCGTCAGGTGACCCTGCAAATAAAAGAGCCCGAGTGCACGTGCTCATGGCTAGTTTCCAGTACCAAAATAATGTGTCCTTGTTGTCGTTCCTGCAGCATGTGGGTCTAGGGCCCAGACCACAAAAATGGTGACTCGGGGGTCTAACCCTGTGTGTTTGCTGATTGAACTATTCAATTATCTGTTGGGGTAGTAGCCCAGTGTAAGACACCCCACACTTACTTACAGCTTAATAGTCCATGAAGAGAGAGGGCACCATCTCCTCGACATGAAAGAGGAGTGGAAAGAGACAGTTTCCATCCACCGTCCCATGTCCCTGCAGTCGTTCACCAGCTGAGGGAGTGGGTAGTGCGATAAGGAGAGCCGGAGCAGAAAATGGAACGCATCCCGCAAAATGCGGCGAATCCCAGCAATATGCCTGGCACAGAGCAGGTGCCACTAGCGTAGTGACCCCGCAAGGGGTGAAGGCGAACATGCACTGAGAGGCCCGCACCAGCAATGTCAGCCCTGCGCTATCTGTCGACACCCCTTAACCAGCGGCATCACTAGGGTTGGTGTCACCCAGCTGGTGTACCTCATGGTGTCACCCCCTCAAGACTCACCCCATGAATCCATGATGGACCTCCTCCGAGTCCGCCAGTGCCAAATAATGGGACCATTAGACTGGTTTCAGTGCTAACTCCCACATTGTCCCATCCCTTGTCACTCCCAGTCCCTGCCTCTCATTTACCCCAATTCAATCCATGTCTGGGACCTGACAGCTTCATTACAGAAATGCTCTGCAGTCTGTGCATAAACCCCCTTCCCTCCTCTGATAAACAAAAAGCCCCGCAAGTAGCAATGCTCTGACCCGTCTATGGCTCGCTTTCTGATCTCTACACTTTCTTTAATGAAATGTGTTTCCATTACACTTCTCTCTACAGTTGAAAGATATAGCCACGCCCCCTCGGTGGGGGTGGCTTGCACTGAAAACAATGCAAATGCCCACATTTAAAAACTAAAAAGAGCCACGCCAGGTCAGGCAGGGCAGAAGCCGGTCAGCGTCGCTCAAAGCGGTGGGCACCGTGGTATGTGCGCAACACACCCCGCTTCCTAGAGTCTGCCAGTTTACAGCCGTCCCAGACTTGCCACAGTGCATTGTTTCCGTGGTTAATAAACACCCGCTGGCCAGTGACTGCTCCTGCGAGTGAAGCTCTGTGTTCCGAGCTAAGTATGGCCAAAGCCCTGTGTAACTTTTGGACACGTTCAGCAGCAGCCTGGCATCTCCATGCGGATACCTGTGCACAATATTTAAGGCTCCCAGATGCTTTCTTTTATTGATGATGCTAGAAAAACATCAAATTACCCGTCTGTAATTACTTTCAAATAAAGATGAAAACAAATAGCTGATTTTACTTTCTTCTATGTGAATGGGTATGTCAGGTCAGGCTAAAATCCATCGAAGTAAGACTACGTTTATTGTAAAAAGATACCGAAAAATCTGAGTAGTAGCTTCATTTTTCAAAATACAAATCATAAGTAAAGGCAAACTGCTAAAAAGAACAAAAAAACTTAGGATACATACAGGCATATCGGTGAAAAATAAATACCACCATTGCCTTAATTGCACTTTCTTACCAGTTTGGTTAGCTCTTTCTATGGGAGATATACAGTTTTGTTTAGAGAGAACATTAGCTGAGGAAAATCAATACATACGCACTTCTACAAGCCCCCATTGCTGACAGTCCCCTTAAATAACTCGGCCAGCGCATGGGTAGTAAGGTTCTGATGCTTACCTTTGACTGGATGCAGCAGGGAATTCAGCAGCAGGAGGGCAGTCACGAGGTGCAGGGGCAGCCTGCTGCCCCGCTGCATAGTGACCGAGGTTGGGGGGAAGAATCCATAGTAGAAACATTGAATTCAAGGTTGGAGGTAATTAAAGATTGTAAGAAGTTAGGAACTAAGAAGTAAGAACTACATAGAAAATATGTTACTTTTTCATTTTTATTTTAACATTAAACTTTAAATGTTACTGTTACAGGAGATAAGGATGTAAAACTTGTAACCTTTCTGTATTGGGCTTCCACAATCAGCAACTGCCAGAATAGTATGCAACCGTACAGATTACAATGTCACATTAAATCTCGACTGATCAGAACTTTCCTTTCCTGGGCTTTAAAGCTGCAAATTACTTCATCAAAATCAATGCCCTTCGCCAAATCACTGTCAATTGATAATATTGCAAAATCAGAAAGCCTTGAATGTTCCATGGTAGATCACAAATAGTTCTTTATAAACTTCAGCTTTGAAAAACTCTCACATGAAGCCACAGACACACAGATCGTAAGAAATAATTGTAGGCTCACTGAGAGATATGGGCAATATTCTAGGAAGTCCCATTCAGCTATGAATTTCAAAATGTCAAATACTGACCAGTCTGGCTTCTTCGAGATGAATCTCTGCTGACTTTAGATGCCTTCTCAGACTTGGTATTTCTAATGAAAGCTCTCCCTTGGATAATACATCATAGAAAGTCGACAATTTTGGAATGGACACCAGTAACTCTTCTTTAGTGGCAGATATCAAACTCTTGGCTTGAACAGCATCAAACATGGCTGCTACTTCCTTAATGGCTCTTGATCTGATCTGGAGTTCAGAATGGAAACGATCTATACACTCAAGCTTCGTCCTCTTGTTTTCTTCTTGCAGAGTTAGTCCGGCATCTCTTGTCTTCTCACCTGTCATTCTCTTCTTGAACCTGGGTCTCCTCTCTACTGAAATTCCATATTGGTCTGATTTGAAAAGCGCCTGTTCAATTGCCTTCTCCCCTAGATGATTTATTTATTTATTTAGTTATTTGTAAGTTTTGTATAGCGCGAACCTGACCCAAGTGGGTATCAGAGCCCTTTACATAAGGATGACGAAAAAAAAAGGAACATAGTTCAAAGGCACAACAAGTTACAAGTAGGTCAATGTGTCACAATAGTCAAAATTACCTAGTGGAGGGAAATAGGTAAACGGCAATTGCAGCAGGCAATTTAGGATAATATACATCAAGAACAAAAGGGACAATATGGCCGTCAACAATGGATCGCAACAGATGACGTGTAATAGTTAGTAACCAAAAAGTCTTGAGGTAAGAGGAGCAAAGTTTCTAGATCAGCGCATTGTTCATTAGTAGCTCTTTCACTTCCCTTTTGAAAACAAAGGTGGATGGAATAGGCCTTGTCTCCACTGGTAGGTTTTAAGCTTATTGAATTTCTTTGGCTTGAGCAGTAAAGTGCCGGTGCGCTGCTTGTACAGAAAAAGTCATAGCATCTCTAGCTTTGTCACCACCTTGTCAAGAGTTAAGTAGGGGGTGGGGTAGTTCGAGAAGTAGCGCTACACATAGCTACGCGAAGTGCACTTCGCACTACGCGAGCTATGGGTAGCACTACGCGAACTGCGTAGTAGCATGTTTGCAGTGTGCAAGATGTCGTTTTCAATGATTGCACAGTGCGGACAAGCATCCGGCATTGTGCAATCATTGAAAACAGCATCTTGCACAGTGCGAGCTGTTCTTTTCTGTTGCTCGAGTAGATTTTTACTCGAGCTGCAGCTTTCTCAAAGTGGACTGGTAGTTTCTCATCGCGAGCGGTCGCGAGCTTGCGCGACCACTCGCAATGAGAAACCTGACCTCCCTGCGTTGAGAATCTCGCCGGCAGGTTTTTTTTCCATGCTCGTGATCGGCACCTTGATGTTGCTGATTGCGAACAAGGAAAAAGTCTCGCCGGGATGTAATTTTGCTTGCTCGCAGTCACCAACTTGATGTTGAGAACCGGGAGCAAGCAATAAAAGTCGTTGCACTACGCTACGCATGTTTGCACTGTGCTACGTGCAGTTTGCGTAGTGCGAAATTGCGCAAACTTTGCAAACTACGCAAGCATAACGTAGTGCTTTGCCCAGGATTAGAGTTAGGCCCTTAGTCTGAAGGTACAGCTGTGTAAGATTAACTTCTTCAAGTACATCACACCAAAGGTAGAGTTAGCACAGAAAGGTGAAATTGCAGACAGCAGGCAATAGACCTTGGGCTGTTCTTCTTGTGTCTAAATTTTCATCTGGATCACATAGAGCTTCCATTGCAGCCACACATTCATAAAATTTTTCTTTCACTGCCTTTACTGCAGCATGATGAGCACTTCAGCGTGTTGTTAATAGTCTTTTCACTGAGACTCCAGTGTGGTCTATTAAAACATCCCATTGGTGAGTGGAAGCAGCAAAGAAGAAAAACCTTGTCTCAGGAGTTAAAAAAAAGTGACACACGAAGCATTTTCAGCAGTAGAGTGTTGGCCGCACAAGTTAAGCGAATGGTCCTCACATCCATTAAAAATAGCTTTCGTGTTCTTTCTTTTCAAAATCTCTTGTACACCCCCATGGATTCCCGCCATAGTGGCAGCATTATCGTAACCTTGAGCGCGGCACATCATAATGTCGAGTCCATCGCTTTCCAGATTTTTAAGAATATCAGAACTGAGGTCAACAGCTTTTTTCCCCTTTAAAGGGAAAAATCACAGAAACTCTTCTCTTACTTCAACTTTCCTATTTTGGATTTTCACATATCTGATCACTTCGCACATTTGGTGTGTGATGTGTCAGGTGTGCTAACGAACAATAATACCTGGCAGATTTTATATCCATGACAAGCCTTCACATGATTTGCGCTAGGACATATATAAACTCATTCTGAGTTTTTGGTGCAAGATAAGATACTGATGCTTTTAGTTTACATGTGCTTCACTTTAATCTCTTTAGGCACTGGGTCATACTTAGAAAGCATTTCAACCATTTCCAGAAAGTTTCCTTTATTCAATGAAGATTCATCTTCATTGTGGCCCCCGAATGCCAGATTCTGCTTGGCAAGAAACAAGGCGATATCGTGCAACCTGTGCAAGATGTCTCTCCACTTTTTCTTCTCTACATCCATCAAAGCAATACTTTCAGCGTCAATTGTTTTGTGCATTCTAAGTCCTGCTGCCAATGTTTTCCATTTTTCAAGGCAATGTAAGTGCTCTTCAGATGTCTCATGATTATGCACTTTCGGGCTCTGTTTCCACCACATCTGAAACCGAGTCACAAATTTAGATGTCGTGTCTGTGGCATTAGCAGCAAAGAGTCGACAGCAAAAACAATATAATTTCTCATTGACGAGTGAGGAAACCATCAATGATCGCAACTTTTTCTCGCCATTTGGAATCATCTTGTAAAACCACTCTTTTGATAGCCGGCGAACATCTCCTTTTGCTTTTGGATCTTGCCTTGTCGCAATTCTGAAAGGGCCATCTTTGTTCTGGAAAGAAGCACTTACTCTTTTGATGGTTACAACCCGCAAATGATCTGAAACTGATATATTCCAAAAAGAAGCCTCATCTAAAATATTCCAATTGTCCCCCTTTATCTCATTCATCATCTCATTTACAGTATCATGGTTAGAGTCACTTTCAGTACTCTCTTCTGATTTAAATACATCCATTTGAATTTCCAGTTCCTTTCCTAGTTTTTCTGCTTAATTTTCTTCTATTTCAACACTAGCATCAGAATCAGCGTTCTCAATTGGTGGCCCAGGAACTGTGTCTTTTGATGAACCCTGGCCATCATCTGATCTCTGGACATATTGAAGCATGGATCCATATAGTTTTGAGAGTGATTCATTTTTTTTCCTTTTTTGATTTTCTTTGCTGGCATCCACTTGACCTCTTTGATTTATGTATTCTATGTGGCATGATTGATATAATATATCCTTAAACTATTATTCAAAAAACAGCGACTTTCAAAAACCCCAACAACAAAAACAAAGGGTGTTTTAAGGATGCCAGGGGCCCTGGAAAAAATAAGGACATTTAGCACCCACCTCATGGTTTTATTAGAAAAACCGGCCACCAATTAGGTTGCCACTGCACCTGCTGCACTATTGATAGCTAAACCCTTGGCAGTGTATGGCATTGTGCATATGTCTTGGGTGAGGAGAAGGAAGGTCTGACGTAGATGGCTATATGCCACGTTCTCGCTATTACGCTAAGCACTCTGAAACCTGGCTGGGTTAAGTTTGCACATTATAAGACCACACATACATAAGTAAAGAACTTCTAGATACATGTGCATAATACACATGTGCTACTAAAACAGGTTTTTACATAGAACTTCATTACACTGTTTTTTGTAGCTTCTAAGCGCTGTATGTCACTTGGATGTTTACCTTAAGACTTACCACTTACTATTCCAGTTCATTCTTAAAAATATGGATTTACTCAACAACACAGTAGGGGTCTGTGCAAGCCCGAAAGAAGACACAGTACTTCTGGGCCAGCATAATCAGTGGGAGGTGTAACAAGTAGGCCTACGGCTAAGAGCACAAGAGCACAAATGAAACTGTCAGTGGGAGAGGAAAAGTGCAGAGTGTTAAGGAAGCTGCGCCCACACCACAAGGTGTCTTAGAGTCCCACCACCGCACACAGCACAGAGGGTAAAAAATACAGCCTTGATTAGTAAATGTGCTACATAATTTTTACATTTACCGTAAAGTACTTACAGAATACTATTTTCGACGCATTTTTTGTAAAACAATGGTAAGCTGTTCTGCTCGCCACCTTTGCAAAGACCTCTACATCATAAACATTAACCTCACTGTTCAAGAAATCCGTAATCTGCCCTTTCTAGTAGAGTGCAGTAGGGGTGGGTGGATTTTCGCGGATCCACGATCCGCGAATTTGAGGATTTGCGGGTTCGCGGATCCGCAAAATCCGCAATTTTGCAGATTCGCGGATTTTGCGGATTTTTTTATGGGTCGGGTCATCTGTGCAAGTTCAAGTGCCTCTTGTGTGTATAAATGGTCGAGACCGATCAGAGCAGGAGATGAAGAGAAAGAAGCTCCTGGTCACCGGAACAGCACTAGGATTGCGCTCGTGAAAGTCAAGGATACAAAGGCCTCTATCCAGCATCACAGCTGATTTTCGACAGTAGATTTGGGAAGAAGGCACACCTGCCCAGCCTTGACGACGCTCACGATTGTTTTTGGGCTGATGAATGAGTCACTGAATTTGAGCTTCAACTAGTTCCAGCTACCATGTGTGTGTTGCTATGCAATCGCACCGATGTGCGCAGGGGTCCCTTGAGTGACCTGTCCATCCATCATCCTCCTGTAACTATTTTAGGATGGCGCCAGCAAGCTACCAGCGCCATCCTAAAATAGTTACTAAATTAGCTTCACTAATAGATAAAATAAAGCAGGTGCTCGAGCACCTGCTTTATTTTATCTATTAGTGCTTCCTGTGCTTCCTGTTGCAGCTAACTTTGTATCTATTTTAGGATGGTGCTGGCAGCTTGCCGGCGCCATCCTATAATAGTTACAACAACAACTTCAAGCTTGAAGGCTTGAACTTTTGCCCCCCGAATCCACCGCTCGAGGATTTGCGGATTTTCGGTAAATTCGAGGGAGTTCGCCGATTGCGGATTTACCGAAAATCCACAAAATCCGCAAGCGGAACGGATTCTGCGCTCATGCCTAGAGTGCAGTTGAACGAAGAGGCTCTGGGGTGACTGGCAGCCAGCAATCTGAGCAAACCGTCCAATTAAATATTATTATGAATTGAAACACGCACGCCAAACTCAACTTCCTGTACTTAAAACATAGCTTGAAAAATGAATAAAACAACATCATGTGATGTCTGTGAGCGTTCAGTTTTTTTTGGAGCATGAATACCTTCTTTGATGAATGTATCATCTTAGTTTTGGACAATGTTACAGAGATAGGGCCACAAAAAGTTGTATTTTTTTTTGTTTTATGAAATGTGTGTTGAGATGTGCTCAGTGTCTCAGCCGCTATGGGCAGCATGTACGACCCCGACAGGTGTGCGGCGGCGCGCCTGGATTTGCATTTTCATTTATTTGCTTCCGCGCTTTGTACCCTTGACGAGACTCTGGAGAGATTTGAGGACAGGCAGCACACTACTAAGGGGTTGATTCCAATCTCGGTTGGTCAGCCCTCTGAGACGTGTTAGTAGCATCACCTTACGGCCGAACAGTGCGAGGAGCGGGACCGTCCGGCCGAGGAAGTACGATGCGGAAAAGTGCCAAATTCCCGACAGATCCACATGCTCTGACTCCATCATCAATTTCTATCCGAACCTGACCCGGAAACACCCAATCCGTGCTGCACAGTAACAAAAACACTGCTACTTCCGGCCGGTCACGTACGATGCACCGTTCCTATGTTCCGGACGGGTCACCACGTACAGCACATCACAGCACAAGCACAAGAGCTGCATATCAACTCCAATTAGCGCCATTAACCCATTCCTTGGATTCGAACCGGAGCAGCCAGCAATGGATTGAGACGGAGCATGAATCCAATAGCGCAGGTCATACCAGTCCTGTACATATAATACCGGATCAGGAACACACGCGGACGGCGCAGACAGTAAGTCGGACACCCACACTACAAACAAATCCAGGGGGTCCAGACCCTGTCCACCATTACCACACCTCCTTAGGGAATCCATGGCCACACTGCTGCCACCCCACCCATAGGGGCATGTTACCTATCACCAATGCCACCCAACCCATAGGGGAATGTTACCCACCCCCATTGCCATCCCACCCATAGGGGCATGTTACATATCACTGATGCCACCCCACCCAAAGGGTAGGGGCATGTTACCCACCCCCACTGCCACCCCACCCATATGTGTCATGTTGACTATCACTGATGCCACCCCATCCATAGGTGTAATGTTGCCTATCACTGATGCCACCCCACCCATAGGGGCATGTTGCCTTTCACTGATGCCACCCCACCCATATGTGTCATGTTGCCTATCACTGATGCCACCCCACCCATATGTGTCATGTTGCCTATCACTGATGCCACCCCACCCATGTGTGTCGTGTTACCTATCACTGATGCCACCCAACCCACATGTGTCATGTTGCCTATAATTGATGCCACCCCACCCATAGGGGCATGTTGGCTATCACTGATGCCACCCCACCGATATGTGTCATGTTGCCTATCACTGATGCCACCCCACCCATATGTGTCATATTGCCTATCACTGATGCCACCCCACCCATAGGGCATGTTGCCAATCACTGATGCCACTCCACCCATAGGCGTAAATAATACATTAATGGTGGTGAAATGCACACCAATCTTCCTTTTATGTTCCTTATTTAATCCATGATTGACATCATCAAACGTATCCTGGCGTGCGACGCTGGATTTGCGCTCCACCCTTTTGCGCTAGCAATATCAGTAAACACACGGGGGACCTGTTCAAGGTCCCACTCCAACTGCACTGCCACATGTGCTTTCGAATGAATCCAATAAACCAATTCTATTTTTTCTTATCATTATATCCATTTTAAACATAATTTCTTCTTTTTTTCATCAATTTTTCATCAGTTCATTTTATCCATTTTCCATTTCGTTATTCTAAAAATGTTCGTGACCAGGAGATGTTTTCCATAAAAACACGACTTTATTTCAGCTTCACCCAATGCATTTCGGTTAGAAACCTTCGTCAGGGGTGTATCTATAAAATTAATTAATACATACATCAGTTAAAATCTACATAAATATTTACACCGCAATTGCCTTGATGTTAAACAAAGAACTTATCTAAGCTGAAATAAAGTCGTGTTTTTATGGAAAACATCTCCTGGTCACGAACATTTTTTGAATAACGAAATGGAAAATGGATAAAATGAACTGATGAAAAATTGATGAAAAAAAGAAGAAATTATGTTTAAAATGGATATAATGATAAGAAAAAATAGAATTGGTTTATTGGATTCATTCGAAAGCACATGTGGCAGTGCAGTTGGAGTGGGACCTTGAACAGGTCCCCCGTGTGTTTACTGATATTGCTAGCGCAAAAGGGTGGAGCGCAAATCCAGCGTCGCACGCCAGGATACGTTTGATGATGTCAATCATGGATTAAATAAGGAACATAAAAGGAAGATTTGTGTGCATTTCACCACCATTAATGTATTATTTACGACTGTCTGCCCTAATAGTTGAGATGCACCCGTTGGATTATCATGTGAAAAAATAGAACGTTTAAAATCGAGTAAAGTTTCAAACGCGAATATTTTCAAAAATACAGGAGTTTGGATTCCGGAGAACCAGGGAATGGGAAAGTTGCTTGGTTAAAAGCTGCATTGATAATGAGAAACTATGTAAATTGAACTTGGTCAAAATATTTATAAATTAGATTGTTATGAGTTTGTAAATACTGTTGCTAATTAGCGAACATTCAATCACTAGCGTTTAAGCCACAGCGGTAAATAATGTACAACTGTATAAAATCTGTTTATATGTAAATTGAACTTGGTCAAAATATTTATAAATTAGATTGTTATGAGTTTGTAAATACTGTTGCTAATTAGCGAACATTCAATCACTAGCGTTTAAGCCACAGCGGTAAATAATGTACAACTGTATAAAATCTGTTTATATGGCATCCTGGGTAATGTAGTATAACATGGGAGTTAACCACGGGAACAACCCGATTTATTTGTTAGGCTGGATTCCAGTACAGGGTTTAATTTAGGCTCTTGAACACGTGATCACTAGTGGGGAAAGAAAAGAAGGCACAGATTGAAATCAGTTAGAATGATGGCGGTCCGTAAACAAATGGTTGGAATATCGTGTTAGAAAAATACGCCGCACGAAGCATGAGGAGAAAGGAAGGTTTTTAAACATCACGACATGGTAAGCGTGCCTAAAGATGTGGGCGGGAGCATAAAATAGGAGTTTTTGTTCTGGATAAGATACTACAATAGGGATACCGGTCATTATTTTTCATGGCAGCACAACAACAGTGGAGATTCGTTTAGATACGTGTGAAGTTGTCGAGGGAACTGTGGGTCTTTGATGAACGCAAGCTGGTTAAGTGATGTCAGATAAAAGCACACACCACAAAAGGGAAAGCTAATTATCAATGGAATTAAATATGTAACTGTTGAGAGATAAGTTCTTTGTTTAACATCAAGGCAATTGCGGTGTAAATATTTATGTAGATTTTAACTGATGTATGTATTAATTAATTTTATAGATACACCCCTGACGAAGGTTTCTAACCGAAATGCATTGGGTGAAGCTGAAATAAAGTCGTGTTTTTATGGAAAACATCTCCTGGTCACAAACATTTTTTGAATAACGAAATGGAAAATGGATAAAATGAACTGATGAAAAATTGATGAAAAAAAGAAGAAATTATGTTTAAAATGGATATAATGATAAGAAAAAATAGAATTGGTTTATTGGATTCATTCGAAAGCACATGTGGCAGTGCAGTTGGAGTGGGACCTTGAACAGGTCCCCCGTGTGTTTACTCCACCCATAGGGGCATGTTACCCACCCCTACTGCCACCCCAACCATAGGGGCATGATGCCTTTCACTGATGCCACCCCACCCATATGTGTCATGTTGCCTATCACTCATGCCACCCCACCCATATCAGTCATGTTGCCAACCACTGATACCATCCCACCCATATGTGTCATGTTGTCTATCACTGATGCCACCCCACCCATATGTGTCATGTTGCCTATCACTGATGCCACCCCACCCATTGGGGCATGTTACCTATCAATACTGCCTCACCCACCCATAGGGGTCAGTGTGGTAGACAATATTGACACCCCCACCCATAGGGAGGATGATACAACACACATCATCAAACAACAACCACAGGCATGTCAGCCAAATACATTTCACAACAACATCATGACCACAATGTGTGGTGCCTGGCAATATCCCCAACAGTGATTTTGATTCATGACACACAAAGTAACTACATCACATGTGTGAACAACACCAGAGTGTGGGCTACACAAGTCAAGCTTTGAAATAGCACTGGGCCAATGTGTGAAAATCTCCCATCAATGTGTACATCCAATGTAAAATGTGTGGACACAAACTGCTGCTAATGTTGAGCATTGTGGCAAAGGGTGAAAATCACCCATCATCACAGTGACCACAAGGTAGGTGTCATCATGGAAATAGCAGCACATGCCAAACAGTATGTATGATTCCTGGGCATGTCAGCACAACACCTGCACAGTCAACCTTCCTCCACCACCCAATGTAGGCACTGGTGACAAACGCCTAGGTACGGTATTGCCCCTTAAGTCACCTGCACATAGACAATACATATGTCTACCAAGTTGCACAGAGGACACCGTTGACTTTACACCAATGCTGCCCACACCTGCATATACAGTGGAGATGGCACAACAGTCAGGGAAACTGTCAAATTGGACATTGTGAAGCACATCATATGTGCATGGGTGCAAGCCACAGATGTGGCCATGCCAATGAAATGTCACCATCCCTGTGCTAAATGAGTTAATCATAACACACCCACTCAGCTGCAAAGGATGACATGGATACCAACCTGAACATGAAACACATCTCATGGGCCATATGGAGTACACCACAGCAACACCTCAGTAACAGACATTTGTAATTCCTGCATCATCACACCAAGGGCAGGCTAAACAGAATCAACAAAATCTACAGCTCAATCAAATGCACAAGGAGAACAAAAAATGTTTTAATCAGCAATCTGCCATCTGAAAGGGAAAATCAACAATGAAATGTAGTCCAATGTCCTTTTGAAAATCCAAAGTCCAATGATGGTGTGAGTGACACCTGTCTCCCATTGCTTGCCTGCACTGCTAAGGACTGGGGAAATCCACTCTGAGGGGCATACATCGGGCAGACCAGGCACCGCAGGGACAGGATCAGGGCTCAGCAGAAGGAGGTTGTGAAGGGATGCTGGGTGCAGGAGAGTCAGTGGCAACTGCACAGTGGAGGGGTCTGACATGGGTTGTACCATCACAAATGTGGGGTACAAGTCTGATGGGGTGGGTGCTGGAACCACTGCAGTGGGCAGGTCAGATGTAGTGGACATGGTCCCCACTGCAGAGCCCATGTCAGACTGGGTGGGCATGGACTCCACTGCAGTGCCTAACCCCATGGGAGTGGAAAGGGGTGCAGGTGAGGTTGGCAGGACAGCTGGGGGGACACGATCCCCACAGAAGTTGCAGCAACAGACAGGCTGGGAGTGGTGTCAGTGGAAGAGCAAGTGGGAGTTGGGGAGGGCCTGAGCATTTTGGGGATGATGTATCTGTGGGTAGGGGAACCTGGGACAGGGAGTGGTGGGGGAACCTGTGGTGTGCTGACCTGGGGGATGGAGGAAGGAGACTGTGCAGTAGAGCTGGGGGGTGGGGTCTTGCTCTTCCGGGCATGGGGTGACCTACGGGTGGGGGGCCTCATTCTACCTGCGCTTGGGGGAGGGTGTCCAGGTGTGAGGGACACTCTTCTCTGTGTGTGGGGACTTCCCCTTCCCCATGTAGTCAGGATCTGCTGGATCTGAGGGGAAGAGGCCTAGGTCACACAGGAAGAGCTTCTTAGAAGATGGGGTTGCAGGTGAGGCAAGGGAAGGGCTCTTGGAGGGAGAGGGATCTGAGGACTGCGGAGTGGTTGTGGATGCCTGTGTGTGTGTATGCGACCCATCCCCTGTGTGTGGTACCAGTCCCCTGACTTAGCTTGCGTGCACATTTAGAATTATGTTTGGGTGATTGTGGGGCCCAGATCGTATCCTACGCCGATGACACCCAGCTGCTCTTTACCTGTCGGAAAGGAGAGGACTTTGATGGAGAGAGTATCCGTGAGTGCCTTGGGGCTGTTTTTAAATGGCTCCAACTGCACAGCCTCAAGTGCAACTCAGATAAATCGGAGGTGCTCTTCTTCGGTTGTCAATCCAATCCAGACTGGCAGGTATGGTGGCCTGCTGACATGTCTCCTCCGGTGCGGTCGTCTCAGTTAGCTAAGAATTTGGGGATCAAAATTGATAATGGCCTGACTTTAAGATCTCAGATCTTGGCCCTCACTGGCACTTGTTTTGGTCTTCTCCGTTTGCTTCGGAAGTTTTTCCCTTTGCTTTCTGAGGACCACAGGAGGACTACGGTACAGGCCTTGATCGGTTCAAGACTGGACTACTCCAACGTCCTATATCTTGGCCTGCCGGAATATCTCCTGCAACGGATGCAGGTGGTCCAGAACGCCATTTTTGGCCTGCAGAGGCGAGTCAGTGTTTCTGGCTTGCTGCAGTCGCTCCATTGGCTGCCTATCCGGAAGCGGATATTCTTCAAAGCCTTAACTCTTGCTCACAAGGCCGTTTATGCCACAGGGGCTAAATACCTTCAGAGGAGGCTCGTCTTCTATCGCCCTTCTCGACCTCTGAGATCAGAGTCGATGTTTCTAGCCACTGTTCCTCGTGTGAGGAAGGCCCGTATGGGAGGTCGTTCCTTTACTTTCCGGGCCCCACAGCTTTGGAACTCCCTGCCCCTGACATTGCGCAGCACTTCAAATCTGTTGGCCTTCAGGAAGGGCTTAAAAACTTGGCTTTTTGCTTCCTAGATTTCCTCATTCTGCTGACCATGTTCCCCTTTTAATCAGTGTGTTGTGTTTGTCTTTTTCAGGTTGTCAATAAAGCGCCGGGACACTCTTTTGAGTAGCCGAGCGCTATAAAAGACACAAAATAACATACCATAACATAACATAACATTGTGTGCTGTCTGTGTGTTTAGGTGAGAGTGCAGGTGTGTGTGTGATGGGGACAGGTATGGTGCTAGGAGTAGTTGTTTGGGCTGAGGCTGAAAGGGTCAGGGACTGCTGGAGGTGGGATACTGCTGCCGTCAGTGAGGAGGCCATGGACTGGTTGGTCCTCTGTAGGGCAGACATGCCGGATGAGATGCCCTCCATGAACGACACCAGTTATGTCAACAGACAAGTGTGTGCATGGAAGACACTCAGCATTGATGTCTGCCCTACATGGATCTGTTTAAGTAGGTCCACAGACTCCACACTCAGGGCAGCAGGGGACACAGGGGTAGGGGGTGCAGTGCCTGGCAGGAAGGAGACATGCTTCCGAACACGGGAGCTGCCACAGACCTCTGGGATGGGAGCCAAGGGGAGGGTGTTAGTGGTGGTAGTGGCGGGCAGAGCCTCACTATGCGTTGTTGTCTGGCTGCTGACACCCGCCCCCACAAGGGAGTCATCCTCCGAGCTGCTGTGGTCCTCAGCTGAGGTGGATGGTGCTGAGGACTCCTCGGTGTGGCTCCCCTCACCCTCCGTGCCACTGGGTCCCTCAGACTTCTCAGTCGCTGGCCCAGGCTGGCTCTGCGGCTCCTCCTCTTCCGCGGCGCTGTCTCCTGTGTCTGTAGATGTATCTGCATATGAGTAGGAAAAGAACAACCACATAAGTTGCCTGCGCTGACTGCACACAACACTCTAAATACACCACATCACAGACCATGCACTGGCATGCTTAGCTGATATGTGCTCAAAATGCACACACAGGTGTACATAGGGCAATAGCCAGCCAGAACATCAACCATGGCAAACAAATCCCTCCTGGACCTGTACCCATATGTCTGTTGCATGCTGGCTGATAATACCCGAAAGTGCACACATGCACCACATACACAATTGTTGAGCATGCAAATGACCATGTAGAAGTACTTTACCACTGACATACATCACATCGCATGCCAATCACTCAGTACAGGGGTCTGAATGAATGTATGCCCAGTCTCACATTTCACAATCTTGTGATAACTAGCTGCACAACACACAATGATGTCCTTACGTCCTAAAGGTTAATAACACAATGGGGTGCATGGAGCACCTGTGACTCCAATGCAGGACCCTCTTCTCAAGTCAATGCCCTGGCACAGACATGCATGGTAAGTCAGTCTTCACTGTCACATGTCATGGGACAATGCATCCGGACAACATCAGTCTGACTATATCAAATTCATAGGTCATGCACATACCAAACTCTGCAGCTGACAAGTGCACCACTCTGTCCCCTGCCACACACTGCTCTTGGACTATGATGAACCTACATCACTCAAATCTGACATATGAGTGACTGCAAACACAACTACATGAATAAGAGCACCTGACAATGACACACAGCTGCGTGAAAGTCACTCTTGCATACAGCATTGTGCACATTTAACTGATCACACCCCTATATGTTGCACAGGTATGATCACCATTGTCACAACTCAGCTGTCCTGCTGACACTAAAATCCTCAACACACCAGTTGTCACAAAAAGGAAGCCACAACACAATGACATTGTGTCAGAAAACTGATGGCACATTTCAGGAAGCACAATCAGTAGGTCCATACATGTGAGTGTTAGTACAGACTCTCCCAATGCTGTGGAGTGGGCATGACTGACCAGGTAAACCTAAAACAGTGTATTGGCCTAAACAGTAAGCAGGTGTCTGGGCAAGTGTGACATACTTCCTAAACATACTCCTGAGGACATTACATGGACTCACCTGATGCATGTGCATGTTTTAAGAACCCCATCACACATGTTGTGACCCAGACCAGCAATTTGTAAACATATGAAAGGCACACGCAGAACACATGTCAGAGACCAGGCACAGTGCAAAGAATAGACCCACCCACGATGCACACATCAGAGTACCAGTAACATATGCTGTGCAGGACCCACAGCAAAGCTGAATGAAGGAACACAATGCCCAAGTTAAAAAAGTCACAGACTGTAGGGGCCAAAACTGTGGATCAGATGAGGAGTGTGACTGACACAATCGAGGGACATGAGTCCAGGACTCCAAGACCAACGTAATGTAGGAGTATGACCAGGCCAAAAGACTGCAAATGGCATGTCAGACATGTTCACAGATCAGGCATGGACTTACCCCATCCTTGCTGCTGTCTGGCCTTCAGTTGCCCGTCCATGTCCAGGAAGACCACCGCCAGAGTCCCGAGCATGTGGGGGCTCAGGGTCCGATGTCCGCCCCTACGGTCAGGAGGCAACAGCTTCAGCTGGACCCTCACGATCCTCTGGGTCCAGCCACGTAGGTCCTGCCACCTCTTCTGGCAGTTGCGGATCTGGCGCTTGTAGACCCCCACTGATCACACTGCCCGGGCGATGGTCTGCCAGATTTCTTGCTTCTGGTGGGCATCAACCTGTGAGGATGACAAAGTGAAGAGGACATTACCACACATGCCACATAATTGTGCTGCATACAGTTGAGAATACATGTAGTCATCACAAAGCTAAAAGAGGTACACAGGTAGTGGGCCCATATGAATGTGAATTTGTGCTGTAGGTCTGACATGGCAACACTGGCTAGGTATTTAAGGCTAGCACTCCTGCACTACTGCAGCAGGACACCTGTTCATCACATGTACCCACTTAAATAGGTAGCTGAAAGTACTAAGTACATATGCCTCACACTGCTGTGCAAACTTCTATTACTTCTAGTCAGACAACTTGCATAAAATGATAGGCAGTGGACTGCACACTCACCTGCTCCCCTAGTTTCCCATACAGCTTGCTGTACTCTGGGAGGGCCCCATCTAACAGGGCCTGGTTGTCCTCCTCAGAGAATGCTGGGGCCCTCTCCGAAGTACGTGCCATTGAAGGATCCAGAGGAAGCACGGAAAGCAGCAGCAGTGGATTTGGGAAAGTGGTCCTGTAGCATGTAGTGCAGGCAAGTGAGCTCCCTGGGGGCCTGCCAGCCTCAAATCAGTGCTGCACAGGCAGATTCTGTGACATTGCCCCTCACGGATAGTCCAGACACGGTTTCATTCTATGAATCTGTTCAATCCATGGAAATGTAAGACTCCTACACGTCTTCCACATCGTTCAAATCACTCACCTTCAGAATGCCCTAGGATTGCAACATTGTTGTACGTATCCAACTGTATTTCCAGCGTACGACTCAAATGTTTTTTTAATTTGTGTCCGTCTCCATGACAGTCCATTGACAATGAATGTGCACGGCTCGGTAAACTGACTATCTGACGCGTATTTTTTTAACAAGACGCATCCGTCTGGATACTATTCTATGGGCTATGCGTGTGCACAGCTCGGTCCATGCCTGTACGACGCGTCTGCTTACAAGTCACCTGCGTCAGTTCAGATTGCATATGCGTCCAACATGCATGAACCGAGCCGTGGGCACACATTGCCCATTGGCATCAATGTGATCAGATGCAGGTGACTAATGTATACGCATCATACAGTCAAGATCTGTTGAAACTTTTAGAGCCTTTCATCAATAGACCAAATTTCACTCTTCTTGGTGATTTTAATTTTCACCTAGAAGACGCATGCTCTAGAGATACGTCGTCTCTAGTAGAAGGCCTGGCTGCATGTGGCCTGATGCAACTGCTAGAAGGTCCCACTCATCTAGCTGGTCACACGCTTGATGGCGTCTTCTCTAATGACACCAGACTGACGATTGGAATGTCTATTCCCTTAGCCTGGTCAGACCATTTGGCGGTGTCCTTTGAGCTCAAAACCAATTCTACCACCCCTGATTATTCCAATTGTATAGGGAGAACAATAGTGATACCCTTACTCCGTTTATGGATGAATGTAGTTCTCTCCCAATGTCTGACCCCAACGCGTCAGCACTAGGCCTGTCTAATGCCCTTTCAGGTGCGATGGACATCTTAGCTCCCGGCAAACAGCACTATTCCGCCCGAAAGAGTCCTTCTATGCCTTGGTACTCTGACCCTCTCAGGCTGTTATGGCAGAAATGTAGACAAAAGTAGAGACACTGGCATGCCCATCCCGATCCCTCCGGAAAAACTCAACATAAACTTTTGTTAAGGGAATATAAAAGGGAAATAGTTGAGGAAAAAAAGACTTATTACACCAACTTGACTGCCTCATTAAAATCTACCAGAGATCTTTTTCAAAATCATTGACTCTCTTACCGTGCCCAAAACGGTTGATCCCATAGTTGAGACCCAGGAGCTCTGCGATAATATCGCAAGCTTTTTCCATTCAAAAACTGCTGATATTTATAAGTCGCTTGAAATTCTTAACTCAGAACTTGATCCTAATCCCGCACTGTCTCTCCCCCCTTCCTTTTCTCCCCAGGATGGGATCTCCAAGCTGGGTTTTTCTGTCTTCCCTCAGCTGACTTTGGAAGAATTAAATCGCCTCCTTGATAACACCAAATCCTGCTCGCCTTTGGACCCCTGTACTTTGAAAATTCTTAAGGCCTGCAGGGAGGTTGTTCTTCCTCCATTATTAGAGGTTATGAACTTGGCGATTACAGAGGGGATTTTTCCGCTCTCTTGGAAAACAGCAGTCGTTAAACCTCTTCTTAAGAGGATTTCTTTGGATCCGGGAGTTTTAAAATGTTTTCATCCCATCTCCCTTTTACCAGTGCCGGCCAAGATCCTTCAGACTTATCTTAACCGCCATCTCTCCTCCTTTCAGGAGAGCTCAAATCTGTTGGATGTCTCTCCATATGGCTTTTGGAATGCTCACAGTACGGAGTCTGCCCTTACTGTTGTGATTAACAACATCCGCTCCAACATCGACAGGGGCCACACTACTCTTCTGGTTCTGCTTGATCTTACGGCAGCCTTCGACACCCTGTCCCCTTCAGTCCTGATTTCTAGGCTCGAGGGGATTGGGGTTGTAGGCTCTGCTCTTAGTCTATTGGCTTCCTTTCTCCATCAGAGAGAAGAGAGAGTCAAGATGGGCAACTTTCTTTCTCCTCCCCAGTCAGTGCAATGTGGGGTCCCGCAGGGTTCTTCATTAAGTCCCCTACTATTTAACATCTACGTGACCCAACTTGCCAAAGTGGAGAGATCCTTTGGAATTGAGGTGCTGTCGTATGCCGACAACACTCATATTATGGTCTCTATCACTCAGTCGGTCAACGATTCAGCCCTCAAGTTCAGATCAAGCATGGAGGCAGTATCCCAATGGATGATTCAGAACTTTTTAAAACCGAATGGGGAAAAGACAGAGGTCCTGATTTTTGGGGGAAATCAGAAGATCTGGTCTGACCACTGGTGGCTGGCCACCCTTGGGGAATGCCCCCGTCCGGTCTCCTCTGCTAGGAATCTTGGAGTCCTGATAGATTCTGCACCTTCAGGTCAATAGGACTGTATCCACCTGCTGTGGCATCCTCAGGACGCTAAGAAAGATTGCTTTCTATTTGTCCCCGGCTGCCCGGAAACAAGCCACAGTTGCCTTGGTTTCTTCAAGGCTTGATTACTGCAAAGCCCTGTACAGTGGCATAAATAAGAGCTCTGCCCATCGTCTCCAGATGGTACAAAATGCTGCAGTCAGGATGATTGTGAACCTCCTGAGGCTTGCCTCAGTAACTCAGGCTAGGAAGAATCTAAACTGGCTTCCTGTCCACTCTAGGATCTCCTTCAAACTCCTCTGTTCTGCCCATAGGGCAGTCTATGGCTCTGGCGCGGAAGGCATTAGGTCCCTTGTCTGTGCCTATACTCCCAGTAGAACACTCCGCTCTGCCGCTAAGAACATGCTCTCTGTCCCCAGATTTTCTAGAGCTAAGTGGGGTGGTAGAGCCTTTTCCACCTTGGTTCCCAAGCTATGGAATTCCCTCCCCTTAGAACTGACCAGTCAATCTTCACTGGTGATCTTTCTTGGCTTTATACTAAGGCCTATCAGTAATCTCTGGATTGGGTACTATGAGACTATGTGTTTGTCGTCTGCGCCTTGATGCCCTTGGGCTAAGTTGCGCATTACAAATCCCCATTCATGCATTCATTCATTCATTCATTCATTCATTCATTCAATGGACAAGGTGTGAGCACTACTCAGTGAAATGCATGTTCGGTGCATTTGCATACAAGTCAGCCACGTCGGATCACATTGATGTGACTTGCAGATTGTTTAAACACAGATTTAAGTGCCATGGCCACACCTTCAACACCACAGCATGTCTCACACTGCATCCCATGGCATGTAAAGCTGTATAACCTGTGTTTGTGTGGAGGGGCAACATTTCTATTCTTGAATGGCACTTAGGTCAAGCCACTCCCAGGCCCGGTAGGAGTTCATGGGGACAGAATATTTTTGGTGTGGTACACCTCACAAATGTAATTTTAAAGTGTTGTCTTATGGGCATGAGTAATGGACACAGTACCAGTTTGGAGATGTGTATGACCTGTCACATACACCATAAGTACAGGGTTGCATGTCATGTACGTCTCACCCAGACCCATGGCTACAATCATGATCTACCCACACAGTCTATGTGCATGTTGTGTCTCTAATGTTTGTGTTTCCATGTGTCCAATGTGAGACAGGGTCCACCATGTGCCTTGTGCATGCAATTTCATGCTGTGTGTGTGTGTGTAAGGGGCATGCATGTATGGCCTGCAGGGACCACAGGGGCCACTAACTCTATGACTCATTCTTGGTTGCGTGATGTCCATGATACAACATGTCATTCCAGTGCACATGTGGGAATACGGGGACCATGTCTATTTCCCTGACATGGAGTTGTGATGCCTGTGAAACATCAGTCCTCCCTTGTCACTGTGTTGTGTGTTTTGAACTTGGCAGCAGTCATGGGTACTGTGCCACAGCCCAATGATTTGCCATTGCACCCCAAGGAACTCATGTACACATGTGTGATTTATATGTGAGATGATGGGCATGAAGGTGACATATGTGTCCATAACCAACTGCACACACCTTAGTTAATTGTGAACAGCTATGATGTAAAATATGATTTTTTGCAAAGTGAGTGCCACATAGGTAGCTGAATATATGATGTTACTTTGCTCATCTCTGTTCTGCAGGGCCCCAGCAGTCAATAGACCGTTCCCTGACTTCGAGACCATGGTGAAACGCAACAGCATCCAACGGTACCGCTTCACCAGGAGCATGATTGTGAGTTGGCGGAGCAGTTGGCACCAAATCTGCTACCTGGCTGCACATACCTGACAGCACTGACACCGAAGGTGAAGGTGATGGCAGTCCTGCACTTCTTTGCTACCGGTACCGTGCAAAACTCTGTGGGTAATGTTGGTGGTATGTCACAAACTATGTTCAGCCGTGTGCTACGAGATGTCTTGGAGGGAATGTTGACTCACCTGGACTCCTACATCAAGTTTCCTACACCGGGTGAACTCGCAGAGATCAAGGATGCTTTCTATGTACTGGGTAGGATGCCAAACGTGATTAGCTCAATCAATGGCACACAGGTGGCCCTGATACCACCACGGGCACAGGAACAGACATACCGCAACCACAAACATTACCCCTCAATCAATGCTCTTGTGGTATGCCTGGTGGACATGGTGATTACACATGTGTGTGTACGTTTCCCTGGTTCGGCCCACGATGCCTACATCTTGAGGAGGAGTCGCATACCGTTGATGATGTGACAGATGCCAAACCAGCGGGCCTGGCTTGTTGGTATGTACTGTTCACCATTGCGTGTGTTTTGCAATGTGTCTCCTACCCCTTACAATACTCAACTAATGGGTGATTCTTTGTATGTAGGTGACTCTGGATACCCCAACATGCAATGGTTGCTGACAACCCTGAGGAACCCTGTGACAGCATCCAAGATGCGCTACAATCAGGCACATGGCAGAACCAGACGAGTCATCAAGCGTACCTTTGGTCTCCTGATAAGCCGCTTTGGCTGCCTGGACAAGACCGGAGGGGCCCTCCCATATGAGCCTGCAAAGGTATGTAAAATCATCATCGTCTGCTGCATGCTCCACAACATGGCAGTAGGGAAGGAGGTGCCTCTCATCCAGTACGACGACGACCAACATCCACCACCTGTGGAGGATCCTGAACTGGGCCACAAGGCCAGTGATGATGATGAGGGTGACGTCCACACACAGCTCATCAACAACTTCTTAAGCTGAAGGTGAGTTCACAGAGTTGTCACGTCAATGTCCTGAGTGAGCCTGTGATGTGTTTGTGCAGCTCAGTTGCTGTTTGAGTTTGTCTGTGTGGTACATGACTCGAAGCATGCAGTGATGTGTCCTGTCAGATGATCTGTAGTCCACAATGGTGTTGACAGGCTAAGTTGTTAGTGTGTAGGATTCTTGTGACATGTTTATTGCATTTCCATCCTGTTCTGGTGTGCTTCTGACTGTGTCTCATTTCCGTCCTTTCCAAGGTACTTTGCCAGTTGCTGGGGCAAGTCTGACACCGACAACCAGAATCCACCCTTAAAGTGTCATTTGACAGCACTTGGTGACCATGTGCCCATTGTCATGTGGATTCACCCTGATATTGTTGTGTAATAAACTTGTTTCTGATTTGTAATGAACCTGTGCTTCACTTAGTTATGTGTGTTGTCTGTCTTCACACATCTGACTGACATTTGGTTACCTCACCTGTGGGCTTGTTGGCAGTGACTGTTGAAAGGTGTGGTGTCTGTGCATTCCACCGTATATCTGGCAACCATCTTTGTAGGCAATGTGTCACATGTCCATGGTGAGTATGTGTTGTGGTGCCCTATTGGTGTGTCTCCCTCATAGGTGTCACATCAACATGAGTCACATAACGGTAATGACATTGCTATAGTAGTCGGCATGCACTGTGTGCTTCGGCATTTCATGATCTCTATGACACATACCAAGTTTGAATCACAATATAGGCAAGTATAGTATATTGGTGAGTTTATTTACATACATGTGTGGAGATAGTGCTGTACATGAGGTTTAGAATCCAATGTTCACAGATGAGTTTGAAGTATTGGAAGATGAAATGTCCAGAGTGAAGTCCACATTCATCTTCTACATTAGTACAACATGGACCCTCCATGTCATGTTGGGGAGTTGTGTCATGTGGAACAAGGTGAACGCTTTGCACACAAAGACCAATATCCAAAATAGGTTCTTGGTTCCTGGGGGATGTGCAGGGACAACTGTGACTCACTTGTCCTTCTTCGGACGACCCCTCCTCTTCTTCTGGCGAGGATCCTCAGGAGCAGGTGCCAACGTTACATCAGAATCTCCACCAGATTCATCCTCCCTCCCTGTGGCATTTGCAGATGTTGTTGCAAGAGATGTTATGGGCACACAGGGAGGTGTGGACATATTTGTGCTGATCTGGGTGAGACAGGTCAATATGTCCATATGCACCACTGTAAGTTTGTTCCACTTGGCCTCTATGTATGCATGATGGCCAGCCTGCTCCTGTTGTATGTCCTTGAGGACCCCAACTACCTGGCTGAATCCTCCTGTGCTATCCTGGTACGCATCTATGATACTTACCAGTTGGGGGTCATCAGGCAGTCCAGGCCCCTCTGCAGACCGTGAACTCTGCCTAAAACCACCTCCACCACCGCTAGACACACGGTCTGTACCTGTGGTGACAGGCACAGTTGACCCAGTGGCCTCTTGGGTGTTGCTACTGGTTTCATTGTTCATAGCATCCTGGGTGGCCGGGGCCCCTGTGCTGCTTGAACTTGGTCTCCTAGGTCTGTCTGTGTTGTCGGGGGTGTTAGGTCTGTGGCCAGATGTTGTTGGTGTGGCTGCAGGGGGTGCAGGTGTATCTGATGGTGGGGCTGCCTGATGACTTACACCGGAGATGCCAGCTTGATCTTTGTCATCCGAAGAGGGCAGAGCCAGATCCACACCAGAGAGCTCATCCTCCACCATAGTCTGGGCCAGTGACTCATCCTCACTTGCTGATTTTTCTCCAGTAGCACCTGTGTTCGGAAGAGACAGACATTGCCAGTTATGTTACTACAGACATCAATGGTTGAACTATGTATGTTGCAACAGGGAGGGAGGAAGAGGTACTGATACATTCATCCTGCAATGGGTAGTACTAACAATCAAGGAGGGGGCAAGGGATCACTCATCCTGTGAAGCCATGGTATATACATGATTTCATTCCTTAGTAAATTTCCTCCTATATGTATACAGGAATGGGGCCGTGCTTCTTGGATTGCCGCCTCAGTGTACTGTAGCTGCATTAACTTTGGTTCACCTTTACTGCAAATATGATGTGCCTACACCTGGAGGTAGACTGGCTGCTTTCCCAGTTGCGTCCAGAGGAGATATTAGCTCTAGGATCACATGGGGCTTCTACATGTTGACCAACAGTGACCAACCCTGGTACGGTGGATCAGTGCTGGATCCACACACAAAACACCTTTGTTTGTAACTTCATACATCACAATGTTCAACATTTTACCTTTGCCTTTGGGTGTTGTGTGTGTTTTGGACTCACAACACTTGAGCACAAACACACATTCTCAGTTTTCTCCTCTGGGCACTCCTGTTGAACCAGCCAGGTTACCTCCAGGTGGAGACACAGCATATTTGCAACAAGGGGAGCCAATGATGCTGCTGCTACAGTACACTGATGCGGAAAAGCATGATATCACGCACTACGCATGTGTACATATGTGAGGCTTTCAATGGAGGCAACACAATCAGTTATGAACCAGGTTGCAGAGGAGGAGTAGACTATTCACCCTCCTTGATCTTTGTAACAATGTTGGATATACATGACATTTGCAATGTGACATCAGGATGAATGCCGGAGCACTGCATTGTCTACAGTCATCACAGAAAGAGATTGATGTTGTGGTAGCACATCATCCTGCCAACATGACGCCTTTCAATGTGCATGTTGATGTGTGCTCAAGTAGTGCGTCTAAAGGTACTCTAGAACCATCCCTTCATAGGCACTCAGAAAATTGTCTCCATGTCATAAGAAGACTTCCACTCTGTAGTTCAATTCATTCATTGATAGTTTTATTTTGTAATCATTAGATGTAGTTCATATCATTTTCTTTTATAGTTTACATGATTATTGTCATCTTTTTCATATCAGACATTGTCATCTTGGTGTATCCAATGCATTTCGGGCATGCAGTAATATGCCCTTCGTCAGGGACAACGACACTGTCAAAAATAATAACGTTTTATCAGATATAAGGTCAATGCTATGATGTGCATAAACAGCAACATTGTGGTGATAAGAGGTTTAAAGAAAAAGAGGGTTTGGTGAGGTGAGTACACGAAAGCAAAAAACGTGATAGCCTAAAATGCATGCAATGTGCCTAGACGGTAAAATCAAAGTATGGGTAATAAGGGTTTGTACAGACTCACATGTCTGGGGTATCCAATGATAAGGAAAACCTGTGAAAAGAACAAGTAAAAGAACGCGGTTCTTACACCTATAATCTGCAAAAAGTGTACGCATTTAGTCTTTCGTTCGCGCATGCGGAGGCGCTCGTCTCTATTACTAACCTTAGATTTAGTGGAAATGACGGTTCCACACGGATCCTCTCGTGGATACGAGCTGGTACATGGATCAGCCGTGTTTGTGTTAGTTTAAAGGAAAGTTCCGGTCATGTGACGAGTGACGCGTCACACACATAGAAAAAAGACTAACGAACGAAAGCTTCGTATATGAACGCGTGCAAACTGAATGTGCACGATATTGTAATGTTCTGGCCAGAACGAAAGATAAAGAATTAAAACTAAGTTAACGGTGATATTATATAAAATAACAAGAACTCTCAATTGATAAAAATAATTGGTTACCTCAAAAAATATTTCGGGGTAAAGTCGGGATTCGAACCATGAGGGTTCACATTAATATTATGATGTTTAGTGTTATCAGCCATAAGTGACGGTGGTAGGAAATGAAGATTGTGTGTCAGTGTGAGTGTCTGTTGCATATGTGAACAACACACAGTATCCACAAGATACAGTCTATTACGAGCAATTAACATAGATTTATAGATAGCATGCAAATTCTATTCTTTCATTAAGCCCCATTGGTTTCTGGGTAGACAATTTTTGTATCCAATAGTTCTCTCTCATCAGTAAGTATTTGTTGTTGTTTCTCCCTTCAATTTTTTGGACTGTTTCCAAGATTATGAATTTGATTTGCGAAACATTGTTGATGTGTGCACATACCCAGCTCATGTTGGGTTTCCATGTACATAGTCATTGTTACTCAAGGGCCATCAGGTGGCTGACACAGGAGTGTGATCCTGTTAACATTTGACTCTGCTTCCCTGTGAGGGTGTGTGCCTGTGCTGACAAGATGACTGACAGTGGAGTTCTGTTGTTTGGTGGTGGCCAATTCCCAGTAGGGCATTGTGCTGCCCACAACAGAGCTCAGTCCCAGAGTACTTGCCAGCCCATTTTCAGCCCCTCTGAGGTGAGCATGGTGCTGTGTGGGTTTGCCTGGCCATGTAGGAGATGGAGGTTTGTGAGTGATGGCAAGTCCCAGCATGGTCTTGGCTACACCCCCTTCCGAGCATGCCCTCACTTCCCTCCTTCTGACCTTGCTTTCCTGTGCGGGAGTGGGCATGTGCTGACAAGATGGCTGACAGTGGAATCCTGGTGTTTGGCCAATTCCCAGTGGAGCTTTGTACTCCCCACAACAGTGGTCAGTCACCGAGTTCGTGTCAGTCCCCCCCCCCTGTGAGGTGAGCATGGTTCAGTGTGGACTTGCTGGGCCATTTGGGTGTGTGGGTATTGTGAGTAACTACAAGTCCCAGCATGCTCTTGGCCATACCCCTTCCCAGCATGCCCTCACTTCCCTCCTTCTGACACTGCTTTCCTGTGATGGGGTGTGCCTGTGCTGACAAGATGGCTGTCAGTGGAGTTCTGTTGTTTGTTGGTGGCCAATTCCCAGCAGGGCCTTGTGCTGCCCACAACAGACCCCACTCCCTGAGTACTTGCCAGCCCATTTCCAGCCCCTCTGAGGTGAGCATTGTTCAGAGAGGTGTTGATGGTGCAACTGTGAGGGGGTGCATTTTCTGTGACAACAACACCATCATGCTTTGGTATACACTCACTTCACAAGCATACCCACTATTCCTTACTGTCAGTCCGCTTCACTGTGAGATATTGGATTGGTGGCAGGGATGTCTGACAGTGTTAACTCAGATTAGTGCCACTGCCTTGCCCTATTTGTTGGTAGGTTTGTACATGTCATGACACAGTTACAAATCACTATGATGTGGCCAATATTGTGTTTGTCCGACTATCATATACTTCTTGGACTGATTGACTTTTGTTTACTGTGCCTTTGCCTTAACGGTGGTGTGTGTATTGCAACACAATATTGGGTATATTGGTTGTGTACTCACCAGGCTCTGGTATGTCAGGTAGGCCATGGATGCCCTCTGGTGGTAGGATGTCCCGCACCTTCTCCTCCCAGGACCTGAAAAGACTGGTTTGGCAGGAGGGCCACTGCCAGTGACCTGGCTCAAGGCGTGTTCCTTCTGGAGGAGCTTCTTGACCCTCCTGCGCACGTCCCTTCACCTGTTCTGGATGTCGGTCTTTGTGCTATACGCTGGTGCTTGTGCGTTTACCTTGTCCATGATCCTGTCCCACATCTTGTTTTTTCTGTGACAGGGGGTCCTTTGAACCAATGCGCAAACAAATGTGGCTCCACTTTGAGGATCTCATCTTCCAATATTTCTAACTCTGTCTCTGCGATCGGTGGATTCTTTTAGGGGGCATGGTGATGGGTGGTGGTGAGGAGTAAGAGCTTTTGGAGGGGTGCTGATGGTGTGTAGGTTGTGTGATGTGTGAGTTGTGTGTGTGTCTGTGGTTGATGTCTCAAGTTGTTCTATGCTGGATGCTCTGTTATATTTGCAAAGGATCATGGTAGTGTAGTTTTGCCTTTTTATAGGTGGAGTTGTGGGTGTGTCTTTGTTTTTTTTTTTTTTTTTGTGTATGTATTGACTTTGTCATGGCTTGACTGGTCCTTTTTTTGTGCTTTTGCTATTGTTTTTGGTGGGCATGTAGGAGATGTTCTTCTGACCAAGTCGGATGCTCATGTTGGCTTGTGCGGGCTGCTCCTTGTCTTTTATGCGGATTGTGTTCTGTGTTGCATGCAAGTCTATTGCAGTGGTCTCTCTCGCTTCAGGTATGTTTTCGGTCCGGGTCAGTCGTGTGGCTTGGGCTCCGTGCAATTTAGTCAGATTTCATGCGTTTGGCATTGTACTGTGTGGCTCGGACATCACGGGTACGTATCATTTGGGTTCATTCCGGGTTCGGTTTGGTTGGTGAGGCTCATTTCCATTTTCCGGCCGGATGGCTGAATTTTGTACGGCTCGGACATACGGCTTGATTTCTGTACATCTCGGTTGTAAATCAAGGGCTTTACATCGTACTGTAAGGCTCGTACAGTGCATGTAGGTGTCTGTCGGACTCCGTTTCAGGTACGAGTCGGTCAGGCCGACTTACGACCCAAATCAGAATCTGCCCCTAAGCGTGAGTACATGGATGGACAAGTGTGCATCCTATGCGCCTTCTGGGCGGGGATTTGCTCTGGTCACTGTGCATTGATTTGAAGTAAAAAGGAGCAAGGGACAGCACACTTAAAGATGAGAGGTGCAGTGATGCAGGCACTTGTGCAGAGGGTCTTAAATGCGTATACCTACCAATTTATATTGCAATATTAGAATAGTGCTAAGCTCTGCGCAGGGTATAGTTTGTATGCTCGGAGAGTACAAGGGCAGGTTAACTACATTTCAGATTACGTGGTATTTGCAGACTGAGCCTGGCAAGAGTAGTGCAGCATAAGACAGATTCCACAGTGGCTTGGTTCATGCTAGCAGTATGTTTGCATTTTTGGTCTAGAGGGCATTCAGTTAGAAGACATAACTAACGGAGTGTACAAGGAATTACAAGTTTCCCTGTGTCAAGGACCAGGTTTATGGAGTCCCAGGCAGCTTAACATGGCTCTCTCAGTGACAGAGGCCACCCAGTGTACATCTCCGAGACACTCCGAGCAGTGGCCGTCTGCTATAGCCACATAGGAGTCGAACTCCGTCCTGCCCCCACCCCACCCCACGGCACTTCCTTACCTGCTGGTGTTGGTGATGATGGACGAAGAAACAGCAGTGGCATTTTAAGCCCTTGTAGTGGTGGGCCTGGGCAGTGGGCTGATGAAAATGGAAGGGTCCGGGAACGGCCATGTCACTTGATTCTCAACACACATTTCATAAAACATAAAAAATACAACTTTTTGTGGCCCTATCTCTGTAACCTTGTCCAAACTAAGATGATTCATACATCAAAGCAGGTATTCATGCTCCAAAAACACTGAACGCTCACAGACATCACGTGATGTTGTTTTATTCATTTTTCAAGCTATGTTTTAAGTACACGAAATTAAGGTTGGTGTGCGCATTTCAATTCATAATAATATTTAATTAGGCGGTTTGCTCAGATTGCCGGCTGCCAGTCATGCCAGAGCCTCTTGGTTCAACTGTACTCTACTAGAAAGGGCAGATTGTGAATGTTATCAACAGTGAGGTAAATGTTTATGATGTAGAGGTCTTTGTAAAGGTAGAGAGCAGAACAGCTAACCATTGTTTTACAAAAAAATGCATTGAAAATAGTATTCTGTAAGTACTTTACGGTAACTGTAAAAATTATGTTGCACATTTACTATTGAAGGCTGTATTTTTTATCTCCTCTACGCTGTGTGCAGTGGTGGGACTCTAAGACACCCCGTGGCCTGGGGCAGCTCCCTTTACACTCTGCACATATCCTCTCCCACTGACCGTTTCCTTTGTGCTCTTGAGCTCATTAGCCTTAGGCCTACTCGTTACACCTCCCCCTGCTTATGCTGACCCAGAAACACTGTGTCTTCTTTGGGGCTTGATCGGACCCCTGCTGTGCTGTTGGGTAATCCCATATCTTTAAGAATGAACTGGAATGTTAGGTGGTAAGCCTTAAGGTAAAGATCCAAGTGACATACAGCGCTTATAAGCATAAAAAACGGTGAAGCGAAGTTCTATGTAAAAACTTGTTTTAGTAGCACATGTGTATTATGTATGTATGGTCTTATAATTTGCAAACTTTACCCAGCCAGGCTTCAGAGCACGCAATAGCGAGAAAGTGGCACATAGCCAACTATGTCAGACCTTCCTTCTCCTCACCCAAGACACATGCACAATGTTATACACTGCCAGGGTTTAAGCTATCAATAGTGCAGCAGGTGCAGTGGCAACTGGGAAAAAAAGGGCACACCACACCCCAAATGGTGGCCAGTTTTTCTAATAAAACCATGGGGTGGGTGCCAAATCTCCTTATTTTCTCTAGGGCCTCTGGCATCCTTAAAACATGCTTTGTTTTTGTCTTTGCTGTTGCTTGTTGGTGTTTTTAAAGTCGCTGTTTTTTTTATAATAGTTCAAGCATATAGTATATCAATCATGCCTTATGGAATACATAAATCAAAGAGGCCAAGTAGATACCAGCAAAGAAAAGCAAAAAAAAATGAATCACTCTCAACAATACGTGGATCCATGCTTCAATATGTCAAGAGACCGAATGATGGCCAGGGTTAATCAAAAGACACAGTTCCTCGACCACTAATTGATATAGCTGATTCTGATGCTAGTGTTGAAATAGAAGAAAATGAAGCAGAAATACAAGGAAAGGAAATGGGAATTCAAATGGATGAATTTGAAGCAGAAGAGAGTACTGAAAGTGAACCATGATGCTGTAAATGAGATGATGAATGAGGTTAAGGGGGAAAATTGGCATATTTCAGATGATGCTTCTTTTTGGAATATACCATTTCGAGGTCATTTGCGGGTTGTAATCATCAAAAGAGGAAGTGCTTCTAAGCAGAACAAAGATGGCCCTTTCAGAATTGCGACAAGGCAAGATCCAAAAGTAAAAGGAGATGTCCGGCAGCTATCCAAAGAGTAGTTTCACAAGGTGATGTCAATGGCGAGAAAGTGTTGCCATCATGGATGGTTTACTCTCTCGTCAGTGAGAAATGAATTGTTTTTGCTGCCGACTCTTTGCCGATAATGCTACAGACAAAACATCCGAATTTGTGACTGGGTTTCAGATTTGGTAAAAACTGAGCCCGAAAGTGCATAGTCATGAGACATCCGAAGATCACTTACATTGCCTTGAAAAATGGAAAACATTGGCAGCAGGACTTAGACTGCACAAAACAATTGACGCCGGAAGTATTGCTTTGATGGACATAGAGAAGAAAAATTGGAGAGACATCTTGCACAGCTTGCTCGATATCACATGGTTTCTTGCCAAGCAGAATCTGGCATTCCGGGGCCACAATGAAGATGAATCTTCATTGAATAAAGGAAACTTTCTTGAAATGGTTGAGATGCTTTCTAAATATGACCCAGTGCTGAAAGAGCCTCTAATAAGATTAAAGTGAAGCACATGTAAACTAAAAGCATCAGTATCTTATCTTGCACAAAAAACTCAGAATGAGTTTATACATGTCCTAGCAAATCATGTGAAGGAGAAGCTTGTCATAGATATAAAATCTTCCAGGAATTTTGGGATCATGTTCGATAGCACACCCGACACATCACACACTGACCAAATGTCGGAAGGGATCAGATATAGGAAAATCCAAAATAATAAAGTTGAAGTAAGACAAGTGCTTCCCTTTAAAGGGAATAAAAGCTGTTGACCTCAGTTCTGATATTATTAAAAATCTGAAAAAAGGGATGGACTCGACATGTACAAGGCCCAATTTTCCAAAAATTAGTTCAGACACAGGGGGTGCAAGACGTTTTGAAAAGAAAGAACAGGAAAGCTATTTTTAATGGATGTGTGGATCATTTGCTTAACTTGTGCAGCCAACACTGTTTTGCTGAAAATGCTTTGCGTGTGACTTTTTTGGGAACTCGAGAAAATGTTTTCCTTCTTTGCTGCTTCCACTCTCCGATGGGATGTTTTAATGGACCACACTGGAATCTCTGCGAAAATTCTATCAACAACACACTGGAGTGCTCATCATGCTGCAGTAAAGGCAGTGAAAGAAAAATTTGATGAATGTGTGGCGGCAGTTGAAGCTCTATGTGATCCAGATAAAAATTTAGATGCAAGAGGTACAGCCCGAGGTCTATTGCCTGCTGTCTGCAATTTCATGTTTCTGTTCTACCTCTACTTTTGGTGTGATGTACTTGAAGAAGCTAATCTTACACAGCTGTACCTTCAGACTAAGGGCTTAACTCTTGAAAAGGTGGTGATAAAGCTAGAGACGCTATGACTTTTTCTGTACAAGCAGCGCAATCATCTAGTGGAGCAGGCAATTGAACAGGCGCTTTTCAAATCAGACCAATATGGAATTTCAGTAGAGAGCAGACCAAGGTTCAAGAAGAAGATGACAGGTGAGAAGGCAAAAGATGCTGGACTAACTCTGCAAAAAGAAAACAAGAGGGTGATGCTTGAGTGTATTGATTGTTTCCATTCTGAACTCCGGATCAGATCAAGAGCCGTCAAGGAAGTAGCAGCCATGTTTGAGGCTGTTCAAGCCAAGAGTTTGATATCTGCCACTGAAGAAGAGTTACTGGTGTCCATTCCAAAATTGTCCACTTTCTTTATGATGAGTTATCCGAGGGAGAGCTTTTGTTAGAAATACCAAGGCTAAGAAGGCATCTGAAGGCAGCAGAGATTGATCTCAAAGAAGCCAAAGACTGGTCAGTATTTGACGTTTTGAAATTCATAGCTGAGTGGGACTTACTAGAATCTCTCACATATCTCTCAGTGAGCCTACAAATATTTCTTGCAATCTGTGTTTCTGTGGCTTCATGTGAGAGTTTTTCAAAGCGGAAGTTCAAAAAGAACTATTTGCGATCAACCATGGGACAGTCAAGGATTTCTGATCTTGCAATATTAATATCAATTGAAAGTAATTTGGTGAAAGGAGTTGATTTCGGTGAAGTAATTAACAAGTTTGCAGCTTTAAAGGCCAGGAAAGGAAAGTTCTGATCAGTCGAGATTTAATGTGACAATGTGACATTGTAATTTGTACTGTTGCATACAATTCTGGCAGTTGCTGATTGTGCAAACCCAATACAGAACAGTTACAAGTTTTACAACCGTATCTCCTGTAACAGCAACATTTAAACTTTAATGTTAAAATAAAAGGAAAAAGTAACATATTTTCTATGTAGTTTTTACTTCTTAGTTCTTAACTTCTTATCATCTTTAATTACCTCTGACCATGAATTCAATTTTTCTTCTATGGCCTTTGTAAATATAGGACCTAAATCTACAAACGTTACTAAGGATTCTGCCCTTCAACCTCGGTCACCAGGCAGCGGGGCAGCAGGCTGCCCCTGCACCTTGTGACCGCCCTCCTGCGGCTGGACTCCCTGCTGCATCCAGTCAAAGGTAAGCACGGCCAGGAGTGTTTGGAGAGAACTTGATGTGCACATATATTTGCATCAGAATGTTACTACCCAATAATAGAAAACATTTGGGAGCCTTAATTATTCTGCACAGGTATCCGCATGGAGACGCCAGGCTGCTGCTGAACTTGTTACAAAGTTACACAGGGCTTTGGCCAAACTTTACCCTGAACACAGAGCTTCACTCGCAGGAGCAGCCACTGGCCAGCTGGCGTTTATTAACCACGGAAACAATGCACTGTGGAAATTCTTGGACGGCTGTAAACCGGCAGACTCCAGGAAGCGGGGTGCGTTGCTCACATACCACGGTGCCCACTGCTTTGAGCGACGCTGGCCCGCCTGTGCCCTGCCTGACCCGGCGTGTCTCTTTTTAGTTTTATATGTGGGCATTTGCATTGTTTTCGGTGCAAGCCACCCCCACCGAGGGGGCGTGGTTGTATCTTACAGCCGTAGAGAGAAATGTAATGGAAACACATTTCATTAAATTAAGTGCAGAGATCAGAAAGCAAGCCATAGATGGGTCAGAGCGTTGCGACTTTTGTGGCTGTTTGTTTATCAGAGTAGGGAAGGGGGTTTATGTGCAGACTGCAGAGCATTTCTGTAATAAAGCTGTCAGGTCCCGGACCTGGAGGGAATAGGGGCAAATGAGAGGCGGGGACTGGAGGTGACAAGTGACGGAGCAATGTGGAAAATAGCACTGAAACCATTCTGATGGTCCTGTTATTTAGCAATGGCGGACTCGGAGGAGATCCATCATGGATTCATGGGGTAAGTCGTGAGGGGGTAACACCATGAGTTACCCTCCCTGGGTGACACCAACCCTAGTGATGCCGCTGATGTATAGAGTGTCACCTCAGCAACAGACTTTCCAGAAAGAGCGCCCCATACCCTTGGTGGACAGCCAAGGTTTGAAGGGGAGAGACAAACAACCCCTTTAGAGAGAAATTCACAAAGAGTACATGAAGAGAGCTCCTCTACTTCACAAACACTACCCCAGCACAAGACCCGTGGGTGAGAACTGCGACACTTACACCTTGTCATCTGCCTGTTGGTTTGGAGCAGAGATAGACTGTATATTCCAGCAGAGATCACCAAGAAGTTCCAAGCTGCCCAGCCAAGGAAGCTGTTAAGAGTCCAGTGATGCCATAAGCAGCTCAGACAGCAAGCCCACGAAAGGTGCAAGGAGAACGTGTACTGTGAGTGCAACCATCAGTGGCTGTGTGACACCACTACAAGTGAGGACATTGTGCTGCATACCCCCAGTGGTGACCAGACACCACCACAAGCCAGAAGAAATTACTCAAAGTACCAGAACAGGGTGTCTATGAAGAGGAGAGTTGCATGTCCCCTAGTGGAAAGCTGCCACTGATGTAAGAGAAGGGAGGCCGGAACCTCTTACTGCGATCCAAAGTGGCCATTGGAATACTTTATCAAGGAGAAGGAGGGTATGAAATGCACTACAGTATGCAACCATCAAAGTACACGTACCTCCACTGCCGTCCCTGAAAATGGCTGATGCACCTGAGAAGACACCTAGTCCTATTGACAGGACCGAACCGGTAAGTGGTCCATGATAGGAGAAGATGTGTAGTCCAAAGAATACGATGGTTTGAGAAGGATGTCCCTGTGAGAATGCATGGCCTTTCGACACATTTCAGCGCATATGTAGAGGGAACATGCATTGCGTGGCCTTTCGCCACTCTTCAAAGCATTGTAGAAGCGACCTGTATTGCGTGATCTTTTACCACATTTCCGAGCATGTGTAGAAGAGACATGCATTACTTGGCCTTTCACAACTCTTCACAGCAGGTGTACAAGTGACTTGCATTGTGTGGTCTTATGCCACTCTTCAGAGCATGTGTAGAAAAAACATGCATTGCGTGGCCTTTTGCCACATTTCAGAGAAGATAAGGAGTAGAGAAACATAGGACAGTGACATGCTTATCTCAGCAAAGCAGACGACAACAGGTGTGCAGGCGAAGTCAACAAAAGGGGACCAGAACGAGTACTTGCCCCATCACTTGAATGCACCTTCTAATATACGACAGCCACTGGGGGACGGTGGAGTCATTCTTCACAGTGACCGTCCAGCCACCTGTCGCCGGCTGCTTAAAGGAAAGGGCATCCCTGTTTGCTTACACAGATGCCAAATAAGAAGAACTGCACCAAGTGTTTGACGAGTATCATGACTGCAAAGGTTCGCCAGTCACCCCTACGAACTTCTAGTCATCGCCACTTGTTGCACAACTTGTCTCATAGCAGTCAGTCCGTCATTTGTCATCCAAGGGGCCTCCCCAAGCATGAGAGATGGACTTTATTTTGCCCCACCAATGTATTCCAGGAAGTAGCCAGGCCATACAACCGAGACTTCAGCAGGTCACAGAATGCTAAGACCGTTGTCAAAGGATCAAGCAACATCGTCAGGTGTTTACAATGGACTCCACCTACGCTCCTGATGCACCTATTTTGAACTATAAGACAATAATTGCCTCACAGCAAGAGTATGCTGGAACAACAAACATCTCATAGGTGGACTATCACTCTACTGACGCCAAGTTGAAAGGCCTGGACTTAATCAGCACTGTGTTCATGTCCAGATATGTCTGGTTAAAGTATGGACATATGCCAAGATTTCCGGGTGCTCACAGCTGCACCTGTCCACCGCTGTCCTACGAACTGCATTGCTGAACTGTGAGACTTCAGTTATTTTTCGTTGTTTTCTAATTCATTCACATAGGTTGGACTCTTGTTTGTTGTTTTTTCTTTTAATAATATTTGGGAGGAATGTTGTGTCCTGCAGGACACAGTCTAGTGTTTCTACCAGCCACTCCCTCGAGGGCTGGCCCACACACTCACCCACACCCCATCAAACACAAGCTTCACCAGTCAGGTGACCCTGCGTATAAAAGAGTCTGAGTGCACTTGCTCGTGGCTAGTTTCCCGTACAATAATCATGTGTCTGTGTTGTCCTTCCTGCAGCATGTGGGCCTAGGGTCTAGAACACAACAGCCAGCTTCTCTCGTGTGCGTAGTTTCCCGTAGATCCCCACTGCAACATTTACCACATGCTTAACCACCTCCACCTCCTCAATGAAAACCTCTTCTGTTTTTTTGTGTATTTCGCTGTAGAGGCACTTAGGTTTCAATATAATACCCTGTAAGAGGGCAAGACTCTAGGTGTTGGTTTTATTTATGTACTTCAGATCATAATTGCTTTGTGTGTGTGTGTCTGACTCCCCTTTCTGGTAATTCGATATGTTGTTACACAACATGGAATAGCTTTCCAGTGTGCCTGTTATAGGATGTTATCCCCACAATCAAAAAATTAATTCAAAGTATTAGCATTACTTTCACAGTTTTAGGTATAAATGCGCACTTCCCAGTGTTTACACAACCGGACGTCAGGTGTTTTTTTACGTGTCTTTTGGAAAGTCCTCACCTTTCTCTGTGTCTGAACTAATTTGTGGAAATTTGGCCTTGTACATCAAGCGTGCTTATTTGCTTCATTTTAGGGAACGCTGAAAATATTTAATCATCAAGATTATTTACAGTATAAAGTCTGTGAACGTAAACTTGGAACATAACCAGCTGCACCACAAAGCAGGACAATTTGCATTTGAAAATGCACACAGTGAAGCATAGTGCAGCAAATATCTAATAAGTCATACTTTATTCCAAAACTCTAAAAATAACTTAGTGTTTGACAGTATTGTGGAAAATGCAATATTAAGTACAGGACCACAATCATTTAACAGTTTACTTAGATGACCATGAACATTTCTTAAGGAAACAATTTTTTTACATTGTAATAACTTTCCACGCGGGGCTAATTCCCCCCAGTGCGGGGGGGGGGGCACGCGCGGCGCCATGGTGCTCGTGACTAGCCTAGCTCATCATGCTGCACAGTGGAGCTGTGCTCATGACGAGTTGAGCTCGTCACGACGCCGCCCACTCTCATGGAACGCCCATGCAGGAGAGGAATTAGCCCCGAGTGGGCATTCCGCGGCAGTTATGACGAGCTCAGCTCGTCATGAGCACAGCTCCACTGTGCCCATAAGCGTCAAAGAGGTTAAATCACTCAGAAAGCGTTTGTGTTTCAGCATCAAATATTAACCGCAGCTTTGCTACATTGTACGAAATGGAATCCTAACCTATGGCAACTCATTGTTGGAGTTGAATAACAGCTGTTTGGTAACTCTGGGTATTTGTTTCTCCACTGTTTTGTATCCAGGAATGTCAGCTGTGTAATACGGACTTTGCAAGACTGACATTTTGTCAAACACATAAGGCAATGCTCTTGGGAGGGAGACTGCAGTGCACTTCCTTTGTTCCCAAATATGACTGATGGCAGGAGGTACAGCAGGGATAATAACTCTGACTGGAGTTATGTCATTAGCACAGTTGTAATCAGCACTCTAGCACTCTGGAAGCACTTACCAGCAGCAGAATCAAAGATATTTGATGTGGTCTACAGTATCCTCCACTGGTCAATTGGACCGCTGGTTGTCATCTGAAAGTGTAGGAAAGGAGCCATCATCAGCAATATCAATTTCAGGGAAATCAATTTGAATCCAATTTGCTTCCACAATAACCACAAAGATAAAAATAATAACGTTTTATTTGTGGATTTTAGTCAGATTAGGAAGAACCATCACTTAATAAAATCAATGCATTCAAAAGCAATACAAATACAATACAAATCAATATCTTTATGCAGCCTGAATTTGTATATTGTAAGAAAAAACATGCAAAATATAACAAGATTCAAAGCACAGAATATAAAGTAGATAGGTTCCAGAAAGGAACTCCCCTAGTCTAAGTAATAGTTTGAAAGTGTCAAGGAACAGGAAAGCGTCAAAAACTTAAGTTTCTAGAGAGTGAAACGGGAATTCAACCATGAAGTTCAATACCTTTGGTAAGGGGAATCTGCACAGGTGAGAGAGGTCTTCTCTCCACAATGTCAGGACAGGATACACTGACTGTTCTAAAAAACACACAGAGTACAAAGTTCTGTATGCTGTGTCCTGTCAGATTCAGACACTCACCTGTACTCCTTTTTGCTCTGATTGACGACGACTATTCCCCAATCCCTCTGAGAACAGGCAGAAAGGCAGCAATATATTAATGGAAGATCCAGGGGGGGATGAGGATGGGATGAAAAGAGAGAGACAATCAGGACAGGTGAAGATGCCTAGGTCTTCGTTAATGTCAGAGAGAGAATCACTTAAGAAAACAAGACCCTTCTCAGGGGTCCCACTGATAGTTGGTCCTTTTAAACCAACAAAGAAGAAATTGGCACAGAAGCTGTAATATAAAATACATATTTATTAAACCTCAGATGAGGGAGACAACATAACACAGAAGCCTTAGCAAATGAATGAGGCAGTCTAAAGAGTACAGAAAATTGGGGCTTTATATAGGCTTAGGGTTACATAGTCAGCATAAGACCAAGGGGCAGTCCTGGCTCATGTAAGCATGCAAAATGTCTGATATGGGCATGCAAATACTGCTTGCTCAACAAAGTGGGAGGAGCTAACAGTGGCTGTTTTTGGCAAACACATCCTGACATTTACATACTAGAAACAGTTGCAAGGACAGCTTCAAGCTCAACTGAGCATGTGCGAAGGTGGGAGATGCTGAATATAGTTTGCTTCTAGGCAGATTACAAGAGCAGTCAACACTGAGGAAGGACAGAGCACATGGCGAGCATGTGGCAGCACATGGCAAACAAGATGGCTGCCAGAAATACAAAATGGCTTTCAGCTCATACTAACAAATTCATGCAATATTTAACATCTCCAGGAGTCTCTATTGGGAATCGGACCTCAACATTCTTTAACATTTTTCACACTGTAAAAGAGGGATACATTAAGATGCCATCCACCAACTAACTGCAAAGTTTACAAAGTTGAATTGCCTATCAATTGAGGTTCTGTAAATTACAAATTCGTTTGTGCTCAGTCTCCATGTTGTAGTCGTCGCCATCTTGTGTTGCCTTCACTCAGGCAGCTCGGCGAACGCAATGTTTTTGTCATTTCTGCATTTACGTGTCAGGTGGCGTCTTTGCCTATGTTTGCTAACGAGTGTCAGAGTCTGGCCGAGTACACTAATTCCTGTCTGAGCTGATTAATCCTTGTCCGGACTATTTCTTGGTTCACACCATTCTTTCCTTTAAGTTATCTTATCTGCTGTCCTTCGCTACACGTCTTATGCATTCTCCTGTTTCACGACTGTCCTAAAACATACAGCTGTGTTTTCTCTACTTGTAAATTGAATTGTGTGGATTCGTTTGTAATTTGCTTAAGGGGTCGAGTGATAAACATAACAGGGAATTTGAGTTGCTTTGGACTTAAAGCATTGTCTATAACGTTTGCCTATGTCTCATGCTCTTGTGTGATTGTATTTTGCATTGTATTGTACCGTATATAAACCTGTGCAGTCTCTTTTGAACTTCGTTATACCAACGACTTCTAAGACCACTGTACTCGCTGCAGCTAACAAATACAATCTTCTACGCCAGACGAAGAGTCTGTGTCTCTGTTTCTGACAAGGCAGGTGAATCCCAGGGATTTCATGCGTACCCTGTGCCGCCGGGCCTTAAGGCTGCGGTTCTCCAACTGGCGCCCAACGTGGGGTGACTTCAAGCGGTAGCGGTTGAGCCCGAGGGTCGTGAGGTGCCCCACAAGAAAATTACGGAGGAGGCGCACCACGTGATCGACCCCTGTATGTCAAAAGTGGACCGAAGGTCTTTTACAGCGTAGCTACTCCTTTCTGACGGCTGCTGACGACCGCTGCCCTGACTGTCGCCCAGCCTTGGACCCTTTGATGATGTTTGGTAAAGCGAGACGATAGACGGACCTTGGCTGGTGTAGGACGATCCTTAGTTAAGTATTTGGTGGGTCGCTCGCACGAAACTTTGTGTTGTCTTGTTTTGGGGTTTTTATTCGGGTATTGCAATAACCGAAGCCAAGGGGTAAGTACATTTGTACTGTTTCATTGATTTACACCCCTTGTTGTTTGTGAGCAGTCTAGAGAAGTAATGATGCCTGGACTGAGTAAGTTTAAAAGAATTTGTTGCTTAGGTTGTACTAGGGATTCTCTTTCTGAGGCTGATCCTGTTAATAAACAGGGCATTAAGAATTATCCGATGCGTGAAGTTCCTCCCGTATGGAGAGAAGCGGTGAATGGTCCACCTCCTGTCCCTGCTCATTTCCAGCGTATATGGGTCCACGAACCCTGGAAAAGGTCTGAAGTAATGGCACTTAAACAAACTCTTCCGGACCCCCGTAAAAATCCTGCTGGATATTGTCTCAAACAGTTGAGGCCTGTATTATGAATTTGGCCGATGTTGATATGTCATTTGGAAATGTTGTTCCGCAAGCATTATGGGCACGGATTCGTAGGGAAAATCATGTTGCTGAATTAGGTGGTGATTGGGCTGCTCTTAGAGCCGCCGATGCAGGTCAAGTGGGTGGTGCGAAACCCGATGATCTGATTACGGACTTACCAGGCAGAATAATTGAATTGATGAAGACAATGATGCCTGCGGTGTGAGTAAATTGGGATAAGCTGTCCGCATGCAAGCAAAAGAAAGACGAAAGCGTCTCAGATTTCTTCACTCATTTTGAAGAGACGTTTATTGACCATAGTGGTCAGGATTTGAGTGTAAAGGGTGGTCAGCGTTTGTTTGTGGATAAGTTTGTATATAATTTTTATACAATCAGTGAACAGGTTTTTAAGTGTTCAGAAATGTGGCGCTCAGCTTATCACGGTAAGTATTAAGATGTCGTGGTATGGAATTAGGTGCTTCTTGGCAGAGGAAAACCTTAACCTCTGTAAGAGAAGAGGATCAGGGACCTCTCTCTAATGTAATTGGACAAGAATCCAGAGCACACTTAGTGTATCAAATCAAAATTCAATCTTCAAATGGTCAAATGGCCAAACCAATGGGATAGATCAAACAGACATAAGTTTTCAAAAGGTTTTATTGTTCAACAGTGTTCTTTTCTCAGAATCACTGTGCTTATCACTCTAGCCTACACGTGTTTCATCACAGCATGTGGCTGTGAATCTTCAGGGCTGATCTAAATGATCGAGGCGCGTTATCGGGAGACCGGTGATAATTCCGTCCCGGTCCTAATCGGGATGTTTCTGTATAAAGGAGAGCGGTACCGAAAATAATCGGTTTCCGTTCCGTCAGAATGGGGGTAGTGTGTGAATTTACACAGCGTCGGTATTTTCGGGCTGATCTAAATGATCGAGGCGCGTTATCGGGAGACCGGTGATAATTCTGTCCCGGTCCTAATCGGGATGTTTCTGTATAAAGGAGAGCGGTACCGAAAATAATCGGTTTCCGTTCCGTCAGAATGGGGGTATTGTGTGAATTTACACAGCGTCGGTATTTTCGGGCTGTTTGTTGCCCGTGGGTTGAGCTGAATGCAGCTCCTGTTTCCGAGTGCGGGAGTTTGTATATAACTTGCTTCCCGAATTGTCAAATAAATTAAAGAGTTCTGAAACTGCATGGGCTATCTCTTCCCCTGCTAAAATATTGGCTACTGCACAGTATTATGAGAATAGAGATAAGGAGGAGAAGGAGAAACAAGAGAAGAAAAATAAAGATTTGAAAACGAAGGTTCTTTTACAGCAGGCTTATCCTCCGCGTCCTGCACAGCCTCAGTTTTCTCAACATCCACAGTTTTAGAAGGTGTTTCAGAAGCCTGAGTCTTTTATACCGCGACCTTTGTTAGGTCCTAATCAATGTGCGTACTGTAGGGAAGAGGGACATTTCAAGAATAGTTGTCCAGTTTTATTACAGCGTAATAATGGGATGTCTGCTCCAAGAGGTCGTGGTAATTTCCAGTCAGGATCTAGAGGTAGAGGACGAGGTGTGTCTTCTCAGGAGCAGCGTTCTTTTCCTCCATCTACTACAAATTACTTTGATCAGCAGAGAGTTCAGTCTGCGCAGTATTATAATGACGATTATCATGTTGAAGATAGGGCTGACGATTTTCATATCGAATTGGACAGCCATGGACGAAGTAAGGTAGTTGTGTCGATTCCAGTAGATCAAAATGGGTCGTATGTCACTGTCAATACTATGGGTGTTTCGGAACTGTTGCTTTTGGATACTGGTGCGATGAGAAGTTCTATCATGCATTCTAAACTCCCTTGGGCACCTTTGTCTGGCTTAATAAATACTTCTGTAGGATTTTCAGGCGCCCAAGTCCGTAATCCGGTTTCTTGTCCCTTGCATTTTTCGATTGGTCCTTATGATTTGGATGCTTCACTTATTCTGACAGCTGGTTGTGGTGAGAACCTGCTGGGTCTGGATTTGTTGAAAAGACTACATGCAACATTGTATTGTTCTCCTTCTGGCATGCATCTTACGTTAGGGAAAAAATTGACGTCTTCTATGTATTTGCCCCGAGACCAGTTTCCACCTGAGTTGCTTTCTCTTCCTGAAACTCTTTGGGCTACAGGCCCAAATGACTTGGGTCGTCTTGCAATACCACCGTATGTTGTCACAGTTAAAGAGAATGTTAGTATGCCACGCATTCCCCAGTACCGTATCTCTAGTGATGGTGAGAGAGCACTTTTGGCTATCGTAGATGATTTTATTCAGAAGGGCGTGGTTGAAGAAACGAGAGGCAATGTTTGTAACAGCCCTGTTCTTCCGATTCTTAAGAGAACCGATCCTTCACAGCCTCCTGTTTATCGATTTGTTATTGACCTTAGAGAAGTCAATAAAATTGTTGAGCCACAGTTTCCTGTTGTTCCGGACATTACAGCTTTGTTGACAATGATTCCTGCTTCGGCAGCTTGGTTTTCAGTCATAGATCTTAAGAATGCTTTCTTTAGTGTTCCTATTGCTGAAGAAAGTAGGGATATCTTTGGTTTCTCTCTAGGTGGCCGAGGTTTCCTATTTAAAAGAGCACCTCAAGATTATTGTGAAAGTCCCTCCATCTATAGCAAGGCTCTTAAGTCACAACTTGATGCTTTCACTTTGCCTCCAGGTGCTACGCTTATTCAGTATGTGGACGATTTGCTGGTAGCTGCTGATACGAAAGATGTGTGCAAGAGTGTGACTGTTGCGTTGTTGCATCATTTGTCTGCTCTACATCATAAGGTGTCACCCTCTAAGTTGCAATATGCCCGCCAAGCGGTTACCTATCTAGGTCATCTCTTGTCGAAAGAGAGAAGGTGATTGACCCCAGAACGTATCCAAGCTATTTTACAGATGTCAGTACCTACCACGCAGAGAGAAGTGCGTTCCTTTTTGGGTATCACTTCCTACTGTAGACAATGGATTCCCAATTTTTCACTTTTGGCTAAACCATTGTTGGCACTTACGTTGAAAGATACGCCCCATCTGCTCCCTTGGATGGATGAATGTCAGAAAAGTTTTGTTGACCTACGTACTGCTCTGTGTTCTGCTCCAGTGTTGGGTACCCCAGATTATAGCAAGTCCTTTACACTGTACGTTCATGAGAGAGAGGGGTGCGCATTGTCAGTCTTGACACAGCAATTTGTAGATAAGCAGAGGCCATGTGCCTATTTCTCCGCTACATTAGACCCAGTAGCTAAAGCTTTGCCCAGTTGTCTCAGAGCTACAGCAGCTGCGGCGATTTCTATTAGACAGTCTGCTGGATTAGTGTTGGATAACACACTCATTGTTATGGTTCCACATGCAGTGGATACCTTGTTGAACAGAACAAGAACACAGCATCTTACGAGTGCTCGTTTGTCTGGATACGAGCTGACACTTCTGGCGAGTCATGTGCATATCCAAAGATGTAACACGTTAAATCCAGCTACACTGTTGCCACTCCCAGAAGAGAAAGACGTTCAGGAAAAACATGATTGTTTTCTTCGAACGGAAGAAGAAACGAAGGGTAGGATTGATTTGAAGGACAATCCGCTCAAGGACCCGGATGGGATCCTATGGGTAGACGGTTCTTGTTTCAAGCTTCCAAATGGGGAGACTACATCTGCCTATGCTGCCACCACCTTATGCACAATTGTTGAGACGGCACGTATCATACATAATTCAGCTCCAGCAGCTGAATTGATAGCCTTGACTAGAGCGTGTGTGTTATCGAAGGGAAAGAGATTGAATGTGTACACTGATAGTCAGTACACTTTTGGGGTTGCACATAGCTTTGGTAAATTATGGAGGGAGAGAGGATTCTTTACCTCTCACGGGACAAAGATCCAGCATGGTCAGTTAGTGACTGATCTTCTTGAGTCACTTACTTTACCTGCACTGATAGCGATCATAAAGTGCAACGCACATAGGAAAGTCACAGATGATGTGGGTCGTGGAAATGCGTTTGCAGACGAGGTAGCAAAAACTACAGCTAGAGACACCAATAGCCGAATGTATGAGGCAGGTCCTGCAAACTGGGTTAGGGAAATTGGAATGTGTGAAGATACGATTGAGAGTGTGAAAACGATTCAGGGAGAGGCTACTGAGAAGGAATTGAGTACGTGGAAAGAAAGTACGGGAATGTTAGACTCGATGGGTTGTTGGACGGAGTTGTCGGAACATCAGCGATGTTTATTACCGGACGCTTATGTGTTGCCGGTTGTGACTATGGCTCATGGTCCAGCTCACATTAGTGCGAAAGGCATATGTAAGCTCTTGGCTCCTGTGTGGCAGAATGAAGGAATCCCGAAATGTACAGAGAATGTGGTTAAGCATTGTATGGTTTGTCTAATGCATAACCCAGGAAAGGGTACCCCAACTCCGGCAGGTCATTTCGCTTCCCCGTCATATCCTTTTGAGGTGTTGCAGATCGATTACATTCATATGGATCGATGCAACAACCTTAAGTATGTTCTGGTGGTGGTATGTGCCTCTTCCCGTTGGATAGAGGCCTACTCCTTGAAAGATAACACTGCTCTGTTAACTGCTAAAGTGTTGCTTAAAGAGTAAGCATGGGCTGAAAATCCATTCCGCTCGCAGATTTTGCGGATTTTCGGTAAATTCGCAATCCGCGAACGCTCACGAATTTACTGAAAATCTGTAAATTTGCACGCAGCGGATGTTTTTTTTCTTGGTGATACAATTTTGCGGCGCGCGGCGTTCACTTACCGTCATTCAGCGTTTGCCGAGTTGTTTTTCTCGATATTTTGCGAGTGCTGCGCCATTTTGGATCTTGCTGCGGGATCCCGCGGGAGTTTGGCGAGTGCGATTACGTCATCGCGGCTTGCCACCTTGCACAGCGAGAGTTTGTCAACGCGAATACGCCGTGATCAAGTATCGCGGGAGTTCGCAATTGCGAACACGTAGATGCGGCGGGCAGCAACAATCTCGCACTCGCGAAAATACAAAATTTGCAATTCTGCACAAGAAATCCACCGGCAAGCAGCATAAACCTTCTGGAAATGATGATTTTTATCAGAATAACTTCTCAGGTTGACATTTGCCTGCACTTTTTTTGCAAGGAGTCCATTTGGGGTGGGGGGAGGAAGCAAGTGCCCCACAGTCTCCAACTTCCTGTTCCTGTCCAACAGGCTCCTCCCAGTGCTTTCTTCATGTGCTGGTCACTTTCATTCGGATTCTTCATCTGGAAGGATTACTTTGTGTGGATGCTGCTGGATATTTGGATTTGAGGCCTTTTTGACTTTCTTTGGATCACTTTTGGATTAGAAATTTCACAAGTAAGTTTGTTTGGGGCATTACAGTTGCTGCAACTACAATTTTGGAATTTTCGATTTTTGGGCTGTTTTGGGGCCTTTTGCCCAGGGGTACTCAGTGGTGGGTGGACTGAGTCTTTCTGTGGGGTGTCTTGAATTTAAACATCATGGAGGGGCTGGATGGCTTGGGATTGTGCTGATTTTTCTGTGATTTTTGTTTTTTTGGACTGTTGTCGTGGCCTTTTCACCAGGGGGAGTGAGTGGTGCATGAGCCTAGTCTTTCTGTGGGCTGTCTTGAAGTTATACATCATGGAGGGCATGGATGGCATGGGATTGTGCTGATTTTTCTGTGTTTTTCGTTTTTTTGGGGTGTTCATGGGGACAGGCCAGGTGGGTGGGGGCCATTTTGAGTGCTGCTACAGGCAGGCCCTGGCCATGTGCTGGGAGGCAGGGGGCCATTTTGAATGCAGGCAGTGTTCTTAGGTCTGCAACCATTTTGCCTAGCTTTCAACCTTTATGCCCAGGGGTAGTGAGTGATGCATGGGCCTAGCCCTAGTCTTTCTGTGGGGTGTCTTGAATTTAAACATCATGGAGGGCCTGGATGGTTTGGGATTGTGCTGATTTTTCTGTGATTTTCGTTTTTTTGGGCTGTTGTGGCCTTTTCACCAGGGGTAGTGAGTGGTGCATGAGCCTAGTCTTTCTGTGGGGTGTCTTGAATTTAAACATCATGGAGGGCATGGATGGCATGGGATTGTGCTGATTTTTCTGTGTTTTTCGATTTTTTGGGGTGTTCATGGGGACAGGCCATGTGGGTGGGGGCCATTTTGAGTGCTGCTACAGGCAGGCCCGGGCCATGCGCTGGGAGGCAGGGGGCCATTTTGAATGCAGGCAGTGTTCTTAGGTCTGCAATCATTTTGCCTAGCTTTCAACCTTTATGCCCAGGGGTAGTGAGTGATGAATGGGCCTAGTCTTTCGGTGGGGTGTCTTGAATTTAAACATCATGGAGGGCCTGGATGGCTTAGGATTGTGCTGATTTTTCTGTGATTTTCGATTTTTTGGGGTGTTCATGGGGACAGGCCATGTGGGTGGGGGCCATTTTGAGTGCTGCTTCAGGCAGGCTCTGACCATGTGCTGGGAGGCAGGGGGGCATTTTGAATGCAGGCAGTGTTCTTAGGTCTGCAACCATTTTGCCTAGCTGTCAACCTTTATGCCCAGGGGTAGTGAGTGGTGCATGGGCCTAGTCTTTCTGTGGGGTGTCTTGAATTTAAACATCATGGAGGATGGCTTGGGATTGTGCTGATTTTTCTGTGATTTTCGTTTTTTGGGGTGTATAACTGAACTGATGTTCCTCTGTCTTCCATTGCTTTTAGGTGCACAAGACTCAAGAGAACCACCAGTGCCAGGAAGAAGTCCTGCAGCGGTGTGTGTGTACAGCATAACGTCACGCGACGTCACGTCTGGCCACAGACAACTCTGCAACTTCTGCAACTGCGGCCTGCTGTTCTGACCTGCTCTGAAGAAGATGGCCCCAAAAAAAGTTCCCCGTAGCTCCTCTAGCAAGAAAGTTGCCAGTAAGGAGCAGAAGAAGCAAGTTACCAAGTAGACTGGTGTGCCGCCCGCCACATTTTTTGGGAGTAAAAAAAAAGTACGCCTGCAGCACCAGCAGGATCCGCTGGGGACCAAGCTGGGAGCAGCACCCCCGCTCCATTGGGCTCAGTGCCACCACCACCACCACGCCAACTTAAGTCCAAGCCCTTGAGTGCTGCAGAGGCAGACAGTCTACTTGTTCAATCACAATCGACCAGTGATGTTGGCTCATCGCAAGAAAGTAGCAGCAATGTCCCTCAATCAACACAGGTTGTTGTAACTCATCTGACGAGTGTTGAACAACCACAGGCGCAATCAACAACCACATGTGCAAGTACAAGCCCAAGTACAAGTGGAAGGAGAGGCAGCGCAAGGAGATGTGCAAGCAGAGGTGCATGGAGGGTCACAAGTGCCCACAATAGTTGTTCCTCCTGAAGTAGGGGCACATCAGGAAATCGACAATCAAGGCGAGGTATCATTTGAGGAAGCCACTCCTCCTGATGATCATTCATTGTCTTCCACACCCCTAGCAAGGAAGAGATCAAGGGTGGTGTCTACATCTTCTTCAAGCACACCTCCTTCTGATGATACGGATCTAAATTGGGAACCATCACTGCCGTCTGAGAGTGAGGCACACCATGATCTGACAAAGGTAGTTAAGTGTAAAAGGAAGGTCGTCGAAAGTCTCATAGTTATGGAGTGTGATGAGGCTCAACAAGAAGTGGCGGATACTCCTGTTGATGAAGACTCTCACGACGGCGACGCAGTCATCATAAATGTCACTGCAGCCCCAGCGGGCATGCAGCAAACAGACATTTTGACCCTAGTCCGAGAAGCTGCTGAGCGTGATGATGATGATGTTGTCGACGAGGAGGCAATGGAAACACCACAATCATTGGAGTTAACTAGTACACCAACACCTACCACTTCCATATTTCTTCCTCGCCAGAAGGGACCTCCATCCACTTCGACCTCAATTAGTGGTTGTGAAAGTGCACAACGTAGTAAAGTTCGGCAATCCACATCCTCCACTTCATCTGGCATTAGCAGCATGACCACCAGTATCGCCGCCTCCTCCGGCCCCCACAGACAATTCAAGTCCCCAGCTTGGGACTTCTTTAGTGTTTGCCCAAAAAGGGAAAACTTCGCCATTTGTAGCATTTGTAAGCTTGCAGCTAGTTGTGGTAAGTTTGGTACCGGAGGCCAGAAAGGTCATCTTAAGAGACAGGACGCTGTCCAAGGGTTTGCGCACCTAAAGGCATTCTAGGAAGCCCGAATTGCACATCAAGAAAACATTGACGAGGAGGAAGAAGACGTGTCAAACACTTCACATACACCCAGTACCCCTGTCAGCAGCACACCCCATGTGAGCCACACTAAAAGTGTGGGAGAGAGTGAGACACCAATGCGAAAAAGTTCATCAGCGAGCGTAACTGGGTGTATAAGAAGTCATCATCATCATCCCGTAAATGCTTGGTCTAGGGTAACATTAGAACCATGTTGTTTACAGAAGCGCCATATGAACGCAACCACCCACTGACGCGTCCGTATAACACTAAGCTGGCTAAAATGCTAGCTCTGGACCTTCCCCCTTTTTCTTTTGTAAAAGGGGTTGGTTTTCTAGAATTAGTGGCAGCACTCTGCCCTAAATGGAAGGTTTCTAGCCGGTTCTATTTTGCCAGAGTTGCGGTTCCAGCACTACATGAAGATGTGCTGGAGGTGATTGGGGCAGCTTTGCAGAAGAGTGCTGTTCACACTATACATCTGACAACAGACATGTGGACCAGTGGCGCAGGCGCTGATTACATGTGCCTCACTGCACACTGGGTCTCTTTTTCAGGGGTTAAAGCAAAGCTAAACGTAGGTGTTGACCCGGCCCAAGTTTTTAAAGCTGCTCGGAAACATGCAACACTAGCCATGTTTGGCTTGGAGAAACGTCACACAGCAGAAAACATTTTGAATGAGTTTAACACAAAGGTCTTTCACTGGCTGTCCCCCAAAAAACGCCAGATTGGTTATGTTTCCACGGATAATGGCGCCAATATAGTTAAGGCCATGGAGCTGGGTGACTATTTTAGAGTGCCGTGTTTGGCGCACTGTATAAACCTGGTTGTTAAAAAATTCTTGAGTTATGAAGACAGTCCAGCGTGCGAGTTAGTGGCCATCTGTCGAAGAATGTGCAACCATTTCAGCCATTCTTTTAAGGCCCGGAAGCATCTGAGGACCCTGCTACATGAACGTCGAATGCCAGTGAAAGGACTCATCCAGGAGGTGGCAACACGTTGGAACTCAACCTTCTACATGCTTGAGCGTCTGTATGAGCTGTATACGGTACTCGATCACTATTTCTTAACAGTGGGTACAGCTCAGAAGGACCTGAGGCTAGATGCGGCGCAATGGGACCTAGTTAAAAGACTGACAGACATGCTTTGTCCTTTTGAGGTCTTCACGCGTTCAGTCAGAAAGGAGGACTGTAATTTGGGAAAAGCTATCCCATTGTTGCGCATGCTGGAGCACCAACTGAAGGCGGTGTCTTCTATGTTTGAAAAAAATGAAGAAATGAAAGACGCTTTTCTTTTGGCGGAGAAATTATTAGAGCGCCTACTTGGTGATGAACATCTTAAAATGATCCACTCAGAACAGCATTACATTTATGCTACTATTCTGGATCCACGCTACAAAATGGCGCTGGCAGGCCAAGCATTCTTTCCTTTTGGTGATCAAGATGTTACAAAGTACAAACAATGGCTAGCCTTGTCATCCAAGAGGTTTGAAAGAGAACGGCAGGAAATTAAAGGAAAAGGCAGAACGTCAGCATCAGCAGGCCATCCCAAGTCAAAAGAATCCACTTCTGCACCTGTGGCTGTGGCACAAGTGACCTCTCAGCCGTTAAAGACACCGGCAACCGGATCATCTGCACCAGACACAACAGTAACATTGGATGCAGAAGAGGATTGGCTAACTCGGCTTGGGTTTGGTTCTCAAAAGGTCACAGCAAAAAGTAAGCCTAGTGGAGGAACCTTGAGGGACCTTGAGTCGATGGTGCAGGACTATCTGAATGACTCAACAGAGGTCTATGTTAATGCTGACCCATTGGCCTATTGGCATGGGAAAAAAGAATTGTGGGCACAGCTCTCCAACCTGGCTATGAACTACTTGTTTTGCCCACTCGCAAGTGTGACTTCTGAACGTGTTTTCAGTGCTGCTGGTGGCATTGTAACTTCCAAACGGAGCCGCCTCTCACCCAAAAATGTGGAGAGGTTAACAATGATCAAGATGAATCGGCACCTCATACCACCAGATTACAAAGTACGAGAAAGCACGCCCGGATGAAGACAAGGTGGACAGCAACGTAGTTGAGGGAATTTCTTCTCTGTTAGGTGACACTGACCTCACCCTGCCTGAATTCGCAGAGTATGATGACGAAGCCTTATTCTTATTCACTGACACCGAGCCCTGAAAATGAGACAATGAATCAATAACTTTATTTTTCGTCCTTATTCACTTTTATTCCTGTGTGTCTGTCTTTCTTTGTTGTGCACAGTTAATATAATTCAAACGTTAATCACCTAATCACAAAAACAAGCCCATCAGCAGAACTATCTTTACTTGTTTGCTTATTGATTTGAAGGTGCCGCAGTCTGCATTCCTCAGGTTCACAAGTTCACAAGAACATGCTCCTCTATCCTCCTCCTCCAGACTCCTATTTCCCTCAAAGCAGAGGGCTGGATTACACCCAATGAAGAAAGACTCTGCACTTGTGGGGGTGTTCTACTTCTTTGGATGTGAGTTGACGGCTCTGGGTCCATTGCTGGGAAGCTCTAATACCGGATAAAAGTGGTTTGGACCAAATCGGAGGCGAAATGTTTTTGCGTTTTTGCTGACTTGCTTGCCTTTCAGGTGCTGTTTGGGGGTGTTCCGGCTGTTTGTGGGTGAGTTTTGGGGTCTCGGAGCACTGCTGGGACAGTCTAATTTTGATTGCATTTGCTTTTCAGGAAATCTGTGGTGGAAAACGGGAGTTATGACCTAGCTGCACAGCGCGTTTGGACCGAAGGCCGAGAAATATTGTAAGTATGAGATTTTCCTTTTTGGCTGTTTGGGGGTGTTGTGCTTTTTTGCGGGTGGGTTGGCGGGTCCTGGGGCATTGCTGGGAAGGTCTAATACCGGATAGAAGTGGTTCGTACAAAATCCATGCAGAATTTGTTTTTGCTATTTCTGACATTTTGCTCAATGTAGCGTTTTCGGGGACCTGTTTGGAGGGCTTCCTGGTGTTTGTGGGTGGGTTGCGGGGTCTGGAAACACTGCTGGCTATGGATACTTTAGATTGCAAGAGGTTTGAAGCAAATCCATGGTGGCAGAGGAGAGTTAGGGCCTAACTGCAGAGCACGCGCAGAGTGATTTTGGAAATTGCCAAAAAAATGACTAGGTCCCCATTTTTGTACTTTTGCTTTTTGGCTGTTAGGGGTCTTCTACTAGTTTTCGCCTGGGTTAACGGCTCTGGGGCCATTGCTGGGAAGCTCTAATACCGGATAAAAGTGGTTTGGACCAAATCGGAGGCAAAAGATTTTTTGCGCTTTTGCTGACTTGCTTGCCTTTCAGGTGCTGTTTGGGGGGGTTCCGGGTGTTTGTGGGTGAGTTTTGGGGTCTGGGAGCACTGCTGGGACAGTCTAATTTTGATTGAATTTGCTTTTCAGGAAATCCTTGGCGAAAAACGGGAGTTATGACCTAGCTGCACAGCGCGTTTGGACCAAAGGCCAAGAAATATTGTAAGTATGAGATTTTCCTTTTTGGCTGTTTGGGGGTGTTGTGCTTTTTGACGGGTGGGTTGGCGGGTCTTGGGGCATTGCTGGGAAGGTCTAATACCGGATAGAAGTGGTTCGTACAAAATCCATGCAGAATTTTTATTTGCTATTTCTGACATTTTGCTCAATGTAGCATTTTCGGGGGCCTGTTTGGGGGCTTCCTGGTGTTTGTGGGTGGGTTTCGGGGTCTGGGAGCACTGCTGGCTATGGATACTTTAGATTGCAAGAGGTTTGAAGCAAATCCATGGTGGCAGAGGGGAGTTAGGGCCTAGCTGCAGAGCACGCACGGAGTAATTTTGGAAATTGCCAAAAAAATGACTAAGTCCCCATTTTTGTACTTTTGCTTTTTGGCTGTTTGGGGGTCTTCTACTAGTTTTCGCCTGGGTTGACAGCTCTGGGGCCATTGCTGGGAAGATATAATACCGGATAAAAGTGGTTTGGACCAAATCGGAGGCGATTTTTTTTTGCGTTTTTGCTGACTTGCTTGCCTTTCAGGTGCTGTTTGGGGGGTTCCGGGTGTTTGTGGGTGAGTTTTGGGGTCTGGGAGCACTGCTGGGACAGTCTAATTTTGATTGCATTTGCTTTTCAGGAAATCCGTGGTGGAAAATGGGAGTTATGACCTAGCTGCACAGCGCGTTTGGACCGAAGGCCGAGAAATATTGTAAGTATGAGATTTTCCTTTTTGGCTGTTTGGGGGTGCTGTGCTTTTTTGCGGGTGGGTTGGCGGGTCTTGGGGCATTGCTGGGAAGGTCTAATACCGGATAGAAGTGGTTTGGACAAAATCCATAAGGAAAAGCCTTTTGGCACTTTTTGTAACTTAGGGTTTGTTAGGGTTAGCCCTAGCAGCAGAATTGCATGTGTTTCGGGGTGTTCTAGATTTTTGCAACTGAGTTCTGGGGTCTTAGAGCACTCGTGGGAATGTGTAATTTTGGTTGCAAGTCATTTGAAGAAAATCCACGGTGGGAAAGGGGGGATTTGGCATAGTTAAAGAAAGCCTTTGCCACTATTCTTAACTTAGGGCTCGTTAGGGTTAGCAGTATTTCTATTGCATGTGTTTGGGTGGGGGGTTTTCGAGTCCTGGAGCGATGCTGGCTATGGATACTTTTGCTTGCTTGCAAGTGGTTTGAATACAATCCACGGTGGGTAAGGGGGTATTTGGGCCTACTTTTACTTTCAAAGTACGTTTTGTCACCAGTTTTCTGCTAGGCCTCGTTTTTAGAGATCTGATTGGGGGTCTTCTACATTTTTGCGACTGGCTTTAGTAAGGGTCTGGGTGGGAGCACTGCTGGGAAGGTCTAATTTTGTTCTAAAACACAGTTTACAGTACACCTAGCTTGAGGGGAAAGATCCGCTAATTTAATTTGCCCATACTTATTTATCCTTCAAAAGGAGACTCAGACAGAGTACGCACCTTCAAAAATATTGTAATGTCTATTAGGAAACTCAAAGTGTGACTTTTTGCACTACACAGCGTACATACCTTATATTTATTTATCAGTGGTGTTGTAATATCACTTCCTGTTTTTCGATCAATAATTACAGGCCGGGTTTCAGTCTGTGCAATGGGGAAAAAAGAATGGAGTCAGGCTTCACATTAGCGAGCCGCAATTCAGCATCCGCCAGGCAGGCAGTGGACAGGGTGTCTTCTAGTCACCAACATTGTTGGACGAAGCGTCAGCTGGAATGGAGGAGTGCCGCTAATGAGAGGAATGGTTTGCTGCATGCAATTTACTTTCCAAATTCAACAGGACAACTACAACAACATACAGATACAGTATCCATTGTTTTCTTCTATGAGTGTGACAGCATTTCTTGGATCTCTCTCTGCTTCTAAATTGATCTCTACAGCCATTCTATAGGTTTTACTTCGGCTATTTTTTAAACCTAATTTAATGTAGGCCTGTACTGTCACATTCTGTCATTCACGGTTGTCGAAAGTACTACTTACTTTTCAGTAACAATGCATTCAGTAGTGAATGCACTTCCTTTATGTCACGTAAACGATTTATGGTTAGCTTTGTACCCAAAGATTTCTTTATGTTCAATTATTGTTTGTCCATGCTGTGCTTCTTTTTTTCTCTCAACAAAACCTACCCAAAAAGAAACCCCCATTCTCATCCATTTTCCAAACCCTAACCCTCTTCCCCCGGGCTGAGTAGTTTTGATTGATGTGTGACTAAATGACATCAATAATTCCACACACTTGCTTAGGAGGATAAGGTCATAGCAACAGGCTGGTGAAGGAATCCGAGGATATATTCTAGACTTACTCAGCTTCAGTACTATTTCTTGTAGTAGTAGCCAATGTCAAAGAAATTCAACGCAAGTACTAGTTATACTTTCAATACTTTACCATTTGTTAGGATACATTGTGGCACTGTTCTAGTGTACTGTCACCTGCTATATTCTCTATCGTACCGTTGTAATGCTACAGTAAGGACAAACCAGGTTTCATTTTCTTTTTTTCCACAGGCATGCAACTGCCTCTGTGTCACACCACTAGTACCACCGCAATGAGGACATTTCATCCGCCCAGGATCGCCAACCTTAATCGCCATTTCCCGTGGAGCCAGCCCTGGGCCGAGCCCTACTTTCAAACACAAATTACAGGTAAGATAAGCGTTTGGTGGGAGGTAGTATAATGGAGTATTAGGGGAGACGAGAGATTGACGGTAGTAGTACTAAAGTCCTAGCACTCTAGAATTCACTTACTCTGTGAGAGGCACTTAGTTTTGAAAACATTTGGGCAATTAATTACACAACTTGAATCAAGATGCCACTTAAGTGTCACCAAAACAAAGTTATTGTTCAACCCTGTGGTGATATATATTGTGCAACTTGGAACCATCCCATGTCACTGGGAATGTTCCAGGTACAGGGTTCCAGCACAGGCGGTTATTATCTTGTCATCGACCTGCCTGCTGGGACGGCTCTCCCTATCCTCAATAAACTACGCTTCAACAACTTACCCTCTGTGTCCAGACAGCATCATTTCACTGGCGACTTAGGACGGGATCAACCCAGCGACCTTGCCAGCTCACCAGGAAGAATCTCCAACTTTCACAGTTTTTTTTAGAAAACTTCCACTATCATCTAACGCAAAACAGTGAGTACATTTAAAAAATTTCAACACACTGGCACTCACTCGGCACCGCGCGGGAGAGCCGTACCCATTCAGACTCTTTTTAAAAACACACAACAAATACGTAAAGAATAGCACGAAGGAGCCCTCTCCGCTTCCTTCTAAAACCTTCTCTCATCCAGAAGAGCCAGTTTCTGAGCGCATACCCACACGCGACTGCTGAACTTATGGTCTCTATTTCATTTAAATGCGCAATTGGCCTTACCGTGTCTCACTTCATCAACGAAACCGTCCCTCGACGCTGCGCCCTAACGAGATCGTCTCTCTACGCTGCGCGCACAATAATGATGACGTCGAGGAATCTTGCATGAATGACGCGTCCACTATCAACCAATTACAGGATTGTTTCCACATTGCGTCTTGTGTTCATCGCCATAGCAACCAATTTCCTACCGACTGAAGCCGGAATTGGATATTTTCGCACGTCTTATTGCTGACTACTCGCTAAACACCTTGAAAGTGTTTAGCTTCTAACAACAACTACAACGCTGACACGCACAGCTTATTTCTGTGCTTGTTAGACAACTTTACTATTTACATATACTGTGTTCGTCACGCACCATCTAGAACAGAGAAAATACAAGATTCCAGAGAGTTCTACTGGCATCTAGTGGCAGAAGTTGGAACTTATGAAAATAATATTTTTTTTTCTCTCTCAACACAACTTTTTGCTTCTGTGATACACACACAATTATTACTGTGTACACAATTTTTACGGCATACTACTTCTGTGATATATTGTGCGTGGAAGTAAATCCTGGGGGTTTTAAAGCACATTTCTAACGGCCAGTGCACATATAACATGTTCTAATTTGCAAATAACTTTTAATCCAAACTACAAAAATTATTTACATTTTGTCTGTAACTATTCCATTTGAATATGCAAAGTGTCACTCCACCAGCTCCGTTCTTGCAGGTACCTGGTGATCCTCCATTAGAATGGAAATTATGGGTCAGGTCATTCATGGCTTACTTGGGTGCCATTGATGGTCAAAGATATAGACCGGAAAGGAAAAAGAACCTCATGTACTACCATCTCGGAGTCGAAGGTCAAAATGTTTTTGACCATTTACCTCCATATGATCCACCTGATGGTCAAGATCCTGATGAATTTGAATTAGCTAAGGCGAAATTAGAAAAATATTTCACCAAAACAAAAAACTTAGTTGTACATAGGTATAAGTTTTTCACAAGGACACAAAAGAGTGATGAAAATATTGACACATTTATAACTGCCTTAAAAATGCTAGCTGCAAATTGTGAATTTGACAATTTTACATCACAGCTTATTAGAGATCAGCTTGTTGCACGTTGCTATTGTAAAGAAATCCAAAAGAAATTACTTACGTGTAAAGACCCTTCATTAGATAAGGCAGTAGACATAGCTAAAAGCATAGAAACCTCTATGGATGATGTCAAACAACTAGAAACAGCCTTGTCTAGTACTGCAATTTCTGGTGCCGTATCCAGCACCACGATCTCTGGTGCTACATCTAATTCTCCTGCCACCAGAACTCCTTTCATGCTGCGTGGCAATTTCAGAAGACCCTATTCTTCTAGGGGTGGTAGATTCAGACAGTCTGACTCTAGAATGTTTTGCTATAGATGTGGTTCTTCCTCTCATGTTTCTTCTTTTAGGAACTGTCCTGCAGCAAACCAACAATGTGGACAGTGCGGCAAAATGGGGCATTTTGCTAAGATATGCATGAGGGGCAGGAGAGGAGGCACAAGAGGAAATGTTCGATGTGTCATCAATGATGAAAGTATGAACGAAAATGATGACAATATTTCGTATGAGGGTGATTTTTCTCATGAAGACGTTATGCATCAAGAATATGTAGTAGTAGTTATGGATTCTCATGACAAGAGTATTTCCCATGACATTCCTGATCCCGAAGTTGATGTTATCATTGGGAAAGATCACGTTCAACTACTAGTTGACACTGGTGCACGCATAACCATTATTTCACAAGATAAATACACCAAATTTTGGCATGACAAGAGTTTATTACCCCCAGACATCCTTACTGTGGCCTTTGAAGGCAGTAGGATTAATTTACTTGGATTTTTCTGGACCGACATCAATGTATTAGGAGTAACTATCAAGGGGAAAGTATATGTGGCCAAGAAAGGAATTAATGTTCTTGGTCTTATTCACCAGGCTGAAATAGGTCTAACTATCAAGCCAGGATTAGCTAATCCAGTCTTCATTGACAAACAGTTTAAAGACACTCCCGTTACCACGATTAACAATAATACACTATGCACTCATGCGCACGACATTTGGGAAAAAAAGTTTAGTAGAATTTTCGAGAACCGTCTTGGAAAAATCACTAACTTTCAGCATACCATCAGAGTGAAGGACAATGTTGTTCCCACCAAGCACAAATTACGCAATGTTCCTTTGAGCATCAGAAGCGATCTGTCTAAACACTTGAAAGCTCTGTGTGATCAAGGAATCATTGAAAAAGTCGAATCTACTCTGTGGCTTTCCCCCATTGTCTTAGCCAAGAAGAGGTCAGGAGATTTGAGAATGTGTGTTGACTTACGCACCCTAAATGAAGCCATTTGGGTTGATGGGTTTCCTTTGCCACGAATTGAAGACCTTATTGCCAAAGTGGGGTCATCTTCGTGGTTTACGAAACTCGATCTCAAGGCTGCCTATCATCAGGTAGAATTAAATCCTCAATCTAGACATCTCACTGCCTTCGTCACCCCTGATGGTGTTTTCCAATTTTGTCGTCTTCCCTTTGGACTGGCGTCAGCCGCAGCTGTCTTTCAAAGACTTATGTCGGAGATGTTTGCCCATAATCCCAATGTAGTTGTCTTTCAGGATGACATTCTCATCTTTTCCAAAACAGAGAGTGAGCACGATCAAGCGATTAATGAAGTTTTCGAAGTTCTCGAGAATAGAGGTCTGACCCTGCAGAAAGCTAAGTGCATTTTCAAGGCCAAAGAAATAGAGTATTTAGGACATATTATTTCAGAAAAAGGCATCAAGCCTAGGCCTGGTTTAGTTAAGAGTATTATTGAGGCTCCAGCTCCTCAAAACAGAGAACAACTGTTGTCTTTCCTCGGTTTGTGTGATTTTTATGCAAAATTCATGAAAGACTTCGCAAAAACTACTGAATGTTTCAGGACCTTACTGAAGAAAGGAGCTGTTTTTGAGTGGTCAGAAGAATGTAAAAAAGGTTTCCAGATTATCAAAGATCATATACTTTCAGCTCCAGCTTTACAGGCATTTGTTGAATGAAAACAAACTTTTGTCACGGTTGATGCGTGTGAGTATGGTTTGGGTGCAGTTCTTTCCCAATGTTCTGGCGGGAAGGAGTATACGGTCGGCTTTGCCTCCCGTACTCTTCGTCCTGTGGAACGGAAATATTCCGTCATTGAAAAAGAACTTCTGGCATGCACATGGAGTGTGGAAAAATTTAAATCATATCTGTGGGGCAGGTCTTTTGTTCTCAGAACAGATCATCGACCTTTAGTTGATATCTTAAATGGAAAAAATGTCAAACGCACAACAGCTCGTTTAGCAAGGTTGTCCACGAAATTACTTGAATTCTCTTTTAGCGTCGAATACATACCTGGGGGAAGAAACAGCAGAGCTGACTGCCTTTCCAGGCTTCCCATAACCGACAGTGATGAACAAGATTGGGAGACAGAGGTGGAAGAGTGCTTTGTTGCTAATGTTTGTCAAGAACCTATCTCTTTTCTAGAAGATGATTGGATCAAAGCATTGAGTAATGATGTAATTCTTAAAGAAGTTTCCTCACTTATCAGAAAAGGGTGGCCGAAAGAGAAATGTCTTTCTCCCGATCTCCAAATGTTTTGGAAAATCAACACTGAGCTCTCAATGGAAAATGATGTAATTGTCCGTGGTGACAAGTTGGTTCCTCCATCATGTTTTAGAGAGAAAATCATTTTAGCAGCACACTCTGGCCATCTCGGTGCCACTATTACTAAAAGAAAAGTGAGATCTGATTTCTGGTGGCCAAAAATGGACTCTCAGATAGATGAGATTGTCAGACTATGTCCACGTTGCAGTGCCAGTGACAAGGTATTGGTGTTGGAAGGCCTTGTTGAATCTAAGGTTTCTGTTCCAGGTCGTGCTTGGCAGAAGTTAGGAATGGACTTTTTGGGACCATTCCATGTTCTTCCCAACAACTCCAAATACTTTTTGGTCCTCATTGATCATTTGTCAAGGTGGGTCGAAGTGGAACCAATCAGTATACCAAATTCTAAAAGTGTCATTGATTGTTTGAATAATATCTTTTTGAGAGAAGGTTATCCAGAGGAAATATTAACCGATAACGGAGTCCAGTTCATCTCTCATGAAATGAACTCCTTTCTGAGATCATGTGGTATCAAACACACCAGAACTCCTCTCTATCATCCGCAAAGCAATGGTAAAACTGAAAGGTTCAACAGAGTCATCGTGGAGTGTGTTCAATCTGCTTTCAAATCTAGAAGTTGTGTATTTAAAGCAGTTAATGATCTTGTATGGTCCTACCGCACTTCTCCTCATTCTGCTACCAATTATACTCCCTTTGAACTCATGAGAGGGAGGAAAGCTTGTTCACAAGTATATCCTTTCTGGATGGTGAGAGATTTTCATCAGAGTGGTGACATAGGCAGTATGTGGGATGCTGCTCATAGGAAATCCTCTGATGTGTGTTCTAAACAGGTCAGACCTGGAAGGAAAATGTCTCATAACATCCAGATTGGGGATTGGGTCAAAGTTAAAAATCCCGTTTCAGTTAGGAAAGGACTTTCAAAGTTTTTAGATTCTCAGCGAGTAGTGGATACTCGCAAAAATGCGGTCAGATTGACCAATGGCAATTGGTGGTGTACTTCCCAAATCACAAAAGATCCCTCTGGTTTTTCAAGTAATGTCAACTTTAAAAATGTTTCAGAGGGGGATGGGGTTAGGAAAAGTACCAGAATGTCTGTCAGACCTAGCAAGCTGCGGGATTATGTTTAACCTTGCTGTACCTTTCACTTGAATTCAACAGGCCGCGTAGTTATGTTCAACCCTATCTTTTCCCTTTTTTACTTTTACATGATCTGTGTTTTGCTTTCATTGTAATTGATGTTTTTGTGGTTCTTTTTCCAAAGAGGGGAGGTGTGGTGATATGTATTGTGCAACTTGGAACCATCCCATGTCACTGGGAATGTTCCAGGTACAGGGTTCCAGCACAGGTGGTTATTATCTTGTCATCGACCTGCCTGCTGGGACGGCTCTCCCTATCCTCAATAAACTACGCTTCAAGAACTTACCCTCTGTGTCCAGACAGCATCATTTCAAACCCCCACCCACCAGCCTCAAAAGCAGTAAAAAAACACGTATGCTAAGATAGAGTTTAAAGTATATTTATATCCCTGACAAAAATAATCTCCCACAAGACCCAACCCACCCCCACTCCCTAACCCCAACGAATGTCCGTGAAAAGTTCAAAAAAGTGAAAAAAAACAACTCCCAATTCCAACCCCCCAGAAGTCTTTAAAAAAGGGGCAAGGGACAGTCTCCTCCTACTGCTGGCTGCTGCTGTTGAATTTCCGGGCCAGGTCGGAATGTTCCTTGCGGAGGGTCTCGAGCAGGGTTTTGGTGTTGAGCAGCTCCTGCTCGAGGTAGGAAACCCTCAGGGAAAGGCGGTGTATACGTTTCTTCCAACTGCTGTGGGGGGCAGCTGATTTCTTAGCTCGGCGGTGGTGGGTAGCTGCGGTACCCCGGCTCTGTACCGCTGGAGACCTGTGCCGTCTGGGTGGCCCAGGGAGCGCGGAGGAGGATGCAGCAGTCCCAGTAGATGTAGTGGTAGACTGCGTGTCCCCCTCCTCTTGGGCCACCAGCCGCCGATATTCAGCGACAGTGGCCTCCAGCCTCCGTTGCCGGGCCCGTGTAGCCAGCTCCTTCCGGGTTGGTTTGGAGGGAGCATCTATATGAAGAGAGAAAGACATAGTCTGTAACCAATGCTCTTTAAGATTAACAAAAAATGATTCAGCAGAAAGTTGTGTCACAGTAGAACTAGCAACTTGCAAGTGCAGTACATAACTATTGTGGCCAGTATCTATCTAACCTCCCACTTCTTCACCCTTGCTCGAACATTAGTGGGAGTTTAAGAAATCAATTCTACGAGCACTATGGACTCACTCCATTAGAGTCGACTATGACAGTACACCAGTCTTATTCTTCTTCTTCTCTCTTGTTTAGCAAAATTGGTACGTTAACTTCTGCAAGCCGGCATCATGCCAGTCCAGTCAACTTGCACCCGAGGAAAACAGACGCCCGCCATGATGAGTGAGACAGACTTGCGTTACTGTACCAGTCCAGTACATACAGGTGGTGATGCTGTTACTTTTCTATTACGGGTGGCACTGAGAATACACTGTTACAAGGGCTACTGCTTAATTAATTTTAGTTTCACCCTACAGTGCCAATGAATAATAGAAAAGGAAAATGAAGAAGATAAATAATCTGATTATCTATCACTGCACATGGTATGTATTTACTTACATATGGGATGACTTTAGGTGCTTTGCTTTTTATTGAGTGAACAGTGATACATCCACACATGAATGACCGGGTTCTACTAAACTTATTAACAGAGGTAGTGAGTGGCCATCGTAATAGCCGGATATATGCTGTGCTTGCAATACAAACTACTGCTACTATGCATGGTAGTATTCGGACAAAATTACAACTTCTTTTCCTTGCCTTTCCTACACTGGGACGGGCATACGGGTACAGTGTTATATGCTCTTCAAAGTAACACTTAGTTCATCCAGTGACCGTCTACTCTCTCTAGATACACATATGCTATCTAAGACTCAGATAGTACCATGATCCAGGCATCCATCCATTCAAACTATGGGGCAGATTAGGATTGCGGATTTCCCGCATCCTCCGGGCCGGCGGAATCCACCGCCGGCCCGGAGGATGCGGGAAATCCGCAGCGGACTGAAAAAGACCCCCCGCCAGATTAGGATGGCTGGGGGATCGTTTTTCAGTCTGCAGCTTTTCCGCCGCGGTCGCCTCCCATCCGCGGCGGAAAGGCACTAACATGGCTGGCGGTGTCTATCAGACACCGCCAACCATATTAGGATGTCTGGAGGAACACATGCTTTTACACGGCGGCATTTCGGACGTGCAAAGGCATACGGATTTTTGTTTGGGGCCCGTTGCAGGCCCCCAGAGGTGAAGGGGGTGGGGGTTCACAGAGGGGGGTACCTATGGTACCCCCCTGCATTTGCCTGCACAAAGCGGCACGCACCACGCAGTGCCTGCCGCTTTGTGCATGCAAATGCCCAACTTAAATTTTTATCATTGCTTGAAGCAGCACCCGCCGCAATCATAAAAATACAGGATGTGACCACCAGGGTGGCAGTCACATCCTAATTACCACGGAGGGACCGCCACTGCACCTGCGGACGGTCCCTCCTACTCTATGGTGGCGGACAAACTCAGGTCCGTCCGCCATCATAATAGGCCCCTAAATGTCAATCATTCTTCTTCATGTCTCTCATCTATACAAACCTTACGTTTTCTCACGGGGAGCAGCACTCTATGCAGTCTGCAATCTCAATAAGTAAGGAATATAAGAGCTTACCACTGCCCGCCACTACCGTGGCAACCCGCACAGCAGTTTGGTCCGGCTCCGGCACTTGCACCGCCTCCTCCCCAGAGCTTCCCTCCTCCACCTCCGCGCTGGGCCCAGCACCAGATGTTCCACCTACAAAGTACATTTAAGAATGTTAGATGTCATAGACATACACCACTCACTAGCATTTTGTCTAGGAATGAAGAAATGTGAATACAGAAACCAATCTAATAATTTGTGACTGTCTACTCTAAAGTAAAATTTTCTAGTGAAGGGTCTTGTCTTGCTGCACTTTTTGGCACAACTGATGAATGCTTGCTTTTTAACACGCACCATTTTTCTAATAACAGACAGAAGCTTCACTTCTAAGAAAAAATCATCATCATCACCACTAGGACAAAGGGACCAACGATTCATCACCAAAAAGAAAAATTAAAGTTCAAACCAGGTGAGGGCTCGGCTCGCCCACAATAAATGTGTGAAATAAATCACTATTAGCACTTTTCCATTTTTAATCAACCGTTTCTGTTTTATGACAAGCTTGATTTTAATAAATATTTTTACTTTTAATAAAGCTTTAAAACTTAAATAGACTCTGTGGTTTTTGGTCATGAGTGAATGAGCAAAAGGTTTTGCAATTTGCAAGCATGAGCCCGTGCCTCTGACACTTCTGGACTCTGACTCCGTACTCTTGTCCTGCGTTGGATATTCATTCATCATTGGGGATTAATCATCGATGAATTTGGGAGCTAAATGACTCTGCCACACTATCTAGTCAGTAAGGAGATTGGGTTCTTCAAAGTCTGATATCACTGAGGTATGTGGAAAGTCTACCTGTGCCTATTATAATTGATAAACAATGCACTATTTAGTGTCCATAGTTTTGTTTGTGCAGATTTGTCCCTGCAACAGTCGTAGAATGGATTGTCCTCCTATCCAAACCAAAAGTAAAGTAGTATCTTATTCATTCTTGGTGGTCATTCACCTTTTTATTGTTAGCAATTGTCAAAGCATATACATTTGGAAGACTTGAAAAGACATTATGGACAATCCCAGAGGACTGCACTCAGTGCATAGAGCTATTGCTGACTAGAATTGGAGTCCAATGAAATTGCCAAATGTGCAATCTTACTTAGCTACACAGACAGACTAATAAGAATAATCTAGTAATACCACAGGGAGTCATAGTCGAGGCAAGATAAGAATTCAGATACAGTCTACAAGAAGATCAAAGATGAGTTAGAAAAAATCTAATGAGGAACGCTAGGAAAAAATAGGTACTCTATATTAAAATTAAAACTTACCGGGGCCAGCAAAGGAGCCCTCGCCTGACCGATCCTGTTCAGCAGCAACAGCAGCCTCCTCCAATGCCCTCTTGCCCCTGGGGGGAGCTGATGTACAACATTAAAGAAAGAAAGACCAGAAAACATGGATGAGATTTGTCAACCAAATCAAACATTTCAAAAGAACAATAACAAAATATTTTGGCGAAATAGCAAATAGACAACTATTCCACGGGATATATTGACCGATCTCATGTGGTCTACTACGTTATTAGTATTGCTTGATTTGCGGACCGTCGACTTGGAAAGTTCTTATGTAACTCACTAAACAAAGTACTAAAAAGGTTTGCCTAGGACTGGCAGGCAGGAGTCCGCAGCACGCGAAGTGACAGACAAAGTCCATCGTGATTGCAGATCAGCGACAACACTAAAGTTGCCTACTACATTAACCATATTTACAACAAGGGGTGGTGAGGGACAGAGTCTCTGAATTAAGCAGAAAGCTCTCACCCAGTCAAGAGATCAGGGCTAGATCCAACACCGTTTTTTAGCTCACTGCACCATCCCAGTTTCAGAACCTGGCTGTATGCAAATTAGTCTGTTCCTGTCCCAGTGCATGATGGGAACAGGGCAAACCAAACTACAAAAGCCAATTCTTACACTGGGAAGGAAACAAGCTCCCGGGGACCGGTTTCTGGCATTACAGCCGTCTTCGGCCCGGTTTGCTTGAATCCTGATGGTGCAATGAGCAAGGGTCTCACATCTGAGAATACCCTTCCACGCTTAGGGTGGACAAAAATATTTACAACAAGGGGTGGTGAGGGACAGAGTCTCTGAATTAAGCAGAAAGCTTTCACCCAGTCAAGAGATCAGGGCTAGATCCAACACCGTTTTTTAGCTCACTGCACCATGCCAGTTTCAGAACCTGGCTGTATGCAAATTAGTCTGTTCCTGTCCCAGTGCATGATGGGAACAGGGCAAACCAAACTACAAAAGCCAATTCTTACACTGGGAAGGAAACAAGCTCCCGGGGACCGGTTTCTGGCATTACAGCCGTCTTCGGCCCGGTTTGCTTGAATCCTGATGGTGCAATGAGCAAGGGTCTCACATCTGAGAATACCCTTCCACGCTTAGGGTGGACAAAAATATTTACAACAAGGGGTGGTGAGGGACAGAGTCTCTGAATTAAGCAGAAAGCTCTCACCCAGTCAAGAGATCAGGGCTAGATCCAACACCGTTTTTTAGCTCACTGCACCATCCCAGTTTCAGAACCTGGCTGTATGCAAATTAGTCTGTTCCTGTCCCAGTGCATGATGGGAACAGGGCAAACCAAACTACAAAAGCCAATTCTTACACTGGGAAGGAAACAAGCTCCCGGGGACCGGTTTCTGGCCCCCTTTTCTGAATCGTTTTTGGCCACTATAGGTGTGGCAGGGTATACTCAGACATGAGTCCCTTTCTCACTGCTCCATCAGGATTCAAGCAAGCCGGGCCGAAGACGGCTGAAATGCCAGAAACCGGTCCCCGGTAGCTTGTCTCCTTTCTGGTGAAGAATTGGCTTGGTAGTTTAGTCTGCCCTGTTCCCATGATGCACTGGGCCAGGGACAGACTGATTTGCATATAGCCAGGTTCTGAGCTGGGATGGGGCAGTGAGATAAATAACGGTGATGGATCAAGCCCTGATCTTTGGACTGGGTAAGAGTGGTCTGTTTAATTCAGACACTCTGTTCATCACCACCCCCTTTTCTGAATCGTTTTTGGCCACTATAGGTGTGGCAGGGTATACTCAGACATGAGTCCCTTTCTCACTGCTCCATCAGGATTCAAGCAAGCCGGGCCGAAGACGGCTGAAATGCCAGAAACCGGTCCCCGGTAGCTTGTCTCCTTTCTGGTGAAGAATTGGCTTGGTAGTTTAGTCTGCCCTGTTCCCATGATGCACTGGGCCAGGGACAGACTGATTTGCATATAGCCAGGTTCTGAGCTGGGATGGGGCAGTGAGATAAATAACGGTGATGGATCAAGCCCTGATCTTTGGACTGGGTAAGAGTGGTCTGTTTAATTCAGACACTCTGTTCATCACCACCCCCTTTTCTGAATCGTTTTTGGCCACTATAGGTGTGGCAGGGTATACTCAGACATGAGTCCCTTTCTCACTGCTCCATCAGGATTCAAGCAAGCCGGGCCGAAGACGGCTGAAATGCCAGAAACCGGTCCCCGGTAGCTTGTCTCCTTTCTGGTGAAGAATTGGCTTGGTAGTTTAGTCTGCTCTGTTCCCATGATGCACTGGGCCAGGGACAGACTGATTTGCATATAGCTAGGTTCTGAGCTGGGATGGGGCAGTGAGATAAATAACGGTGATGGATCAAGCCCTGATCTTTGGACTGGGTAAGAGTGGTCTGTTTAATTCAGACACTCTGTTCATCACCACCCCCTTTTCTGAATCGTTTTTGGCCACTATAGGTGTGGCAGGGTATACTCAGACATGAGTCCCTTTCTCACTGCTCCATCAGGATTCAAGCAAGCCGGGCCGAAGACGGCTGAAATGCCAGAAACCGGTCCCCGGTAGCTTGTCTCCTTTCTGGTGAAGAATTGGCTTGGTAGTTTAGTCTGCCCTGTTCCCATGATGCACTGGGCCAGGGACAGACTGATTTGCATATAGCCAGGTTCTGAGCTGGGATGGGGCAGTGATATAAATAACGGTGATGGATCAAGCCCTGATCTTTGGACTGGGTAAGAGTGGTCTGTTTAATTCAGACACTCTGTTCATCACCACCCCCTTTTCTGAATCGTTTTTGGCCACTATAGGTGTGGCAGGGTATACTCAGACATGAGTCCCTTTCTCACTGCTCCATCAGGATTCAAGCAAGCCGGGCCGAAGACGGCTGAAATGCCAGAAACCGGTCCCCGGTAGCTTGTCTCCTTTCTGGTTAAGAATTGGCTTGGTAGTTTAGTCTGCCCTGTTCCCATGATGCACTGGGCCAGGGACAGACTGATTTGCATATAGCCAGGTTCTGAGCTGGGATGGGGCAGTGAGATAAATAACGGTGATGGATCAAGCCCTGATCTTTGGACTGGGTAAGAGTGGTCTGTTTAATTCAGACACTCTGTTCATCACCAACCCCTTTTCTGAATCGTTTTTGGCCACTATAGGTGTGGCAGGGTATACTCAGACATGAGTCCCTTTCTCACTGCTCCATCAGGATTCAAGCAAGCCGGGCCTAAGACGGCTGAAATGCCAGAAACCGGTCCCCGGTAGCTTGTCTCCTTTCTGGTGAAGAATTGGCTTGGTAGTTTAGTCTGCCCTGTTCCCATGATGCACTGGGCCAGGGGCAGACTGATTTGCATATAGCCAGGTTCTGAGCTGGGATGGGGCAGTGAGATAAATAACGGTGATGGATCAAGCCCTGATCTTTGGACTGGGTAAGAGTGGTCTGTTTAATTCAGACACTCTGTTCATCACCACCCCCTTTTCTGAATCGTTTTTGGCCACTAAAGGTGTGGCAGGGTATACTCAGACATGAGTCCCTTTCTCACTGCTCCATCAGGATTCAAGCAAGCCGGGCCGAAGACGGCTGAAATGCCAGAAACCGGTCACCGGTAGCTTGTCTCCTTTCTGGTGAAGAATTGGCTTGGTAGTTTAGTCTGCCCTGTTCCCATGATGCACTGGGCCAGGGACAGACTGATTTGCATATAGCCAGGTTCTGAGCTGGGATGGGGCAGTGAGATAAATAACGGTGATGGATCAAGCCCTGATCTTTGGACTGGGTAAGAGTGGTCTGTTTAATTCAGACACTCTGTTCATCACCACCCCCTTTTCTGAATCGTTTTTGGCCACTATAGGTGTGGCAGGGTATACTCAGACATGAGTCCCTTTCTCACTGCTCCATCAGGATTCAAGCAAGCCGGGCCGAAGACGGCTGAAATGCCAGAAACCGGTCCCCGGTAGCTTGTCTCCTTTCTGGTGAAGAATTGGCTTGGTAGTTTAGTCTGCCCTGTTCCCATGATGCACTGGGCCAGGGACAGACTGATTTGCATATAGCCAGGTTCTGAGCTGGGATGGGGCAGTGAGATAAATAACGGTGATGGATCAAGCCCTGATCTTTGGACTGGGTAAGAGTGGTCTGTTTAATTCAGACACTCTGTTCATCACCACCCCCTTTTCTGAATCGTTTTTGGCCACTATAGGTGTGGCAGGGTATACTCAGACATGAGTCCCTTTCTCACTGCTCCATCAGGATTCAAGCAAGCCGGGCCGAAGACGGCTGAAATGCCAGAAACCGGTCCCCGGTAGCTTGTCTCCTTTCTGGTGAAGAATTGGCTTGGTAGTTTAGTCTGCCCTGTTCCCATGATGCACTGGGCCAGGGACAGACTGATTTGCATATAGCCAGGTTCTGAGCTGGGATGGGGCAGTGAGATAAATAACGGTGATGGATCAAGCCCTGATCTTTGGACTGGGTAAGAGTGGTCTGTTTAATTCAGACACTCTGTTCATCACCACCCCCTTTTCTGAATCGTTTTTGGCCACTATAGGTGTGGCAGGGTATACTCAGACATGAGTCCCTTTCTCACTGCTCCATCAGGATTCAAGCAAGCCGGGCCGAAGACGGCTGAAATGCCAGAAACCGGTCCCCGGTAGCTTGTCTCCTTTCTGGTGAAGAATTGGCTTGGTAGTTTAGTCTGCCCTGTTCCCATGATGCACTGGGCCAGGGACAGACTGATTTGCATATAGCCAGGTTCTGAGCTGGGATGGGGCAGTGAGATAAATAACGGTGATGGATCAAGCCCTGATCTTTGGACTGGGTAAGAGTGGTCTGTTTAATTCAGACACTCTGTTCATCACCACCCCCTTTTCTGAATCGTTTTTGGCCACTATAGGTGTGGCAGGGTATACTCAGACATGAGTCCCTTTCTCACTGCTCCATCAGGATTCAAGCAAGCCGGGCCGAAGACGGCTGAAATGCCAGAAACCGGTCCCCGGTAGCTTGTCTCCTTTCTGGTGAAGAATTGGCTTGGTAGTTTAGTCTGCCCTGTTCCCATGATGCACTGGGCCAGGGACAGACTGATTTGCATATAGCCAGGTTCTGAGCTGGGATGGGGCAGTGAGATAAATAACGGTGATGGATCAAGCCCTGATCTTTGGACTGGGTAAGAGTGGTCTGTTTAATTCAGACACTCTGTTCATCACCACCCCCTTTTCTGAATCGTACTACATTAACCAGTCATTAAAATACTCAAACTATCAATCCACCACCACTATTTCTTCTTATCGCCATGTGTACAAAGGAAAGACTGGACTTGAGTCTGTAGGGGCAGATTTAGAAGCCCCTTGCTGCTCTTTTGCTCCATTGTTGCGTGACTTTTGTGACGCAGCGGCAGAACAAAAGAGGTGCTATGGTGTGGCATATATTAACAACGTGACGCATATGGGAGATGCATCACGTTGTAAAGCCCTGCGCCATCCGGGGGCGTTCCGGCGCAAGGGAGGGCGTTCCTATGCAGGAACACATTGTAAAAAGTGGCTGAGGGAAATCTACAAGATTTCAATCAGTCACTTTGAGGACAATGATGCGTGACTTAAACCCTGCGCCTGCTTGAAGCAGACGTATGGCTTGACGCAGCATTGGGGAGATAGGACACCCCAGAGCATTGCTGGAGCTGCGCCATCATTGCGACGCAACTCCAGCAATGCGCCGCCTTTACGGCACAGATGCGTAACGCTTTGGTGAAGTTTTGGGCCCATGGTGGGCCACATTGTAAATACGGCGCACCATGGGTGGTGGTGGCGTGGCGCACAATTACTGGTGCATTGCTGCTACTTTGCAGGGATGCGCCGGTAATTAAAAATCTGACCCTTAGTGTCTAGCATTAGGCAGTTCTTTAAACTACACTCATGCATAATTTCACAGGCCAATGAAATGAGCACAAAATCGAAAACAAATAAGCATAGTAGCAGCGCTACTGAGAAGGAGAGCAGTGCACCTGAAATGCACAGAAGATTTCGAAATATAATTTACCTACAATGTAATCAGCAGCATTATTGCTCTTGGTAAAAAACTAAAATTTGCAAGATAATAACACACAGAGCAGGAGAAAACGCTACTACTACTCACCAAACCCAGGGATCTCAAGGCCGAGCAGGTCGAGCAGATCGCGTTCCCGGTCCAGGACATCCGTCCAGCAGAGGGTGGCCTGGTTGTAGGTGCGCCGGACCCGAGAGTGGTGGTACATGGCCCGGCACACCTTCTCCCACCGCTTCCAGCGCTCCCGGATCCCGTACCCGCTACCGATCTTGCCGCCTGCCATGATGGTCCTGGGGAGGGGGCGCTGAACATAAAAAATTAGTGCGGCCACCTCCTCCGGGCTGAAGATCTCCCGGGGTGCAACCTGCTCCCCCCTCAAACGCCCGCATGGGAGCCGGGCACGGGGTGCGGGACCCTTCCCCTTCTCGGGATGCTTCCCGGCTCCCTTTACCATGGGCTGGGCAGAAAGGAAGCTAAATAATAAAGAAAATAGAATAGGAAAGAGAAGAAAAGAAAAGAAAAGAGTTTAAAAAAGTAGTTTAAAATTAACCAAAAGTAGCAGAAAACACAAAAATATAGAGCTAGAAAAATAGAGGGATAGATAATAAGCAAAATAGATTAAAAAAAACTTCAAACAAGCAAAGGATGGCAGAGATTCAGAGAGGATAGAAGAAGCATGCCCAGAACCATAGCAATGAATGAGAAACAAGATGGCCGAGCCCGTTCATGACCGCGTGGGTAAGTTCGCGCGAGATTTTCCTCGCGAACACACACGAAATTGTACTTGCGAGCCGCACACTTTGCGAGATTACACATCACGCCCGGAAACGGAAATACGTCATGCAAACAAGATGGCCGCGCCCGTGAACGACCGCGAGGGTAACTTCGCGCCGTTGCGCTACGAGCGGCTCGCTAAAACGCACAAAACCTTGCGAACTAACACGCTGCAAAAAACAAATCGCATATTCGCACAAATTCGTGGCTTCCGAATTCAATCTCGCGCAAGTTCGCGCCCCGCGAATCCCGCGAAATTGCAGAAAAATGAGTTTTGCAAAAGTGAAAGCACTCAGCAGGTGCAAAAGTTCAAACTCATCATTAGTAACCATTCCCTGTAGTGCTTCCTGACTGGAGCCCCTCCAGAGTTCAGTTGCTAGTTGCAACAATTGTATGACCCTGCTCTGACCCTCACAGCAGGCTCATAGAATAGCTACAAGTAGGCCACAAAGGTCCTGGAAAAAAAAATGCACTGCAACAGAAAGCAAATTACTGATAAGGAAGCAGGTGCCAGACTGGAATTTTAAAACAGTGACACATTAATAAACCAACCCCAAATTAATTCATGTCAGTTGAAGCCGGGCAGGTCTGCTTGCTTTTCCCCCCCATAATCTACAGTGATGATGAACCAGAGGGTGGCATTGATGTACCAGAGGGTGGCATGGGTGAAACAGAGGGTGGCAGTCGTGAAACAGAGGGTGCTGGGAACCTGTGATGATTAACCAGACGTAGAAACAGCATAGTCGCGACCGTTGCGAGCCGACAAGTATGTTCGCAATTGCGAACTGGTACCAAACCCTCGCGAACTGGCAGAAACCCTTGCGAACACAAAAAAAAGAAATCCGCAAATTTGCGTGAATTCACGGATTTTGCGGATTGCGAGTTCGCAAATACGCAAATTCGCGAACGCCAGATTCGCAAAATTCGCCCATGCTTATTAAAGAGTTCTTTCCCAGGTTTGGTTTGCCTGGAATTGTCTGGAGTGACAATGGAAGTGAATTTGTGGGTCAAATTATGCAGAAAGTGTGTTCTGGTCTTGGTATTAGACAGAAGTTTCATGCGGCAAACTATCCACAGTCAGCGGGTTTGGTTGAGTGTTATAATGGTACACTCAAGCTTAAATTAGCCAAGATTCAAGCCAGTACAGGCCTTGCTTGGCCTGACGCCTTGCCCCTGGCTCTTTTGTCAACCAGAACTACTGTGCACTCTCGTATGGGACTTAGCCCATATGAAGTGGTATTCGGACGCCCAGCTAATGTTTGGGGTGTCCCTCGTCCCAAGAAATATTCAGACATACCATATCCTCTGGTAACTGACTACTTGCATAACTTGACTGCTAAATTAAGTATTATTCGTCAACAGGTACAAAGTGCTTTGCCGGAGGCCTCCACAGACCCAAGTCACACCATTTTGCCCGGTGACTGGGTTTGCATCAAGAATTTTCAGCGGACTAAGAACTTGGAGCCTCGTTGGTCTGCGCCTAGGCAAATTTTGCTTGTCACCCGCACAGCTGTGAAAGTGGTCGGGAAAAAGAAATGGATACATGGCATGCACTGCAAAAAGGTGCCATTGCCATTACCCTTCGACCAGTGGATCCGCAGAGGCATAAGGGAATCTGATTTTGCAGCGATTCCTTGTTTTGTGCCTTTCAGTGATGCTCAAATTTATGGAACTCAGTCTGAGAAAGTGGATGACGACATTCTTCAAGCCGCTGTGCCTGCGCATCTTCGAATAGACACTACCAATCCAGAGACTGTGTTTAAGGACCAAACCGTGCCAAGCAAAACACGCTATAACCTGAGGCCGAGAGTTGTCAAAACAAGCTTTATTCGATTACATTTAAAATCATAAAAGCAACAAAACAACATGTATTTAAAAATTAATTACAATTTGATAAAATTCATTACAATTTGATAAAATTCATGTGAGTTACAAAGGCAGAACAATTCAGTAAAATTCATTGAGGTTAAAAGCAAACCGGAAATCATAGTGGTAAAATCACCCTTCCAATTGTCTCGGGGATAGCATCCTGGTCCTAATACGCATAGCAGCGACCAGGAAGCTAGCAACCCCGAGAATTGTCCTGGTGCTGCCTAATAGCTGAAGGTAGAGTAAAGCAGGCCGTACCTGGGCAAAACCTGCATCTCTTAAAATGGGTGCCAAGAACCTCGACCTGCTCGCTTTGTAGTGGCTACAAAACATAATGAAATGCATGAGGGTTTGCTCAGAGAAGTTATCACAGCTACACGGGGTAGATTCATCAGGAACACCCCACACAGGAAAATCGCCCAGGGAGTATTGGATTAAATTGAACCAGAATCTGATAAGCAGGTGACGATGGTACGGTCTGCTCACGATTATTAAATAAGGTTCAATTTGGGGCGAAGTCAGGAGTAGGAAATTAGCTCTAACTCTTGGTTTAATTAGTTCTTTCTCCTCCCGTGTTTGAACTGCCCTCCTTATGAAGTTTTCTTTGAGGCCGAGAGTTGACCAAAGGAACTGAACCCTTTGAACACTTTTCCTTATTACCCAAAGACATTTTTTTTAAAATCTTTTTTGCCTCCTTGTTTATGTGTGATATTTAGTATTAGATGTGCCATCTGTCTCCGTTGCAGGGTCACGGTAAGAGACTCAGACTGTAACCTGGTTTTTGTGCTTTTTGCAAGTGGCTAGTGCCTCAGGATATACAGAAGTGAGTAGCTGAGTGATTGAGGAAGATTGCCATGAGCGACATTTTTTTTAGATAAAGATGGATGGTACAACAACCATAAGTAGGGAAAATAGGAAGCAGGAAATGAGATCGAAGTATTGTAAATTTTTGCGTAGTCGATTTGGTGTAACTTTGTGTGTTTTTATGTTTTTGTGTATTTTATTAGCCTGCACAGGTTGCATTGTACATGTTCTGCAACAGAGAAATGTTGTTAATTCTACAACTTCTTTGCCTTCTCGTCTTTCTGTCCTTTCACATAAAATGCATACTCTACCTCCTCATGAGCAGATAAGGAGAGCCGAATAATTGAATAACACTTTTGTCCAGTTGTTACACCAACATCAGTGGCTATTAATATGACTGATTGTTGGGTGTGCGGACTTATGCCACACAATACACGAAAGGGAATGCCTTATTTGGTTCTTCCTTTCTCATATGAAGGTTCAGCTTGGTCCTATTTGACTATGTTCTCGGCTGCATACCACAACAGACTTAGAAGCCCTGCAAAGACTTCTGGGAATGGATTGGATTTTAGCCACAGCTCTTTGATTAAAGGTATAGTGGTGATGGCTAAGATTGTAGAGAAGAACAAGATTCCATTAGACAAGAAAAGAGCTTATGAAGGATGGAATGTTACCCACTATGTTTCTAGCCTTGGTGACAAAACTAGAAAGGGTGAGTCTTCTCCAGTATGGACTGTACCCCATCAAGGTAATTTTTGTCTCCAAGTCAACAGCAAGAAAGCTGAAAGCAAGCAGAGTTGTCGTACACCTACATTTTCTCGTCCCCTGATTTCCCTCCGTTGTTACGGTCTCAAGGAACATATTTTGTTTGTAATGACAGAGCTTATACATGGCTCCCTTCTAACTTTTCTGGAATCTGTTATATAGCTTGCCTTCTTCCCCCTTCATATACGGCTCCGTCAGACCACCACAGAGTTAGATATAGCTCAGGTATATTCGATGCCAAGGACACGGCAGGACAAGAGGGAGGAGACTTCCTTAAAGGATTCCTTCCCTTTTGGGGCCCAATGGTCAACAGCAGAAACATCAGGCAATTGGTTTGTGTGGTTGAGACCACTATTAATGTTACTGCAGGTGCGATAGGTAACATTACAGCAGAGCTTCAGGCTGACGTCTTATGACATTGCAGAATCGGATTGCGCTAGATGTGATCTTAGCAGAACGAGGAGGTGTCTGTAGATTGATCGGATCTAGCTGCTGCATTTATATTCCAGATGATGCTTCAACAATATACCCAGCCATTTCCAAATTGCATACCATCTCCGAGTCGATTCATCAGGACGAAGGGGATTGGCCTTTTACGGCATGGTTTTGGGGAATATTGTCAACTTGGGGATGGAAGTTCCTTGGAGCAATTTTGGCCATCATATTCTCTTGTTGTCTGTGTGTCCAATGTGGCCCTGCAGTTTGTGGGCTACTGGCTACTTGATGTGTTCCACAACCTGTAACTCAGAAGACAGAGATTATTAGGATGATGGTGCAGCAACAGCTTGAGGATTTTATGAACATCGATGCTGATTCTGACTCAGACTAGCATGAGTTGGTTTGTTTTTTGCCTGAGTAATGGCAAAAGGAGGGTCTGAGGTTCTGTAAAATACGAATTTGTTTGTGCTCAGCCTCCATTTTGTAGTCGCTGCCATCTTGTGTTGCCCTTACTCAGGCAGCGCGGCGAACGCGATGTTTTTGTTGTTTCTGCATTTACGTGTCAGGTGGCTTCTTTGCCTATGTTTGCTAATGAGTGTCAGGGTCTGGCCGAGTACACTAATTCCTGTCTGAGCTGATCAACGCCTACAGGTGGCCCAGAATGCTGCCGCGCGAGCCATTTTTGGCCTGCATAGGCGAGCCAGTGCCTCGAGTCTATTGCAAGTTCTACATTGGCTCCCCATCCGGAAGCGGATAATATTCAAGGCTATGACGCTGGCCCACAAAGCTCTGCATGCCACGGGAGCTCAATACTTGCAAAGGAGGCTGGCTTTTTACCATCCGGCACGATCCTTGAGATCGGAGTCCCTTGCGTTTGCGGTAGTCCCCCGAATAAAAAAATCCCGCATTGGAGGACGGTCATTTAGGCTGTTGGCCCTTCAGCTGTGGAACTCCTCACCTCTGACCTTGCGTTCCACGCCTAACTTACTTGCGTTCAGGAAGGGCTTAAAGACCTGGCTCTTTACCTGTTAGAGACTTCCTGCCCTGTTCTAGGATTTGTGACTGCTTGTATTTATTTTCACTGTTATGTTTTGTCTGCTCCTTCTTAGGTTTGGTAGTACAAAGCGCCGGGACACTCCTCGGAGTAGCCGTGCGCTATAGAAGACCTATAATAAAATAACATAACATAACATAACATAACATAACATTAATCCACGTCCGGACTATTTGTTGGTTCACACCATCCTTTCCTTTAAGTTATCTTATCTGCTGTCCTTCGCTACACATCTCATGCATTCTCCTGTTTCACGACTGTCCTTCTAAAACATACAGCTGTGTTTTCTCTACTTGTAAATCGAATTGTGTGGATTCATTTGTAATTTGCTTAAGGGGTCGAGTGATAAACATAACAGGGAATTTGAGTTGCTTTGGACTTAAAGCATTGTCTATAACGTTTGCCTATGTCTCATGCTCTTGTGTGATTGCATTTTGCATTGTATTGTACCGTATATAAACCTGTGCGCCACAGAGTTAAGTGGCAGTCTCTTTTGAACCTCGTTATACCAACGACTTCTAAGACCACTGTACTAGCTGCAGCTAATAAATACAATCTTCTACGCCAGACGAAGAGTCCGTGTCTCTGTTTCAGGCGTACCCTGCGCCGCCGGGCCTTAAGGCTGCGGTTCTCCACAATAAAATGCTCTACCTTTCATTTATCGTAAAATGATCAGTATTTTATTTATTTGAGAGGTTTTATATAGCGCTGGCTGCGCCTGGAGGTATCAGAGCGCTTTATATGATAAAGCTGGTTACGGTAAGAGACAAATGACAGAATAAAAGAATAACAAAAACCTCAAAGAGCTTTACAAGACTTAGATAAATAAGGTAAAACTAAATTACAACATTTACAACATCATTATAGGATAAACTGCAGGTAAGAATAACATAAGGCTTAAGGTTATACATATCATGTAAACAGATACTCAGAGAAAAGAGTTGAAATACATATAAGATATGGGAGAGCTAGTTTAAGGCGCAGGTAGAGACCCCCAATATTTATTGCGGAAGTGGATTTTGAGATCTTTTTTTAGCTGGTGTAGGAAGGGTTGCATCGTAGGTCTTTGGGGAGGGCATTCCAGATGTAGGGGGCATTTCTGGAAAAATCATTGAGTGGATTTCTTTTTTAGCAGGGGTGGGACAGGGAGGAGAGCATTGCTGCTTCTTAGGTGGCATGTACTGCACGCTTTGCAAAGCTTATTGGCAAGGTAAGGTGGTGCATTTTGATGGAGGACTTTGTGTGTGATGCATGCGTTTTTGTAGATGGATCTGCCTTTGATGGGGAGCCATTTTAGAGTTTTGAGAGCTGGGGAAATGTGGTTGAACCGTTTACAGTTGGTGATGAGCCTGGCTGCAAATTTGGGGTACAAAAGGGGGTGGTGATGGACGGAGCATCTGAATCAATCAAACACTCACACCCAGTCAAAAGATCTGGGTTGAATCCATCACCGTTCTTTAGCCCACTCTGCCACCCCTGTTCAGACATGGCTATATTCAAATCAGTCTGACCCTGTGCCTCATGGGAACAGTCCAGCCCGAACTGCCAAGCCATGTCTTCCCTGGACCGGAAACAAGCTTCCGAGGACCGGTTTCTGGCATTCCAGCCGTCTTCAGCCCGGCTTGCTTGAATCCAGTGGCAAAGTGAGCAAGGGGCTCACGTCTGAGCATACCCTGCCACACTTATGGCGGCCAAAAGCGGTACAAAAGGGGGTGGTGATGGGCGGAGCATCTGAATCAATCAAACACTCACACCCAGTCAAAAGATCTGGGTTGAATCCATCACCGTTGCAAGGTTGAGTAAAGATTTGAGTGGAGCTAGGTGGACCTTGGGGATTCTGGTGAGGATGGCATTGCCGTAATCGATTTGTGAAAGGACCAGGGATTTAACCACTAATTTAAAATCATCAGTTTGATTTTCTTGAGATGACGGAGAGTGAAGAGGGCTCCTTTAGCAAAATTTTGGATGTGGACATTGAGGTTTAGACTGTTATCGATGGAGATGCCAAGAGATTTTATTGAGTTGGACAAGGAGAGAGAGAAGTGGGGATTAAGTTCGAGGATCCAAGTTTGAATGGGGAGAGGGTTGTTTTGGGGGGAGAAGAGGTTGATTTCAGTTTTTTTGGGGTTCAGCTTGAGATGATTACGGTGGAACCAGGATTGGATTTTAGTGAGGGTGGTATTAAGGTGTATGATGTCAGCGTGGGATTTGATCTTGTAATAGAGTTGGGTGTCATTGGCATAAAAAAGGTAGTTGATACCAGCTTGAATTAAAATGAGGGTGAGGGGTTCCATAAAGAGGTTAAATAGTGTAGATGAGAGAATAGATCCCTGGGGTACTCCTAGGTTGACCGGAGTGGGTTTAGATAGAAAGTCTTGAATTTTTATTTGTTGGGTTCGATGTTGAAGATAGGAGAAAAACCATTTGTGGGTAGTCCCATTGAGGCCAAAGCGATTTTTGAGCACATTAAGTAGGGTAGAGTGGTTAACAGTGTCAAAAACTGAGGAGAGATCAAGGAGGATAAGAAGACATGTCTCACCATTATCAAGGGAGTGGGGAATGTCATCAACAATGTTTAGTATGGCAGTTTCAGTGCTGCAAGCTTTACTGAAGCCTGATTGTAAGTGGTCTAGAAGATTGAATTTTTCGATGTGTTTGTCTAATTGGAGCAAGACACATTTTTCAAGGGCTTTAGAAAGAAGGGGGAGGTTAGTGATGGGGCGGAGGTTGTTTAAGTCATTAGGATCAGCATTAGCGTGTTTGATAATGGGGGAAATTTGACCAAGTTAGAGGGATCTTGGGACACTTCCAGTAGCAAGGAATGTTTGACGATTGATGTCCAGGACGGGACGGTGATGTGCTTTAGGTCTTGGACAAGGATAGAAGGGAGGGGGTCTTTGGTATGGGGGATGTTTTTAGTTTAGTAATAATGCTGTGGACTTCGTCCTCAATTACAGGGAGGAAATTATGCCAGGAGGCATTGCTTTTTGGTTGTGAGTATGGGAGGTTGGGTCCCAGAGGAGTAGTGGTGGGAAGGTGTGGGGGATAGTTTAGGGAGGGAATAGGAGAAGGAATGTGTGATGAGGGGTTAGGTTGAGCTGAGGTAGGGTGTGAGTATGAGGGGGACCTAGGGGTGTCAGGAGTGTGGAGTGTGAATTAGAAAAGATGACAGGAGAAAGCATGGAGTTGGTTGGGATCTGCGTTGAGTGGAAGAATTTATCTATTTCAGCTGAGAAGAAGTGGGCAATTTCTTCACATCTAGAGGTTGAGGCCCTTGTGTTAGGCAGAGCTTAGGAGGTTTGGTGCGGATAATGTTGAACAGTTCTCTAGGTCTGTTTTTGGCCCGATCGAGTTGTGGATGGAAGAAGGATGCCTTTTTGTTAAAAATTTGTTTTTTGTATGTAGACCCAGATGATCTTATGAGTGTCGGGTTAGAGTGTGAGGGATGCTGTCTCCAGGTTCATTAGTCTTAATGAGCGTCTTTCGTTGTTAAGTTTGAGGTTAAACCAAGATTTGGAAGGAATGTTTCGTAGAGTTTTAATTTTTGGAGGGGCCAATTGGCCAAGGAAATCCGCGACGGCTTTATTAAAGTGATCAGTAAACTCATTTGCATTTTGGGAGAGAGGAGTGAGGAGCAGTTGAGCTTGTAGTTTGGACTCAAGTTTGCCAGGAGGGATACGTTTTAGATTTCTGGTCCATTTCGTAGGTTTAATTTGTTTCAAGGTGAGGGGGGGGCGGCGTGATAGAAATTGTGAACAGTATGAGGTGGTGGTCAGACCAGTCAATGGGGATGATGTTGTTCAGGAAGGCTTAGTCATTGTGGGTAATGATGACATCCAGTATGGCTCCTTTGGTGTGGGTGGGGGACTGACAAAGTTGTTTGAGGTCAATAGATCTCGAGAAGGTTGGTGAAGAGGGTGGATGTGGGATCATTGGTGTCGTTCAAGTGGAGGTTGAGGTCTCCAAGGAAGGGCTGTTGTTTATTTTACAGATTTCTTGTTTGTATTTGGCTGTGCTTTGTTTCTACAACTCACCAGTGTTCACAAACATTTTGAGATTACACTTTAAACATTCAGAACAAGTAATTATATGTGGATAACCAATTAACATATACCTGAGTCATTTCACAAGTTGTTTGCATCTTTAATCACAACAAAGACACTTTCCAACTTGACTCAACATAAATAAATAAAAGAAAATAAACAAGAAATGTCTTGGAACATAGGTTAAAGTTTGAATGTCTTTGAAATAAATTCAATCTTAAGAACTGTCACTGGTCCGATTTGCCTGTAATTACTGTTTCTCAATGCACCGCAAAATCCTTTGCTGAATGTAAAAAACACGAGTCTGTTCATCAGAGAGTCTCACACACTACTCTTGCCTGTGCTTTGAATTAAAGAAAGTGTGTCACTCACCGATTTAAACAGGATGTCTTGTGTTACCTTATGATAACCTTTGTTCTTTTTTGTCTGTGTCTTTCTTTTGCAGGATTACGGTAGTGAAGATCCGAAGAGACAGGAAAAGGGAGGTGACATCAATGAAGACGGAAACCAGATCAGGAGTGAGCCAGCCGAAGGGGAATCCAGATGGAGGACACCGGAATAACCGACGGGAAACAGGAGACAGGTAAGAGCTATTTTGGAACGAGACTAACCAACTTTCTGAACACGCGAGCAGTTTAAATACTGTTTGCTGCTCATGTATGCATTCAGGAACCTCGTGTCCATGTGTTGACAGTTTACACATGTGAAATTGCTGCTAGTGAACATTTTATTTACATACTTGCTTTTATGTTTCCTCACTGCTTGTGCCATGTGCAGCGTGCTTCATTTCAGAATCATGAGTCATCATTTGTATTAACTGAAAGCACGTCTTCGTACTGTACATATGTTTAAGTTAAGAAAGCAGCAGCATGCATATGGTTTTACTTGTACACATGTGAAGACAACACAGTACCTAATATGAATATTGTACGCACTATATTTTTACCCATATTTACTGCCTTCAAACTTGATGTTAGTTTATACAACTTATAAACATTTTCAATACTGGAATCGCTGATGCAAACGTCTCACCAGCATAACCTTATGCAGCACCCCTTCCCACTGACCTCTAACCTGCTCCACCTCAGGCACTGCTACAGCACGACTCCAGAAATTATTTCTAATCATTGCTCACCATTTCCCTGAAAACCTTTAAATACTCAAAACAATGCACCAGTGTGGCCCATAACACTGCGCATTTACCCTGTTCACTTAAACTTGGCTTCAAGGCTTCTGGTGAATCGCAATGGAGAAATGCTGTAACATTTGGTGGAGCGTCTAAAACCTATTTAATATTTACACTAAAAGTTCAAAACAGTTTACCATGGTTTCATATTAAACACTTTTATTCAGACACACCACCATAATGGCAATGGATCTACTAGAATGAAAATTAGGCGTAGGAAGAAACAAAGACCAGCTTTTAATTCTTCATTTCTCTCATTTTTATTCACAGCAATCTTTTAGTATGTCCGACATTACGCATTTATTGATTCTTTATTCAATAATTCTCAAATTTTATTTCAAAACATTACGTTCCCCAAGAGCTCAGCGCGGTCACAGAACCCAAGACTTACCCGTGAATGTCACTCTACTCGGGACGAGTTGCATATGTCGTTCGACGAGTGAAGGAAAGTGTTGTGTACAAGTGAACATCTATTAAAGGGTTGGTGATAGAAAGAGGACTGGCAAAACGGTCGCCATCTTAGAGGGGGGGAAAACTGTATTGTGGGGAGAAGGTGGACTGAAAAAGACAAAAACACCGATAAGTGTGAAGATGATACATGTACTGTTTTAAATAAATATACATTTTCACTCCAGGTAAGGTCCAGCATATAAGGACCGTAACTATTCTGTAAGCAGTGGAGTAGGGATATATTACACAATCAGTGGTTAAAATGATTTCATACCAAATCACATAGACAAAAAGCTGCCACTAGACGTGTACACAATCTACTATTTGAATATAGAGAAAAACTTGATGGAACGAACAACTATCTCAATACAGAAAAGTCAGATATGTTTACAAAAAACATGATAACTCGAATTTGTCATTTAACCCTGTGGGGGTCAACGTTTGCATGAACCAAATACAGTATGTTTCACGCTGTGAAAGCAACTGTGCTCGGTCTCGCTCAGGGCTTGGTTCAATAACCTCAAGGATACCAAATTTTAGTTGGGCTATGTTGTGCCTGCAATTTAACCAATGTTGTGCTAAAGGAGAGTTAGCATTTAGAGTGCTCAGTGATGCAGATACGCACACTTCGCTCAGTCTTGCCTACATAATAAAGTTTGCAGGGACATTTTATATAGTAAACAACGTGGTTACTGTTGCATGTGGCAATATATTTCAGAGTGATGGGTTTGCCTGACCTGGGATAGTTAACAGTTTTGCCAGTGATCGCATTGTTACAGTTTGAACAATTCAAGCACTTAAGCAAGCCTCTATACTGTTCCTTAGATTTAAGAGGATTTTTGTTAAGGATTTCCTTAAGATTTCGTGCTCTTTTGTAGGCAAACAATGGTGGAGAGCTAAACATGCCCCTGAAATCGGGTTCAGATTGAAGTAAGGACCATCGGTTAAGTATGATAGACTTCACAAATTTCGATTGAGTAGGAAATGTGGATACATACACTTCTCTGGAGGAAGTTTTGGGCTCAACTATTTTCTTTAAACGTGCTTCACGAGTTACAGTTGAAGCTCTGGTGGCTGCTTGTTCGAGAATAGTGTCATGGTAACCTCTTTGTCTGTATTTGTCTTTGAAGACATCAATCGTCTGCATGCGAGAAGAGAATTAGGCAAGATGTGCACTGCATGTACGATGTTCATTGTCCACCACATTATTGGAAACACTGAATAAAGGATTCTCTGATAATGTACAAAGAGCCCACATACCATAATGTTTCAGTTTCATAGCTTGTGAACTGAGGGGCTGCAACAACTGTTGTATCAGTGACAGATAAGTTAAAAAAATGTACATGCTCGGGCCAAAGTTGTGGAGTCAACGGAGCACTAGACCAGGCAGCAACCACATATATGAAAATGAACCCATAAGGATTCCCCTTGGCGCTACCTTTAGGAGAAAAATACTAATCATCCAAACCAAGCAATGCCCAACAGAGCAAAAAGTACTAGGGTTGGGTGCCACAGCACCGGTAAACTCTGCTACGAGGTGGTGACAGGGTTTTTTTCTGAACTCCACACTCCAAGCAGAGCGGGAAAACTCTGCTAAATCTGTTGACAGAGCAGAGTTTACTGCCCATCCCTAGTGAGAACTACTTAAGTTTGGTGGTGTGTGTGAACTGGTGACTGGCTGGTGGTGTGTAGGGACTGGTGTCTGGCTGAGGGCGTGTGTGGACTGGCGTTTGGCTGGTGTTTTGTGTGAACTGGCATTTTGCAGTGTGTGTGTGGGTGTGTGTGTGTGTGTAGTGACTTGCTGCTGGTCACTACACACACACTGGTAGCCAAATGCCGGTCCACACACCCAGCCCTCAAAGAACCAGTCACACACTCCACCAGTAGCTAGGAAGTGTAATTGCGGTATCAGTCCTATGAGCGTATGAAAGTAGTTGACCCTTGAATGGCGCTATTTGCTGATGTGAGTGCTGTAATGTATTGGGCCCTTGGCTTGTGGTGTGAATGGTTTTATCTGTGTGTGATCCGTTAAAAGTGTGTGAATGGCCTGTAATGCAGTTGGTGAATGTTGTGGCTTTACAACTCACAAGCTCTGAGTGACTGGCTCAGTTATAAAATGTAACTTAGGTTATAAATAGATATTTCTACATTTTCATGGAATCTTTTGTTGAAAAAATTTACATTTTTAATTTTTTACTTACCCTTGAGCCAAATCCAGCAGAAGTGTGTGAGTAGTAGATGTCTGTGAGTAATATTTGTCATTTCAGTCTTTCACTATATGGTATACATTTTCTCTAGAGAAAGCCTATTAAACCCAGATATTTTTTGAAAACTATACACCAAGGGACTTGAGGATGGTGTGTTTCACGTGGGTCCCACAAGTTTTTCTTACCCAGAAGCCGTTGCACACCTCAAACACAGGCTAAAAACACACATTATCTAGATATTTCCGGGAGTCAAAGTACTGGAATCCTTGGGGAGCCTTACATTTCCTACCACTCAAAGTATCAAAACGCCTCCTAATAGAAATGGTAGGTCACCTGTTTGGGTGGTCCTAGAACTCACAAAAGTAAGGGGTACAAGACACAATGTGGCAGCATCAACAAAGGGGATAGCTAGAGTTGTTGGGACCAGGCTCGGCTGCCACCAAGAAATCCTACCAAACCCAGGCATTTCTGAAAACTACACACCAAGAGAAGTCCAGAGTGGTGTGGCTCGCGTGGATCTCACCAAGATGCTTTACCAAAACTGCCCTGCAAACCATCAAAAGTAGCCTAAAATCACCCATTTCTCTTGCATTTCTCTGATGTAAACTTTCAGAATCAGAAGAAATGCACACAATTTCTACTACCCACGTTCCCCAACTTGTCCTAATAAAAATGCTGCCCCACTTCTCTGGCTGGGTCTAGCGACCACGAAAGGAATGGATCAAATTAAGGTTAATGGGAGTCCTCTCAAAGGGATTCATTGGTCTACTAATAGTATGTTTACATCTGTGGAGTCTCCACTCATAAAAAGATAAGCCTGTCCTATCTTTGTATGTGCAGAGATTCAGGACTACTGTTTGCAAAATTCAGTGGGATCATAGCAATTTTTTGAAGTGAGCACAGCCTGGGAGGGCTCAATTGAACTGGCATCACTAAAATTACATGTTTATTTAGACGTGTACGGGACAATATATTAACATGCAGTTATTTAACTTATCAGCAAACAAGCGAAGTGTTAAAGGGAAAAATAAGAAGGGCATACAACAAATAGGGGGCATACCTTTTTGGGAAAAGCCTGGCATCGTTTAATGGCTAAGAATTATGAAGTCGATCTCAACTGCACAAGGTCAGTAATGTCATCTAATTACATGCTGAATCTAAAATTAAAATGTGTATATAACCATAAAAAACTCTTTTGAAATTACATTTGGAGTCATTTTCAAGTATTCAATGACCACTCTCCATCACGGAAACCAGATCATGCCCCTTTAATGGACATAGGTACCTTCTTCCTAATTAAAACGATATTTAAATGCACGGACAAAAAAAAAGGCATGGTCAGATGAAATGCACTGTGTGCAAAGCGGAAGGGGGGTCAGGGGAAAAGGGAGAGGGATTGAAGGGAGGAGGCCCGTGGGAGCCAGGGTGTCGTGTGCAAACCCGCGTGTGGCACAGCGGTGGAGGAGAAAAAAAAAAGAAAAAGAAAAGTAAGGAAAAATAAAGAAATGCACTTTACATTTGTGCTTATGCTAGGCCACATTTTCTTCGGTAGCTCTGATAAACTCTGGTAAATAAATGTATTTAGTTAGACTTTCGAAAGTAATTGCTTTAGACACGGATTTGGCACAACTAAGGTACATACTGTTTAAACTGTAACAATGATTCGAAATCATTTTTTAAGTTCCAGACATCAAGAAATCATTGAGTATATGAATAGTAAACAAGCACAAGACAATTAATGTTGCTCTCGCAGAAGGTCTCTTTTTGTGTTCTTCGTCACCTCCTGTATACTAACACTGCTCAGAGTTCGCGTTGGTGTAAAGTGTGAAAAAGAGCTTTGGAAGGTATGCCTAAAGTAATTTAAATACTTCTATGCCCCAGTGTTCCCTATCTCGTGCCAATATTCCCATGCACCACGAGTGGTACATGGGTGTTCCTATGTAACCACCAATCGATCTCGATGCAAAACCCTATTTAAATTCTTTTATTTTTAAAGTGGACAGGGCTTTTTGCTCAAAGATGTACACCTTTTCAAGTCAAGCACAATGTTGGAGAAAATTGTGCTTTACTCTAAACTTCCAACATTGCATGTGTGTTTTAATGCACATGTTGTGTGTCCTAGCATAGTATTCTATACTAGAAGGGTACTGTTCCAGTACAAATAACTATGCTAGACATCATGCACACTCCTGTGTACTTCAGTGGAAAGCAGTAGCAAAGAACCAACGGCGGTCTCCAGTAGCCGCACTTCTTAGCTATGTTCCCTTATTATTTTGTCACAGTGTAATGGAATTTGGTGTGCACAATCAGCTCAGGCACCTGCCTTTGGGAGATGCAAACTGCTGCGCAGATGTACTAGACTTTGATATAAAGAAGAAAGGTGCACTCCCAGATTCGTCAGTTTCAATAATAATGAAAAAACAGGTCCTTCGTGAAAAGTTAATTCTTTATTTCATTTTCCAATAAATGGTGAGGAAAGCCTCAGCCTACGCGTTTTGTTCAAATAGTTGAACTTCGTCTGGGCACAGTGATAGATGGGCGAATTGTGGTCTATGGATGCAAGGTGTGGAAATGATCCAATCGCCAAGTCAGGTACACGATCGGTGTCGGGGCAGTTAAAGTAGAGAGCTCCTTCCTGATGTCACGTCATGGCATAGTGGAAACGTTTTTGCGTGGCTCAAGTCAGCCTAAAGTTGCCAATGCAGGGAGAGTGAGCAGCGCAGACCAACTACGCTGCATTGAGTGGCTTTTTGTAAATTTGCCCCTAATGTCTATCTGAAGTGTGAAGCACTTGCGACTAGTACATGACTATTGCCTTATCCAATCTGCATTGTATTCGCAATAAGAGAGTGCACTGGATAACTTACTAACTCCTTCAGAAAAACGCTCCATTTATAAGGCTAATTGTCAATGTATTAGACTAAAACTTGAGAAACGGATCCTAGTCACGATTCATCTTTTGTAACAGAAAATACATCGCAATTATATTAGGAATCCTGTATCTTTAATAACTCATTTATATCACGTCATATTTAATGTGATGTCCCATTATGGTAGCTGTTCTCTAGGTAATGTGATACTGCACACTGGGCTCTCAACAGGTCAAGCAGTGCACAGACATTCATTCCAAATACTAATTTGTGACATGTAGAGGCCTCTAAAACCCTACACAAAAACTAATGCTGAAAAGGCCTGGTTGATTTGACTGAATCCATTCATCTGTATTAGGCCTGGGTAAAATTGTAATTATGTCGTTGTAAAGTCCAAAATTAAGACAGTGACACTTCGTGTAATTAAGTGACATTTGAATAAAAAAAGTATAGCATACTTATAATTGAATTTATACTTATATACTTTTAGTTTACAGGGGACAGGAAACACACAGAAACAGAACAGAAGCAGCTCTTGTTCTCAGTGCCTTTGTGTTTTTTGCTCTTTAGCGTAAAATACATTGTTGCTTCAATAATTAGCTCGAGGAGGCATTTCTCCCGACAATATGTCACTAAACGGCTGATTTGCAATTTCCATGTTTACGTAAATTTCACCCCCCCCTAAAGTTTGTTCCTTAAGGAATCAAATCACCGCACAGCACTCTCAAACAAACTGCTCTTTGCGGCAAGTATTTGATATTACAGAGCAGGGAGGTCCAGGAACCAGCACAGCAATCGCTAATTCCTAAGCATCTGTGCATTGTTGGGTGTTTCAGTAAGCTGGTTGAGTGAGAACTTCCTGTGGGACCAGATATTGCGATCTTCCAAAGGGAATTTGTGTTTTCAGTTTTTGGTGTGCATATTAGTTGATATGGTAGCGGCTTCGTTGGGCAGCCTGGTTTTGCTCTCTTCTACTAATCGCTGTGTATTTGTTAGTTCATTGTGCATTGTTAGGGTACATAAGTCTGCATGAGTCTACAGTAAGCAGTCCAACTTATACAGATAGATTTTTCCAATGGTAGAGGCACAGAATGGAGGTCAGTCTTGCCACTCTGCACTAGCCTATGAGTTCCCAGTGAGCGGGTGCTAGTGTATTGGTTGTAATAGGAAATACAACGCTGTTGGGAACAGGATGTGAGGTGAGGATGATAAAGGTGAGAGAAGTGGAGACAGTGAGATATGGCAGATACAGAACACACTAAAAATGTACCAATAAAAGAATAACATATTATTGTGCACTCCACAACCTGAACATTCGGATACTATGAGTGACTGGAGAGACTGAGGCTGTTCCCTAAGCCACTGCACAGCTTCATAAACTGGTGCTCCCGTGAATATCCACTTTACTTTTTTTCAGTTAAAAATAATTAATTGAATGGTCATATACATTATGACAAATTATCAATAAATATAAATAATATCCAGAAGGTCAATTAACTCAAATTTTGAGGGCAATTACTGTAAAACAAGTAACCCAAGTTAAGAATCATTTTAATTTCCAACACCCTGGATTGGTTTACATCATTCAGCGATCATATAGAACCAATTAATAAATAGATCATTTCGTTTTGCTGAAATGGAAACACTCAATTTGTTGAAAAGTAATGATATCATGTCAGTCGTGATTTTAAACTTGATGGCGGTGGGCTTTCTAGAGTATCTTTTCTATCTTTAATAGTGGCTAATCTTGCACTGGCGAATTTTGACTATTTTCTTTGCAGAGGCGTTGATGTAATTCCTTTCTTCCTGCATAAGGCAATCACAGGGTAAAAAGGACAGAAACATATTCTACCCAAACTGATTTGGCCCGAGAGTTACACATGAAACAAGAAGAGTTATACCAGGCTAAATTATTAAAAGTGTTTTCAGGTTCTTCTGGTAGATCACTTTCAGTGCTTCCACAGGACACCAGATCCTCTGTTAAAGGATGAGGACCCTCGTAAGTGGTCCTAGCTGACGTGCACCTTTAATTCTGCGGGGTTTAGTTGCCATCTCCTTGCGCCGCTGATGTGTCACTTTTACGTGTGCCGGATAAGCCTACAAATTATGTGTTTATTATCACCTCTTTCTGTAACATGTTTCTTTCGTTATTCCTCATGACAATCATCCTAAACGAACTGACCAATGGACTGAGTGGTTTGACACAATGTGGTGACCATGAAGGTTTCACCACAGAACTAGATGACTATATTATACATTGATTTGATGGATGACGGGGACAGAACCGCTTTGATATATTCCTGCACCTTTCCTTTGTGAACTCTTTTCCTGACTTCGTTCATACTCATTCGTCTTGTGGATTCTGCTGGCTCCTTCCCTTTGGACTGAAGCATACGCTATCTCTGCCATACTTGGACTCTTTCTCGATGGGACACTGCCGATGAGCTATTGTGGCTCATGTCCTGGCAAAACTTTCCTAATCGTTAGTCCCTTTATGGCACTCCCATATTAACTAGACTATCCTGTACTCCTTAGGCGAGAAATGTTTATTATTTAAGTGATGATGTTTATTCAAATCTTCGAGAAACTAATCTGTAACTAAAAACCTGAGTCTATGGTTTATCATGACTTATCTCCTCGAGTTGATTGTGCAATCTAAATGAAGCTATTAATGTCAAGGAAAGATCAGCTTAGAGAAATATCCAAGCATCAGGTACTAATAATATTGTTTTGTATTGCCCTAGTAAACATTGGTTTGCATGATGTTAGTCCGGCTTAAATGTCTTCAGAAGGTTCGGACTAGAAGTGATAATTCTTTACTCGTAAAGTATGGTTTGAGAGTCATATACATGAACCTAATTATTAGCTTGTAAGTTGGTTGTCGAATTCCTAGCCCTCAGTGGATAGCTGGATATTAGATCTCCTGAATCCAACCCCTCATTTGCACAAAGCAAGGTCAATCGAAGGACCAAGCGAGTGATGAAGAGATAATGATAAAAAAAGAAATCAAAAAGGGGGATCTAAATGTGAAGGTTTCAAACATGCGATAGAGGTGTATTTCGACCTAGAATAAGAAGGTGCATATAAAACCTGGGCCACACTTTTCATGTTAAATCTAAAGGTGATGCCTGCAGATAATTATTACTGGAATTGTTAAGAGAAATAAATTGCACACTATTGAATGAAAGAATATGTAAATATATCCTTGCTCAGTATAGATACAGCTGCATCTCTGGGCCATCAATTCTTGATTAATGAATCTCTTCTTATAGCACATGCGGTCTGTTCTTTGAACTGAAGGTCATTGACAATCCCATGAGTGATCATAAGATGTTATAATTGTTATTGTAATGTCTAGAATTAAACCTCATGCTTGGAATCAAACTTAAGGCCTTCTTTCCATGAGCAAGCCTAATGGCCACACATTTTAGGATAAAATATAAATATCAGATTTAAGGATAGCTTTAGTGCAAGTCTTTGATGAGATAATCTGTTTAAATATTAATATTTTAGATACGTGTGACTTTCTCATGGAAAGTCTGACAGGATAGCAAGCCATAAAGAGAAATTCCCATAATTAACAGTTCAGAGGAAAGAAGATTCCAAACATTGAACTTGCTTTGTCGATGAAAATGAATGGTTTCGGCGACAATTAAAATTCTATCCAGTGAAAGGGATAAATAATGAATTTATTAAATAAAAAAATCAAGACACTGGCCCTCATAAATACATATATTGCTAATCAAAATTGGATGGCGCTGAAGGAGGCCTCGCTATTGCTGAAGCCTTGGTGACTAGATGTGGAACCACCCCTATATTTAACACCAAGTTGGTTTTAAGAACAATTGCGCCTCCATAGATAATATTACAGTGATGAACGTTATTTTGGGAAAACTCATGGGGTCCTAGGCCAGTTTGACTTTGCAGCATTTATTAATTTTGCCTCTGACCTTGACCGTGTTGGCAGATCTACATTATGGAGGAAAATTGCTACATTAGGAATACCTTCAGCTCTTTTACATTGGATAACAACCTCACATACCTTTATTATTTATTTCTTTTATTTATAAGTTTTGTATAGCGCCAGCTAGACCCGAGGGTATCTGAGCGCTTCACAGCAGGTACAAATATGCATCTTACCAGCGTGGGCAAAATCCACAGCTGGTAAACTTAAGAGAATTGCATACAAATTTACCATACAGTTCTTGTGGGAGGAGTTTGTTGGTGATAGCGAGAGGGGTGTGAATCAAGTAGGACGAGGTGTGGATGTAGATCCGAGTGATTATAATTCTGAGATGACTGATTTTCATCCATAACAAGGTTGTTTTTGCGGTTTCTAACTCATTCCGGAGTGTCATGTGATCATCTCGTTAAGTTCAGATGCGCTCTAGGAAGAGGGCTTTGAGTAGGGTCTTGTATTTCGGGAAATAGGTGTTCGTTCTAATGTGGGGGGATTGAGTTCCAGATCTTGGGTGCATTTCCCGCAAAGGATTTAGTTGCGGTTTTGCATTTCCGAGATTTCAATGGGATGAGAAGGAGCGTGTTGGCGCTTCTGAGAATCCTGGACTGGGCAGCCTTTTTGAGTTTAGCGGCCAGTTATTCTGGTTTGCCTGTGTGAAGGGCTTTGTGCGTAAGGCATGCTGTTCGGAAGTTGGCTCGATGTTATATTGGAAGCCATTTTAGCTCCTTGCATGCGGGAGAAATGTGATCACATTTCTTTGTTCCTGTGACCATTCTTGCTGCGGCATTGAGGGTGGTTTTCAGGGGGCCTAGGTGAGATTTGGCTGATCCGGTCAGGGCTGCGATTCCATAGTCAATTCTAGAGAGTACCAGTGCTTGAGTGGCCTGTTTAAGGTCTTTCAGAGGAAGGAAGTGTTTTATTTTGTAAAGAAGTTTCAGATTGAGAAACGCGCTTTTGGCAGATCTAGAGATGTGTTTTTTCATGTTTAGTTTGGGGTCTAGGGTGATACCTAGGGACTTTACCGAGTCAGTTGGCGTGAGGGTGCCATTGAGGGCATCGACCGCTTTAAGCCATTCTTCAACTTGGGGGTTTTCATCTCTGTTGAAGATGAGTAGAACTTCAGTTTTCTCTTGAGTAAATTTAAGGTGGTTCCGTGAGAGCCATCGCTGGACCTCTTTGAGTGTGCCATTTAGTTTGTGCATGTCATCCATGGAGGTGGTTTCCGGATAAAGCTGCGTGTCATCTGCGTAGAGGCGGAAGGCGATATTGGAGTTCCTGAGTAGTGTGGTGAGGGGTTCCATGTAGATGTTGAAGAGTTGGGTGAGAAAGTACAGACCCTTGTGGGACTCCTCTGATGATGCGTATTGGGTCGGATTCAACGTTTTTGATTTTTATTCTTTGTGAGCGGTTGTGTAGAAAGGAGGAGAACCAGTTTAGGACCGTCATTTCAATGCCTGCCCTTTCTTGAAGAACTTTGAGGAGTAGGGTGTGATCAACTGTATCAAAAGCGGCTGATAAGTCAAGGAGGATGAAAAGGCAGCATTGGTCAGAGTCAAGTGATTTGCGTAGATCGTCTGTGACGTTTAGGATTGCGGTTTCATTGCGGCATCCCTTTCTGAATCCCGATTGATGTGGTCCAGGAGCTTGATGTTCTCCAAGTGTTGGGTTACCTGTAGCAGGACACATCTTTCCAGAATTTTGGATAAGTGAGGTAGGTTCGACACAGGTCTAAAGTTGTTCATAGCCTCCGTGGCTAGCCCTGGTTTTTTTAGTGGCGGTGAGACTTGGTTGACCTAGAGGTAGTCAGGTATAGTTCCCGAGCTCAGCGAGCTGTTGATGATCTTGCACCAAATTGGGGCTAGGATAGGTTTCAAGCCTTTGGCCAGGTTCGTAGGAAGATGATCTAGGGATTGGGATGATGGTTTGGTGCTGGTGGCACAACCTGTGTGTACGCCCACTTTGAGTGCCCCCGGATCACAATGGTATTACAGAAGGGGCCGCAGACACTTGTGCGTCCCCTTTTGTAATACAGATAGCGCTAGCCACATGTTGCACCTGTGCTATCATGAGGGTGTTCCCTCACTTGCATGAGGGTGTGGCCCCATGCACATGAGGGTATTATTGCTTTTTTGTAAAGTCCAAACATATTACCCTCTTCAGAGTTTCAAGGCACTGGGGCCGTCGGGGAGATTAAGTGAGCTATTGCCCAGAGTCACATGATGCTGAGCTGAGCTACCACTTGTGCTGGAAAATCCTGTTGCCTCTGTACCCACACTGTATTATCGATGTAAACGCAGAGGCAAATATGCCATTAAGAGGTGTACTGAAAGTGTGCCACAAAAAGGTGGCGCATTTTCAGTGCACCTCCAAAAGGCAACCCTCTGGGGGGAGAAAATGGGTTCCATAGACCCCTCAGATATTCCTCTGTCAGGGGGTGCAATTACTCATGTCAATCTCCTGCAACAGGATCTCTAATCCCTCCTAAATTTGTAGGCAGGTTACTGCTTGCACAGTGAAGCATGGAGCAGCTTTCAAACAGCTGCTCCATATTTCACTTGAATGAGCTGCCCTGGGGCAGCAAAGGTTTGCGTCTGACCTGGGGGTAGCCGATTCATTCTCATATTTCAAACGTTCCTTGTTTGTGCAGAGTGCACGTTTTGAAAGGTGGGGCATGTCTCAAACAAGGAAAGTGTTCTGTTTATAATACAGCCCCTGGTGTTGAGTTCTCATGTGGGGGGGGGGGGGGTCACAGGATTTTAACTCAAATATACAACAAACAATGGGTAAAAAAAAGGTTGTCTCCAAGCCCCATTATTATTTTCCTCATCTATTTATGATTTGCGAGCAACATTACTGAAGTCTGCAGGAGATTCTCCTATGGACGGCAGTTAAAAACTATTTTGTTTGTTATATGCCAACGATATTGCACCTTTAGATTTGACACCCATAGGCCTACAAAGAAGATTGAAAAACTTAAAAAATCACTTTAAGTAGTACATGAGGCTGGAGATTCTGGTATTGTTAAAAGCATATAATATCTGGATAAGAGTTTTAGTGCTCCTTAAATTAAAAAGCGCATACATCCCATATTACTCACAAAAATATATAGTCACGCAAATGGTTTATATGGAGAATAGACGCAGGTGTAGACAATTTTTCCATCTCAAATTACTATACCAGTTCAAAATTCCTTCTTGTCTATTATATGCAGCAGCGGAAATTGAACAAAAGAGCTGGGATTATGTGGACACAGTGAAGGCGGAAATTCTGCAAAACCTCTGCTCTTTGAATATGTCAGCATTGGCCGGTGCTAATCAGTTGGAACTTGGTCTAACCAGCATATATGTAATTGGGATGTCATTCTGAAGAGAAAACACCAACAAGTTGCTAGCTATTGGACTTTTAAAGCTGAAAGTTTTGATTATGTTTTATGTATAAATCTATCACTCACTTTGAATTTGTTTGAATTGGAAATAGAAGAATTGATTGGGATGTCTAGGCTTGAGTTAAAGACATTTCTTAATAATGCATCTCCAGCTCTTACCAGGCAAATTGATAGGGATTCCTATACTAGTAGAGATAAGTTCCCTGTTATATGTTCCTCTTGAATGGGAAAAAACTCACAAACATATCTGAAGTAGAATAAACTATTAGTATGTTTGAAGTAAGCAAAACATCGAAAGATTCAAAGGAAAATTCAAACTGATTACAGTAAAACCAATTTATTGGATCTGAAGTCCTTACACTATTAGTTGATACTCAAGGTTGAGAGATATACCAAAAATCATTTTAATAAATATGTCTAAATCGAAAGTCATTCAGCAACATTAAACTTGAGTAATAGTCATCATCCAATTCTAATTTAATTGATTCAAATATCCAAACATCAAAATGTCCATATAATGGCACAAAGTACCAATTCTGACATCACTTGAATCAGTGCTGCTCCATATGGTCGTCAATCCCAATCCCAACTTTTAAACTTGCAGCACTTGAGACCTGCAGCTCAACTCCTCGTTAATGGCCCCTGCCTCCGCTTCTCTTTGCTCTCACCATAGAAACCTTGGCTAGTGTAATCCATTGTGAAGCCCAGCTGTGGATAATGTCCTCTTATTCCTAGCTGACTCTGCGGTGTTGGGCCTGAGTGTCCTTGAGATACTTCAACTTTTTGAAGAGGTCTCGGGTCTCCGACTAAACAAAGGGAAGTCCCTTCTGATTCCTTTAAAAGGTGATAATAGGTCACATAAATGGCAATCTGATATTCCAATCCACTACCTGAAGTTTGAATAATTAGGGTCCATATGACGAGAGTGAAATCTCTATCTCACCCGCTTCTTAAAGGGAGTAAAACTAGTCTAGCTGCTTGGCACAATCTCCCTCTTAACATCATGGGCCGAGTTCCTTTGATCAAGATGATGATACTCCCCCGCTTTCTTGCAGTAAGGACTACTCCAAATCTCCAGCACCTGTTTCATTGAGGCCGTGGTGGTGCTCTGGTCGTTTCTCCGGCAGGTTCGACCCACGCATATCGCTCAGGTTGTGCTGTCACTCAGTGTACCTTGGGGGTCTGGGCACAGTGGATATTCACCTATATCACTGGTCATCTCACCTCCTGAGTATCATAATTGATTGACTGGTGGTTGGAATGACCCAGCATATCAGCTTGAGCTTTCACATCTTGGTCTTGATGGGGTGCTTCACTATCTGTACAGCCGGCCAGTCCCCTTTGGTGTCCCAGAGGTATCAAGTAAACAAAGAGTTTTCCCAATGGGAGATCCAATTTACTCAGATCAGACAGGATTCAGAGTTCTAGCATACTCAATCCACAACATTCACCCCACTTTCAGTCTGTTGGCTTGGGAGACACTTACCAAAAGGAAAAAACAATGTGCAAGTAAAAATATACAATTTATTACAATAAAAAACATATGAATTCTTATGCATTTGTGATTAAAAACATATAGTAAGACAAGTTAAAACCACCTAATGTGGAAATGGAGAAAAGATGGGAAAAGACACTAGCATCTGTCTTAATCTAGTCACTTCGGGCCCTAGTTTGACAACAATGGGAGGAGTAGTTTTTCCTTATAACCAAAAAAGTTTGTTGGCAACTCCGAATGTGACACTTTTTAAATGCGTCAACGCGTTTAGGGAACCTTAGTTGATAGTGGCCCCCTTCTTCAGGACAGTCTCTATTTGTTTTCTCCAATACACTGTATATCACCTAATACATGAATAAAACATAGCTTTAGTTCCTAGTATATGCCTACTAACAATAGAAAGAAATATTAATGCTGACTCATCATTTACAAGTACTACCATTACAATTCTGTGCTTGACATTACAATAAAACATAGCTTTTACACACCTATTTCGATATCTAACGCATTTCTAGAAAGACTTGTATCTTCTCACTCTGTTACCCCCTGTTATTCATACAATCTCTAATCAATGTTTTCATATACATCACTTCATTTTATAACCCACTGTTCAATTAATTTTCTGTCTAGTTAGTGAAAACCCAGCCGGTCAAACGTTCTGCCACACCATTCATACAACATGTATACATATCGTTTCGTTACTGACCGATGCAACAGCATCTTGGTGAGTCTTGTGTGTTATTTGTTCTTTATTCTGGGATCGTTTTCACTTTTACGGTTTCCCACGTTCCTATCTTTTATAAAGGAGAACACTACATTAATGAAATATAGTTTTATAATCGATGAATACAACCTATATAAAGGTCCTTACATCGTTACCTCGGTATAAAAGAAAGGGAACCAATTTTAATTTTCACTGGTTTCTTTTCGGTTTTCTCTTCAGGTTCCTATTATCATAAAGCAACCTGTTGGCATAAAGTGCTCTTATTACTCTCTTATATTACATAGGCACTATTACTGACACTAGAGATAACCAATATTTACCTCAGAGGTTTCCTACATTCTTTATTCCCTGTTCAGACGGATATACGTTCTGACGATGGTTCTATAAAGTATACATATATCGTTTTTAAAAATATTATCCCTTTTTAAGTACGCAACTAGAGTTCTATATTATTCCGGATGCTTACCTGTTTAAAAATCAATAGTCTCTTTTAGCTGGTTTCTTTGGCGCACCCGGGTAGTGAGAGCTCGTGGCTGTGTGAAAAAACATGTGTTTGTTTTTAAATCTGAGCGGAAGGTTCTAAAGAGTTCATTATTGCTACTCTTATCACTTTGTTAAAGCTAACCATAAATCCGCTGTATCCCCCTTAATATTAACGCATAAGGAGTTACTTTTAATCGCACATCTAAACTCACGTCTTTTACATTTGGCGTTTCATATTCACATCTTACCTATTCATATTCGCTGGTACGTATTCCCTGGTTGCTGCTGCGGCGTCTAGAAGATCACCACTTCGATATCAGGAAAGAACTCGTGTAGCGCATCTCGTCGCTTTTTAAACACGTAGTTCTGACATGTGGTCCCGTACACCGCTGAGTGGTTACCTGGTCCCTGTGTTTTTTGTGCACGATTCCTCGTACAAATAAACCGCTTTTTTTCGAATCAGAGGGTGGAAGTCTTTTTTTATTGTTATTCCTTGCTCGAGAATAACTTTATTGTTCACTATTCACTTATTATTCTCACACCCTAACGAGGACCTCTATATTTCATGGTTCTAAGGACACAAATCGAACTACTACTGTTTTATTTTATTTTAAATGACAATCTTATCTTTTTATATTTAAAGAAGAGGATGTAAAATCACAGGTGATGGTATATACAAAAGGGTGTTTAATCGCACATCAGTTAGACTCTTATGGTAGTGGCCTTATTAATGTTATAGATCTAAAAACATCTCACAGGTATTTCTCAATTTCTCATGTTTCCAGGCGAGACACCAGTTGTTTAGGTTGTCATCTACATATATACCAATAAGTTATAGTAATTGCAGGGAATTTAAGACCAGGCCTACTCTATTATAAAAGAGAGAATTTTTTCTATTCCATACATACCATATGTGTATTCACCCTCCTATTTATTACAGCTCTATGCTACGATTTTCATCCAATCTTCCTTGGTGTTCAAGCCTCGATTCACAGTGTCTAGGGTAGAGATATACCATTGTTCTCTATTCTTCCTCTTTATGTCTACATTGCCTCCTCTTTTGGACATTGTAATTTGTACATTTTTTTTTTTGGGACGTCCCAGAGATAACCAAAGTAATATTCCTAGTGTGGAGGTCAGCCAATAGATTCACCGGCTGGGATGGGCGGCTGACCTACAAACCCCTCTTTGGAGATGATGCTGGCTAGATAATATGGTACGGTTGGAGGGCTTTCAATCGCGGGATCTAATTGGGATTTCAGTGTTGGTTGGTGTAGTGCACCGGTCCTCTATGTATTCCTACGCAGATCTACAAACTAAATTCACACTTTCCCCTCCTCAATTCCACAAATACATGCAACTGAGACATGCCCTGGATCAGTAATGCACCCATTTAATAGTTGTACCTGGTTTTTTAAGCCCTGGAGGGATGATTGTTGATGGGGAGTCTGAGTCGAGGGGATGTCTCCCAGATATATCACTCTTTAGTCAGTAATGCCCCAGTGACACTGGAGCCACTTAGATGGAAATAGGCGAGATGGGTGGTAGAAAGAATTGGAGGAAGTGGAGTGGTGAGAGGCATACATGGCACCGTGGGTGTTTGAGATAACTGTGACATTCAATGAACCCAATTACACTACCTCCACCTGATCTACATGATGCCTCAAAGATTCTCGCATACGGATATTCTCCCAGAACCTAACTGTACTCAATGTTCCTCCCCTGAGCAGACATTTTTGACATGTTTGATAGTGTCTTGAGATCTCCCAGTACTGGGCCCAGATAGATGTTGACTTAACTACAATCTTGGCCAGATCTCTCAAGTTGGCCCCAAGAGTGACCCTCCTGAATATCATGGATTAGTTTGGCAGTGCGAAGGGTGATAGGACTCTGAAAGGTCAGGCGGCACTGATAGCCAAGAAAGTCATTGCAAGATCCTAGAAATTGCCAAAGCTACCTAGTTTGAGATTGTGGAGATCCAGCATGGATTGATGTGCTAAACAAGAAGAACCAATTTTTATTTCCTTGGGTTGTCTTCGGAAATTCCCCCAAATATGGGACAGATTCTGAAAGTACTGCCTGTACTCCACAGAGGAGAATGCACCTGGAGGTGAGATGATATCTGTGTAAATTACTGAAACTGTGGGTGGGAGAGGGATCCCAGCTCCAACTGGGACCTACTGTTTTCTTTTATTGTGTTGCTGAATTCTTATTAAAACCAATAAAAGTGTTTATGGAAAGAATATCTCCAATTTCACATCCTTAAATATCTAATACAGCCTGGTCCTTGAAGCAAATATTTCCTGAGAAAAGTCATGTAAAAACTGTCCCTCTAAACAAATATTTACTGAAAAGAAGGCCCTGCACAGTTGTGTAAAAGCTTGTCCTTGAAGCAAATATTTACTGAATAAACAGTAAAGCCAACACATATTTCACCAATATCCTTCTGCTTATTCAGGGCATGTAGTAACCATCTTTCAATCAATAAAAAAACACAAAATATAATCATTTACATTCATGTATTTTGGATCTCTATAAATGTACATGAAACAAATGAAGAAACATAGCCACCTGACTTGGTCTCACAATCCAATCTTAAATCATTGTTAAAACCATTATCAGGGTCAGGTCAAAATGTTCATAATCCAACCAAAGTATTTTTAACATTGGCTCCATGTCATTAAGCTTGATGAATGGGACGAATATGCGTCCCAGACCAAATGCACTGCAGAATTAGCCAAACTGGCAATCCTTTGTTTCTTTTTTATACCACTTAAACTTATTTTTTCATATTTATTCTCGTCTCTTTTCTTTTGTCTTTCTCAAATTAATAGTCCCCACTTGACTTTGCATGCCGCCTTTTTTCCATGTTTCTAATGTTCAACCTGTGTCACTCGGGCCTCTTGAAGGAACATGCCTGATGCGAGGTTCGTAAAAGGCAGTGTTTATTACAAATCACCCAATGCATTTCGGGCAAGGAATGCCCTTCGTCGGGGGTCACTGTGAATTAAAAAAATATAACATTCAATCATTGTACCGCACAATGTATCACTTAATGTTTTCATTCAGTTTTGGAGTCTAATGTGCCTATATTGCAATTACTTCAAAAACCCACTTTCTTTTCTTTAACCAAGTCCTCCACGATCCTGCTGTTTACCAGAACATAATATCAATTAATATTTTCCATGCTGGTCCTCACTGCACCTCCCTCTATGAGTTCAATAACCGTTACTTGATCATGGCGGTGAAGCAGCGGATTCCCTTTCTGCTAATCATTAAGCTGTTTGACTTCCCTCGCGCATCACATATTCACAAACATGCCACTTTTCCATTTAATCTAACGTTAACTATGGTGGATTTGTGCATACCTGCCATTGTAGTTAAAAACGCCCGTACTCCTCTACCTTGTCAGCAAACGTTAATGCTCCCATCATCCCTCGCGTTTTTAAACCTCCTCCCGAACCAACAGCTGTTGACAATTTCCCTTAGTTCAGGTAAATTACTAACTGAGTCATACCAGCACTCTATACTACATCTCCCATGATTCAATATGTTAACAACAACGTAGTCTGGTGAACATAATATATCTCTGCAATATGCTGTTGATGTGAACATTTTCACTGTCCCGTATTTAAAAGTCCGATTCCATCTCAAATAAACACCGACTTGCAACAACGAACGATGTTATTCCAAATCCTGTGTGGGGGATTTCTGTTTAATTCCAGTCCTGTTAATCAAGCAGGTGCAATCCCATGGTTGGGCAAACTTTAGCAAAAACGATACTGGGGGGGTTGGGATGCACTCCTTGTTCTCAATATTTTTACTTTCATTTATCTACGCATACTCGGATATGCGTGCAGCTTGGTTGCAGTGTTTTGCCCATCGAACACTGAGAAGTAATTGAGCTTGATGAATGGGACGAATATGCGTCCCAGACCAAATGCACTGCAAAATTAGCCGAACTGGCAATCCTTTGTTTCTTTTTTATTCCACTTAAACTTATTTTTTCATATTTATTCTCGTCTCTTTTCTTTTGACTTTCTCGAATTAATAGTCCCCACTTGACTTTGCATGCCGCCTGTGCCACTCGGGGCCTCTTGAAAGAACATGACTGATGCCAGGTTCGTAAACTGAATGAAGACATTAAGTGATATATTGTGCGGTACAATGATTGAATGTTATATTTTTTTAATTCACAGTGACCCCGACGAAGTTCATTGTTTGCCCGAAATGCATTGGGTGATTTGTAATAAACACTGCCTTTTACGAACCTCGTATCAGTCATGTTCTTTCAAGAGGCCCCGAGTGTCACAGGTTGAACATTAGAAACATGGAAAAAAGGCGGCATGCAAAATCAAGTGGGGACTTTTAATTCGAGAAAGTCAAAAGAAAAGAGACGAGAATAAATATGAAAAAATAAGTTTAAGTGGTATAAAAAAGAAACAAAGGATTGCCAGTTCGGCTAATTTTGCAGTGCATTTGGTCTGGGACGCATATTCGTCCCATTCATCAAGCTCAATTACTTCTCAGTGTTCGATGGGCAAAACACTGCAACCAAGCTGCACGCATATCAGAGTACGCGTAGATAAATGAAAGTAAAAATATTGAGAACAAGGAGTGCATCTCAACCCCTCCCCCCCAGTATCGTTTTTCCATGTCATTAAGACCATCCTTTGAGGGCAATAACAGGATAATAGTTATAGGGTGTTAGCTGTGTAACAGTAAAATGAATACCCTCGTAGAAGATAAACAGTAACAGAAAAGCTGTGTTAATCATATTGTGGATCACTAGCATATCACTATTCCATCATGATTCGGGAAATTCAGAAAGCAGAGCTTTACTTCCAGATGTTGACCTTTTTTAGAGTCACCATATTGGGCACTGCACTCTCACCATAATATTGCATGTTATGATGTTAAACTTCTCCCATGGCATGAAAAATTAAATGTCAATCGTGGACTGCAGCACTTATTGTGCCATAGGTGCTGATCTTCGAAAGGGACCAGGATGTGTGGTCAAACGAATGGTGGCCGCAATCCCTGGGAACCTGCCCGGTCCCCTCTCATTCAGCTAGGAACGTAGGGGATACCTCGCTGGCAATGACCCTTCAGGTCAATAGAACGGTGGCTACTTGCTGGGGAATCATCAAAATTCTCAGACAAATAGTGCACTACCTCTCCCCGCAAGCTAGGAAACAGACAGTGGTTGCATTGGTTGGTTCAAGATTGGAGTACTGCAACTCACTGTATGCAGAGATCAATAAGGGACTAATCCAGCTCCTCCAAATAGTACAGAATGCGGCAGCAAGATTTGTCCTAGATATTCCCCGCTCCTCCTCTGCGACACTAGCCAGAAAGAGCCTGCACTGGCTTCCTATAGAGCACCGTATCTCCTTTAAAATCATTTGTTTAGTGCATAGGGCTCTGAAAGCTGGAACATCTGTGGGGCTAGCATCACTTCTCCATGGCTATGTCCCCAGCAGATGTTTACGCTCATCACAACAGAATCTTTTGGTGATCCCTCGGACTAACAAGACCAGATGGGGAGGAAGAGCCTTCTCTACAGTTGCCCCGCGTCTCTGGAATGCACTTCCATTGGAACTTAAGTCCTTATCCTCACTGCCCCTCTTTAAAAAGGCCCTTAAAACATGGTGTTTCAAGAAAGCTTACCAGTAATCAGCTCTTGGGACACGTAAATAATTTTGAGTTAGGCGCCTTAATGCCCATTGGGCTTAGTCTGCGCATTATAAATTTGCTTTCATTTCATTAATTTCATTTCATTTCATTTCATTTCATTCATTTCATCCTCTTCAGGCCTACCAATGTGGCCCAGTTGCTTCAGTTTAAGCTCATAGTCTGACCTGTCAAAATAATCCTTTTGACAGGAGAAACACCTTAAAATTACATAATAATAAGTCAGTCCTATGTAGGCCTTGTAGCCGCGAAAAACAATTTTCAGTGTGAACGTCTCTGGCTGTCCTATGAAAATAAAGATTAAAATATTGTTTCTGTTATCTCAGGTTTGGAAATATCTAGAAAAATGGTTCAATCAATATTTTTAATGTTTATTAACAACCCAGTCTAATGGTAAAGTTAGATTTTAAATAGATATTTACGTAAATAATGTTACATTTTCCCTGTATGAAGCTACCTGGAAGCTAATATGCATTAGTCTAAAAGCAGCTCCTCTGTCAGTGCTTTACCATAATGAAATGTAAAAACTGCTTCCAGAAAAAATGGCTTAGAACTGGTCACAGGATTGACTAACATTAGAAAGTGTGATACATATCAGCCCAGGACGAGCATCTGAGGACGTTCTAGGTTCTTTAATAGCTTGAAATGAACAGAGCTGAAGCCTGTCCATTCGTAGTTGAGTAAAAGGAGAGGGCGCCGGAACAAACAACAGTGGGGCATATTACAAAAGAATAGCGATATTTATTGCTAAATGCGCTTAGCGCATTTTTTTTATCGCTGCCTATCGCTGAATATGTTAGCGGAGAAAACATGGTATTAGCAAAGTTTTTCTCCATTGTGCTAAAATATCCAGAGATAGCGCCGAAATGCGTGAATATAGCTCAGAATACAGCGATATTCAAGCATTAGCGACAAAATGCTCTTAGCCATGTTATCCACCTCCCATTTCATAACATGGCTAAGAACTGGTCTGGGCAGGTGTTAGCATTTGGAGATATTCAGGCCTAGTTTTTTTTCATAACATTTTGTAATAAACAGATCAAGCCTATAGCCATAATCATTGCCTTTCTACTATAAGCAACTCAGTCCTTCTGTATTGAGTATCAGTCCTGCCACAAGGCAAGAAGTGCAATACATGCACTTTTAGTGGAAGAACACAAACAAAGTCCAATCAAATTCTGTACTCAGGGAAAAACAACATGTGGGTGGAGCCTAAGCCTGTCTCCTGTAGTGCTTTACAAAGCGTTTTTCCAGGTTGATCACATAAAGTCTTGGTACAGCTGCTTTGTCAAGCCAGACCTAAAATGTGCATTTTGAGCATGTTTGCATACATCATGCCATGTTTAATCCAATAAACACAAAAGAATGAATTATAAAATGCCCAGCACAGAGCAATGAAATTATCAATATCATCCATAATGTTGGGTGTGTGGATGAAATTGTACTGATGGTGCCTCCATCCAGGATCACATTCAAGCACAACACACATCATGGTTGCATCCACTTTCCAAGAACGCATGCTGATCAAATCCAAGGATACAGACACAATACCAGTAATGTACACCTTTCTTGCTCAAAAAAGCAATATTCATATATGTATATTTTCTGTAAAAATGAAAATGATATTCCATACCTAGGAAGGAAAATATGTGTATGTCAGTTCATGAAACAGTTGACACTGGCACCATCTTTGAAAGGGTGCTCCTCTTACTTTATTTCAATTCAAGACCAAGAGATGTTTCTAGACAGTTTTGAAATTCATTCATATGATTATTATGTTTTTGAGGGTGCCTCTTAGATTTCTTTTTTGTTGCTTTTATAATGTTTGAGATTATAATCAGCCTGATTCATGAACGGGCCGTTTTGAGAGGCTCAAATAGCGAATCATAAGGAATCGCTATTTGAGACTCGCAAAACGGTATTCATGTAGGAATCGCAATATTAATTGCGATTCCCACTGATTCCTTATTTGCGATTAGCTAATTGCTAATCGCAAATAAGGAATAACTCCCCATGCATTCCTATGGGCCACAGGCCCATAGGAATGCATGGGGAGTCATTCCTCATTTGCGATTAGCAATTAGCTAATCGCAAATGAGATTGCGAGTACAAGGGTGCCAGGGGTGTCAAAAGGACACCCTGTAGCACCCCTGCAATGGAAATTAACACAGGTGTTGCACACACACATGTCCAAAGGACATGTGTGTGTGTAACGTGCAACTCAGAAAAATGCATTTAAATGCATTTTTCTGAGTTTTCGCAATTTACCACGAGGTTTGACCTCGCGGTAAATTGCGGCCCGTAATTGCGATTTCGCAATTGTAAAATGGATGATGAATTACATTTAAGGAATCTCAAATAGAGATTCCTTAAATGTAAATCCTCGCAAATATGCGAATTAGCAAATAGCGATTTTTGCATTTGAGATGTTGAATCCCAAATGCAAAAATCGCACTCGCAAAGGGCCAGATTCTCAGAATCTGGCCCTTTGCGAGCGCTATTTTCATTGATGAATCGGGCGGTATGTTTCTTATAACTTTCGGTATTGTTGTGATTTTAACTTGGGAAATTGCAACTTTATTCTCCCTCAGCTGCGTTGTTTCACTACCTATTCATTTCTGAGGGTAACATATGTCTCATTCATGCTTGCCTTTTTATAAGTTTGATGCAAGAAGCGCCGGACGGGAACAACAACAATAGTTAAACGAACAAACAAACGAAAAAAAAATGAAAGAATAAATTAAATAGAAAGGAACCAAGGAAAAAACGAAGTCAGAATATTAAAATCTGAAATTCATGTTCTGAATTCCAAAAGGTTGAGTGTTAGAGTTGTGTTTACATTGTAGCGCGATATTAAATGTGTAACCTATTTATTTTATTTTACAGTTTTATATAGCTTGAACTTGACCAGAATCGGGTATCAGAGTGCTTTACATAGCATTAATTGCATTACATGAGGTCACATACATTTTTTGTCAGGCGCGGGGAGATTAAGGGGCAGATGTATCAAGGGATTTTTTAGTCGCAAACGCTGCGATTCGCAAAAAAGCAGCGTTTGCGACAAAAAAATCGCTAAATGGAATGTATGAAGAGAAATATATATCAAAAGTAAGGAATTGCAAAATTTGCGATTCCTTAATTTTGCGTAAGCATTTAAGGAATCGCAAATTGCGATTCCTTAAATCGCAAATTACCAACAACTTCAAGTTGGTGGTAATTTGCGAATTTTTAAACAAATGCACTTTTTTTTGCATTTGTGAAGGTGCCATGTGGCGCACATACATGTTCTTAGGGCATGTATGTGCGCCATATGTGCACACATGTGAACTTCAGGGGTGCAGCAGGATGTCCTTAGGACACCCTTGCACCCTTGAAATTATTCTCAATTTGCGATTCTCAAATTGCGAATTGCAAATTGAGAATAACTTCTCATTCATTCCTATGGGCTTCCTGGCCCATAGAAATGAATGGGAAATTATTCCTAATTGCGAATTCGCAATTTGCTATTCGCAATTAAAGAATAATAGGAAATCGCAAATAAATACGATTTTTTAGATACATACCATTTTGCCATTCTCAAATAGCGATTTCAAAATCTCAAATAGGTATTTTGATACATCTGCCCCTAAGTCATTTTCCCAGAATCACACGATGTTCAGCGTCATTGCTGAGACTCGAACCGTGGGGCATACTATCAAGGAAGGGCGTTAAAATGATCGCCGATTTAGCTAAAGCGGCGATAATTGGCTTGATAATATGCCCTTGCGAATTCCAATAGAATCCCATATCTAGCTGATTATCGCTGTTATAGCGGTAGTTTCCTGCGCTAAAGCGGCGATAATTTTAATGCTGTTCCTTGATAACATGCTCCCCAGTTTCCCAGATTCGAGGTCGACAGCACTAGCCATGAATGCAACACAAATAAATACCAAAATTTCCTCACAAAAAGCAATGCAGATGACTTGGTGTTTACTAAGATATGCATTTGTTGGCTTACTTACAAACTTACAATGACACGATTGCTGCTCCTTTAGGGTAGAAAATCAATTACTTTATATTCATCTGGTCCCGCAGGAAGCTTAGCAGGGAGAGCAGGAGCACATAAAAAATGTGGCAGAGAGCCACGGTGATAACTCACAAGCTACATGCTTTACAATAATGAGATGTGCATTTGGGACAGCAAATGATATTCTGTGCCGTTCCCTTGATGGAAGCAGTCAGTTTATCTCATAGAGAGCAGGCAGTGTTTGTCTATGTTTACCATTTTTTTTGTCCCTTGTCGGGAAGTTGTGATTGTACTCACTCTATGGACATTTTTCTGAATTATTGAATGCGTTCTATTTGGCTGCGTGGTGGTGTTCTGTAAATTCAGGATAATATATTTTTTGTATTTTTATATTTTGAGAGTTTGTGCATTTGTAAATGAAAAACCAATGTTGCCCACTACAGCAACATCATTGATTATGTTGTACTGTTCTAAATACATGGCTTATACATTCATGTAAATGAGTCACAGACTTTTGTTACATGAATGCTAATCGTATGCAAAGTAATTCATTCAAATTGTGCTTTAGCAAATTAAATATAGGTTGTACCTTATGCAGTGCTTAATGTTCCACAATATTATCTAATAAATTGATATTTTTCATCATTCTATGCAGTACTGATCAGTGACATTATTGAACTGGTCAGTTACAAGTAATCCTTGTTACTCTAAATATCCTTTTCTCGTAAAAATACTTACTATCAGAGTCCTTGGAGATTGCCACTACTTACTTTATGAGGACGTACCAAAGCATCAAATAACAACTTGATTCCCGTAACAAAAAATTCCCAAACATATGTAAAAACCCAAATTTTAATACAGAAATGCAAATTCAAGTAGAAACGAAATTGTCTTAATGACTCTCAAATCAAACTTCAACGACACACAGGGCCTCATTTATGAGAAGTGACGCATCGCTGCGTGAAATCAGCGATGCGTCACTTCTCAGTGGGTCCTCCTTGCGACATGATTGATGCGTCATATCTACTGTATGACGCATCATGTCGCAAGGAGTTACAGATACGTCAGTATTTCTGACGTATCTGTATGGAGCAAAAGTGACGCATTGCTGGAGTGTGTCACAAAAGTGACACAACTCCAGCAATGTGTCCTTTCACATGGGGCAAGCCCAATGTGAAAGGGCCTGTGTCAGTCTTACGCCTGATGTGAGGCAGGTGTGAGATATTGACGTATTTGCGTCCTAGAAGTGGCGCAGTGAAATCTTATAGATTGGAACGGAACGCCTCCCCGGACGTTGACACAACACCACAAACGGTATAGTCTCCCACGAGCGGTGAATGGGATCCAGGGTGCTGCTAACCCACTGGAGATAGTGGACGAGTGGCATAGTGGACTTGGGGGTCCAGTTTTACAGGAGCTCCCCTGTCACCATCATGCTCCTGAGAAGAACGAACTACAGAGATGAGATCGCTGCCACTTGTGGACCAAGAGTAGCGGTGCAGGAAGAGTTGAGAGACCCATCAATGGTAACCAATCTTCACCAGAAGTGGCTAGCGCAAGGGGCACTCCATACCACCTACCAAATTCCTCTAATCTCGCTGCCTGTTGTTAGCTGACCCTGTTTCTGTCAGTTTGCTCCATTGTGCAGACGCCTACTGTCACTGAAACAGGGTGCAGCAGGAGGCCCATACCGCTCTGGGCCAAGCATCGATAGCAGGTTGTGGATGGGGCTGGGCAGCGTCCCCTGGGGTATCGGCTCTGATGTGGGATATAGAGCGCACACCCAAAAGCTACACCAAGAGGTATGCCACCAAAGTGAAAACTGTATCCGGCAGGCACCGGTAAGGATTTTGCCGCATACTACAATTGACCTGGGTGAACGGCCCTCTGTGCCAGGTCTTTGGGAAATCTGAAAAGGCGACCCCAGGTCTCTCTTACTCACAGAGACAGTGGCATCAGGAAGAAATACAGTTACAGGACACCCGAGACCTAGTGAAGACACACACCTTGATCCCGCCCTTAGCCTCTGTTCTGTAAACCACCAGAGGGACCCCCATGCTGTGGCCACTCAAAACAGAAACGTGGGACAGTAGAACTAATTTAGAACAAGGCGAAACAAAAGAAATGAGGCCCAATAGTTGGCAACAGAATCTACTGGAGAAGGTGGAGAAGAGTGACCCCACTCCCTCGATGCAAACTCACACAAGGTCTAAAAACACAGCATTGTAGAGTGGGCGAGGATACCCCCTGAAACATCACTTGACATGCCTCATAAAATCCTGAAGGCCCAGAGCAAGGAGTAAGAAGTACAAAACCTTAATCTCTGGACCACCTGTACAATAAGGTCCCTACGTTAACTGGGATCAGTCAATCATACCACAGCTGTATAATAGGCAGACCGGGGCGGAGGTCAACCCAGGGGATCCTCTAGCTGCAGTGAGAAATGAGTGTACCTAATATTACTAGGTTACCTACCTAAGGTAGAGCAGGACGCCGCTTTCTATATCGTTTGAGCCCCAACTACTACCCTGACAAACTAACCCTCCAGGGCACACTCCAGCTGATTCTGAAAGGCTTTAGCTCGCACCTGACTTCAAAGCCTCCCTGCCATCTAGACAGTAGCAGGGTGGAATCAAGACCAAGTCAACCCAGTGGTAAGGAACTGACAACTCATAGCCAGATAGATTGCTGCAGCTAGATGAAAGAAGGAGAGAACACTTAAAGACATTTTGACCAAGCTACCTGGTACGCTGGGAGGGAATGGCCAGGGATTGATATGCAACCCATCTAGGCAAGAAACTGAAACAGAAGAACTATTCACGCGTTCCTTCATGGAGGCCGTGTTCTCTATGCTTCTGGATGATCTACAGAACCTCAGATGGGAGATATCTAAAGACATTAAAGAAATGAGACATTATATTGATTCTTTGAGAGAAAGAGTGGCGAGTATCAAGGATCAGAAGCACACCAGAGACAAAGAGGTGGAACAACTGCAACAGGAGGTGATTCGACTGTGGGAGCAACAAATAGACCTTCAAGCACATGCTGAAGATCTTGAAAATCGGTCTAGGAGGAATAACGTTAAAGGACGTGCCCTCCCAAGCGAGAGGATCAGACATCTATCTCTACTTCAAAGACCTTTTCAGTGACATCCTGGAAACCACCCCAGATACAGAGATAAAGATCGATCAGGCACATATGATGGGATTCCTGAGATACCCTAATGCTCCGGCTCCTGATATCCTGGCTTATCTCTTGGACTATAGGTTGAAAGAACAGATTCTACAGAAAGCTAGAGACAAGCAACCCCCCACATTCCAAGGCCACACCCCATCCCTCTACCAAGATCTGGCAAAGATTACACTCCAGAAACGGAGGGATTTTAGACCAGCTGCTTCACACCTGTGGGATCTGGGAATAGCGTACTCATGGGGCCACACCTTTTCGCTGATTTTCTGTTGGGAGGGAAACTGCAGGGCCTCTCTGGGGAGAAATCGATGGCAGACTATTCGCCACATGACGGAGAGTAGAGCGAAACCTGATCCAACCACAATGGCCATGGAGAGACAAGCTGTCACTGAATCACTTTCGGGAGAGAACTAGAAACATGAGATCTATGGCATACATAGGGCTTCATAGCTTGGCTGGGGGCAATGGGTGGAAATATTTTTTGGGGGAGGTGGGGGAGATGGTGGACCACAGTACACACCCAACTATCTTACTCACCAGGGACTCAGGGACTCAACCTTCTGGTCCTGGACATCACTGGACTACATTATTTTGCAAGTTTGGTTATACATTTGCTTTGTTGGGGAATAGTGCTTAAGATAGCATGCTGTGGGAGAAAGGAGTGCACCTAGAGATTGAGAGTGAGGGCTTTTAGGTGGGGGGGGGGACAGGAATACCCAGTGAAGCCACACATGCGGGACCCCCTTGACACCTATCATGGCAACTCAAGTAATTAAGGTTCTTAAGCTTAACGTGAAGGTCCTTAACAATCCCATTAACTCCCAAGCAGAAATCGGCCTCCTTCAAGAACTCACCTTCTTAGCACATGATTGACATTGCTTCCGATCTCAAGCCTTCTCACAACAATTCTACTCGTCAGGCTCTGATAAGAAAGTAGGCATGGCTATTTTGCTAGCTAAAAAGTTCACAAGGTTGCTGAAGTTAGGGGAAGGTTATTAGCTTATAACATACAAATAGGAGGTCACTCCATAGTGGTGGGATCGATTTACTCACCCAATGTGGGAAGGATTTATGCAGTTGGCAATATGAGAAACAATGACCACACAAGCACGTGTGACATTGGTGGGTGGCGATTTGAACTTAGTCTTCAATACCAACTGTGATGGATCTGGCAGCTGCTCAATCCAATCTGGGGCCCTATCACACGGGGGAGTGAATGGCTGCGAAAAATTGGGCTAATTGATTTATGGAGGCATGCACACCCTAACTCGACACAATATACTTACTTTGCACATGCTCACAAGACCAATGCACGTCTTGAGATGGCTGAGAAACGCAATATCATGGGAGGGGTAGAAATAGAAACAGCGGTCCTTTCAGACCACGATGTAGTAACAATCACGTAAAAAAGTCCCTACTTTTTACAGACAGTTTGGGACTTGGAGAATACGAAAGACCCTACTTCTACGTCCCACAGTTACCCAACAACTTCCACAGAATATACTCAATTTCCTAGAAATAAATGACACCCCTGAGACCTCAATAACCACTCCCTGGGAGACATTGAAAGCGGTAACAAGAGGGGAATTGATCGCTATTTCAGCGGGAGACAATAAGGTCCATAAAGAAAAGAGACAGGTTAGAGAGCTTGAGCGTGTGGATAGTCAAACTGGGGGCCCCCAGATTTTTGCACCAACTCTGGTCATCAAGGGCCAACTAGCGGGATTAGATCTAGCCAGAGCAGATTACACAGCATTTTGGCTGAAGCACTCATCCTATATAGGAGGGGACACAACTGGGTGACTACTGGCTAACAAGCTGATGGCCCAATGACAACATACAAAAATCTCATTGATTAAGCTACAGGAGGCAAGGAATGTGTGGAAGATGAAAGCAAATCACAAGCGTTCAGAGATTTCTATGCAGAATTTTACGCAGAACAGAAGTTAGACCCCCGGAACATTACATCTTACTTAGAGGGTGCAAATACCTCTCGACTGCAGACCAAGCAGACTCGCTTAATTCCCCCATTAGATTTGAGAAAGTGATCATAGCCATCTCCAGATTAAAACCGTTTGAATCACCAGGCCCAGATGGATATTTTGCAAGTTTGTATAAAACATTCTGTCCGATACTAGCCCCAATCTTAACCAGACTTTTGAGTTCATTTGAGGGCCCTGGGACTATTCCGCTAAACATGTTAGCAGTGTCTATAGTGGTCATACCTAAGCCTGGCAAATATAGACAAATCTGTGGCTCATATAGGTCTATATCACTGCTAAACGTGGATGTTAACTGTTTACTAGCATATTGTAGCAGGGATTCTGCTCCTACACAGAACTGTGCATAGAGACTTAGAACCTCAGTGAATTAGGGTGTGCAAAAAATCACCTAAGTATCAAAAATCCCCTACCAGACTAGCAATCAATGTCTCATTGGTTCTTACCTACCACCAATGATTTAGACAACTCGGAACATGGACTTAGAACACCTCAGGTAACGTGGAACACATGAACACTCTTTCGTTATACTAATATATTAATCCAGAACGAGGAGTAAATGAGGACACGTGAAAGTTTGAAATGTTTATTTCTAATGCAGTGTTCTCAGGCGCAGTATCGTAGCTAATACAAGCAAGCATATTATAAGCAACAAGGTTATCAGCATGTTTACTATTCCATAAAATACAAAGGGAGAAGTCATGTTAAAATGCTAAAGGAAAAAGGTCTAAATAGAACCTCAGTTTACCCTCCCTAGCTAGTATATTATATTATATCTACAGAAGGTCTCTTTGGGTTTAGAAGGGCGGGCCCATACCTTTGGGTTCAGCAGAAATGGATCACATCATCTTCTGCACCAACTCTCTGCATGCGAATATTCATCAAGTGCGTAACTCATGCTCTGTGCAGTGCAATTTTAATCGCGCCTAAAACCCAGAGTTGGCCACAGCTGCATATATATTATGTCTAGCCAGTGTGCTGATCAAACTGAACAACAAGCACTGTGTTGAAATAACCTTGAAGGCCTCAGTACTCACTGTACTACAGACATAGCTTACCAAGCAAGGCTGATATTATAAGCAAACGTTATTCTCGTGTGAAGCAAAATATTCAACTAGGCGAAAAGCTTTAACAACAAAATGTGTTGTGTGCAGAGGCTGCAGAAAAGGAAAATGGCATTTAAACTTCTAACACGCTCATGCTAACATAACACAGTGCAAAGGTAAAACCAGACCACATGACAAAATTAGCAGCAAGATTAGGTCCACTGATGCCAGGTATAATCGATCTCAACCAAGTAGGATTTATTCCACACAGACTATTCAGCCACAACACAAAACGCGTATTACATCTCATCGATAAAGCACAATGTACAAACATGGATGCTCTCCTCCTAACGGTGGACGCTGAAAAAGCGTTTGACCGAGTACGTTGGAAATACCTGGAACAGACCCTCTCCCACTTTGGAATAGGAGATCGATATCGAGCATGGGTAGCGAGCTGCTATAGTAGACCATCAGCCTCGGTCAGGTTAAATGGTACAGCGTCCACTGCCTTCCCAATGAACGGTGGAACAATACAAGAGTGTCCCCTCTCTACCCTCCTCTTTGTGCTCTACGTAGAGCCCTTGACCCAGCGGATCATCGCTAACCATTTTGGTGAGGAGAAGCACTCAGTTAGCCTCTAAGCGGATTACATCTTGGCCACGATGGAAAAACCAGATGGATCCTTGCCTGCTTTCTTAGATGAGATCGCCACTTTAGGGTGGGCCTCAGGGTTTCCAGGTAATGTAGGGAAATACCAGTCCTTAGCACTTTCTACAGAACACTACCGCTCGGGCCCCCTTACACACCGACCAGTGATACAATGGGTTACAGATTCGATCCCTTATTTAGGTATACGATTGGCCCTCACGATGAACTATAGAAAATTGCTGAGACACGTTAGGGAGGACCTCAACAGCTGGAAATACCACCGCCTCTCGCTGCTCGGGCAAATTGCTGAGGTCAAGCTCACTATCCTTCCTAAAGCCCTATACATGTTTCAAACCATTCCAATCACTCCCCTTACAGGAACTCTCATTACCATACAGAGGGAACTACACCGATTATACGGCCTGAGGCCCGCCCGCCGTAGCAACGAGAAGCAAGTTATGTGAAACCAGATGAGGAAGGACTGGGGATTCCAAATTTACAGAGCTATTTCCAAGCGACACAATTGAGATGCCTGGTCAAATGGAAGAGGGAGGATTCAGAAAAATGCTGGCTCTTCCAGAATAGGGTGAGAGCAGAGCTTCCACTCTGTACGGTTCCATTTCTCAAGAAAACGGACATGCCATGGAGCCTTCAAAGCTCCCCCATTATGTATATGGTGATGGAGGTCTGGGATAGTGGTGTCACTCATAGGGGGCTCATGTCTTTCCTTCCCCCATGACTCCTATATTTGAGAATAGAGACTTTACCCCAGGCCTAGACGTAAAAGCTTTTGAACCATGACAACCGACACAAAGTCGAGCCGCGGGCCACATGTTTGATGAGAATAGCATTATGCCTTTCCCACAAAAACTTCACATAAATGGCTAGTCTCTGAACTTCATACCCTACTAGGACCACCAAACCCTCTATTTCCCACAATCAGTCAATGGAGATGGGCTATAGAATTAGAAAGAGTTGTCCATGAAAGAATGGGGAGAAATCTATCACAGAGACAGACACACAGCAAAAAAATACCTCCAGTATTGAGATGGCCACTAAGATTGCCACCTACTGGTATCTGACCCCAGTACGCCTCAATAAAGGAAAACCGGTGTGAGAAGTTAGCCTGGCATATGATGTCCACTAGCTCTAGTGGGCACCTGGCACCAGTCTAATCGACCCTTATTGATGGTGGTTGTAAAGTCAACCTTATAGAAAGCTATCCTAGTGGTAGCATGGACCAGCAGTCATTAGGCTAAGACTTTAGAGAGTGCATTAAGCAAGTTGTTTTACCAACTATAGTCACTTGAGTACCAAATGAAAGGATACCACACAAGGTATATATCCAATATATATGTATTTATTCTAAACACAACTCCTCTGCACTCTTTATGAGGTCAGAGGTAAAATACAATACAAGTCATTGAGGTAATATACAATAAGTTGCACAGTATATGTTATGCCCTAGGGTCCTCACAAACCATATACTAAAATAGTGGAATAAGAACCACGAGAGAGTTAGAAAGCAGGTCTAGGGCCTGTGGAATTGCTGGGGCTACTCTAAACAACCAAGGTTTAGGAAGTATGAGGCCCACGGGAGACGCGTGCAGTGTCTAAACACAGGCACGGGTTGCCGTTGACTTTCTATGGGAAACGTAGGAGTTACAAATATACAATTTAAGGAAACTTCCGGATGGACTACGAAGGAACTCTTTTAAACTAGGACACTTCGAGAGTCAAGACCCACGGGAGCACCGGAGTACTCATGTTACCTCACTCAGGGCAGCCGGGTGCATAGGTGTCTTTTCGTGTCGGGTTTCATTGTCCTTTTCAGTGGAGAGCTGCAAAGAAGTGCTGCAGGCGACCAGAGAAAAAGTGTCCGGGTGGAACCAAGGATGAATTGAAGATCTGTAGAACCTGAAAGCAGAAGGGACAGAGTCTGGGTCCCTTTCCAGTGACCATGGCGGCGATAGGAAGATGTCATCAGATGTCAGGTGATTTCAGGTGATGTTTGTCCCTTCAGCCATGATAAAAAGGAGGTGTCGACGACAACCAGGAGCTGGATTCGATCTGTCCCACAAAGGATCTAGTTGACTGCGGTGTTGGTATCCGGACAGGACCCAACAAGCCTTGGCAAACGCAACCCACACAGGATGTCAAGATTGGCCTCTGTGAAGACCATCAAGGTCTAAGGAACTTCTCCTTTGTAGGAAAATTGGAGCAAGCGTTTGAGCAATCAGGAAAGCAAGTTAGATTTAAAAGGAAGTCTTCAGGGGGCTCACTAGCCAACGGACTAGAAACTGGGAAGATTCATTGAGCTGAAATGCAAGAGCGGGCCCCACGGGACACTCGTGAAGTGTGGAGGCCTGAGCTTTGGTGCAAATAGTGCTTGAGTCTTAAGCTTCTCCTAACCCAATTCACAACTGCGAGATACCTCGGGAGTCAATGCAGTTATCAAAATGCAGGATGTCCAGGAGTTCCGGTCCCATGTCTCTTGTGTCCGCCGTGGGTCTCAGTTTTGCTGTGCGAGTGGGTCGGGTCGGAGATGTCTGGAAGCCCATGTCCTGTGTCACAGATTCTTCAGGATCTGGTGGGAGCCTCAAAAATGCAGACTGGCAAAGTTGCTGTGGGTGCCTGTTTGATCAGGGTGGTCAGTCCTTGACCACAAGGGAGATGTCTTCCGTCTTCCAGTCAAAATGGAATGTCAAAGGTCCAGGATTTATGTTTCAGAATTTCGTCTAGGGTAATCTAAAGTCCTAGGGACACAGCTCCTATACTTATACTGAGTTTAGGGGCTGGACTACCATTAAGGCCCCTCCTATGGGTGGACCTGGGAAGGGGGTGGTTACACCCCTTTCCCTTTGTCCAGTTTCACGACATAGCTGGGGCAGAGTGCCCCAGTAACTGGTTTTTAACTGGGAAATGCATGGAGCACCTTGTGTGCCCAGGCAGTGTCTGGAAAGCATTCACTGAATGCAGTCCTCCCTGCCCCAATACACAAAAGCCTGTCGGGGGAGGTGCTGGCACCTACCTTGACAGGAAACCTATTGTCCAGGCCTCCCCTGCCGGAGTTTCGTCAGTAACAGGAGGTCAGACTTGTGTCTGTGGCAGCAGCATCCATTTTGTGATGCTGAGGCTCAGTTTAACTTTAACCGGGTAAACCAGTAACTACATGTCTTCTCCCTCTAGAAGGGTGGAATGCTACCCACGCCACCAGGACTGGCGGGAGGGCAGTTTTCCAGAGTGGTTGACACCTTACACAACATGTTTAAATAAAGCCAAACCAAAGATAGCATTACCCGCGAGGATTATAATGCACTTAAAAGTAAATGGTATGGCTATATCATAGAACAGCTATAAGGAGATTGTTCCGAAAGCTGCGGAGGGGCTCAGCTCATGCAAGGGCACCCTCTCACATAAAACCAAGCACTCTGCCTCCAGGATTGTTAAGGCCTGCCATAGGAGTCAGTTATAGGTGTATATGTGTCTATATGTATACATAGATATAGATATACTATTTCTAAGTAAGGGGTGATTACACCACCTTACCCAGGCTGTGTGAACAGACCTGTGGTGTTAGTTTGGAAGGCAGACCAGGGGTGGTACAATACTTGCTGCAGCCCCTGGTAGGCCTAAGGTGCACCTATGCCCTGGGTACCTATGGTACACTATACAGGGACTCACAAGGGTGACCCAGTAACCAATATGGTATGTACCAAAAGTACATGGTATCAATTTAGAGAAAGAACAGCTGGGCTGTGGGTCTGATTGGCAGGCCCACAGCCACACTAAAGTCGAAAAACCAGAGAATCACAGCAAAAAGTTGAGGTAACCATAGGAAGCAGACCCTACTCTCCTACACCCGGAACGCAGTCCCACATGTTGGAATGGTTGTGGTGCCACTTGCACCACTGGTACATTGGTTGTGGGAATGTCAACACTTAACATCTTATTGGACTAAGATCCTAGATGAAATCGATACACATTTCAATACACAGATTCCTCGTTTCCCGGCAAACACAATACTAGGGTTGCCAAACCAGTTAACATACCCACTTAAATCATGCATAGGGAGACAGATGGGGCTTGCATTGGGGGCTGTGCTACAAAACATCCTCATTCACTGGGGGACCACAAACACCCCAACACATGTTGGTTAGCTTTATAGATTCTATTAGGAATGGAAAGGTTGTCTACTACACTCACAATCAATAAATCCAACTTTCTTGAGATCTGGAAACCATTCCTTGCTATCCTCTCCAGGGAATTTAAGGAAGTTACTTGACCCAAATATCTCTGTATCCTCCCCCTGATGGAGTTGGCGTAGACCTACTAATATACAGAGCGCCATTAGTTCAGCTCCACCTCACCACGGTTGATGCATAAGTATTTTCCAAGAGCACCAGGGGAGGGAGGGTTGAGAGGGTGGGTGGCTTGTTGCTGTGGGGTTAGGCTATATTTGTTTATGTATGTTTCTTCTTTTCCTTTTTTTCTCTTCGTTTTTCTTTCTTTTTTTTTCTCTTGAAAATACACATGTTGAGCGCCGCAACGCTGTCAATAAGAAAACAGCTATTTGGTGGAGAATAAGTGAAGGAGCGCATATAAATATATCTTTATTGGGCAAATGTTTGAATAAAATATTTAAACCATAAGAATCAAAGGAAGATCCCCAGAAGGGGCTGTTGACTTAACCAGTGTTTTAATGAATGAAAACCCTTTCAGAAGCCTACTTCGTAGGTAGTGCATTAAGAAATGCCCCAAAGGCCTCTAATCACTGTTATTGCTGCCATTGTGCCATCAGAGTAGCAATCCTTAATAAATCCATCCTGGAGAAATGGAAGCACTCATTTAGATTTAAAGTTTAAAGGGTTCAAGGATTCATTTTTTTAAAAATTGTTTTTATTGACAACATGAGGAAAATACGATATACAATTACATACAAAAAAACAGATAATAATTAAATAGAAAAGAGTTAGAAAGATTAAGAATTACATATAGAGAATATGGGAAAGAAAAAGCGTTTAAATTATTGATCCCCAGATTTTTTCAATTTTCCGCATTGATTGAATCCCCCTTGTTTTGGTCAAGGCATATTCCATATCACATGTATCCTTGACCAATCTCCACCATTCCAAGACTGTCGGTGGACATTGCTGTATCCAAACCCGTGCTATTGTTAGTCTGGCACAGGTTTTTAAAATAGTCATTAAATCGATCTGACACCTGTTCCCATTATGCCCGCCCACCAGCACTTATAAAGCTGTAAGTAGAATTGGATGTGCAAGTTTCTGAGAGAGAACTTTAATAACTCCTTCCCAGAATTCAGTTAACTCTGGGCATGTGAAAAACATATGCTTCAGATCTGCGGCCCTTTGGTCACATTTTGGACATTTGATACAATCGTTATTGCTATGATTAGATGACCACTTTGATATTCTTTCTGGTGTGTAATATAGCTGACATATAGTTTTATGTTGTTGTAACCCAAGACTAGAAGAGTGCACAGATCGATTTATGCTATTAAGAGCTGTAGAGATAGTGGTTGGCAGCACATCAGTATCCAATTTCCTACACCACTTCTCTGCTAGTTTCAAGCAGTCGTCATTCCTAAAGCCATTAAGATTTTTGTACCCTATACTAATCAATGATTTATCTTTTTCTGCGTATATACAGTTCCAAATATCAGAATCGGAGATAGTCATGAGATTTAGCTTACGTACAAAATAATCACGAATCTGGTAGTACTTAAAACGAGCTCCTTAAGAAAGATTATGACCATCCTTCAGTTTTTGAAATGTTATAAAGCCATTATGGTCCTACAGATCTCATAAAGTTTTTATACCCAGGCTAAATAGATGTTTACCGGCTTTATCATGAAAAATTTCCGGAAAGCCAGGGTTGCCCCACAGGGAAGCCCTACAATGGTACAGAGAAGTCTTACATTTAATGAGAAATGCACACCAAATATTTACAGTACCCCGCGCAGTCTTGAATTTTACTCCCTTAAAGTAATTTGGGTCATTAAGTCTATAGAGAAACATATTGGAATCTTCCCCCAGCATAAATTTATGATAGAAAAAACTATTATTAGGATTTAGCAAACTGCGGAAACGGCTAGGAAAAGTTGACCAAAAGTATAACTTAAAATCTGGGACATCGAGACCACCCCGATTAAATGGAAGTTTTAAGAAAGCAATAATTCGGCGAGCTTTTTTATACCCCCAAATAAAACTACTAAGGATCCCGTCTAAATGCTTAAAATAAAGATTATACACCCGTAAAGGGATAGAGCGAAATAAATAAAGATATTTAGGCAAGATCTTCATTTTTACTAGGTTTATTTGGCCGATAAAGCTTAGAGGCACCTTGTGCTATTTTTTAAGTGAGATAGCAGTTTCTTTTAATGAAGTCTCATAGTTTAAGGCAGGTATTTCGTTTATTTTAGCACAAATTTTAACCTCTAAATAAGTGGCAGCATAGTTCATTATAATTTGGGTCTTATTGGGTCTTATTGGTATTAAACCTGTATCCGGAGACAACTCCAATTCTTTTTGCTTCCTGTTTAATACCCTTCATAGCTTCAGACACATCTGTAGAATATATTGCGATGTCATCCGCGTAAGCAGTAATTTTAAGTGAATTTTCACCAAATACAAAAGGGGCTATCTGGGATTGGTTCTGTAAAGCTGATATGAAAGGTTCCATTATTAAAGCGAATAGCCAGGGCGAAAGGGGGCACCCTTGTCTTGTGCCTCGGCCTATTGGAAAAGCAGAAGAGTACATCCCTGAATAGCTGGTTTTAGCAGTCGGATTATCATATAAGGCCTGAATCCAGTTCATAAATTGGCCTTTGATGCCAAAAGCAGACAATGTAGCCCAGAGAGTATTTTTAAGAGCAGATTTTAAGTCTAACAAGCATATTACCCAATTCTTCTATTTTCGCTGACCCCAAGAGTAATGCCTCAATTAATTGGTTCTCAATCGATGTTATATCAGCGATAATTTTCTCATTTTCACTCTTGCGCTCCTTATTCTGCCTCCATGTAAATTGTTTTGTGAACCCCGTATGCTGGCTTTACAGGCATCCCATACTATTAGCTGTGAAGTGGTCTTTTAATTGTCTTAGAAAATCTGGATTTAAAAATAAGTATGTAGGGAACGAAAAAGACCTAGGACCTTGTCTCTCTGCTGCCCATTAAAAGATAAAAGGATAGGATTATGATCAGAGGTAACTCTCGGGCAGATTACCATAGTGCCTGATTCTAAAATCCTGTCCGATACCCAGGCCATGTCTATGCGTAAGCATGATTTATGTGCGGCAGAAAAGTAAGTAAACCAACTATATTTGGGTGTAAATACCGCCACCCATCTTCAATGGCATGGATACTGGCCAGATCTATAATAGCAGCACGTGTCTTTCGCTTTCGCTGGAACGACCCCGTCTGGTAGTATTGATGCAATAATTCATTATATTACAACATATATATCGGAGGGTCTGACACACAAAGTACGCTCAGTATATCCTAACAGGGTGCCCTATAACAACTTCAAACCAGGTGTATCTGAAAAAAGAGAGTCATCCCCATGATGATCAAGGAGGGATGCCCATCAGTCACCACACAGAACCGCCCTTCATCATTTAGGATTCCACCAAGACCACTACTGGGATAGCCAATCAACTATCACGGTCGGGGGTCCTGATGTAGGAAGGAGCTCCACCGCCGATCAGTGAGGTCTAACTAAGGTCTTGCTTCCCAAGTTCTGAGGATAAAAATATAAAAACTTGGGGACTGATGTTGCAGTGCTCAAAAGGTGTGAAAGTAAGAAAAAACTAGTGAATGTAAAATAGGATAGGGGGGTACTTATAACTTTATTCCGGTGTTGCCCAACCTTCCAATGTTAAAAAGTAGTTGTTAGTGACAGTCAAAAATATACAGACCGTCTGGATGTTCTATGTGGTCGACATGTTTCAGCAAACTAAAGACATATTCGTCATTGCTTTCTTCAGGACCATATTTACTAATACCTACTGCAAATTAAGTGATAGTGAATACAACTAAGTGCTCAAAATCAAAATAAGATACAGAGGTCACCTGATACCACTAGGTGTTCTGCTCCCTCTTTACAAGTTATTCTGAAAAAGAGGAAAGAGAAAAGTTTGAAGATTGCAGCTAAGGCTGTTCTGCTAGAAAAACGGCATAACATCAAAATCATACGACTCGAATGACTTTCTCTTGACAGAACCCATTGTCAGTTTAAGTGGTTGAGCCACACAGAGCAGGCATGATACCTGGATACATAGATGTATAAACATTGTGTGGGCTTCGTCTTCTTCTATTTCCTTGAGATAGAAGGAGCAACAATAACAATATGGAGTCGCGTTTGCTTCAGTATTTACCTTGAGATGACACGCTTCTAGTCATTTGCGTATACGCTGTTATGTATGCGTTTTGAGAGTGAGTAATCCCCTGGTTTGACATGCGCTACTTCGACTGTTGGAGTAAAACGGTAGCTTGAGTGTAATAATGCTTGCATATTTATATCTCTTTCTATCTCAGAGCGGTGCTTCTCCTCTTTCCTGAGCCGTGGCCAGGTGGGGTGAGGTCTATACCTCTTACAAAAATGGTAAGATGGGTTAAAATTCTTCATTGGTAGTCAACAGATTAGGCCCAATGATAATATGTACGCACTTCATGATTAGAGGCATTTAGTATACTGCATTGATACTCATTATTAATCATAAGTATGTTATGCCGTTTTTCTAGCAGAACAGCCTTGGCTGAAGGTGAATTAGGTGAATTAGGTGAGCTAGCGATTTCGTTATCAAGGGCCTTGGCAGTGAGCCCTGAGGATGTACTTGAAGCTGCTGTCACTAGAGATGTTGATATTGATGTTATCTTTAGATCAGGTGCTAGAGCAGAGTTGAGGCTGAAATAGGGGCTGGGGTTGAGACTGAGGTAGAGGTAACCGTGAGAGCTGATGCTGCGGATTGACCCTCCTCTGGTATCTTTATATTGGGCTTAGGAGTAATTTTATATGATTTCTCAATTTTATCCATTTTATCAGATATTAAAGTTCCTTCAGTAGAACTATTTCCAGACAGTCGTAAGGCCATAGATTTGACACCGCCTTTCGCCTGTACACATTTCCGCAAAGGACTATTTTCTGCAATAACTCTTTCCATTGAGGCTGAAACTTTCAGTTTACCAGTTATCTTTTTTGCCTTATTTTTAGACTTGCCTCTTCCTTTCTTAATGCCGGCAGATTTAGTTGTGCCCAGGAGTGAGCAGCCTGTTGAATCCAGGTAATCCACATATTCTTTATCCGTATCTACCCCCTCCGTTGCATCCGTCTCCACAACTTCCTCTGTTATTTCATCTACTGCTAGAGTCAGCTTAGCACCAGGGTCTTTTGGGGCCAATACCGTGGTAATATTTGAGGTCGGCAACAAGTTCTCCATTGCAAAAACATTTGGGGTTCCCCCTGGAGCCTTATCCTCTTGTGCCTGTATTTTCGGGGTCTCGATATGTAAAAAAGCCCGTGCATCAGTTATTTTCTGGCCCCCTAGGTCCGAAGCTGACACCAAACTATCAGCTAATCCCTCTGCCACTACCTCTACCTCTGTCACCAGTACACCTCCTTTAGAAACTGTAACAACCACATTTTCGTTTTTTTTAGCAATGATTACAATGTTGCAGGATAAATCTAGCGCAGACCCAAGAGCAACTTTGTCTCCACAGTGTTCTTCTGTAGAACACCCCACATTTTGCGTGCTGCTGCCAAAAGACTCTGTTACTTTGCCAAGCAGTGGCAGGTGTAAAAGAGGCTTACCGGTTAACAGTCCCGTTTTCTCGGCTAATCTACCTGAGACTTTTTCGTCCACAGACTCCGCTGATTCGAAACCCTCAGTGGTATTTGCTTCAGTTGTACCGTTTGTGCCGGCTGATCTCCCTGCTCGGGTGCTCCTCTGTAAATTTTTTGGCACCATCTCCCACGTAGCCACTGCAGAGACAGACCCTGAAGTCCCAGAAGCAGCTTTTTAGACTCGACCAGCCGAGCGCGAACCAGCCGCTCAGACCCAACGAAGGCAGCCGTACAGAATGGAGCAACCGCCTGAATCGGCTCCTAAACGGCCGCCACATCCGTTTCCAGCCCCAAATTGTACCTTCAAGCTGCAACTCGGAGAGCGCTGCGCACAAAAGTGGTCAGAAATGATCCCGCAAATCTACGTGTTCAGGGCTAGGCTGGTAATTTTCCGTGGAATATCTTTTGCAGCTAGCACGGATAGATGCACCACAGCTATGCTCCAGACTGGCAGTCTCAGTCCGCCATCTTGCTCCTTGAAATAGGGTTCAAGGATTCAATCCAACATTATTTAAAAAAAGATACCCATTGATGGTTGTAGGGCTTCCTAGTAGCCAAAAGCCTAGGTTTCTGAATTGATAAGTCAACAGGAGAGGAAACGCCCAAAAAATTCAAATTCCTCCTCTCAACATGCATGCTACCTTTCTCATTCTTTGACATACGAATAGAAGAAGACGGGGGTGATCAAAAAGGTCATTTTTGGACACCATTTTGAGCAATGGGAACCATGCCATTTTGGCTAACAGAGGGCTTCCAAAATCATATCTACCTTCTCTCTTTGGAGTTAAGCTGTAAGATTGGTGATCACTGGAAAGGAAGGCAAAGTATGATAACAGGAGAGGGGGCAAAGGGGATGTTAGAGAATTGTCCCTAAACACCCTTTCTCCTGTAACCTGGATATAAACTTTAGAAGCAGAAATATTTCTGCATTGGCAAAGATGTCCAGTTGTGAAAACTGTGAAATATTTCCTTGTTAATATAAGAAGTTATAGAAACATTGTGTGAAGGAAGAAACCCTGTTCAAACTATGTGTCAAAAAATTCATTTTCTGACCAATTGATTATCTTGTAAATCAGGAGAGTTAGGGATTGAGAACCCGTTCCGGACTGCTTGTTGAGGTAGGACTTTGCTACCGTATTGTCTGTCCATATCAAATTAACCTTATTTTGCAGGAGATCAGAGGAATGGAGAAGTGCATGAAGCACTGCTCTCCGTTCCCTCCAATTCAAAGTCATTTCCAGGGTTTTCTAGAGTGAAACCCTACATCCATATGCTCACATCTGAAGTTATAACACCATAGTAGGCATAGCTAAGATAATTCCCTTGACAAGCTTAATTCATCCACCATTGCAACTCCTCCTAAATCATTTTTGTGACTGGTACCAGGTGCTCCAAGTCATTACTGAGCTGGATTACAATGCTCGAGTAGGTGACGAACCAAAGGAACCAGATGGAAAAAAGCCCAGGGTACCACAAAGACACATAATGCCAGCAAGGGAGGACACAAAGAAAATAAAAGAATACTTTGTATAACTTGTAAAGGCTGCTGTTTGATTCCCCAGATTGTGCAGCAGACATTATATCTTGACTGCATTTGTCTGTACCAGTTTCACAACCTCTAGCCTCCTTCATCAGATTTAGCTGAGAGCTTCTTGTGATTGATCAGAAATCCATAGTCTAGTAAAGTGTGACAAACCAGTTTCGTATTATCTTGAACAATTGTTTTTGAAGTTGAATGGCCCAACCAATCTTCTACATAAGGACAAAACAAAATCCCTCTGCTATGAAGTAGAGTTACAATTGGTGCCAGCACCTTTGTGCACACCCTTGTAGAGAAAGGCAAACTGAAATGGAGGATTTGGAATTGCCAATGGTGACCTACAGCAAACAATTTCAGGAAACTATGAAGAGGAGGAATAATGGGGATATGAAGATAGGCGTCTTCAGATCCACTTCTGTCATCCATTCTCCTGGTGTGCCAAGTGGAATAATGTGCTTCAAAGTTTCCATCTTGAACTTAGTCTTGGAGAAGAACTGGCTCTGTTTCTTCAAGGTAATTGCTAGCCAGAAGCCCTATGATGATTTTCACATCAGAAATATGCTGCAATAAAATCATGCCTTTCCTGGGACTCAGGAACGGGACAGATCAGTACATATGACATTTCTTGAGTCAATGATTGATCTTCTATTGAATCTTTGACATTGGAAAGGTAAATAGGATTTCAGTTGAAAGGGACTTTCTTCCATATTCTGCATATTTTTTTGCAAAACCCAGGCATCTGAAGTATTTCTTGCCAAATCTGATGAATATATGAAAGGTGGCCCCCTGTCAAGAAACCAGTATGGCCACAAGGGCTTCTTGGGCTTCGAAGGGTGAGGTCTACTACTCTAATTGGAAATTAAAGGTTACATTTATTCCTTCCTGCCTAAAAATGAATGAAACCCTCTCTGATGCCTTCACTTTGATGGTCTGTAGATGGATTCAGTTTAATCTGCATCTTGAATAACTGGGCTTCCTTCTGGTCCTTGAGATCTCTATAATGCAGAATCCTCCAATTGATCCCCAAACAATCTGTTACCAGAGAAGAGCATATGGAGCAGACCAGCATTCAGGAACCTTTGTGCCTTCCAATCTCTAAGGTAAATATGGTGACGGGCTGGAATGTTATGCAGAGACTGTAAAGAATGTTGAAGCCTACAAAATATAACACGAGATTTGACAGGATTCTAGCTTATATTTTCACATTAGAAACAATCCATCCCTTCCTGAATATCCCCTGTGATGATCTGAAATTCCATAACTGGGAAAAATATGCAGCATAAATAAGCAGCCCTTACAGCAAATTTGTGGCCACAAAAACCCTTTCTTTAAAAAGGCCTGTACCTTGTGGTCTACCAAGCTGCCATTTTGTAGAATGACCAGTCATGATAGCTGACAATGGATCCACCTTTATTGGCAGTGGCAACGTTATGTCCCCTTTGGTCAAGGGGTATAAATGTGTGAACAATATGGAAAGGTCATCTTTTTCCAGATTATTCTTTTCTCTGAGAACTAAATCCATAATTTCTTTATTAATCACATGACAAGGATGGTGTTAAATCATAACTGGTGAGTACTTGATTTGTTCCAGGTATTTCATCATCTACAGAAAGCTGTAAATTGTCACCCAAATATCTCAAGAGTAGCAGAATTTCTTCTCATCATACCTTGAGGAGTAGTAAGACTCCTCCTCATCACACCCTTGGGAGGACCAATATGAACCAGTAGAAGGTGGTGAAATGTTCTCAGTAGAAATAGAGAAAGTAGGCAAAGAAGGGGAATAACAACCACCTGATTAATCTTTAGGCTTCAGAAATGCAACATTCAAAGAAGAAAATACATACTGCATCTGTTCAACAGAAAGGAGAGAACTAAAAGGGGAAGAAAGAAGAGTTGTACCTTCTTCTTTGCACTTCATTTTATCAACACAATTGTGCTTAGGGCAATGGCCCCTCTTGGAGGAGGGTTTTCCTTGTTCCATTATGAGTCACAAAGGAAACACAAAAAAGATTTCCTTAATTCCTAAAAAAAGGACCAAACCAAAAGTTGTCCAAGTTAATGCCTGCAAGGACTCCTTTACCTTTCTTTTTAAAAAAATTTAAATTAAAAAACAGAAAGCAAACCAATATATAAATAGAATATAAAATAATATTTTTATATTAATTATTTGCTTAATTATAAACATTTCTACCCATCTTTTCCTCTTTTTAAAAAAAATAACCGTCAAGGAGAAACATATTAAAAATGGGAAATGGTCAAATACTTTTGCATTAGAGCAGGATAGAACTCCTAGCTAGTTCTAACAGAGCCCAGGCACATAACTACTGACCCAAAGCATCAGTTATGCAGCTCGGGCTGGATGGTTCCCATTGGGCTCAGGGTCAAGACTGATTTGCAAATGGCTGGGTCCAAACTGGAATGGCATGGTGAGCAAAAAAACAATGGTTATAGGCCCAGATCTCCGTACTGGGGTGAATGTATGACATTGTTCTGCATTCTGTCCATCAATTGTTCTTTTTGAAATTGTCATCCCGAGTGCGACAGGTATGCCCAGATGTGGGCCCGTGCTCTCCATGTCAGTGGAGTCAAGCTATCCTGGCTGATGAGGGCTGAAAGCATGAAACTGGTCCTAGGATGCTTGTTTAAAGTCCTGGGAGGACCTGGCCTGGCAGGTCGGGATGGGCTGTTCCCATTGGGTGAAGAGTCAGGACTGATCTGCATGTGGCTGAGTCCAAACTGAAATGGCTTGGTGACCAAAAAAACAATGGATGTAGGCCCAGATCTCTGTACTGATGTGAATGTATGACATTGTTCTGTATTCTGTCCCTCAATTCTCCTTTTTGCATTTGTCACTCAGAGTGGGATGGGTATGCCCAGACATGGGTCCTGTGCTCTCCATGCCACTGGAGTTAAGCTATCCTGGCTGATGAGGGCTCAAAGCCCGAAACCGGTCCTAGGATCCTTGTTTCCAGTCCAGGGAGGACCTGGCCTGGCAGTTCGGGCTGGACTGTTCCCATTGGGTGCAGGGTCAAGACTGATTTGCAAATGGCTGGGTCCAAACTGGAATGGCATGGTGAGCAAAAAAACAATGGTTATAGGCCCAGATCTCCGTACTGGGGTGAATGTATGACATTGTTCTGCATTCTGTCCATCAATTGTTCTTTTTGCATTTGTCACACCGAGTGGGATGAGTATGGCCAGACGTGGGTCCCATGCTATCCATGTCAGTGGAGTAAAGCTATCCTGGTTTATGAGGGCTGAAAGCACAAAACTGGTCATAGGATGCTTGTTTCCAGTCCAGGGATGGACTTGCCTGGCATTCAAGCTGAACCATTCCAATTGGGCGCAGGGTTAAGGCTGATTTGAATATGGCTGTGTCCAAACTGGAATGGCATGGTGAGCAAAATAAATATGGATTTGGGACCAGAACTCTATACTGGGGTGAATGTATGACATTGTTCTGCAGTGAAACAGTTATGCCCAGACGTGTGTCCCCTGCTCTCCATGCCACTGGAGAGTCAAGTTATCCTGGCTGATGAGGACTGAAAGGCCAAAACCTGTCCTAGGATGCTTGTTTCCAGTCCATAGAGGACCTGGCTTAGCAGTTCGGCTGGACTGTTTCCATTGGGCGTAGGGTCAAGACTTATTTGCATATGGCTGGGTTCAAACTGGAATGGCCTGGTGAGCAACAAATAATGGATTTAGGCCCAGATCTCTGTACTGGGATGAATTTATGACATTGTTCTGCATTCTGTCCATCCATTCTTCTTTTTTCCCTTTGTAACCCCGAGTGGGTCGGGTATGCGCAGTTGTGGATCCTGTGCTCTCCATGCCACTGGAGTCACGCTATCCTGGCTGATGAAGGCTGAAAGCCCAAAACCAGTCTTAGGATGCTTGTTTACAGTCCAGTGAGGGTCTGACCTGGCAGTGCAGGCTGGACTGTTCCCATTGGGCGCAGGGGCAAGACAGACTTGCATATGGGGTGAATGTTTGACATTGTTCTGCATTTTATCCATCAATTGTTCTTTTATTTGTCACCCTGATTTGGCTGGGTATGCCCAGACGTGGGGCCTGTGGTCTCCATGCCTCTGGAGTGAAGCTATCCTGGCTGATGAGGGCTAAAAGCCCAAAACTGGTCCTAGGATGCTTGTTCCCAGTCCAGGGAGGACCTAGCCTGGTAATTCGGGCTGGACTGTTCCCATTGGAAGCAGGGTCAATACTAATTTGCTTGGCTGGGACCAAATTGAAATGGCATGGTGAGCAAAAAAACGATGGATTTATGCCCATATCTCTGTACTGGGGTGAATGTATGCTATTGTTCAGCATTCTGTCCATCAATTGTTATTTTTGGTTCCGAACTGTGCCGGCACAGCAGCTGAGGCACACAAGTTGAGGTTGCATCCAGAGCAGAGTGGGACTGTGATTCAAATGAATACATTCTAACCATAAGAATATCAGTAGTGTGACGCAGAATGGAGCAAGAGTGAAATCATACTACATACGCCATTCTGTTTGGCAATCTTTAAATTGGTGTTCCTCAAAGTCTTAGAGCCTCAATTCCAAAGCCAGGATTATGAATTAATGGAAATCTACTGTGGGCATTGACCACTTTACTAGATCAAAGTATGTTACCTATAGAGCAGCTGTTATCTTTCTTCATGTCATGATAGTGAGTTACAACCTGTCCCTGCTATTGAGTTGTGTGCACCAAACATTCTTTAACTTCTAAATTTGCTTTTTCAATTAAAAACTAGTCTTATGGGTTGACATCCAAGTAATTGTATGGTGGGGATCTTTTTGATATAAACTACTTCAGAACAAGTTAGCACATGACATTTTTAAAAATGGCAGATATGTTGAAGTGATGATGTAATATTTTAGGAGCTATGAGACCTATGTACTTCTTTTTTGGTGTCAAAACATAGGATTTGGGGGTCTATTAGTCTTATAGAGACAGAATATAACTCAGAGCAACCCTTCTGCCAATAGGAGCACTATAATGATGTGTTTCAGCCATTATATAGGTCATTTATTTTAATATTGTTTTTGTTTTAGGTTTTCCGTTGATTCAAATTCGTATACATGAACGAAGCTGGTAGTAGCAGAGGATCTTTACTACCTGACAGAGTGCTACTTACTGCAAAATGTGAGAACTCCTCCAACAAAGAAAAATTTGTTAAATGCCAAACAAATCCGAAAGATAGGGTAACAGCAACTGCGGCGCGACAGAAGAAAGCTTGAGATGCTGCAGAAATACAGCAAGACGAAGTTCACAAAAAATTAAACTGATGGATAAAGGCGTTCAAATATTTTATTATTGTAACAACAAGTGCAAAAGTGTTATACAATAGAAAAAAGCCTCAAAAGAAAGTGTCAAAAGAAAGCAGAAACCAGTGAACCACAACAAGAATCTGATTCTTCTGAGAATGTGATGACAACCAAACTCAATGCCCATCCACTTACAAGATCGATGGCTTACCCCTCGTCCAAGTCCAATGACTGAACAGAAATAAGAGGATCTTTAAAGTGTTATATGTGGTTTAGACATAACAAGGGCCAGAGGGATAGAAGAAAGTACAGAGTATCAAAGGGCAAACATGTTATTATCTGCAACGAGTTTCTTCCAAGCTGAAGTTTTCAGCTTAGTAGCTGATCTAAACAGTGAGGTGAATGCATTTTCCGGGGTTTCGTGTATCCCCCCGAACTACCTGCCTACATTTGAAAATGTGAATGTACAATGACCTCCCAGCAGCAACATAACTGCTAGACTTCAGTTAAGTTTGCACTCCTTGAAAAAGCAAATTAAGTTTTAAAGCTAGTCTTGAGTGCTGTCTACGAGTTCACACAATGATATCAGAGAAGTAATGATCAATGTTGATGAAACTGTATTAATCCATAATAATGAAATTAAGATGTTTCTGGAGAGAATGTCTAATGACAGAATTAATTTTGTTAGTCTAACAAAAATAATGACCGACTTATGGTGCAGATTTGATTCCTGAAGTGCTTGCTGCTAAAATAAGATCACAGGATGCAGTAAAATCAGCAGGAACCATTTTAAGAAAAATCTTGAATGATTTGGATTTTGGACTTAATGACACATTTTGTGATGCCCCAGTGCTCCGCAAATCATTGTAGTCAACAAGAATGCCTGATGTTGCCTTAACATTTTTTTACAGAATTGCTAATATCCGTAGAGCAAATCTGTTACAAACTAACGTTTTTGAGTTCAGAACTACAGCTTGCCTGAACTTCTCATTGTCTTTGTCAGTTATCTTGATCTATTTGTCAAAGAATGTGAGAGAATCAGACAAATGTATACAAGTGGAACAACTGACCTTGCCTGCATCAAAAATTTGACACCTATACCTGAGCAACTTGATACATTTTGGTCATCTATATTGAATAAAAGGAACTTGGAGATGTTAATTTGCCAAAACATTGCTGATTTTTCAGTGAACACTAAATTTCCAAGTATTGCATGTGGAATGATTGCCAATGAGGAGATGGTGCCTGCAGAGTTATATTCAAAAGGTTCCAACTTCACAGGAAATTGGAGGAATCTGACTTTCCTCTTATGCCACATGTTGAATGGGCTGTTCAAAATGGTTGCAATCAAGTCATTTTACATTTGTTGCAATGTTCATAAGTCAAGTATTGTCAGAGTTATGGATATGGTATGTAACAAGCCACTTAATCCCGCTTCATATGCTGTACAAGAAACTTGCCCAGTGTTATTATCAAGGCACATATTTGTACGGGTGCTGACACTATGTGTCAAATTAGAACAAAGCTTGGAACTTTCACTGCTGAACCTGTGAAGTTTTTAAAAGGATTTTCTGAGACATTAGAAGAATGTGACTTTAAAGACGTTGAAAGATACATTCTGCATGAGTGGAAAAAAAGTTTGATGATCTTTAGGGAAGTGACTTCAAGAGTTCAGTTCTGCTTAGTGACCTTCCACCGACATCATATTCTGTGTGTGGATACATTAAAAGAGCGATCTAATTGATCAGAAGATGTTTTGGATCATGCACATGTAGAGAAAGATCCGTGGGAGTTTGATTGGAAAGATATTGACAGGGTGCTAAAACTTGCTAAAGCCTCTTCCAACAGAACGTACACGTACATGTACATGCCTGTGCTTCAAAACAATTTCCCTGTCGATATGCTTGGCTCAAATGTTCAACATTCTACCAATGTACCATGAGTGACTGCCAAAACAAATAAATAAAGTGAACTATGAAAATGTGTCTAAAACAAGAGTGATAAATATATATTTTTTTATATTCAGATTATACACATTCTTTGGTGTATACATCAAATAATTTAAAAAACATGATTATTTGTTTCACTTCTATATAAGTCTCATCATCCTCTATTATAGCTGCCAGTTTTTGAAAATAGCAGAAGGGTTGCTCTGAGGAATTATTTTATGCCTCTATAAGACCACTTGACCCCACAACCTATGTTTTGACACCAAAATGAAGTGTATGTGTTCCTGAAATATTACATCATTACTGCAATACATCCTTCATTTTTAAAAATGTCATCCAGAAAAATTCGTCCAAGATCAGCAATGTCTACCTAAGCTAAATTAGTTCTCTAATGATCCGAAAAACACAAATCAAAAATGAAAATCTCTGGACAACAATTTGTTTATGTTGGTATATCATTGGGCCAGGAATATTATCTTGGCAGTCCTGGAGGCTGCAGCCAGAGTTCTGCTGCAAATTCCTAGATCAGTCCTAGCACAGTCTGCACGTTCTGCATTGGTTAACCCCCATTGGCTACCAGTGAAAAAAAGATAGATTTTAAAACACTATGAATTTTACACAAAGTAAAACATGCTCAGAGACCACATATCCTTAGTCACCCCATCATCCCAAACAGAAAAGCACAAGATCTAAGGTTGAGCAGTCTCTTTTTTCTGGCTATCCCCAGAATCACTAGGGCCAGAAGTGGTGGCAGATTTTTTGCTTATCTTGCAGCTCCAGCTCTGAAATTCCCTCCCTATTCAGCTAAGAGCCAACAATAATTTGCTTAGCTTCAGAAGACAGCTAAAAACCTATATGTTCGCATAAGCATTGTATTTTCTTTCACGTCACTTGTCAGTGCTGTGAAGCTCATTTTGGGTAGTTACGTGCTCTAGAAAAACAGCTAATGTAACATTACAGTTTACAATTTTGTCATAAATTAAGCATTTCAATGAGGTCCATTGTAAATATTTGCTTGTTCATGGCTCATGTTTATCCTGCCTAAAGAATGCTCTGTTTTACAGATTCAAGGCTGGGGTTTGCTTCTGAAATACAAAAACGCCTATCACCCTTACATGACTGCAATGTTCTCCATGGGCATGGACGCCATTGATAATTTTCCTTCCCCAACAAAAATGCTTCAATCATATGGTCCCAAATCAGAAAATAATTACCAGAAAGATTGCTCTAAATTGAGAGGTCCTTAAAACTCTTTGACCTAGCAGATCTTTGACAGACGTTCATAAAGTCATTGGTTTCCAATGGCAGAGAGTAGTATTGTGTATGTCCCCATTCCCTACATGGCTGAGTTGGTCACCAGAAAATGCTGAGAGTGAATGATGCAATAAAATGTTGATGTCCGGTCGGTCGTGGAAACTAGGAGATAGAGATAGATGAAGAAAAATTGGAGCCCGACGGAAGACCTACTTGGATGTGGAAACAGCCAATGGATGTCGCAGCCTGGATGAGCAACAGCTACCTGAAGCTCAACTCATTGAAAACAGAAGTCCTCATCCTTGGCTCTGCCCCCTCCACATGGGACAACACCTGGTGGCCCCCCGCTCTCGGAAACTCACCCACCCCAACAGACCACGCATGCAATCTCGGCATCATGCTTCACTTCTCACTCGCCATCAACCACCAGGTCAGTGCTGTGTCCTCCACATTCTTCAACACCATCCTCATACTTTAAAAGACCTTCAAATGGATCCCCCTGACTCCAGGAAGACTGTCACCCATGCACTCATCACCAGCAGACTGGACTACGGAAACGCTCTCTATGCCGGAATCAACAAAAGACTCCTACGCAAACTCCAGACCATCCAGAACACCGCAGCCAGACTTATCCTACAACAAGACCACATCACCCAACACCTCCGCGACCTCCACTGGCTCCCCACTGAAAAGAAAATAACCTTAAGACTGCCTACACACGCCTACAAAACCCTCCAGAACATCGGACCCCAATCCTCAATGAACAAACCTCCTTCCAAGCCCCCAAGGAAAACATCTGCTCTGCCGACCTTGCCATAGCTACTGTCCCTTTCATCCACAGGGCCAGAGCAGGTGGCAGATCCTTCTCCTACCTCACAGCCAAGACCTGGAACGAACTCCCCTTCACAACCGGCGAAGTCTGACTCTGCACCAGTTCAGAAAATACTTCAAAACCTGGTTCTTCAAATGACAAACGTTGCTTCTCGTATCCCCCACCCAAATCTTGAGACCCTCACAGGTAAGTAGTGTGCTCTATAACCCCTGATTGATTGATTGATTGATTGATTGAAGGGCCTAACATGAAATAAGCTTACCTCTAAACTGGGGGCCTGCCACAGATAAGGCACACTTTTACTATTTGCGCCACAGTGTGCCCAATCATGTAGAATGCATTGCCCTCAGGACAGTGTTCTGCCCCCAGGTCAGCACAATCAAGACAAATACGCAGCAGCTGTTTAAGAGCTGCTCCGTGTTTCTCTGTACAGGCAGCAACCAGCCTGCACTTTAACGAGGTATTCAACATCCCCGTGCAGGCAGGTGCAGGCAGTGATTGCATCTGCCTGCAAGGAGATGTCTGGGGGTCCATAGGACCCCATTTCCCCCCTCCAGAGGGTTGGAATAAGGGGGCGTACTGACAGTGCTCCACCTTTTAGGTCAGTGCGCCTACTGACAGCCTCTATGCTTCTGCACCTGTGTCTATAATGCAGCGCAGGTGCAGAGGCAAAGAGATTTCCTCATTTGCATAGATCTACGCCCCCATGCAAATGAGGGAATGCCTTTCTGAGAAAGCATTGGCACTACATGTGTGCCAGTGCTTTCAGTATTACAGAAGGGGCCTCAAACTCATCTGCAATGTTATACCAATGTGCCCCAGAGGTGCGCATAGCTGGCACACACGCCTGTTGTGCCCCAGGGGCATGTTCTGTAATAGGGCCCTGATTTGCTCCAGAATCCTATGTGAAGAAACTGCCCTCATGACTTTTGGAGGGTTTGCCATTCCAAGCGGCCAGGGCCAGAAATGCTGCCGGTTCTGAACCAAATCTCTCATATACCAGGGAAGAGCTATTTGCACTTAACTCCCAAGTCAATAACTGCCAAGCCACACCATATATGGAAAACATTAAAGGCCCTCTTACCTGCCTCAACTGTAAACATACTATCAATCACGAGGTCAGTACTATGGTTGGACACACCGTTCCTCCCAAGGGCAAGACTCAGCACAAACAGGTGTGTTGCGGCCTCATAAACGCCTAATCCCTAGCAAAAATTGCTTTACTCATTCAGGACTTGTTGATAGACTGGAATTTTTAATGCCTCTTTGTCACCGAAACATGGTTAACGGGCTGTTCTAATTCAGATAGAGTACAAGCCCTTCCCCATGGTTACACCATTTCTAGACTAGACAGAAATGGGCAAAAAGGAGGTGGAATAGCTGTAATTTACAAGGACCATTTGAAAGCTTTTGTCACTAATATTACAGAACTAAAGGATGACGTTTTAAATTAGACAGCTGTACTACACTTGCAGGGGCTCTGATTTATAGGACCCAGGATCAGCGGGTAATTTTTTAGATACCTTGGGGAAAGTATAATCTCCCTTGTGATTCGACACTCAAATTTTACAATCCTAGGTGACTTTAATTATCACCTTGAAGCAGCCGATACTCCCAATACAAAAACTTTCATAAAAATCATAAACACATTGGGACTAAAATAACAAACAAAGGGATCCACACACTATGCAGGACGTCTCCTTGATGGGATATGTACAAATGCCGCTAATCTAATTGTTGCCCCTCCAGTTACAATAGCTTGGTCAGACCAAAAGCTAATTCGCTTAAAGTTTGTCTATCATAATTTCCAATTAGAAAAATATCCAAGGAAATCAGGCTTCACACGGAAATGGAACAGCATGTTCACGAATCCCAACTAACGGAGCATGGTAGAAACCACAAAACCTATCCTCACCAGAAATCCGGGGACTGACAATAATCTATGTAACCCCTTCGATGCGCCCGTTGGCCAATGGCTGTCGCAAGCACTACCTCAGTAGTGCTGCGCACGTCCGTTTGTCGACGTGGCACCGCCCACTTATTCAAACCGGTGCACTTCAGCGGATATCATGCCACAGTTAAGCGGTTAATGAATAGATGTTGTCTTTGGTCAATAGTTTAGCTCCGCTAAAGAAAAACACTATCAGCAAAAAATCAGCCCCTTGGTTTACCCCCTTTTGAAAGTTTTAAAAGGACATTGCAGACAAGCAGAAAAACTATGGTGAAAACATTATGAAGCTGAAGATCTGAAGCTTTTTAAACTAGCACTCAGACCATACCATCAACAAATTAAAACAGAAAAAAGACACACAATTCTAGTTTAACAAATAGGGCAGATAATCAGAAAACTATTTTTAATATAGTGAAATCTTTCACTAATCCTACAAGCCTAGACCAAGAAATTCCTCCTTCACAGGACCTATGTGATGGAATCGCTGAGTTTTTTGACAATAAAATCAAAGACCTAAAGAAAGATTTCACAAATATATCACCCCAGCCAAATAAAGCCCAAACATTAGGAACAAAAAGGGAACTCACATGTTTTAAGAAGATAAATTTAGAACAATCCAGACAGGCTATCATCTCTTGAAAGTCAGGTTCACCCTTCGACCCATGCCCCCCAAAAATCTTACATGCATTGGTGGATACTGTAAATCCTGTTATCAATCAGATTATCAATACCACCTTTTGACTAGCAAAAATGTCTGGTATATGGAAAATTGCGGCTGTGCAGCCACTGCAAAAAAAGAAATTTTTTGACCCCAGCACTCACTCCAACCTCAGACCTATTTCACCCCTACTATGTCTGAGTAAAATTGCGGAGAAATTAGTCAAGACCCAACTTAATGACTTCCTGCAAGAAACCAACACCCTGCACCCCAGGCAATCAGGTTTCAGACCAGGCCATTCAACTGAATCAGCGCTGCTCCACACCACTGACACCCTAAAGTTTGCCATGGTTCAGGGTAAGGAGGCAGTACTGGCTCTGTTGGATTTATCGGCGGCATTCAATACTGTATCTCATGACATCTTGAGAGACAGGCTGGATCACAGCGGAGTCAAAAACAAGGCACTGGCCTAGAATACATCTTTCTTAGATAATAGAATCAGATTTTAACATTGGGAAGTTACAGATCGGGAGAAAAATGGTTGTTATTGGTTCCCCAGGGCTCATCCCTGAGCCCAACTCTCCTTAATCTTTACATGACACCACTTCTCTCTCGGATGGCCACTTTTGATGTTGAATCCATTGCATATGCAGATGACTGACACTCAGCTGATTCTCACTCTTGAAAAAAACTCCAAAGTGGTGGAAGAGAAGTTTCACTACTGTCCAACAGCAGTGATGAATTGGATGAAAGTGAATTATCTTAAATGCAATAGTTCTAAAACTGAAAGTATGCTGTTTGGAAAGTCCAACATATTTAGGCCCAATCAGTGGTGGCCCTCAAATTTAGATGTTCCACCCACAACAGCAGACACAGTCAGAAATTTAGGAATACAATATGATGTCACACTATCTTTCCACAAGCAAGCACTTAATATGTCAGGCATGTGTTTCCAAACAATGAAAACTCTGCAAAAATTCTTCGACCTACTCCCTGTGCCTGCTAGGAAGATGGTTGCAGTGCCTTTTTATGCATTGAGCAGGTGGACATGCCACCCAGAAAGCTAGCAACCTCAGCCGAAGAATCCACTAACCCCTTCTGGTGTTGCGGGATATATTGATATGTATGTTTGTCGTTGTGGCAAAATGTCAGTTAAAAAAAATATATTTTAAAAAAACCTTCAGCTGTTGATTAAACAAACTGTGCAAGTGCAATAGTTGTGTTTACATTTACCCATATATTTAAAAAACAATAGGTATTAAAACTTGAGTTTCACTTTGCATGTCAGTGTGCTTATCATTTTTTTTCTTTAACTGCTTGCGTGAGTCACAGTAGGCATGTGCACATGACTGCCGGGAGCCGTCCGAACGTTACTGCCCAGCCCATGCAGCATTAATTCCTCGCCTGTGCGAGAGAATTAATCAGTGGGCGGAGTTCAGACGGCTCCTGGCTCCAGTCATAAACACACGCCGACCGTGATTTCTGACGGCCGAGAGCCGTCCTGAGTACGGGAGCGCCACGCCCAACCACGCCCCCCCCTCGCAACACAGCAGAATTTGCTCCGTTGCGAAGGGGTTAAAAAAAAGACTGCGTTCCTTCCAAATAGTGCAGCACTTGTACTTCTTAAACAATGAGACGAGGAGAAACAGTGTGAGCATAAGTGCTCGGGTAAGTTTAGGGCTAATGGTATCCGTTTGATATATGTAGTTTGCCAAACTAAAATTAACAGTAAAACTTTTTAATGACCATCATACTGCAAGGCAGGGAGATGAGATCCTCACCATTGAAAGCAGACGGATGTTTCTTCCGTGAACTCAGCTGAGCAGGGAAGGCCGTGAGTCACTTCTATTTTGATAACACTGGTGTTAATTTGCTCAGCGATTTCCGTTAGCAAAATGTGTCAGATTTGCTTGTTATAAAATTAATGAGCCTGTTTTTAATTTAAATACCTTGCGTACTCTATTCTTCAGATTGGGCTCTTGAGAACGAAGTAATAATTATCAAGTGGAAAAGAGAAAAGTAAAAATTAGAGTTTGACGCCATAAATGTGTGTTGCCTAGGGATGATGTTGTCATAATCTCTCCATTTTTACTTGAAAACTAGATGAAAAGGTACTCCATGTAAAACAAATCTAAAGATATTTTCCTCAAAGCGTCATTTCATTAGCTCCTCCTCTATTCCTATTTATTTGCGAATACAGGGTACATTGGTTCATGTCGTGTATACATACATTCCTTCAACCCGCAGGGCACTCCATCATGGGGGATGGTGGAGACATCCGGTCCCCGCTGTGCGCATTTAGGTGAAGAGAAAGAAAAGGAGATCAAGGCCCTCCATCAAACCAACACTCTTGAATGCATCCATCAATAGCATAGAGAGCTTTCAAGCCACAGGCCTCCATCGATCAGCACGCGGTCCACTCTCCAGGACTGTCCATTGCTGCGTGCCACATATACAAAGCGTCTCTAAAATCCTGTTTGTTCTGTTTTTATTGCTTAATTTGTGGAAAGGAGCAGTAATGGACACGTGAAAAGGAGAGCCCAGTCAGCAGAAAGCCAGGTATGACGAGGAGCCGGAAGGAGGGAAATTATGGCAAAGTGAAACTAGCGTTTAGGATGCAAAGGGATGCACGGCTCTTCCTGCCAACAAATTATGGATGATATGTAGTGAGTTTGAAGGAGGTAACATCCTTCTCTAAATGATTGCTAAAATGACTAGCGCAAGTCGTCAACGAGCCAGGTGTGCTATCACAGCTGGATGTGTCTGCATTTTGACGAGTGACATTTATTGGCAAACATGTCGTGTTTTAATCTTTCTCTCTCCATTTATTTGCACCCTGGAGGAAATGCAAATAAAATAAAATGACTCGTGTTTGCTCTGCAAATCCGTTCTAGAGTCAGTTCAAAACTGAGAGGAACTTATGAGGAGGTCACAGTCGTGCCTGGTGTGGGATCCCAAGGCTCTTCTAAATGTTAGAATTTTCAGCTCCCTACAGCGTGGCTGAACATACAGATATGGGCCCCAATTCACAGAGGTTTTACGAAGAAAAAGTGTGATTTACTTTTTAATACCCGTGGCCTACTCCTGATGTGCTACTGGCTCACTTTTCCTTTGACTTACTCTTGTGGTTCTGCTACTTTACTCCTGAATTCTAGAATTAGGACTGCGCCTGAACAAAATGTAAAGTAACTCTAGTAGTTTGTATTGTAGAGAATGAGTTTCAAGTACACATTTCGTCTTGCACTTTTAGAATGCGTTTAAACTGCTGTAGAAAATGCTTTCACTTAGAAAATAGGAACAAGCTACAGGAGGTAACACATAAACCCAGTTGAGACCTGGGTAACAAGTGAGTATAACAAAAAACAATGTCTCAGCAGGTAATATTTGAAGGTCATTATTCAAGAGTATGCACAACATTTGCAAGAAAGGAGTAGAAGCAGGGAGGCAACAATGATTTGTGCAATATTTGCACTTGATATTAAACAGTAAGTATAAAACAGTAGCACTGTATTACATTAAATGATCATGTAACCCATGCAACTTGTCCACAATTCTGCTCGTGAGAAAGGTGAATGGTGCAGTGACAAGTGAATACCAGAGAAATAATGGCGCAAGAAAACAGTGATAACAATATTTATACAAAAAATTAATTACAAATGGTCCAACTTTATAGATATTATTTGACGTATCACTGGTTTTCACTTGTCACATAGGGGCATATTAACAAGAAAGCTCGATACATTATCGCCGCTTTTATCGGCAGGAAACTGCCGATAAAACTGCGATAATGGGCTTGATAATATGCTCTATGGAATTCCAATCGATGCCCATGTAAGATATCTTCACATCTAACATGGGCTTCAATTGGAATTCCATACAGCAAATTATCAAGCCCATTATCGCCGCTTCATCGGCAGTTTGCTGCCGATAAAAGCGTTGCTAATGTATCAAGCTTTCTTGATAATTTGCCCCTTAGTTTTTTGTTATATTCATATGGAAAATAACATGTAGGGAAATTGTGCTTGCTTTAAACGTGTTGAAGAATCACATTTCACCTTTGACAAAAAATGACAGGTATGAAAAAACATGTGATGGATTTATAATGTGTAGGAATTCATTAGAAGTCAATTAATATGCTAAAAGAATAACTTGGTAAATCAAATGTAGGGGAAATGTGCTTGCTTAACCGTATATGAGAATAAGGTGAGGACATTATACCAAGTACCAGCATCCTGCAAGAGAATGTGCTTACTTCAACATCACGTTTCCTTTGCTTTATCATTCCATATTAGATCATTTTCACAAAACGATAAATCCTGCTGTGAATTCATAATGAATAGACTGCTGTGAATTCATAATGAATAGACCGATGGAATGAACAATATTATAGATATACTTTATGTATGCTTAACTACAACAACATTGATATATTTGTTTCAGCCTCTGACTAGCCATTGTATTCACATTAGACAGATAATGTAGCTTTAGTTTAGGTAAGATAGTACTCATGAGGACTTTGCTCCTTTTGTCCAGCGATGTCTACAGTATTCATCTACCGGCATGAATGTTTACTGTGGTAATCGGGAGGAGAAGCAACGGATGTTGACGACACCTTCAGATGAACAGTTTTCATTGGAAGACAGAATCAAACACCTACTAATTTTTGTTACATTATTTGTGACTTAATATTAATGAGTGTTCCTAGTGAGTTAGAAGAGCAGAGACCCGTTATGACTGCTGTGGGAGAATCGCCTCCTATTCTTGGTCTTTGTTACGTGCATCTATTGCTAAAGGTGACTTTATTCAGTTTTTCTAATCAAAGCTACTGCAAAGATCATTCTTCTATCACTGGTAATCTGATGGTTGGTACTGCAACTGTGGGGAATTCGGCTGAGTTTTCTAGAACAACTCTTTATGGGAAGTTCGAATCTCTTACTATTCATCAAAATCATGATCTTTTCTGAAAGGAACTCTCCATGGGTTTCTCTGTTTAGTGTGGGTTAGGCAAACGTACCTAGTTTGTGACAATCTCCTTTACAGAATACTCAGTTTTGATTTATGCTGTCACTAATCAGTCTTTTACCAGATATTTCTGTTAACTGGATTACCCTAAATAAAAGTGCCAGAACTATACTAATCCTCTGAGATAAAGGTTTTGAAAACTTGTTCAACCTCTCATCATTGATTGAACAGTAGGTATCTGGCAGTTGATAATATATGCATTACTTGTGTTTAGTTCCAGCTCCATCTGTACTACGGCGGCAAAGGTCCATCTGACCTATCTAGTGCCGTCTGGATTTTGAAACAGTTAAATCTGTAAAATGGTGTGTTTGGTCTTAAATATAATTTGGCCGATCCTATTAGGCGCTAACAGTTTCTGGTAGCAGCAGATATGGTTCACACCTTGACTGGAGCATTCATTACAAGTAGTACTCAAACTATATTAAAACAAAATCCCCAATTCCAGTTTCCAGTGTCCCGATCATACTGGCGTGGCAAAGCAGAATTCGAAGGTGATTGCAGTATTAGCAGCTGCCGTTTTGAAGGTGTAAGTATTATTTGGGAGAAAATGATGTGGTTGTGAGTGCTGTGGTTTTGAACATCTCTTTAATATAATGCGTATGAGTAAGTAATAGAAGCATTGAATGGTTGAAGAAGAGGAGTTAAGTTTCTGGCTCATCAAAGTTGAAAGATCCTGAGATAATAACAACTGTTGTAACTTGTTTGCAGAGAGTTAGATGTGGAGTGTGAGGTAACATCAATTCCATCATTAGCAGTAGGGACAAGCTGTTGTGTTTGATTAATCTTGGTTGATATTAGTGGAACCTTATTGTTCAAATGGGTGAAGCTGAATTGATTTGTGTGATTTTTCACTAGTTGATAATTCACTTTCAAGTCCAGAATACTCTTGAGTAGTTGTAATATTTAAATTCTTTAGTAGGAGCAAACAAGAAGTTGTTTCGAAAGTTGTGCGAATGTGAAGCACATTGTAAAGGATGGTGACAGCTGCGAGGAGTGAGATTGTACTTCATAGAATTTTGCCCTGGGATTGGATGGTTGGTATGCTTTGTACTGCCATTGGCTAGTGGGTTTTTCAGTGTTGCACAGTGATTTGATACTATCTATTTGAGTACTGGCTTTGGATTTGGCAAGGAATCACAAGAAATGAATAGCTTTCATTTGATTGGTAAACTAAAATTGACATATACGGAACAATAGCAAAACATTTGTGTTTGTGTGAAAAAGTTTGCAGAATAAATTGCCATCATTCAATATTTTAAGGATTTTAAGAAATTGGTAAAAGGAGATGTCACTGTTCCTGTACGTAAAGGTGAGAGGCACCTCCTGAGAGTATTCTTGCATAAATTATGACTACGGAACATGGTTTAAATTCATGTCCATGGCTTCTGCAGTAGAAAAGGATTAAGGAAAATGAGAGTGATTTCAGTTTTCCTAGGTATGGGACATTTAATACCAGAACCTAGATCATTTAAAAGGGAAAATTGCATGAAATGAAGCCACAATCTCGACCCATGCAGTATGAGGCTTTTCATGCTTTGGAGAATGTAGCTCAAGAAAAAGAAAAAGAGAAATATCAGAGAAGGACAGGGAGAGCAATTAAAAAATATGCAAATGCTCATTTGGGTGAAGAACAGTGCTAATGGACAAAGGGCATTATAGAAGGATTATATCCGGTCCTTACATTAGAGGGTGTGAAGAAGAGTAAGGATGCTGCTAGACTAGAAGGAGATGAGTGAGATGCAGATTCGGAAAATGAGATATTTGAAGAGATGTTGTCTTTTCAATCACCAAATCCTATTAGTTGCTCTGACCCAGGAGAGTTAGGTTCTAGTGCCAGTCAGACCATAGCTAAAGCTCCAGTGGATCCAGACCCACTTACAATTGAACGACCTTTGCAAATTGCTCCACCAGTTGTGAGACAACCATTAGCTTTGGACCCCATTGAGAATATCCCCATTGCACCTCTGCAACTTCACCACCCTAAATTGAGAGAAGGCCAGAGGTTTTAACAACGCTTGTTGTTAGAAAAGTATTGACAACTGAAAGCTCACAGTTAGTTCTGTGGAGATCCCACAAAATGTGCGGCCTCTAGTAGTTGTGGGAAAGACGTTAGAATTTATGACTCCCTTAGCTTCTAATGACTTAAGTTTTGATGAAGAGGGATATTTACCAGCTTGTCTTGAAAAGGCTACCAGAGAGAAAAGAGCAGAAGAGTTGAAAAACCAAAAGAATTTGAGACAAGAAAATACAGAACATTGGATATTCCAAAAATTGAAAATCGAATCAAACAAGCTAATTAAAGGCTGTCTAGAGTTTGATGATTTGGATCAATACAGGATAAATTAGTTAATCTGCTTGTGTAAAGAGATTACTCAAAGGGCTGCTACAGACCAGGGCAAACTGGCAAGATTAGCAAAAAAGTATGATGTGGAACTTTCTAACAATGTGAATATGCATTGCAGCTATAGGGTTGATTTGGATGATCAAGCAACAGAAAACATAAGGATTACAGGAATGGTTTTGCACCTTATTGAATTTACGAAATGCATTCACAGATGGAAGGATGTGGAGAGAATGGAACTTAGATGGGCAGAGGACATGAAAAAAAGAGAAAGAGAGGAGAAACAGGATGAACTGAATGGGGATGAGGCAGCAGCATATCTTTCGAGATAAGTAGCTTGAGGGACTTAAGTACATGTGTCATGGAATAGAAGTAAATGTAAAGATGCTCTCCACACAAATGTAGAACAATCTCCTTTATTGAAGGTTAACAATAGGTAACTCCAGCTTCAACCTCCATCAGCTTCACAGCTCTAACTCCGTTGCTTTCAATCATAACAGTCTGAGTGCCTAGCAACAAGTGTACTTTACATTACAAAGAACTCTACACATCTTCCCCTTTATGCACATTATATCATTTAAAGGATAAAATAAATTCCTAAACAAGCAAAAACTAAGAACATACATTATTAAGAACTACAACATAAATATGCATAACAAAATCCTAGAATGAGAAATAAAGAACGTTAATCAGTCATCAGTATCTGAGGAGCAAAACGTGAAAGATAATATCATTAATCAGTCATCAGTGGTGGAGGAGCACAACACTTAGCAATATTACCAAAACTCCAAACTGTCCCGTCACCCAAAATGACAACACTCTTCTTTACACTTTTCACCTGAGGAGGTTTGGAAAACTTGCTGTCACCCTTAGTAACAACACCACCACGCTTTACTACCACCCAGTCACCAGACTTTATATTAGGAAACCTATTCCTTTCATGCACTTATAATGACTAGAAGCGACAGTTTGCTTTTCAGTGACATCCTTCTCAATTCTCTCACAATCCACCCACACACAATCTCTGTCCTTCAACCATTCAGGTAATTCTTTCAATCCTGGTTCACGCCTTTTAAGGGAAACAAAAGGTGACACTCCAGTTACAGAATGTGGTGTCACTCTGTAAGACCACATTAACTTCTTAAGCTCATCCGACCATGACAACCCAATGGATATTGAAAGTTGTATGTTGTCCATAATTAACTGGTTAGTCCTTTCCACCAAACCATTGGCTTGAGGCCTAAACATGGCAACTTTTTCATGCTTCACACCCATCCGTAAAAGATAATCTTGCATTTTCTTACAAACCAGTTGTGGTCCATTATACAAGTATTTTTCGGTATTCCTTCATTCATCAAAAGTCTATCAAGAAACTTGATAACTTTTTCCATAGCAATATTATCAGCTGTCGCAACAACAAACCATTTAGAATGGTAATCTACTAAAACCATCATAAACTTACAATTTGACCCCAGTCAGAAAATTGGTCCAAGATAATCTATTGCCACCCTTTCCCAGGGGCGAGCAGGACATTTTACACAAGCAAGAGGAGGTTGACGCACAACCTTGATTTTATCACTTGTGGCAGAAGCATGGCATTCCTTAACAGCTTCCTCAACATCCTTATCTAACTCAGGCCACCAGAATGACTGACAAACCCATCTTTTGGTCATGTTCTGCCCAGATGCCCTTCATGGGCAATATTGACCATTTGTGATCTAAGACCCTCTGGTGGTACTAATTTATTTCTTCTCTATAATTTCTCTTCACTGACAATCAACTCTGTCTCAATATTGGTAAATCCTTTAAAACGCAAGTCTTGAATGAGATCACCTCCCCAGCCTGCAGACACACCTTGCATAATTTTTGTAACAGTTCATCATTCCTCATAGCAACGTCCCATTCTTCCTTGTCAAAGCTTGTTCCTCATTATACTTTATCACACCAACTGCAACTTCAGATTCTTCCTCATATACTGTAATGGGCATTCTGGATAAAAAATCTGCCAATATATTTTTAAGACCCTACACATATTCAACTTTAAAATTATATTCAAGCACAGATAAAATCCACCTTGAAATTCTTGGAGTTACACTCCCCTCCAAACCCTTTCCTCCTTTAAATAAATGGACAAGTGGTTTATGATCATTCCGAAGCTTAAATGGCAAACCCCAAACAAAATATTTAAAGTGTTTAATCCCCCAGCAGCATGCCAGTGCCACTTTCTCTGTCACGCAGTATGATGATTTTTCTCCCTGTAATCTTCTGGACGCAAATCCTATGATCCTTTCCTCATAATCAATAACTTGAGACAAAATTCCCCCAAATCCAATCTCATAAGCATCTGTCATGATGAAAGTCTTTGCTTTAACATCAAAATGCCCAAGACAAGGTGCACACAAAATTTCATCTTTGATTCTCTTGAATGCTTCGTCACACCCCTCGCACCACACAAAATTCACACCAGTTTTCATTAATGCACGTAACGGGTCTACCATCTCAGTAAATCCTCTGACAATTTTCCAGTCCTAAAAAACTTTTTAGTTGATCCTTATTTGAAGGAGTGGGATCATTTTTATTTGCATCCACAATACTTTTCTTCGGTTTGATTCCCTTCTTGGATATCTCATGTCCTAGATCATTTACACTTTTGTCCCTTAACTTGCATTTCTCCCTCTTCACTGTCAATCCATGTTCATGCTTAAATTCAGGACTTCATTCATCACCTTGTCATGATGTTCATAATTTCTACCCACAATCAGCACATCATCTTGGAAGCGAAGAACATCTTTTATTCCCAAGAGAACCTCCTGCATCACTCTCTGAAATACCGCTGAGGCAGATGCCAGCCCAAATGACATTCTGCAGTAGCGAAATGCCCTCAGCGGTGTTATGAATGATGTGAGATGCCTAGACAGTTCGTTGATATCAATTTGGTGGTAGGCAGCAGACATATCAATTATGCTGAATACACTACCTCCACCGATTGCAGTCAACATTTCTGAAATATTAGGCAGGGGTTGTCGGTCCACCCTTATATTTTTGTGTAAGTCGCGCAAGTCAATTCACAAACACATTTTCTTCCCACCATCTTTTGGCGCGACAACAATGGGTGCCAACCATTCTGAAGCTTCTTTTGGCTCAATTATATTCAATTTCAACAATTTATCAAGCTCTTCTTGCAGAGGACCTCTCATAAGACGTGGCGCAGTTCTTACTTTATGGACAACAGGTGTTGCATTCTTTTTAAGTATTATTTTGTGAGAACATTTTTTAAGCTTCCCCAATTCTTTGGAAAAAACATCAGAATATTTTTCCATTGTCATTGAATGATGATTTTGAACATTGTGTACTTCGATAGATTTTACAGGTTCAGTGACATTAGGATTAAACATGATCCCTAAATCTTTTTGGTGACGCCATCCTAACAAGTTTGATCCTTGTTTGGTTAAATAAACACGTCCATACACTTTTTTACCTTCAAACTCGATTACCATTTATTTAAGACCTAGGATATCAATTGTCTTTCCCCCATAGCCTAACGCCTTGATATCAGGAGCATCCCAATCTTCAACATAACTTAATGCACCCCATGTTTTAAAATACATTACCTTGGACAACAATGCATAAAGACTACCAGAATCTATTAACATTCTCACTCCTTTTGTGTTTAAATTTATGATACAATGCGGTTTATCTAACCTATCTGTGCTTTCAGCAATAACATCCCATTACCAAGTTTGTTATTAGCTATGACCTTGCAAGAATCTACTTGAGAAATAACAATGTTATCTATGCAAGGTACAATTTCATGAATATCCTCGCAAGAATCATCAACTTCTTGCACAAAAGGCATTTTTGTCCTACATGCTTTAACAAGATGACCTCTTTTCCCACATGCTCTACAAATCACTTTCCTACCTAGACATTTGGTGCTGGAAGCTATGTGACCCGGTGCACCACACCAATAGCATCTAATGGGTTGTACTCCAAAATTAGGAAAAGGCTTACTGGGTTGAATAGACTCACTCCCTTTATCAGTATTCTTGCTTATAGGTTTATGTTGAGATTTGACAATTGATTTTATCACTTCGGTCTCTTCAACACACGCTTTTATCTCTGAACTCTTACACGCTACAACTTTAGATTCAGCATCTTTAACTGCAATAGAGTTAGTGCATTTATCCATCTCTTTGATCCACATATCAGTGTGTTCAAACCCTTTGGCTATTTGTATAGCTTCTTCTAGAGTAGAATTTTTTAAAAGTAGTTTTGCTCGCACCCTTTTATTGTTCGTACACCTTACAATCTGGTCATGTATGAGTGAATCTGCCAATTTTTCAAACTGACAAGTTAAAGACAAACCTCTTAACGCAGCTACATAAGTAGCAATATCTTCATCTTCCTTCTCGACTCTACAGAAAAATTTATGCCTTTCAAGAACTACATTTAACTTAGTAGTAAACCTTGATTCTAACATCTGCAAGCTCATATCATATACATCACCAACTCCAAGTGAAACTTCAGGAAGGTTTTCGAATAAGCGACGTCCCTCTACTCCTAAGTTATGTAAATGTATGGCTTGCTTACATACAGGGCCATATTTATCTGCACCTGTAGCTAAAATATATGTTAAAAATAATTTCTTTCACTCCTTTCACAGGATTACTGGCTCCCCAGGTGTTGGAAGAAAAGAAGGTGGTGCAGTTAATCCCTGATCACCCATTAAGACAACAAAGTTATCAAAATCCCGACTGAAATCCCAATACCATACAAATATACAATACTTTATCAAACACAATAAATACAAATAAAAACCTTGTTAAGTTGTTCCTCATATTTTTTCTTTCCAAATAGGATGAATCCAGCTTCTTTTTTCAGCAGTTCTCCAACGTCGATAATTTCATGGAAATGAGATCGAGTTCAGTCTCTGAGTTCAGGCTTATCCCCTTAAAGAACAACGTAATGTCAATCTTGTAATATGAAAGTTATCCCAAAGTCTCAAGATGGCCGCCTCGCTGCGTTGTGTACGCCTGATTTCTAAAGGAAATTGCCTTCTGAACAATGTAACTCCAACTGCATGCACGAAGAACGTCGGGATGGCAAGCTCAATTGCGGTGTGCTGTAAGATGTTGGAACCTTTAGCTTAACCTCGCTCACAAGAAACGCGTCCTCCAAACTGCGGTAAGATTCTAAACTTCCTTGTATTTTTTGTATTCTAGTTCAACGATGAGTACAACTTGTATAATGGTGATATATTCACGGAGCAAGGTCTTTCCTTATGCAAGTCCCCGATACCCGCACATATAAAGATCCAAAGCAATGTCTTCCGGAATTCAAAATATTCACTTTATGCGAACGTGCAAGTCTCAGTAACACCTCGTGATCAAAAAAGCATTTAACTAGTCCTCGATCACCGCACATGTAACGATCCAAAGGAAAACAACCCTTGTACCTGTGTTTTATTGACTACAGCTCCGCCTTTGACCGCGTAAACAGAAATCTGCTGTGGCAAAAACTGGAGTGGCAAAAACTGGAGAGAATGAAAATTCCAGCGACACTACTGAACCAACTAATCCTCCTGCACAGCGATGCATGGGACCAGGTTAAACTAGGTACCGGCGACTTTTTAACTAAGAAAATTCCAACTAACACATGAGTAAAGCAAGGATGTGTGCTAGTGCCAACTTTATTTAATCTCTTTATGGCCGACCTATCTACCACACTAAATGAAAACAACTCACATGCGCCAAAACTGGTGGGCACTCAATTGTCTAACTTATTTTATGCTGATGACTTGGTGCTAATCAGCCGGACTCCGCTCGGCCTACAGCGGCTCCTCAACATCACCGCACAACACTCCAAAACAAATAAACTCAGTATTAATTATTGTAAAACAAAAGTCATGCGCCTCAACTATCGCAAGAAGAAACCAACATTCAGTTGGAACCTGGATACAAATAAATTGGAAGTCACAAATAAATATTGTTCCTTGGGAGTGACTATTGATCATAGGGGGAGCTTCAAACCGCAATGTGAGGAGATAAAAAAGAGAGGCTTAATGATAGCTGTATCTCTAAGGAACCTGAAAAATAAGATCATCGGCCCAAGCTTCACCCCACTCCTAAAACTGGTACAAGCTAAACTGATACCATCCATTACATACGGTAGCGAAGCATTGAGAGGCAGAGATACCGGAACCTTAGAAGGAATAATTACAAGAGCAATGCGGATGATGTTTGGCCTCCCGAGATACACTTCTCCGGCGCAGATCCGACTCGAATTTGGGCAGGTTAAGGAAGAGCTTGCTCACAAGGGAGCATACCTTAAGACCTGGCACAAAATTAGCAGAGGGGAAGCAAACACCCTCAACGCACTCCTCTGGAAAGATCTACAAAGCAAAGACAACTGCCCAGCAAGACTCTTTTTAGAGGATGCAATTAAACAGCTGGGGCGAGTCAACTATGGGATCTGCAAGGGAGCCTGGCAGGTTTCAAAAAAGCTGTAAACAATACAGTTAGGAAAGAATCCCTCCTACAAGACAAAGCCTCACTAATGGAGAGAGCACATGGCTGGCTGACAGTACAAACCTACAATAACCTCACACCACAGGCATACCTTCTGACCAGCTTCACTAAAAAAACAAAAGAAACATTCCTAAAATTACGATTAGGAGTATTACCCTCAGCTGACCACATGGCCCCTTGGCTGCGGCCCCCAAAACCGGCAAACTGTCGCCTGTGTGGAACTCATGAGGAAAACATAGTACATCTCATTACCATCTGCAAAGAGCTGCAGCAAGATCGCAGGAACCTACTGAGACCCCTATTCTTAAAAAAAGGAATCAGGACGTGCAGACAAGCAACTCTGGCTTGCTTCAGAGGCGACGAAGTGCAAATGGCTAGCCGACTGGTAAAATACCTCGGAGCTGTAGAAAGCAGAATCAACACAAAGAAAGAAAAAACGGACAAGGACAGCACACCCACAATACTGTGAGTGCCAAAACATCAAGACAGCTCAGAGACTTAAACTGAATTAAAACACTGGCAGACTATAACTAAAAGTTACGAACATTCAGGGTAAATGCCAGCCAGTCTTCCAAAAAGGAATAGGCACTGCAATATCTAACTTTGTATAGAAATGAGGGCCAGGACTGACAAAAGAAACCCTCTCCGTAGAAGGACACGAGCACCTAACGGCAGACGGACACTCCGCTCTTTTTAACTTTTTTTTTAAAACTGCACTTTGTGACATAGCTTAAATCGAATAACTCCATCATCTATGCTGCTACAAATATTTTTAATACTTTCCTTTTTTACCGCTGATGGTTTTTGTAATGGTTTTTATTAACTGTACAATAAAGTATTACTTACTTACTCACCAAAGCAATATCTTCCGGAATTCAAAATATTCACTTTATGCAAACGTGCAAGTCTCAGTAACACCTTGCGATCAAAGAAGCATTTACCGTATTTTCCGGCGTATAAGACGACCCGGCGTATAAGACGACCCCCGACTTTGGCAGAAAAATTTTAGGTTTAGTGCTATACTCGCCGTATAAGACGACCCCCCACTTCCAGCGCAGCATAGCCATTCCGAGTATGTACCGGTATTTTGAACTTACCGTATTAGTCTAGTCCTCCTCCCTGTGGGTGAGCAGTAAGGCTTTATCAGTGGGCAGTGGCTACCTATAAGCGTTTATTTTACAAACTGAAAGACTGAACGCAAAGAAATTGGTTGTAGAAACAATCTTGCTTTACTCGGAAACATTTTATTTAAAACCATATCAAAAACTGTCACTTCTGAATAACGGCAAACATAAATAACGTAGTGCATGAAACAGTGCAAGTGCATTAAACGTTCCATAACTTCCCATAAATCCAAGCGATTTCTACAGGATTTATAACGTTCCCTTTAAAAACCTTCAAAATCCTCCTCTTCGTCATCTGATCTCATAAGTAAGTCTATGAGATCTTGTGGTACATCTGTAAGGCAGTCATCGTATGGATCTTGTACCAATTCCGTATCAGATGATGTGGTCTCTTCTTCGGCATCCTCTTCACCTTCCCACAGATAGTCGTCCTCCATACCATCTAATGAGTTCGATATGCCACACTTCTTGAAAGACTTTATGACTGTTTCTGCATCGATGTCGTTCCAGGCCTTTATGACAAAGTTGCACAAAACATCCAACTGTGGCGCACGCATGTTTCCTCCTTTTGTGAATGTTTTTTCACCGCTAACCATCCACTCATTCCACTGTTCTCGGATGCGATCTTTAAATGGCTTGTTTAGGCACACATCCAGTGGCTGCACCAACGATGTCAGTCCTCCAGGTATAACAGCAGCATCCGTTTTCAGTCTTGCCAGCCTTTGCTTGGTGCTGGGGGTTAAATGAGCCCTGAACATATCCCACACCAGTAGACTACGCCTTTGTAGAAGTCCACCTGGTCGCCTGCTCCATACGTTATCAAGCCATAGCTTTACCCCTTCTTCATCCATCCATCCTTTCTCATTAACATGCACAAAACAACCAGCAGGAAACTTGAGTTTCGGTATTGTTTTCCTTTTAAAAATAACCATTGGCCTCAGTTTGCCACCATCAGCTGTGCATGCAAGTACCACAGTGAAACTGGACTTCTCATGTCCTGTTGTTTTTATTAAAATTGTCTTTTCGCCTTTTTGATGGACAGTTTTGTTGGCGATCATATCAAAATTCATCGGAGTTTCATCCATGTTTCCGATGCTACTTAGCGCATACACATGTTCATTGCGCAGCCTAATGACGTAGCGATGGAAGCTATGCATTTTGGCATCAAGATCCGCTGGTAATTTCTGGGCAATTTTTGTCTTTTGCCGCAATACCAGATTATGCCTTCCCAAGAATCTGGTACACCAGGACACAGTGGCCTTAAATCTGTGGCTGAGATCGGGATTAGATTTGGCCCACTGAAGTGCAACCAAGCGGATTTTATTTCGGGTCACGACATACCCGCTTTGCCGATGCTCGGCCACCATGTCTGCTACATGCTTTTCCAGTTCTGGCCAATGTGGGGTGCCTCTTCTTAGTGCACACTTGCCCCTTGGCATACTCCGCAATGCTTGCTCATTTGCTCTCCAGGCCCGAACCATCTTCTCTGTCACTCCATATTGCCTAGCAGCAGCACAGTTATTATGTTCCGTGGCAAAAGCCACAACTTTGAGTTTGTAGCTGGCTTCATATTTTCTTCTCCTTGCCACTGCTGGAGCCTTGCTGAGTTCTAGACTGCCAGCCATTTGCTCTGGATGCGCTGCTGGAGCCTTGCCGGGTTCTTCGCTGTCTGCCATTTGCACGGAATGTGCTGCTGGAGCCTTGCCGGGTTCTTGACTGTCAGCCATTTGCACTCGATGTACGGTACTGGTGCTGTACAGAATGGACAGGTGCAGAGACTGTCTTCAACACCACACGTACGGTACGGCAAATACGCTATCTGGTCACGAGACTGTTTTTCCTCTTAGCAACAACCAGCCAATCACGGCAAGTGCTCTACTGCCTTCGGGAACATTCGAGAACATTGTACAGTCCCCTTTCTATGCCACGCCCATGCCAAGGGGAGAGGTGAGCGTGCCAAAACGTGCCAAACGTGCCAAACGTATCAACACACTGGGCGCTGCCATCTTCGGCGTTGGCTGCCCATTACCATGTACCGTGTTTCGGACGTCCTGCTGCCTCGTCCTGCTGCCTCGTCTGCCTGGGGATGTGCAAGCGGTTGGAGGCGCGTGTACAGCGGCAGCGGCAGTCGAGGTAAGACTCATGGCGCCATTTGCTCGCTTGTGAAGCGGTTTGACACCTTCGAGTGAAGTCCTTGCTATGAAAAAAACGCTCGCTTTCGATACTTCATGGCGCGGGGCCTGGGTGTGGACGTTGCCAGGGTCGGTGGCTGTATTTTTTGACATAAGGTGTGTTGTTTCTTGTTATTTCCTATTGTGAAGCGGTCTGACACCTTCGAGTGAAGTCCTCGCTATGACAAAAACACGCTCGCTTTCGATACTTGCACAATTCATGGCGCGGGGCCTGGGTGTGGACGTTGCCAGGGTCGGTGGCTGTATTTTTGGACGTTGCCAGGGTCGGTGGCTGTATTTTTTAACATAAGGTGTGTTGTTTCTTGTTATTTCGTATTGTGAAGCGGTCTGACACCTTCGAGTGAAGTCCTCGCTATGAAAAAGCGCATGAAAAAATACCATAAAATTTTGTACCCGGCGTATAAGACGACCCCCGACTTTCCAGAAAATTTTAAGGGGTTAAAAGGTCGTCTTATACGCCGGAAAATACGGTAAGTAGTCCTTGATCACCGCACATGTAACAATCCAAAAATATTCACTTTATGCAAACATGCAAGTCTCAGTAACACCTCGTGATTAAAGAAGCATTTAACTAGTCCTCGATAACCGCACATGTAACGATCCAAAGCAATATCTTCCGGAATTGAAAATAATCACTTTATGCAAACGTGCAACTCTCTGTAACACCTTGGGATCCAAGTAGCATTTAAATCCTCCAATACCACCATTTGTTGGTAAGATGAAGCGACAGTAGGAATCTTGAATTCAAACAAGGCGTTCATATATTCAGTTATAAATATGATGCAGAAGAGGCTGTCAGCATTAATCAATCCTGTGTAACAAAGTCGTTGGCATCAAACTGTCACAACATCAATGCTGCAGCCATAAAAAATGTCAATGTAACAATAGTAATCTTCTAAACCAGGAACTCTCAGTCTCACAACTCGTAGCTTGAACACTTCTCAGTCAATTGTAAACACATTTTAATCACATTACTCACAATGTGGAGGATGATATTCTGTCATAAATATTGATATTCCAAGGGTGGAGGTACAACAACAATCTGCCCCTTGCGCAGAAAATCTTCTAGTTTCCCTCGTCGCCAATGTAAAGATGCTTTCCACACATATGTAAAATAATCTTCTTTATTGAAGGTTAACAACAGGTAACTCCAGCTTCATCCTCCATCAGCATCACAGCTCTAACTCCCTTGCTTTCAATCATAACATTCTGAGTCCCTAGCAACAAGTGTACATTCCATTACATAGAACTCTACACTAACCTGACTCTGTGGGAGCCAATCTGAGTCCTCTGTGTTGAGGTGTGGTGCACAAGCAGTGGGTGTAGGTGTGGTCAAGGGCTCGAGTTGGGCTGAGGCAGCAGCAATAGTGCACCTTCCTGAGGTGAGGGAGGCAGGTCTTGAGAAGTCCGTAGCTCTGGGCACCTTCCTACCATCTCGCCATTCTACAGCTCGTCAAACATCGCACATTGGATCTCTGGTGTGCCCCCAAGCTGTTGGACGAGCCACTGTTCACTGTGCGTCTTGCAGCTGTGCAGCCGAGTAGTTGAGCAGGGGGAGTAGAAGAAGACCCCTAATATGGAGCAGCTCACAAGCAGATTGGGCTCACTCCCAGAAGGAGAAAGGGGCCAGTTGTGAGCACCATAAGGTTGTGAAGTGCGAGCGAAGGTAAGGCCACAGGGCTGTGGCACATAACTGGTAGGTGCAAATTAGGCGGCATTAGGCCAGTGTGGCTTGTGCCTTACCGACTTAGGGTCGGACATCAGTTTTGCTCATCCCACTTCATCAAGCACTGCAAAGCAGTAGGGTTTGTGTAGCCCTCCAAATATTACCTGCTTCAGCAATAAATATCTTCACAACACCTCTGCAACCACTGTCTGTGCAAACTTTGCAATGCCAGCAGCCCTTTACCTTTACACCCATCATCCAATCCTTGCCTGGTAGGCCCGAGGGCAGATGACTGTCCCCTGCTTGGAGCATTGCTAAGAAGGCAACACAAGCTGAAAAATTAGAAGCAGGCAAACCTGGTCAATGCAGCAACACATTGCGCCACAAAAATCTCTGTGACGGGCTGTAGCCCTAGGAGGCCAGGAGACCCAGCCCCCTGACTGGTTGGTGGGTGTGGGCACAGCAGTAGAGTCGTCACCCTGGGGTTGAGCTCGAGTGCCGCAGAGACGACTGGGCCACATCTTGATGTGGCTTGCTGCACTCTGGGGCTTCTCCACCCTACACGTTCCTTCAGAGCATTCTTTCCTGCATCAATTGTCGCAGACTCAATGGTGCAGCCACCCTACTGCTGCCACAGCAACTGTCATCAACGAAGCTCTCTCCACAGTAATTAACCACAAGAATATCTAAAAAACAGCCCCGAAACATTAAATGTTATATTCATCATCATCAAAATCTTTATTCGGTCTTGCGAGCAAAAGACCACAGAAGTACATAAGAAATTTTGCACATTACTGTGAACACACATTAATATTTGGATGATACAAATGTAGAATTATTTAAAATACTGGTAAAGACATACAGTGTGTGAAACAAGACACAAGATCAGTTAGTTAAGAGTCCAGGGTGACATGAAATTGAGACCATGCAATTACATAAAAATATTGCACACGAAAAACATCAGGCATCAAAAGTTTTAAAAGAACCTAGGGAATAAACACAGATTCTGAATAAAGTGCTCTGTTATGGACTAAGGGGTGAGGACGTGGTTATAGCTCCAAGAACCAAGCACGGAGAATGGACAGAGGGCAAAGACCTTAAAAGGATCCGCCATGGGCTCATTCTACCCCCTGTTAATGAGAAAACCCCACTCATCTACCAATATTGGTGTACTTTGCCAAGCTACCCATAAAATATTCTGTCAGATTAATCCAGTATAGTTTGTCTGGTTCTCAGTGCAGCTTTCAAGAAAGCACATACGTGGAAAACAATTTTGGGGGAACTGAGAGATTGTAAGTGAAGGAGTGCAGGACTGCAGTGATGAAGACCTAACCTCCTTACTAAGGTAATAAGAAGGTGTTGACATGCTAATCTGTGCAAATTGCAGAAAAACATAAAATGCAACAACTATTGGCCGGAGTTGTTTGTCACACGGGCACAGAAAGACCATACTTCCCTCTGAATCTAAATAATGTTGAAAAGATAAAGACCAGTAGATTGAGCCAGCTCTAAAGCGAAAAAATATAGATTGCTCCCATCTGGTCAGCTCCAAGGCCAAATACTGCGGAGGCTCAATGTTATAAAAAAGACTGTAATATTGCTGCACCAGGGGTTTGGATAGCTCGGTTTTCATCCTGATTTTTACACGATGAGCCTTGAATTATAATTTCACCCCAGACTTGGCATTATTGGGGATACGCTTAGGTTCAGTGTACCACCAGGGTATGCCAAGGGAGCCGAAAGTTTCACGTAAATAGCTCAGCTAAGGTATGGCAGAAGCGTTATCCAACTTCATACAGTTGGAAATAATGTCCTTACAAAGTTTAGCGTCTGCATTCAACCAGATGCTAACACATAGCAGGAGCGGGGCCATCTGGATCGTATCCCCAATAAAACCCTGGTTTAGCTCCAGGTGCTGTGTGAAGGTAGGGGTAGATGGGGGTGCACTAAATACACTTGCGGAGGAAACAGTTGTCCTCTGCCTCATTTGCTTAAACCCCATACTCCCGCTCCGTGAATGGCCACACCAATGCATTGGGAATTGAACACTTTCAGAGGAGGTGTCAACGTCCTTCTAATTTGCAGTCTGCTGAAGTTACTAACTATCCCTGTGCATTTACTTAACTTAGAACAGACCAGAGCACAGTGGGGATTCCAAGACCCAGAGGAACTAAAGTTTAGACCGAGGTAACAAAACGTCTTGACGGATGTCAAAACATGGCTTTAAATACTCATTTTGTTAGTTCTTAGTTTTCCTGGGACACAAGACATAATATGCGATTTGGAGTAATTAGTGCTAATGTTCAAATTGTGCATAAAAGAAACAAAACACTCCACCTGGTGTCTCAGGGCTTTTGGGGTGAGGGCCAACAAAACAGCGGAGTCCACATATAACAAAGGGGGAACTGGGCAGTTCGCTATTCTAGGAATGTCAATGTGGGAGGAGACTAGATGGACTGTTAAACCATTGATGTATAAAATAAATAATAACAGTGCCAATATGCAGGCTGGCCTTAACCTGCTCCTTAACTGGAATTTGAAAGACAGTTTCCTGAGTGAGGTTAAACATATCAGAGCGGTGAGGTCCGAGCGTAAACATATAACAAGTTACCCGCAATTCAGCCACTTCTTCTGCCCCTAATACCAACAAGTGTATCAGTGCCATTCTTACGGACAGACTGTTTGCCCCACCCTGTATAGCTGGAGGCCTATTGCAGGAAGTAAAAATGGTTGGTAAGACACAGTCTTTTGCATGCAAACTCCCAAATTACATTGCTACCAAAGGCTTCGCCAGGCACCATTGCTACATCACTGCCATCGTAGCTCTAACCGAGTCTTCCCCCCAAAAAATTCCCTGAAGAATACTATGGAACTCAGCATGGAGATACATCCTGCACCCCAAAATTGTGAACTCTTAAATAGTAATGACATTACCATACCTTAAGTGGAAATTCCCTGGCAATTAAACATTGCAACAAATCCTCCAGTAACCCTCTATAATCTAATGACTTCCATCAGTAGCACCTAGCCTGTACAATTATCAAAGCGCAAGAGGAAGCGGCTCTGGAAACTCAACAAAAAACAGGATAAGAATCCAGAGAGCCGCGAGACAGGTAGTGATGATTGAAGATTTTTTTTTACTCTGTCAAATAAGAATCCCCTGCAGGGCGAATTACTGCAGTTAATGCACACATTTTGGAATCAGCTCTCAAAGCCTCCTTTCAGGATCAAAGCACTCTGTTATTCCCAGGAAAATCCATCAGTGTACAAACTGCCACAAATTCATGCACTTAATGCTTAACCATAACAAACTTGCACCCTTTAGCAGTGCAAGAGGCACAATCAGCCTCAGTTGCTGCTTATTCTCCATCAAGAAATGAAGAAAATGTGTCTCACCAGGCCCTTGGCTCTTCAGCATCTTTGAGTCAGATTAGCAACACTGGCAGTTTAAGTAACAAATTTAACACAGGTATCAAAACACAGTCATTCAGACACCCCTGGCGTACACCTCAGACCAGAGACAAAAGGTTAGGAGACTCTGATATAATAGCCATCCAGCATAACGTGGGCACTACCCATGCCACAGGGCATGTCTTCTGAACTGTAATATTGAGCAGCAAACTCTCAAATCAACATAACTCTATCCCAACAGCTAACCCGAGCACTCAATCCTCAGAATTGGTCAACCGCTTCAAAGCAAGCAAAACTACAGCAATAATTACAGAACAGCTGACCCTTTCAATGCCCAACAGTGTCATATTCCAACGTAGTTGGGCACACAGCACACCAATTGACTAATAGTGTCCCTTATCTTACAGCTGGATCAAATCCAGGATCTGATAAACATAATACTTATACACACGGACCACCCGCAACCTCGACTCCTGCCATCACCGTCTCATTAAGTAATAATACACCTCAAGACACTTTCGCTCTAATGACAATTTGGCAATCAGAATATTTATCATAAGCCAACAGCGACATTTTGAATTGAGGCAGCCAAGTACCGTCTGGTGTGGGGGTGTAGTGGTGGGGTGGGGAGCCGATGGGAGGGGGGAAACAGACAACAATATACACTAAAAATAAAATACAAAGAACTTCCTGCCACCCAATGCTCTTTTCTGTGTCCTCGCTTCCGCAGGATCTGGATGTGGCCTCCTTCCTCCCGGCGCTCTCCTTGGCTTGGGCGGGAAGGGAAGTACTTCTGCCCTAGAATGCGAAACAAGTTGCATATTGGCTGGAGCAGGCTAACCAAGCATTCATTTTGAGTATGGGGGCCTGCAGCTGCAAACCATTGGCTGTTTCTTAGCTCTGGGATTGCAGGCTTTAAAGTACGCATGTAAGATTGTTTGGCTGTACTGGCGGTGGGCTCAATTACTAGTGCAATGTCACTGATCAGCCCTGCCCCTGCCATCGCGCTGAGCCTTGGACATATTAATGAAACAGTATTTAATACCATTTTATTAATGTGTGTGCTTGCTACACTCACAGTAGGCAGGGTGATGCTCCTCCGCCATAATGGAGGAGCCCTGCCTGAGGAAGCAATGGCAGTGACATGGTCAACCCAATCTGCAGTCAACACAATCTGTGAAAACCACAAGATACTAGAAGAATGGAGACTTCTCATTACCCTCCCAAATAGGCTGTGGTATACAACTGCTTACTTAAAGCGAGAGCACGATCAAGATCTCAGCCTGCTCCCATTTACCGTATTTTCCGGCGTATAAGACGACCTTTTAACCCCTTAAAATTTTCTGGAAAGTCGGGGGTCGTCTTATACGCCGGGTACAACATTTTATGGTATTTTTTCATGCGCTTTTTCATAGCGAGGACTTCACTCGAAGGTGTCAGACCGCTTCACAATACGAAATAACAAGAAACAACACACCTTATGTTAAAAAATACAGCCACCGACCCTGGCAACGTCCAAAAATACAGCCACCGACCCTGGCAACGTCCACACCCAGGCCCCGCGCCATGAATTGTGCAAGTATCGAAAGCGAGCGTGTTTTTGTCATAGCGAGGACTTCACTCGAAGGTGTCAGACCGCTTCACAATAGGAAATAACAAGAAACAACACACCTTATGTCAAAAAATACAGCCACCGACCCTGGCAACGTCCACACCCAGGCCCCGTGCCATGAAGTATCGAAAGCGAGCGTTTTTTTCATAGCAAGGACTTCACTCGAAGGTGTCAAACCGCTTCACAAGCGAGCAAATGGCGCCATGAGTCTTACCTCGACTGCCGCTGCCGCTGTACACACGCCTCCAACCGCTTGCACATCCCCAGGCAGACGAGGCAGCAGGACGAGGCAGCAGGACGTCCGAAACACGGTACATGGTAATGGGCAGCCAACGCGGAAGATGGCAGCGCCCAGTGTGTTGATACGTTTGGCACGTTTGGCACGTTTTGGCACGCTCACCTCTCCCCTTGGCATGGGCGTGGCATAGAAAGGGGACTGTACAATGTTCCCGAATGTTCCCGAAGGCAGTAGAGCACTTGCCGTGATTGGCTGGTTGTTGCTAAGAGGAAAAACAGTCTCGTGACCAGATAGCGTATTTGCCGTACCGTACGTGTGGTGTTGAAGACAGTCTCTGCACCTGTCCATTCTGTACAGCACCAGTACCGTACATCGAGTGCAAATGGCTGACAGTCAAGAACCCGGCAAGGCTCCAGCAGCACATTCCGTGCAAATGGCAGACAGCGAAGAACCCGGCAAGGCTCCAGCAGCGCATCCAGAGCAAATGGCTGGCAGTCTAGAACTCAGCAAGGCTCCAGCAGTGGCAAGGAGAAGAAAATATGAAGCCAGCTACAAACTCAAAGTTGTGGCTTTTGCCACGGAACATAATAACTGTGCTGCTGCTAGGCAATATGGAGTGACAGAGAAGATGGTTCGGGCCTGGAGAGCAAATGAGCAAGCATTGCGGAGTATGCCAAGGGGCAAGTGTGCACTAAGAAGAGGCACCCCACATTGGCCAGAACTGGAAAAGCATGTAGCAGACATGGTGGCCGAGCATCGGCAAAGCGGGTATGTCGTGACCCGAAATAAAATCCGCTTGGTTGCACTTCAGTGGGCCAAATCTAATCCCGATCTCAGCCACAGATTAAAGGCCACTGTGTCCTGGTGTACCAGATTCTTGGGAAGGCATAATCTGGTATTGCGGCAAAAGACAAAAATTGCCCAGAAATTACCAGCGGATCTTGATGCCAAAATGCATAGCTTCCATCGCTACGTCATTAGGCTGCGCAATGAACATGTGTATGCGCTAAGTAGCATCGGAAACATGGATGAAACTCCGATGAATTTTGATATGATCGCCAACAAAACTGTCCATCAAAAAGGCGAAAAGACAATTTTAATAAAAACAACAGGACATGAGAAGTCCAGTTTCACTGTGGTACTTGCATGCACAGCTGATGGTGGCAAACTGAGGCCAATGGTTATTTTTAAAAGGAAAACAATGCCGAAACTCAAGTTTCCTGCTGGTTGTTTTGTGCATGTTAATGAGAAAGGATGGATGGATGAAGAAGGGGTAAAGCTATGGCTTGATAACGTATGGAGCAGGCGACCAGGTGGACTTCTACAAAGGCGTAGTCTACTGGTGTGGGATATGTTCAGGGCTCATTTAACTCCCAGCACCAAGCAAAGGCTGGCAAGACTGAAAACGGATGCTGCTGTTATACCTGGAGGACTGACATCGTTGGTGCAGCCACTGGATGTGTGCCTAAACAAGCCATTTAAAGATCGCATCCGAGAACAGTGGAATGAGTGGATGGTTAGCGGTGAAAAAACATTCACAAAAGGAGGAAACATGCGTGCGCCACAGTTGGATGTTTTGTGCAACTTTGTCATAAAGGCCTGGAACGACATCGATGCAGAAACAGTCATAAAGTCTTTCAAGAAGTGTGGCATATCGAACTCATTAGATGGTATGGAGGACGACTATCTGTGGGAAGGTGAAGAGGATGCCGAAGAAGAGACCACATCATCTGATACGGAATTGGTACAAGATCCATACGATGACTGCCTTACAGATGTACCACAAGATCTCATAGACTTACTTATGAGATCAGATGACGAAGAGGAGGATTTTGAAGGTTTTTAAAGGGAACGTTATAAATCCTGTAGAAATCGCTTGGATTTATGGGAAGTTATGGAACGTTTAATGCACTTGCACTGTTTCATGCACTACGTTATTTATGTTTGCCGTTATTCAGAAGTGACAGTTTTTGATATGGTTTTAAATAAAATGTTTCCGAGTAAAGCAAGATTGTTTCTACAACCAATTTCTTTGCGTTCAGTCTTTCAGTTTGTAAAATAAACGCTTATAGGTACCCACTGCCCACTGATAAAGCCTTACTGCTCACCCACAGGGAGGAGGACTAGACTAATACGGTAAGTTCAAAATACCGGTACATACTCGGAATGGCTATGCTGCGCTGGAAGTGGGGGGTCGTCTTATACGGCGAGTATAGCACTAAACCTAAAATTTTTCTGCCAAAGTCGGGGGTCGTCTTATACGCCGGGTCGTCTTATACGCCGGAAAATACGGTAATCAAGAAAGCACCCACAGACACCCGGGCACCGACCATTTTCAAAGAATATTGTCTCTCTCAAGAAAAGTGTCTGTCCCTCTTCAATCAGTTCACCTGCCAAACTTCAATCATCAATTGTCTCCGTGCATTACCAGGCAGGCAGACACTCACATTTGCCGAACCACCAGCTGAAAAATCTCAGGAGGACTGGAGCTGACTTGCTTCAACTCTAGCCACACCAAAATCAAACTGACTTGCATCCAAGGCTCACATTAGGTTTAAATCAAGCATTGAGAACAAGGCCGGAATTATGTCTCTAGTTTATTGGAATGTGGCAGGACTGAAAAATCTCCTAACAGACTCCGAAGCAATGTTTTTTTAACATCACATGATATAATATTTATTCAAGAATCCTACTGTGACACTTATAAACTGATAACAGGCAATTGTGAGTTTTTCTCCCCGCAAACAGATCTCATACAAAGGGCCAAGCAATGGCAGTGTTTTAATTTCCCTGTCAGCCAACTGGGACTTTGCTGCCACTGAGGACACCCACCGCTTGCTACAAAGACTTTTTATGCATCGAGATTACAAATTCTGACACAATCAAAGAGCAATTTATCCTTGTTAAATGTGTAAATTCATCCAGCATCCTCAGTCAAACACCAGAAGGTGAAGAAGCTGGAGCAGTTCAATTCAGACATCAGGCATAATTATGCCAATACCCATCTCATCTTGACGGGAAATTTCAATATAAATCTGCTTCATAAGTCCAATTGCAGCATTGCAGAAAAAACTGCAAACTCCTAGTGGCCAACTCCATCATAGGTTGCAATGCCAAAAGAGCTGACCCTACTGGACGTACGCTGTTACATACCCTTTGTCCCTGCGAGCCTTGAAAGGGCATTTTCTGGAAGATCAACCTTCTAACCCTATCAATTTCTCCTGGAAAAGAATAGCTGTGTTCAACTACATATTCTATTCAGTCACATTGTTTAACAGCATCACCTCTTATTCCATCTGTTTGCGGTGGGAAAATGATCACATGCCCCAGACTCTGTTCATAAACATCGCTATCAATGCCTACACTACACTAAATCTTATTAGTTCAAATAACTTGCATCAAAATTGGAAACGGGTTAAGTGGAGCTTGGAAGTTGCATTAAAGTACAACAACTAGAAAGAAATATTATTCAACCAAGACTGGTCCTCAATCTACACAATCAATAACTAGGATCTCCTTGTGCGAAGGTTACTCTCTACTCTTGCTAGTAGTAAATGAGCTAATTCATCAATAACATCTACTTCCTCAAAACCATGTTTCACACATGACCTAAGTAGCCAGAAAAGAACCCTGAGCAAGAAGCTGAAATCCCTCAGGTCATAGTTAAATCCCACCTTGCTTGCAGAAATTGACACCTTACGCAGTCAGAATAATAGACAAATCTTGCAAGCCAAACAAAAACATGAGGAGGTATTTCAGAGTGAACTCTTTCTGGCATGCCGAAATAAAAACTCAAAGGACTTCTGGAAGTTAATCAACCACCTAAATAGGGGATCAGAACAAATTATTATAAACGTGAGCAATATCACCTCAGAAAATTGGATCAAACATGTTACCACTCTCTACAAATGCAAAAGAAACAATTGATGGATAGAATGCAAAACAATGCAAACATTCACTCCCAGTCACAAGGATCTAGGCTTAATCCATCATTTTATTGCTCACGACACCACCCCAGTTTGGATCCACTCTGTACAAAGCCACAACAAAAGGGCCTAATTAACAGCTTAGCCTGAGCAAGCAAACTCAGGGCAACGGAGAACTGCAGCAACAGAAGTGCCACTTTGTCATTATGCGATAACTTTTTCTGCCATGAGAATAACAAACTTGATTCAGAAAAGCAGGGACAGCGGTGTCCCTGGCCCTAATGGCATCCCAGCATCAGTATACAAACAAGATGTTGAGTATTGGTCTGCTTTTCTGGAAAACTTGTTTAACATTGATATAATCACTGAATCCATCCCAACATCCTAGCAATGCTCGATCCGACACCCTATTTACAAAAAGGGGCCAGTTGGGCTCTCTGATAGGTATTGTCATATGGCACTCCGAAATGTTGAGGCTAAATAATTTGCTGCATTCCTGTTGGAGGACCTAGAACATGGGTTCCCGCAAACATTTGCCCAGGGCCCACAAAGTACGGTCTGTGGTGGGATGTATGCCGTTACAACGCATACTTTTACCACGCATGCCTTTACAACGCGGTATTTACAACGAAAACCTTTACAACGCATAGTGCTTTAGGGTGCTGGATAGTGAATAGTTTAATTTACTATTCCAACTCCAGTCCCCGTGGACACTAGGGAAGGTGTTGGATAGTAAATTAAACTTATTCCCTATCCTAGAGCGTCCCCCAGCGCAATGCGTTGTAATGGTTTGCGTTGTAAAAGTTGCGTCGTAAAGGCATTGCGTTGTAAAAGTTGCGTCGTAAAGATGTTTCTCCTGTGGTGTGTCATAGGGCCACACTGACGCCAGCAGGGTGAAGGTAGGGGGTCTAGGTGAGTCAGCAATTGTGTAAAGAGGTCTAAAAATGTTAAATAAACGGACAAGCATTTATTTGCAGGTTACTAAATGCTTGTTTTTCTAAATATTGGTGTTCAGAAACTAAACGATAGCTCGTGCTGCTGTTCACCAGGGGTGCGGCATGTAAAGGTCACAAGGGCCGCAAGCAGGCCCCAGGCTGTACTTTGAGTATCACTGCCCTAGAAGAATGGGTGAGCGAAAATAACCTGTTGTCTTTAAACTAAACTGGCTGTAGACCATTCTCAGGCACTATTGATAAACCTGTGACCATTTGGATGCTTGCAACAAAACCGATAAGAAAAAATAAGTTGCTCTACTGCTATTTTAAAGACTACAGCCAGGCTTTTGACCACTTTATTCGCCAACTACTTAGGTCTATGCTCGAAGCCTGGCAAATCCTGGACCCACTACTTCCCGGCATTTTGATGCTCTATGCTGACATATGGTCCAAAGTACAACTGGCATATAACACAGCAGTCTCTGATAAAATAAACATCACATAATGCGTCAAGCATGGGTGTGTACTAGTTCTGGCTCTTTTCAATCTGTTTAAGTGTGATTTGGTACCCACACTATACTCAGTAAATAGTCACATGTCAAAACAGGTAAACCATCACATTACCTCACTCCTCTATACAGATGACATCGTTCTTTTCAGCCAAACAAGGGGGCTCCAAAGATTGCCTGACTTCTTGTACATTCATAGTTCTTTAAAGGATATGGCAATACACTTTGGAAAAGCAAATATTGAGACCTTTGGCAGAAAAATCGCAGTGCATGGCAACTAAACACCATCACCTGACCATATCGACCAAATATACATATTTTGGGTGCTGGCTGTAGCTATTTAACATATCTTCATCCATTAAAACCAAAATGTGCCTCACTACAATTTCCCTTCCAAACCATCTTCACGAGCACACTCTTGAGGTATTGCTGAAAATAGATAATGCTAAATGTATTCAGAAACTGTCATATGGGACAGTTTGGCATCTTCTTGAATACTTCTCAGAGTGCAGTCTTCAGGCCACTGTTCAGAATCCTGTATAACACCTCCACAGCCCATATCAGGATGGAATTCAAGTTGTGCGACCAGCTTATGAATCAGAAGACCAGCATCCTAAAATACATGCACTCAACACACACTGCAAAACAAGGCTCCGAGAAATCTTATCTGGCTAGAACCATACACGAAAACAGCCTGGGTCCCCCAAATGCCTGGTCAAACGCTCTTATCGAGGCATTGGAGCAAAAAGGCACGGCAGCCATGTTGAAGCAAATTCTTTCACACCAGCAGTTTAAAGCAGATCTAAAAAAAAGAGGTACAAGTGGAATCTTTTGCATCTGACTAACTGAAACATGCTGATTTAGTCCATGCCAGATATGCTCTAAGAGGGGTCCAAACATACATTTCAGAACCATTCTTGTCATACTATAAAGTTACGTTTTGCCAACTTCAGATGGGTTGCTTCTCATCACTGGATTTACTGCCCTTTGGGTGCATGGACCGCCATTAAAATATGCCACCTATGAGGTCATCTCCAGGAATAATTAACACGCATGCTCTGTATATGTCCTGCCATCCTTAATGAATGCAGAAGATTATTCCGACATCTCTTGATCAAAATAGGGACACAGACAATACCAGCGGCCATCAAATTTGTTTTGAACAAAGCTCCCCCACAAGTTATTACCAACCGTATAACATTTCTGGAAAGAGCGAACAAAAAACAGTAAGGAATGAAACCACTGCCCTAAATTCCTTAGAGCCCTAGGCTCAGTATTAAAGCTTTAGACACAAATAATGTGGCCACATACCTGGCTTTTGATTGTCACCCCTACTTAGATCAAACAGGTGACCAGTCACTGGTCAGCTACCTAAAATCTCAAAGATAATAGAAAACACTAGACCACTCAGAAGGCATCATCGTCAAAGACTTTTACCTTTTTGCTCCTTGAGTAGGTCAATAGCGAATGTGCTTTAAGCCTGCGTGGTTGTGGGAATGCCGCTCTACTTTTAGCTATTTGAGCATACCTTTTGTCTTTGCACAGTTGTTGTCTTTAAAATCCAACCCACAGTGTAAATAAAAGGGCAGGCTGCTAGGAAAAGGGAATTCATATGTGGGTTCAACCATGATCACCATCAGACTTTGCCAACCCTTGACAAACCTTATCTATCTTGCCCTAACTGGAAATCATAGTTTGTTGCCAGCTTGTGCTATACTCTCTAAAGGATCCAAAGTGTATATTTAATACCTAAATGCCCTTCTTCCATTGTACCGTCCCTCTTTCTGAATTTTTGTTAAGAAGTGCGCAGAAACATTTTTACTGCCATATCGTGAAGTTGCACTGCTTATTATGATATGCGGTTAATTTCTCACTTTAAGAAGCTCAGTTTTCAACTGTTGAGAGCCAACTTTAATGTGTTATTATGAAGTTGCACTGATTATTATTGTCATGAGTCGCTTCCTGCATTCTCGTGTTCTAATAGGCTTCCAGACCCTCCCCTTCATGCATATTCTGACTTCCAGTCATTTGGATGCTATTTGCCAATTGCCATCCGTTCCCAATCCATGCCGGGTTTTGTGGAAGCGAGCCTGCTCATGCCTGAAACTTCATTACCTAGAATTCCCTTCTCACTGCTTCATCTCCACCCCTGTAGGCCAAGGATGGGTGGAGGATATCAGTTCACCTGCGGCTGGCTGCTGCTAGCCTGCTCACACCTAATGCATGGGATTACTTTGAGCTCTTTTAAGCCCCAGCTCCCTTCAGGCCAAGGTTGGTCATTGTTGTTGTGTATCGGTGAGACCGACCCTTGTTTCCAGTGTTTCCTGAGCTTTTGATATCCTTGCTCCAGTGTTTTCCTGAGCTTTCATTATTTGTTTATTCCTGAACTATAGCTATCCTTGTTCCGGAATTAGCACTGTTTGCAGTGCTACCTTGACTCCTGAGCGGTGGTAATTTCCATGTTCCGGAATTAGCACTGTTTGCAGTGCTACCTTGACTTCTGAAACTTTAGTAATTCTCTGTTCCTGAACCAGCACTGCCTGCATTGGTACCTTGACACCTGAGCTTTAGTAATTCTCTGTACTAGACCTACCTGCAGTGTTACCTTGACTCCTGAGCATTAGCTCAATTCTTGTTCCTGCCCCAGCAATGCTTTCAATGCTACTTTTGTTTTCTTGATTGCTGAACCTGCATTATTGTAGTATACACTTGTAGCCTCACCTTCTGTATATCCTTTTCCAGTCCCTTCCTTTCCTCCCATTTCCTTGGTTCCAGTTCCTAGTTTGGTGTCTTTCTATTCCTGCTGTCTTGCTTCTAATTACCTTGTATGTTTGTTAGTTGCTTTCTGCCAAGTGTGTCCTGTAATTTCCTTCCTGTGAGCAGATGGCCTGGCATATGCTGTCCACTATTCTAGTGGGCACCTGGCACCAGTCCAAACGACCCCTTATTGATGGTAGGTTTAAGACAACCTTATAGAAAGCTATCCTACTGGTAGCTGTGGAGAGCAGACTTCATACTAAGTCTTGAAGGAATGTAAAGCAGCTTGTTTTACTAGTCTATAATCTTGTGAATGACCACATGAAAGGAGAACCGCACCAGGTATATATATATACAATATATGTATTTATTCTAAACACACTCCTCTAGTCTCTTTATGAGGCTAGAGGCAAAAGTACATCAGTTAAACTTATTTAGCACACAGTCAATTAGCACAATATACGTTTAGCCCAACGGGCCTCAAAAATCATATACTAAGAAAGTGGTATAAGAACCATGACAGTCATAGATACAAGGCCTAGAGACTGTAGAACCCCTGGGGCTACCAGGAACCACCCAAGGTAGTGACACAGGGGACCCAAGGGGGACGAGTGCAGTGTCTAAACATAGACATGAATCACCATTTACTTCTATGGGGAAAGTCACGGTTGGAAAATTACAAAGGACGGACACTTGGAAGAGGACTTGGAGCAAACCCCTTTAGAGCTAGGCAGTTCTATAACACCCACGGGAGGACCGGAGTACTCAAGTTACCTCACCCAGGGAAGCCGGGTGCATAGGTGTCTTTTCGTGTTGGGTTTCGTTGTCGTTTTCTATGGCGAGCTGCTGAAAAGTGCTGCAGGCGACCAAGTGGAAAGTGTCCGTATGGATCCAAGCCTGGATAGGAGTCAAGAAGAACCTGAAAGCAGAGGAGACAGAGTCTGGGTCACTAGCCAGTGACCAGGAAGGTGAAGAGAAGATGCCAACCGATGTCAGGTGCCTGCAGGTGAAGAAGGTGAAGCTTGAATCTTCAGCCACGAGGCCCAGGAGGCATCAACAATGACCTAGAGCTGGATTCGAGTGCTGTGGTGTCTGATTCTGGATGGGACCCAGCCAGCCTTGGCAACAACAACCCATATAAAAAGCAGAGATTGGCCTCGGAGCAGACCAGCAAGGTCTGAGGGACTCACCCTTTGGAGGGGAGTCAGGGCATGTCTGGAGCAACCAGGAAAGCCCAAGAAACAGAAGAGTTAACTTCGTGGGGACCCACCAGTCGATGGACCAGGGATCATGAAGGAGCCTCGAGCGGGAATGCTAGAAGCGGGCTCAAGGGAACACTCGTGGAGTGTAGGCCCACAATTTTTGGTGTAAATAGTGCTCGGGCATGGACTACGAGTAGTCCAATGTACAACTTGAAGTAAGCTCGGTAAGTCGATGCACTTGCAAATGTGCACAGTGTCCAGGAGTTCTGGTCCCACGTCTTTCGTGATGGCTACAGGTCTCAGCTTTGCTGGAAACTCGTATCGGCCTCAGAGACGTCTGGAAGTTTGTGTCCCAAATCTGTCGGATCTGGCGGGAGTCTTGGAAATGCAGACCTGCAAGATGCTTCTTTGGTGCCTGTTTGAACAGGGGACTCACTCCTTGACCCCAAGGGAGATTCTTCCATCTTCTAGTCGAAATAGAATGTCGAAGGTCTAGGATATATGTAGCAGAGTTTCGTCCAGGGTATCTAAAGTCCTAAGGACTGGGTTCCTATACTTATACTAAGTTTAGGGGATGGACTTACTCTAGTGTCCCTGAAAACAAAAAAATGAAACCTCTCCCTATAGGTAAATTAATTAATGGTGGTACAACCTAAATAAAATATTACATTTTTTCTTTTTATGTTTTATTATTCAAAATCATTCTTTTTCATAAGCTTTGCATGTGTATTAATCGATAAAGCATTTCACATATCAGTAAATTATATGAAATCTTCCTTATTAAACATCCATCTAATAAAACAGCCCCACTACAACTTAACACGCACAAAATGACAATGAGACACCATAAATCACACACATACCAACCATGATATACCAAGACTTATAGACTAAAAATCACAACCAACACAACAATTTTTAAATCAACAAATGTCAATATGTACAATTTATAAGTAAATTCGGAAGTACAAGAGCCGAGACATGTTTCGGAGTGGGACTATATCCCAACTGTTCCTTCATCAGGGCGCAGGGGTAAGATACAAATAGTGGCCAGATATAATCCAATAATACTTTCTATATGTTAGAACGTAGTGTAAGGAACTTCTTGTCATAAATCAGTCAATTTTTAACACATAGTCTGTGGGAACAATGAAAAAGCACATATAAATATACATGTATAGCAGAGTACATTGTTAATTATTGGAGCTTAAGATAAGGACAAACAGAATGACATAGATGAAATAAAAAAGAAAAGAGAAAATGAAGGTGCAAATGAACAAGGGTGCAGTGAGGCAAGTTTATTAGTTTATAGAAGGACTCCAATAGAAGGTGTATGATGCCAACACGGGCACACGACCTAACATCACTAAAATACCTTAGTCCCCATAGTATACATAGGAGAGAAGTGCCCATCATCAGTGTAATAAAGGATGCTGGGGTGTGGGCCCAATGGGGGAGCAAGAGAGCCAGTGGCCAGATATAATCCAATAATACTTTCTATATGTTAGAACGTAGTGTAAGGAACTTCTTGTCATAAATCAGTCAATTTTTAACACATAGTCTGTGGGAACAATGAAAAAGCACATATAAATATACATGTATAGCAGAGTACATTGTTAATTATTGGAGCTTAAGATAAGGACAAACAGAATGACATAGATGAAATAAAAAAGAAAAGAGAAAATGAAGGTGCAAATGAACAAGGGTGCAGTGAGGCAAGTTTATTAGTTTATAGAAGGACTCCAATAGAAGGTGTATGATGCAAACACGGGCACACGACCTAACATCACTAAAATACCTTAGTCCCCATAGTATACATAGGAGAGAAGTGCCCATCATCAGTGTAATAAAGGATGCTGGGGTGTGGGCCCAATGGGGGAGCAAGAGAGCCAATAAAAAACCTTACATGATAGCTACGCGCACGTAAGAGCATAACCTTGAGCATATTATCATACACCAAAGAAATGTCCGGTAGGCTGTAGATGATAGCAGCACAAAAAAGAGACTAAAAATGAATATATTGGTCCATGCATATCTAAAACACAATTAAACACTTCATACTCGGCTTCCTAACCACACTAGCAATATAATATGGTATGCTTATATACTATAGATGCCATATAATGTAATCACTCTAGATAGTCATAACAAAAATACACTAGTGGCGCAGGGGAGTTAGGACACCGGGTTGATATGCGTGTGGCCTGGCCTAATAAAGAGTAATTTGGTATGGAAAAAAGGCTCCTAATGCTCAGGGTAAAATGGCTCGCATAGAGGCTGGATCTGTAGAACTGGACCCAATAGATGATCCTGTATACACAAATAAATAACAGAATCTAAGATCTCAGGTCCACTCCCTGGAAAAGGAAGATGGTAGGCAAAACGATAATTACATGTCAAACCAACGTGCCCTAAATACTTACACTGTTGGGTCACGTGAGCGAGAATCAGTGGTTTTAAACCTTTACGGGCGCCCAGGACTGGTCAAGGCCATAGCTAAGAATGAAGAGAGGACAAGGATCAGTACTTTATGGATCTAAGGTCCTGCAGTCGATTTAAGCGTTCTACCTGATAGTACCCAGCATAGCGGTCATACCTCCAAGGTTGTAAAAGTCGAATGAAGTGAGAAAATAGTGGACAACAGATTGTAGGCGTCCCAGATGATAACTGATCAACGCTAAAAATAGAACCAAATAATAAACTTAGTTAGTCCAGTCACCCCGAGTCACCCCTAGTCTCCAGATAAAATAGCCTCAAAATACCAACATACAGCGTAGCGTACATACCATCCACATTGGATAAGGCAAAAATAACAAGTGGAGTCACAACGTCCGACATGAGCCACAGCTTCTGAAGAATGCCATAGTAATCTCCCTCATGTACCGAGTAAATATATACTCGCTGGGAAACGTAACACCTGAACTCTATTAAAAGAAGCATGACCCGTATATCGCACGCTAGCCTAATGTGCCAATTTAGGCGCAATATTGGAAGTAATTCACGGCTCCAAATTGGCCGCCTTTATGGAATGTGCATAGATCTCTATTGAAAGGTGGTTACGGGTAGTTTGACTGTAAAAACAGAGGCAACCAGAATAACTGCGTAACTCTGCACTTTGTCAGTCCCAAAAAATTAAAAACCTGCATGAAACCAACATGTGAGGATAAACTTGGAATAAATATGGAGTGTCAAGATGGAAATATATAGCACACCCCTGCTGGAACCTGTGAGGTACCGCCTGCAAATAGAATCACTGTACTAAAGAAAGGCCCACCTAAAAACTCCAGATCGGTTAAAGAGGCCACATCGCAAAGCCCAATAATATTTAATACCTGCGGGCACTGCTCAGCATATTGAAGAACGGCCAGTGCCCAAGTAGTGCTGGTATCTAGATGGAAATATAAGGCCAATATCTGGCTGAAAAAGAGCATTGTGAAGAATAATAAATGAAAAATAACAAAATAAAGAAACTATACAATTAGAAAAATAACAAACAAATTCACTAAGTACTAGCAAGGAACTTCCAAACTCCAGGGGCTTAACAATGTAACACTAAGAAGAGAAATGGTGTCCAATCAAGACAGTGGGCCCCATGACAATACAGGAACCATATTTACTTATATACTACACTTTCAGAGAACCGTGAAATCGGTCTGACCATGAGTTCAAACTCGGGGTTATAGTAAGGCATTATGCCAAGGCACGTGTTCATTAAGCCCTGTGACGGCTGTCTGTAGAGTGTACATCCAGTACAATTCTCTCTTACCTCTCAGACCATTGATGTTATGCCAATAATCGACCCGAGGAGCCCCTCTACTTTTATTCCTGAGAGCAGATTTGTGCTCGCTGAGCCTTGTTCCAAATTCTCCGCTAGTCTCACCTACGTAGCCCTTGGGACATGGGCACAGGATAAAATAAACAACGCTGGCAGATCAACAGTTAGTCATTTCTTTAAAATGGACATTTCTTTTTCCCCATTGGAGTTCAGTAGATACTATAGCTGAACTGCAGGCATGGCAATTGCCACATCTGTGGGTGCCACTAACTGGTCGACCACTCGTAATGGATTTCTGAACGAATGGTCTGGTGGAGTCAAACTTAGATCTAACCAGTAGGTTTTGGAGGTTCTTAAGTCTACGAAATGCAAACACCGGTTTAGGCATAGAATTAGTTTGATCTCCAGAATTGAGAATGTGCCATTGTGAGCATTTTACTTGGCGCAATTGGTTGTAAAATTAGAGTGTTGTGTAATACACACCAATTTAGTGTCTTCTTTAGTCTGTTTTTCTTGAAGTAATGCCTCCCTGTTATAGTATTTAGCCCTCTTATAGGACTCTCGGATTAATCTATGGGGGTATCCCCGGTCCAAGAGTTTATTTCTGAGTTGTTCAGCATGTGTCTCAAAATTTCTAATGTTGGAGCAATTCCTCCGCAGCCTTGAAAACTGACTGAATGGTATAGCTGAATTTTTGGCTGCAGGGTGGAAACATTGATACTGAAGCGGAGTATTTCTTGCAGTGGGTTTAGTATATAGAGATATTTCAATAAAGCCCTCCACCTCTTACATCCAGATTTAAAAAAATTCAATCCTTTCCTTATTTGTATTGGGACTGAATTTGAGATGGAGGTCACACAAATTTAGCCAAAGAGTAAATTCAATCAATTGTTCTTCCGGGCCGCTCCATATAAAGAAAATATCATCGATAAATCAATGCCAATGTTCGATATTTTCAAAAAACTGCGAGATCTCGTTGACGATAAAACGTTCTTCGAATTCCCCCATGTAGATATTAGCAACATTCGGCATGCAAGCTGCACCCATTCTTACGCCCTAGATTTGTTTGAAGATGGATTTATTAAACTCAGAATAGTTTTCTTGCAGTACTGAACTCAAACATTCGAGAATAAACAACTTGTCATCCGCGCTGTTGTTTTTCTGGAGGGAATTTTTGACTGCTTCCAGGGCGCCCCTTTTGGGGATATTTGTATAAAGTGCCTTTATGTCCATGGACACTAAAATAACAGTATGGGTGTTGAACGCCAGTCCCTCGATCTTGTTGATGAGGTGACCTGTATCCTTAATGTATGCAGGAAGAACATTAACCAAAGGTCCTTTGCTGTATCCAATGTGGAAGGTATGTACGCTACGCTGTAGTTGGTTTTTTGAGGCTATTTCATCTTGTGACTAGGGTTGTTTAGGGGTGACTGGACTAACTAAGTGTATTCTTTGGGTCTATTTTTAGCTTTGATCAGTTATCATCTGGGACGCCTACAATCTGTTATCCACTATTTTCTCACTTCATTCGACTTTTACAACCTTGGAGGTATGTACGCTATCCTGGTGGCTATCGTGTAGAACACTTAAATCGATGGCAGATCCATAAAGTACTGATCCTTGTCCTCTCTTTTATTCATTATTAGCTATGGCCTTGACTGGTCCTGGGGGCGCGTAAAGGTTTAAAACCACTAACCCATGCTGACGTGACCCAACAGTGTAAGTTCTTAGGGCACGTTGGTTTGACATGTAATTATGGTTTTTCCTACCATCGTCCTTATGCAGGGAGGGGACCTGAGATCTCAGATTCTGTAATCTATTTGTTTATACAGAACCATCTTTTGGGTCCAGTTCTTCAGATCCAGCCTATATGTGAGCCACTGAGCATTAGGAGCCTTTTTTCCATACCAAGTAACTGGTACAGTTGGCAATTGTTATGCTTTAGGTCAGGCCACATGTATATCAGCCCGGTGTCCTAACTCCCCTGCGCCACTAGTGTGCGTTTTTTCTGACTATCTAGAGTGATTACATTATTTGGTATCTATAGTATAAGCATACCGTATTATATTGCTAGTGTGGTTAGGAAGCCGAGTATGAAGTCTTTAATTGTGTTTTAGATATGCATAGACCAACATATTCATTTTTGGTCTCTTTTTTGTGCTGCTATCATCTACAGCCTACCGGACATTTCTTTGGTTTATGACAATCTGCTCAAGGTTATGCTCTTACGAGCGCGTAGCTATCATGTAAAGTTTTTTATTGGCTCTCTTGCTCCCCCATTGGGCCACACCCCAGCATCCTTTGTTACACTGGTGATTGGCACTTCTCTCCTACGTAATATTGAAACTAAGGTATTTTAGTGATGTTAGGGCGTATGCCCGTGTTTGCATCATACGCCTTCTATTGGGTTCCTTCTATGAAATATTGAACTTGCCTCACTGCACCCTTGCTCCACTGAATTGTGAAATGCTTTATCAATAAATACATATACAAAGAATATGAAAAAGAACGATTTTGAATAATAAAACATAAAAAGAAATTCTGTGTGTGGGACAATGATGTTATATTTTATTTAGGATGTACCACCATTAGTTATTTTACATATAGGGAGAGGTTTAATGTTTTTGTTTTCAGTTTCCTTCCCTGCCTTCCTCTCCCTTTATTTAGATATCCAGGGACCCTCTTGTGTATTATGCTTACTCTAGGGTCCCACCTTTGGGTGGACCCAGGGAGAGGGTGTTTACACCCCTTTCCCTTTGTCCAGTTTCACGTCAGGGCAGGGGCAGCGAGACCCTACAACCAGTTTGAACTGCGGTATGCACAGGGACCCCAAGTGTGCCCCCAGCACTGTCTGAAAAGCATTCACTGAATGCACCCACCAAGCCCCAATACACTAAAGCCTGTCTGGGGAGATGGTTACACATCCCTGTGAGAGGAAACCTCTTGTCCAGGCTTGCCCTGCTGGAGTTTCGTCCAGCAGCAGGAGGTCAGAATCGTGTCTGTGGCTCCAGCAACCATTTTATGATTTTGGGGCTCTTTTAAACTAATACCGGTTAGGTAAGTGTGTACATGTCTTCTCCCTCTAGAAGGGTGGAATTCTACCCCCACCGCCAGAACTGGTGGGGGTAGGATTCCAAAGTGTTTGACACCAAACACAACATGTTTCCATGCAGCCATTCCAAAGTTAGTATTTACCGCGAGGTTATAATGCACTTAAGAGTATATGGTCTGGCTGCATCACAGAACAGCTACAGAGAATTGATTCCGAAAGCTGCAGAGGGGTCCTGCTCATGCATGGGCATCCTCTCACACAAAATCAAGCACTCTGACTTCAGGATTGGTAAGGCCTGCATAAGAGTAACTTATAGGTTTATATGTGTCAGTGATTAAGGGTAGGGGTGGGCGGCCAGCTACGCTCCGTGCACGGAGTGTGCGTAGTGCCGTCTACTCCGCATTTTGCGTAGCGGGCGTAGCCAGGCGGCACTACGCACGCTCCGCAGACGGTGCGTAGTCGGCCGCCACCCGCCTCCCTCCCGCCCTCCCTAAATACTTCAATAAACCGCTTAAAAGCTTTTAAAAACACTTACCTTGTCCGCCACATCCCCGGGGCTCCCTCTCGCCGTCCCTTGATTCGCACCGCCATTTCAAATACTAATGCGCATGCGCGGGCGCCCGCGCATGCGCATCAGTATTCGAAATGACGGCGCGAATCCAGGGACGGCGAGAGGGAGCCCAGGGGACGCGGCGGACAAGGTAAGTGTTTTTAAAAGCTTTTTAGCCGTTTATTGCAGTATTTAGGGAGGGCGGGAGGGAGGCGGGCGGCGCGTAGTGGGGCTACGCAGAGTGCGCGGGTGGGCGTAGTTTTGTGCCCACTTCGCGTAGCTCCGCGTAGCCCCACTCCGCACACTACGCCCAGGGCTAATTAAGGGTAGATATAGGTATCCCATATCTCAGTAAGGGGTGCGTGCACCACCTTACCCAGGCTGCTGTAGCAGACCTGTGGTGCCATCTTGCAAGGCTTCCCAGGGGTGGCATAATACGTGATTCAGCCCCTTGCAGGCCTCTGGGCTACCTATGCCCTTAGTATCTAAGGTATCATATACTAGGGGCTCACAAGGGTAACCCAGCTACCAATCTGTAGTGTACCTAATGTACATGCAATCAATTTAGAGAGGAAACAGCTAGGCTGGAGTCTTGGTTAGCAGGGCCCCAGCCAGACTAAAGTCGAGAAACAGTGAAATACCAGCAAAAAGTGGGCATAACCATGGTAAGCAGATCCAACTCTCCTGCACTTCCTTTCCTATGAAAAACTCTGCCTTGCCAGCTCCTTGTCTATTGTGCTTTTATTTAGTTCTACCCCCTTGATGTTACTGCGTTGCATGTTCCTGTTTGATCACCAGGATCCGTGGGCACATCTGAGAACCTAGGTGGTATTTTTTGTTCACTGTGAGTATTGTCTTTGAGTTACATTTATAACATCACCATAGGTATCAGCTTCACATACCCTGCCTTTGCATGCATTTCCTATATGTGGGTATTTGCAGTCAGTATCTGTAACAGTAATTGTGGGTGAGGAACTTACTGAGCTTTAGTCTTACCGTGTAGAGCTCCCGAGTGCTTTGCCCCACATTCCCTTTATTGTTAATGTTGTTTTATATATATGTCTTGCATTTCCGTCCTGTGTGTAGATTTTCTGAAGGCTAAATCACCTCTGAGGGCCTGTCCTTTCTGAGCCTTAACTCTTAATCTCTTGTACAGAGCTTCCTCTAGGACAGAGGTCTTCAAACTGTCGGGCGCGCCCCCCTGGGGGGGGGGCGTGGATGTGCTGCCAGGGGGCGCCAAATGGTCTGCAATTACATGCAAATGAAGATAGCCTTTAAACACGACGTTGGTCTAAGCTGTCTTCATTTACGTGCAGCAATTAAATGCCACAAAAAAAGTGAAAGGATGTATTAGTTAGTGGCACTGGGGAGGCCAGCAAGTGTGATGTTAGGGTCAAAGACCAGGCTAAAAAGAAGGGAAAAATTGCATTCTATTGTTTCCTGTTCACCTTGGAATAACTACATATAGAAACGCACATTAAACTACGAAAGTGTTTAAGCAACTCGTAAAGGTGCGGTGGGTGATATAAACAAAGAGTTTCCCTCCAAACTGCCAGTGGTCATTGAAATTTATCACATAGAAATGTACTTAAGAACTAAGTTTTGGGAGGCACAACAAACAAGAGATTTTTCTTTTTTAGTGAATAATAAACTTTGCACAACTACAACCTCACAGAACATACTGCTGCATTTTTGTATTTTGGAGCTGGTGAAAATAAAGTGCTCGCAATGTTTTTGATTTCGTTTTTAAGTGTGGCGATTACATGCAGGAGAGTGGTACATGGATGGCATTCATCACTTAACATTCTCGTTGGGGCATTGCCAGACATGATGGTGACTTGTCCTGCACTCAATTACTGCACCACAGTGACGATTGGAAAAGGACTTTGAGGTTTTGCAGATAGAGGCATCTATTCTGTTCTTGCTTGGTGCTGCATATTTAGGGGCAGATTTACACAAACTGGCACATCCCTGCATATTAGCAGGGATGCGCCAGTTATTGTGCGTCATGGCAGACACCTCCTGCGCCACCATGGATGCGCCGCATTTACCATGGGGCAAGAAGAGACAGATGCATGACGCATCTGCCCTAAAGGTGACGCATTGCTGGAGTTGCGTTGCAAGCGCGACGCAGCTCCAGCAAGGCTCGGGGTGCCTCTATGCCTAACATGCTGCATCCATCCTTACGCCTGCTTCAAGCAGGTGCAGGGTTTTGATGCAACATGGCCTTAAAAGTGACTGAGTGAAATCTTGCAGATTTCACTCAGCCACTTTTAGGAGGCGTTCCTGCTCCGGAACACCCCCCCTGTGTCGGAACGCCCACATGTGGTGCAGGGCTTTACAACGTGACGCATCTCCCAGATGCGTCATGTTATAAATACCCGGCAGCATGGTGCTGGCTTTGCGCCGCCCCTGCATCACAAAAGTGATGAAAAGGCGGCGCAAATGTGGCATCCAGGACTTGTAAATCTGCCCCTATGTGTGGATTACGAGCTACAGAAAAGAACACCTGAAATGGCCTCATGATCCCTGCCCCCTGTGATCATTCCTCCCACTCCCCAAATCCTTGCCATATAGTTTTGGAGGGGGGCCCAACTTCAAAACATTTTGGCAACGGGGGCTCAGACCAAAATAGTTTGAAGACCTTTGCTCTAGGATTCCCATTCTCCTTTGACTCGCTATGTGATCTTGGGCAGCTCTGTACACAGTATTCTGCCTAATTTGTCTTCCATGGCACCAGCCATTGCCAGAGTCCCTGACATATGCCAGTGTCCCAGACTGAGTTCTGACAAATATGGCATGTTGTTAATTCTTACCTCAAGAAACTTAAATTGTAAAATGCTTCACAGCAATAAACGCAAAAGATCACTTCATGATAAGACACTCAAATCTAAACATCTACTAAAAGCTTTGGCATGCACACATGGTGTTAGGCCCAATCTTGATGCCTTTATGTTTACATATATGGCATCAGCATGACTCATTTTAAAGTCTGCATTCTACAAGTTTTATTTGTCTTTTATTCCACATGAACTGACAGTAATTGCATTAATGTGATGCTGTTATACGTCTTTAAATTTTCTATCAATCTTTTTCAAATGTATACAAAGTGCTGCTGTTTTTTACTCACATTTGGCACTTTAATGGACGTGATTGTCTAAATAAAATATTTTTTTATAGATTCAAGTGATCTGACTGCATTTACAAACAATTTTTCACAATCGAGAGACAAGCTGGTGCAGTGGTATGCACAAGTGGAAAGGTTTATAAAGATTTTGAAGGTGTTGTGGAGGGATTTGGATACGTTTCTTGATATTGAGCTACCAATTGACTTATGGGCAAAATGTAAAGTAGCTGTACAATGGCCAAAAGGAGAACAACCTAGAGAGAAATGGGCAGGTGCACCATCACCACTGGTGATGGAGAAATATGGAGAGGTTAAGACCTTTTTGAAAGGGAAAATACCTTCAAAGGATACTGATTGGTTAAAGATTAAAATAACTACCCAAGAGTCAAAGGAGACTATTCATGAGCATTATGAGAGGTTACTGCAGGTGTTCAAATAGCATAGTGGATGTGAATATCTTGAATATAAGGATATGGAGTTTTTTGTGTCTCATTTCGTATTAGGGTTGAAACTTTAAATTAGTGCCTGCATTACACAATGTGAGATCTGCTGGCAGACCAAGTCGTTAGAAAAAATGTTGTGTTATGCAAAACACTGCTGTTATAAATTAGACATGAAGCAGAGAAAAATAAAGAAGACATTTATGTTGGCTCAGATTAGGTTGGCTCAGAAAGGTTTTCCAAACTCGTCTTTTGCAGGAAATAAAGGAACAATGCAGGGGGCGGTTGGATTGGATTTATGCATAATCAAGATGGAATGAATGTGCCCCACGTCAGAGGGGTTCTCATGGGTACAGGATGTGGAATGGATATTGCTGCAATTATAAAGGTTTCTGCCTGTCAGGTATGTCATAAGGTGGTGCATTGGAAACAAGAACGTCAATTAAATCCTGAAAATGCAGGAGAATTAATGCAGAATTCACAAGTTACAACCAGTTCCAGGAATGCCTATGCAGCAGATGGATCATTCTATGCAAAATAAAGCCCAAATGACATTCCCTGCTACTGCAGAAATGGATAACCCCAGGTTTGGTCTAAATCAAATGCCGATGTTTATTACAACCTGTAACCAAAACTCGGTCTGGGCTAACAGGCAATAAGGACAAGCCTCAATAAATCCAACAACCAAAACAAGCACCAATATTGCCAATTACTTAGTATAGGGGCCTGAAAGTGACCACACGACCTACTCAATTAAACAGTAGATCTTAAGACCAACTATTTTGTCCAGAATAAATCAATTGTTTTTATTTTATTTATTTGAGTCAAAACATATATCATACAAAATTCACATGTTTATGTACATTGCTTATTACACTCCACAATTATTCACAACGACACTTCTAGCATTCAATACAAACATTCAACCATGCATACACATGACAGACATAGAATCAATTGACATCAATTTTCCACATAAGCTATTTACAAAAATAAATTAAAAAAACAACACAGGTAATCAAATCAATTATTTTCAAGGCTTTGATGTTTTAAGAACGTCCTAGTGTTGTGAAAAACGGTCTACGTATTTCGAAAACCCAGTCGTCTGGATTTGAAACATAGAGGAACACTGTGCCATCAAATGAAATTGGAAGTGTTTGGAGGCAAAACATACAAGCACGGGTTAACCACCCCGCCTGTCTTCATCTCTCTCCACCGGAGCGACTCACACGTTATTTTTCAAAAGCTCACACTTCATTACAAGACATGAGCCAGTCACGAAAAAAAACATATCCTGTGAAAACAAGCACCAGTGAGCTACGTGGTCCTGAAGAGAATTCCCTTGAAGAAAGGGTTTTCAAAACGCGTAGACCGTATTTCACAAAACTAGGACGTTCTTAAAACATCAAAGCCTTGAAAATAATTGATTTGATTACCTGTGTTGTTTTTTGAATTTATTTTTGTAAATAGCTTATGTGGAAAATTGATGTCTGTTATGTGTATGCATGGTTGAATGTTTGTATTGAATGCTAGAAGTGTCGTTGTGAATAATTGTGGAGTGTAATAGGCAATGTACATAAGCATGTGAATTTTGTATGATATATGTTTTGACTCAAATAATCAAAATAAAAACAATTGATCTATTCTGGACGAAATAGTTGGTCTTAAGATCTACTGTTTAATTGAGTAGGTCGTGTGGTCACTTTCAGGGCCCTATACTAAGTAATTGGCAATATTGGTGCTTGTTTTGGTTGTTGGATGTTTATTACAAACCAGCTTCAGAATGCTATGCCACATTTTCAGTCAGAATCCGAATAGCTTAGGTTATTACCTCTTATTAGAGGCTGATGGATTTGTTTCTGATAATTCCAAATGACTGTGTCCGAGAGGAAGAAGACTGCACACTTGGTGCAGTCTTAGAGACAGACCAGAGTGGCCCATATGTAGATGCAAATGTTTATGGTCACAACGTGCCATTTTTGATTGACACAGGAGCTACTGATTTCACTGTCAGAACAGTGGAAGTACCAGACTTGCCTCTCTGTGGAAAACAATCCAAGTAATTAGAGCTTCAAATATACAAAGGCAAAATCCAATTTCAGAAGAGCACTCACAATAAATAGGAAGCTTTAAAGAGAAGCACACATTTGTGGACCTGTGATACAAGTCCAGTAAATCTGTTGGTGAGAGATCTGTTGTGTAAGTTAAACTGCACAATATATACTGCACACCAGACAGTGTGGTATTCCAAACACACGATAAAGATGTGGATTTTGAAATGATCATTCCAAATGTTGAGTTGGACATGTTTCCTTTACTGACAATTTGTGAGTTAGCTGAAGATCTAAGATATACTTTAAATGCTTGGGATTTCACAGAAAAATACATTGGACTTATAAAAGGTGTAGAACCAGTCAAAATCAAATTAAAGCCAATTGCTGTTTACCCCAGAGCAGCACCATTTCACTTGTCTCCAGAAACTATTGGAGGAATAAAATCAGTGATGAACGACATGCTTCAGAAAGGTATACTGAGAGAGTAGATTGGAAGCCCATGTAATTCATTTATTATGGGTTTACAGAAGCCGAATGGCAAGTGCAGGATTCTCCAGTATTTGAGATGGGATAGCAAAATAATAGTGCCTTGTTGTCTTGTGGTACAGAATCCTGCCACTGCACTTTTACAAATTCCGTGTACTGCAGAATGGTTGACTGTCTTTGATTTATGTCAGACTTTCTTCTCAGTGCCTCTGCACGAGGATAGTCAGTATCTGCTTTAATTTGTCTTCCAGCAGAAGAATATCACGTGGTGTTGTGTCCCCAAGGGTATACAGAGAGTTCATCAATCCTAATCAGATTCTTAAAAGAAATCTTGAGTCATTATAAATGCCCTGTGATTTTAACCTTGTAAATATATAGATAACCAGTTGGTAACATAAGCTCACACAATGCTTGTAAGTATGACACCCTTGCACTATTGAATCACCTGGCAGAGAACGGACATAAAGTGTCTCCAAGTAAACTGCAGTACTGACAAAAAAGAAGTTCAATATCTGGGACACATTATTATGAAGGGAGTCAGAAAGATGTCACAAGAGAGAGTGGAAGCCATCTTACAGATGAATCCACCGCAAACAAAAAAAGAAATCAGAATGTGTTTGGGAATGGTAGTCTACTGTACACAGTTGATACCAAACCTTTCCTTGATGGCAAAGCCTTTACTAAGGCTGACACATCGAGATATGTCTGAGCCGCTTCCATCAGATAATGAATGTATGAAAGCTTTCCTAGATCTGAAAGAAAAATTGTGCCGTTCACCAGCTCTGGGAAATCCTGAATATACAAAAGAGTTCACTCTGTTTTGCAGTGGGAGAGATGGATGCACACTCTCAGTTTTGACATAGAATAGAACTGTAAAGGAGGAGCCGAGACGGACGGACGTGGACCGTCTCGGCTCCCGGTCCGCGCGCTGCTCCGGCCTGGAGCCCAGCGGCCTTAGGCAGCCCTCCGTGATGCGCACGCTTCCTAACTGAAGCGGAAGGTGTGGGGCACCTGCAGGGCTGTCCCGATCGCTGCTGGTGCCTGTGGAGCGGCGTTGGTGGATTGCTCCCGATCCCTGCCTTGGACCCAACATGGCGGCCGCCCGTTACCAGCCCGGGCTCAACAACAATGACGAGGAGCGGAGCCTGTTGCGTCCTGCCGGGGGCGAGTCTGACGGGAGCTGATCACCCGAGCGGTATGTAGGGCTCTTACCGCGCCCCCCGCCACCCGCCGAGACTCTGCGGTCACACCAGAAAGGGGCCGGTGATTGACGGCGGCGCCCTCTGCTAACGACGGCGCTGCCTCGAGACTATCCTCACCTACCTGCTCCGGGGGGCCATGCATCCATTCTCCGCAACAGACGGGCCTGGGCCCGAGGGCAGAAATGTGCCCCCCCCTCTCACTGACCACGCTGCTTCGCGCAAACGGTGCCTGACTCCAAGATGGCGCCCTTGGGGACACGCTTCCGATGACCGGCGGACACAGGCTCCAGGGACACGAACGCATGCCAGGGCGGATGAGCCCACACGCAACTCGCCGGGAACCAGCGCGACCGCATTAACTGGGCTCTGGTGAGAGGCCCCTCCCTCCCTTCAAACCTTTGCTTCAAACTTTGCTGCCTTCCATCTCTGCCTGGGCGCCTGGGGTCTTTCTCCCCTGACCCTCCTCTGGTCTCCGGATTGATCTCCTCTGCCCCAGCTCCTCTTGAACGATGAGGCTGCGACTTTGCTGCGGACTGCCTGTCCCCCCCTGGACCTGCTGGCTATGCCAGCCCTCTTCCTGAACTTTCGGACTCGGACCTTCGTGCTCCCCGCCATTTTCTTTGTATGACGTGCCTCTTCTTCTAACTTTTTCTTCCGCCATTTTAGTGATCTCTCACTGTCCTTTTGACTTTCCTACTGTCTCTCTTATTGCCTCTGACACACTCCTCACTGTCTTATTCACCACTATCTGCTTCCCTCTCTCGTTTATCTCATGTACCTGCCTTCTCTGTGACTCTTAGAGTATATCCAGTCCTTTCCCTTCCCTATGTATATAGAGATAGCTCTAATCACTAGTATATGCTGTAGACCGCTGTGCTCTCCACCATTCCTATGTGACTCTTAGAGTTTATCCAGTCATATCCCTTCCCTATGTATATAGAGATAACTCTAACGACTAGTCTCCTAAGTGACTTTTAGAGTATATCCATGTGTATCCCCTCCCTATGTTGATAGAGATATTACTAATATAGGCCTAGAGTATATCCATTTGTATACCTTTTTGTAACGCTTGTAATCCTAAGTCCGTATGCTCTCAACTGGTTCTTATGTAATGCAAACATTTTGCAATCATTTTACGAATGTTACCGTCAGTCCTTATGTTTTCAACTGGATCCTATGTAAAGCGCTCTGACACCTTCGGGTAAAGTTCGTTATCTCACGTACCTGCCCTCTCTCTGACCTTTAGAGTATATCCAGTCCTTCCCTTCCCTATGTATATAGAGATAGCTCTAATCACTGGTGTATGCTGTAGACCGTTGTGCTCTCCACCATTCCTATGTGACTCTTAGAGTATATCCAGTCATGTCCTTTCCCTATGTATATAGAGATAACTCTAGCGACTAGTCCTCTATGGGTTAGAGTATATCCATGTGTATCCCTTCCCTATGTATATAGAGATAACTCTAACGACTAGTCTCCTAGGTGACTTTTAGAGTATATCCATGTGTATGCCCTCCCTAGGTTGATAGAGATATTACCAGTATAGGCCTAGAGTATATCCATTTGTATCTCCTCCTCGTGTGATTCTATCTCTTGTACATTTGAAATTTGTTTCTGTTTGTACCTTTTTGTAACGCTTGTAATCCTAAGTCCGTATGTTTTCAACTGGTTCTTATGTAATGCAAAAATTTGCAATCATTCCACGCATGTAACCGTCAGTCCTCATGTTTTCAAATGGATCCTATGTAAAGCGCTCTGACACCTTCGGGTAAAGTTCGCGCTATATAAAATTGCATAAATAAAAAAAAATAAAAAAAATAGAATCATGGAGGGGCACGAAGACCTTTGACTGATTTTTTTTACCACACTTGATCCTCTAGTGGTTTTCCCGGCAGCTTAGAGGCTGTTGCCACAGTGTGCCCTACTCTGGAAAATGGCAAGAGCATAGTGATGGGACACACTCTAACTGTTATGTTCCCACACTCTATGGAGCTATTATTGACTAAAACAAAAACACAGCACCTGACATACAATAGTTTGACAAGATATGAACAGAGCCTTCTGGCTTCTTGTCTGCTGTGCGTCTTGACAACTAAATTATATTTCCCAGCACTGCTTCATAAAAAAACGGTCACACATGCCATACACTATTCCTACTTAATTTAAGTTGAAATACCTGAATTCACTAACCTAGATTACTTCTTACCATAGTTCATTCTGTTCTACCTGCTGTCATGATAGTCAGCACCTAATTGGAAATTTGAGTATAGCTTTCACAAAACTTGCTTAAGTCAAGGTTCCTGATGGTTCACCCTTATCTTTTAATAAGAAGTCCACCTTTCACCTTGCAGCCTACATTGTTGTAAGGGTCAGTAAAATACATCCTGGTCGGTGTTCCAGACACCTGAATCCTTTCCAATGGCTAGCATGAAAAAGGTCCCTGGTGTGTTTATGCAAACAAACCCTACCATGGGACTACTTTCATTAAGGTTCTTCTTATGATGCAGCTCCATGACATTGAGAGCACTACAACAGGATTTATCAATAATAAAATTAAGAAAATAAAGATAAATGTAAAAGTAAATTTAGGAATTAGTACATTTAATAAAAATAATAATAATTTATATTCATTTTATTTTTACTAAACACTAGAGATTAAAAATAAAAATGTTTAAAAGCCTAAGCATTCATGAGTCCAGCATAGAATTTGTGAATCTATTACAAATAATTGAAACATTAAACAATTATTCAATGCATAACTGCTGCACTTGGTCAATAGCCATACATGGTGGTTGGACAAACACAGTGGAGAGAAATGAGATTTTCGCAGCCGTTGGAGTGAATTTAAAATGTATTAAGTGTGCTTAGTTAACACAAATGGTTCACAAATAATGTAACTAAGCTTTATGTGACATAGTAATGGTTTTAAAGTTGACATGACTAGGCCTCAGACAAATTAGCATTTGTTGTACGTTTCCATATTGTTAAACCTAGCAGCCTTAGGGTGGTCTTACCCCCAAAATTGTGCCTACCTCCTTCTCTTTTCTGACCTAGTTTTTGCTGTCATTAGGATTGTGTGCATTTTACCACTGCTAATCAGTGCTAAAGTGCTTCTGCTCTCTCCCCTAAATATGGTAATATTGGTTCATCCCCAATTGGCATTTTTAATTTACTTATAAGTCCCTAACAAAGTACACTGCAAGGGCTGTCAATTAAATGCTACTAGTGGGCCTTCGGCCATCACCTTAAGCAGCCATCTAACCATGGCCCAGGCCTGCCATAGCAGAGCCTGTCTGTGCCGTGTACACTGACATTTTGACCGGATAAAATTAACTTACTTGTCAATGAAATGTAAGTGGATTGTGCCTTCTCTTCTCTTATCAATATTTTCGCAATGATTACCTACTTATCAGTTGCGTGCTCAACTGAAACATATGCTGTCTAACATACATATGCCATAATTACTAGAATAGCCAAGAACCATTGATATCTTGGACTCGGTTGGCACTTCTGAAAAAATGTATCTTTCAATTTGATTCAATTTTTGCCTTTCTTTTAATATTTCACAATATTATCTTTTTCCGTGCTCCAAACCAGAGACTGTTCCTCATGATGACGTTTGTTTTGTGCATAACAACAATGAATTCTTGTGTTATAATTCATTCAAAAATGTATGTACCCAGTTCCTTTTAGAGATTCAATCCCTTCTTCAGGGGCTTCTCCAAACAAAAGAGAACAATTATGCATCAAGTTGCAACATTCACAACTAACATGTTTAATTTATACAATATATTCCATGTGAGCCTGTTTTTATTCTTTAAGTGAAAATAAAGTGAAGATCCTTTGAATAATGTTTTTGGCAACAAATGCAATCAGCCCGAGTTAAATGTCCCCTCCTAGATTTAGTGGCCACTAACTTTATAGCTATTGATTTTAATACATCATACATACTAGAAATCCAAAGTCTTTGTGTATATGAACAGAAAATAGAAGTAAAGAGGACCAGAGTTTCCAAACACTGATCTAAAAGTATCCCATGTGATCTTGTCATTGCATGCTAATGTGTACAGAAACTCTGTATGAGGAGTAAAAATGGAATGTTCCCAGTGTGCTTAATTAATACTTCCTTTGGTCGCAAAAAGTCTTGTGAAAGTGCTGAAATAAACAGAAAAAATGACTTTCTTAGTAACAAAAATACCCAAACCCTAAGTGACCCGCTGGTGCTCGTACATAACTTAGTAAAACATACCTCTCTCTGTGTAATCTGTGTATACAGGTGAGGATTTAAGATCAAATATGAGAATAGTCCCAGTGCAACAAGAGTTAAAAGACACAAGTTCTATCTGCTGATGTGTACAGTAACTCTGTATGAGGAGTAAAAATGGAATGTTCCCAGTTTGCTTAATTATTACTTCCTTTGGTCCCACAAAGTCTTGTGAAAGTGCTGAAATAAACAGAAAAAATCACTTTCTTAGTAACAAAAATACCCAAACCCTAAGCGACCCACTGGTGCTCGTACATAACTTAGTAAAACATACCTCTCTCCGTGTAATCTGTGTATACAGGTGAGGATTTGCGATCAAATATGAGAATAGTCCCACTGCAACAAGAGTTAAAAGACACAAGTTCTATCTTCTCTGTGTAATCTTGATACTGTCATAGAGATATAAGCCTTATTTCTGTAGCCTGCATACCTGTCTTCTGGTACGAAGTGTACTACATGTTTCCTCATCTCCCATCAGCCATAAGCAGTCTCTTGAATATCTCTGTAGTGCTTGTATTTACCCTCATGAAATCTGCATGTTCTGAATTAGAAATGAAAATAGGACTGCACATGTATACTATCTAAAAACAATTAGGGAAATATTCACTGAAAAGCTGAGCCAACATGTACGAGTGTACTTGATTGTTAACAGTGCTCTTCGTAAACAATAGCCTACAATTGGCAGCAAAAAAGCTGAAAAAAAATCTGCCAATAAATGTGCTGCTGCACATCAAAATAAACTCCTATCAAGAATGGTAGCCTACTAAAAAACCTCTGCATTCTAAAAATAAATATAACTGCTCGATCTACTACTCTAAATAACTCGAAAAATCTATGTCAGTGAAAGTAACAATAAAACTAAATACCTAGTAGATGATTAAAATATTGGGTTTTATAAAAGACCTGTAGAGACTTATAAGAAAATTTACATGGATTTGCGTTGAATCAGTGGCCAAACATATAGGTATGTGCTCAACTCCCTGGGAATTTGTAGCATGCTATTAATGTGGAATGATGTGTTAGTCCATCTAACATGTGCTTTCTTTTTATAAAAAACAACTTATGTCTATTTTGCCATTCAATCCTTTGAGGGACATCGTGTCCAGACATCTAATCCATTATCCTTCTCTTCGTAAAAGTAACTGGGAATTGTTTCATCCAGGTTTACTCATTAATACTTCCATTACTTAAAACCATAACAGGCCTATAGTATGCTCATGTTCAGTCCAATGTAAAGCCAGATTGGAGTTAATGTTTTTATTACGTATCATAGGTTTATGCTCCATTATTCTAAATATGCTTTTTCTTTCTGTTTTTCCAATATATAGCAGCCCACATGGATATTTTCTGCTGTAAATTAGATTTTTAGCATTGCTGTCATCTGAATGACTGAGTTTGATGATCTCTCCTGTTCTTGGGTGTGTGATCGTATCTCCCATGACTACATATTACAATGGATGCAATAATAGCATTTTTGTCCTGTTTTTTGAGGTTCTCATGTAGGATTTATTTTGTTAATATTTCTTTAAGATTCTTGGATCTGGTGTATACAAGTTATGGTTTCTGGTTGAAAAGACTGTGGAACTCTGGCTCATTTTGTAATAGTTCCCATATTCGGTTGATAATTTTCTTAATTTCTATGGACTTGGTTGAGTATTTTGGTACAAACACCATTTGTTCTGTTTCCACTTTGGGTTTCATTTCTAATAACTTCCTCTGCTCCATTCTTATTTCTTCTTTGTCTTTCAGTATCTTAGGTGGATATCCTGTGGCGGCATATCTCGATTTAAATTCATCCATTGTGATTTTATATGTCTCGATGTTTGAAGATATTCTCAAGAATTAAGAAAAGTGTAGATTTTGAATCATGTTGATAGGATGAAAACTTTTGTTTTTTTGTAGATGCTATTATTTAATCCTATGTCAGGCAGTTCAATCGAAACCTCCAAAAATGACAACTTGGTGTTGCTGATGGTGCTAGCAAATTGGATTCTAGAATCAATTAGGTTTAAATCCTGAATGAGGTTAATCAGACTTTATGTGGTGCCCTTCCATATAACAGAAAATGCTGTAAATGAAACAACAGTGCATCACCAGACCTTTTTGTAAGGATCTGTCTTCTAGGATGTTCTCAAACTCAGATTTTGCCATAAAAGTATTGGAATATGCATCCACCCCAGCAAAACCTATTGGAGCCCGCTTACTTAAAGAAATGTGTAATAACTATGGTGAAGGCAAGAGGGTAGAAGTTCTAACAAAAACACTTTGTATGCTTTCAGTTTTGATTACCTCAGTAAATGCCCACTCTATAGCTCCCAATCCCTCCTGGTGTGGAATGGATGTATATAGTGCTGTCACATCGATAGTACATAGCATCCAATTGGTTCTGTCATCATAAGAAAGATGTTCCAACTTGCACAAAAAATCCATGGTGTCTTGTATGTACGTACTCCAAATTTGTACAAAAGGTTGCAAGAAAGCATCCATATATTTAGGGTTGGAATAGTGAACTGCATTTAGAAACTATCTTTCCCAGTGAATAAAACTCGATGGAGTTGCTGTTCGTCTCAATTGTTTCTGTGCTCGTTGTTGCTTTTCCTTGTCTCAATAGAGTTCCTTCTATCTGCGCCTGTGATGGGTCCCTTTCTTTGTTTGAAACAATACTCATTTCTGAGGCTATATTGGTGTTCTTGATGTTTCTCCTTTAGGTACATCCCTCCGCCCATATGTATGTTTAATTGAATTTATAATCAATGGTATAATGCTTACATTTACAATGTTTGCTACGCTGTAGCTCCTTTCCACAAGTTTACAATTTTTCATTTAAACCTTCCAAAATCTTCTTCTACACTTCATCTTCCATTCTCTATTCTAGTTCACTCTTCATGTCATAAATTTCCTCTTCCAGTGCATGATAATTCCTCGATTAGTAAAAGAATTAAGTCCAAGGAACATTTCTTCAAAATTGCCTGCCATTTCTACCATGATTTCTTTGTTATTCTTGAATTGAAATACTATGGGGTTATGGGCAGTCGTAGTCCCCTAAGAATGTTCTTCACCTCGTGGTATTGTATTAATAGTGATGCATGTAATTGTTGGTCCAATTCACATCAAGTTAAATATTCTAGCTGTTTCGGTAGTTGTGAAATTGACCCTCCTTGTGCATTAAAAAACTTTGGGGCTCGTTAGGATGACGGGCGGACTTAGTCATCCTGCCATCCTATCCCTTATTGGGACCGCCGCCATAAGGGTGGGGGTACCGAGGGGGGTATTAGGATGCGTCCGCCACTGTAGCTGTTGCATCCTGCATTTTTAGCATTGTGGCAGACACACCGCCCGCCACAATGCTAAAAATGCACATATGCATTTGCATAAACAAAGCGGCAGGCACTGCGCGGTGCCTGCCGCTTTGTTTATGCAAATGCAGGGGGGTACCACAGGTACCCACGTAGGCACCCCCCACGTCTCCTTCACTCTGGGGACCCAGAGGGAGCCTCCAAAGTGAAGACCGCATGCCTTCTGCCGCCACGGAAAGGCATCTGAAAAAGCCCATTTTAATATGGCTGGCGGTGTCTATTAGACACCGCCTCCATATTGGACCTTTTCCGCCCTGGTCGCATGGCAACCGGGGCGGAAAAGCGGCGGACGGTCTTTCCTTCCGCTGTGGTCCCCCTGCCATCCTAATATGATGGGGGACATTTAGGTGAGGATGGCGGGCGAATTGCTTCCGCCAGGCCGGCTGTGGCTACCCCCAGCCTGGCGGGGGCAATCCGCCCAACATCCTAATGGGCCCCTTTGTCTCTTGTATGAGTGAATATATTTCAAGAGCTTGTTCAGATGTATAAACCTTTGTGTTAGAGCGTTTATCTGTAATGCTTGAAATAGACTCAAACAACATTGATATGTGTTAGGTGCTACAATACTGTGGATAGAAACTTGTATATCAATGAAATGTGAGTGTATCGTGAACTCTTTTCTTTTATCAATATTTTACCAATGATTACCTACTTATCAGTTGCATGATCAACCAAACCGTACGCTGTCTTACATATGTACTAATAGACCACCCAAGAACCACTGGTATCTTGGAATCAGTGTCTATAGGTCCTTTATAAAACATGATTTTTTAATCATGCACTGAGTATGTGGTGGTGTTACTTTCACTAAGGTAGATTTATTCGTGACATTTAGAAGTGTATGTTTATATTCGGAATGCACATTTTTTTTGTAAGCTCCTGTACTCAATAGGAGTATTCTGATGTGCGGTGGTACTCTAAATAATTGTTTTTAACATTTGCGTTCAGCTTTTTTGATGTCAATTGGAGGCTGTGGTTTACGAAGAGGCATTGTTTACAATTGAGTACACACGTAAATGGTGGCTCCGCTTGTCAGTGAATACCTTCCCTGATTGTGAATCGATGGTAAACATGGGCAATCTTACTTTGATTTTTAATACGAAATGCACAGGTTTCACGTGGGTTGAATACAAGCACTACAGAGACAGTGTATGGCTGATCGGAGCTGAGGAAACATGTTGTGCACTTTGTACCCAAAGAGCTAAAAAGACTACAGAAATAAGACTTATATCTCTATATGAGAGTATTGAGATTACACATCAAAGGGAGTACTTGTGTTTTTTTACACTTGTTGCCGGGACACTATTCTCATACTTCATCTTAAATCCTCAACGGTGTACACAGATTACACGGAGAGAGGTATGTTTTACTCAGTTCTGTGCGAGCACCACTGTGTCGCTTAGCGTTTGGTTATTTTTGTTACTAAGAGCGTGATTTTTTCAGTTTATTTCAGCACTTTCATAAGGCGTATTTCTGAACAAGGAAGCAATAAGTAAGTCTGTTAGAGACATTCTTTTTTCGCTACTGGTACTAGAGTTTTTGTACACATCAGCATGCAACAACAGTATCACGCAAGAACCTTTTAGATCACTGTTTGGGCACTCTTAACTTCTATTTTCTACATATTCACAAAGACCTTGGATTACTAGTATGTATGATGTATTAAAATCGGTCCCCATAAAAACTGTGCCCACTAAATCTAGGAGGGAGCATTTAACTCAGGGTGGTTGTATTTATTGCCAAAAACCTTGTTCACAGATCTTCACTTTATTTTCACTTACATAATAAAAACTTTTTCACATAGAAAATAATTTATGAATGAAATATGTTAGTTGTGAATGTTCCAACTTGATGCATAATTGCTATATTTTGTTCAGAGAAGCCCCTGAAGAAGGGATTGAATCCCAAAATACACTGGGCACATCTATTTCTGAGTGGATCATTACACAAGAATTCATTGTTGTTATACACAAAAAAAGTTTAACAAATGTCATCACAAGCAACAGGTTTGGTCTCTGTATGAGGGGAGGGATAATGTATTTCTGTAATATTTTTATTTAAAGATGAAAGAAAAAGAAAGTATTGTGAAATATCAAAAGAAAGGCAAAAAACTGAATTAAATTGAATGATAAAGTCCTTCAGCAGTGCCGACTCACTCCAAGATACCAGTTGTTCTTGGCTGTTCTAGTAAAGATAGAACACTTGCTGTTAGATTTAGCTTTTTTGGCGGGTTCAGCCCCAGAATTTTTACATTTTGGCCTTGTGTGTTTAGACCTTGTTTTTGATGGTTTTAAGACTAAGGGCACTTTACCACTGCTATTCAGTGTTAAAGTGCATTTGCTCTCCATGTAAATTGTGTTCATGGATTGGTGTTTCTATGATTGGCTTATTTGATTTACTACAAGTCCCCTGTACAGTGCACTGTGTATGCCTAAGGCCTGTAAATCAAATGCTGTTGGTGAGCCTGCAGCACTGCTTGTGCCACCCACACAGGCAGCCATTCAAAGGTGTCTCAGACCTGCCACTGCAGTGTCTGCACACAGTTTTTACTAAATAAACCTGGCTGCATTTAGAGGATTAGGAGGAGTTGTTGCTTGCACGTGAATGGACTGTGTCTGTCGTCCTCAATGCTGTCTCCACCCCCTGGAGTGAGCCTGGCCTGAGCCATGCAGAACTGGGTGATGTATGCCAGTGAAACTTTGTTTTGCCAACTTTAAAGGTAAATGTGGTATAAATATTGGGGCCCTGACCTCAGAACTTTAGATTACTTTTGTACAAAAGAAGCTGCCACGAAGAATGGCTGGATGAGCTGTTGAGAGAGACTACCCCTTTGCTGTGTGCTTTGCTGGGTTGGCCTGCAGTTGCTGCATCTGTCTTGGGCAGGGTAAGCAAAAGACACATGGATGAGGGACCGAATGCAGAGCAGATCAAGAATTCACCCCCAGTCAATGGATCTCGGCTAAATCGATTGTTCTTTTGCTCACCATGCCATCCCAGTTTAGACCAAGCCATATTGTGGGGAAGCGTGGCTCAATGGTTAGAGTGGCAGACCCTGATGCAGAGGTCTGGCCCGGGACCAGGGTTCAATTCCTGCTTCGGCGGCTCTTGGACTCAATTTCCCCGGACCTGATAATTCTCGCCTAGGTGCCTAGTCTAATCATGGGTCCCACTCTGTGACTCTGGGCAATAGCTTGCTTAATCTCCACAACGGCCCCAGCAGCGCTGTGGATGCCTGGCTTCCCCTTGGGGGTGCCCAGGAGTGGACATTTCACAGGAAAGCCCAGATGGGTTCCACAGCGGTATGAATACAGCGCTACGAGGCCTCCGGGTAGAAGTGCACTATATAAATACTCTGCATTTACATTTACATTTACATATGCAAATCAGTCTTGACCCTGTGCCTCATGAGAACAGTCCAGACTGAACTGCCAAGCCAGGTCGTCCTTGGACAGGAAACAAGCACCCTGGGACCGGTTTCGGGGCATCACCCCTCATCACCCGGCTAGCTTGAATCCAGTGCCACAGTGAGCCCCAAACCCACGTCTGGGCATACCCGGCGCACTTAGGGCCAGAAAGCCATGGACACACAGATGATGGATGGAATGCAGAGCACATCAAACAATAATCTCCAGTCAATAGATAAGGCAGGGAAAGGACTGAACTGTTATTTCTGCATTCAAAGCTTGATGTGGAGCATGCCTCCCATCTCATATAAATCAAAGACTTCAACATTTTCTGAGTATTGGCTTCTGGAACTGAATGTTTCAGCTGTCACAGAGGAAAAAGGTAACATGACGCCATCAAAGAAGCCACTGCCGGCTCTGTGACCTGAAGGCACCGCAGAAGCCACCGCCACAGTTTGCACTGCAACCCTGGCCTCCCTGTTAACACCATTCAACACTGTCACCAAGCCGCTGCTTGCACTGTGAGCTGTAGGCACTGCACACCTCACCGCGTCACATAACACTGCTGTCCTGAGTTCACCGATGATGACACTTCAAGCTGTACTGTGATTTTGGGACACTGCTCATGGGTTACTTGGCACTGACTCCAGTGCCATCAACTCCAGATCATCAACTGATGCCGTGGGCCCGGCTCACTACATTGCCCCATCTTGCACTGCAGCCTTGGGTCTACCGATAGCAGCACTTCAGCAACGAAGATCCCGCTTCTTGCATGTGACCTGTCAGCACCGCAACAGGCCCAGCCCCACTTCACATCACATCCCTGGTCTCACTGATGCTGCGGGATGACCATCACCGAGCAGCTGCCTGCACCGTGACCTGAGGGCACTGCACGTCGCACCACTCTGCTTCATATCACAGCCATCCTGCCGACGCCGGCGCACCTGACTACAAACTCAAGGTGTTCGACCTGCAATACGTGTAACTTCAAGGGCCCAACGATTCCTGCACGCCTCCCAGAACGGACACCTGCTGACTGCTCCTCCAAGCTCACTGCAAATTCCAACGCCCTGCATATCTCGAGGCAATGTTTTATGGGTCTCCCTGACATCGTAGCTGGCTCACAACACTGCAGTCAGCCAGATCTGCTCAATTTGTTTGCTCACAATTTCATGATAGCCCTAGACAGACCTACTCATTTCTAACACTTGCCATGCCCAAACCTGCCATTTTGTACACGTTAGTCATCACTAAAGTAGGCCCTGGTCAACCCACTGGGCAGGTGCAAAGTATTTAAAATGCAGGACATGTACTTTTAAGTTTTACATGGTCTGGTAGTCAAAAACAACTCTCAAATTCATTTTTCACTAGTTCACTGTCTATCGCTCCAATAGAATAACATTGGGATTACATTATTACATCTGAAATCGAAATTTAAAATCACAAGGTATGGTGAAGTCGGATTTTAAATTGCAACTGTGAAAATACCACTTTTAGAAAGTTGTATTACCTTAGCTATTTGGTACCTGCTGCCTGCCTCTGATACACATCTGGGAAGGATGACAGTTGATCTTTGTGCATTCCCCCTAGACAGCCACACACAATGGGAGCTTAGGTGTGACTTTTTGGGCAACCCTGTGAGAAGCTGGACTTGGACTGTGTAGCTGTGTAGGCGAAATAGACTGTGTGGTGTCCTCATACAAAGGCCTGCATACTAACCTCTAGTGAGTCTGGAGCCAGGGCTGTAAGGATCTGTCTTTGAAGTCTCTGGCACTTCAAAGGCACAACTGTGTGTACCTACTGGACCTCTGAAACCACCACTCCAGTACACTTCTGGACCTTTGAAGACTATGCTAGGAAGAAGAACTTCTATTCTACTGAAGGACTGCCAGGCTGCTGAGCTGCTGCTTTTCTGGCCCCCGCCTTGCTGTGCGGCCCTACTACCTGTTGCTCACCTGCCTGGGTGAGAAGGACTAGACCTGCATTACTTGAACTCAGAGTGACTCTGAGGGCTAGCTGGCTTGCCTCCTGATATGAAGTAAGCATGGGCGGAAAATCCGTTCCGCTAACGGATTTTCGGTAAATTCGCAATCCGCGAGATTGGCAAATTTCCCGCAAAATCCGCGAGCGTAACGGATTGGGTCAAAAGTTCAAGCTGACTTTTGTAACTCTTTTAGAATGGCGCCGGCAAGCTGCCAGAGCCATTTTAAAATAGTTACAAAAGTCAGCTTCAACAGGAAGCTCTAATAGATAAAGTAAAGCAGGTGCTCAAGTTCAAGGTAAAATTCAGTTACACAATCATTAATCACCCCAAACATGGGGTGATTAATGATTGTGTAACTTAATTTGACCTTCAACTCGAGCACCTGTTTTACTTTATCTATTAGAGCTTCCTGTTGAAGCTCTTTGTAGCTATTTTAGAATGGCGCTGGCAGCTTGCCGGCGCCATTCTAAGGGGGACAGAGGCAGAAGGGCATAAAAAACGAGAGGGTGGCAGTGATTAACCAGGCAAAAAAAAAAAAAACAGCGAAGCGCCCCACAAACACCCGCGAACACGCAAAGTGCCCTGCGAACACTCAAAAATAAAAAAATCCACAAATTCGCACGAATTCACAAATTTTGCGGATTGCGAATTCGCAAATCTGCAAATTCGCGGATCGCGAATTCGCAAAATTCGCCCATGCTTAATATGAAGTCTCAAGGACATAAAAGACTTCCAACACACTTGCTGCTGCACCTGGTGATGTACCAATGTTTGTATTGGACCCCGTGCATCGCCCCTGCTGCATAACCAGAACTGGCACGATGTTTCTGCTGTGTGAATTGACCCAATGCATCACCTTTGGAACCAGCACTGTGCTACGCTCTACTCAAGGTCATTGCATCTCAGTCAATGGCAGCCTCGAAAACGACTCTGGGAACTTTGCTTCAAAGCCCCTGCACTCATTGGAGCTGACTCATTGCCACTGTTGCGTGGATCAGGATCAGCACGTTGCAGCCACTTCAAAGTTCGGCACCGACGCATTGCTTCAACATTGAAACATTGTTCCTGTAGCATCTCAGATTCCCATTGTCAACAGGATCTTCAACATCAACGCAACCCAGTGCAAGGGACTTTTGCTCAGTGGCCCTATTGTCTATGTATCCACCCCGCCCTCCACTGCGGTCAGCCTGAACTTTTGACTTTGTCACAGTCCAGTGTGAACAGATGTCCCTTATTGGTGCTCAGTACATTTTGGCACTATTTTCACTTTATTCTTCAAAATTTCATATCACAAGCCCTACTTACTGGATTTTAGTCATTTCAGTTTAGTTTTAATTATTAAATTGAGCTCTATTGTTTTAACCTGGTGTGGAATAATTGTGTGTGGTCTTTTCACTGATTACTGTTTGAAGGTTTGCACAAATACTTTGTACATTGCCTCTAAGTTAGGCCTAAGGAAAGCTACCAGAGGCTGAGCACAGATTAATTTAGGGTTTACCTGCTTCTTACTCAGACCAGGATTGTGGTTGCTGCTTGACTAGAGCTCTTACCCCTGTCAACCTACAATTTAATTCCTTACACACATTTCAAATGGTTTGTTGTTTCTTGTCTGTGCATCTCAAGTTGAAATGTGTCCTTTGGGATTTTGTAAAAGAGCCTTAAGTCTAGTGGTTTTATTGTCCTGTTCCTCTTGTACCCTAAAATGTATTCTTCTTTGTGTTTCAAATGTTCCAAAAAGAAGGAGCAGAGCTCCACTGTATTTTTCCAAGGCCACTCCTGTTGAGCATGTTCTTATGATGGACTGCTCTTTAACCTTGTAGTTGAAATATTTCAGTAATCTTTCCCTTTTACATAGAGAGAAGGGTTCAATTTTGCCTCGTTATTGATTAAATACTCTAAGAGTTTTCAGGATTTTCTTTGTTTTCTTTTTTTTAAAACGGATTCCCTATGACAATTTATTTTTTGCCTCATTATTTGCCTTGTGCTAGAAATGTATTTTTTTCTGGCTGTTAATTACAATAGGGCTCAGTCTATATTACATTATGATAAGTCTCATTTATTTGCATTTTGTGAATTTTGATTTGAACTATTTGTGCCTTCTTTAATTATTCAAAAATGTAAATAAACCTTCAATATTTTTACTTTGAAGCTTCTCTGGTATAAGTTATTTGGCCTGGTTTATCTCTATCCCTTTCCCTTCTCCTGTCTTGATGATAGGATTTCATTCCATCAGAAGCCAGCATGGCTCAGGCACGTGCACTTGCAGGGCCAGGAAGCAAGTCAGCTGGGCAGTTTCAGGGAGCCTTCCGGAGTGTGTTATGTCCCTGTAGCTCAGAAGAGGAGGCCAACTGTTTGCCCTTGGAGTCACTTCAGCCAAGGAGGAAGGGTGCAGGTCTAATCATCCTTCTCAGAAAGCCAGGCAGCAGATGGCAGAGCAGCAGAAGAACAAGTCAGAAGAGTAGCAGTCCCTCTTTTGTGACATCCAAATATCCAGGAGTGTACAGTTGTGTTGGTGTTTGAGGTCAGATATATATACCTGATGCCTCCTTTGAAGGGGTCAAAGTTTCTAGAGGTTTCCTCTGCCCTGGCTTCAGACTAACAACAGGGACTATGCAGTCTTTTGTACGGAGACAGGACACCGCCTATTCAAGTGTAAGTAGGGCTCTGCGCAGCGCATCTCTGCCATCCTACCCGGGATGCCGATCCAGGCACATCTATTTTCTCTATTGTGTGTGTGTCTGTCTTGGAGGAATACACAAAACCCAACTGCCAACCATACCCAGGCATATGACCCAGGGACAGGCTGCAGAAACTAAATGGCTAAGGCAGGAAAGTGCCAACTTTCTTAAAGCAGTAGAACAATACAAATGCCAATACTGATATCTTTTCATATGATCATTCAATAGTAAGATCACACACATGCTATGATCCACATCAACTTATTTCTTTTTCATATATTTCTTTTTCTTTAGATCAACACTGTGTTTTAGGAAATGCATTTCAAAACTCAATTTCCAAACATAATTTAAACAAACATATCAATACACAGGGAAGACGTCAACAACATATACAAAAATTAGAGAAACAAATTGGAGAAGAAACAAATGAATCCCTTTCTTTATACAAAAATCACAACACAATCATACACAAAACACTATTGAAACAGCCCAGGTTCTGTTGTTTTGAGTATTTTTTTGCATTGCCCACAAAATTTCTTTGATTGTGAAAATCATGCTAATTTCTTAGCAGGTCAACACCAAACAGTGTCCATACTTGGCTCTGAGAGAATTCACCAGTCCTTTCAAAAATAATTTCTTCGGAGATGTAGTATTATCATGTGTAAAAAACTAGTTAGGATATAAAAAACTGTCAACGTCTTTAAGACCCCTTTTTATCGATTTGTGGGGTTCTCCTCAAGGCTCAGAATACTAGCACGTTTAATTATCCAATCAATCTTAGTTGGACACCAAATTTATTAGTCATCAATCTGAAAACCTTCAGACACATCTGCCCTGAAAAGAAGCTTCCATATCAGAGCCACATGGTTCCTATTCATGTTTTCAATGCCCTGTCCTCCGCTTTCTAGTGCTGTGGTTCCTTCTGCTCTTCATTTTCAAAGCAGGAGCAGTACAACCCCTTTACTTCGACTGTACTCAGCTGAGCTTCCACATATTGGGGCCGAATCCGATTCTGGAAAATGCGCTCCGAATAGCTGTACTGAGTGTCTTTCCTGTACGAATCATAAACCTTCAACGTCCCCATTCATACAATCAAGTACGATCCAAACCCAAAGCGGATCTACGTACGAATCGTACCAAACACTATACGACACAAAAATACATACGATTTGTATCCGGTCCACGCAGTACTCTACGTCCGTATGTAAACAAGCAGCAGATTCCGGCCCAGCAAGTACGATCCGTCTCTGCGACACTCCGTACGACCCTTTTTCTACGCAACCCCAAAACAGACATAAAAGCAGAGTCCGGCCCGAACCGCTGGCCCGGTATGCGACATACACGCCATGAACCCCATCGTCCGTGTCATCCCAGTCCTGTACGCCTACGACCTGGTGCATAGAAACCGACAACGGGGCAGACGGTGAGAACAACGTACCGCAACAACGGAAGTGTACCTGTACGGTGCGTCTTTCACGCTTGCGACGAGCCTCAAACACGCCATTAATGTTGAGGTACGGTGCGTCACACACTCGCATATGGCACCATTGCAATAGTGATACGAGCTGCACACATGCCGTGAATGTTGGGGTACAGTGCTTCACACGCGCACGCGTATGGCACCATTGCAATAGTGATACGAGTCGCACACATGCCGTGAATGTTGAGGTACGGTGCGTTACAAGCGCTTGCGTATGGCACCATTGCAATAGTGATAAGAGCAGCACACACGCCATGAATGTTGGGGTACCGTGCATCACACGCGCTCGTGTATGGCACCATTTGTTTGACGATAGCCTGAAAAAAATGAGGAAAGCCTGCAAGAAAATGGAACGGCAATGGAGGAAGGAATATAAGCAGGATGATAAAATCTTATACTTGGCTTCGCTGAAATCTTACCACAAGGCAATTCGGATAGCCCGTGCTGCCTTCTACGCTTCTGAAATAGAATCCAGCCCAAACCCCACGAAAACTATCTTTCAAATTGTGCAAAAAATACAAAACGGAGCCAAACCGGCCTCTCATATCACCTCCACGCAACAATGTGAAGACCTAGCCACCTTCTTCACAGACAAGGTGAGGAAAATCTACAACACCTTCACCCAGGACATCCCAGGAGACGTCGACTCTCCTAACGCCACCTTCGGAGACGCAAGACTCACTTGCCTACCCGCCATCTCCAGCGAAGAACTTGCCAAACTCTGTAGGAAGGTGAAGTCGGGTGCACCCACAGACCCAATGAGACCTAGTCACTTTTTAGGAGCCTTGGGATTCTTCCTCCCATCCCTAACCGCGATTCTGAATCTATCATTCGCTACGGCCACGGTACCCATCTCCTGGAAACAGGCCTGGGTAACCCCGATTATGAAAAAACCCTCCCTAGACCCCGCTAAACCAGAGAATTACCGGCCTGTCTCACTGCTACCCTGGGTCGCTAAATTAGCAGAAGCCCACGCGAATAAAATACTCAGTGAGTATATGGCGAAAAATAATATCCTGGACCCCTCCCAACATGGCTTCAGACCGGGCCATAGTACGGAATCCGCGCTCCTCACCACAACCGAGAGTCTGCGAGAAATCATGGACACCGGTAAAAGTGCCGCGCTGATACTGCTCGATCTCAGCGCGGCCTTTGACACGGTGTCCCATGCTATTCTGCTAAAACGCCTGGAAGATATAGGAATCGGGGACTCAGCGCTCCAATGGTTTCGGTCATTCCTAACCAGCAGATCATTCAGGGTATCTGCCCCTCCGTTTATCTCCAAACCCCAAGACATAGGACAAGGTGTCCCACAGGGCTCGGCTCTCAGTCCCTCCCTGTTTAATCTATATATGCAACCGTTGGCGGAGGTTGCTAAGAGATGGGGCCTCACAATGGTGTCCTACGCTGACGACACTCAGTTAGTCATCAGCCTCAGTGAGGCCCCCTCCCCGGAGGCCACCAACTTCAGGGATGGACTGTCTGCTGTCGCCAAGTGGATGACAGCAAACTGCCTCCAACTGAACGGTGGCAAAACCGAGGTACTGATAATGGGAAAAAACAGCAACAACTGGAACGATTCATGGTGGCCTCAGTCCCTGGGCCCAGCACCCCCTCCAAAAAAAGTAGTAAAAAATCTAGCGGTATGGCTGGACTCGTCCCTGAGCTTCCAATCGCACACTAAAAAAGTTGCCGCAATCTGCATTGGACTACTGAGAAGCCTATACCCCATCTTAGGCTACTTCGACTCCAAGACACGACAACTCATAGTGCAGTCTACCATCTTATCAAGACTGGACTATGCGAGCGTCCTGCTGCTGGGAGCTAATAAAGCTGAGATAAAAAGATTCCAACGAATCCAGAACTCGGCAGCTAGAGCGATAGTAGGCCTTCCAAGAAGGTGCTCAGTAAGAGCGACTATGTACAGACTTCACTGGCTGCCCATAGAAGCCCGTATACAGTTCAAGGCCCTCTTATTTGCCTTTAAAATCTTAAAGAATGAAGGCCCAGAGCTTCTCCGTCCTCTGATGACCCCCTACAAGCCTAAACGGAACCTCCGGTCTATGGGGACACATCTAGCTCTGATACCCCAGACGAAATTTTGTCGCATCGGAGGTCGTTCGTTCAAGCTACTGGGGGCCAAGCTGTGGAACTCCCTCCCTCTCCACATCCGTTGCATGGATGACTTGCTAGCGTTCCGAAGAGCGATCAAAACCCATCTATTTCCCGCCCCGTAGGTCCCCCTTCTGCAGCCAGTAGATTGTGTTACGGTTCTAGCGCCGGGACGCCCCGTCGCTGGGGCAGCTGTTGCGCTCTACAAAACAGGTAACATAACATAACATTGCAATAGTGATACGAGCCGCACACATGCCATGAATGTTGGGGTACAGTGTGTCACACGCGCTTGTGTATGGCACCATTGCAATAGTGATACGAGCCGCACACACACCATGAATGTTGGGGTACAGTGCGTGACATATGAGGGGTGGGTGGATATGACTCCCATCAGTGCCCAGACATAAGAGGGGTGGGTGGATATGTCTTCCAGCAGTTCCCAACAGTACAGGGGTGGGTGGCTATGACTCCCAGCAGTGCACAGAAATAAGAGGGGTGGGTGCACAGGACTCTCAGCAGTGTCCAGACATATGAGGGGTGGGTGGATATGACTCCCAGCAGTGTCCAACAGAATGGGGGTGGGTGGATATGACTCCCAGCAGAGGCCAACATTATGGGGGTGGGTGGATATGACTCCCAGCAGTGTCCAGATATATGAGGGGTGGGTGGATATGACTCCCAGCAGAGACCAGACATATGAGGGGTGGTGGATATGACTTCCAGAAGTGTCCAGACATATGAGGGGTGGGTGGATTTGACTCCCAGCAGAGGCCAACAGTATGGGGGTGGGTGCACAGGACTCCAAGCAGTGCCCAGCAGCATGGGGGTGGGTGGATATGACTCCCAGCAGTGCATACACATTTGAGGGATGGGTGGATATGACTCCCAGCAGTGTCCCGACATATGAGGGGTGGGTGGATATGACTCCCAGCAGAGGCCAACAGTATGGGGGTGGGTGCACAGGACTCCCAGCAGAGGCCAGACATATGAGGGGTGGGTGTATAATTCTCCCAACAGAGGCCAACAGTATGGGGTGGGTGGATATGACTCCCAGCTGAGGCCAACAGAATGGGGGTGGGAGTACAGGACTCCCAGCAGTGTCCAGACATATGGGTTGTGGGTGCCCAGGACTCCAGCAGTGTCCATACATATGAGGGGTGGCTGGATATGACTCCCTGCAGAGGCCAGACATATGAGGGGTGGGTGGATATGACTCCCAGCAGAGGCCAACAGTATGGGGGTAGGTGCACAGGACTCCCAGCAGATGCCAACTGTATGGGGTGGGTGCACAGGACTCCAAGCAGTGCACAACAGTATGGGGGTGGGTGGATATGACTCCCAGCAGTGCCCAGACATATGAGGGGTGGGTGGATATGACTCCCAGCAGTGTCCAGACATATGAGGTGTGGGTGCACAGGACTCCCAGCAGTGTCCAGACATATGAGGGGTGGGTGGATATGACTCCCAGCAGAAGCCAGACATATGAGGGTTGGGTGGATATGACTCCCAGCAGAAGCCAACAGAATGGGGGTGGGTGGATATGACTCCCAGCAGTGGCCAACAGTATGGGGGTCGGTGCACATGACTCCCAGCAAAGGGCAACAGTATGGGGGAGGGTGCACAGGACTCCCAGCAGTGTCCAGACATATGAGGGGTGGGTGGATATGTCTCCCAGCAGAGGCTAGACATATGAGGGGTGGGTGGATATGACTCCCAGCAGAGGCCAGACATATGAGGGGTGGGTGGATATAACTCCCAGCTGAGGCCAACAGTATGGGGGTGCACAGGACTCCCAGCAGTGTTCAGACATATGAGGGGTGGGTGCACAGGACTCTCGGCAGAGGCCAACAGTGTGGGGGTTGGTGGATATGACTCCCAACACTGTCCAGACATATGAGGTGTGGGTACACAGGACTCCCAGCAGTGTCCAGACATATGAGCTGTTGGTGGATATGACTCCCAGTAGAGGCCAGACATATGAGGGGTGGGTGGATATGACTCCCAGCAGAGGCCATCAGTATGGGGGTGGGTGATATGACTCCCAGCAGTGCCCATATATATGAGGGGTGGGTGGATATGACTCCCAACAGAGGCCAACAGTATGGGGGTGGGTGCATATGACTCCCAGCAGAGGCCAACAGTATGGGGGTGGGTGGATATGACTCTCACCAGTGCCCTGACATAAGAGGGGTGGGTGCACAGGAGTTCCAGCAGTGCTCAGATATGGGGGGCACATCATCATCAGCATACCACAACTACATATGGGTATGTGCACATCCCTAACTTGTTACTTTCATGATAGTGCCATAGCAACACATCACTTACAGCAGTGTCCCACTCCACAGAGGATGGATTTCTGTCACACACTGTGTGACACACCACATGTGGGTGTGATGTCAAATTACACATGCATACCCATCCATGGAGGTGTCACGTACATCCCTGGGCTGATATGAATGTCCATGTGGTGGTCAGACCACCATGATGTAGTCTCTCATGGAAGGAATAGGGTTGAAAAACATTAGATACAATGCTCAAAAATGTAAGTCATGTGCCCAAATACTCTGCAGAACAATTTCCAACATAGTGGTAGGCTGTGATGACACATGCATAGTGGTAAAAAGGGTGAATGTGTCCATGATGGCATTTGTACATACTCAATACACAAGTAAATTGAGTAGCATGGATGGCACAGACTAATGAGCAGTACACATCTGTGAGCAGGCATGGCCATTGCTGAAGGGAACCGTCACCAAAAAAGGAAATGTGCACACTTGTCAGCACAACAATTGTGCAACTGTCTGTAGTGAAGTTCTCAGGTGTCACAGAGCAAGGAACACTCCTTGGGACAATGTCTCTAGCCAAAATGAACCCACACAACCAATGATTAATTGCAGAGACATTGTGATGGCACATAGATACCATGGTCCCCCTCATTACCATCATGAAAAAAACACATCTCAGAACCCCAAAACATTACCATGACACCAACTCCAGGGCCCTCAGCAACAACAGCAAGTACCTGAAATGCAATAGTGTAGAATGCAAAATGAAAGGCTTTATTCAGCTTCAAACAAAAATAAGTGCAAAAATGAGTCCCAGCACAAACAAGTCCAATAGCCAGTACACAACAAAGTCTCGTAGGGGGACGTTGGGGAGGGTGTCTACCCCAAACTTGCCTGCGCAGGATTGACCTAATGGGCTGTTGACCCTAGGGGGGACATCATCCGGGTCAGGACCAGGCACCGCAGGGACAGTAGTGGGAAGGGTAGGTGTTGTGGGTGTAGAGGGGGAGGTATCTTCCTCAGTGGCTTGTGCAGCGCCAAAGGTGGAAAGAAACTCGGCGCTGCACACTGCTGCCAATTCATCCAGGCCGCCACCTGCACCTGAGGACACTATTGGAGTGGAGGTAGAGGGCTTTGAGTGCTGTGGACTTTCTCTTTGGCTGCGTGTCTGTGGTCTGACCCCAGTCCCTGTGGGCGTGCCTGCAGTCCTCTGAGATTGCGTGCCAGGAGATGTGCGCTTACACTTCTGTGTTGGTGTGCTGGTTGTGTCCGTTGGTGTGCGTGATCATGTTTTTTTGCGTGTGCTCTGGACAGGTATGGGAGAGGGGGTGTGGATGGGTCCGAAGGAGGGGGGGACGGACTGCTGCAGGAGGGAAACTGCTGCCGTCAGTGAGGAGACTATGGACGTGAGAATCCGACGCTGGTCAGACATCGTAGCTGACATGCCCTCCATGAATGACAAAAACTGGGTCAGTATTTGAGTCTGGTCATGGAAACAGTCAGCATTGATGTCTGACCAACCTGAATCTGGCTTAGTAGGTCCACAGACTCCGCACTGAGGGCAGCAAGGGAGACAGGGGCAGGGGCTGCGGTGCCGGCGAGGAAGGAGACATGGGGGGCTGCATGGACAGAAGGGACCCTAGCAACTGGGAGGGTGGAGATGGGTCTGCAGAAGGCGGGGACAGACACAGCGATGTTGGATGCTATCACAGCGTATTCCCCCTCCTCCTGGGAGTCAGAAGCCAATCCGTCAGCATGGTAGAAAGTGTTGCCTTCCAACAGTTCAGCAGCCTGACTCCCCTTACCCTCCGTGCCACTGGTTCCCTCCAACTTCTCAGCTGTGGTGGCACTGTGGCTGGGTCCCTCCTCTTGGTCCATGCTCATTTCTCCTCCTGTCTCTGTTGATGATGCTGTGGGCAAGGAGAAGTAACAAAAATGCATCAGTCACATGTACACATCTGACACATGAGCATAAAATCAGTAGGTCACAGTGCAAATCATGGCATGCATCATGATTAACAGCCAGATAGATCTGCGCATATTTGAGACTTGAACTGCCCAGTTGGTATAGACACAATGCTACTTGGACACAAGGATACAAAGAACACACCAGGCCACAACTTGAATGAGAATTACACTGAGAAGCTTCTGTTGTTTACAGGAGAGCAGATCAATACAATAAAGTGATGCCACCTCAAGTTCTCAAAGAAATAAACATTTGTGGTGCCCTCAGGGCAAACTAACACACCTCACTCCCCAAGGTGATACCACACTCAGAACCCTGTAAGTACATTTGGGTGAAAAATAATGTTACACATTGTTGGCATCTTGGGACTCACCATACTTTACACATTCGACAAGTATTGAGTGTGTTAATTCGCCATCTTGTGAAGAGAACACGTATGTGCCTGCATGAAAGATGTCTCACAATGAAATGCACACAAAAAACATTTAAACATTCAGTGAAACAGCTGCCACCCTTTAAGATGAAAAACTGTTAGAAACAAATGACGTTGCAGATTTGCCATATACATGGTCCAACGGAGGTCTTGATGGCTTGACACACATTAGTTTGTACAATTGACAACAAAAGAGTTTCAAGAACTCAAGACCACTGTGGGGAGATGTATATGGAGATCAAGGCACAACATTATTCACTAACACTGGCCTCCTTCAAAAGCTGCCTGCTTCTGTCATAAAATTGCAAATGTCGTTTTGTGTGCACTATCTCTCCAATTTGGAAAAACTGGGGTATTGGAGTTTAAACAATTTTGGCCCTCTCCCCTTTCGTGTGTTGATCACTTACACAATTAGTCATATTAACACATTCAAAACATGAACAACTTTTAACAAGTGTTGGGAGTACCAAGGTACAATCATTAATGTGAGACAACTTGAAATATGTCAGTCCTCACAGGGGCATCCATTACCGGATTATACAGTTGCTAGCACATAAGATCTACTGGCTGTCATGTGAAGTGGTGCACATTTCCCAAATCAGGACAACGCTTAAGCTAATGGGACTGCAATTGTGATGAACAAAATCATTGCTGCATTGTGGACACACCCTTATCCCCAGGCAAAATGTCAACACAGTAGTGTGCACACTAAGACAAAACAGGGATGCACCAGAACTACATACATGTGGCAAAAATGAATGAGGCACAATCATGTCTGGAAACAAATGACATAGGCTGTCAAGCCGCAAATGAAAGCACTGGCCACCATCACAGGGGAAGTGCATAGTGAAACATTGACCAGCCAATTCTCACCCACAGGTCACACACCTGACAAGGCCAAATCAGGCAGGCCCATTAGACCTCTCCTGCACAACCCCCCATCCCTCAGTCAATGTGATTGATACAGCTCAAGAAGTGAGAACTCAAAATCTGGGTAACAAAAACTGTGCAGCAACAATTCCAAACGTAACCCAAGCTCACCTTGTGGGGCTGGCAATACATATTAGTCACAACCAACAACAGATTGTTGTGAGTAGGCACACAGGCACTGCCCAATGTGAGTATTCACAAGCCAAATCTTATATCCATGTCCAGTGGGCACATGTAGCAGACACAGGAAAAATACAAACTATGCCAGGTAGCAATGCAACAGAGGCAGACCCATGCTGAACCCACATAGAATGGGCACATTGTTGGATGACACACATGATTAGGAGGCCAGGGTGTCTCAGGGGACTGTAGTGGGCACACTGATCCGTGGTTCTGGAATGAGCTGACTATACCATGAGTAACCGTCATGGCACTATGCATATTTCCCAACCGATGTACATCATGTCTGAGAACACAACATGGGTCAGGCATGCTGCAAGGCTGCAACATAGGAGTGTGAAACCTCACACTCCTATGTTGAGACTCAACATCAGTGCAAACAAATATGAAGCCCAAACACAGTGCACAGGTCATGACACAGGCAAGGTCCCAACACATGTCACAGACCAGTCTCCCACATGATGCGCTAATCACTGTGCAGTCTAATTATCTTGCACCCTAGATGAACATGTGCAAATGTGAATACACACAGACCAGGGGACACGTGTGACGGAGGGGAAGGAATGAAAAAGAGCACCAGCTGAATATGGGGAATTGAAAATACACTGTACATATAACCTGTCTGACCAGACACCCCAACTGTGGGAGTGTATCCAGGCTTCAGAGCACCTCAAGAAGCAGGTGACACACAACAAAACAAGCAGACATGTACCTACCTCCTCTTTGCTGCTGTCTCTCCTGCAACTGCCTATTGAGGTCTGGAAAGACCACTGCCAGCACCCAGAGTATGTGGGGGGTGAGGTGATGGCTTCCGCCATGCCGGCGTGGAGGCTCCATCTTCAGCTGGATCCGGGCAATATGCCGGGTCCAGCACCGGATGTCTTGCCACCTCTTCTGTATGTTGTGCAGCCTCCGGCGATGTACCCCTACAGACCTGACAATCTCCACCCTTATCTCCCCCTTCTCGTAGGCAGTTACCTGTCAGGAAGACAAAGTGAAACAACATCACTACACCTGCTCCATGTCCCAGAGACACACACTTGTTGATAATGTGAACAGGGCATAGGATGCTGACAGGACTTGCATCATTGTCCATGTGAATTAGGCCGGTGGGCAAACCCCAATGCACTACATGGCATTGAAAGGCAACAGATGGTGTAATGGGTGCAACACACTTGCTGATCATGGCACACACTGGCCAACACATGCAACTGCAGGGTGTCGGACAGCAGTCACATATCCCACTCCACTTAAGAACCCTCAACAGACCAGACAGGCACACCCTGGCACAGATCACTCCCCTGTCACTGACAACAGTGATACAACCCTCACTTTGCACATGTGCTACTTGACAATGAGGTGTCACAGGTATTGTGCTAACTTTGTAAGTCAGGCACACAACACTGCTTACTTGTCACATCAGATGGCTATAGCTGCTGCATACGCCATGCAGCAGTGGTGCAACACATCACATACACACTCACCCAGATGACAAGGAACATTCACACACTTCAATGTCCATGAGGTCAAACACATCATTTGTACAATATCAACACAGGTCCACACAAGTCATAAACATCTGTGAGTACAGTCAATTGTGACTCCGGGGGGAACACTGTTACACCTCAGTAAATTTGGGAATTAAGCCACCAAGGTGTGGCACGGCTAAATGTGTCATTCACTATGCATTGAATGTCACAGTAAGCATAATGCAAGTGAGGAGTGAACACACATGAACTACATCATGCTCTGCATGGGAGACACCACCATGTACACCCCCGGGACTCAATCACAACCACATTGCATGTCTGTCCCACCAATACACAATGCCTGTTGTGACACTCACACAACAGGTGCACAGTCAAAGGTAGTGCAGTCAGCACTCACCTGCTCCCCTGGTCTCCCATACAGCTTTCTGTACTGTGGTAGGCGGGCATCCAGCAGGTCCCGGTTTTCCTCCTCAGTGAATGCTGGGGCCCTCTCCATAGTACGCAACATGAAAGTCCAGGGAATGAAGAGACAGCAACAGTGTGGTCCACTCCAATTTTGTGCAGGCAAGTGCTCTCTCAGGGCTACATGCAGACTTAAATCAGTGCTGCTGAGGGGCTTTCAATTTCAGGAGTACAGTGTGATAGACCAGATTAGTTTGCACCCTATTTTTCATCCAATCCCTTTACACATAAGGCCCTGACACACATTTGCATGGTTTAAAATTTGAGCTTCAGCTCCACAATCATTTTGCAACATCGTTTATTTTTTCCAACTGACTTTTGCAGGACACCTGTAGCACACACTCAAATCTCAGTATCCATGACAACCAGGCTGCATTCAGGGCCTACTACTCATCCCCTAGGAGTTCCCTAAGTATTTTTTCAGATCCACACACGTGTACGGTGCTTTTCACGGAACGTATGGCACCATTACAATAGTGAGACGATGCGCACACACGCACGTAATGCTTGGGTATGGTTCACTCACTTATGGCATGATTACAATAGTTAGACAATGCGCACACACGCATGTAATGTTGGGGTACGGTGCGCTCGCGTATGGTGCGATTACAATAGTGAGACGTTGCGCACACACGCACGTAATGTTGGGGTACGGTTCGCTCGCGCATGGCACGATTACAATAGTGAGACGATGCGCACACACGCACGTAATGCCGGGGTACGGTTCGCTCACGTATGGCACGATTACAATAGTGAGACGATGCGCACACACGCACATAATGTTGGGGTACGGTGCGCTCACTTATGGCACGATTGCAATAGTGAGACGATGCGTACACACGCACGTAATGCTGGGGTACGGTTTGCTTGCGTAAGGCATGATTACAATAGTGAGACAATGCGCACACACGCACGTAATGCTGGGGTACAGTTCACTCGCATATGGCACGATTACAATAGTGAGACGATGCACACACACACACACGTAATGCTGATTTACGGTTCGCTCGAGTATGGCATGATTACAATAGTGAGATGATGCGCACACAAGCATGTAATGCAGGGGAGCGTTGCATTTCACACGGTGCATTTCACACGCAGTTGTAAATGCAGGGGTACGGTACGTTTCATACGGTGCATTTCACACACAGATGTGAATGCAGGGGTACGGTGCGTTTCACATGGTGCATTTCACACGCAGTTGTGAATGCAGGGGTACATTTCATTTCACACGGTGCATTTCACATGCAGTTGTGAATGCAGGGGTACGTTGCATTTCACACTGTGATTTTCACACGCAGATGTGAATGCAGGGGTATGGTGCGATTCACACGCACACGCATGGCACCATTACAATAATGCACACATGGCAGGGATGTAGGTATATGGTTCAAACAAGGATGTCTATCAAGTTCTTGTCATTGCATACTTACATGTGCAGGCCCTAGGTGTGGCAGGCAGTGATATAGCACTGGGCATCTGATCTTGTTGCACAATCGATGTGTGCTGACCTGTTGACACATGTCAGATGTGATGGGGCACTATGTGGCACATATCACCTTGATACTTGTCACATGTATGCCATTATGCAGATGTTGCCATGCACATCAACACTGGGATGGCACAGGCATCACTATGAGCAGCTGTCTCATGATGCCAGGGACAGGGGCACTTTGTCACTTTTTCATTTCACGCTCAGCATGACCCTATGTGAATATGTCCGGTGTGTGTGTCATGTTGAACATTGAGCTTGCTGTTTGTGCTACATAAACTGCATCTGCTGTTGGTGCATCTAACATGGGTCTGTGTTGAGATGAGAATGGTTTCACATGTACGCACACCATGCCATATGTGCATTCCCACAGCTTTTGGGTCTGATGGCATCAGACATAATTTTTCCCCAGGCATACATGTCTGCATCGTGACAATGGCTGTGTTGTTTTGTTGTCACATGCACACCTCAATCGCAATGTGTTTGAATTGTACATTTGCCATTCCATGTGAGCTGTATGTGTGCCTTGCAGTCAGCTGTCTGGATGAGTTGACAAACTTCCACTGCAGGTTTGGTGATGTGTGTCACTCCAGTGATATTTTGGGCTGTTCACTCAAACCAGACTAGCAGTTCGTTTCAGGTCATGTCATGTTTTTTACGGCAATCAACAGCTGTATCTGGGTTTTCATAGGAGTGCCAGCAAGCTGGCATATGTGTCCTGGATGTATTGCACACACCAGACTCCATAGTGACCTGATGTGTAGTAGCAGTTACGCATCTACTATGTACATTGCCATTGATGTTGGCTGACAGTTATTCTCCATTCTTCCCAAATATGTCCTGCAGGGCACCGCCTCTACCAAGGCCATTTCCAGACTTGGCTACCATGAGGGAATGTGCCTGCATCCGACGTTACTGATTCACTTGACAGTTGATTCAGGACATGACAAACAGGCTGGAACCACATCTCCAACCGCAACACAGGTATCCTACTGCGCTGACCCCCAAGCTGAAGGTGATGGCAGCCCTCCATTTTTTTGCTACAGGTATGTTTCAATTAACCATAGCTGATGTTGGTGGAATGTCCCACACCATGTTCAGCCATGTCCTGCATGATGTTTTAGCAGCCATGTTGGAGCACATTGATGAATTCATCACATTTCCAACTCCTGAAGAGTTGAGAGATGTCAAGGGTGAATTCTATGCCCTTGGAGAGATTCCACATGTCATTGGGTCAATTGATGGGACACATGTTGCTTTGGTGCCACCACAGGCTCAGGAGCAGGCTTACCGCAACAGGAAACATTATCATTCAATAAATGCCCTGGTGGTGTGTCTTGCTAACCTGCTGATTTCCCATGTTTGTGCACGTTTTCCAGGATCGGCACATGATGCATTCACCATGAGGCGTAACAGGGCGCCAAGAATGATGCTGCAGCTGCGGAACGATTGGACATGTCTTGTTGGTGGGTAAACTCTGATTGTCCTGTGTGTTTCAGTATTTTTTACTCTGACAGCATCTCCTGAACCACTTATTTACATGATGTATATTTGTAGGTGACTCAGGATATCCCAACATGCCATGGCTGATGACACCTCTCCGCAACCCAAGAACAGCTGCAGATCAGGGTTACAATAATGCACACGGGCAGAACAGGTGAGTGATTGAGCGAACGTTTGGCCTCCTGAAGAGCCGATTCCGGTGTCTTGATAAGACCGGCGGATACCTCCCATATGCCCCGGCCAAGCTCTGTAATATCTTCATCGTGTGCTGCATGCTGCACAACATGGTAGTTGAGAAGGCAGTGCCACGTATCCTGGATCCTGAGGAGCAGGAACATCCACCAGTTGAGGATGAAGGGCTTGGTCACGATGCAAGTGATGAGGAGGAGGAGGATATCGGGAGTCAGCTCATACGCAACTTCTTCTCATAATGGTGAGTCACTGCGAATGAGTGTGCAAGCTTGTAGCATTGAGTGGCATGTGTAGCAATGTGTTTGTCCAGCTGATTGTATGCAGTCACTTTGATGTGTGTTCTGATGTGTCACGCAAGTGCTGATGTCATGCCACACAGAAATGCGCAATGACTTAGCTTGAAATTTACATGTGTACTACATTGTTTGTGTTATGTACATGCCCATTTCTTTAGTAAAGATTTTTAACCGTGAGCCCTTATGTGCCTGTCATTCCCAGGTTGCTGTGCCTGTTGTCAGTTTGTGTCATCTCAGTTCTCCTGCTATTCCTCATGATGACTGCAACGTGGGCCGAATCAGCGTTCCATGCATGGACATGTGTAAATGTCAGTTCGGGTAGGAGATCCAAATAGGCTGTTTGGGGGTGGTGTGGTTTGGGAATGTGTGGGAACAGTTTCTGTGCATGTTGTGGAACCATCCATACATGTCTCATCACCATGGATCAAATTACATGTTGCCCCACTCCCATGACAGGACAGTCACCCTTCTTGACAGTCATCTGTTGTGGAGTATTGACTCTGGTGAAGGCCGCAATGTGTGTCAACCTTGACCCTGACACATTGCGGATACCAAAGGTTGACATTGTGTGGGACATCACAACCACAGGCTCCATGGGGAATTGCAGCCTAACTGTGTGCAGCAGGATGAGATTGGCTCATCCACCTAATCTCGTCTGCCAGTACAGTTTGATTTCTTATCAACCATGTTGTGAAGGTGTGGGCCAGCGTATGTCCCACATGTTCTGTCAAGTGTCCTGTGAGTCTGTTCATATGGATGCATTGCCCCTTGTGCCAGTATGTCATGTCACTGTTGTGTTGCTTCCTCAGGGCCGGTGGAGAACACTGTTTTGCAAGCCATCTCGGTCAGTTGATGTTAACTTTCTATTCCCATGATGCCAGGAATGTTGCGATGATGACCTCACAACGTTGTGCTGTAGCAAATGCGAACGCTTCCGTGTCACCAGTCGGGTGACGTTAATCCCCAGATTCTCTTGTGGAGTGCTGCATATCCTGGTCAGGGTAGGGGGGGGGGGGTTTGTGGCATTGCTCCTTATTACTCTCTCTTGAGTTCTGGGCCAGCAGATTGTTACATTAGGTATTTCAAAGCCCAATTGGACGAGCCAATGACTGTCTCTTGTGGGGCTTCCTTGTCTTTACATAATTCCCTCCCTCGTTGGATGAGCTTCTTAAGGTTCTTGCGGGTGATGTGTAATTTCCCTTCTTGGCCCTCACTGATTCCCAGGGGTAACTACGGATTGTTGCCTTTGTGTGAGTAGCACTGCAGCGCATTAGTATTTTTGTTCATTGGAGCATTATTCATACACTGTGATTACCTTGATTACAGGATGGCTCTAATTGCATTGAAGCAGCCTGCAGAGCGTTATAAACCCTTCATTTAGCTGCAAAACTCTGCTACCTTTTATGTGTCTGTGTTCAATCCTCAGATCTAGTATAATTTTCATTACTGTGATGCCAACTAGGATACAGTGGCTGTTGTTTTCCTTTACAGGTGTAACTGTTACAGTGTAGGTCCTGAGGTATTCTATGATTCAGTGGCAAGAAGTGTTGAATGCTTATGCTTGTTTACCTTTGTTTCAGATCTCCCTCCCTGCTGTTCCCTTCCTTTCCTTCCCTCGCCTGATCACCCTTCTGAGTCAGTTATTTCTACTCAGACCAAGGGGCTATCGGGAGATGGACCACTGTGATCTTCGCACCTTTATGAGGATTCAAGGAACCAACAGGCCCAGGCAGTCGTGTGCACATTGTCTCACCAGCATTGTAGGAAAACCCATTGCATGACTGTTATTTTCTTCTGAGCAGTGGCACTGGCCATGGACATTGGCTAAAGCAGCATAGCCTCAACACAAACTTTATCCATTTGTGTAGCAAATGTGTTTCCCACAGTACAATGTGCATCATTACTGTCAGCGCAGATCTCTTGCCAGTTTGCATGCGTCATCTATGGCATAATTGACAAAGATTGTGCATATAGGAGTATGTGTACTGTGGCAACATGCATTCATTTTATCATAGCTAATGATCCATATTGTGCATGAAGTACGTGGTTGTGTATATATTGTTGCAGCTTGCTACCTACAACGGGCAGGCAACACCTGCTGGCGCTGTGTGTCCTGTGCGCAGCTTGGCCTTTTGGTGCCTGATCCTGTGCCCATCATTTATGGTGATTGTTCATCCATTTTTGTTCTGTGACCCTTGAGTAACCAGACACTCCTTCCTTTGTATACACCTGTTACATTGTGCCTTTCAAACCTCATTGTCTTTGTGTGCTAGTTTTTGCATGGTGTCTCACCCCTTCCGCCGTCATGTCTTCACTCATTCCTGCTGCTGCCTCCCCTGCCGCACCACACCACTGAGTGCCCTGATTCTGCAACACACATGCCTCCCAGATGCTCCTCCCTCCCTCCATCGATTGTTAATACAGCCAGCAGCTTGTCAGTGCCACTGTTACACCACCTCCGTGCCAAAGGCAGGACCGCCAGCGCCTGCAACGTGCACAGTGCAATACACTCAGGTCCTTCCATGATGCAGGTAACACAACCGACTCATGCTCCAGCCACCCTCCAAACAGTGAACACCAGACAATCATCCACCTGCTATCAGGCAACCCCTAAGTGCACCCATTACAGCTTTGCAGGCTGTGTGTGCAACTCCTACTGCCAACAACGTGCTGCCCCACATAACAGACCATGTCCGTACAACAAGGTCATGTGCCTCCTACTGAACACCTGCTACATCCACCAGCATGCTATTGGACTCTGTCACCTCATCCACACAACAGCCCCAAATACAGAGCCTTAATTACAGTTACTTGGTTGAACGCACCCTCAGCACACTACATCAACATTGCCATCACAGACAGATACGAGATCACCCACAGGGACCACACCAACACTCCAGTACGATGAAATGCAATTCTTTCTGAAGTACCCCCTTAGAGTCACATACAACACCAAGGACACACCCAGCATTGTCAAACATCTGCACTTCAGGTTTCACACCAACCCCCTGACCACCCTCAGTCTAAGTATCATCTACAGATCACCAGGCCTACCCACAATTCTGCTAAGCTATCTACAATTATAATAATAGTCATGTATTGAGCGCACATCTAAGCCAACGGGGTTGTCCCAGCACTGTAGTGTGCTGAAAATGAGGCAGCATATGGAGGAGCAACTAATCAAGCAGGCTAAATATCCATGTCTTAAGGTCTTAGCGAGACTCACATTCAGACTGAAACAGACGCAACTGAAGAGGTAGCTTAGTCCAACATTGGGCGGTTCCTACCTGAAAGGTTTCACCTCCTGATCTAGGTTTTGCAAAGCAAGGACTAATGAGCAAGTGCTTGTCATTGGAACGTAGAGCTTGTGATTGACAATATGGATGGAGTCTCCTCCTAAGGTAGACCGGACCACGGCCTTGTCCTGCCCGGAAGGCGAGTGTAAGCACCTTGAATTCTATTTGTGTAGCCATGGACAGCCAATGGAGTAGTCTAAGATATGGGGAGATATGTTGTCAAAGTGAGACTCCACATACCAGGCAGGCAGCAGCGTTTTGGCCCATCTGAGGTATACGGAGCAAGCCTAATGTGAGACCTAAGTATGAGCCTTTCGCGTAGTGTAAATGGGAGGTAATCAGTGCGTGAATCACCGTTTTCCGGGTTATATTGTTCAGATAGGGAATAATTCTCTTGATGACTTTAATCTTGTCAATACAAGCAGCACCCAACTCTTGTACCTGTGTGGCAAGGGATAGCTGATTGTCCCATCTAACTCCCAGATTCCTGACCAAGTCCTTGTGTTCCGGAGGAATGGCCAGTTCCTCTGGCCACCACAGATTGGAAGAGAGGCGAGAAGGTTTGGTTAAAAAAATAGGATCTCGGACTGCATTAAGTTGTAAGAAATTGTGGTACATCCAGGCCGCAATAATCTAGAGACTATTTTTTAGTGGGTCAAAATTAGCAGCACACACAGCATTTAAGGTGAATAGAAGCGGAAAGTATCAGTATATGATATGATTTTGACTTCCGACATGGCAATCAATGCAGCCAGCGGGGTTTAGTAAATATTAAAAATCAGAGAGCTCAGAGCAGAGACCTGCGGCACGCCCCACTTCAGTGGATTGACTGTGGAGATGAATGGATTGGTCCGGACCTGCTGTGTGCAGTCAGATAGTAAGGACGATATCCAGTTCGGCACTGAGCCCCCCCACGCCTATGGTCCTAAGGCGTTTCATAAGAAGGGGATGGGCACAGTGTCTAATGCTGTAGACAAGTCCAACAGCACAAATACCACCTTGGAACCTCCGTCAACCGCATAGCGTATAGAGTCTGCCATTTCAATGAGGGCCGACTCCGTACTATATCCGGGATGGAAGCTGGATTGGGAGTCGTGAAGGAGGCTATTATCTTCAACAAAGGCCATCATTTGCTGCCAGGAAATTTTCACTTAAATGTTGGCCGGAGCTGGTAAAAGAGAGTTAGGTCTATGATTGCAAGGAGATTCAGGATCTGCGTTGGCTTTCCTTAAGATGGGCAGGAGGAACACGTCTTTCCACATATCCGGATTAGAGCCCAATTTGAGGGAAAGGTTCCAGATGGCGCTTAAATGGTGACTGGGACTCTTAGCAAGGATGTTGTATAGCTTGGCGGGCAAGGGGTCAGTAGGGAAACCGGATTTACACATCTGCAATTCGAGCAGTGAAGCTTCCTATGAAATTCAGTAAAAATCTGAGACCACAGAGCTGGGAAATAGCTTTACTGCTTGGTCCTCAGACATTGGACAACTACATTAGCACGCAGGCCCTCACCTACACAGACTACATGGGTCAGGGAGACAGCAATTCCTGGCTGGAGGCCAACTACAGCACCATCCTGCATTGGTACATCAACATTTGCATCCAGTTGTTCAAAAAACAACACACTGCACCACACTCCGCTACAGATCCACCAAAAAAGCTTGACCTAAGTCAACACAAATGACCTGTATGGCACCCTCACACAGGACACTTCAACCAATGACACCGCCACACCCTGCAACCGCACACACTGGATCCGCGACTGATCCAACACTCTTGCCACATTGGGGGACTTTCCTGTGAAGCAGGAACAACAGTTAAGCCACCGGGGACAAGGCAGACCTACTGGACTCATACAGGTCTGGCCGGACTCATGTGCAAACCTTCTCAAACAAACAACCATCAGTTACCTTTCTGCCCTGAAATCCACAACACACAGACATCACCATATCATCAGCACGGACAAGAGGACAACCTTCAGGTATGCCGTAGGCACCAACACACACAACATGAATGACCTTACCGGCATTGTGAGTGAACTATCTGACCCCAATTCTCCATCCAAAAGACATCCCACCCTTGCAAGGCCAAGGGGATCGCTTGCAACTTACTACCACTGCAAGCTTGTGGACGTACACGAAAGCCTTGCCACACAGAGGCAGACAGCGCTATTTTCCACAGGACATACTCCCCCTCAGGTCCTGGACTCCCGTCAGCAGCGAAGACACCACCTGGCTCATGTACACCATCCACTCTGGCTCACCATCCGGACCCTTCCCACACAACATCTCACAGCATACACCATCCTTCAAACCCACCTCCGGCACGTCATGAATGTCTCCTTTGAGTATGCCACTTTCCATGGGAGCTGGAGGCATGCAGGAACCCAGGCCCTTCTTTGACGACGGACGGAAGTACCGCAGGATCTCCTGGAACATTACCCTGCTTCCCTACCTGGCACATTTCATCCAGAAGACAGTCAATGAGCAACTGACCATCTCACTCCAAGCGCACATCTCCAGGCAACCCGCCCCAGACCATCTTCCACAGTAATCACCCCACTGCAACAGCCGTCATTGCCACCACCAACAACATCTTTGACCCTGCTCAACAATGGTGAGACCAACATCTTCACCCCCATCGACCTCTCAACGGCAACACTGTCAGATCACACATCTCCAACACTGGGATCCAGAGGAAGGCCCAGGATGAAATTGCCAAGTACCTCAACAGCAAGGCCCAGGGAGTGCGCCTCCCACCTTCGGCACGTAGTACACTGGGTCATCGGGTCCAGGCCTCATCTGTCAGTATGACAATCTACATTGTCTCCATGACCCACATCTCCAACATCACATGCGCACATGACCTCATCATCATGTCTTCTGCCATTGACACCCAGCTGCTCCTCACCCTCACGAAAGACCCAGCCACTCCCAGATCCGACCGTCAAAAAGGCATGAGGTGCATTGACATATGGATAAACATCAGCCACATGAGGCTGGACTTGGACAAGACTGAGCTCTTCATCTGAGGAATGTCCCCTTACAGCTGGGACAACTCCTTGTGGCACAGCGGCCTGGGCAGCGCACAGGCACACATAGGCCACACACGCAAGCAGGTGCTCATTGTACACTCCTCGCTCACAATAGCCATGCAACTCAACACCATCTCTACCTCATGCTGCAAGTCCCTCCACATGCTGTAAATGTTCATCAGATAGATCCACTCCTAGTCAAGACAGACAGTCACCCAGGTCCCTGACACCAGCCGGCTCAACTACAGCAATGCCCTCTACGCAAGAACAACATCCAGATTCCAGGAGGACTTGTGCACATCCATGGTGTGGTACAAAAGGGGGTGGTGATGGACGGAGCATCTGAATCAATCAAACACTCACACCCAGTCAAAAGATCTGGGCTTAATCCATCACCGTTCTTTAGCCCACTCTGCCACCCCAGTTCAGACATGGCTATATACAAATCAGTCTGACCCTGTGCCTCATGGGAACAGTCCAGCCCGAACTGCCAAGCCATGTCTTCCCTGGACCGGAAACAAGCTTCCGAGGACCGGTTTCTGGCATTCCAGCCGTCTTCAGCCCGGCTTGCTTGAATCCACTGGCAAAGTGAGCAAGGGACTCACGTCTGAGCATACCCTGCCACACTTACGGCGGCCAAAAGCGGTACAAAAGGGGGTGGTGATGGACGGAGCATCTGAATCAATCAAACACTCACACCCAGTCAAAAGATCTGGGCTTAATCCATCACCGTTCTTTAGCCCACTCTGTCCATCACCTGTTATTTTTGCATTTGTCACCCCGAGTGGGACGGGTATGATCAGACGTGAGTCCCGTGCTCTCCATGCCACTGGAATCAAGCTATCCAGGCTGATGAGGGCTGAAAGCCCAAAACCGGTCCTTGGATGCTTGCTTCCAGTCCAGGGAGGACCTGGCTTGGCAGTTTGGGCTGGACTGTTCCCATGGGGTACAGGGTCAAGACTGATTTGCATATGGCTGGGTTCAAACTGGAAAAGAATGGTGAGCAAAAAAACGATGGATTTAGGCCCAGATCTCTGTACTGGGGTGAATGTATAAAATTGTTCTGCATTCTGTCCATCACCTGTTATTTTTGCATTTGTCACCCCGAGTGGGACGGGTATGCTCAGACGTGAGTCCCGTGCTATCCATGCCACTGGAATCAAGCTATCCAGGCTGATGAGGGCTGAAAGCCCAAAACCGGTCCTTGGATGCTTGTTTCCAGTCCAGGGAGGACCTGGCTTGGCAGCTCGGGCTGTACTGTTCCATGGGGCACAGGGTCAAGACTGATTTGCATATGGCTGGGTTCAAACTGGAAATGCATGGTGAGCAAAAAAACGATGGATTTAGGCCCAGATCTCTGTACTGGGGTGAATGTATGACATTGTTCTGCATTCTGTCCATCATCTGTTATTTTTGCATTTGTCACCCCGAGTGGGACGGGTATGCTCAGACCTGAGTCCCGTGCTCTCCATGCCACTGGAATCAAGCTATCCAGGCTGATGAGGGCTGAAAGCCCGAAACCGGTCCTTGGATGCTTGTTCCAGTCCAGGGAGGACCTGGCTTGGCAGTTCGGGCTGGACTGTTCACATGAGGCACAGGGTCAAGACTGATTTGCATATGGCTGGGTTCAAACTGGAAATGCATGGTGAGCAAAACAACGATGGATTTAGGCCCAGATCTCTGTACTGGGGTGAATGTATGACATTGTTCTGCATTCTGTCCATCACCTGTTATTTTTGCATCCAGGGTGCATCAGCACACCTCATCCTAAACATCCCCTGCCACAGCCACATGACCATCCACCTGCGATACCTACAATAGGCTTACTCTCAACAGCAGGATCACTTTCATACTCCACAGCCACACTCAGGAGGCACTCCACAACCCCAGCCCCGAAGACAAACATGGACGCCTCCCATCCAACACCCCATTGCCCCAACTCCGTCCAGCCTACCTTGCCCTGGGCACCATTCATCACATCCACAGTACAACTGCATGTGGGAGATAGTTCTCCCACATCAACAAACAAACCTGGTACTCCCTCCCTGGGCACCTCCTCATATCCCATGACCTCTACACCTTCATTAAACTCTTCCAAAACTGTCTGTCTGAGCAGTATGACAAGCCCCCCCACCCCCCCCCCTCAGCAGATTGAAACCATCACAGGTGAATATGCACTCCATGTATGTATTTGATGAAACATTGTGACCTATGTGTGTCCTCGACCGGACTCAGATCCCAGTGTATGGATGGCTTGAGTTTGTTCAACACTGTGGCAGACTTTGACATATCCCCACACATATGTTGTTGAACCATGGTAAAGGACAGCAACATCAATTTCACTTGTGTTGGTTTTGTTTATTTATCGTTCTTGTGCGGGAAACGTGAGTTAGTGATGGGTGCTGTACAAAAAGAAGGGAATCCAAAGTTCACAGAGGGAGATGTGATGCCTTGAAATTTGAGTCAACAGAGCCCAGACCACAGTGCTTGGCATCATTGGTCAGACTGCAACCAGCAAGTTCTTGTGGGAGAGTAGGACACTCAATGGGGTGATGCTGTTGCACACAGACTCCAGGGGCCGGACCAGGTGACCTGGGAGATGCGCATGGCCCGCTGCCTCTCACTTTCTCTTCAGTGGACGACCCACCTTCCTTGGGGGACCCTCATATGCAGGCCTTGACGATGCATGGGACGTTCCGTCGGACGATTCCTCCTCCTCCTCCCTCCCGGTGCCTGGTGGTGGTCTTTGCCTTGAAGTGTCTTGCCTGGTGACACAGGGAGGGTGCTGCATGTTGTCAGCGATCCGACGGAGTGAACGGATTATGTCCCCATGCACCTCCAGGAGTTCAGCCAGTCTTGCCTCCATCCATCCGTGGTGTTGTTGTTGACTGGCGTGTTGCTCGGCCTGCAGGTTTTTTATCTCTGTGAGGGCACCCACTACCTGGCTGAACTCCCTGGTGTCCCACCGGTATGCCTCCATGATGTTACCGTCATCATACCGGGACCTGCAGCAGACTGGTTGGGGTCTCGCCTCCGCCTGCTGCCACTCCCACCACCCCTGCCCACACGAGCCGTGCCTGCCGTTGTGGGCACATCGGCTCGACGGGACCCCTGAGTGATGGCAGTGGTAGTGTTGTCTGCCCCCTCATGAGTGCACGCCGAACCTTGTCCCTCATTGTCAGACTGGCTCAGTTCTTGAATGTGGGCACGGCTCCGAGCTGTCTGCTGAGATGTGGCAGGATGGAATGGTTGTGGTGGATGGTGCATGTGTCCCTGATCCAGGTGCTGCAGGGTTTGGGGCACCAGAGGGGCCAGGTCGGTCGGAGTAATCCATGGAGTGGTGAGAGGCATCGCTGTCGGTGGGATGAGGGTCCTGCAGAGCCTGGGACCCTAAATCATCTTCCCCATTATTGGGGTTCGATTCCGCACGTTGCCCTGTGAGTGTGAGAGGCAGACAATGTTAATGCCATTTAATGCAACATCCATTTTTCATACACATTGTAGTTGGCACAGTTCCACCTGGTAGTAGTCCATGCTTTGGATTGTCCTCAATGTTCACTTGTGGATGTTTATGTTGTGCGGACCAATTGATATGTGCTCCTGAGTCATTGAGATGGGGGGCATATTTACAATAACTGGCACAGCCCTGCATGTCAGCAGGGATTCACCAGTCATTGTGCACCACAGCTGTGCCAGCACGGATGCGACGCATTCACATTGTGGAACACCATGGTGGAAAAATGGCACAGCTGTGTCACACATCTGTGCCGTATAAGTAGACACATTGCTGGAGTTGCGTCACCATCGCAAAACAGCTCCAGCAATGGTCTGTGGGGCCCTATCTGCACAATGTTGCTTCAATCCTTACACTTGCATCAGGCATGCAGAGGGTTTTGACACAGCATGTGCTTAAAAGTGACAGAGTGAAATCTTGTAGATTTCACAGAGCCTCTTTTGGGAGGCGTGGCTGCGCCGTAAAGCCCACCCCCCTGCACAAGAACACCTACTTGTGGGGCAGGGCTTTAGAACGTGATACATCTCCCAGATGCGTCACCTTGTAAATTCCCTGCACCATGGCTCCTCTTTTGTGCCGCTGCTGTGTCACAAAGGTGACGCAACCGCGGCATGAGAGAAGCGCAAGGGGCTTGTGAATGTTCACCGCGCATTTGTTGCTTGGATGCTTCATCAGATCTGAATTAGTTTTGTTGTGTTACATGACCATTGTGACAGTGGGGCACTCCATTGCCTGTCCCAGGAGGGTATGTTTGTGTAATGGGTGTGTGTAACCGGCCGTGCTGGTAGTTGGAGTCTGAGTTGGCACTGGGCCTCCCTCGTGGTGTGGCTGTCCCCCCATGGACCATGTTGCCATGACAGTGGTTGTGAGTTCCTGCCCAAGATATCTGACCTTGTTGTCCTGGTGTTTGTGTTTGCACTAGTAACAGGAGGGCCTTGTGCTGCCTATACCAGGGCCTAGTGTCAGCTATCTTGTCAGTCCATTCACACTCCATGTGCATTGAGCATGGTGCATGTGTGTGTACCTGGGCCATATGGGATGAGTGCAATTGGACATGGGCATCCACAGAGATGGTTATAGGGGTGGGCAACTTTTTAGCTTCATCACCATCCTCTTTGCACCCTTTTCACCCTCCCCCTTGCACCCTCCTCCCCTCTGTCTTGAACCCTTCTGGCCCTCTGCCTTGCACCCTCCTCCCCTCTGCCTTTCACCCTTCTGGCCCTCTGCCTTGCACCCTCCTCCCCTCTGACTTGCCCCCTCCTCCCCTCTGTCTTGCACCCTTCTGGCCCTCTGCCTTGCACCCTTCTTACCCTCTGCCTTGCACCCTCCTCCACTCTGAATTTCCACCTCCTCTCCTCTGTCTTGCACACTCCTGGCCCCTCTGCCTTGCACCCTCCTCCCTCTGACTTGCAACCTTCTGGCCCTCTGCCTTTTACCCTTCTGGCCCTCTGCCTTGCACCCTCCTCCCCTCTGACTTGCCCCCTCCTCCCCTCTGTCTTGCACCCTTCTGGCCCTCTGCCTTGCACCCTTCTCACCCTCCGCCTTACACGCTTCTGGCCCTCTGCCTTGCACCCTACTCACCCTCCCCCTTGCACCCTCCTCCCCCTTGCCTTGCACAATTCTCAGCAAACCCCTTGCACCCTTTCCACCCAATGGAGGGTGCTGCCACCTGGGACAATGGGACCATTTAAAAAGCATGATGGACTAGGGCCGGCCCTGATTGCACCCTCACCAGAAACACTGGCGATCCAGGGGGGCCAAGATCCCCACTTGCCCCCCCTGCAGTTGCACGTGCAATTGGGTCTGATTTGGGGTCCCACAATTCATTTCGTGACACCCACCCTCCCAGAATACTAGACGTCTATTTTTGGGTCTGTGCTTCCTGAAGCATGGGACATGGCATGGCCTTGGTTTGTCAATGGGGCATACACATGTTAGTGGCATTTGCGTTGTTTTTGCCTATAGTTATGGGCAGCTGGCGCTTGGCGCTTGTAGTGGGCATTTTTTGTAAGGGTGGGCGGGCGGCTACGCTCCGTGCACGAAGTGTGCGTAGTGCCGGCTTCTACGCATTTTGCGTAGCAGGCGTAGAATACGGCACTACGCACGCTCCGCAGACGGAGCGTAGCTGGCCGCCACCCGCCTCCCTCCCGCCCTCCCGAAATACTTTGAATTTAAAGGTTAAAAGAATTAAAAGGCACTTACCTTGCCCGCCGCTGCCCGCCGTGTCCCCGGGGCTCGCTATCTTCATTCTGCCGTCTTGTGTACTAATGCACATGCGCGGGCAGCCGCACATGCGCATTTCTCACGAAAAAATGCGCATGCGCGTCCGCCCGCGCATGCGCATTAATACAAAAGACGGCAGCAATGAAGATAGCGAGCCCCGGGGACGCGGCGGGCAGCGGCGGGCAGCGGCGGGCAAGGTAAGTGCCTTTTAATTCTTTTACACTTTTAATTTAAAGTATTTAGGGAGGGCGGGAGGGAGGCCTGCGGTGCGTGGTGGGGCTACGCGGAGTGCGGAGGTGGGCGTAGTTTCTCGCCCACTTCACGTAGCTCCGCGAAGCCCCACTACGCCCACTACGCCCAGGGTTAATTTTTTGTACTTGGAGTGTAGATGCCATTAACGCCATATTACATGAGTTGTTTGTATACTCACCAGGCTCTACGACTCCTTCAATGTCATGTACTCCCACTGGATGTATCAGGGCCATGACCTTCTTCCCCCAGGGATGGAACTGCACTGGTCTGCGGGGACCACCACCTCCAGGGCCTTGGCTCTGTAGGTAGTCGTCGACCATCTTCCCCTTCACCATCCTCCGAAGATCGTACCACCTGGCCTGGCAGTCCCTCCTGGTGCGTCTGATGGGTGCAACAGCATTCACCTTATTGATGATCCTCTCCCACATGCTTGTTTTCTCAGCTATGCTGGTCCATCTGACCAATGCACCAAACAGCTGTGGCTCAACTCTGATGACTTCATCTACAAGGATCTCCATCTCCTCCTTTATGAACTTTGGATTCTTTTGTGCGGACATGGTGTGGGGTGAATGTGATGGGGGGTGAGGGTGTGTATGGATGTGGGTGTGTGGGTATGAATGTGAATGGGGGGATGTGGGTCTGAATGTGATTGGGGGTATGTGTGAAGGTGGATGTGTGCAGTTGTTGGTGTGTTGTCTCTGTAGCTAAATGGATCTGTTGGAAAGGATCAGGGTTTGTGTGTGTGGGCCCTTTTTATTAGTCCATTTGTGGGTGGGGCTTAGTTTGAATATTTGGTGGGTGTGTTATAAGAGGTGGGTCTGAGTTAGGCCCTCTGTTTGCCTGTTTGGATCTGGCCAGGAAATTTATTTCTAATGGTTTGTACACAGGAAACATGTTTTGTGGTGTTGTGCAAGTCATTTGGACCCTCCTTGTGCTGTTTTTATGGGTTCGGTGCACTTCATTAAGGGGGGTTCGTTTCATATTTGCTTTTGTGGCTCGCTCATACACAACATTTATACGGGGTTGGCGTACGCTTCATTCAGGGGTGTTCGTTTTGTATTTGCTTTTGTGGCTCGCTCATACGCGACGTTTTTACGAGGTTTGCGTGCGCTTCGTTCAGGGGGGGTTTGATTTGTATTTGATTTTGTGGCTCGCTCATACGCAACGTTTATACGGGGTTTGCGTGCGCTTCGTTCAGGGGGGTTTCGAATCGTATTTGAAATTGTGGCTTGCTCATATGTGACGTTTATATGGGGTACGCGTGCGCTTCGTTCAGGGGGGGTTCGAATCGTATTTGATTGTGTGGCTCGCTCATACGCGATGTTTTCCTGTACAAATTGCAGTTCATACACGAAGACGTTTTCCCGTACGAATCGCGTTCTCGGGCCCCGGTCTGGATCGTACTTGTCGGGTCGTACAGCATGTTTACAAATTGTACGGTTTATTTCCCGAGTCCGTATCGTATGGATTCTCGCTTGATTTCCGTACGGTTCGCAAGGATTCAGACGTATTTTTTAGAAACGGATTGTACTACGCGATTCGGACTGATTAGTACGATTCGTACGGAAACGGCTACAAATACGAATCGTCGTACGGATTCGTTTCCCGAATCAGAATCGGCCCCATAATGTGCCTTTTCACAGTTTGTTTTCTTTTTCTTTAGGCACGCAATAAAAGTGTTTTTGCTTTTCAGCTGTCTCCCTCGAATACTCCCCCCTCTGCCATGCACGTGTTGCTCTTTCTCTGCCTATGTGCTTCTTTCCACTGGCTCTGTGATGCTTGCTCCCTCCTGTGCTTCTCCACCCCTGTTGCTTTCTCTTATGTGTGCTACTATTCCCCAGCTACCCATTGTATTATCTCTCATTTATGTGCTTCCTCCACTTAGGATCCTCTTTTTACATTTGCTTCCCCCTCCGCGCCCTCTGTGTCATTTCCCCCATCCATGATCTTGTTGCTTGAACTTTTCCTGTGTTGCTCTTCCTTCCTTTTTGTTGCTTCTCCACCCTCATCCTTCATGAATCCAAGGACCCAACTCAGTGTTGCTTTCCCCTTCCCTCATTTCTTCCCTACATCTGCTCATGTTACTTTTTTTCTTTTTGTTTACAGATTACACTCGGATTCATAAACAAAAAGAAAAAAGCAATTGCGTCCTTTTGTGGGTGCACGCATCATTGGCACACTCACCACAAAATCATAATTTTTTCTCTTTTTTAGCCATGTTTCGCAGCATCAGCGATGCCGAACAACATGTTTAGAACCATTGACCAATCAAATAGGTGACAGAGGCGAGATCTATTGACTTGAAAATTCTTGCTTTATTTGCCTCTGCCAAATCCGTCTCACCGATTTAGTGGACTAATTGAATAAAACAAAAGTGGATCACTAGAAGCAAAAAATATGTTGCATTTTTAATTGATGACTAATAATTTTACGACTAGTTTAATATTTCTTAATAGATCAGTTTCACGTTTGAGTGAATTGCAAATTTCTAGGGCTTTATTTATGAAGGCCTTGCGCCACTGGTGCGTCACTTTTTCCCATGTTAAAAGTGACGCACCGGCGGCGCAAGGCCTTCATAAATAAGGCCCCTAGTATTTAGTAGATAGACCTGAATTGTCTTGCGCTTTTAAAGGTTATGGGAAAACTTTGAGACAATTATCAAATGTGCTGGTGGGCCATTAGTTCTCTGTTATACTCTTATGGCATCGTACAAACAAGTTTAATGTTGTAAAAATCACTTCATAAAAATTTGCTATTCTGAAATAAAATATTCATGCAGCGATAACAATGTGTAAACCTGGCTTTCACAGTGAAAAGATTGTGGTGGATGGTAAATCAGAATTGTTCATCCATTGTTTTAAATATTCAGTGATAGCAAGCCGCCTTGATTAACTTAAATTACAGTTTCTACAGACACATCGAGTACTGTTTGTGCTATATTCACTTTCCACCTCTTGCTCCATAACATAATTCTTTCATTTTGAGGAAAATGGAAACATATTCTAACTTCAGACATTGATGCCCTCCATAAATAGAAGAAAAATGATTTAAGGCTTCACTCATGTAATAAATATATGTGGGGTGCTCAGTTCCTAAAGAAGAATGAGTGTCTATGTGGGTCAATGACTATTCTGTAGGGTACGCAGTGGGCATGACCCTGCAAGAATCAAAATGCCCTCACACACCTGGATAGGTGATATGCTTCATCATGGGGCATTTGCTCATTGGTGGGTCGGCGCTGCAATGCCCGATGAGCACTCTCAATGGGGGATCTTTGCCAGAAATCTTCTTGTCCGTCGTTTGGTGATGTGAAGATTCTTGGGGCTTAATGAGTAAGTTGGTGTTGAGTGAAGTTAAAAATAAATAAAGAGGTACTTCTCAGGAAAAACTTTAATGAACAAGTTCTCTTACCTATATTAAAAATGTGTGGTGTTATCTATTAGACTTTAGTTATCTTAGATAGCTGTAGGTCAATGACACCTATCCAGGTGTGTGAGGGCATTTGATTCTTGCAGGGTCATGCACACTGTGTACCCCACAGAATAGTTGTTGACCCACATAGACACTCATTCTTTTTTATGACCTGCATACTCCACACACATTTATTAGGTTATTTGGAGCACGTATCGCTGAAGTCCGTCCCTTTGTTCAACATGATTCGCTCGTGTAATCTCCTATGTAGCTCAATGCATGTCTGCAAAGGCTATAGAAATACAAAGTAAAATATCTTTAGAAATAGTAATCACCCAATCATACCCCCCATTCTCTCCTGCAACAGAAATTCATCGCTGGAAGCTGGTGACGCCAGCAGCTTGTGTCCGTGATATTTCTGCATTATCTGAGATATTTTTGATGTAATCACAGCAACACTTAATTCCAGGGCTCTGATTTATATTGTTTTCATTCTGAGGGTAACAATGGGATTTCAAGATCAAACAGTGGCAGAAAACAGCCACATTTAAAGATAAAAGGGAGTGATTCGCCATTCAGATGATTTCTGAAGGGCTTTCTGCTATCCTGCTAGTGGCAGTCTTAATTACAGGCACCTGGGACCGTTCATTCCCCTGGGCAAGGGATATCACACACATCGTCACAAACGCAGAAAGGGACAATCGAGTTCAACGAGTGCCCTGATGTTTCAGGAACAATTGAAAACATGTTCCGCCTGTATCTCTATCTTGGAAGCAGACTATGGACGATAAATGTATCGGCCGTGATCAGAAATGAACTGATCTAGAACACATTGTGACACATTGGATATGATGCATCTCGTTCTGAATTTTTCTCCGAAAACAAATGTTGTTCGTTTCACGTACACTAAGTACGATTCATCAAAATACCTGGAGCAGAGGAAATGACATAATGTGCCTTTTGACCAATAATGTCTTTACAGGGTTGACTCCGTAGCCCACCTCAGCCCCTTACCAGCCTCAATTTTACTGAAGACAGGCTACGGGAAGATTAAGAGGGGAAAGTACAGGATATAAACAGGCTATCAGGATACTACTTTCAGTTCCCGCCACCTTCTTCTCAACCCTTGGGGACAGGAGAAGCAATGGTGATGCAAGGGGTACCGATCACCAGCCGCTACTAGCACATGCAAACCTCACTGTGCCTAATTGATGGCATGACTAGCCATGCTGGTTAAATAGGATATTATTAACGAGAATGCACAAGTTCAATGAATATGGATTATCATTTCTTTTAGATTTAAACTGTATTGTGTTCTGGTGCAAAGGTAACTGTAAAATGGAAAATGAGGCCGTTTTTTTTTTATCAAGGAATATTTCAGTTAATTTTACGTCTCAACTAGAAAATACTTGGTATGTTGTTTCCAATAAATAACCTTTTCATAAGAGTGTGATTTGCACCAGTCCCTTGCTCGTGATAGGATCATTGTTTTGTCTATCTATTTTTTTTATACTAAAGTCAATGACTTTCCTCTCTTTGTTTGAGTTCTTGGATGAGTTGTATCCTTTCAATCCATACTCAAGGGAACTCTTTTTTTAAATTTTCCATTGAGCACTCCAAGTGCATGTGTGTCCTTGCTCCGTCTCCTTGCTGAACTTGAAGTTACCTCTGTGGTCCTCTTAGAATGCTTTCTTTCTAGCCCCCATCCCCTGATACTCAATGCCTCTCTTTAGAGTCCTGTATCCAGCCTTTATGCTCTCCATCGCACTACCTGTGTGACTAATTAAAAAATAAACTGCTATAAAGTGCTGCTGAACCATTCACTTTCTGTTTTACATGCACTTCTGTTTTAACATTATAATTCACCGTATTAGACCATTAAATTAAAATGGCAGCTACGCATCATGATGCACACATTCACGGGTCGCAATGTACATACTCAGATGCAAGATTGAGGTCATGCATGTGTGAGCGTCTTGAAGCACATGAACACCTACCAGTGTTAAAAGCAATTGGAAAAGCCAATTGCTTGCCTTTTTATAAGAGATTACGACTAGCCATTGGCCCTGCTTGTTAGACATGTTTGAACGATTTGCAAATCAATAATTTCTTAGAAAATTACTTATAACAAGTGAAATTCACACAGCAGCATCCATCCTATACTTCTGGAAAGAACTCAAGGCCACACAATACCTGAAGGTCTCTGCCAGGCTGCGAAGCTCTTTGTTAAGGCTCCCAGACCTCTGTTTCTGCTCACTTAGCTTACATTTTCTTTCGTGGTAGGCATGGCACCGAAACTGGTGGGAGGGTGGCAGTCTGGTGCATGGAAGGAGGTCTAGAGACCATCGGACATCCGGTGCGTTGGGATGTCACACTCAGATGTCTGTGTTCTTGCAGGAAAGGTGGCCATATTCTGGGATCAGGCTTTACAAAAGCTTAGTACATGAATTAAAACAGTGCCTGCCATTTTTGTTACAATTTACCTGTTATTCTGAGCTTCTTGAAGGTCCGCATCCAGCATGAGCTCTTGTAAGGACTTCATTCTTCAAACTGCTACTTGCTAAAAGACTTCTCGTCAATTGTGTCTGCGAGGACATTTCTTCCTACTACTGCCACCTATTTTCTACCTTGAGGAGATCCAGTGGTAAACCTGCATATTAGGAATAAAAGGACGATTAGCAACAGATGCCTGCAATTCCAAGGCAGTAACGAGTGTTGAAACAGAATATTGATTTTGAAATGTCAACTTACACAAATATTTAGTTGGAAATATCATGATTCAGAAATATCGACAGCAAGAATATCGTGGTCAAGAATATCGGATTTAAGGTAAACAATATTGTTTTTAAAAGTATAGAAGTCATTAATATTGTTTGCAAAAATATAGATGTTTAAAATATCGATTTTTTAATTAGTGTTATGTATTTTAGTCTATATTTTAAATGTTTTTGTGTAAATATTGTTCATGTTTTTTAATGTATGTGCTACAGTTTTAGGATTTATGGATTTAATGCAATTATATTTTGAATTTCTTTAGTTTCATAGATGGTTGCGGGTTTTAGGGGGAATAAAGTGGTAAGTAATTTAAATATAATAAATTAATAAATCGTTTTTATTTAATTTAGATTTTATAGTGTTAATTGTGGAAAGCAATTTAGTTGTAATTTTTAAATAATTGGTTTTTAATTAATAATAATTAATTAATAATTATTATTGTCATTGTGCTATTTTTGATAGCTATGGGTTGTGGGGTTTATAGGGGTAAAGGGTGGAAAGTAATTTATTTTGGATTAATTCATAACTAGTTGCTAATTTATATTAATTCATTGATTGAAAATTAATTATAGAAATTGTATAATTATTTTAGATATGGGTTGTGGGGTTTATAGGGGTAAAGGGTGGGAAATAATTTATGTGTAAATAATTATTAGTTGTTCATTTATATTAACTTATTATTGATAATTAATTATGGTAATTGTGTGATTATTTTTAGGAGTGGGTTGGGGTTTATGTGGTAAAGGGTGAGAAGTAATTTATTTAATTAAATAATTAGTTTTGATTATTAATAATTGATTGAAAATTAATTATGGAAATAGTATAATGAATTTTATGTGCAGGTTGTGGGGTTTATAGGGGTAAAGGGTGGGAACTTATTTATGTTTAGTTAATAAATAATATATTGTTAATTTATATTAACTAATTAATAGATAATTAATTATGGTAATTGTGTGATTTGTTTTAGGAGTGGGTTGTGGGCCTTATGGGGTAAAGGGTGGGAAGTCATTTTTGTTTAATTAAATGATAATTAGTTGTTAATTAATTAATTGAAAATTAAATATGTATTTTGTGTAATTAATTGTAGGTTCTGGGGGGAAAGGTGGGAAGTAATATATGTTTAATTAATTAAAAATTATTGGATCATTAATATTAATCAATTCATTTATATTTAATTTGGATATTTGTTTATATTTTTTGTGTGTGGGTTTTATTGTTATAAGGGTACAGTGAGGGGAGTACATTAATTTTACTTTATAATTAGTTGTTAAATACTATTCGTTTTTAATTGAAAATAAGTTTTAATTGTGTAATCATTTTTTTACAGTTTAAGTTTAGCTGTGGGTTGTAGGTATTATAGGGTTAAAGTATGTGAATTTAAATTTTTATGAGTTTTAATTCGTTTTTGAATTTTATATTATTTCTTTAATTAGTAATTAATTATGTAAGTTAAGGAAGTACATTTTTTTACAATTTGGTGTGGGTTGTTAATTGTGTGGTGTTATATGGCAGTAAATAAAGAAAGTAAATGTATGAAATAATTAATGTTTTTGTTTCTAAATATTCTCTAATAAAAATATTTATTTGTTTAGAAAATATTTTATTTAATATAATATTTGTAGGCATTTGTCATAAATATTTAACCACTATAATGTGTTTTTGAAAGTTTTTTAATATTACATATATTTGTATTTTAATTTGTAACATATTTATATATTTTTTAATTTGTTTTTGAAATATTTGTGTTGTTAAAATTGTGTTTGCTTTTAATTTTGAGCTGACTGGAGTGAGAATATAAATTTTTACTTCTCTGCAATCCAACACTTTCCCTACTATTGCACTCACTTGAGTGGGAATAGTAATTTTTACCCCTCCGCTATCCAACATTTTTCCTTCTTTTCCAATTTTCCAATTATTGGAGTGGGAATAGTACATTTTAGCCCGTCCCTATCCAACACTTTCCCTATACTGGAGTTGGAATAATAGTTTTTACCCCTCCGTTAAACAACACTTTCCCTACTGTTGCACCGACTGGTGTAGGAATAGTAATTGTTACCCCTCTGCTATCCAACACTTTCCCTACTGTTGCACTCACTGGAGTGGAAATATAAATGTTTACCCCATCCGCTATACAACACGTTCCCTTCTGTAGCACTCACTGGAGTGGCATTAGTATATATATTTTAACCATCCACTATCCAATACTTTCTCTACTGTTGCCCTCACTGGAGTGACAATAGTAATTTTTACCCCGCCGCTATCCAACTCTTTACCTACTGTTGCACTCACTTGAGTGGGAATGTGGGAAATTTAAGATTGGAGTTTAATGTTTTATTTTATGATAGCATTTTTTTAAATTAGGGTTTATGCTTTATGCTATTGGTACACACATATATCTATGTAATTTTTTTGATAATTGTTAAATTATAAAATAAAAGTAATAGTTGATTAATTGTTTTAAAGTGAATATATACAAATTATTATGTATGTGTGTTTAACCTTTTTAAATTAGGTTCATGTATTATATATTTTTAATTTATATTAAATCTACTTTATTTTTCATATTAATTTTATTATTTAACATTTAATATGTTTGTTTATGTATGTATAACACTCGATATTTTGTACAACTATATTTTTTCATCAATATTTTTGTAGGATATATTTGTACTTACCTGCTTGGGTATAGAGAGTCGATATTTTGGAATTCTATATTTTTTCATCGATATTTTTTACTTCTATACTTTTTACATTGATATTTTGTCAGTAAATTCAGTAAGGCATGCATGCTCAGTTATGGTATGGATTGTTGCATACCATCCTGTGCTTCTTGGGTTTCAGCTTTTGGGTTCCTGGAGATATGGACATAATTGTGATCAGTGAAGAAGGAAGCACTAATTGTTGAACTTTGTTCACTTAAAAAACTCAAAGATTTCTCCATATGTCCATTGCTTATGTAATAATCTTTTACCTGGTAATCAATGGTTTATACCTTAGTTTGTTTTGTTGTTAAGTTAAGGTTGTAGAAGCCGCACCAGAATAATTGTATGATTCCTGAATTTTTTAAACCATCTGAGCCTTCCTGATATGAGTATACTGTTTAATCGGCAGACACATGATGGTAGTCGGTATCCAAGGTAGCCAGCACCTCCTTTATGTTTGCTTATACAGTTAATAGAAAAAAAATCATTTCTAAGGGTGCTCTATGTCCCTGTACCGTGCCACCCACAGTACTACACAATATATACAGATCTCTTGCTGGATAAATAATTGATGCATGTTTTCCATTAAATATTTGGACTGACTGTGAATAGTCAGCTATATACTTATTTGTACTGTGCTCTGTCTATGTTGAATTATGAGTATGAGTATACTGTTTACAGGTACTCTAAAAGAAAAGGGTTAGACCTGGCATCTTTGAGTAGTAATCCCCAGCCATTTTGCGTTCATCAATCCTGGTTTTCTGAATTTGTTTTTGTTGGCTTTAGGACCCTGTGCACTTTACCACTGTTAACCAGTGCTTAGGTGCTTCTGCTCTCTCCCTTAAACATGGTAAAATTGGCATACACATCATTAGCACATTTTAATTGACTTGTGAGTCCATGATTGTTGGACCTGGCATCCTTGGCATGGTTTTCCCCTGTCTTTTTGCCTCTTCCCCATTTATTTTTGCTGTGTGCTGGATTTCTTTTTTGCTGGTCTAGATGCTTTGGGCACTTTGCCACTGCCGATCAATACCAAATTGCAAGTGCTCCCTCTGTAAATTATGAATATGGATCGGTTTTTCCAACTAAATTCCTGGTACAGTGCACTGTGTAGGCCCAGGGCCTGTAAGTCAAATGCTGCTACTGAGCCTGCAGCACTGATCGTGCCACCCACACAGGCAGCCTTTCAAAGGGGTCTCAGTCATGCCACTGCAGTGTCTTTGCGCAGTCTCTACTGCAATGTCGACGTGGCAAGTAAACTCACTTGCCAGGCCCTGACCTTCCCTTTTATTACATGTGAGTCACCCCAAAGGTAAGCCCAAATTACCCCTGTGGGCAGGGCGCAGTGTTTGAGAAAAGTAGGACATGAACTGGTCAGTGTGACGTGTACTGATTGTGAAATACAGTGTATTTTGTTTTTGCACTATTGAAAGGCTATCTGTCCCATAGGATAGAATGGAAGTTTATTTATAACATCTTATAAGTATATCTTCCCATTGGGACAAGGTAGAAAGGTGAAGTTTAGTATGCCTGAACTCAGAACATAAAATGAATCTTTTAGTAAAGATGATATTTATACTGTGTGTTTGAAAAGCCCACTTTTAAAAAGTGTGTATTTTCTTGCTTAGCCATCCTGTGTGCCTCTGCTGGTTTGTGGATTGACTGTCTAGCTTTGGATTGACAGAGTCTGGGGTTGTGCATTCACTGAAGACAGTCAATGAGGGGCATATGGTCTTTCCTGGCTTTCCTATATGAGCCAAGGCTGGGCTGAATAGACCTGTGCTGCATTTAGAATAGGGGGAGGAGATTTCCTTGCACCTGAATGGGCCTGGTCTGCCTTAAACAATGCTGTCTCCACCTCCTGCTAGGAAGCTGAACCAGCGAGGACAGAACTGGTTTTGACTGAGCACAGAACCTCTCTGCCACAAGAAAACAACGAGAAATTAAGTATAACTATTAGGGCCCGGCCTCTAGATTTTTAGAATATTTCTTGACTCAAAAGGAGCCTCTGCCAAGGAGAATAGCTGGGAAGGGGAAATACTGCCCCTTTGATACGTGCTGTCTGGGTTTGGCCCGCAGGGGATGATTCTGCCAAGGAGAGGACAAAGACTTTGCTGTGTACTGTATATCCTGCTTGAAGAGGATCTCCAAGGGTATGAAGTAGAGCTTGCCTGCAGTCCTGAAGTTTTAGGGACACAAACACTTTACCACCAGCTGCCCTGAACTTCCTTGCTGGGAGTTCTGGCCAGCCAAGAGGTGCCTGTTCTTGTGTTGGGCTTTTTGTTGGTTGTTCATGCTGCTGGGAGCTGCGAAAAGAGAAGCAACTAGAGAAGCGAGACACATCCGCTCTCGTTTCTGACACAACACCACTGTGCGGGAAGAATAACTATATATCGCCACTGTGCAGCTGAAGAACTAATGCAGCACCTTCCCTTGGCTGGAGGAATTGCAGTGCGCCGAGTCTCGTGCATTGATATCCGAAGTCTGAGATCACTGCACTGACTCCGAAGCAGGCCCTGCTGTGCAACTGCAAGAACCAATGCATCATGAGACGCAGCTGGAGAGATAAACGCAACGCCGTTGATCCCGCACCAAGAGCTGCTACATCCCTAAATCCCCATGCATCGCACTGGGGCACCAGATCTACAACAACACCAGGGCTGCAGTAAGAAACTGATGCATCACCTCCCCGCACAGTAGAAATCTGACGCATCACCTCCCCAGTCTTGCAGTAAGAAACCGATGCATCACCTACCATATTATGATTTACTAAAGTTTTCTAAATTGATGTGGGATTTTTCTTGTTTTGTGCTTTTACTTTATTACGGTTTATGTGCTGGATAAATACTTTATACATTCCCTTTAAATTAAACCTGACTACTTTCATGTCAATCTACCAGACAGTTAGACAGAGGTTAATTTTGTTACTTTTTGAAGTTCATCCTGACAAGGATTGTGTTAATATTATTAATATAATGAAAGAAAAGTGAACATTATTAAAATTTTTCAAAAAGCGAGATAGATTAAATTGCAAGAAGAGTCTTACGGGAAATAGAAGAATTCAGAAATGCATCATATACTAAGAGTGGAGCAAGAAAAGAAAGGGCTGATGTGTATGATGTGTGAGAAATCTCACAGTGATGGAGTCAATAGAAATGAATTGAAGGAGTAAATGTAATGAGTCATGTGGTTGATGATAAGTTTTTGACTAGTGGAGAACCAATACCCAGAGTGATTCATTATGTCTGTCATAGAACTGCTTATTTTAATCTCCCATGTAATTGAGCTTGAAGTTGATATCTTGCTTTAGTCTCGCTCATGTTTATTATGTGGATGAAATGAGTGACATGAGTGACGTGGAGCCTGAAGAATAACATGTGTTTTTGCTTAAGTCCTAATGGATGTGTTTAGTCTTGTAATTCCTTTTTTGGTGTCGTTTTGTATGATGTTTATATTTGAAAGCGTTTTTAATTTGGTGGATATCTCAGCTACTGACACGGCTGGTGCTATAACTCACATTAACAAAGAATTAATGGCCATCAGGCAATGATAACACAAAATTGGTTTGCTTTGCACATTTGTCTCACAAAAGCTGTGCATCATTTCATGTGTTGAGGGAACCACAGTGTTGCACTTGCATACTGCGTAACAGTAAGCTTTTTAATAATTACATTTGTAATACTACTAACAATTCACGAAAGTTACTGAAGAACATGAGTTGTAGAAATCAGTTGGTGCATGGTTCAGTGAAACTGGAAAGGGTTTTGCAAAGGTTGGTGAATGATTTGGCAATATAGGTGGAATTGGGCTTCAGGAAATCCTACACTCACTATTTAATGTTCTTAAGGGGGATATTCTCAAGAACGTGGGATAATTATTGCAAAATTAGCTTAACGCAACTTTGCACATCGAAGTCTATCGTGGGAAAATAACGCCCTGTTAACGTTGTATTCTCAACACAGCGGTACCATACAATAATCTCACGATAATGCGAAACGTGAAAAAAGCGGCACTGTCCCAAATCAGGATACAAAAATCAGCAATAACCAGCGATAGGCCTGCAATTCCCATGCTTCCTGTGGGAAAATGCACTATAAAAGAACTGAAAAACACAAACAAAATCATTTAAATTGCGTAGCACCATGGAGGAAGCCGGAGCAAGTCCAGAGGACAACCAGAACCCCACAAGCCCACATGAGGACGATCCTGGGACCTCGGTGTCACGGAAGGGCAAGGAGAAGAAGACAAGGAAGACGAGGTTCAGTCTGCAGGAAAACAGGATCATCATCACGGAGGTGATAGAACACCACAAACAACTGTTTGTCACCTCCAACGTGTCATTGGCAAACAAAAATGCATATGGCAGTCCATCCTGGACATGGTGAATGCAATCGGAGTGAGGAGGAGGACAATTGGAAAGGTCAAGAGGTGCTGGAATGATGCGAAGAACAAAACCAAGAAGAAACTCGCTGACAACTATCGGGCAGCAATGCAGACTGGAGGTGGCAGTCCAGAGGAACACCAGGAGCTGGATGAGATGGAGGAAATGGTGTCCACAGTCATCAGTGGGGATATGGTGGCAGGAGTTGGGGTTCCGGACCCTGCTCGACATGACCTGACACAACAGCAACAGGGTGAGTACTGAACAGGTACTCGGGGATGGGCACAATGGCACACATGCACAATTAAATAGAGAACTGTTAGAACTGGCTTTTTCTGGTTGGCTAAGGCTGACGCCAAAGCCAGGCAGAAACCACCATTCTAGTCAGGGCAGGGGAGTCACAGGCCAAGATAACCCCTGCTCACCCCCTTGGTAGCTTGGCTGCAGACAGGCTTATCCCAGAGGCAATGTGTAAAGCATTTGCGCACGCACACAGCAGCAACAACATCCTAGGCACACCACAAAAGGAACTCCACACAAGGTTATATAAAAATAACTTTTGTATTGTCAAAACACATCAGATAGTAATCACACAATACACATTGTGCCAACTGGCACGGGCAATATTCACAAGGGATTATTTACAGGACAGGGCCACATGGGCTACTGTCAAAATCAACACTTTTCGAACTAGAAATACTGTAATAGCACTTTGATCATATAACAAGCCGAAGTTTCACACATGATGCATAAAACATTCAGAGGTGTAGGAAAGACACATGATGTATAAACATACATTCAGCGGTGTGAGGAGCAAGGCACATGACGCATCAAAACACATTCCGAGGTGCCAGAGAAAAACACATGATGCCTAAAACATTCAGAGGTGTCAGGGAAGGAAACACATGATGCATAAAAACAATCAGAGGTGTCACAGGCATAATGGCATAGCACATTTCGCATAACTCACATTTGGGCCTAACCAGTAAAAACTACAGTTGGCAATCTCTCACTAGTCTAAACACATTAGACTCCCCACCTAAGCATAACTCACATTTAGGGGCGTAACTCACATAGTGAAATAAACTCTCACTAGCATAAACCTACATGGGTCAAATAACCTCATAATCACATTGCGCAAACATCACATTAGGCAATTACTATCAAAATATAGTAAAATCACATTGCTCAGAAATCACATACCAGCCCCCTGGCCAACTGGCCATCCAACAAGGGGAAAGCCCTGTGTCCAAAATGTCAGGGCGCACTGCCAATGCAGCACCAGTCAGGGGTGCGCCACCGGCGCAAATTTAAACGTTGCAGCTGCCCACTAATTGCTGGGCAGCTGGGAACAACAACAGGGCCTAAACGTTGCTGCTGGCACTAAGTGCTGGTCAGCTGTAGAAGGCCTGGCACCACTGTGCCTTCTCTGTCCCACACAGGGACTCTCTCTCTCTCTCTCTTGGCACCTAAACGGTGCAGCTGCCCAATAATTTCTGGGCAGCTGGGACCTTCCCACTGCGGCAAGGGCTCTCACTAGCCCCTGGGACAAAACTGCGCCAACTGCTGGAGCCATACAGGCTCTGACACCAAAACATGCCCATTGTTGGAGCGCACAGGCTCTTCAAATAACATTGCCCCCAGGGAGCACACTGGCTCCTTAAATGAATCTGTCACCAACACTAGCACTTAGAAATGGGGCCAGGGGAGTAGCCACACAGGCTCTTTAATATCACAACGCCCCCGTGGTCGCTAGAGCCTCGAGGCTCTAAACACAAATGGCCCCAGGGAGCCTTGTGGGCTCTAGACAACGCTGGAGCGACCCACTGCCAACCGGGGCCGCCCTGCCTGCACCAACTATGCCCCCCTAAGCAGAGGGCATGACACAGGCCATTGTGAGAGCCTACGGGGCTCTACAACACATCGCGGTAATAATGGAGGAGCGGCCCACTGCCACGAGGCCGCTCGAATGCTGCCTCGATCAGTCCCTGCCGTCCGCGGAGCTCCTCGCCTACCGCCAGCCCTTCAACACTCACCCGGCTGGTCGGGGGGCTCTGCTTCACTCACAGCTTGCTATCCTCTTGCTGCAGGGCTCCCCCAGCTCACGGGAGCCCTGTCGACCGGCCGCCATGCTTCTCTCTCACGCGGGGCTTCCACAAGTGCTGGGCCAATACCAGCGCGTCTCCTCCGACGAGCCCCCTCTGACACGGCACTACTCCCGGCTGGGCCAATCCCAGCTCACGGGAGCCCTGTCGACCGGCCGCCATGCTTCTCTCTCACGCGGGGCTTCCACAAGAGCTGGGCCAATACCAGCGCGTCTCCTCCGACGAACCCCCTCTGACACGGCACTACTCCCGGCTGGGCCAATCCCAGCGCGGCCTCACGGGGCGAGCCCCCAAAGTCAGCCAATGACTGCGCTGCTTCTTCGTCGGGCCCCCCCGGAGTGAGCCAATCACAGCGTGCCGCTCCGAGGCTGATCGCGGCCCGGGCCGATGGCGGTGACTCTTCGAGGTGAAAAACGAGGGGTGGGCACCCTCGAGAATCGAAATAAAAGCGCTACTAAGCGCTTAGGGGCAAAGTAAAGCGCTCTCAGCGCTACAAGTAAAAATAAAGCGCTCTCAAGCGCTGGGGGAGAAATAAAGCGCTCCAAAGCGCTAGATGCCAAAATAAAGCAACAAAGTCCTTCAGGAGTCCAGGACCTCAGCAGTACAGGACATAAGGTGGAGCACAGCAGCTCCCAGAAAAGGAAAGTCCATCAGGTGTCCAGGGGCTGGGCAGGGCCCAGGGAGGCAAGCCTTCCCCTGGGCCCAAGCAGCAGCAAACCCCTGGCAGGATTCAAGTCAGAAACAAGAACATTTTGTAAGGGGACACCGCCCCTTTTTATACCATAAAATCCTTTGTCTAGCAGGGTGCAGGCAATGTGAGAACCAGCTACAACTGGTTATAGGGAACTCCTTTTACAGGCCAGGCTAGGGACATCAGACGCACAACAGGGGGTGGATCCAGCATTGTGTAGGGAAAGCCCAGCCCTATTCAGGCCCAGGTGCACCCCTTCCCTCACATCAGCATGCTAAACACTCCATTCACCACCGGGGCAGACCCTCACAGACTCTTGGAGCCAGGCTCACCAGCCAATCACACGCCAGAGACAAATTACACAAATATGCCAACTTCTAAAAGTGGCACTTCCACACTAGACACAATCATGCCGCATATATCATTGCGCAGCATTCAATCTCACGAGTTCGCACATACCAAACTCAACCCTACACTCCCCACACATCAGGAACTATCATGGGCATACATATTCCCCATTCAAAAAAAACCTTCTGGGGGCATTTTAATTCTATCAGATTAATTGGGAATTAGTCAGAGGCACTCTAACACCCCTCTCCACGCTATCTCACCTTTCCTTCGCCAGCCTTGCCGCTTTCATTGATTGCAGGTGGCGGCGGGCGCCATCTTGGGTGTGGGCTGGGGCTGCGCTCTAGTCGCGCTGGTCTCCCGCCCTCCTAGACTACTTAGCTGGCCGTTTTTCAGTCGTTCGCTGCCTTTTTGAGCTCTCCCTGTGTGAGCACTAGGGCTGCGAGCTATCTGAGACCAGTACCTTCCATTGCTGTTTTTAAATGTGACTGCACTTGTTTTTAACTTCATTTTTAAATCGTGCTGAAAAACCTTCTGGGGGCATTTTAATTCTATCAGATTAATTGGGAATTAGTCAGAGGCACTCTAACACCCCTCTCCACGCTATGTCACCTTTCCTTCGCCAGCCTTGCCGCTTTCATTGATTGCAGGCGGCGGCGGGCGCCATCTTGGGTGTGGGCTGGGGCTGCGCTCTAGTCGCGCTGGCCTCCCACCCTCCTCACAGCCTATAAATGAGCACTAATAACAGACGGCGTAGCGGGCTGGCGCAGCGGGCGCGCGCCGAAGCCGCGCCAAAGCCAAGCCCGTCTGCGCCCGTCCGCGGCCGGACACGGCCCAGGGCCATAACCCCCGGTCCCCGACTGCTGTACTCATCCCTGTACTTAAGAGAGCTGAATCCTGGTAAAACTCATCAGGATTGTACCCCCGTCTCTCTCACTGCTGGGAGGGACACTAGTCCCCCCCCCTGTCCAGGCTGCTGCTACCAACTTCCTCATTCCCACCCTCTAGCCCATCTAGATCCTATTTATGTCTCGTCACACGCTTCAGACAATGCTCCTCCGCATGGCTGTCGAGCCGCGCTTATCAACACGCGCTCACTTCCTTGCCACAGTTTTCACATCAAGGAGTTTATCATCGCTCATAATCTAGATTTACTGTTCGCTACTGAGACATGGGCAGATGCCGGCTCAGGTCCGGATTTTTGCGACGCTATCCCAGATGGATATAGCGTTGCTAGACATGATAGGCCCATAGGAAGAGGTGGTGGCCTTGCAATTATCTACAAGGACAAATACCGGACCACACTCGACCCTATAAATTCTGTTAATTGTGAGTCAGCTGCCTTTGCGATTAACATTAACTCCAAGCAAGCCCTAAAGGGTATAATATTATACGGACCCCCTGGCCCTCGTAGCGCCGTTCTCTCCACTCTCTCTGACCTAAATGACAATGTTGTCGGCTCAGAAAATTACACTATACTTGGAGATTTTAATTTTCATTTGGAAGAGAAGGATAATTTTGATACAATTCAACTAACGACTGACCTCTCTAATTTAGGACTTCACCAATTAGTTAAGGGCATTACTCATCAAGCTGGACATACCCTTGATGGTCTGTTCACCAATGATCCTGACATTTCTGTGCTGGACATTATTCCCATCACGTGGTCAGACGTCCCTCACATCCTTCACTTCCGAGACCCCGAACTAGGGTGGGGACGCGTGCTTGGAAAAACGCTGACATTCCTCAGATGCTAGATTCCCTTGCCTCCTCCCATCCCCAGGGAGGAAATTCTTCAGCATTATCAGCTACAGATTTCCAAGATTGGATCCGAAGTGCCGCCGATCTAGTGGCCCCAGAGAAACTCATGAGACCTAACAGAGCATCTCCTTCGGCTGCCTGGTATAATGAAGATTTAAGACTCCATCGCCAACATTGTAGGAATCTAGAGAGGCGCTGGAGGAAAGCTTACTGCCCCATAGCCAGACAAATTTATAAAGATGCCCTTATGACCTACAAAAAGGCAATTGTGGCCCGAAAAACGGTCTTTTTTTCGGCACAAATTGAAACCGCTGCCAACTCTGCCAGAGAGCTGTTCTCCGTTGTTACGACCCTGTCCACCCCACCCTCTGGCCCTGGGGTAGAGCCCTCACAGACCTTTTGTAACGATTTATCCACCTTCTTCACCACAAAGGTGGCAGATATATATGCTTCATTTGAAGGGGATATCAAAACTGAACACAGAGGCGGTAGTGTGAAAGAGGTACCTTCCCATCATAATGACGACTCTTTTTGATGTTTCTCACCTGCCTCACTTGATGACGTTATTACTCTTATCTCATCTACTAAATCGGGTTCCCCTTTGGACCCTTGCCCTCCTTCTGTGATGCAAAAACTCACAGAGGTGATCTCACGCCCCCTTATGCAGATCTGCAACACTGCATTTCAGACAGGCCAATTTCCTAGTATATGGAAGAAGGCTGTTATAAAACCCCTTCTGAAAAAACCCTCCCTAGACCCCACAGCCGTCGTCAGCTATAGACCCATTGCGTGTCTACCCTTCGCTGCCAAAGTATGCGAATCTATGATGAATAGACAGCTTTCAGAGTTCGTTGAGACCCACCAACTTCTCGACGAAACGCAGTTTGGCTTCAGGAAAGGGCATGGGACAGAGACCGCCCTGATTAAGGCCTCTGACGAGATCAGGGCGATCATGGATCAGGGGGGGCGACTGTCCTCATCCTTCTGGATTTGTCAGCGGCCTTTGACACGGTCGACCATGCCACCCTAGTCGACCGTGTCACAGCTCTGGGCATAAGCGGTCCGGCCAAGGATCTTATTTCATCTTTCCTGGCAGACCGTACCCAGACTGTAAGGCTGGGAGATTTCTACTCGCCCATCTCTGCACTCCCTTGTGGAGTTCCAGAAGGTTCCTCGCTAAGTCCCATGCTATTTAACATTTATGTAGCGGACTTAGCGAGGGTAATAAAGGCACATGGAATATGGCTAACATCTTATGCAGATGATACCCAGCTGGTCCTGGGCATCCACAAGGACGGCTGCACTGTGGCAGCCAACTTCCAGAGAGCGATGCTTGAGGTCAGTACTTGGATGGCCTCTAATTGTCTTAGACTCAACTCGGACAAGACCGAGGTTATGACCTTTGGAAAACTCTCTCCAGAATGGTCTCCTAACTGGTGGCCGGAAAAGCTCGGCCATTCACCTGTCCCAGTGGAAAAAGCCAGAAACCTGGGAGTCATTTTTGACAGCAAGTTGGTCTTTGACCTTCATACAAACAAGGTTGTGTCGTCTTCATTCTTTATTCTGAAAAAGAATAAGAAGCTGCTGCCTTATCTCCCTCCCTCAGCTGGGAAGACTTTGGTTTCTACCTTAGTCTTCTCCAAAATGGATTATGGAAACGCTCTCCTTCTCCATACCCAGAAGCGTGTCATAACAAAGCTGCAATCCATCCAGAATGCGGTAGCCAGGATTCTCCTGAGCATTCCTCGCCGCAACCCCACCACTCTTGGCATTCGTCAACTCCACTGGCTGAGAGTTGAGAGCCGCATTAAATTCAAGGCCCTCTGTATTGCATATAAGGCAGTGAGGTTCCGTGACGATTTGAACCCGTGTTTTCAATATTGTCGTAAATACATAATTGTGGTATCAGTGAACCGCAAATGATCCATTTAGCATATCCTGGTGTTTTCGCTATGCTACGAGCAAGAGCACTCCTGTTATGATCACATTTCTGATCTACCCATGGCATCCATCTTAGATCACGGAAGCCATTTTGTGTTTCTTGCCCTCACGTAGACAATGGACACGCAGTGACCCCTTTCACCTAAGGACACGTAAGCTTTAGCCGGAGATTCACCTTGCTAGTGACCCGTGCACCTTAGAACAGAACACGCCATGGCTGCATGACTCGACAAAAGCTGCCTCCTCTGCCCGAGGCCAGCCCTGCTATACTGGTTCTCGTGTTCGTTGGCCTGATCATGATTAGGCGGCCGAAGCTGGTAGCCTTGCCCATTTATGACCCACAAACATCTCTTATCCTGCTTTTCTATCTTCCGCACCTGGCTCTGCTCCTTTCCTTCTGGGCCTTTTTTAGGGGGAGGTAACGAAATTTACGATGAGGCGGTCCGGGTCTTGAATGAAAAGTTGACATGGGATTATGATGGAATAGTGGGAACCCCTCGTTCGTAATGTTTTGACATCAGATATTGTTGACGATTCCTGCGCAACGCCAAATATTTATTGTTTAGGACACAAAGGTTTGGGAATGTACTAACATGTAAAGAATTTGCCTAAAGCCCAATTTTTAGTATATAAGGAGCAACCCTCTTTGTACAAATCAAACAGGCTCCTAGAATCTGCCCGTGTGTAGTTTCTGTGACTTCTGTGTCCCTGCAGTAATAAACCTTTGGTCTTTGACGCCACCATCGAGAAGCCTGTGTTTCTGTTTATTTGTGCACCGAGACAGGTAGAACTCCGGGGTCTTCGGGTGTTATCCCTGACACCTCTGGACGGAACCAAAAAAGTCCAGAACTCCAATTGGCGCCCAATGTGGGGCGACGTCATTCGGTACCGGTCCAAAAGCCAGAAGAGTTCGAGAAGCTTCGTGTGAAGATTCCTGAGGGAGGCGCCCCACTTCATCGATCCCGGCATATCGCAAAAGTGGCCCGACGTTCTCTTCCACGAGGGTTCCCGTTCAGGACGGCTGCAGTGGTCCGTTGCCTTGACCGTCGCCCTGTCTTGGACCCGAGGTGCAGTCCTTAGTACGGCGAGACGTGACGGGTTTCTCCTTGGTGACGTCTTCAGTGCCTCAGTTAAGTATTAAGTGGTTGCTAGTTGGTTACTTCGTAGCGGTTGTTCCTGTTAGGATAAAATCCTTTTTCAGTTCTTGGTTTGGTTTGGTTTCGTAAGATTATCACTGGTTGTTCTAGTTACGATAATCATTTGGTTCAGTTTGGGTATCGATACATTTGTTCGCTTTGGTAGGCCTAAGTTCTTGGTTCAAGTGTGCACCTTAGTTTGTGTTTTTGTCTGTTCTGTGTTCCGGGTTATAAAATGGTAAGTCGGAAAAATTGTATGTTGTCGTGTTTTGGTTGCAACAGTGATTCCCGGTTGGAGGACTCATGTCTGGTTCCTCCGATTGGGACTCCTCTTTATGATCTGTATTGTAAGTTTGGAGTGGGTCCTATATCTTATAATGAGGTGTGGGTCCGATATACGCAGAAAGACGGTGTCCTTAGTTGGCCACTGCATGGTAGTTTTGAACCAGAAGTTCTTGATAATTTAGAAATTAAATTATTTAAGAAGAAAGCCCGGCCGGCAATGTTTGATTCTTTGCGTTATTGGCGAAAAGAATCTAAACAGAGAGAAATTAAAAAGTTGAAGAAAGAACAGAAAGAGCAAGAGTTGTCTTTAGAACAGGCTGCTAAGCAGCTGCAAATCAACGAGTCTGAGAAAGCAATGGAGGTGACTAATAGGGAGCGTAATTTAGCGATAGATAAGTGCTATCCTGCCTTGCCATCGAGTACAGCTAAGATAGTAGAGGACCCTGAAAACGATCCCCTGTTGTCTTACTTGTTGAGGTCACCCCCACCGTATGCACAGGGTGCTACGGCTCCACCTTTACCGGTTGCTGGACAGCCTGGTATTCCTGCTCCTGCTCCCCAGAATCAAGCTCCTGTACCTCCTGTGGTCAATATTAATGTTCCTCCGGCACCCCCTCTTCCAGGGTTGCCGGCTTCTTTACCTTTACCTGTATCGCTTACACCTGCTAGTTCACAGGCTACTTTGTCTGATACTCCTACTGTTCCTGTTCTATCTGTTCCAACTGCTACTGTATTTTCCACTTCTGCTAGTATTATGACTCCACTTTCTGTTCGTCGGAGAATCACTGATTCTGTCTCGAATATTCTATCTCCCTTTTATAAAACTCTGATTAAGACTCCTACCTCTGACTCTGTACAGAGACGTAGTCAGTATCCCAGTACTGAGGAACGGGGAATATTAGATTCCACAGCTCTTAGATGGATTTCAAAGAGTAGGAGATATAGTCCTGGAGATGTATTAGATACATTTATGCAATGGAAAGAACCGACACAACGATATGTGTTCGATGAAATGTGCTCCCTTTTTCGTGAGGAATTGGAAGAGGATGACACTGAATCAAATCTAGAAGAATTAATTAATGTCCAGAATGAGTTTGCTGCTGGTATGATAGTTGGTCAAAATATAAAAGAAGCGATGGAATTGATTTTAAGTTATAGGAATGATCCATCCCTTCGTTCACCGAGGGAGTTAGAAAAACGTAGTACGAAGCAGAATCGCCAATATCCAATGAGGGAGGTTCCTCCAATATGGCGCGTAGCTGTGCAAGCTGATGCGCATCGTGGTATTGTTGCCGCTCCGGCGCAATTCCAGAGAGTGTGGATACACATTCCGTGGAAGCGAGCAGAAGTATTAGCAGTAAAGCAGGCCTTGCCTGATCCGCGTAAAAATCCAGCCGGATATTATAAGGAGTTAGCGCAGACGGTTGAGGCTTGTGTGATGAATCTAGCGGACATTGACATGTTATTTGGGAATGTAGTTCCGCAACCAATTTTGGCTAAAATTCGTAAGGAGAATCATCCAGTTGCCCTAGGTGGTGATTGGGCAGCTATAATTGCAGCAGATGGTCAGCAAATAGGTGGTTCCAAACCTGAACCTCTAAGAATAATTGAATTAATGAAGACTCTGATGCCAGCATTGCGCGTTAACTGGGACAAGTTGTCCGCATGCAGGCAAAAGAAGGACGAAAGTGTTTCCGACTTTTTCACAAGGTTCGAAGAGACTTTCGTGGATCATAGTGGTCAGGATATGAGCACAGAAGGAGGACAGAGACTATTCGTTGATAAATTTGTGCACAATTTGTTGCCCGAACTTAGTAATAAATTGAAAGATTCCGAGAGTGCGTGGGCTGTATCTACGACTGCGCAAATACTTGCAACCGCCCAGTACTATGAAAATAGGGATAAAGAGGAGAAGGAAAAGTCAGAGAAGGAGACGAAAGATTTAAAAACTAAAGTTCTTTTACAGCAAGCATATCTGCCTCGCACGAATCAGACTAATACGCAGCAAGGTTCATATCAAAGGACAGATTATGGTTCTCAGAGACCGCAATATCAGTGGAACCAGTGTGCATACTGTAAGAAGGAAGGCCATTATAAGAATGAGTGTCCAGTCTTAGCGCAGAATAATGCTGCAGCAGCTCAGAGAGGTCGTGGTGGTTATATGCAAAATTCTAGGGGTCGAGGATGAGGTGCTATGCCTCCACAAACGAACCATCGCCCTTCTAATCATTTTGATCAGCGAAATAGTCAGTCTGCTCAACAAAATAGATCTCAGCAATATCATGTTGAAGACTATTGTGAAACTGATGAAGGATTTCAGCAAAATGAGTACTAGGACAGCCATGGACAAAGAGAGGGAGTAGTATCAGTTCCAGTAGATCAGAGTGGGCCTTATGTCGCAGTAGCAACATCAGGTGTAGTCGAACCGTTTCTGTTGGTTACTGGTGCAGCAAAAAGTTCTATCATACATGAGAAACTCCCTGGCGCACCTTTGTCTGGCTTAACAAATGTTTCTGTAGGTTTTTCAGGCGCCCCTGTTTACAACCCCGTATCTGGTCCTTTGTCTATTTCTGTTGGACCCCGTCAATTGAAAGCACCCTTGATTTTGACGACGGGTTGTAATGAAAATCTGCTTGGTTTAGACTTGTTAAAACGCCTATATGCGACATTGTACTGTTCTCCGGAAGGAGTACAGCTTACGTTGGGTAAAAGAATCACCTCTCCAATGTACTTGTCGATGGATGCGCTCCCACCAGAGCTGCGTTCTCTCCCTGATACTCTTTGGGCGACTGGTCCTAATGATGTAGGTCTTTTAGAAATTCACCATATGTAGTCACTTTGAAAGCGAATGTAAGATTTCCACGAATTCCACAATACAGAATCTCTAGGGAAGGTGAACGCGCACTTTTATTAATTGTGCAAGATTTGATCGAGAAAGGTGTAGTAGAAGAAACTAGAGGGAATGTCTGTAACAGTCCTGTCTTGCCAATTCTGAAACGTACAGATCCTTCAAAACCTCCAGTATATAGGTTTGTAATAGATCTTAGGGAGGTTAACAAGATTGTGATTCCACAGTTCCCTGTGGTTCCAGACATAACTGCATTGCTAACGTTGATTCCTGCTACAGCCACATGGTTTTCAGTTATCGACTTGAAGAATGCTTTTTTCAGCATTCCGATAGCCAAGGAAAGCAGAGATATTTTCGGCTTCACTTTAGGAGGTCGAAGCTTCAGGGTTAAACGTGCTCCACAAGGGTACTGTGAGAGTCCATCCATTTACAGTCAGGCATTAAAAAGTCAGTTAGATTCCTTTGTACTTCCTCCTGGTTCTGCTTTAGTGCAGTATGTAGATGATCTCCTAGTGGCTGCCGATGACAAGGAAACTTGCAAGGCAGCTACAATTTCGTTATTGCATCATTTGTCTAATTTGAATCACAAGGTATCACCTTCGAAAATGCAATACTGCTGCCAAGAAGTGACCTACCTCGGTCATCTCTTGTCAAAGGAGGGAAGAAAGTTGACCCCAGAGAGAATAAAAGCAATTACGCAGATGAATGTTCCTAGCACACAGAGAGAAGTGCGTGCCTTTTTAGGTATTACCTCATACTGTAGGCAATGGATCCCAAATTTTTCTCTTTTGGCAAAACCATTGGTGGCCTTGACTGGAAAAGGTGTTCCGAGTCCAGTGCCATGGTCTGCCGAATGTCAGGAAAGTTTTTCTGAGTTACGAAATGCATTGTGTTCAGCTCCTGTGTTGGGTACACCTGACTACAGTAAGCCATTCACGCTCTATGTCCACGAGAGAGAAGGTTGCGCGTTGAGTGTTCTGACACAGAAATTTGGTGATAAACAACGCCCTTGTGCGTATTTTTCATCAACATTAGATCCGGTAGCTAGAGCGTTGCCTAGTTGTTTGAGAGCTACAGCGGCAGCTGCGGCTTCCATTCGACAATCTGCTGGTTTGGTGATGAACAACATGCTAGTGGTCATGGTTCCTCATGCTGTGGACACACTCATGAACCGAACCAAGACGCAACACCTTACCAGTGCTAGATTATCTGGCTATGAGCTGACATTGCTAGCGAGTCATATTCAGATCAAAAGATGCAATGTATTGAATCCAGCAACATTGTTGCCGACTAGTCAAGAGTCGAGCGATTCCGAACCTCATGACTGTTGCTTCAGAACCGAGGAGGAGACAAAAGGACGAATTGATCTTAAAGACACTCCGTTGTCAGATCCGGATGGCACGTTGTATGTTGATGGGTCTTGCTTTAAATTGGAGAATGGTGATGTAACTGCTGCCTATGCAGTAACGACTTTGAGTACGATTGTGGAGACTGCAAGAGTGAGTCAGAATTCTGCCCAAGCTGCGGAATTAATTGCGCTAACGAGAGCGTGTGTTTTAGCTAAGGGAAAGAGAGTGAATGTGTTCACAGATAGTCAGTACGCGTTCGGCGTGGCCCATAGTTTTGGCCGTTTGTGGAAAGAGAGAGGTTTCATTACGTCCCATGGGACTAAGATTCAACATGGTCAGCTAGTTAACGACTTGTTGGAATCTCTAACCTTGCCGACTGAAGTTGCGATTGTGAAGTGCAGTGCTCATAAAGCAATCACGGATGATGTTGGTCGTGGAAATGCTTTTGCTGATGAGACTGCTAAACAGACAGCTAGGAATATGATGAGTAGAATGTATGTTGCAACGTCTGCAAGATGGATTTCCGAGTCTGGAATGTGTGAGGACACAGTGGAAAGTGTGAAAGAAATCCAGAAAGAGGCGACTGAGGAGGAAAAGCTTACATGGAAAGAGAGCACGGGTAAATTGGACTCGAGTGGGTGTTGGATTGATTTGTCAGAACAACAGCGTTGGATGTTGCCTGATGCGTATGTGCTTGCAGTAGTAACGATGGCACATGGAGCAGCGCATATTAGTTCTAAAGGGATTTGTAAGATGTTGGCTCCAGTTTGGAAGAATGATGGGATTAGTAAATGTGCAGAGAGAGTGGTGAAAAATTGTATGGTATGCCTGATGCATAATCCTGGCAAGGGAATCCCCACACCTGCTGGTCACTTCGCTCCTCCCTCTTGCCCCTTCGAAGTGATTCAGTTAGACTTCATTCACATGGATCGTTGCAACAACCTAAAGTACGTCCTAGTGGTAGTCTGTGCTTTTTCCAGATGGATTGAAGCATATCCACTGAAGGACAACACTGCCCTGTCCACTGCAAAAATCCTTCTCAAAGAATATTTCCCCAGGTATGGCATGCCACGGATTGTATGGTCAGATAACGGAAGTGAGTTCGTAGGGAAAGTTATGCAGAGTGTGTGTGTCGGTTTAGGGATTAAACAAAAGTTCCACAGTGCGAACCATCCCCAGTCTGCTGGTTTAGTTGAGGGTTACAATGGCACCCTCAAGCTGAAACTCGCTAAAATACAGGCATCCACAGGTTTGTCCTGGCCAGATGCACTACCCTTGGCTTTGTTATCAACGAGAGCAACTGTACATTCTAGAGTAGGGCTTAGTCCATACGAAATAGTTTTTGGTCGTCCCGCCAATGTTTGGGGGGTGCCTAGGCCAAAAGAATTTAGACAGCTGGAATATCCAATGTTGATTGATTACCTTTTCGACTTGACTGCTAAATTGAGTCTTATTCACCAACAGGTTTTCGATGCATTGCCAAAGCCACCGGAGAGTCCAGGTCATCAGCTGAAACCTGGGGATCAAGTCGTCATTAGAAATTTTGCAAGAACGAAAAATCTTCAGCCCAGATTCGTTGGCCCACTTCCAGGTGTTATTGGCGACGAGAACTGCTATCCGTGTGGCCGGACGGAAGAATTGGATACACACAACACACGTCAAACGTGTGCCCCTGCCACTTCCTTACGACAACTGGGTGAAGAAAGGAATCGGTGCCTCTGAAGCAGAACAAATACCCAGTTTCATCAATTTCAGCGATGCAGAACTGATCACTGATACATCAAACTCTGGCTCTCCTCCTGAAACTGCTCTTTTGAACCCTGAACATTTGCCATTTGCATCAAAAGAACATTTGCCATCTGCAAACGTGAACATTGCAACATCGGCTGAAAATACATTGTTTCCAGATCAAACAGCTCCTGCAAAACTGAGATACAATTTACGATCTCGCAATATGGACAAATAAAGCAGGAAACTGCCTATTTTCACATTTGAATTTTTTGATACATTGCCTCCAGCCAGGAAGTTTGCTATTGTTTTGTTGTTTTAAAAATTGCCTTGCCGTCTGGGTAGCCGTAGGGTCGTGGCTGTGTGCCTAGTTGAATCTGCGGGGGTCAGACACAAGGTCGATCTTTCTGTTAGTTCTGGGAACTCCCAGGGCTGATAGAGGCATTTTCATCTACGTACACATCATCAGTGGTCGCGAGCGGATTGTAGAAGATGGAGCTTCCTGAGCTGCAACGAGAGAATGTAATTTATGTTCGCAGAAATAGACTGTACAGAATACTTCACAGCAAATGCTTTCTAATGCAATGTGCAGTTACGTTTTTAATTGTTTTGATAATGTTGGTGGGTGGAATCATCTTTGGTGTGCATTTGATTTTTATGCCGGTAACTACAGTACCTCCCCTTGATCCTGCTACTTCTACTGTTTCTTCTATGCATTCTTTTCACTCATTTCCTGAACACGAACAAGCTTGACGCTCAGAATTTATTAACAATACATTTGTACAACTCTTGCATCAACACCAACTGGTAGTTAACACTACAGACTGCTGGGTGTGTGGCTTGATACCCCACACTATGGATAAAGGCATTCCCTATCTAGTTTTGCCTTTTAGCTATAATGGATCATTTCAGGCCCTTCAGACCATTTTTGCCTATGCCCTTGAGAACTATCCTCCGCGTCCACCACGTTCCACCAAATACAACTCAGCCAACAAAGCTTTAGTCCAGGGAATTATTGACATGATTAAGGACGTCAATAATACTCCATCTTACCCTAAAGATGAATTACGGGTATATTTGAGTTGGAACTCTACCGAGTATCGCCTTAGTTTGGGAGAAAGCAAGCGTAAAAGCTCAACTCCAGTCTGGGTCGTGCCTCACCGAGGTCAGGTCTGTTTGCAAGGAAATGGGAGAAATCCGAGAGCTCAGCTAGGGAGGAGTGAGTGCGTTGAGACTTACGTGTTTCCGTCTAACTCTTCCCCCTTACTGCTAGGGGTACCTATTTCATCTGTCAAGACAGAGCGTATACATGGCTGCCCGCTGACTTCTCAGGTTCATGTTATATTGCTCGATTGTTGCCTCCAACGTACACTGCTTCTTCAGATTATCACAAGACCAGAGTAGCAAGAGGTGTTTTCAGCAAGGAAGATACCGCTGGTCAGGAAGCTGGAGACTCCTTCAAAGGTTTCCTTCCATTTTGGGGGCCTATGGCCAATAGTAGAAATCTACGTCAGCTAACACGGGTAGTTGAATCTACTATTACAGAAACTGCTGGTGCCCTTAGTAACTTAACAGCTGAGCTTCAGGCGGATCGACTCATGACGTTGCAGAACCGTATGGTTCTAGACGTAATACTTGCAGATCGAGGTGGGGTATGCAGAATGATCCAATCGAGCTGCTGTGTTTTTATTCCCAATAATGCTCCGACTGTCTATGAAGCGATCTCTAAGCTACACAAGATTTCCGACTCAATACACGTAGACAAGGGAAACTGGTCCTTCATGGAGTGGTTTTGGACTCTGATATCAGCGTGGGGATGGAAGGTTCTGATGGTCATTGGTGTCATCCTAGTATTTCGATTTCTCATGCTGCCTGATTATTCAGTGTGGTCCCGCTTTGTGTAGTCTTTGTGCTGCAACATGTTTCAGAAAACAACCTGCGTTTGGAGAAAAGGCGCGAGAAAGAATGATGATACAACAACATGTCATTGACCTGATGAGCATAGAGATGGACTCGGACATAGAGTAATTGCCTACGTTAGGGCAAAAGGAGGGTCTGAGGTTCCGTGACGATTTGAACCCCTGTTTTCAATATTGTCGTAAATACATAATTTTGGTATCAGTGAACCGCAAATGATCCATTTAGCATATCCTGGTGTTTTCGCTATGCTACGAGCAAGAGCACTCCTGTTATTATCACATTTCTGATCTACCCATGGCATCCATCTTAGATCACGGAAGCCATTTTGTGTTTCTTGCCCTCACGTAGACAATGGACACGCAGTGACCCCTTTCACCTAAGGACACGTAAGCTTTAGCCGGAGATTCACCTTGCTAGTGACACGTGCACCTTAGAACAGAACACGCCATGGCTGCATGACTCGACAAAAGCTGCCTCCTCTGCCCGAGGCCAGCCCTGCTATACTGGTTCTCGTGTTCATTGGCCTGATCATGATTAGGCGGCCGAAGCTGGTAGCCTTGCCCATTTACGACCCACAAACATCTCTTATCCTGCTTTTCTATCTTCCGCACCTGGCTCTGCTCCTTTCCTTCTGGGCCTTTATTAGGGGGAGGTAACGAAATTTACGATGAGGCGGTCCGGGTCTTGAATGAAAAGTTGACATGGGACTATGATGGAATAGTGGGAACCCCTCGTTCGTAATGTTTTGACATCAGATATTGTTGACGATTCCTGCGCAACGCCAAATATTTATTGTTTAGGACACAAAGGTTTGGGAATGTACTAACATGTAAAGAATTTGCCTAAAGCCCAATTTTTAGTATATAAGGAGCAACCCTCTTTGTACAAATCGAACAGGCTCCTAGAATCTGCCCGTGTGTAGTTTCTGTGACTTCTGTGTCCCTGCAGTAATAAACCTTTGGTCTTTGACGCCACCATCGAGAAGTCAATGTTTCTGTTTATTTGTGCACCGAGACAGGTAGAACTCCGGGGTCTTCGGGTGTTATCCCTGACACCTCTGGACGGAACCAAAAAAGTCCAGAACTCCAGCAGTACACGACATAGGACCCAGGTTCCTGACGGAAGCCTTTCAGCCATATACTCCTAGACGGCAATTAAGATCGGCCAATACCAACCTCCTCACTGTGCCACGCACAAGAACCGCCACCTGGGGAGATAGACGTTTCTTGGTGGCCACCCCAAAACTCTGGAATCTTTTGCCACATTCCATCAAATCTGCCCCGAACCTGATGAGCTTCCGCAGGCTCCTAAAAACGTGGTTATTTAACCAGTAAAAGGATGACTGACCCCTGTAGCTCCACAGCGCCGAGACACCCCAGGGTATTTGTTGCGCTATAAAAATTACGTAAAATTAAAAAATTAAATTAAATTAAATTCCTATGGGAGGGCAGGTCACTCTCACCACACACACACAGAGCTCATGCACTTTGCAGTGTACCACAGTGAAAAAGTGCACAGAGGCATAAAATCACCAGCACCAGGTCACAGAAACAGGCTATGAAAAAGCAAAAAGTCTTGGGGTGAACCTGCCAAAAGGGCCGGGTCCAACAAGAACACTGCACATCGTTAATGACTCTCGATCATGTCCCTGATCCCCTTGGCACACTGCAGCACACATACAAACAGCAAGTAGGCTCAATCCACTTTTGGCATGTAAGGGTCCCTCCCCACACAGAACCAATCTCACAACCAACCTATGCACACATGTTAAAACCAGCAAAGCTGCGTGTCTGTGAGCCACCTGACAATGACACTGCATGACACTGCATGAAAAATAGCATGGCTGCAGTCCAATTAGCATGACATGGTGCACGCCAGGACACTGAGGTGGCTGAGTGTGGAACACATGAGGAAAGGAGCAGGTCACACTCTGACACATCCATGTGCACAAACAACCCCTGGCATCAACAACACATCTGTGGATCAACCATGACCAAGACTCCAAAATCTGAACAATAGCCAAAATGAGCCAAGTCTACAACATCTCAGCACTGTAGAAGCACAGACGTCAAAGGCACACCGTCTCAAAGGGATAAGGCACAGCAAAATCAGAGCTGCAGGGGCGACTCTCTCACAATACATCACACACACATAGCAATACCAGCACATCAATATTGACGACAATGTGGTACAAAGTGCAACACATTCACTACAGAACAGAGTACATAACTGGTTCCGCTTGTGCGTAGAAACTGACCAATCACATCTGGCGTAGCAGAAAACTGTGAGATGATAGTGTAAGTGTACATCCTCACACCCTTGATGTAGCTAATATGTCCACTGTCCCACATCAAATAGTCAGCTCCTCCCAAACAGTCACAATGTACGTTGTCATGCAGTCTGTATGTAAACTTGAACAATGCTTCAACATACATGTCAACACAATGTTAAAATGCATCTCCCCATCAGATTACAGAGGGAAAATCAACACCTCCAGCATAGCAGACCAGACAACTCATCAATGATGATGAAGAGGAACTCCAGCGACGGCATCCCACCTCCAGCCCAGCTGCATCGTGGGGACCCCACCCCCTGCACAGACCACACAGCAGATGGCACCCACCACCACGGCTGGCTCTCAGCACCTCACCGAAGAACACATCGCATTCCAAGGCCAGGTGTTAGACTGTCAGAAGGAGGTGGCTGAACAGGTGCGGGTGGGGTTCAACCACATGGCAGCCAAACTAGAAAACATACATCAGGGACCACTTACACTCCCTAACTGACACCCACAGTTCACTCCATGATGTCCAACAATCCAAGCCTGACATTGCTGGAGTCCTGCCTCTAAGAGGGGAAAAGCTGTCTAGTCAGAGTGGCCTCATCGATGTCATCTAAGAGTTGGCACAGATGCTGAGGATAATGGAGAACATGGTGCAGATGCATGCAGAAAGAATATCTGCCACCGATACACACCAGCAAAAAGTTGCTGCTATCTTCCATGCCCTGCAGATCCACATCATCGCATTGCTGCACTAAGGCAGTCATTGATGAATGCTGCTGGTACTTCTACAGGCACATCTTCGGTCCCTGATGTATCAGTTGTGCAAAAAGAAAACAGTATGGAGGGATCAATCACTCTTTTATTTCCGTACAAGGCACCATCAATTACCCTGACGTTTTCACTATTTTATGATTATAATTATAAATGATTCCTTTACATACACATAATATTTGATGGGACTCTGGTACAAAAATCAATTACTCATGGCAAGGACATCAAACATAATATATATACACAACATGAACAAATACATAATAGTCAGGCACAAATCATTGTCACAACATTAATACAGTACATAAACACAATATATACAACTTATACAAAACCCTAATATTTACATACACTAAAGTACACTCCATATTCCTGGTGATACATTCTAAGGTAGTCCTCTTAGCGCCAGAGGTATCACACCTCTCTCTTTTTTACTGGTGTGCGCCTACAATCTAAAGCCAAATTCATAATTCATTGGACTCCTCATATATCTGTAAATGCAGTCGCGGTTGCATTTCAGTCCACAATTTCTTTCGGCTTTTTCAGGACAAGGGTACAAAATACATCGCCCTACTAACAACGCAGTGCTAACATGCATTAGCGCATGTTAGCAGCCGTTTTTCAAACTCCTCACTTTGCATCGCTAATGAGATGCAAAGTAGGCATAACATTAGGAAATAACTGGAAAATTATCGCTAACCACACAACGAGGAGGCATATTATCAAAAATTAGAGATAAATATTGCTAAACGTACCTAGCGCATTTCTCAGTACGAGGAGCCCGTGTCTGGTCCTGGTCACACTCGGCAGGCAAGACTGCGGCAGAGAAGAGTTAGAGGAGGATGAGAGCCCCCCGCTGATGACCCCAGTAAAGAGTAAGTGGAAGGGGGTGCAGGGACTCTGTTTAGAAAATAACTCCACTACAAACAAACCCAGTTTGAGTAAGTTAGGTGCCCCCGGACCACAACAACTAGAGGGGTGTCTAATATCAGCAGTAAGTAATAGTGGAGGCTACAGTGCACCCCAAAAAAGTAGCAGCAGCCTAAGTAGCAACCTAAATAGGTACACTCTTCGGAGTAAAAGCATTTGGGAGCAGGAGGTGTCTCCTACAGAGGGCCTTTCAGGCAGTATCCCATCGAAAATAATACAATTGAAGAAAGCGACCATTCGGTCGCAAGTGGAGGGTAAAAAGATACAAAAAGCAAAAAACAAACAGGCTAAACTACCTAAATCCGGGAGCTCCCACGTTACCCCTTCCCTGCGTACCTATTTTAAAATGCAAGCTCAAACTAGTACTCCAGGTACAACGTGATACCAAACCTAGAGGAGCTCGAGAGTCCATATATAGTATCCCCTGGAGTACCTAGCACCATAAGAGACTCAGGGAATACGGAGCAGGGAGATAATACGATTCAACTGGCAAATAGTTTTTCCTGTCTAGCAGAGGACACAGCTTTATTACCAGTTGATTGTATTCAACCAGAAACGGCGCAGCAATCCTCTGCCACCATAAACCCCAGCACTATTGATTTCTCCGTTCCTTCTACCTCTTTTCCGAATCCCTCCTCGAGTGTTGACTCCACATTAGCTGCAATGGCCAATTAAGCGGGGGCCCTGGAGAGCAGATAGCAGGGACCAAATCTACAACAAAGAACCTGCTCCTAAATCTGATCTCGGAGATGAGAGAAAAATTCACTATTTCTGAAAATAGCCAATTGAAGATTCAGGGGACCTGCGAGGCACTGGAAGTAAAAATAAAAGATATTTTAGGTAGAGTGGAAGCGGTAGAATCCACAGTAGAAGATCCTTCGAGAAAGGTCACGGAAAATACAGGGGAGATCAAGAAAGTAAAATTTAAAGATAAACTCTGGGCAGAGAAAGTTTGGAAAATAGTGCCAGACAAAATAACATTTAGATTTTAAATGTCCCTGAAGACCTTGAGGGGGGGATATTAGAATCTTTATAATTGATCTCCTAAATGAGCTCCCCCCAGAAATCAAGAAGGCGACACTAGAAAACGATATCCAAAGGATCCAGAGAGATCCCTTCAGTAGGCGTGCAGGAAAGAAAACCCCCAGGACAATATTAGTGAATTTTAAGTCTTACTCCATAAAAGAAGCTGCTCTCTCTCAGGGGCTAAAAAGGGGAGTCTATAACAGGGGCAATTGGTCATTCCGTATAAGATCGGATATATCACGCACCACACAAAACAGGTAGTGGGTATTGGGCAAACAGATACAGGAGCTGAATAGCTTAGAAGCCACCGCCAAACTCCAATTCCCTGCCTTCTTGAAGGTTATGTGGAGGAACAAAATGTATAATTTCAGAGATCCTGAAAAGGTTAGCTCCTGTATTCAATAGGTTAAAAGCTCATCCAACTAAGGTTTTTAATATTTACTTAATTTCCCTATACGACAGGAGAGAGCAAGAGACAATAAAAGAGAGGCTTCAGTAAGCCTCTAGAGATAAGAGAGAGTTCCCCAGGGAAGAAAGGGGAAAGGGAAAGGTCAAGGGAAAGCACAAAAAACTAAATATTTAAATAAAATGTTAATCACAGGGTGGGGGAGCATTTTGGGAAAAAACAAGAAAATGTGTCCTCACTCACAAAAAAATGCACTAGGAAGTAAGATTTTAAGGATGGAAGGTCTATTAAATAAATGCTGTCTTATTAGTAACTATGGGTAGCTCTCAAGCTTTAAAGATGCTATCCAGGAATGTGAATGGGCTTAGGTTCCCGGCCAGAGGAGAGGAAATCTTGGAATATCTCTGACTTAATAAGTACGATATTATACTTATCCAAGAATCGCATCTTGTAAAAGAAGAATGGGCAGGAATACTAAAAAAGCACAAATGGATAGAGCATTATTTTTTTTCCTCACAGACGGTTCCGATAAAGAGAGTAGCTATCATTTTTAGGAAAAGTAATTAGTTAGTTATTGGGAATGTAGTGGCAGACACACATGATAGATGGGTAATGGCCAGGGCTAAGATCAATGCAACTTGGGTAACCTTTGTTATCTATTACAAACCTAATACTGATGATTCAGCCTATCTCCAGTCCCTATTCCTCCATTTGGGAGATGTAAATGATCAAATTATAATGGGAGGGGACTTTAATGTTGTGTTGAACCCCAATCTCGACTCCACGTCAAAAAAACTGTGGAAGCCACACCGAAAACTCGAAAATCCTGAAGCCTTTAAAGATAGAGGGTGGCCTCCTTGATGTATGGTGAGAGAAAAGGCATGTCCGAGAGCTGACAGGGCGAGATTCCACCTCTCATAATAAGAAATATGGCCACACTCAAGAATTGATTTCTTCTTGGTGTACCGCACTGCTAGCAGAGATACGTAATACATTAACTTATCGTCCCACCTCATCTAGATGGACTCTGAATCGTACATTACTTCTCGAGCCGTCAATTATTGACAAGATAAAAATAGCCACAAAAGGGTTCCTCTCAATCAATGTAAATTCAGACGCCCACCCCATTATCTGGGATTCATATAAAGCCTTTTTGAAAGGTCTATTAACTTCCCTCTCTATCATTCCCAATAAAAAAACAAAGGATGCTATTAAAACAATGGAATTAAAAATTGCTCTAAAATCCACAGCAGCAGAAATAATGCCAACTGATACAGTTAAAATGCAACAGCTATCTTTGGCTAAAAATTAATTGAATGACTATCTAGAGGCATTAAAGAAAAAAAAATGGGAGACAAGTAAACTTGCCCACCATGAATATGCAGAAGGGTGCGGAAAAATTCTGGCGTGGAAATCAAAAACTGACCTAGTTAGAAATACTGTGAAAAGTTTGAAATGCCCAGACATGGGGAGGGTCATTGAAGAGGATTTGAAGATTGAGGAGGCCTTTGCTCATTTCTTCTCTGATTTATATTCTGAAGACTTAACTCTATCTGTAGATTTGATGGAAGCCTTCTTTCGGGATCTCCAACTTCCTACCCTATCAGTTACTGACAGCGATAAACTGAGCAATCATATCTCTTTAGAAGAAGTGTTGCAAGCTATTAACGGCCAGATTCATCAAAGTAAAATCGGCTTGCAAAGGGACAGATTCTGAGAATCTGGCCTTTTGTGAGCGCAATTTTTGCATTTGGGATTCATCATCCCAAATGCAAAAATCACTAATAGCAAAATCGCAAAATTGTGAGGATTTGCATTTAAGGAATCTCTATTTGAGATTCCTTAAATGCAATTCATTAACCATTTTTTATTTGCGAATTTGCAACTTTTGGCTGCTATTTACCGCGAAGTCTGACTTCGTGGTAAATAGCGAAAACTTAGAAAAATGCACTTTAGTGCATTTTTCTAAGTTGTACGTTTCACACACACATGTCCTTTGGACGTGTGTGTGCGCAACATCAGTCTACATTTTCATTTCAGGGGTGCTACAGGGTGTCCTTTGGACACCCCTGGCACCCTTGAAATCGCATCCTAATTTGCGATTAGGAAATTGCTAATCGCAAATAAGGAATAACTCCCCATTCATTCCTATGGGCCTTTAGGCCCATAGGAATGAATGGGGAGTTATTCCTTATTTGCGATTAGCAATTTCCTAATCGCAAATAAGGAAGCTGTAGGAATCGCAATTTATTTTGCGATTCCTACATGAATCCCGTTTTGCAAGTCCTTACTAGCGATTCCTTAATAATCGCTATTAAGGACTCGCAAAACGGGACAATGATGAATCTGGCTGTAAATTCTTAAAAAAGGGAAAGCTGCAGGCCCCGACTCCATCCCAAACGAAGTATACATCATCTTGAAAGATGAATTAGCACCATTTCTACTCTAACTTTTTAAGTCAGTGTATTCAGGCACACAGGCAGTACCGGCATCCTGGAATGATCCTACAATTACAAGAATCCTGAAGCCAAATAAAAACCCACAGTTTTGTGAGTTGAATAGACCTATTTCCCTTTTAAATAGTGATCACAAAATGTATACCCAAATTCTCACCAAAAGATTAGAATAAGTGGCAGGTTCCATCATACACTCTGATCAAAGGGGTTTTATGAAGGGAAGGCAGCTGAAAGAATTAACGCATGATCTTATTGGGGCAATGGACTTGGCAAATTTGTATCGAATTCCTTTGGCAGTTTTAACATTCGATGCTGCCAAAGCTTTTGATAGGGTCAATTGGAACTTTTTATTAAAAGTAATTCATCGCTTCAATCTGGGAGAAACATTTGTGGCTGCAGTTAAGGCTCTTTATAAGAACCCCTCAGCAAGGGTTCTTGTTAATGGAAACCTCAGAAAACAACTAAGAATTTGGCAAGGGACCTTGGCATGCAAATTATGATCAAGTCAAACTATTGCCCCTTTCAGTTGTTTGGGCTGGGAAAAAAAATAGGTCTTTATGCAGACGATCTTATGATCCTGACAGGGAACCTAGAACAAGCACTTCCAGAGATTTTGAATCAGTTGGAGACTTTTGGGAAGATATCTGGATATTCTGTAACTCAGCAGAAGACCGAGTCCCTAAGAACATAGATAAAATAGCTCAACAAAATTTTGATAAAACTATGGTTAGTGTATGACAGCAGCTACAGGCTTGGAAGCTTCTACCCCTCTTCATCATAGGGAGATATAATCTGTTAGAAATGTCTATCTTGCCTAGGCTCAACTTTCTCTTCGATACCATCCCCTTGGATTTTTCAAAGATCTGGTTTAAGAAGGCACAAGGGCTATTCTCCTTATTTATTTGTGGTAGAAAAACCCTAGAATTTCTCAGAAAAAACTCAGGAGGAAAAAACCTAATGGTGGTATAGCCACACCAGACTTATGTTTTTATTATTGTGCTTTCCATCTCAAAAATTCATGTCAACTCTTAAACCACAGTCAATTTTACCAACCTCTCTTTGAAGCCCTAATAAAGGTACATAACACTCAATGTGACTTCTTTTTTTTTTAAATTTGGCCACCCCAAATTCTTTAAGAAAGCTTGGTTGAAAATCCTTAGAGCTGCCATTAGAGTCTGGGTTCAAGTGAGGGCACTATTTGATATACCCTACTACAATCAAGAAACTCCTATCTGGGCTTCCCCCGGTACACCAACCTGCCTGCAAGATGCCTTGGCCCTCTGTTGTACTGTAACATGTCTTGTGCATTCTCCCTATGCTTACCCCTGCTCTACTGCTTGGCCCTTGATGATGTCATTGGAATGTTGGGATGGTTGAACAGTAAGGAGATGTCAGTTGGCATGAGGGGCTGAGCAGTGGAACTGCTCCTGGTGGGGTCTCTAGTCTGTCTCTACACTATCTCATGGATCTGAAGATGAAATAAAGTTATGATCCTGAATATACCTACAGACTATGGATCTTTCTTTATTGTAACGCTGGTGACGATGTAAAAGAACCTGCGTGCTACTTCTATGGATTTGGACTTTGGACTTTCAAGAAACTAAAGGATTTGAATTTGGATTTGGAGAAACTTGACCCCACCAGTGACCCCAGCATTGGTCGCCCTTTCATGTAAGTGCCAGTTTCTGTTTCACTGACTTTACTTATCAACATTAATCTGTTGTAAATTCCTACAAGCTATTTGGGGAGGTGAAGATGGTGTTTGGTCTTTGCCTCTTATATGGAACGTGATTTTGTCTTTCTGAATGGATATCTACTCTGAAGCCCGAAGGATTTGGAGTCTTAGGATTAGGATAAGATTGCAGCAGTGTTAGAGGACTTGGCTGACTTAAAAAAAAATAATAATATTAAACGTCAAAGTTGCCTGCTCGTGTTTGAACTGGAGCTGTGCTAAAGAAGTGCGATGTGGCAGAGAAGAGAGCTGTGAGGAGTGAGGTTTTTGATTCCTGACACCACAGAGAGAGAGCAGCACTCGTGTTCGTTCGTGTTTTGGTACCATGAAGAGACAGCAACACAGGGATAACACGTAATTAAATGCTTTGAATCGTTTTACTTTACTAGACAAGGGACATTCGTTTTTTCTTTTTCATTTTAGCACTGGTGAGTTTTTTTTTGTTAAGCAACTGTCATGCTGATGTACTCTTTGGTGCAACGTTCAAATATTCAAAATCTAATCAGCTTGCGCTATCACGCGCTACTCACCACTCTGTGCAGGACAGCTGGACAAGCTCTTGTGACGTCCTGTTTTGTTGACGTTTGAGCGTGCGCTGAAGCTGATCATCACCCGGCTTGACGTTATTTGAATGTGCCGCCATCTTGCACTTGGCTTCTTCAGTGCAATTTTACTTACAAGCTGCCGAACACGTTATCGCTGCACCGGAGGTAGATTGCTGTCTTCAAGCTGTCAATTGCGTTTTCAAAGGATTTTGGCACATCGTGTTCTTGTCTAGTTTAAAAAGTGTTTCTACAATGCCATCTAGTGGTGATTTGGCACGATTGTTGTAGCAAGAGTAAACAGGGCTCACTCGTGGATGTTCTTCTTGACTCAAAATGAACCGAACATTTTGGAGAGATCGCGGTGACAATTTTTTTTTGTGGTGTTTTCTGAGATTGAAGTCCATGCTCTACATCGTCTTGGAACTCAGCTGCCACAGGAACTTTGGTGTTGGCCTCGGGTGAGAGATCGCTCACCGGAGCTCAAATCTTCTAATTATTTATTTGTTTTACTGTGCTTAACATATCAGTGCTTTGAAGTTGTTGTAGACTCTATGGTTTGCATGTGAAGCCTGCTATGTGTTAATCTACCCTTATGCTATGTCTAGTTTAGTCTTTCATTAAGCATTGTGTCCTTCTTTCGTTTTCTGTGTTGCTTGTTGATGTATGCTTTAGTGGGTCTTCCCTTGTCCTGCAGTTATTGTTTATGTATGGAAAAGGGAAGTGTGCGTGTGGTATCAGTGGTGTATGCAGAAGTGGTAGAACACTTGGTTCCTAGTCTAGTTTTTGTATGCAGTTGTGTTGTTGGTGTTGGACTGTGTGTGACGGGTACGCACAAGAGAAGTTTGTCTTTTGAGTAGCTTCTCTCATTTGTTTTTGTATTTTCTTTTTGGAATTGTTTTTTACCTCCTATGAGGTGTTGTATTTCAAGGTTTTGTTGAGAGTCCAGGTGTTTTGTGCTCTCATTTGGGTTGTGGGTAACTTAGTTGGTTACTCCATAGGCTATGTGCCGTTTTCTTGGTTGTGGGTGACATACGTCTGTCACCCCATTAGCATTTTAAGGTTTAAGGTGTTGTTTTGCCCTATATAATATGCTTCAAGGTTTTTGGGAGGTGTTTTCCCAATAGGGTGGTGATTTGCCCTATACAATTTGTTTCTGTGTTTTCAGGAGGTGTTTTCCCAATAGGGTGGTGATTTGCCCTAGACAATATGTTTCAAGGTTTTGGGGAGGTGTTTCCCCTAATTTTTTTTTTTTTGTATTTTCCTATGGGAAGGAGGTGGGGTGAGGATGGTTTACCTCCGTTGTTGGGTGTGAAAATTCTAGTCCCTAACATTATTTAAATGTGTTTGGAGTGTTTGAAGGTTTAGTACTCAAATGTTGAATCGCTGTGTTATTTGGCTCTTTGTTTCTGAATCTTCTTAACATTCTCTTAGTGCTTTTTCATCTTTGCACTTTTACTTCTTTGTGAATTATTTTGCATGTGTGCTTATGATTCATTTGTTGATTTTGATAAAAGGGGGATGTGTTGCAATGTAACATGTCATGTGCATTCTCCCTATGCTTACCCCTGCTCTACTGTTTGGCCCTTGATGATGTCATTGGAATGTTGGGATGGTTGAACAGTAAGGAGGTGTCAGTTGGCATGAGGGGCTGAGCAGTGGAACTGCTCCTAGTGGGGTCTCTAGTCTGTCTCTACACTATCTCATGGATCTGAAGATGAAATAAAGTTATGATCCTGAATATACCTACAGACTATGGATCTTTATTTATTGTAACACCCTCCCTCTATGTAAAGCTGGCATAGTAAGATGGGCGAATTACTAGTAGGAAATGAATTAATCCCATGGCAGTGCCTAGCGGCCTTAACAAACAACTCAGTATCAAGATTTAATCATTTGCAACTTCTGGGATGGACAAAATCTATGAGTAAAGAACTAGCCGGGGATGGGGACTTGATTAAAACAATTTGTGCAAGATCAAAACAAAAGGAAGTAGCAGTATGGTACTGGCAAATGATCAAGATTGGAGATAAAAAATCGAACCTGTTCACAGAGAGTTGGAAGAAGGACATGCCGGGCAAAGACCTCGAAACTCTTGGGCAAGTATCATGTTTACCCTTTGGTTATATGTGAAAACTGCCTCTTCAGTGCAATTTTACTTACAAGCTGCCGAACACGTTATCGCTGCGCCGGAGGTAGATTGCTGTCTTCAAGCTGTCAATTGCGTTTTCAAAGGATTTTGGCACATCGTGTTCTTGTCTAGTTTAAAAAGTGTTTCTACAATGCCATCTAGTGGTGATTTGGCATGATTGTTGTAGCAAGAGTAAACAGGGCTCACTCGTGGATGTTCTTCTTGACTCAAAATGAACCGAACATTTTGGAGAGATCGCAGTGACAATTTTTTTTTTGTGGTGTTTTCTGAGATTGAAGTCCATGCTCTACATCGTCTTGGAACTCAGCTGCCACAGGAACTTTGGTGTTGGCCTCGGGTGAGAGATCGCTCACCGGAGCTCAAATCCTCTAATTATTTATTTGTTTTACTGTGCTTAACATATCAGTGCTTTGAAGTTGTTGTAGACTCTATGGTTTGCATGTGATGCCTGCTATGTGTTAATCTACCCTTATGCTATGTCTAGTTTAGTCTTTCTTTAAGCATTGTGTCCTTCTTTCATTTTCTGTGTTGGTTGTTGATGTATGCTTTAGTGGGTCTTCCCTTGTCCTGCAGTTATTGTTTATGTATGGAAAAGGGAAGTGTGCGTGTGGTATCAGTGGTGTATGCAGAAGTGGTAGAACACTTGGTTCCTAGTCTAGTTTTTGTATGCAGTTGTGTTGTTGGTGTTGGACTATGTGTGACGGGTACGCACAAGAGAAGTTTGTCTTTTGAGTAGCTTCTCTCATTTGTTTTTGTTTTTTCTTTTTGGAATTGTTTTTTACCTCCTATGAGGTGTTGTATTTCAAGGTTTTGTTGAGAGTCCAGGTGTTTTGTGCTCTCATTTGGGTTGTGGGTAACTTAGTTGGTTACTCCATAGGCTATGTGCCGTTTTCTTGGTTGTGGGTGACATACGTCTGTCACCCCATTAGCATTTTAAGGTTTTTGGGAGGTGTTTTCCCCAATAAGGTGTTGTTTTGCCCTATATAATATGCTTCAAGGTTTTTGGGAGGTGTTTTCCCAATAGGGTGGTGATTTGCCCTATACAATTTGTTTCTGTGTTTTCAGGAGGTGTTTTCCCAATAGGGTGGTGATTTGCCCTAGACAATATGTTTCAAGGTTTTGGGGAGGTGTTTCCCCTAATTTTTTTTTTTTGTATTTTCCTATGGGAAGGAGGTGGGGTGAGGATGGTTTACCTCCGTTGTTGGGTGTGAAAATTCTAGTCCCTAACATTATTTAAATGTGTTTGGAGTGTTTGAAGGTTTAGTACTCAAATGTTGAATCGCTGTGTTATTTGGCTCTTTGTTTCTGAATCTTCTTAACATTCTCTTAGTGCTTTTTCATCTTTGCACTTTTACTTCTTTGTGAATTATTTTGCATGTGTGCTTATGATTCATTTGTTGATTTTGATAAAAGGGGGATGTGTTGCAATGTAACATGTCATGTGCATTCTCCCTATGCTTACCCCTGCTCTACTGCTTGGCCCTTAATGATGTCATTGGAATGTTGGGATGGTTGAACAGTAAGGAGGTGTCAGTTGGCATGAGGGGCTGAGCAGTGGAACTGCTCCTGGTGGGGTCTCTAGTCTGTCTCTACACTATCTCATGGATCTGAAGATGAAATAAAGTTATGATCCTGAATATACCTACAGACTATGGATCTTTCTTTATTGTAACACCCTCCCTCTATGTAAAGCTGGCATAGTAAGATGGGCGAATTACTAGTAGGAAATGAATTAATCCCATTGCAGTGCCTAGCGGCCTTAACAAACAACTCAGTATCAAGATTTAAACATTTGCAACTTCTGGGACGGACAAAATCTATGAGTAAAGAACTAGCCGGGGATGGGGACTTGATTAAAACAATTTGTGCAAGATCAAAACAAAAGGAAGTAGCAGTATGGTACTGGCAAATGATCAAGATTGGAGATAAAAAATCGAACCTGTTCACAGAGAGTTGGAAGAAGGACATGCCGGGCAAAGACCTCGAAACTCTTGGGCAAGTATCATGTCTACCCTTTGGTTATATGTGAAAACTGCCTCTTTAAAAAGAAATCAACTTTTCACTCTCCACAAAGCCTAATTGACGCCCCTGAAACTATCTAAGCTGGGGAATGGAGTGACAAGGAAGTGACAAGGAAATGCTCGAAGTGCGATGACATCAATGTAAACGAGGCTCACATGTTCTGGCAATGTCCTTCGATCGAGCTCTTCTGGGTTCACGTGAGTAACATCATTTCTGAAATTTTGGGGAGAAAGATTGGGTTAACAGCATTGACAGTTATCTTTGGGGTAATCTCAAACGAGATAGATAATATTGTTGTCTCAAGAAATCGGAGGGCTTTAATCTTTGTAATGATTCTTCTGGCACGAAGGGAGATTTGCATTAAATGGATTTCATCAATTTCATCTACTAAATCAGAATGGATAAGCTGGATACAGCGTATTTCTACTCTTGATAGAGCAGATAGAAAGGCAAAAAAAACAAAATTCTGCGATTTATGGGATAGCTGGGTCACATCTTTTGCTTTCACCTAGTCTGATATTATTTTGGGTTAACACATCTAGAGTTATCTTTTACGGGAATATGCTCTTTGTATTTTCTTCGTATTTTCTTTTTGTGCACTGACTCCTGACGTGGATACACCTGGTTTATTCATAGCTCTTTTCCTAGTGGTCCAATGATTATGAACTTGCTCGTGTGGCCAGAAAGTTGGGAAACTAGCTAAGGCTAGATGTGAATGGCCTATTAAAGAAGAGGAGCCTTGGCTACTACTGATAAGCCTGGTTGGAAAAAGTGTCCAGGGGTTAAACCTTTCCATCCTTCAATAAGAAGAGACCAGGCTTTTTCTTTTTTCTTGGTTACACTAAACTGCATTATATTGGACCAATAGGCTCTACAGTCTTGAACTTAGAGCATGTTTTGTAGAATAAGGACTAAAAAGAAAAAAAATGTTAAAAATTGAGCTGTGTACAAGAAATCATACAATACTTCAAAGTGCCAATCACTCAAGAACATTTATCACTCAAGAACATTTAGCCCTGCTTTTAACCTAATTTGCAACAAGTACAGAACTATTTTTTGACAAGTTTGGCCAAACTAGGATCAAACTAGGCCAGACTCCATCTTGAAAGCAAACATGACTGTTTTTTTTCATTTCTTCTGCACGCAGCATAATGTTCAGTAATGGAGTGCCAAGTGATGACATGTTCTTCCTGGTGAACTCCGGAAGAAGCTTTTGTTCCAAATGTGAGTGTTCAAGGTCTTTCTTGCCTAAACTCAGTGGGACTATTCAATTCATGTTTATCTTTGTTTTGAATGTAACTTTGGGGCATATTATCAAGGCCCATTTCGCTGCTTTTTTGGCTTTAAAAGCCAAAAAGCAGCGAAACTAACATTGCCCTAATAACAACGCAGCGCTAACATGCATTAGCGCATGTTAGCAGCCGTTTTTCAAACTCCTCACTTTTCATCGGTAATGAGATGCAAAGTAGGCATACCTTTAGGAAATAACTGGAAAATTATCGCTAACCGCACAACGAGGGGGCCTATTATCAAAAACGAGTGATAAATATCGCTAAACGCACCTAGCGCATTTCTTAACATCGCCGTATATTGCCGGATCACATCGCCATGTTAGCGGTGTATTTGCAAGTATTTGCTAACAGGCAATGTGAAATCCAGCGATCTACGGCGATTGACATCAATATCACATAAAAAACAGCAATGTAAGAAAAGCACTGAAGAAAATGTTGAAAATAGGGAAAAGTGTATGTAACTTTACAATCCATCTCCCATTGTGTACATGGATAAGTCAAGAATTTAGCAGGCGTTACTATTAGGCGATATCCGTGGTTAGCCCGGATTTTTACATCGCTACGCTGTTTCGAGGCCGGCTTGTAAATACTTTGAATTGATAAAAATTTATAATGCGCAGAACAATAACCCGCAGGTATCAAGGCGCCTAACAATACAATCAAAATTGAAACAGACGTCCTTACATATAGGCTTGTCGGAAGAGACGAGTTTTTAGGGCAATGCGGAATTTCTGTAAACATGGAAGGGATCTCAGGTCAAGAGGAAGATCATTCCACCATTTGGGGGCTAACGTGGAGAAAGCCCTGCCACCCCATTTAGCTCTTCGTACGCGGGGGGCTGTCAAAAGCAATTTCCCGGAGGAACGCAAGTTCCTACCGGGAATGTAATGGGAGATGATAGACCCAATACCCGTGTCGCTATTTTTAGCGATGGCTCTGTAGGTCATGCAAAGGACCTTGAACCGGATTCGAAGTTCTACCGGTAGCCAATGCAGCGTTTTCCTGGCCGCAGTGGCTGAGGAGCGTCTGGGAGTATCCAGGACAAGTCTGGCTATGGCGTTTTGGACCACCTGTAATCGCTGTAGGTGGCTCCGGTTTAGCCCAGCATACAGCGCATTACAGTAGTCCAAACGAGATCCAATGAGTGCGACGGCTATTTGCTTTCTAGCCTGCAAGGAAAGATATTTCCTGATCCTTCGCAGGGTGTGAATCAAGCCCCAGCAGGTGGAGACCGTTCTACTCACCTGACTGCCCATATCAAGGGCTGGATCTATCATCACCCCAAGATTCTTAGCAGATGTTGTGGGGGAGGGGCATATTCCTAGTGAGTCAGGCCACCAGTTTGCTGACCAGATGTTTTCTTTCCCCCCGAACACCAACACCTCAGTCTTCTCCCCATTCAGTTTAAGAGAGTCCTGAATCATCCAGTGACCAACCGCCTCCATACAAGATCTAAACTTGGAGGCGATGAGCACATCTGAATGGGGGAGAGAGACGAGTATTTGGGTGTCATCTGCATAAGACACTACCTCCATCCCAAAAGATCTTATTAGCCTGGCTAGTGGGGTCACATAGATGTTGAAAAGGGTCGGACTAAGCGCCGACCCTTGGGGGACCTCACACAGCACTGGTCGGGATGGAGATAGGAACTCCCCCAACTTGACTCTTTGTTCCCTCCCAATAACGAAAGAGTTCAAAAGATCCAAGGCAGCGTTCCTCACCCCCACCTCCCTCAGGCGAGATGTAAGCACTGAGGGGGAGAGGGTATCGAAAGCCGCTGTTAGATCTAGTAGGACCAGGAGGGTGGTCTGGCCCCCATCTACTGTCGTGCGGATCTTATCAAGCACGATGGTGAGGGCTGACTCGGTGCTGTGTTCCCTCCTGAATCCATGCTGGGAGGAGTCCAAGCATCCCGAGCTTTCCACAAAGATAGCGAGGTGCTTGTTGAGATGTGCCTCAAGCATCTTCGCTGGGGCAGGAAGCAGCGAGATGGGACGAATGTTTTTTAGGACCTCCGGGTCAAGGGAGGCCTTTTTTAACAGGGGTTTCACTACCGCCTTCTTCCACTCCATAGGGAAAATGCCATCTCTGATGGCTAGATTCATTATTTCTAGCAGCGGTGGTAAGAGAGTCTCCCTACACTGCTTGATGATTTTCAGTGGGCAGGTATCCAGGGGAGAGCCAGATTTGATCTTATTAAGCAGGATCTCCAGATCTTGTAAGGCCAGCGGAGGAAAAGAGTCCAAGGTGCACAGTGGGGAGATGTCTGTAGTAGTCATATTCATCTCAACCCGAGTGATGGACGCACTGACGCAGACTCTTTGTTCCTCGAGAGCCAAGTGGATATCCTGTATTTTGGTGTGGAAAAAGGAGGCTATCCTGTCACATAGGTCCTGCGAGGGAATAACAGGATCAGGGGCTTGCAAGTTGACTAAAGAGTCAACAGTTTTAAAGAGCTCCTTCAGCGAGGACAGCGAGGTGGTCAGGGTTACAAAGTAATCTTGTTTGGCCTGTGTAATCTCGGCTTTATATTTCCTAACAAGGAGTTTATGTGCTTCCTTGTTCTTGGGGTCCCAGCTAGCGTGCCAGAGCCTCTCCTTTCTCCTCACTACTTGCCTAAGAAGTCTGAGGGAATCAGAGAACCAGGGGGCAGATGGTCTCTTTCTGGCTCGGCGGCGGGACTGTACTGGGGCCAGTTTATTCAAGGCCTCAGTGGTGACCTGTTCGAAATGGCCAGCTGCAGTCTGTACGCTGTCCAAGCCAGTGACAGAAAGGCTTGCAGCCCAGGGCGCAAAGGAATCACTGCTAAGATTCCTGAGATTTCTGGCAGTTTCCATTACGTGATTCCCTCTTTTACAAGAGTCCACCCTATGGTATTCCAGAAAAAAAGGAACCGCAAGATGATCAGACCAAGATAGGTGCATCGGATCCTTGGTGGTCAGCCGAGAGTCATTGGAGAAAATGCCATCCAAAGTATGGCCTGCACGATGGGTGGCTCCGCTAACTCGTTGCGTGAGTCCACATGACTCCAGCGCCTCGATGAGACATGATGTGTCAGATAGATCATGTCGTTCTAAGTGATAATTAAAGTCACCTAGGATGGAAAAGTTTTGTTGGCCAAAATAAGGTTCCAGGGCCTGGAGAAGATTGTGCGTAAAGTGAGTTCTCGAGCCAGGTGGTCGATATACTAAGATCCCATTAAAGAAGGGGCATTGCGCTTCCTTTATTGTGAAGTAGAGTGCTTGAAAGCTATCCGGAAAGTCGGGTATAGGTACAAAATGGCATTGCAGGTGGTCTTTGTGAAGGATCGCTAACCCCCCTCCCACTCGACCCTGTTTATCAAGTCTGACCAAACAGTACCCTTCTGGGACCGCCTTGATGAGGTCAGGGTCAGAAGAATCCTTGGCCCATGTCTCCGTGATGAACACTATGGTAGGTGTTTTATCCAATACCAGCTCTTTAAACATTATTTTATTCTTAACAAGTGAGCGGGCATTAAGCAAAATGCCTTCTACTCCTACTATCTTATGGCTGGAAATGGCGGGGTGGCCAGAGAGAGGATATTTAGGGACGAGATTGGGAAACCTACGCGCGAAGTAGCAGCCGCAATGAAGGGGGAGAAGAAGATCATCCGGCTCGTAGGAATGCGAGCATTGCTGTCGGCGCGGTTTCAAACCCAGCAGTTGCTGGAGAGAATAGCTATAAAGGGCGGGAGGAGTATCGCCGGAGTCCCGAGTCCAGCCGTCCAGCGCGTCCTCAGCGCGGACGGGCGCAGACGGGCTGGACTCTGGCGTGACTCCGGCGTCACTATGGCGTCCACGCTGCGCGTACACGCTGCGCGCCATATCCTACTGTCTATGTAGGACTCTAATCAGACCACGTGTCTGCTTCAGCCAATGGCTGAGTAGCGCTAGTGACCCACCCAAGATGGCGTCCCAGACAAACAAAGCGCGGGGACCGGGCCGCCCGAATGGCGGTGAATGCAGACCTGTTAAAGTGCAGCAGTGCGATCCGTGTCTAAGGGCACAGGTAGGGACCTAGTAATTTCTAAACAATATTTCTAACTATTAAAATCAGGGGATAACGAGCGCCAATCGGAAAGTAAATACAAAACGGGTTTTTTAAAAAATCAATTACGAGCTTCCACCGCATAGCGCTATGTGCAGGAGGGGAATCAGGCAAGAGTGAGAAACTCTCCTACCTGGGTTAAATACTGTCACCAATTACAACCTCTAATCAGACCACATGTCTGCTTCAGCCAACAACTTTGTTGTGAGGTTAGCAATAATTTTCCAGTTATTTCCTAAAGGTACGCCTACTTTGCATCTCATTAGCGATGTAAAGCGAGGCGTTTGAAAAACGACTGCTAACATGCGCGAATGCACGTTGCTTGGAATTCCTCTGATGAATCTCAAAACCATTTTGGGACATCCAAAAGATTCCATGTTATTCTCGATGAGTTTTCAGTATTGCATGGTATGTTACTGTTCAAATATTGCCATGTATTGGGCATTATCCCGTTTGCATGACTCTAAAACGTATTTTCACTATCTTAAATGCTGCCAATGTAAGTTCAGAAACTGTCGCATTTATGAATGCCTGAAATCGTAAGTGCTTCTTCCCTTGAAGAATATGATGATTTTTATATGAGCGCCATAACTACAGTGTAATTAAATTCCTTATATATCTACTTGACCATTATGGGCTCCAAAGAAAAACACTAATATTAGAATGTTCATTAATAATTACCGGGCCCTGGTCACATCAATTAGGGTGTGTCTTACTCCTATGGCACTACTCGCTTATTCTTGAATGCCTGAATTAAGTCAGGAGTAAGCTAGGGATGCTGCTGTCTTACACCTGAATTCCAGGAGTAAACCAGGAGTACGACGGACTAGGTCAAACCTGCTCACTTCCAAATCTTTGTGTATCGAGACCTCAATCTGCTGTGTATTTGTAATCAAAGAATGTACATGCAATCATAACTGGCAGAGCATATCAAACCTATATATTTAGGGCCGGCTTTAGCGCTGGTGGTGCCCAAGGCGACAATAGTTTTTGGCACCCCCACACACCATGACCGCTTCCTAGGATCCTCTCACTACCTCTGGGCAATACTGCCCCTCATTTCTCCAATCATAAGTTATTGCTAAACACAGCGCCCTCCCCTGAGGTCAGCACCCCCTCGAAAGGCCACGCCCATGCTGTTCATATTATACACTGAATCCTACCAGATGCAGGATCCTCCTTATTCATAAGTGGGCATCAAATTATTTTCTGAAATCTTTGACCATACTCATTGCTTTGTAAATTCAAAATACAGGGTCCCTCAAAGTCATAGGTTTTTGTATGATTTACACCATTAGCAAGAAATGCTTTAATTACAAGACCTCCTAATTGTGGACATTATTTCCAATCTGAAAAAGTGAATAGTGTTGATGTTGAGCTAGACGTGTTGCTAAATCCTCAAGGGTAAAAATGCCACAGAATGTGGTCTGTTAAACTGTATCTTGCAGAATCACAAACGGCCCAATTTAAATTTTAGTGGAACGGGTTACTCCATCATGAATGTGATATCCCTTCTATCTTAATACAAGAGTATTATATCGTATGGCACTTGTTACAAGGCAAAAGGGATATCTGTCACATTTGTGAGGGAGGAGCCATCGATCAAACTCTTAACACGGCCCTAAATCTGATTATCTAATTGGATGCAGGAAATAGAGGGCTAACTGTTTGAATTTGCCATGTTTCTTTCCCCTAATCACCTAGTTGCGTTCTATATTTCCAAATATTTTTCTATGTATACATGTATACATACAGAATCACAAAAATGACGATGCATATATCATTTTTGGCCAAAAAGAAGGATACAACTCATGGATGGTATGGTGAGCAAAGGAACAATGGATTTAACCCGGATCTCTTGACTGGGGGTAAATGATCTGATTTATTTGTTCCGCATTCCACCCATCATTTGTGTCTTTTGCTCTCTTGTCCTAATTGCGCCTGGTATGCCCAGACGTGGGTCCTTCAACAATGTCACTGGATTCAAGCTAGTGTGGCTGATGATGGGGGATACCCTATACCCAGTCCTAGGATGCTTGTTTCTGGTCCAGGGAGGACCTATCTTATCAGTGCAGGCTGGACAGTTCCCATGAGGGGCAGGGACAAGACTGATGTGCATATGGCTGGGTCTAAACTGGGGTGGCATGGTGAGCAAAAGAACAATGGATTTAACTCAGATTTCATAACTCGGGGTGAATTTTTGATTTGTTCCTCATTCCGTCCATCATTTGTGTGTCTTTTACTTTTAGAAATTTAGCATTTTCTTGCTAATCATTCTGTGTCTCTGCCTGCCTGCTGAATACACATCTGGGTTAGGATGACAGTTGGGCTTTTTGTGTATTCACTCTAGACAGTCAAATCAAGTTTGCTGAGGTGTGCCCTGCATATTCTGATGGCAGGCCTGAGGCTGATGGGCCTTCCTGAGCTATAGTGGTGGGAGGAGTTGTCACTGACAACTGAATAGGGTTGTGCATGTCCTCACACAAAGCCATAGCCACCCCCTCTAGTGTGTCTGGAGCCAAGGCAGCGAAGGGCAGGGTCTTGTGCACTCCAAAGAGTGTCCTTTGAAGTTTACCTACTTGAAAGATTAAAATGTGTATAAGTACTGTACCTGTGACCCCATATCGTCAGAACACTTCTGGACGGAGGTCATTCTGCCAGGAAGAATAGCTGGATAAGCTGTCAGGAGGGACCTCCACTTTGCTGTTTGCCTTGCTGTGATGGCCTGCTGCTTGCTGCTTATGTCGTGGGAGTGAAAGGATTGCATTGAGTTCAGTATCCTGCTGCCAAGGTTCTCCAAGTGCATGAGTTGAGCTTGCATCCTATTAAGAAAACTCAGGGCCATCAAAGACTTCACCTGCCAGTGCTGGGGCTCTTTTGCTGGGAGTCCTGAATTGCCAAATGTTGCCAAATCCAGTTCCTTGGTCTTTTTAGGTGAAATGTGACTATTTTAAGGAGAACATCCATGCATCGACTTCCAGCATCTGTTCAAATTGACGCTTCGCTGAAAAGATTGGCACATCACCGCTACCTGCCCTGAAGCGCGGTTTTCACTTGGGGCATTGACCACAGCTTTCACAGCAAGCCCCAGCTTGCCATCACAGCACTTCAGAAGAACCACCACTGCATGAGTCTCGAGCACCGCATTTTCGATATCCTCTGTGGAATTGACGCAATACCTACTTTGCTACGGTTGGATAAATAGAGTGTGTATGGATTTTCGGTGTATCGTCCCTCGGTGCTGACTCTTCATCAACACCGCAGTAAGGAACCAAGGCAGACTGTACAGAAACCGAAGCATCACCTCCCCTGCCTGTAAGGAACTATCACATTACCTCCCCTGCCAATAAGAAGCTGCAGCATCACCTCCCCTGCCTAGCAGTAAGGAACTGATGCCTCACCTCCCCTGTATAGTAAGGAACAAACACATTGTTTTGCTTTTGCTCTGCCTCACATCCCCTGCGCCATATCTCGTTTTTCATTTTTGATACATCTCAGGTACTTTGTCCTAAAAAAGCGCAGCCATTGATTTCCATGGACTAAACTTACGTAATCATTTAAAAGTGTTATCTTGACTTGTGTATGTTGGACTTTTGTCATGTTGGTCTTGTTTTATTTAGATAAATATTAGCTATTTTTCTAAACTGATATGGCCTCCTTTTGTAGTGTTTTCACTGTGTTACTGTGTGTATGTGTGTGTATGCAAATACTTTACACATTACCTCTGAGATAAACCTGACTGCTTGTGCCAAGCTACTAAATGAATGGGCAGGGGTCATCTTAGTTGTGTGACTTCCATACTGTGACTATAGAGAGGGTCCCTACATTGACAGGGTGCACACCACTGCCAACTAGAGACCACCTTTTTAACACAGCTGCACAAGCAATAACATAGCACCATCATGGGGACAATCCCCCCCCCAAGCACACAGCATGCATGCAAATAAATGCACACCACTAGATTGTTGTTCTGGGAAAAAGCTGCTGCAGGTTTATTACATACAACGATACGTAATATGGTGGGTTATCTTACGGCCGATCCAAGGGCAGGCAGCATTCTCGCCGCCTGCCCGCCTGATGAGCTAAGCAGCACTGGGGCAAACCCCGTCTGTGCTGCCCCTTCTGGTGATCCTCCTCCCGGATCACGTGACACTTATTACTCACGCCCCTTTCAGGGCGTAGTGTAGCAAGGCAAGCCCCCGGTTGTTCAGGCTCACAACTGCCCGAAGGATACACGGGGCGCCGACAAGGTTTCCAGGCACCTCCCATGAGGCTCCTGGGCTCTGGCACCCCTATGTGCCGTGCAGAGGTACTCTTCTGTACCCAAATGCTTCCAGATAGCCCTGTAAATCCGCCTGCAACGACAAAAGGTATAATATTACAAGTTCTCACCATGCCTCCTACCTCTGACCACGCCGGGTAAGCGGTAGGGTGGGAGACGGCGTGTCCCCCGCGAAGCAGCGGGCGCGTGTGTCCGGGCGAGCAAAGAGGTCACCAGCGTGGTGAGGGGGGCATATATACCCCCTCACTCCGCCCACCGGACATGACGCGGTCCAGCTCGTGCCCAGGAGGCGACTCCGAGAGTCCCTCCCCATCGGGGAAAATGAAGAGGGGTGAGGAGTTATCTTTATGTGTATGTTGGACTTTTGTCATGTTGGTCTTGATTTATTTAGATAAATATTAGCTATTTTTCTAAACTGATATGGCCTCCTTTTGTAGTGTTTTCACTGTGTTACTGTGTGTGCATGTGTGTGTATGCAAATATTTTACACATTACCTCTGACATAAACCTGACTGTTTGTGCCAAGCTACTAAATGGATGAGCAGGGGTCATCTTAGTTGTATGACTTCCATACTTTGACTATAGAGAGGGTCCCTACATTGACAGGGTGCAAACCACTGCCAACTAGAGACCCCATTTTTAACACAGCTACACAAGCAATAACACAGTGCTGTGTCCACAACCATATGAAGAAAGTTCAGGAATCTACCTTTTCCATTCTTTAGGTATAATTATTTGTGAATGGACGCATGTGATGGTCATACATTTTTTTCAAAGGGGTTAACTGCATTTGTGAGAGGCATTTGTAGATGCCATCCAACTGTCAATAGTTCATTTAACCTGCATAGTATACAGCTCGTAAATATTGCCAGATGGTCTTTGGAATTAATGGTCACCAATAATGGTAACTTGTGCACGGTAATTGCGACTGCAGCATGCGCTAAACCTTTCCCCTCAAGAGATGCCCTAAATAAATCAAGTCAGAATGATTCAGGCTAACCATTCATGATGGTGCCAACTCGTTAGCAGAGCAAGCAGCCAAGCCATTCAAACCTTCTGCGTCTGACATCCTGCTGGCCTGAGCATGTTCTTTGGAGTTGTGCTGAGTTTGCTGCTGCCAGTGAATGGCAGACTGGCTGTGGTACAATATGGGCATGTGACCCGCATGGGACAAGGAAGGATGGGACTGAGGCCACATGGCACTTTGTATAATTTCCAGCGGCAAGTATTCTCACTCTGGCCCATTACGACTTGAAGCTGGGATCCCAAACTGGCACACCTACAAAGCAAATAAATGACCCCTCTCAGTTGTATGATGCACTAATGGGTTAGTAGGAAGTAAGAGCATTGCAGCCAAGCAGGAACAAACCCTCATGTAGTCAAAACATTAAGCAGTGTGTACCTGCCTAACACTGATCAGGCTCTTTTCCTATCTAGGCTGTCCAAGATATTGGGGCCAACATAGCTGGGGATATTGGAGATGACTTCATTTGTACTCTAGACATATCACTGCATACATCACACTCCCATCTTTCTCATTCATCCATCATACACAGTGTCAAAGCCCTGGTGTGGTGGTTGGGGCAATGGTCTCTGTCACTTATTTGAGGAGCAAGAAACCAAGATAAATAGGAACATTCATTTTACTCCCCCTAGCAGGGCCTAGATGTCCTGCTCGACTACATCCTTCTGTCCGATTCATTGTAGCCTTTTGTGAACCTCACTTAAAATCTAGGGAGAACCTTTTTGGATCACAACCCTACGTTGATTGGCGTAGGACTGGTCAGGATCCTCCTTCTGGTTCCAGCACGAAGGTTGAAAAATAGGCTGTTGGAAGACTATGCATTCAGGGGTACTCTAACGGAGAACATTCAAACATATTTTCAAGCGAATACAGGCTCCTCTGTCTTCGTACTGAAGAAGTGGGTGGCATATACAGCTATAGTTCAAGGAGGATGTGTCCAATCAATGGTGGGATCCTGCAAAGTTATAAATGGTGAGTTTACATAGCTAGAATCACCATTGATGCAGCTCGAGAATGATGCTGTAGCCACCTTGAATAGCAAGAATGCCCTCGCTCTATGGTGAGAGAAAAACATGCCTCCCTATTCGAAAAGTTAAGTTGCATGGACTGCAATTACTACGTAGCTAAAAGCCATGCAGATGGCAAACAGGACAGACTACAAGCAGATACATACGGCCACATCCAGAACACTATACGCTCCTCACCTGATAATGTAGGCTATCTGCAAAGAGAGATCTGCTCTATATTTTACAATTACTATTGCTAGTGGCCTGGCCCCGCTGACCCTAAGTCCAACTAAGCTCCAATTAATACAATACACCAACGACATATGGATCATGGATCACTCAAAGGCCGGTTTACAGTATTTGAATGCCCTGAACATTTTTAACAAGGCTACCCAGCTCATAGTTATCCTGAATAAATCAAAGGGACTGATATTCGGTTTCTGCAGGAATAAAATGAACCTCTCCTGGTGTCGTGACAGCCAGAGCATCACCACAGCTAGGAAGTATAACTACCCTGGTGTGTGGTTCACTGAAAGTAGCACAAATAAATGCAATTAAAAAAGGGCACTGCAAACGCATATGGAGTCGGGCAACTAAATCAACAATAAAGGAGTGCATCAGCAGCCTAAATATTAATTGTAATGAAAGCAAAATTTCTTCCTGCTATATAACAAGACCACTTTGTGTACACTGGAAATTTAGATGAAGCCCTAAAACGAGTCCATTGTAGAGCATAGAAAAAATCTTCCAAAAAGCATCCAAAAAATCTTCCAAAAAACCTTGCTTTGTTCGCCACGCCAGGCAGTCTGGAATGTCAGACTTTAGACTGTCAAGCGACCATGTTGAGGTACTGTATCAGGGTCTGGATGGCAGACATACAATCATTAAAAAAACATCTAAAATGCATTTTTGAATCCCAAGGCAATTCTCGGTTTGACCAAGAAAACAAAGTATTGTGCTCACTCGACAGGCAGAGTCAATTCACAAGGTAGGATCCATCCCATTCACCACCTGGAAAACGGCAATAATTGGCAATTAAAGGTGACATAGATGGACAAAGATCTGCTGCTCCTTAGGAATTCAGATGCAGCTCAGGCATTAAACGACTCCTACTTCGCTGTGTCTCCGCAGCCATATCTGCGCAAAGCTATAAACGTGGAAATTTGCAGACAGATCCTCTACATGAGGTCACTAGCTCTATCAATTAAATATTTTACCCCCTCATGGGCCAATTTCAGTGCAAAGAGGGCATGTTGTTGTCCCTCCCTGGATCACCAGAGAAGGAAATTAATTAAATTGGTCTGACTGGCTTACAGGGCTCAAACATGCCTGGAAGCTTCTAGCTTCTGCTTTTCAAATTCTGCCCCGGGGGCCCTGGCAAGATGTGCTACATTTATAGCCATATTCAGGTGGTGTCTATCAAAGAGCATGACTGTGGCTGGCAAGGAAAAAGCAAATGTAAACGAGAAAGGTTGTCCTTGCTTCACAGAAGTTTTGAGTATTTTATCTGATAATTTTTTTATTCTCTGTAGATGTTATCTATATGTAATGGTTTTATTTAACTAAACAATAAAGCCTACCATTACAATTGTTATTAACTTATATAGTCCTGAGGCAAGATGGCCGCTGAGGAGTTGTGCTGAGTAGTCGCTTCACTTCCCTCTCCTGCCTATGCTCGCAAGGAATGCTAAATGCTGTGGACTCTAGATGGCCGGACTGCTGAGGAATATTGGTGTCTACTGGCAGCAAGGCTTAAAGGAGTATGCCCGGCTAATCAGGAGATTATTCAGGTTTGGGATATATTGGAGACGGCGGATAGAGGGACTGACACACTGGGCTGGCGAAGTGGAGCATGAGAGGAATCTAGGGCGAGTACACAAGATGCCCGCTCGATCTACCAAGACGGAGAAAAAGAAAGAAATGCTGGATTTATCAGCGACGAACAAGACAGCCGTCACACCAGCCGTCAAATCAGCAGGTATCGGGATAGTCGGGAAGAATATGGGAGCAATACGGAAAACTGTCTCTGTTCCAATCCCGGCCCCCGCATCAAAAAGGAAAACTGAGTCGCGCGGCAAGACAACCGAGGCAGCGGGAGGCGCAGCAGTGCAGGCGATGGAACCACGGAGCCAACAAAAGGCAAGCAGGGTGGAAAAAGTAGTTAAAGGGCTAGATGCTTCAAAACAGAAAGAAGCAATGATGCGGCAACCTACCCTGAACGAAGTTTTTTCCACGAAAATCCCTGGGCAGCCTGACGGTGTGGTAGAGAAACAAACAGCCAAGGGAAACGTCCTTGAGGACGCTGCGGAGGAGACGCCGAATGCGGAGAGCCAAGTTGCTAGGCAACGCCTGGTTGTGCAGCAAGGCGCAGAAGCAGAAGCAGAGCGGGCGACTGAGCAGCAAGATGCTGATGGCAGGACTGACGGTAATGGCTTGCAGAGGAAGAGAGAACCAGAGGCAGCAGAGGTTTGTGTGGCAGGTTTGACAGCAAAAACAATGCAAACAGCACTAAGAGGTAACCATGAGACTCTGGGGGACATTGAACATGAAGGAGGGAAAGCGGATATGTTGGGAGCCCTGCTCTTAATGGAGGCAGAGATGAATGCTCAGCTACAACCAAAGCGGACTTGGGGCATTAGGGAGAGCTTAGCCGATAAAAATGCTCAGGGGGAAAGTAGAGGCAGAATTATGAAAGAATGGGGTGAAGGTGCCTCGATGGAGGGGGAGTGTTTTTATTTGGTTAATGAGTCTGAGTCTGTAACCTCAGGGAGCTCAGAGGAGGAAGATGAGGAGGAGGAGGAGGAGGTAGGATCGGATTCAGGCTCTGATACCTCTGGAAAAGATTCTACACAACGAAAAAAAAAACCCAGATCAAGGAGGTGTGTTTCTGGCTCCCCATCACACCCTGAAAGACGCTTAGAATGGGACTACTCGGCTACCTCGCAGGAATATAAAGACAATGGCGCGGCTGGTGGCGCGGCTGGTGGCCCGCCGCAAGGCGACTCTTTTGGAGTTTTATTCAATACTCTTAAACAGATGCAAGATGAAGCAAGGGCTGATAGTCGCAGAGCAAGGCAGGATAATAAGAAAATTCAAGGATCCCTCAGAAAAGTCAACAAACTGTATAAAGAAGTAGTGGGTAGAGTAACCGAGGTTGAAGAGCGTACAGGAAAATTGGAGGACGATGTAGGGTCATGGCAATCATTTAAAACTGAGCATGAAAAGATGGCGGAAGACCTGCGCTGGAAGATGGAGGACTTTGAGAACAGACAGAGACGAAACAATATCAGAATTTTGGGTGTAGCAGAAGGGTCAGAAGGGCAGGATGTAAGACAGTTTGTTGTAGACCTATTAAAGGGGGCCTTTCCAGAATCCCAGTGGCAGTGGGAAAGGGAGGTGCAGAGAGCGCATCGATTTCCTTTTAAGATGAAAAAAGGGCAGGCTGTAGGAGGCCAGGGTGTACTACCCATGGCAATCCTTGTCAACCTAGGGAACTTTTTGTTAAGGCAAGAGATCATAGACAAAGCAAGGCCTGACAGCAGACGATCATTTCAGGGTGTTACGTTTTTTACTAGACCCGACTTTTGCCATACCACAGTGGAGCGCAGGTGGAGGTTGAGGCAAATGATAGCACCCTTTCAAGCCCTAGGGGCAGAAGCATATCTTCTCTATCCCTCAAGACTTAAGGTAGTGGTAAAAGGAAAGATGTGGTTGTTTGCCTCAGAGATTAAAGCCCAGCACTTTCTAGACCAGATGAAGAATCAGGAAGCTGGATCAGGGGTAGAGATGGCAAAACCATGATAAAACCTGAAGGGTTTGAGTATTTTTTTTTGTTAATTGTTAATTGTTATCTCTTAACTCTGTCTCCATAATCTTGGTGGAAAACGCTAAATGAAATACCACGGCAATATTTAAATGAAGCAGGGGAGGGAAAGCGACTCGCACAATTTGATGCGGCCACACATAGGTCTCACGACCTATTTGCCTGTAAGGGGGGGGTGAGGGGGGTGGGGGTGGGAAGAGGGGGAAGGGTGGGGGAAGAGGGGGAAGGGTGGGGGAGGGAGGGGGAGGCACAAAAGATACAAGAACAGTCGGTGATTTAAGTTTAGCACAGCACACTTGGGCAGGAAACACGATAGCATATGTACTAGATATACAGAGATACAGGAATGTGTGGTATCAAAACTTAGACTTTCTATCATGCAGATTAACAGGGGAACCTATGGGATACAGAATCAACCCCAATGGCGTGTAGAATAGCCTCAATAAATGTATGTGGTTTAAATGATATTAATAAAAGACTTAAAGTAGATGCACTATTTAAAACTCTGAAACTAGATTTGGCTTGTCTGCAAGAGACGCACATAGAAGGCAACAAGGCATATCTTATGGAGCAATTAGGGTTTGCAGTTTTAGCAAAAACTAACCAGGGGACGAAAACTAGAGGGGTGGTAGTGTTGGGTAGAAATAAAGATACAGAGGTGAAAAGGAAAAAAGAAGATAAATGGGGGAGGTGGGTACTGCTGGAATTGACCTTCAGAGGGGAGACGTTTACGCTGATATCAGATTACTGCTCCACCGAGGACGACCCGGATGTCTTCCAGTATTTGGATTTGGAGCTGGCACAAAGGCCTGAACCAATTATTTGTTGTGGGGATTTTAATTTGCATGACCCAGTGAGCTCATTTCTGCAACCCAGGGGCCAATATCTAGGTAGGAAGAAGAAAACCCACAGAGCTTTGTCAGACATGGTGTTCAATAACGCCCTGGAGGACCCATGGATAAAATGGCATCCAAACTTGGATGGCAGTACCTTTTTTTCAGCCCCCCATCAGGTCTTAGTCAGACGGGATTATTTTTAATATCAAACAATTTGGTAATAGGATCAGAAGTAGAAAAGCACCCACATATCATATCGGATCATAGCCCGTTAGTTCTAACAGTCAAAATGGGTGAAGCTCAAAAGAAAGAGATGCAATGGACATTTGAAAGGGCCCTGTTGCAGGATCGGGAATATAAAGCAACCATGGGAAACTGGATTAAGAGCTTTTGGGACATAAATAGAGGAACAGCACCACCAGGAGTAGTTTGGGATACCTTCGAGGCTGGGTTAGAGGGGAGACAATGAGCTTTGTTTTCACAAAACAGAGGAGAGAGAAATTGAAGGCAGAAGAAATGCGTAGGAGCATCTTGAGAGTTGAAGAAGAGCTAGCACTGGCTATTAGGAAGCATACTCCGTTAGATCAGATATTGCTTAAGGGCATAGCACTTAGGGCAGAGGCGCTGGAGGGGATTGCCAAGAAAACAGTTGAAAAGTATCTGGCCAAAAAAGAGAGCACCTACGAGCTCAGCGAGCGTGTGGGGCATATTTTAGCTGCCCGGACCAGACAGAAAAGAGCGGCAGCAGATATTAAGGAGATTGTAGATGCACAGGGTAATATGGTTCAAGAATCAAATCAAATAAGGGAAGTATTTAGGCAATTTTACTCAGATCTTTATGATTCAGATATTACGGCAGGAGCGGTAGATATAGAAGAATATCTGAGGGAGATACCCCCCTCAAAGCTTCTATTGGAGGATAAGGACCAATTAGAAGTTACATTTCAGTTTGTTACAGCGCTTAACAGCCTACCATCGGGAAAGGCTGCAGGTCCGGACCAGATACCATTAGAGTTTTTTAAGACATTTCAATCAATACTTATAGGGGATATGTTTAATATTATGTTACTGGCACAGAAGGGTGAGTCGATCCCTGAGTCCTGGGGAGGGGCAGATATCATAGTCATTGCAAAAAAAGGCAAACCAGTAACCGCTCCAGGCTCATATCGACCAAAACCTTGCAGAACTCGGATGTTAAGATATTTTCAAAAATGTTGGCTAAAAGATTATCAAGGGTTGTGGAAAGTTTGGTCTGTCCCTCCCAACACGGTTTTATTCCGGGAAAGGGGACAACACAGCATATAAGACAAGCAATAACCATGTTTGACGCAGCAAATACCCTAGGAGACCCTATGGCAGCACTATTTTTAGACGCAGAGAAAGCGTTTGATAGGGTCTCCTGGGGGTTTTTATGGTCAGTCATGAGGTGGAATGGAATAGGGGAAGGCTTCATCAGAGCTATACAAACCCTCTATAAAAATCCAACGGCTAAGATTATGGTGAACAGGGGACACTCAGCAGCTGTTAGAATTAACAGAGGGACTAGGCAGGGTTGTCCATCATCTCCCCTATTATTTGCGCTATATTTGGACCCATATCTGCGCAAACTGGAAAGAAACCAAGATATAGCGGCAATGAGCATAAATGGATGTAGGGTAAAAACACTGGCATACGCGGATGATGTAGCTATCTTGACACCAAATCCCGTAGATGCGATCAGGGAGCTGGAAGTAGAGGCTCAGCGTTTTGGAAGGGTTTCTGGATACAGCTTAAACAAAAGCAAAACGCAAATCATTGAGAACAGTTATTTGGACTGTAAGGACGCTAGGGTTGTAGACTCAGCAATATATTTAGGGGTGGCAATATCAGCAAATTTGGACCAGGTGGTGGGAAATAATATGACCCCTCTAATGACGCAAGTAAAAACGGACCTCGAGAGGATGAATAACATGCATCTGTCACTGGTGGGATGTACCAATGTAATCAAAATGCTAATACTGCCTAAGTTTCTTTATTTTTTTAAATCAATCCCTTTATTTTTTGAAGCTAGTTGGTTCAACGCCCTGGAGGCTATGTGCAACTGATTTATCTGGGCACAGGGTAAGACACGCAGGGCTTATAGGTTTATGACCCTACCTAGAGAGAGGGGTGGGTGGGGTGCCCCGGATTTTAGACTTTACTATTTAGCAGCCACCCTGCAATATATGCAGGGGTTGATAGGTGGGAATGATTGTGATCCAAGAATTAACAGTTTCTCAACAAAAATATACACAGCGGTAGTAGGGGCTGATGCTAGAAACTGTTTCTTAAATTGTATAGACTATGGATATTTTAAAAGAATGAAATTTAAGACAATCTTGGCTGCTGTTAAAATATGGAATGTCTTTTTGAAAAAGTCCAAATTGGGGAGATATAATCGGTATGTTAGACTATATAAAAATAAGTAATTCCCCGCGGAAATATTTGGAGATCAAATTATGCTGGAATGGGCTTGAAAAGGTATTGTACAAGTTGGAGATATCTTGAAACCAGAGGGGATGGTTCAATTTGTGGACCTTAGAAATAAATTTGATTTGAGCCATAGAAATGTTTTTAAGTATCTCCAGATCAGGAGCTTTCTTGTCAATAAACTGGGGGGACCAGTAGGATTTAACAAAAATGAAATTCTGGAAAAAATAAGATTAGCAGTGGATCGATCGATTCGCTCCTTTTATGAAAGTTTGATAAAGGAGAAAGCCGATGACTTAGAAAAATACAGTAATAAATGGGCTGAGAAACTAGACGGGGAAATAAGTTGGTTTCAGGATTCATTAGATCTAGGTCGAACGGTATTGTGTGCATCTCCCCTCCAGTCTCAGCACTACAAAACCATATACTCACTTTATTTTACTCCAGCCAGGATTTCTCAGTGGGGAGATACCACAGGAACTACCTGTCCAAGATGTAATGCCATAGAAGCTGATAATATACATATATTTGCTACCTGTCCACAACTCCATACGCTGCTCAGGGATATTTAGGGATTTCTGGACAGAATATTAGGGATCCGAATCAAACTTACCCCGTCTTGGATATTACTAGGGGTAGGCAGGGATAATGATGGCGTACAGCGGGAATTCATATTTGTCGCAATGGCGGTATATAGGCTGATAATAGCTAGGGCCTGGTTGGACAAGAACCCGCCGACAATGCAAAACTGGCTAGCTAATTTACTAACAGCATATAAAATGGAGAAGAATATATTTGCTAGAAAAGTAAGGAGAGGGAAAATGATGGGGTTGAAAATTTGGGACCCTATAAAGAGATAGAAGGAGGGATTAGGGTGAAACTAGATTGAAATTGGTAGGGGTAAGGATATAAAAAGGATAATGAAATGTATTGATTAATGTACTGTATTGGATACTGTATTAGATACTGTATATGTATATATCTGTATATCTATGATTCGCATGAATTAACAACAATTTAAGCAATGATTAATGATCAATATTGTATAATGTTCAAAATGTGCGTAAATTGGAAAATAAAAAAATATATAAAAAAAAGAAAATAAAAAAAACTTATATAGTCCTGGTATGGAGTATACAGAAGATTGTATACTTGGATTCATATGTGAGCTACATCTGCTCAGAATTTCGCTGGACATAAGGGACATTATCGGGTGCTGAACACAGACCATGAAGTCTATGAGGTGATTAGGCAACTTGCCACTGGCAAATCTCTTGTCTTAAACGGGTTGCCAATTCCATTTTATAGTATGTAGTCAAAATTTTATTCCAATATTAAGTTGGCCAAACAGGGAAGAAATAGACTGGATGCCTCTTGAAAGAAGCCCCCAACTATCCTTAACTCAGACTACAACATATTAAGTAAAATTCTTGGGGTTGGGGGTAATTAATTAAATTTATGCCTTAACTGGTCCATGCGGTCCAAAATGTTTTCATACCCAGAAGAAGTGCTTCCCGCACCATTATTTATTTTTAAAAAGATTTATATAGCGTTGGCTAGACCCGGAGGTGTCAGAGCGCTTTACACGAGTATCAGTTCATAGTTGCAGGTTACATGGTTACAAAGGTTACACAGTTATTAAAGCATGGCAACATAGTTACTTGTGAGGTCGAGATAAACAATAAGTACACATACGTGAAGGGAAAAGTAGGCAAGGGGAGAGATTTAGGGGGTAGGAGCAGGGGAAGTAGACAGATATTGAAGGCGGGAAAGAGGCGGGGAGGGTTAGAGATACAGCATGGAAAGAGGGGGGAAGGGGGATGGGGACGCAAACCAGTAGACGAGTCAAAGCAACGTCCAAAGACCAGTAAGCTGTGATCCCAGGGGAAGTGGTATCACTTCCCTATCTCTGTTGCGAGAGGCCCCCTTTATGCTGTGGACTCTCTCAGAGGGTCTCTGAGACTCCAAGACTTACATACTAGATCCTTCCCCAAAAAGGGGAGAGGGAGTGCTTTGGCAAGGGGTGCCATACCATACCTCAGCTGTCAGTGGCTCCCTTGGCGCAGTGAACTTTCTCAGCGGGTTCCCTGAGACTCTGGAGTATAAATATTGAATTTTTCCCCAACAAGGGGAGAAGGAGTGCTTAGTCAAAGGGCACAAAGGACAGGGGGCTAGGCAGAGTAGCAGGCAAGGTGAGAGATTATGGGGAGAGGGTATAGGAGCTAGGGAAGTAGACAAAGATAGAAAGAGTACTAAATGCGAACATATTTAATTAATGAGTTTTATGAAGCGCTGGCTAGAGCCAAAGGAATCAGAGCGCTTTACATGAGGAACAATAATGTTGCAATTTACATCAGTTAAAAGTTACATAAGTATCAAGAAAAGCATTTAAAGAACATAGGGTACAAGGGAGATGGAGCAAGGAAGGGTAAGGGGCAGATTTGAAGGCATCGAGAGAAGCACTGATGTCGGCTTTAATGTTGTCGCGCAGCTCTCTTTTAAAGTCCCTGAGTGTGGCCAGCAGATCATCACGGGTCAGCCCCATATTCTCGTTTGGCTTTTTATGCCCTAGTTCTTGTCCGTATCCCGTGTTAGAGTTTCCAAAGTAGCTTAAGACCTTGTTGGCTTGTTATATTTTTGGGAGGCATATGGGCAATTCCCAGGGGTGCGCAAGTGTGTTCCCCCTCTGACTTGGCGGTGGGGACTAGATTTGTGGTTCTCAATTGGCACCGTAGGTCTCTTTCCTGTTGCGGAGCACCCTCCTCAGGGCCTCTGGGCAGCGTCCTGCGAGTGGCTGTTGCCTATTGTATACCCCTGGGTGCCTTAAGAGCTTGAGATATAAGGGATTGAGCCAACATCTTAAGGTCAGGCAGCGAGGTCAGGGGATTCTTCCTTCGCTAAAGTATCCCTACATTCAGCCCCATTGCTAGTGGTTCCACCAAGGCTAGCGCGCCACAGATCGGGAGACGGGATTCTCTTGACAGCTAAGTGGGGCCCCCCCGGGCCTTCAGGGGTATCCCTTTGCTCTCACCTCTTGTTGTAGCTGTAGCAGTTTCCGCAGTCAGAGACGCCACAGAGGAACTCGTGATGGTGTAATTGAAACGTAGCCTGTGCACTGGTCACGATTGTCTCTCAGTGAGTTCCTCAACCGCATCGTTAGGCTCTGCTGCATGGGGCCTTCACTCGGGGCCTTCACTCTCCGGTGCGAGAGCCCAACAGGATCATATCCGCGCAGCCATGATGGCGGACCACTACGACCTGAATGAGGTACTCACATGGCTACACCACTTTCCGCAAAAGTGACCACTCCTCTCTCTCGTGCAGTGTGGGTTGATGTTGCATTTGCTCTCTCCTGTTGTGAGCGGGATCAAGCTGCACATACACTCCATCCACAACGCGCCCGGCTCCAAAGAGTAAACTGCTGTACAGTGGCAGAACCCTGCTGCTAGAGATCCGCCGAGCTGCTTCAAATTAAATGCTGGCATTTATGCGCTGCGACTGCCCGCACAGCACCACGCAAAAAGCCTCTGTGTTTCTTCTGCATCCCAATAGCCATAAAGATGGAATAGATATGGGTGGCAGGGAGATCACATGGGAGGCAATATGTTTTTTTTATTTGATGTGTTAAGAGATTGCCAGCTTGCTGGGTTCTGGCAACAGTGCATACAACTGGGTCAAATCTGAAGTGGCATTGTGGTCAAAAGAACGATGGGTTGGAATGCTACATGAGCTATTGCAAGTGGTTAGACTTCTTTCAAGTAATATTCCTATTGCCTTTTGTGTGTTTGATACAATGCCCTAAGTGGCCAAGGGTGTGTATACCGTGATGTGGGTCCCTTGCTCATTGTGCCAATGGGCCCAAGCAACAACAGACTAAAGAAGCCCAACCACACAGAAACCAGTCTTATGTTGTTTGTTATCTGGTTCAGAGAGGACTAGGCTTGCAGTTCAGAATGCACTGTTCGGGTTAAAGCAGGACCAAGACAAATTTGCATATAGCTGGGTCTAACATGAGGTGGCATGGGGGCAAAAGAACAATGGGTTGGAATGCTCCTCGAGTCATTAACAGTGGTTAGACATATTGCAAGCATTACTCCGATCACCTTTTGTGTGTTTCACATTGCTTTCTTACCATGCCAATAGGTCAATGGGTCTTGTTCCAGGTTGACCTATTTCAGGTCATCCAAATAGTCATGTAGCATATTCTCAGATGTTAATGTTGTTGACACATGTTTTTTTACATTTCCTGGTCCTGTATAATTGCTTTAAGTCCTACTATATCCATTAAAATAACCCATTTCAGATGTTGGAAGTGAAGAGAGTCGAGAGAGAGAGTGCAAGCATTATAAGAGACGCAGGACTTGGACCTGCAAACAAGCAAGACACTGCACGTACCTGCACCTACCTGCTTCTCCCCACCTTCCTCTAGACACGGGTAAGGGTATGGGTGCGGTGTGTGGAGTTGAGCATGGAGCGGGACTCTGGAAACGGAGCCTCCAGCTCCTGGGGCCCTGGCAGAGAGGTGAGCAGGCCCTGGCTGGAGCTCAGAGCTGCGGCTCTGCCCATCCTCGCGGAGGCAGCTGGCATTTGGCCGGTGCGTCCTGCGAGTCATCATAACCGCTCACCTCCTCTGCTATCTGCCTTGCACAGCCCTCACCCGCTCCACTTCGTCCCATCTGCCTCATAAGCGTCTGACACAGGTGATGGTGACTCGTTCCTTGACTGCACCTAGGTCTGCCCCTCTTGCAGCTCCTCTTCCCCTAGGCTCATTGAGGGGGGAGGCTTTGCAACTCTAGGGATTGGCTGCTGCTCTTTGCTGAGCGAATTGTTGGTGAGTACAATGGACTAGGGTAGGAGAGAGGCTGGAGCAGAGCAGAGCCGCAGCCACCTGCCGCCAAGATCTTTGTTGTGAAGAAACAACACACTTGCCAGTGCTGAGAAGCTAATTTTTCAAAACCAACTGAATAGAAAAAGCATACATGAAGAATAGCATGGACACTTGCTTTATAAATTGCAACTTTGCTTTTAATTTTTCTGAAGACTATTTTAGTTTTTAGTCATTTTTCGTTTTGTGCATGGGAATACAAAAACAGGGGGGGGGTATGTACATTTATATACAAAGATGAAAAAGACAAATTGGTATGTACAATAAATCAAACAAACTCACAGACAACACATTCTTGGCCATCCATTCATACTATACCACATCCATACTGGTCCCGGTGTCAAAGGAACCTCTATATACAAAACATAAAGAGTCTTTTTTTGTCGTTTTCACACTTTTTACAATTGTTCGTAGAAGTTGAAACAGAAAGCAAATAGTCTTTCAGTCGGTTGTCGAGACAATTTCAATGTAAATTCAAAGGGGTGACCCGGGACCAGGTCGGTCGACGCGTTTCGAACCCTGAGAGTGCCAGGGTTCTCCTCAGGACCAATAAGTAACTACAAAGGAAAGGAAACAATCATCACTCTAATGTTCTAAGAGATGAACACCTTATTCGCTATCTAGCTTCCCTCAGCCTACCTCTATTGCTGGGTCATGGCTCCAACCGTGATTGCAGACAATTGTATTCCAAATGAAGGGGAGAGGGAGGTGCTGGAACACATTAAAAACAAACGACAAGTGAGCTAAGTATTTTGAAAAAATACCAGTGTTGTTATCACACATGTCCATCCTCTCGTCACTCACTCGGTGTCAACCTGTGTGCTTACCTGTGCCGTAGTGCGTGATTGCTAAGGATTCTGTCCCCAATGGATCGGGCTCTGTCGTAGAGTTTCGGCGCAAAATGCTGAAAAAATTGGGAAATGTGGGTTACCGCTGTGTTTATTGGGCGTCTCCATGGCGGTGAGTAGTTACGTCCGCTGGCCCCCTTGGAGCCATTCTTACCGTAGCCGTGCTCCACGCTGGTACTCGAAGTCTACTGTGGTTCGTACTTTTCACTCCTTCCCCTCCAGTCTACAGAGAGTGAATGGAAACACACAATGTTGTTGGTTGTGGGTGTGGTTTCGCTCTGGAGAATTGTGGGAAATGTAGTCCTGTTGGCGGTGTTTCAGAAACTGGAGGAGTGTGGGAACTGTAGTCCTGCTGGCGGTGTTTCAGAAACTGGAGAAGTTTACGTATTAGATTTGTAGATTTCCGAGATCTCATTCAATCCATTGACCGCTGTGTCGTATTTCATAATAAGCAGAGCTTCTCTTTGATTAAGCTGTGTCTCCAAATTGCCCCCTCTTGGATCATTTTCAATTTTTGACAGGACCGTCCACTTTAGTTTGTTTTTATCGTGGTTCTTGGCCAACCAATGGTGTACTAAGGGTGCATTTTCAACTTCTCTGCGTATTCTAGACTTGTGCTGAGTAATGCGTTGCCTGACTTCTTGCGTTGTTTTTCCTATTTATAACTTTGGACAGGGACACATTATAGCATACACAACATTCCTTGTCTTGCAATTAGTAAAAACTTCATGTTTCCAATTGATGTTATTGAATGAAAACACCGTCTCCTCTATAGTTTCATCACAGCAGATGCAGGTTCCACATTTGTGGTGTCCTGTTGTCGGTGGAAATCCAAATAGACTTCTTAGACACCCACACCCACAACCAACAACATTGTGTGTTTCCATTCACTCTCTGTAGACTGAAGGGGAAGGAGTGAAAAGTACGAACCATAGTAGACTTCGAGTACCAGCGTGGAGCACGGCTACGGTAAGAATGGCTCCAAGGGGGCCAGCGGACGTAACTACTCACCGCCATGGAGACGCCCAATAAACACAGCGGTAACCCACGTTTCCCAATTTTTTCAGCATTTTGCGCCGAAACTCTACGACAGAGCCCGATCCATTGGGGACAGAATCCTTAGCAATCACGCACTACGGCACAGGTAAGCACACAGGTTGACACCGAGTGAGTGACGAGAGGATGGACATGTGTGATAACAACACTGGTATTTTTTCAAAATACTTAGCGCACTTGTCGTTTGTTTTTAATGTGTTCCAGCACCTCCCTCTCCCCTTCATTTGGAATACAATTGTCTGCAATCACGGTTGGAGCCATGACCCAGCAATAGAGGTAGGCTGAGAGAAGCTAGATAGCGAATAAGGTGTTCATCTCTTAGAACATTAGAGTGATGATTGTTTCCTTTCCTTTGTAGTTACTTATTGGTCCTGAGGAGAACCCTGGCACTCTCAGGGTTCGAAACGCGTCGACCGACCCGGTCCCGGGTCACCCCTTTGAATTTACATTGAAATTGTCTCGACAACCGACTGAAAGACTACTTGCTTTCTGTTTCAACTTCTACGAACAATTGTAAAAAGTGTAAAAACGACAAAAAAAGACTCTTTATGTTTTGTATATAGAGGTTCCTTTGACACCGGGACCAGTATGGATGTGGTATAGTATGAATGGATGGCCAAGAATGTGTTGTCTGTGAGTTTGTTTGATTTATTGTACATACCAATTTGTCTTTTTCATGTTTGTATATAAATGTACATAAACCCCCCCCTGTTTTTGTATTCCCATGCGCAAAACGAAAAATGACTAAAAACTAAAATAGTCTTCAGAAAAATTAAAAGCAAAGTTGCAATTTATAAAGCAAGTGTCCATGCTATTCTTCATGTATGCTTTTTCTATTCAGTTGGTTTTGAAAAATTAGCTTCTCAGCACTGACAAGTTTGTTGTTTCTTCAGTTTAGATTTGCTCAGCCTTGCTGAGTTTAGGAGTCAAGACCCTTTTTGTTGTCTAACTTTAGTGCGGGCACCTTGGCTCGCGAGGTCCTGTTGGGCAGAGGAGCAGCTGCCACAGGATTAATCTTGGTCTAATACAGGTTTTCCATTTAGTGGATTTAGTGCTTGGTGTTATATAGCCTGATTCATCAAGGTACCGTTTTGCGAGTCTCTAATAGAGAATCATAAGGAATCGCTATTAGAGACTTGCAAAACGGTATTCATGTAGGAATCGCAAAATAAAATGCGATTCCTACAAATTCCTTATTTGCAATTAGCAAATTGCTAATCGCAAATAAGGAAAAAACTCCCCATTCATTCCTATGGGCCAAAAGGCCCATAGTAATGAATGGGGAATATTCCTTATTTGCGATGAGCAATTTGCTAATCGCAAATAAGATAGCGATTTGAAGGGTGCCAGGGGTGTCCAAAGGACACCCTGTAGCACCCCTTAAATGCACATTTGAACAGGTGTTGCGCACACACATGTCCAAAGGACATGTATGTGTGTAACATGCAAAAGAAAAAAATGCACTAAAGTGCTTTTTACTCTTTTTTCGCAATTTACCACCAAGTCAGACTTGGTGGTAAATTGCGACCAAATATTGAGATTTTGCATTTTCTAATTGGTTGATGAATTGGATTTAAGGAATCTCTATTAGAGATTCCTTAAATCCAATTCCTCGCAAATATGCGATTTCTTAAATAGAGACTTTTGCTTTTGGGATGATGAATCCCAAAAGCAAAAATTGCACTTGCAAAGGGCCAGATTCTCAGAATCAGGCCCTTTGCGAGCGCAATTATGCTTGATGAATCAGGCTGATAGTGTTTTCTTATAACATCTCAAACCCCCCCCCCTTTTTTCCTTCACATTGTTATTGTCTTATTATTTTTTCTTGCACGTGTGTTCAGTGGTGGTATGGCTGAACAGGACACGGTAGCTTATAGTGAGGAACACATTCAAAATCTAATAAGAGATCCACCTCCGTTTGCATCGGCAACCCTTAGCCTCGCGGCGAACACCCAAAACGAATCAGAGAAACTTATCCGATTACGTAAAAAACAGATCAGAACGGATCTCCACGGACATTTTCTACTCCAACATTTAAGATCTGGCACAATCCCTGCAGGACTTCAAATCCGCAATATCCCAGTCGTATTCACAGACGACCCCGAATATAAGAAGGGATTTAGTGGAATAGAAACAATTTGCAGCAGGGACCTCATGGTACTCACCATTGAGACAGCACATAGGATTTCGGTCAAAGAACTGGAGGAAATCGCAGTGCTGGAGAAAGAAATCCAAGATAATCAATTAATAGCGGACTCCAAAGGACTACTGGAAAAGGTAGAGAAAGAAATCGGGGAGTTTAAGGATTTCACAGTTGCCCAGAAAAACAATAAATTTGAGTTGGACAAGAAAAATTTCTCCCTGGAATCCGTATATCCATATCTTAGAAAAGATTTTTATTCAAATTCTGACTCAAGGAGATTCTTACAGGACAACCAAGGCCGATCACGTCGTAAGTTTGTTACATTCTCAGATACATCGTCATCTTCGGGAAGTGAATCAAACAATACGAACAGATCCTATCAAAACAGACAAGGCAACCAACAGGATCAACAACAAAGACAGCAACAAAACCAGATTCCCTTTTTAGGACAAGGCCAACAGAAGGGCAGAGGACGCACACGACCAGTCCAGCCATGGGAAATGAGGACACGATCCCGGTTTTACAAGAACTAAATCTTCCATCTATATTCAATTTATCTGACAGAATCTTGACGGAAGCAGAAACATCCATTTTGACAAAAGGACTTGGTTTTGTTCCATCCAGACCCACAGATTTTGTCAAAATGAAGTTAGAGACGCTAGAATTCTGCCGCAAGATCCGATTGAAAACATTATTTTCGGATATAAGTGAAGATCAACAACCCGAAGTGACGGGTTTAAGAAAGAAATCCATTTTTTGTCCAGCCGGCTCAAAAATTCCGAAAGAAATCATCACTTTTGAACGTACAGTCCTATCAGGAATATCAACTTTTGAGAAAAAGAGGAACTTCGTGAAATACAATCTTGCAAAAGCAGAAAAGGATGCATTAATTACCTTGAAAAATGACAAAACAGTGGTTGTGAAGCAAGCGGACAAGGGGGGTTGTCTGGGACATTAACAAATATAAAACAGAAGTCTATCGCCAATTGAATGACAATACATGCTATAGACGCATTGCAAAAAATCCCACAAATGAACTCCAAAGTCAACTGTTCCAGATCATTCAAAAAGGATTCGACCAAGGATTTGTGGGCCCAAAAGAACTGGTATTTTTACAGAATAAAAATCCGAGAATCCCAGTGTTCTACCTATTGCCAAAAATCCACAAGGATGAAAAAAAAACACCAGGACATCCAATAGTTTCTGGATGTGAATCCTTATTTGAGCCGGTGGCCAAATACATTGATTTTTTCCTAAAACCGTTCATTGAAACAGTCCCAGCTCACCTCAAAGATACAACTGCATTCCTCCAAAAGATCGAGACGATAGATTTTGATGATATCCAACAACTAATGGTGACGCTAGACGTCGTTTCACTTTATACCCAGATCCCCCAAGATCAAGCCCTTGAAACGTTGTCATTTTTCTTGGACACACGCGACAGACCATTCCAAGTACCCACAGAATTCATCCTTGAACTGGCCTCCTTTGCGTTGCAAAAGAATTTTTTCACTTTCGACTCTGAATATTTCTTCCAGGTAAAGGGAGTAGCCATGGGGTGTCCATTTGCCCCGGAACTAGCAGTGATGTACATGGGACTCTACGAACAAAAGTTCATTTACAATGACAACCCCTTTAAGGATCGGATATCGCACTATATGAGATATATAGATGATGTGTTTCTCATTTGGACTGGTAACCCTGAAACCCTTAAAGAATTCGTTGATTGGCTAAATGCACGCACAAATGATATAAAATTTAACTGCACGTCATCAAATAAATCCATAACATTCCTGGATGTAAAAGTTGAACCGTTTAATGGAGGCCTTGGGACCACCTTGTTCCGAAAAACGACGGACAGAAACAAAGCATTGTTGTACTCTAGCAATCACCCACGCAGCTTGAGACAAAATCTACCTTTTGGACAATTCCTCAGGATTCGTAGGAATTGTTCACGGAAAGAGGATTATTTTGAACATGCTAATTTACTGAATGAGAGGCTTCTCCTACGAGGATACCCAAAAAAACTATTAAAAAATTCGCTTAAAAGGGCATGGTGGACGCCACGTGAAACATTAATGCAGAAGAAAACAAGAGTGGAGCAAAAACGAGTGGTCTGCGTGTCTACCTTTTGTCCAGCGGCCAACCAACTTAAAAAACTGATAACATCGAATTGGCACCTAGTGAAAGATTTACATGAGGATTTCAAAGAGCCGCCTTTGTTTGCATATAAAAAAGAAAAGAGTGTTGCAAACCACATTGTGAGGGCAGCCCTACCAATTGAGAAAGGCCCGACTCTAAGAAGTCTATTTGGATTTCCACCGACAACAGGACACCGCAAATGTGGAACCTGCATCTGCTGTGATGAAACTATAGAGGAGACAGTGTTTTCATTCAATAACATCAATTGGAAACATGAAGTTTTTACTAATTGCAAGACAAGGAATGTCGTGTATGCTATAATGTGTCCCTGTCCAAAGTTATACATAGGAAAAACAACGCAAGAAGTCAGGCAACGCATTACTCAGCACAAGTCTAGAATACACAGAGAAGTTGAAAATGCACCCTTAGTACACCATTGGTTGGCCAAGAACCACAATAAAAACAAACTAAAGTGGACGGTGCTGTCGAAAATTGAAAATGATCCAAGAGGGGGCAATTTGGAGACACGGCTTAATCAAAGAGAAGCTCTGCTTATTATGAAATACGACACAGAGGTCAATGGATTGAATGAGATCTCGGAAATCTACAAATCTAATACGTAAACTCCTCCAGTTTCTGAAACACCGCCAACAGGACTACAGTTCCCACACTCCTCCAGTTTCTGAAACACCGCCAACAGGACTACATTTCCCACAATTCTCCAGAGCGAAACCACACCCACAACCAACAACATTGTGTGTTTCCATTCACTCTCTGTAGACTGAAGGGGAAGGAGTGAAAAGTACGAACCACAGTAGACTTCGAGTACCAGCGTGGAGCACGGCTATGGTAAGAATGACTCCAAGGGGGCCAGCGGACGTAACTACTCACCGCCATGGAGACGCCCAATAAACACAGCAGTAACCCACGTTTCCCAATTTTTTCAGCATTTTGCGCCGAAACTCTACGACAGAGCCCTATCCATTGGGGACAGAATCCTTAGCAATCACGCACTACGGCACAGGTAAGCACACAGGTTGACACCGAGTGAGTGACGAGAGGATGGACATGTGTGATAACAACACTGGTATTTTTTCAAAATACTTAGCGCACTTGTTGTTTGTTTTTAATGTATTCCAGCACCTCCCTCTCCCCTTCATTTGGAATACAATTGTCTGCAATCACGGTTGGAGCCATGACCCAGCAATAGAGGTAGGCTGAGGGAAGCTAGATAGCGAATAAGGTGTTCATCTCTTAGAACATTAGAGTGATGATTGTTTCCTTTCCTTTGTAGTTACTTATTGGTCCTGAGGAGAACCCTGGCACTCTCAGGGTTCGAAACGCGTCGACCGACCCGGTCCCGGGTCACCCCTTTGAATTTACATTGAAATTGTCTCGACAACCGACTGAAAGACTATTTGCTTTCTGTTTCAACTTCTACGAACAATTGTAAAAAGTGTAAAAACGACAAAAAAAGACTCTTTATGTTTTGTATATAGAGGTTCCTTTGACACCGGGACCAGTATGGATGTGGTATAGTATGAATGGATGGCCAAGAATGTGTTGTCTGTGAGTTTGTTTGATTTATTGTACATACCAATTTGTCTTTTTCATGTTTGTATATAAATGTACATAAACCCCCCCCTGTTTTTGTATTCCCATGCACAAAACGAAAAATGACTAAAAACTAAAATAGTCTTCAGAAAAATTAAAAGCAAAGTTGCAATTTATAAAGCAAGTGTCCATGCTATTCTTCATGTATGCTTTTTCTATTCAGTTGGTTTTGAAAAATTAGCTTCTCAGCACTGGCAAGTGTGTTGTTTCTTCAGTTTAGATTGGCTCAGCCTTGCTGAGTTTAGGAGTCAAGACCCTTTTTGTTGTTTAAGATCTTTGTTGTGGCAGCTCAGGAGTAGTTTACGTGAGCCCCCACCAAAACCATACTGCACTCAACTGTCCCAGAGTGATGGTGCGGGGTACGATGGCAGTGAGGGTGGAGCTCATGAGAGTAGCAGACTCCAAGAGCAAATAAATCTCTGTAATAATCATCCGCTCCAGCGAGACGGTTAGGTGGTGCCTCTAGAAGGACTTCCCTTACAGGCGTTGCATGCCTGATCCTTGATAGGTAGGACCTAAGTGTAAGTATTTACATCACTGTATACTGAGGACCTACTTGGATGCAGAAGGGGTGTCGCGATCTAGAAGACGATCGGCCGCATTCGACACGGTTGACTATAACATTCTGATCAGCCATGTCGAGCAGGCCCGCCTCAGAGGCCCCGCACTGAACTGGATTGCCTCTTTCATTACAAACTGCACTCAGTCAGTGAGATTGGGGTCTTTTACAGCCCCTAGGATGTCATCTACTTGCTGGGTCCCCCAAGGTTCCTCACTTTCCCTTTTATTATTTAATCTTTATCTTCGTCCATTGATCCACTCTCTAAAAAACTATAAAATTACCCTATACAACTATGCTGATGATCTTCAGTTAATCATTCCCTTAAATACCCCGGATTCAGCCGCCGAATGCTCGGCTGTAATGTCACACAGACAGAGATGGATGACTCTAAATCATCTCAAACTTACCCCGGGCAAGACAGAATTGATCTTGCCGGGGGAAAGTGAACTGAGCTGGGGTCGACATTTTTGGCCAACCTATATGGGAATTCCTCCCACAAAAGACCCACTTGGTCAAAAGTTTAGGGATCACACTTAACGAGGATATATCCCTTAAAGGCCAGGTAGGAATGGTGGTCTCTTCAAGTTTCTTTCAACTTAGAAAGATTAGGAAAATCTCCCACTTTTTAACACACTCTGCACTCATTCAAGTAGTGATTGCTCTTGTCCTCTCTCGTTTGGATTTTTCAACAGTCTTTACTTGGGCCTTCCAAATGGCCTATTAAAACACCTCCAGATGGTTCAAAACCAGGCGGCTAGGCTTATCTGGAAGCAACCCAAGTGGCAATCAATTAGGGCTGGGTTGGAAAAACTCCACTGGTTGCCAGTGGCCCATTGAATTGCTTTCAAGGCAGGCTGCATCACTTTTAGGGCGCTCCATAATAATGAGGCCGTTACCAATTATAAACCCCAGCGCAACTTACGTTCCACACACTTAAGCCTTGCAAATGTCTCTTCATTTAAAAGGAAACGCCTGGGTGGCAGCTGTTTTTACCATCTAGCTGCCTCCCTTTGGAACATTCTCCCACTTTGTATCAGACAGAGCAATGACTTATTGGCATTCCGAAAGTCTTTAAAAACGTGGCTTTTTCAGCAGGCTTACGCTTAGAACTGTGTTTAGTGTCTTGAACAAATAGCGCCAAGAAACCCAGGGGTGTACGTGCGCTCTAGAAATAGTTATTAACATAACATAACATAACGATTGTTCCAAACCTGTAATCTTAGTGTCTATTGGAATCCTTGATCGTCGTTTTTTCCCTGTCTTCATTAAATACAGTCTACCAGCCTTTATTTTGAGAGCTCTGCATTTTATAACATGTTTACCTCATACCTGTCTCTACTTACTGCTGTACATCAGCCCCACTACTTAAGCAGTTAGCACTGGTGACAAGAGGAATAACCAGGTGTAAAGGAACCTGGACTTCTGTAGGAGTCTGAATATATAACCTTAAGGGGTAGCACAAATGAACATTGGGGAAGGCAGGGTAGGCCCGACCACGTGTAGATGGTAGCTACCGCCTTACATCGGCGAGGCTCGTCTCTCTCGCGATGGCCCCCTTAAAAGGAAAATTACAAATGGGCTTTTACTAATTGATACAGAAGTAGGAGCTGTGAATCTTCCATCAGACACTCAGGAATTAGAAACCAGGCCCAGTATTCATTTCCCGAAGGCGTAGAAATGGCATTCAGAAAATTAAAAAGTAGATCATTGTTTATTAAAAGATTGGGCACAGACCAATCACAGGAAAGACGCAAAAGTTGTTCAGCTAATATCGGGGTATTTTCAGGAACACTTGCTATATCAGAATGTTTTCCCTCTTGCCCTTCATTTTCAACTACGATTCACCAAAGCAAGAGGAACAAAGGGGTCTCAAGGTAATCAATAAGGATTCCTTACATCCCCCTCTAGATCCTCAAAAGGAGGTGGCTGAAACCCCTTCTAACTCTTGTCCAGAGGAATCGGTTTCCCAATATCAACATAAACCTCCCCTTACAATTGCGACAACTGAGTCGGACTTTACTCTTCTGGACATAAATATGAGTCAAGTAATTTCAGTCCCTCCCCATAAAACTCCAAGGGAGATGCTACAACTGTTTAACAGCCTGCCTATTAACCATCTGGACGCTGATGATAACCTATCACTATCCCCGGATTTTCTGCTGTTATTATCACCGGATCTGCAAAAAAATTGAGCATCAGAAGCGGAATTGCTTTGTTCCTGGCATTACTTAGCAAATTGACCCAATCAGTAGTTCTTCAATTTTTGACAGATCAGAAAAGATTCCAAATCCTTGGATGTGAAAATCATACGAAGAAATTATCTCAAGTGATAACTATACTCAGACAAAAGAAAATGGTGCTGCTCTAATAAGCACAAAAACAAGAGGTTCAGAGACAAATAGTGCTAATAACAGATCTCAAAACAAAAATGTGATCAAGTTGCCAAAATGTATTCTATAAAAAAGCATTTTGAGACACTGAAGGGAAGCAAATTGCAACCCCCAAAATTCTATTCAATCTTTACTTGCAAAGAAACACAGGCTACAAACCAAATCCTTCAGCAACAGCCCGGGAAACTCCTCCCTCTCATCCTTAGTCGAAATCTAGAGAAACTCAAGAAGGGAAGGAAATTTCCTTAAACAATTTAAAAAAATCCAACTGTGGCAAACAAGAAACGCAAATTGTAAATACACAAACCAAAAATACAAAAAGAATGAAAAGAAATAACCACTGACTTACGAAAGCAAAGCCCAGAAAGTTTTTCAGAGGACTCTGGGCAGGCACAGGGGCACAAACAGAAGACACAAATCCCCCTGTAGATACCTTAAGTCACACTGACAATGACAACGACAAGGGATCATCGGTCCAATCCCCTCAGTCAGGTGCTTTAAGACAATTGAATCCTCTGGCAACTAACTTTCTAACTAAACGTTCTCAACAGAATATAAGATATCTTGACCAGGATGCCACTTCTTTCGATTCAAATGCAACGAGAAAAGGACACAGCCAAATTCAAGACATCTATCTAACTTTAGAGTTATCCAATCTCTTCCCAGTAGGAAATTACCCTCTAAATCGGAAGAGGGTACTTAACCTCACTCAAATTCTTTCCCCTTTGAAAATGGTCTCTTCCTCTGATCTTAAGCTGATATCCTTTCCAGATAAGGCTGATGTATTTATAGTCCGCGTAGACTTCTGGTGTGGTGTTATTACAACAATTATCTTAAATGAGCGAGAAATCCTTCGCAAGTATGGATTCAACATGATTTGAATCAGGCAAAAGTTTCCACAACCTTTATTGAAGGCTCCATTACTGCCCCAAAGGGAGCCTCCGCATATTTTTTCTCTTATGATGAAGATAAACCTGTTCATTGGATTGGAAAATTGACAAGCTAACAATATGTATTACAGAAGGAAAACGATCAATACGTAATCATAATCTCTTTGCATCTATAAATTAAAGAAAGGAAAAATCTTGGTCCTAGCCTGCAGATAACCCAAATGTAAACAGGCAGGGTCGAGACACAAAACTACCTTTTTAGCAAAGGCTCCATCTCCTCCATCAACTTTTTCTCTTGAAATATTGCAGGCCTGGATCCTCAAAAACTATCCAGTCTTCTTAAAAGCTCACCAGCAATAGTCTGCCTCCAGGAAACCTGGCTAGTTGGAAATTTTTGTCAAAAGGACTATTTTTGTTTTGAAATTCCAGCAAGAAAGGCAACAAGAGACCACGCAAAGGGGGGTTAAATGATCCTGCTGGCAGAAGATATAAACTGGAACTTTGAAAGAATTGACATGGGGAGTAACAACATGCAAAATGCATAAGGATACATACAGGCAATAAATATTCTCGAACTAAGGAATCCATATTTCTTAATAACCTCTATATACCTTCCGGACCAGGATTCAATTTAATGCTTGCTAAAATATTCAATCAGACAGATTCAATACTAGAGCCGTGCTGCAGACATCAAATCCTCATCACAGGAGACTTCGGTGCAAAAATCTCCAATCATGCAATACAAATTTGCAGTATTACAGATGAAGAACTCGCCTGGGCTATTCAATCCCCAATTTTCCTGATGCCGTAAAAACAGGCAGAAGAGGAAAGATGCTACTTAAACTAGCAATTGGAACTATTGTAGTGATCTTAAATGGTAGGCTTGACGGAATAGGCAAGCTGCACAAGAAAAGGAGTCCACGGCAGTTTGATATTAGACCACATTTAATATGTAGCCCATCCCTATATCAAAGATGCAAATATTTAGACTCCCAATGGTCACACAATAGCGAGAAATGCGCATGTGCTGGCATGCGCGCACATGCACAGTTTCCTTAATCTGTATCGTATGCAGAGGAAACAGATGATGAGCGCAGCCCAGGGACGGCGTAGTTAAGGTAAGTGTATTTAATGTTGTATTACCTACTGTAAATGTTTAAAGTAATGGGGGTGGAGGCAAGTGGTGTAGCAGAGCTACGCAGTGTTTCACAAAGTTTGATTAAAACTCTGCGGTGCTCCGCTTAGCCCCACTCCACGCACTACGCCCAGGGTTAGTGCATTCTTGAGGCCCCTCTTTCATCATTGCTATGCTACTTCTCAAATTACTTTTTCATGGACTAGGAGTATAATTATTCAAATTTTAAAAAGGCAACTCGACATAACCCTGGGAACTATAGACAAACTGAACTCTTGGATGCTTTAGGGAAAATATTTGCAGCAAGCATCCTTGAGCATTTAAGGGACTGGGCTTTTTTCCAAAGGTGTCATCTCAAAGTTTCGAGCGAATTTTTGTCCAAATCACTCTGTGACTGACAACATAGGTATTTTAAACTCAATAATTATTAAGTATGTACAATCTAAATCGCAACTAGTATATAGTCTTTTTCTTGATTTCTTGACAGCTTTCTATAGAGTTGCTAGTCCAACCCTTTGGAGGGCACTTAAGAAAATAGGGATTACGGATTCACCATTGAGGTTAATAGTAGCTCTTCACACCTCAACTTGTTGTAAAGTTCGGATGGGAGATGACATAGACCTGACACATAAGATATCCATGCATAATGGCCTAAAGCAGGGCTGCCTTCTAGCTGCCCTGCTGTTCTCCAATATAGACGTACTTACTAAATATACAGAAACACATTTCCTAAAGGGGAATATTTCCAAACCAAGGGAGTTTAAATTAAGGGTAGGAAACACCACTTCCACTATTTTTGGCACCTAGATGGCACTAAAACTGAGGTGATAAAAGCTTATAACTATCTCGGGCGAGTCTTTTCTCAAACCTTAGATGTTCATTCCCATCTTCACCAGATGGACCAAAAAGCAGAAGCACACATTTACGCCATAAGTAAATTCTACAATTATTCAGGTAAGAGGCATTTTCAAGCATTTTTTTTAAACATATAGGGCCAAAATTGCACCAACAATAACCTATGCCACTGAGTATTTTCCTTTAGGCCGATGGAATGTTTTGAATATCAGCGAAGGTACATTTTTACATTAATCAATGTTATTAAGCCATGCCATCCCAGTACAGGTCCTTTGTTTGGAATTTGCCATTGTAAGTGCATTCTCAATAGACTTAGCAAATATAATCAGATGGGCTTTCAATCTTCTGCATGCAGAGAAGGATCTCTATGGGCCTTACTGAGATATGAAAGCGTAAATTCAGGGAAAAAACACAATACATTTCAAATAAATGTCAAGACGTCTCTACAATACTTTCAGTGTACTGAAGCCATTCTTCAATCCTGGTCTCCAGCACAACTGAAGCACTTTCTGAAAGATGCAACTCCCCGTTTAAGTTTCAACCTCGATAAGGCATATTGCCTGCAATTATCTCATTACAACTCAATCGCTTCTATGATCGGATTTAAGTCCCCTCAATAATACACAAGTTTTACCTTGGAACATAATATTAGGAGATGTATCATCATATTGCACTTAGGACTACTTCCATTAACGGTTTTTACAAGACACTGGAATAACCTTGATGATGATAGAGGGGTATGTAAATGTAATTACGGACACCAGGACCTAGCTCATATCTTATGGTTATGTTCAAACAAGGAGGTAGTAGGGGCTCAAAACCATTTTGTAAAACCTATAGCTTTTAGATATAACCTTTCTTCCTCCACCAATTTAATAGTTTTTTTAAAGTCCACCAAATGAATTTGTTTGCTGTAAATTGTACAAATTTATGAAATGTGTTGTATTTTTTTAAATGTGATTTTTACACTGAGCTTTAAAATATTCTATGCAAGAATTTTATGTTTACAAATGGAATTATGTACAAGTGTTGATCTTGTAAAAGATCTGTGTCAATACAAAATCAAATTGTTGGAAGTGAACATTTTGATTCTGTAGGTTTAGTAGCAGGCAACTGTATTGCCACATGTGGATGCTGCTACGGCAGTTACGAGTGCTACATACTTCCCGATTCTAGGCCAACACAGCTTTCTCCGGAGGGTGAAGACAGCACTTCAGTTCTGCTTTGTCTCAAATTTGCAACATCTTCAAGGCCACTCACTTCCCTGGTGATTCAATTATTTTAAATTTAGACATCCACTGTCAAAAAACAAATGAAAGGGGCCAGAGCTTTTTTGTTTGATGGATCCAGTAATGTGGCAGAGATGTACTCTTCGGAAGACACAATCTCTTTTCTGCATTCTATGATTTGTGTTCAGATAAAGGATTAGGCCATTGTCTTTGGCAACTTCTTATGTAAATGTTTGTTGCCCCTTTTGGAAAGGTTCCTGCAGCATGTGCAACAATGGTAGGAATATGACTCACAGTATAGTCCTCCTTGCTGCCTTCACATATCAAAATCTCAAAAGGCACTAGCATTTTATACAGCACTTCACTAGTGTTCATTCCCATTTGTCAATCTCCATCATATTGTTTTTGGTAGTTGCTTCCCTTCTCTTTTGTATCATTTACAGGTACATGCATCAAACTCGGCATTTGCGATTCCTTAATTGCGATTTTTAAGGAATCGCAATTAAGGAATCGCAAATGCCTATGCATCAAGAAATCGCTAAATAAATTGCGATTTCTTAGAATTCCTTAATTGCGATTAGCATTTTGCGAATCGCAATTAAGGAATCCCTTCCCATTCATTCCTATGGGCCTAGAGGCCCATAGGAATGAATGGGAAGACAATCTCAATTTGCGAATCGCAATTAGCTAATCGCAAATTGAGATTGCGATTTCAAGGGTGCAGGGGTGTCCAAAGGACACCCTGTTGCACCCCTGAAATCAAACAATGCACATATGTTGTGTACACACATGCCCTAAGGGCATGTGTGTGCACAACATGAAAGTTAGAAAAATGCTAAAAATAGCATTTTTCTAACATTTCGCAAAATTACCATGAGGTCCAACCTCATGGTAATTTTTTCTCTCTAATTGCGAATTCGCAATTTTTTTTAGGTTCATGCATTGCTTTTGAGGAATCGCAAATTTGCGATTCCTTAAAAGTAATCGCACTTGAAAAAAATCGCTAAAATAGCGATTTATTCACTTTTAAGTTGATGCATCCCAAATAGTGATTTGGGAATCGCAAACGGCCGAATTTTGCGATTCGCACCGTTTGCGATTCCCAAATCGCTTGATGCATGTGCCTGTTAGTGTTTAATAAAGCTGTATTGATCAAAGAGACATTTTAACATGTAGAAGGTGGAGTTTCATGGGATTGTCACCTCTTCTATGAGGACTGAAATCAGTGCAGGTGACCAGTATGTTATGGTTACTGCTTCTGTTTTGAGGAAGTCCTGTACAATTAGGTTGATGCAATACTATAAACATAGGACTCCTAAGTATCCTCTATCATGGTTTGACAATATCATTGCCACTGTCAGTGGCAACAAATTCAGTGATGAGACCTCTCAGTTGAAATCATTCAAAGGCTTTGGGACTAAATTCTTGCAGGATGTTGGCAGCTGTATGTTTTTTCTCCATGGGGAGCATCACAACTTTTGCATATCATTGAAAACCTTAAAAAGCATAAAAAATGGTGAGTACATCAGCTTGTCTTTGCCTAAACTCCTTGAATGAGACTCACTGCGCAGTGATTCACTTGTTGTCTGTTGCCTGACAAATAGCCTGTATGCCTGTTGTGAGGTGGATGGACTGAACAGCGCATGATGATGCAGCATTGGCGCAGCAATAGTAAACATTTAGGTCCAGCTAGGAATTTCCATTTCGGAAAGAGGGTCTCCGCAATCTCCAAAGTGGTCATTCTGCAATGTGCTCCTCATGTGGCATATGTGTAACAACGTCCACACTTGGGAGGAGAGATTTCTTATCAATTCAATCCCTGAAGAACTTGCTGAAGTAGAGCTGGTGGTAATTTTTGTCATTGTTTAGAGTGGGTTGTAAATGTGGAAGGATGGTGGAAGGTGGTATTAGTGGCACTCAATGACTCAGAGCAGGTTGAATAGCAGTGATCACTTCCTATGCTTTTAGTTACGTCCCTTACCTCCTATTCTTTTGTATTATTGGGACTTTTATCAGAGGTGTTACTTGCTCCTCCACTGCTTTAGCGCCCGCTTTGAATTTGGACTTGCCCTGAATTTAAAATTTGCTTGCTTTCGGGGGGAGTGTGAGAGTAGGAGTGTGAGAGCCCGTCTGGGCCAAAGTTCTTACTTTCTGGTCGGGATGACTAGAGATGCCATTTTGTGTCTGTGCATGCTCTAGTCATCAAGTGGGGTATGCGATAAAAATGTGTGCTGTGCGGGTGTGTTCGCCTTGTGTGGTTAGTTTTTTCTGTGTTTTTAAATGTATCCTATGCATTTCTCACTGCTCTCTGATTTTACATGCTAGCTATACCCTGGGTCTTAGCTTTTTTTGCTACGTCCTGTTACTATTTTCTATTGTATTCCAGAGAGTTTTATCAGGGGTTTTACTTGCTTCCCCACTGCTTTAGCACTCACTCTGAATTTGAATTTGAATATGCCCTGAATTTGACTTTGTTCTCCCTTTCGGGGATGGGGTTGTAGGAGCCCATCTGTGCCAAAGTTCGCACTTCATTGTTGGGACGACTAGAGATGCCATTTTATGGTTGTGCATGCTCTAGTCTTCAAGAGGGGTATGCTGAAAAAAGGCATGCTGTGTGGACGTGCTCGCCTTGTGTGTTCAATTTTTCTGCATTTTCAAATGTATATTAACTTTGCATTTCACACTGCTCACTGATTTTAATTGGTAGCTATACCCTGGCTCTTAGTTTTTCGCTACGTCCCTTATCTCCTATTCTTTTATATTCCTAAGAGTTTTATCAGTGGTGTTACTTGCTCCTCCACTGCTTTAGCGCCCTTCCTGAATTTGAATGTGCCATGAATTTGAATTCGTCCTCGCTTTTGGGGGGAGTGTGGGAGCCCGCCTGGGCCAAAGTTTTTACTTCCTTGTTGAGAAGAGAAGAGATGCCCTTTTGTGTTTGTGTGTGCTCTAGTCGTCAAGGGGCATATGCGGATACAAAACCTGCAATGCGGATGTGGAGCAGACACGCACAACAGGTATGCCGCTGTTGCACTGAAGTGGACACCAAAAGGGGGTTGGGCCTGAGAGACAGGACCCAGGAAGGGCCTTTATATAGTAAGTAAACTAAAGATACCTGGATTCCTATTGATTCAATTTTTAGGAAACCACAATATATACTTTTAGCGGTTTAGGTTATTTATTTTAACCATTAATTAGTTTTTTTCAACAGAATTTTTCTGTGGAAGATCTCTTTTTTCAGAGAACACATAAATATACTTAGACAGTCTACAACATGAATAATTCCACATACATTAATAATCCACAACATATATAGAAAATGTGTGACAAATTGAAAAAAATGTTTTTGACACTATATACATCACATATATATACATATCACAAACTGCACAACAATTTTTCAAGTGCATGAACACTACAACGAACTCAATCCTGATTCAGAAAAACAATTTATTAATTTAAATTAAGGGGCATAAATTGATTGTGTCTGCCTTTTTTTTTTATAATTGAGGTCATAAATGGATTATGTCAGCCGACGCGTTTCTAGCCTCGTGTTTGCAGTTACGGGCTTTCATCAGGGCTTCTTACTGTGAGTTCAATTGGTCATATCTACAACAACAAAAGGAAAACATAATGTCGCTTTATCTCCTCTCAACTTTCCAGTTTGTTATAAGCCATACCATCTACTGGCATAATTTACTAATTGCCATGAATTGGACCATCTTATCCCACTTGCTATCAGCCGGATGTTTCTATGCATTTTGTCTCTCTCTTAGAGGCATTCAGGGCTGCACCATGCGTATCCTTTAGTTATCATTGGTGCTTCTGGCTGCCTGTATTGTGGGGACATATTAATTGACTGTCAGTATCATCCCTACTTATGTACATATTTTAGTGGATATGTACTCCCTATTACGCCGGGTCCCTACCTATTTTAGGCCACTGTACCATTCAGTCCGGTATATATTATTCAAGGATGTTTTGAAGCTTGATCTGCGAGGATCAAAACGTGAGGTTAGAGACTTCACCAATGCGGGGGTTTGCGTGTGTGTGCTGTCATTGCTCGGCGCCTTACCTATTATTTATTCAAATGGCGGCTTACTCCTGAGAGCCTTCTGTGGGCATTGCTTTCTCCTACTCCGGCAACTCGGTGCTGTGAACCGGAGATGAATACTTTCTGTTTCCGGTTCAGGCTGGGACTATGCCTCAGCGCTCCTGGGAAATGTAGTTTATTTGCCATCTACGGCGATTTCTTTCGCAATGCTGTGGCATTAGGGTGCAATGAATTGATGGATAAAATATGCACAAGTGAGGGGCAGACTGCACAGGCTGATGTATCAGTATTTCCAATTAAGTGCATATCGATTAGAATCTCATTTGCATACTGTATGTGTCAGCTATGTTTGTATTCTAGATAACTCTGACATTTTGTTCAAGCCATTAAGCACACTGTTGAATTTCATGATTAAATATGCTTCTTTGGACAACAACCAATGTGCTAGATGGCCGACGGAGAAGGAGCCCTTTCGGAGTGCTCCTGAGGTAAGGGATCACAATCTGTGTAAATCCCTGGCAAACCTCTCCCATCGAGCCCTTCGATCAATCGGAAAAATCTGTGCTACCTATGGATTATCCCTTACCTCCGCTCCGGAACCTACGGACCCCCACGGCATAGCTGCTGGCACATCTGAGCACCGGGCTCCTCGAGGGTCGCTTGCTGCCTTCCTCAACCGCTGTCGCATCGCATAGGACTCGATCTTGCTCTGCCGGCAGGACCAGCTAGCTGCCCATCAGCCGGCCCGCAAGAACCCCTCAACAGAAAGCTGCTGCTCCCCTGACACGGCGTTGAGCCTGCATGGACTAGGCTCGGCGCGGCTCATCGCTTCAAGAGCCTACGTCTACGCCTCCGAGTGTGGCCCTGTAGCTAACATCCTGCACATGATGGAGAGGAGAGCTTCGCGCCGACAGCCTCGAAAAACAAGGTAAGGGTGGCCCCCTGTCCCCGTACCGCTAATGCAAAGTCTGCGCCTCCCGACTCGACAGAACTCCAGTGACCCGCCCGAAAACCACCTCTCTGCTCATTTTTCACCCACGCTCCTCTGGCACCACTGCCCACTGCTGGGTGCTCTCCCCGCCGCCCTACAGAATCTCTTCCCGCCAACCGCACAGGTTACGCTGGGCTCCCGAGGATCACTTTCTCGCGGCAATTCCAGCTATTACTCATACCCTTCGCAACTCGCGGGCTGAGCAGCTGCGAGGCATACATGGAGATCAGCTGCTGACTTTGACTTACGAGCACTACCTCAATGAATGCATAAGCATACTAGCGCATAAGACAGCCTCACTAACTTAGTGCGCTTGGACTCACCGAGAAAAAGAGAAAAAAAAACATTAAATGCGTACAGATTTAAATTACGATAAACCTAACCCCCACTGACTGCCGATTTTAATTCACCAATCCAGACTCAAAATGGCAGCCTTTGGAGAGCGCCCATAGAAAGAGGACTGCTCCTTGAAACAATCAAGGTTCCTAGCCGTACCCCAACCTGCCCTCTATCAGTTATAATGGAGAGAGGATTGCACCAATCCAGTCTGCAGTAATCGAAAGAGGCCTGCAAAACCCCTTTCTACTGAAGCAGAAAGAGGAGTGCTCACTTCTACATTCTTGGCGGCCATCTTGAAGTTACACTAACTGTCGACATGAACCTTCAAAAACCACGACAAGCCGCTACCCCCCCTCATGCACCACTATCCTAACATCTACGTCCCCGTTGGCCTTTCCTCAACCAGTTATAACAGGGAGTGGATGGCAGTAACCCAGTCTGCAGTTACAGAAAGAGGCCTGCAAAAACCCCTATCTACTAGAAAAGAAAGAGGACTGCTCACCTCTCTAACCCTGGCGGCCATCTTGAAGTGTCACTAACTGTCGGCATCAACCTACAAAAACCAAGACAAGCTGCTATCCACCCCTCAAGCACTACTATCCTATCAATTAAGCCCACTCTGACTGCCGCTCACTGTTCCAGTTCTTCACGAGAGCAACCACCCCAAGCCAACATGGTGAGCCCCGGTCTAACTGCCTCTGGGACAACCGCTTACACCCTAGCCTACCCCCCGAACCTCTCTAAAACCGCTACAAAAGCCTTCAAACACTGCACCCTGAAAAAAAACGTCCCAATACACTGATCTCGGACCAACGTTACTGTGCGGAGATAGGCACCATCACTAATGACCTTGTTTTCTACTCCAGAAGAATCCCTGCTTGGTGTAATACCTTCTTAACATTCCTCAATGTACGTTCATCCAGGAACATTCCATATAGCACTAAGCTCACCACAGCGCCATCATCAACCCTTCAAGCTGTCCTCACCACCACCCTCTACAAAAGCGGCATTGTACTGATCCAAGCCTCAACTAAAAACCTGGACAAATTCTCAGACCTTTTAACACTCTCCGAAACCACGTGCATGGCACTGGTACGCCGACCAACACCAGGCCCGACCCTACTCCAACACCCCTGCCTAATCTATAACACCTTAAACTCCTAACCACTCCCACCAACCTCCCTGACGCCCTGGACCTGAGACCTGTGATTCCACCCCTCCAGGCTCCCCTCCCGAAATCCTCGGATCCCTTCACAGCTCACCTTAACCCCACCAGGCCTCCTTCAACCACCCTGAGCGAAAAAAAACCCTGAACCCTTGGTCTCCTCCCTCCACGATCCCCACTCGATCTCTATGACAATTACATCATCAGCATCCCTCGCTGTGGCAGATCAAGCCCACCCTTGCCCACCAACCCCCCTCTCCTCAGCGACTCCTCCTGTAGCAGGTCACGCCAGCCCCACTAACACTCAAGCCACCCCTCCCAAGACTCCTATTATAGCCCTCCCTTGCCCTCCTACCCCCTCCCCTCCAGCGACTACTGCTATTGCAGGTCATGCCAGCCCAGCTAACACGCAAGCCACCCCTTCTTTAATGTCTAGCACAGCACACCCTTTCTCACCAACCCCCCCTCCGCAGATATCCACTCTCTACACACCAGAGCCTCCAAAATAATTCAGAGCCTCCACGCCTCCATCCTCAATCTAACTAACCTCCTCCACCTCGCCGAACTCTACTGCACAAACCTCTTACCTCAACTATCACTCGCTCCAGTCCCAGAGCTCCCCTCACGCCCCCTACCGACATCCTTGAGACATCTTCGCCCCGCAAGCACTCCAGCTACCTATCAGAAGAGGAAACCCTTGACCTCGCCCTCTCCTAAAACCTTTCCCTCCTCTCAACAAATTCACAAGACTTCACTGATAATGAAATCCTGGTTTTTCTCAAAGACTATAACGCAGCCACCACCTCTCCACAATGTATACCAGACGCGAGTGCCGCAAACCCCATCTGCACAGTCGCTATTAACCCATACAGATCAGTCCCCGCTGCAATAGAAGGATGATCGTTAGCAACCTTGCACCCGTACCCCTGTTGGTCCCGACCCCCGCTAGCAACCCTCTCCCTGCTTTGAAGGGGCTATTAATCAACTGCCGCTCCGCATTAAAGCATGCAGCCGATATCGCTGCTCTCATCCTGAACAACAACACAGACTTAGCCATTCTAACAGAATCATGGCTTAACAACACTTCATCCCCATACCTCGACCTCTTAATCCCCCAACTTCAATATTACAAGGCTAGACAGACCACATAACAAAAAAGGTGGCGGAATCGCCTGCATCCATCGCTCTAACCTCCTTGTGACAGAACTTTTAAAGGATACCACTGATGCCTGCGAATATCTAGCCCTCTCAGTCTGCAGTAGCACCACCCTCCTCTGTAACCTACACATATTTTACCACCCCCCAGGCAATAACGAATCCTTCATGGACTACATCATGGAAGTTATCACAGCTAAGAACTCCCCCAACACCAAAGACATTTCCTCTGTGACTTCAACCTGCACTGGAACGACCTTAAGGACCCCCATGTCAAGGCCATTAAAAACCTCATGACAGATCTTGCCCTGACCCAAGCTTTCCCTCGCCCAACTCACTCGAAAGGGGCCACTCTAGACTGAATCATCTCCAAGGGAACAACCATCAAGCTCATATCGATTGACCCCTGCGACTGGTCAGACCACCATGCTATCACCTTCCTGCTACCTGGCACACGCAGGTCAAGGACACCACAACCGGTGCTCCCTAAACGCTGGGCCAGAGATACCAAAAAACCTTGACCTCAACGAACTCGAGACTCGCTGCAAATCCGACTTCCCCCTCCCCACCACATCACCTCAGTCAGTGACCTTAACGATCACTACTCTGTTACTATGTCGAATATCCTGGATGACCTAGCCCCTCTTAAACTAAAAAGAGCTCAAGTCAAAGATAGAAACCCATGGTTGACTGGTTCCCTCAGCGACGAGAGGAGATCCCTCCGACAAACCGAAAGAATCTGGAGACAGCACCCCTCGGCTGACCACCTAAAACATCTTCGCCAGGCTAGAAATACTTACAACAAAAATATCGTCAACTCAAAAAAAGAGTTTTTCAGAGCCAAATTAGGAAATGCCCAGAACAGACCAAGCAAACTCTTTGAGATGGTCAAACTCCAATCGAACAAACTATCCAAAACAGCAAAAGAAAACCCTAAGTCTCCCATCTCCTCCGAGGACTTCTCATCGTATTTCACAACCAAAATCAAAACTTTAGATATTGAACTAAAGACAGCCTCACTCCCCACTCCATCCCTTGACATTCCTACTCCTCTCACCTTGCCACCATGGTCCTCACCGAAGAATCTAGCACACTGGTCCGAATTCACACCCTACGATGAAGACGCTGTTGCAAAAATCCTTTCCACCCTGAACCCTAATAACCATTTCAACGACCCGCTCCCCTCAAACTGTCTCGCGGCCGTTGCACAATCCATCATTCCTAGCTGGACTACGATAATCAACGCCTCTCTCCGGCAGGGATGTATTCCGGCCTCACTGAAAGCTGGCCAAGTCCTCCCCATTCTGAAAAAAACATCATTGGACCCAGCCTCCCCAGACAACTTTAGACCAATTTCCGACATTCCTCTCTTGGCCAAAGTGTTGGAAAAGTGTGTACATTTACAGCTAACTCACACATCAACAATTTCCATCTACTTGACGACTGCCAATACGGCTTCTGACCAGGACACAGCACTGAAACCACCATGCTCCACATTGTCGATGACGCTCTTCAAGCCCTCGACCAAGACAAAACCTGTCTCCTAATCCTCCTCGATCTATCCTCGGCCTTCGACACGGTCAACCATGAGATGCTACTCGAACGCCTCAAACAGAGGATGGGATTAAATGGCACAGTCCTCGACTGGTTCAGTTCCTACCTTCAAAACTGTTCTCAGAGATTCCTTGTCAATGGCGATTTGTCCGCTCCCTCCGTGGTCACGGTGGGAGTCCCTCAAGGATCAACGTTCTCCCCCACCCTCTTCAATATCTACTTAGAACCCGTTACCGAATTCCTTCACTCTGCAAACATCATCTTCCACATGTACGCTGATGACACCCAGATCTATATAAAAATCTCCTCTCTGGAGGAGATCCTCACCTTGAATGTGACCTGAAAGCGACCGTCAGATGGCTCTCCTCCAACCAACTCAAACTCAATGCAAAGAAAACCGAGTTCCTTCTAATATCCCCACCCAAGAGCAACCCTGAGATCCAGTCTTGGATTAAAGCCATCACAGCCTTAAACTGTACCCCAACCATTGTGGACTCAGCCAAATCTCTGGGAATTACCCTGGATTACAACCTGAACATGCGAGACCACATCAACGCAATGACCAAATCTGCCAGATTCCACCTGAGCTATCTATGGAAACTGAAACCCTTCCATGACGCTCCTGACCTAAAACTAGCAGTCCAATCTCTAATTATCTCTAGACTAGAATATGGCTGCGCAACCCTTTCCAGCTTACCCAAGACCTCGCTAGCTCCCTTAAAAGCATGCCTCAACGCAGCCGCTAGACTACTTACAGGCTCCAGGAAATTTGATCATATCACTCCTCACCTAAAAGCTTTGAAATGGCTTCCCTTCGAGGCTAGGATCCACCTCAAGCTGGCATAAATCACGCACAAGGCCCTTCACACTATCTCCCCTGCGTACCTTGCACAGAAGCTTGTGAAATCCGGAGGAAGCAGAACCCTACGGTCGACCAAGGCCCTCCTCCTCCGGCCGGCAAGCTTCAGGAAAATAAAAACCCACAAACGAGCCTTCACCGGGACTGCACCATGAATATGGAACTCCCTCCCTCCTGATATCAGAAGAATCCCTTCCCTGGCACGATTCAAAAAAGAGGCGAAATGCTTTTTCATGGGTAAATTCCTGGGATAATCCCGCTCCACAGCCACCGGAGAGACTATTTCTGAGAAACTGTACAGGACTCATGTTGATATCCTGCCTATTTGTATGACTCTGTCTCATCATACAGCCCTGATGTACAGCTTTCCCCTATCCCTAATGTACTATACTTGTGTGATATCCTGCCTTCCTTATGACCCTGCGACCCTCCCTGATATTATTATTCTTCTCCTACGATGACCCGCCTCTGTATTACCCCATGAATATGTAAAGCGTTCTGATACCTTCACAGGTCAAGTTCGCGCTCTATAAAACCTTAAAATAAATAAATAAATTCTGCGTCCATCGAATTTATGGATGCATTAAATGAAATTAAAACAGTCCATTTGAAGTCTCTTTCTGTGTGCCCTTCTTTCAAGAAATGATCCACCATAGGGGCGGTGATCAATTTCTTTTTAATTCTTGACCGGTGCTGCGTTATTCTTTGATTAATCTGCTGGTTGGTTTTCCCTATGTAGATTTTTCTACAGGGGCATACCACAGCATAGACAACATTCCTTGTCTTGCAATTAGTAAAGCCTGTATGTTTCCACTTTATGTTCTCATGCAGGAATTCCTTCCCCTCCATTGTCGACTCACATGCAACCCAATTGCCACATTTGTGGTGACCTTCTATAGGTTTCAACCCCCACTGGGAGCGTAAATCCTTTTTGGGTTCTTTTTGGAAAATATCTGATCGTACTAGCTCCTGGCCAATACTTTTGTTTTTCTTCATTGCAAATAACGGTCGTGAAAAATTAACTTCCTGATTTTCCAGTAAATGCCAATTACGCATTATAATCTGTTTGAACTAATTTGTGTGTGGGCCAAATGTCGACACACAGACAAGTCTATTTAAAGGAGGTTAAGTCTTTTTTTGCAAGAGTGTCTCCCATGGGGTGTACCAAGCGCGTTTTTTTGCATGTTTCAGCAACTTTTTTGGGTATCCTCTTAATTGCATTTGATCACAAAACTCCCAAGCAAACATATCAAAATCACTTTCCGATGAACAATTTCTACGAATGCGTAGCAGTTGTCCATATGGGAGGTTTTCTTTAAGGTTTTGGATGTGCGCTTTTAAAGTGCAGAATTGAATTCTTGTCTGTATCTTTCTGATGAAGAGCCACTGTGAGAGCACCATTTCGTGGAATTACATCAACATCCAGAAATGTCAACTTCGTTTTGCTTCTGGCTTGGCTGAATTTAATGTCTCTATGTCTAGAACCCAGCCACCCGGTAAACAAGTCCAATGTCTCTATTGGCCCTGACCAACACCGGTCAAGAATGAAAAAGAAAGTGATCACCGCCCCTATGGTGGATCATTTCTTGAAAGAAGGGCACACGGAAAGAGACTTCAAATGGACTGTTTTAATTTTATTTAATGCATCCATAAATTCGATGGACGCAGAAACTTGGTTATTGTCCAAAGAAGCATATTTAATCATGAAATTCAACATTGTGCTTACTGGCTTGAACGAAATGTCAGAGTTATCTAGAATACAAACATAGCTAACACATACAGTATGCAAATGAGATTCTAATCAATATGCGCTTAATTGGAAATACTGATACTTCAGCCTGTGCAGTCTGCCCCTCACTTGTACATATTTTATCCATCAATTCATTGCACCCCTAATGTCACAGCATTGCGAAAGAAATCGCCGTATATGGCAACTAAACTACATTACCCATGAGTGTTGAGGCATAGTCCCAGCCTGAACCGGAAACAGAAAGTATTCATCTCCGGTTCACAGCACTGGTTCAGTGAACGCGAGTGAATTACCCCGAGTTGCCTGAGTAGGAGATCGCAATGCCCGCAGAAGGCTCTCAGGAGTAAGCCACCATTTGGATAAATAATAGGTAAGGCGCGAGCAATGACAGTGCACACACGCAAACCCCTGCATTGGTGTAGTCTCTAACCTCACGTTTTGATCCTCGCAGATCGAGCTTCAAAACATCCTTGAATAATAACTACCGGACTGAACGGTACAGTGGCCTAAAACAGGTAGGGACCCGGCGTAATAGGGAGTAAATATCCACTAAAGTAAGTAGGGATGATACTGACAGTCAATTAATATGTCCCCACAATACAGGCAGCCAGAAGCACCAATGATAACTAAAGGATACGCATGGTGCAGCCCTGAATGCCTCTAAGAGAGAGAAAAAATACATAGAAACATCTGGCTGATAGCAAGTGGGATAAGACGGTCCAATTCATGGCAATTGGTAAGTTATGCCAGTAGATGGTATGGCCTATAACAAACTGGAAAGTTGTGAGGAGATAAAGCGACATTATGTTTTCCTTTTGTTGTTGTAGATATGACCAATTGAACTCACAGTAAGAAGCCCTGATGAAAGCCCGTGACTGCAAACACAAGGCTAGAAACGCGTCGGCAGACATAATCCATTTATGCCCTCAATTATAAAAAAAAGGCAGACATAATCAATTTATGCCCCTTAATTTAAATTAATAAATTGTTTTTCTGAAATCAGGATTGAGTTCGTTGTAGTGTTCATGCACTTGAAAAATTGTTGTGCAGTTTGTGATATGTATATATATGTGATGTATATAGTGTCAAAAACATTTTTTTCAATTTGTCAAACATTTTCTATATATGTTGTGGATTATTAATTTATGTGGAATTATTCATGTTGTACACTGTCTAAGTATATTTATGTCTAAATATTGAATGTTTAATTGTATTCTGTGTTTCTCTGAAAAAAGAAATCTTCCACAGAAAAATTCAGTTAAAAAAACTAATTAATGGGTAAAATAAATAACCTAAACCGCTAAAAGTATATATTGTGGTTTCTTAAAAATTGAATCAATAGGACTCCAGGTATCTTTAGTTTACTTGCTGGTGCACTGAAGACACACCTAAGGCAAGCCTGTCGGCGCCCATCACCGTCCTGGAAGCGGCAACGACAGCCACGCTGCCTGTGGCATTTTAAATAGTAAGTGTTTAATAAGCTATAGTAGGGACAAACTTGTAGCATCAGACCCCTTGAAATGTGTAGGAGTTTGTAGACGGCAACTAATGATAAGGAATGTAAAAACTTTAATTTTAGTCTAGCACCAGGGACTATACCTTCACCTCCATCTAATAGCCTGTCTTTGGCTAGACATAGTGAGTATGCGCTCAATACAGTTTTGATTAATGCACAATCTGTAACTAAACATATTTAGGACATTTTTGATACTCTCAATGATTAGTCACTTGACTTGCTCTTCATCACAGAAACCTGGTTATCTGAGAATTCCCATCCAGTGATAGAGATGGCCATCCCGGATAGTTTTAAAATTATTCGAGCTGATCAGAGATCAGGACATGATAGTGGAGTTGCTATGGTGTTAAGAGAACTATAGAATTGCCAATGGAATGAGATAAGGGAGCTTGCTGATGTGGAAGCACTTGACCTCTGCATCAGTATCCCCCACAAAATACTTTGGAGGGCATCCTGATGTACAGGCCCCCTGGTCCAGCTGGTATATTTCTTAAAGCCTTAGACAATGTGATTATCCCTCATGCGCTCCGCTACTTACACTTTATTCTTCTCAGTGGCTTTAATATGCACGCTGATAACCATGAGGCGGGGGACACATTGGAGTTTCTCGACTCCATGAAGTTAGCGCACCTGTAACAATGTGTCACCTCCCCCACCCATCTGGTGGAAATATATTGGATCAGATATATGTTCCAATACTCCTCTGACAGTAGAAGATCCCTTGCCTGTGACGTGGTTGTACCATTTTCTGATAAATTTTTCCTGGCAAGTTCAGGATAGGCCTTAACAGGCTAGTTTGCCCACTGGGAAACAAGGTAAAGCTGTCCCGAAGATTGACCCTGGGGCATTTAGTCTAACATTAGCCGAGTATTGTCCTGTGATGTCAAGTGATTTAAGGAAGCCCTAAGGAACCTTACTAGCTGGATACACAAGGCAGTAGAGCATCTTACCCCTGACACACAGCCTAGGAGCAATAGGAATCCTCCTACAAAGCCATGGTTTTCTGGTTCCCTTACAACTGAGAAGCAGCAATGTAAAAAGCTGGAACGTAAATGGAGACAGAAGTACTGTTCCAAGAATAGATATATCTTTAAATGGTTGCAAAAGAAATACTATGCCATCTTTCTTAAAGCTAAAAGCTTACTATGCGGAGCAAATTGCCCAGTCTTGCAATAACACCAATGAAATCTTTGCTTTGCCATTGTTCAAAGTTACCTCTAACCTAAAGCAGGGACTAGGGTCCATGTTCCATCACTTGAATGGTGCAAGGATCTTTCTAGTTTCTTCACTAATGAGGTCCAAACTCTGCAACCAAATTTTGGTGCCGCTAATAGTCCGCTAGTGTCCATGGTTCTCTCTCTGCTGACAACCCCTTCTACTTCTACCAAAATTTACAGCTTTTGACCCCATATCTTTGAGGGACTCACTTGCAACCTTAAAAACTCTGAAATTTGGTTCACCTACTGATCTGTGCCCGACATTGTTGGTTGGTGCTTTTGAGGTGCTCAGTCTTGTGGTTAATATTCTGTTCAACCTATCCTTGGCAACGGCCATGGTCCCTTCATCCTGGAAAAAGGCCATGATTTTTTCCTTGCTTAAAAATCCTGCACTCAACCCTGCTCTTCCCACTAGCTATCGCTCTATTTCCCTCCTCCCTGTTGGGTCTAAGGTCCTTGAAAAATTGATCAATAAATAGCTATCCAACTTTGTGGAGCAATATAATCTGCTCCAACCAGGACAATTGGGCTTTAGATCCTCATACAGCATGCAATCAGTGCTGGTCCAAATATCCGAGTCCATCTGTGAAACTTAAGATGCAGGTGGCAGGGTTGCCCTGGTCCTTTTAGACCTGTCGGCGACGTTTGACACCATTCCACATGCCCTGCTCTTGGCACGCATATGGGAAATTGGCGTGTCAGTGTCAGCCTGAAACTGGCTTAAATCTTTCCTGAGGGTAGAAGTCAGCAAATCTAGATACCGCCTTTTACAGCTGATCCTCAGAATTTTATCATGGGTGTTCCTCAAGGCACTGTTTCAAGCCCCCTGCTGTTCAACATTTATGTCTCTCCCTTTATTTGGCTGGCAGAGGATCTGGGTGCCAAGTCATTGTGTATGCCAACGTTTACTCTCTTTTTCACGTGGAAGAAAAAATGAGTCTACCACCTCTGAGATTCTCTTCTTCTGTAACTTCCCTCCTCTGTTCTGGCTCTCTTTTTGGCCGTATGAGGCTTCCTTTCCATCACCTATGGGTCAACCCATTAAGAATTTAGGAATTTGGTTTGATGAAAACCTGTGCTTTGGCCCACAGTGTACTAAACTTTTGGAAATATGCTTCGGCATTCTGAAAGCATTGAAAACGTTTACAAAAACCATGATTACATCTTGCATTGACTATGCAAATGCACTGTATGTTGGTCTGCCTGCATATTTATTGAACTAACTGCAGGTTGCCCAGAATACCACGGCAAGAGCTCTCCTCAATGTCCATAGGAGGGTTAGCGTTAAGCGACATATGCACAGAAATTTAAGTATCTGAGAACAAGATTTAAGTTCTATGTCCCTACTAGGCAGCTGTGCTCTTCAACAAAGCATATGGCTTGTATCCCAAGGTTCTGTCAACAAAGGATATGTGGTAGCTCGCTAACATGTATGGCTGCTGTTGCCTAGAACCAACTCCCAGTGGAGGTACGTGCTCTTCAGGACCTTCATTGTTATGTTTCATATAGGCCCAGGGAACATCATACCCTTCCACCTACATCACCTCCCCTACATTAAACAGTAACAAGCCTTTTAAGGATTGGACACCTTTTATTGACCGAACCTTTAACTTAGTTCTAGGCCTGGGTGCGGAAGGAGGGTTTCCCTGAACAATAGTGTTCTATGACTTCATATTTAGATGACAGAATATGAATGAATATTCATAAGGCTACTTGGAAACAAGGCAGGGGCTATACACCACCGTCCTAATATCTAGGCACAAGGTTCATCACATACATCATCCTCATACCCAACAATGGCTAACGCAAGAACGGGGGACAAAGGGACTCTATATGTTTTTCTGTATAAATATAGCACCTCTTGCTAGCAGTAGTTAAAGGGAACAGAGACTTCCAGCCCAACACACTGATCAGAGACGCTGAGGCTCCTGCATGCAGCCGCTCCAGCTGACAGTGGTCTCATCATCCCTTGCAGGGTGTCCAACTTGAGACCAAGAACGGCTCCGACATTCTCGCACTTCAGGTAATTGGGTTCGACTAAATCCTAGAGGGATTCTTGGCTTCACACCTACTCACATGCTAGGTACTCTTAGGTACATCTAGATAGACATCATAGGAGTACGCACACTTTTATCATGCATTTCATATTCACTTTGTTACAAAATGGTAACTGTAATATCCTTTTATATTCACAGTACTGCTAATAATATATCACTGCTACTGTCTAATGTTTGCTGCAGCTCATATATTTAGCGCAAAAATAACAACTGTTCAATAAACTGACTCTTTATTCTGTATACCTCTGAGATAAACTAAACGAGCATGAGTGACTGAGCGACAAATAGTACATTATTTTCATGATCATGAGGGATCAGGGATGTAATGTTCTAGGGATGCAGAAACTAATCTTTCCCCGATAAGAGGAGACACTAGTCGCCCGGGATTGGCTTGTTTCATACCTGGCCAATAGACATCAGGTGGTTGCCCTGCCCCCCTATAAATCCATCGTTAAAAGGGTTGGTCAGGGAGTACCCCAGGGCTCGGCCATCAGCCCCATTCTTTTCAATCTGTACCTCCACCCCCTGATCAAGCTAATAAAAACATTTGGCATTTCAGTCACCAATTACGCTGACGACACCCAGCTTATTATCTCCTTTGAAGGGGAGAATGCAGTGTCCCTGGAGACCTTTCATCATTGCATGGTCACCACGGCAACATGACTGAGCAACAACTCGCTGCAATTTAACAGCACTAAGACAGAGGTGTTACACTGCTCAGCGGACCGGGTTCCTCGTCCTTTGCCACAGGATTTCTGGCCCCCCTCTTTTCAGGGCACGGCGGCAGTAGCCACCTCAGTTCGGAATTTGGGAGTAACAATTGAACCGAGTCTTCAACTGGACGGTTTCATTGATAAAACAGTATCCACTTGTATGGGCCAATTACGTTCTCTCAGGAAGATTCTTCCTCTGCTACCTGTCAACGCCAGACCAGAAGTAGTGTGCAGCATCATTGTAAGCAGACTGGATTACTGCAACGCACTACTTCTGGGGGCACCTGTTACGGCGATTGGTAAGCTGCAAAGAGTGCAGAATTTCGCAGCCAAGCTAGCACTTTCCCGCCGCCGCTCTGATTCCTCCTCTGTAGCTCTCAGAGATTTACATTGGCTCCCTATCCCTCAACGGATCGAATTTAAGGCGCTCTGCTTGGTCTTCCGGGCTCTGCATGGCACTGGACCGCTGCCCCTACAGGAGATGTTCACCTGGTACACCCCCGCAAGAGCTCTCCGCTCCCGCCTATTTGGCGGTTGTCCCTAAGTTTCGGAGAAAGCGAATGGGTGGACGTTCGTTTGGTTTCACGGCATCTAAACTGTGGAACGATCTGCCACTGTCGCTCAGATGCTTGGGAGACCTTCTTTCTTTTAAAAAACTCTTAAAAACTCATTTATTCCCCAGGTCAGGATAACTACTCTCTGATCCTTGTCTTGACCATGCTTCAGGACCTGTTAGATCTCAGTGCCAGGATGCCCGTCGGGTGACAGCATGCGCTTTACAAGTGTGGTATACATACATACATACATACATACATACTAGTGGCACTGAAAGCTAGCTCATATGCAAACAGGCTTACATTTCTCGGTGGGGGTGTACAGAACCAGTCCGTCACCAATCCTACAGTTTATGTTATTCAAACATGGCACCACCAATGCTGGTATGGCACTTATTTAACAGTAGTTCAGTCATGCTTATACTCAGAGACCCTTACTCACAAACCCCAGAGACATCTGGAGTGGGTGGGCACAAACTCCGCCAGAGCTGAATAGTTTATTGGCTGCGGGTTAATCAAGGTTGATCAAGGTTGAAGGATATAGTGTTCCTAAATTGTGCGTAACACCATATCTTAGATCCCTTGAAAAAACTTCTTTGTCTCAAAATGACTGAGACGGGGGTTGAAAATAATGCAGTTGTAGATCTGCACCTCACAGGAGAAGAGATTCTCATTCCACCTAAATTCAGAAATACTATCACCCTGAAACTACTAGAACATGGACTATCATCTAGGGGTGGCTTTGTAGTGTTTGTGATTGAGGCGCACAAATCAAACAAAACAGAGGTATTCTATTTGTGGGTTACATTCCCAGAAGCAGATGCAAGAACACACACATTTCACTCTTACACAGTGGAAGATGCACCAACGGAATATGGTCATTGCGAGGAAATAGAAGTTCCACTAACTTACCAGGAACGTTTTTACTGGTTTAAAGGTGCCCTACCACACTTAAGGCACAGAGTAAGATTAGGCCCACTCGGAGGAAATGTGGCATCATGGCCTGTACTAGCAGGCTACAAACCACATCCTGACATTGATACAATGCCACAACCAGACTTACTCACACAACACAAAGATCCAATCAGAATCTACAGAAACTTGATGCAAGAATGTCATGAGGACTTTCACAGTCCAACTAACAATAGTTGCAATAAATGGTAATCAATCCTAGGGTACAGCAACTAAAATACCTCCACATTACTGTACGCGGTAATGGGAAAACACCCACGAAACGTGAACAAATATAACTCAGCTCGAGGCTGTATTCCTGAATTCTACCACATTTGAGAAACACAGAATTTTAACAATCTTCTTTCCCATGGGGATAACACGACAGTTAGAGGATTGTACCACTTGGGGTACAGTTTTTGCTGCCATATATACCAGAACACATGGTATTCCTTCATTAACAGTGATACCCGATGTATTAAGACAAATACTGCATGAGTACAGAGCAGAGCCTGCTCTGAACTTAGGGATAAGCTATTAAATATCTATGACCAGGTATCAGCCATAATACTGGCTAATATTAAAGGGCAAGCAGTGTCAGTGACAATCCGCCAATGCCTAAGGGAGTTCGATCCATTAGATCAACAACACAAACTGCCCAAAATAGTTGAAAGTGCATACGCAGAATTAGGCAGAGACAGTTTGGGTGGGAAAGCTTTAAACCCACAACTGATGGGCAGTCCTGAAAATGACACTTCTAAGCAGACACCTGCTGCTTTCTTTTCTAAAAAGAAGTGGGATAATAAAAAACAATCAAACATTACAGAAAAAAGATCTCTATCCCGAGGTTGATCTCTTCCAGAGGAGCCCGCTGAAAAGAGGTATAATCTCAGGAATATAGATAATATTAGGACACCTGACAGGTATCAGGATACTGATATATGTTCCTCTCGTTCATTTCAGGGTTCAACGAAAACATCTGAGAGAAAAGTACGGTCAGAACACAGAGAAGAGCGTACAAAGTCCAGAGACAAGCAGCACGCTCAAGACTATACTTCCAAAAAAGAAGACAGTCCAAAATTAAAACATCAATTTAAGAAAAAGAAAGTTGAAGGTCTGAAGATCAGACAAGCCCAGAATACTGAGGATACAGCTTCTGAACGTGGAATGGGCTCTGACAATGCTAGACAGTGTGGCAGAAGTAACAATAGCTCGCCAGAACCTGATGGAATTTCTGGTGAGAGGGGACTTGAATTATTACATCATAGTGGAAACACCAGATGCATCCCACATAAGTTACACAAAATAACACTCCAAATGAAGGTGGACAAGCCCAGGAAAGTGATGGGTCTCTTTTAGGAAAATGTGTTATCTTGGGTATGAAATCCTATTAGCAGAGCAAGATTGGCCACCAGCATTCATTATGGAGTGCCCTGGGGGAAAACATCATTTTTCCAGCATTTTCCGACCTCATTCCCATGCATCTTATAAATGCATATGCATGGGAGTGGGCAGTAGCCCTAGCTCCAGCATTGTATAAAAATCATGCAGAGTGGGATGAGGAGTCAACCCACCACGTAATCTTCCTAAAAGTTTCACCAAATGTTCAGAAGCAATACCCTATAAAGCAAGAAGCTAAAAAACAGGTCAACAGGTCAGGGGGGATCAACGTGAATACCAAAGGGTAATTGAAAATTGCACCTCACCAATGAACAATCCTTTGTTTCCCGTATCAAAACCAGATAATTCATCTCGCCTAGTTTTAGATTACAGACACTTAAACACTTGCACAAAGACATTCGCTGTCAAAAACGCACACAAAGCCACATTAATGAATACAATTGTGCGGAAAAAATACAAAACAACACTTGATATCTCAAATGGATTTTTCTGCCAAAATATAGTGCCTGAAATCAGGTCTTTGACTGCATTTTCAGTGTTAGGGTCCCAGTGACAATTTTGTTGACTCCCCCAGGAGTATAAGAACAGCCCGGGGGTATTCTCAGCAAGAGTCACTGAGTTACTCCAAAGTTTTGATGAGGTAGTTTTGTCCTATGTGGATGGTACTTATCTGATGGACAATGACGTAATGAGGCACTTGACCAGGGTGAGCGCCATTGTTATGGGATTAGCTTCTGAGGGCTACAAATTTAACTTGAGAAAATCAAAAATAGCTCACCTCAGTGTCCTGTTTTTAGGATACAAACTTTCAAGTGAAGGGAAAAGCCAGGCATCTAACTTTTTAGAAAAATGTGCGCTGCTCTAACCTTCAAAAACAATAAAAAAACTTACAATCAATACTGGAATTCCTGAATTGTGGCAGAATATACATTTTGGATTACGCAGAGAGAGAAAAACCTTTCTACGACTTAATAAAACCTGATTTTTCAGTCACACACTGGACACAGGAACATTTCAATATCCTACGTTCATTACAAGAAGACATGATTGGTTCCAAACACTTATAGACACATGTAAATATACGCAACTTGGTGATCTGTGTAAAAGCGGGTCAATGCGGGAACACTTACCTTACTTTCAATGAAGGCAAAACGGTACAGATCACATACAAATCACACCTCTACACAAACGCAGAAATACGTTTCACTTCAACAGAAAAGATCCTTACAGCAGTTCAGACCTCTGTAGCAAGAGAAAGAGCACTTGCTCAAGGGAAACACATAATTGTCGTAACCTCTGTACAGGCTTTAGAAGCTGTTACGAAGGCTGGTATTCTGAATGCAAAAGCCTTACATCAGAGATGGATACAATGGGCTAATTCTTTTACTGCAACGGACTTTGGATACAGATTTGATCCAAGTTTAAAAGCACAAGCATTCCTGCAATAAGAGCAAAAATATCCTCTACCAAATGAACTCTTGTCTCTAAATCAGTATGAATATATCATTTACAGTGACGGATCTGCTCAACCGGCCATAGGGAGTAAGCAACAGTACATTGCGGCATGTGCAATCGTTAAAGGTCTGATGCAGGATGGAAAGTTCAATCCAAGTTGCACTAAAACGCAATCTCTAGGAGACTGCACGGCTCAGTTGGCAGAACTAAAAGCATTGATACTGGCACTCCTAAATACGTATCACAAATTCCCCACACTAATTGTGTATGATTCCTTTTAATTTGTGTACAGTTGTACAATGAGTACTTACATCAATGGGAACTAACAGGTTTAAAGATGCGAAAGGTGGCACAATTAAGCATAAAATGCTTTGAGAACAGGCAGTTGAGTTGAAAAACGAACCACCACGGGCTCGCGTGATCCATACACTAAGTCATCAGCGTGATGGCGCTCACGTTGAAGGGAATTCATTGGCTGATGAAGCCGCAAAGGGGGCTGTACGCTTCTGTAGTTGCAATCACTCGCTCTAAAACGAGAATAGATACTGATAATATGGTGGCGGTCATTGCTTCATGCAAGGGCAGCTCAACAGTACCTATATAATTTCCACTCAAGTACGCCTACAAGTTAGATGCACAAAACATTCCATATGCTCAGATTCCTGGAGGGGGGAGTAATACCAAATATGGATCGTAGGCAAGGTTTAATAATAACAGCACACAAGGGTTTGGGCTCTGCGCACACAGACATTACATCGACTATTTATTTATTGAGCCAGCGCTATTGGTGGCCAGGTCTAACAAAACAAACTAAGGACTATGTCTTGAAATGTGACCTCTGCCAGCAGATAAAGAGGTTCACCATAACACACCCAGCACAGACACCATTGTTAAAATCGGACAAACCTCTCGTATGTGTGCATTTGGACTACTGAAGCCGCTTACAATCTGATGGGGTTAAAAAGTATCTCATGGTTGCAGTGGATTCATGCTCCAGATTCCTATGGGTTTGGCCTCAGCACTTGGCTGATGCTCGAACTGTTATAAAAGATTTGAGAGTCTTTATAGGGACATACGCAGTTGATACGTTACATTCTGACTGTGGCACAGCGTTTAGCTCTCGGGCTTACAAAGAGGCCATGGAAAGTATGGGCGTAGCATTGTGGTACTCCTCTCCTTACCATCCTGAGGGAAATTTGGTCATGGTGAGGAAAAACCGAGACTTAAAGCAATCTTTAATAGCTAGGGTATTTGGCAAGAGCAGTAGTTTGGTCAAACACTTATATGGGGTACAGAGAGCCCTTAATAACCAGCCAAGAAGTTCTCTAGGGGGTGTCACTCCATATGAGGTCCTATTTGAGGCGAGTTGTTGGTATCTGGTCTTGATTGTGAAAGCACAGTGGCGGATGGGAGACCATTTGAAATACATGCTCGTTTCGCCGTTTTACAGGATCTAAATGAATCCAGGACAAGACAAAGTAACGTCATTTTAAAACAGACCACCACTGAGGAAGTTAAGGCAGTCACAGCAAGACCTGCCTGGATCCCAAAAGTTGGGGATCTGCTCAGAGAAAAAATAGCGGACAAGAAAGAATCCGGGCCATCCTACAGCACACCTGTACCGGTCCTAGCAGTACAAGGAACAAGAACTGTACTTCTGCCGCCTCTTGCCAGGAAAAATGAGAAAAGTTTTGTCTCAATTGACTTAATCAAACCACAATATGTGGCCAATACTGAACTATAGACCTTTTGGACTCCACAGTAGCAGATGCTCTCTTCTCGCTACAATCCAAGAAGTTCAAACAGAAAGACTCATCATGCTTGGACTGAGTTGGGAGGCGGGGAAACATGGCGGCCGGCTAGCAGCGGGCTGCGAGTGCAGGAGAGGTAGTGGTGCGATTACCAGAAGACACGGCTATTCTTTCAACAGGAGCCGCGATTTTGAAATGCGGTAGAGCGGATTTTGGAGCGGCTTGTTAATAGCTGGTTCGGGTTTCCTTTGGTGCCTCTTATATTTCATGCTTTTCGAGCATTTTGTGCTGCGGACTCTTTTGTCCACGCATGGAGGCAGGGGGCGTGGAGCCTGAGATCGAGGGAGGAAGCAGGATACCGGAGGAGCTGTCCGCGGACGCGGTCGAGACTGCAGCAGTTGTGGGAGATCAAGCTGACCCGGTCGGGTGGAAGAGGGTTGCACAGCAGGTAGGGAGAGGTCGGTGGGCTGCAGAAAAATTGCCCTTAGAACAGTTTGTGGTCGCGGAATGGGGCAGATTCATCTTTAGTCCTCCCCAGCAAAACTATTAGCCACAATAAAGATTACAGGGCAGAGGCTAAGTGGGGGAACCAAAGAGGAGGTGCCGAGTTGGCCAAAGTCCCTTATACTTTAAGGAGTGCGGCAAGGGGGGACGGGGACAGAACAGCTACGAGTGATTGTGCAGTTAGTGCTGTGAAGAAAGCACTTAAGAAAAAACTTCTGCCAAACAAACTTATAAATTGGTGAAACACAACGTGGACTATAAGATTAAAACAACCCCAACCCCATCCCTCAACTCCTATTTTAAACCCATTCCAAAAACACTGATATTAAGACCTGGCCCCGTAAAGTTGAGTCCAAACTTAGAAGGGCGGCAGGACTGGTCTCCTCACCTGAGTCCTAACAGGTATCAAATATTAGGTACAGGTATAGACATGGAAGGGCAGGGTCAGGGTCAGGAAAGCCGAGATATCGAGACAGCGGATACAATAGACTTAGCCACATCAGGTATGGCTTGCTTGAATGTCTCAGGGGATACAGTGGAGGAGGTTCTGAGTGAGGTGGAGAAGGCAGGAAATAGGGAGGAAAACCCGAGGAAGTACACCCCTGGAGAAAATACTTTAGTAGATGAACCCGAGCATGATAATCCAGATTTGCCCATAATAGCACTGCTACAAAAGCTAGACAGAGATATGCATGAGGGTTTTTAGGTATCAAAGGCTAATCAAGAAAGCATTCGAGCGTCTTGTAGTTTGCTAGAGGCTAAGTTTAATGAGTTGAGCTCCCGTAAGAAATATTAGTAGCTGAGGCAAAACAGCTCCGCAACACTGTAAGAGACCACCGCAAGGAAATCAATGAGATTAAGTTTAGAGAGAGGGCACAGGAGGACAGAGTAGAGCGGCTGGAAAATATGCAAAGGCGAAATAATATAAAAATTTTGCAGCTACCAGAAGGCAAAGAAGGTGCTGATGTTAAAAAATTTGTAGTACACTTTCTGAAATCTGAGTTAGAGTTGGAAGACGATGAAGAGTTGATATTTGCAGACATACAGCGAGTACACCGTGATCCCTTCAGGCTGAATCCAAATAGGTCAAAGCCGAGGAAAATATTAATCAACTTTTTGACGTATAATCTTAAGGAGAACAGCTGGTCTGAAAAAGAAAAGTATAATAGTAGATGGAGTCAGGGTGGAAGTAAGATCTGATTTATCACCAGTAACAGCGAACAGGCAGTGGGAACTGGTTAAGCGGATAGAGCCACTCAGGGAATTGGGCGCCACGGTTCAACTTAAGTTCCCGTAATTTTTTAAGGTTATGTGGCGTAATAAGATGTACCTATTCCGTTTTGTTGAAGAAGTAGATACATTCATCGAGCAGTGTTGAGAGATGGCTCATTAGGCAAATGTTTAATTTAATGCCTAACGCAAAAGAAAAGAAGAAAAAAAATGATGGAAGATAAGCCTGTACAAAATGTATGTTAACTTTAGCACTAGCAGGGTTAGCACCACTACTAGAGGCACTCGAAAGGTTGAGGCCATGGGTAGGTCGGTTGGGTTTCCCAAGGGAGGGGTAAGGGGGAGAGGGGGACTAGGGGGGGTTGGAGGGTGATTTGGGGGTTGGGAGGTGGGGGGGAGAAAATTTCAAAAATGATCCTCAGAAGCATATTTGCCACCAGGTTGATAAGGGTATTTTGTATGGTAATTGATGAGTGGGGTTAATGCTATGGAGCTGAAATTCCTCTCATGGAATGTTAACGGCCTACGTGTAAGGTCTAGGAGACGGCTAATTAAAAGCATTTTTTTTAAAAAGAATTTAAAAAAAAAAGAAAGACTCATCATGTTTGAAGAACCACCAGGACGGAAAGAAGGTCTAAGCAACAATGCTATGGACCTCGTTCACCTTGACCCCGAACTTCAAAATCAAACTCAAAGTAACACCTAAGTTGCAATTAGACCGAATACAGATGTCTACATCAACAAGCCTCGACAAGAGCAAAATACAATTTCAACAAATCCCGATACAAGTCCATCAATCGGTCGAATTACTTCTGGCTACTTCATGAACTTTGTTATGTATTCTTTGGATCCAAGTGAACCGGTAACAACGCCAGCCAAACAATCACTCAAGCAACAAATTAAAAAATTTCTTCACTTTCTTCAAAAGTCATACCTGTATCGCCTTGGGTAGAACTCTAGGTAATTACTGGGGTACTGTTTTCTTTTCTGGCTAGTCTTTGTAATAACTTTTAGCATGCTTATCAATGGAAGATACAGTCAGCAAAGCTCTACCGCCCAAAAAGTCAACTTGATTTTAAAGCCATATAAATCATCAAACCTTGAACAAAGAGACTTGTCATCTGTGAACACTATAGCAGTTTCTATACCAGACAGTATAGTATGGGACAAGGTTGATTTCGATATATTCGGCCCGACCGAACTTAAAAAATTCCTCATTCATTTAAATTTCATTGAATTAAATCATTTCCTCCAGTATTTTTTATTGATGATTGGGACACTGAAACTGTTAATAACATGTTAGAAACAGAAATAAAATGATGGACCCTTCCTAATGTCAGCACCTGACTACCTTTCTCCCCGTAATATTATGTGGCCCTTGAGATACTAAAGGGAATTGTGTGCACACTGGCTGACACCCATCGTTACTGTGCCTATTCCCTAGGGAATCCAAGTACAAATAAAACAACCGCAAAGGTGCACCACAAAGGACAAAAAAATAAGTACAGGTGGTATTTAGCGCAAGAAAGAATTATTTCTCAAAAAGATGTTGGTAATCTTCTGGTAATCTTTATTTTCAGTTTGACCTGAAGAAGTCCCAGCTTGGGACGAAACGCGTCGGCTGTATGTTTTACTGAAAACTGAAAATAAAGATTACCAGAAGATTACCAACATCTTTTTGAGAAATAATTCTTTCTTGCGCTAAATACCACTTGTACTTATTTTTTTGTCCTTTATGGTGCACCTTTGCGGTTGTTTTATTTGTTAATAACATGTTGTCTGATTTAGAAACAACTGCAGCATTTCAAATACTGAAAGGTTAAAAGATCATTCGTAATATGACACATTGTACTATTACCAATATTGAGGTCATCATTTCCTGCACAAACCTATTTCACCTAGAAATGTTTTTGAATACCATCAGTGGGAGCATTACCCTACACCACAAAAGAGTAGTTTGCATACCTTTGCACAGAAATGTTCATACTTTTCAGGGATTAACACCACAGACCCGACCTCATATTATTATAAGGTTACATCAACATCAGCAGTGAAAATTATACTGACTAACACCAAACAGATTTACTCTGCTCCCTTTATTTCCCAATTGTCTGAACAATGTTTTGATCTATGGAAGGACATATAAGACTGAAAATCGATCTTAGGATTTAGGGACTGGCAAGTCCAGGGAACAGAAGCACTATTTTGAGCATGCCTCATTCCACAGCAGATGATATATCTAAATGAAACTGTGCCACAGACATCCTGTCTTGGACTAGCCAAGATAAAGGACCATAACACACCTCGGTTTCAACAACATCACAGGGGTGGCAACATTTTACTTCAAAAGAACAGTAGATGACATTTTACAGTACAATCGAACAGACCCAAATTGGAAATAATGGGTGGTTTGGCCCTTGTCACAAGAGATTATTAGGTATTACCAAAGGGTATAGTATCCACAGGCCAGACCCATGTTATGTACAAGGAGAACACCCGGGGGTAGTGACATGAAAGGGTTAAAAAAATAAGTATATCTGGAAAGTTGGCCCGCGGGAGTCTACTGTACTATAAATTAAAAAAATTAAGTAAGTCATCTAATTGGCAGAAGGAGCTTTCTTTGATCCTTAGTTCATCCCGGTATGCAGCAATCTGATTAGTTGGTTGCAACTTGTAAATTCATTTTGAGTCCACCATTTCTGGACACTGAGACTCGGTCCCTGTGTCTTGAAGGTGAATTAAACAAAACATATAAATGGAAGGGGTAGAGATACTATGACCCTCTTGCACTTCAAACTCAAAAGGACACCCTCATGGCCCAAAAAAGAAAACAAGATATACTTTCATGCTGTTCTTACCTTTGGACTCCCGCAGGTAGTGCTGCACAAGCATCTCCCCCTTGATACAGTGGGACCATGCTGGTGTCAATAAATGAAGCTCGCATTGTCCCATGGTAGTGTATAGGTGAAGCATGTACAGCAGGAATACCACAGCACCATTGTACAATAAAAATAAATTAAAGAATGTATTAATGGAAAAACTGTGCGGTGAGATCTGTGGGTGTTCAGGCTGCCTGCAGGGGCTGTTCACAGAACCTTTCCAAAAGCCTGGCACTCTGGACATCTGCCTGCAATATACGGCTAAAGGTCATGCTGGCAAACGGTTGCGTGCAGGACATGGCCAAAGGTCAGGCCCTGCCACTAGCCCACCACTGGCCACGACCAAAGGTGTGCTAAATGGTTGAGCTTGGTGAAAGTGATTTAAAAAAAACAACAACAGAAATTCACTGAAAAACAACAGTTAAGGTGATATTATAGTTAGGTTAGTAATATATTCTTACTCTATGTTAAAAAAACTCAGAAATTCACAGAAAAAAAACAATCGTTAAAATGACGTTTTAGTTAGGTAACGTAATAAGATTTTACCTTTCAATGACTAAAAAAAAACTTGAAATTCATTTAAACAACCAAATGTTAACGTGTTGTTTCACTGATCTAATGGATATGACAATTTGTCATAAATGGTTTGTAGTGGAAAGGATTCACAATTGTACATATTGACTACATTTCCCATAACCACTGTATTACTAAAAGGTGTAACTTTTTGCAACAAGGAGAACTGGCAGACTATGAAGCCAGTGGCGTAATGAAACTTGAGGGGGGCTCCCTATAAAGTACATGAAGGTCCCCCCCCTTCGGACTCACTGACGAGCTCTCAGGCCAGTGTACTGTGCTGAGTGGGCCTCCTGGCGCCCTGAGTACCCCCCCTGCACTGGGGGGGGCCTTTATTATTCCACTGTATGAAGCATATCTTTACAATCACCCACATTAAGTAGCTAGTATGCTCTTTTTTACTTTTATTGAGGTCCATATGAAACGTAATGGCTTGGTAGACATTAATGGGAATAGCACCTTTTTAAACTTTAAATACCATTCAAAAACAGTGCTTAGTTATTTTTTTACTTTAATGATATGCACCTGTTAAATACCTCATCTGACATAGAATGACTGTTAAGTGGGGAGCTTCACTTCTATACATTATACCAAAGACAATGCGTTCACAACCAGGCTTCATAAACAACCCTCCATAGTATATGGTATGTAAGTGTACCCTACACATGTTCCTGAAATTAGCAGAATGGTCTATTTTAACAAAGCTTATAATTCTAATATGACCTGAACCGTTTGCGAGTCACTCATACATTTTACTTTCAACAACCATGGGTAATATCTCAGGAGTTTCACTGATCTTATGGAAAAAAATATCTGCACTTTATAAATCTCAAGTCTATAGTAAAATTGTTGATAGCACTACATGAAAACTCTTTAACATTAGTGTGTGCACAGAAATACAGAGGTGAATAACGCATTGCAAGGAGAATCTTTAGTTTTTCGCACATGTTTTGGCAACAGGCCTTTGAATTAACCTACAACCTATTTGAAACTTACTTCTTCACTCACACTAATTGCACTTACTTCATATGCCACTTTGAGAGATGATTTATCATGAGCAATTGAAACAGAAAGCTCATATGAAGATCTTTATTTATACTTCGAATTATAAAATTAGCATTATCTTCTAAATTATTAAAATAACAGAAATACATAATGTTATAAATACTTGCCCAAAACGTCATTAAAAAGATAATAATTACTGACGCCTCATTAATACATGGAAACTGTGCTACTTCCCAGCAGATGCAGTCAATGGACACAGACAACACATACGATAATTACCCCAAGTTGTTGCATGTATCTGCATGCTTTTTCCTGGGTAAGAAGGTGGTACTTTCTGCTGCCTGTCCACTGTGTGTATTGGGTAAGTGCTTTGATTCTGTCATTATCTCGGGTCAAATGGTGGGAGAGGGCACAGTTTAGGTGCTCCCATGATACCTGGCAGGCTTGAATATTGTCTGCACAATTTGTAAAAGGTGGGGGACTGTGCGGGGAAGAAGGAAAATGCCCCTGAGGGAAGCGCGCCGGTTGGATGTGTGGCCCCACTCAGTTCTAAGGCCCAGATGTTAAGCCTTTTGTGATGTCTGAGGGGCCCACCTCAGCCTTTCCTGACCCTTGTGACCCATGCATAGGACATCTGACATCCATTTCCGGCTCCCCAGAAGGGCCTGCCCCAGCTGATATTCTCTCACTAATCGCTGAATGCTGAGAAGATGGACCCGGAGCCACCACAATATGGCATCTCGTGCTTTTAATGTCTCCGGGTTCTGGCACACGTCTTCCCATATGTTCCAGGGGCTGTCCTCCCCTCAAATACCTGTGTCTATGTCCCCTTTCCAAAAAAAAATGCCTGTGTCAGATATTCTGCCTTCATAGCCCAAAATGTCTCTGCAGCTCTCTCGCCTTGTCTGTGTGCTCTGCTGAAGCTGGATGCAGCGCCCTCCCAGCTCGACCTTGGAGACTCACATGGGGTCTAGGCAGTACTCACCTCTATTGGTTTTTCCCTCCAGAGGACTTACTAAACTTCTCACCAGTATCCGGTGTCTTGAAGCTGGGGTGGACTGGAATATTTTGCAGATGTGGGGTTACTGCAATATTAGATTACCGGAGCCGCTCCAGGAATCAACCATGTTCTTCAGCGGCCCCAAGTGTGAACACAGTTAATAACTATTTTCTTTTTTTTTCTAAAGCATTTCCTCTTAGTGAGAAACATGTTCCAATATGGCCTGCAATTTTTAGTAGGGGAGGGCGGAACTCACTGAGTTTCACTCCACAGAATTCAACGGAGTTACATGAAAACTGTGAGATTCATCGGGGTTTCACCAACAGGAGGAAAATATGCATGTCACAATGCTAGTGCTCATATTTAGCTCCAATAGCAAAGGCAGTGCTAGAAAATCTGCATGAATGGCACCATGTGGTGAGCACGAATGTGCAGCCATTTGAGTTGCTTTTGATGCCTCTCGACTAGAAAATCTACTCGAACTGCAGTAAATCTACTTTCGAAGCAGCCCTCTGACCGCAACCACTTGGTACCACCTGCGACTGCCTTCATTAGAAAATGGCACAAAGGGGGTGATGATGGACAGAGCATCTGAATCAATCAAACACTCAGACCCAGTCAAAAGATCTGGGTTTAATCCATCACCGTTCTTTAGCCCACTCATCACCCCAGTTCAGACATGGCTATATGCAAATCAGTCTGACCCTGTGCCTCATGGGAACAGTCCAGCCCGAACTGCCAAGCAATGTCTTCCCTGGACCGGAAACAAGCTTCCGAGGACCGGTTTCTTGCATTCCAGCCGTCTTCAGCCCGGCTTGCTTCAATCCAGTGGCAAAGTGAGCAAGGGACTCACGTCTGAGCATACCCTACCACACTGATGGCAGCCAAAAGCGGTACAAAAGGGGGTGGTGATGGATGGAGCATCTGAATCAATCAAACACTCACAGCCAGTCAAAAGATCTGGGTTTAATCCATCACCGTTCTTTAGCCCACTCTGCCACCCCAGTTCAGACATGGCTATATGCAAATCAGTCTGACCCTGTGCCTCATGGGAACAGAGCAGCCCGAACTGCCAAGCCATGCCTTCCCTGGACCGGAAACAAGCTTCCGAGGACCGGGTTCTGGTATTCCAGCCATCTTCAGCGGGCTTGCTTGAATCCAGTGGCAAAGTGAGCAAGGGACTCAAGTCTGAGCATACCCTGCCACACTTAATGCGGCCAAAAGCGGTACAAAAGGGGGTGGTGATGGACGGAGCATCTGAATCAATCAAACACTCACACCCAGTCAAAAGATCTGGGTTTAATCCATCACCGTTCTTTAGCCCACTCTGCCACTCCAGTTCAGACATGGCTATATGCAAATCAGTCTGACCTTGTGCCTCATGGGAACAGTCAAGCCCGAACTGCCAAGCCATGTCTTCCCTGGACCGGAAACGAGCGTCCGAGGACCGGTTTCTGGCATTCCAGCAGTCTTCAGCCCGGCTTGCTTGAATCCAGTGGCAAAGTGAGCAAGGGACTCACGTCTGAGCATACCCTGCCACACTTATGGCGGCCAAAAGCGGTACAAAAGGGGGTGGTGATGGACGGAGCATCTGAATCAATCAATTCACTCTGCCACCCCATTAGATGCCACTGGATTCAAGCAAGCCGGGCTGAAGACGGCTGGAATGCCAGAAACCGGTCCTCGGAAGCAAATTTCCGGTCCAGGGAAGACATGGCTTGGCAGTTCGGGCTGGACTGTTCCCATGAGGCACACGGTCAGACTGATTTGCAAATAGCCATGTCTGAACTGGAGTGGCAGAGTGGGGTAAATAACGGTGATGGATTAAACCCAGATCTTTTGACTGGGTGTGAGTGTTTGATTGATTCAGATGCTCTGCCCATCACCACCCCCTTTTGTACCGCTTTTGGCCACCATAAGCGTGGCAGGGTATGCTCAGACATGAGTCCTTTGCTCACTTTGCCACTGTAATCAAGCAAGCCGGGCTGAAGACGGCTGGAATGCCAGAAACCGGTCCTCGGAAGCTTGTTTCCGGTCCAGGAAAGACATGGCTTGGCAGTTCGGGCTGGACTGTTCCCATGAGGCACAGGGTCAGACTGATTTGCATATAGCCATGTCTGAACTGGGGTGGTGTCGTAATTTGACAATGGCCGAGTTAGCGCTTAGCTGTGCTACACGTTTTTCCCGTTTAAATTGGCTATACTTGGAAACGCCATCTTGTTTGTTACGGCGGCCATCTTAGCTCATGAGCGGCCTCGTGGCCAGCGTGCCCTTTAGTCCGTTGTCCGTACCACTGACCACTCGAGTTTGCCCAGCAACAGGCTATTTTTTAGTAACGGTCAAGCCTGTACATGCGCAGTCCCAACTGACCAGTCATCCCTCAGGAATGTGCCGCCAAACTGACCAGCGGGGTTGTAACCCCTCCAATGAGCTGGCAGTGTTCCAAAAATGACCATATATGTACATAACGCTTTGTAACTCTGTACCGCCTATCTTTTTATTACCTGCATATTGTATAAAAGAACGGGTCACACTGATGTTCGGTGTGATACTTCTTGCATTACCGAAGGGTGCTGTAGGAATGTACCACCACCCCATGGGGTCTTAATAAACTTGTTCTTTGTACTTTTCAGTTTCCGTGCCAACAGTTCTTTCAATGTAAGTGGGTTATCTTCGGAACATGTAGGCCTTGGGAACCCGATACAACAAATTGGCGACCACGAAGGGACTCATCGGCGACTCGGATGCCCGAAGGAGAGGTCGTGACGAAGGTTTGGAAACTCGCCATGGACGCGTACGCTGCCATCGAGTGACCCAAGTCTTGGCACCCGTGGTGTTTCTTCCTTTCCTTCTGATCTGACCTTCCAGGTGGCGCCGGTCTCCGACTGAGTTCCTGCTCGTCTGCGTTGCTGGATAAAGTGCCGTTTGGCTGATTCGATTAAAAGACCTTGGCAGTTGGAATCTGGACCTTTAAGACTTGGGTAAGATTTGTGATCGGTAAGGTAGTCTGCGGACGCTTACTGAAGTTCTATGATTTGTGATCGGTTAGGTAGTCCTCGGACGCTTGCCGATGTTCTATGACCTATGACTTTGATTTGAGTTAGCTAACATTTGTGAATTTGTGAATTTGTGAATTTGTGAACTTTGAATCTATATGTGTAGTGCACTTCACATAGGCAGGCATGTAGAGATGTTTCTCTGATTTAGTTTTTTTCCTTTGAGCGGCACATTTGTGTAAAGTACGGTAAGTGCCATTTTATTCGGTATCACGCTTTCGTGATAGTCTGTGAACATGCCTGTTTTAAGCACACTCCGAGGGATGTGCTGTTTTGGAAATGGTACCTCAATTAGGTTAGCGGAATCACAGCCGGCTCCCCCAGAAGGAACTCCAAATCGTGAGATGTATATAAAATTTGGCCTTCCCCCTATAATGTACAGTAAATTATGGCATAAGTATACTAGATCCGATCCCGAGTTACAATGGCCTCTACATGGGTCGTTCGACTTGCGAAAGGTTCAGTTTGTGGAACAATGTTTGTTTCAGCGCAGGTCTAGACAAAACATGTTTGATTGTGTGCGAATGTGGGAGAAAGCAGTGCGTGAACGTATGAAGCGTGAAGTTGCCTTGGCGGACAAAGAGCAGCGTAAGGCTGCTCGTGATAAGGCTTTACAGCTTGAGGAAAAGGAGGCTCAGGAAAAGAAAGAGAGGGAGGAACGGGAACGTCAATTGCAAACGACTGGTCAATTCCCTATTCGTCGACCGCTTTATCCTGTCCTTAATAATGAAATTGATGATTTTTCATTGCTAGATCGATCACCGCCTCCGTACGTTTCGCCTACGGCTCCAGCTGCAGATTCGGATGACGACGGGCAGGATAAGCCGGGAAAGAAGGGTGCATCTGGTGTCAGGTTTTCTAAGGAGAGATCCGCACATTTACGTAGTTGGACTCGTAAAGTGAATACGAATTTTGTTTCTCAGTCTGAAGTTGTTACTGAAAGGGGTAATTGGACAGAACAAGAGTTACTGTATTTTTTGGCTACTTTGGCAGACGAAGTTGTTATTGCATATCGTCAACTTTCAGATACGCTAGAACCTAAGGTTGTGTCAGTTCACCGTCAGAATCTGGATAAAGGTATATTTGATCTTGCAGATGTCGATGCCCTTTACAAGCAACTGATCCAGCTGCGAGATGAGACTACCAGATTGCGGGATGAGCGGAAAAAGAATAAGGAGTCCGGGCCGGAGTCTAATGGGCGATCTAAGGAGTGTTCTCTCCGGGGTTCAGATAAGAGTTCTGCAATGCATGTTATGCCTATGCGTGAAGCCGCACCTTTGTATGTTCCACCAAAAGGGGAAGGTACAGATGATGATAAAATGTCAAAGGATGCGAAGGGGTATTTTATATATAACTGGGTGTATACGCCTTGGAATAGAGCAGATGTTATGGCGTTGAAAAATTCCTTACCTGACCTTCGTAAAAATCCGGCGGCATTTTATGAAGGGGTTGAAGGGGCTATTTCGTCCTGTGTTATGACTTTGGTAGATATAGATTTGTTTTTTGGGTTAATTCTTCCGCCTGACATGTGGAGACAAATTCGCAAGAATAATGATGAAACAATACTTGGGGGAACATGGAAAGAAATAAATGCAGCCGATTTAGAGAGGGAACCAGCATGTAAGCCATGTCAGTTGATCTTAGACCTCCCGGCGGCTATTTTGGTTAAATTAAAAACGCTCGTCCCATCTAAAAAAATCGATTGGACCATGTTAGCTTCGTGCAAACAAAAGCCAGATGAAACGGTTTCAGATTTCTTTACACGCTTCGAAGAGGCGTTTCATGATTACAGTGGTCAATCGTTAACAGACGATACGGGTAGGCATTTGTTTGTAGATAAGTACGTGGCTAATCTCCTACCGGAGATTGCGAAAAGATTGAAGTCGAGTGAAAGTTCCTGGGCCACGGCGACCCCTGCGTCTTTGTTAACTATGGCTCAGTATTATGAGCGGCAGGAATTGGAGGCTAAAGAAAGTGTTGATAAGAAAGCGAAGGAGTTGAAAACGAAGGTGATGTTGGCACAGGTTCGTGGAACGCAATCTAGAGGGAATGCTAGAGGCAGACGAGGAGGGGGCAATGCGTCGCACGGGCGTACAGATATAGCGGAGGATCAATGTGCTTACTGTAAGGAGTTTGGGCATTGGGCTGATGATTGTCCGGTACTGCGTGAACAGCGTAGTCAGCGTGGTCGAGGAGGTGGAAGGTCGAGAGGAAGTTATTCGGGAGCGAGAGGTAGTGGAGGTGATCGTAGCAGGTTTGAAGAGAGGGGCCGTGGCCAGGATGAACGCAATACGTTTGATAGACGGAACCAGTATCAGATATCAGAGGGCGAGAATGTGGAACATCAGGATTATGTACATGCATAGGATTGCGTAGGATGGGGTACGGAATCAGTTGAAGTGCCAGTAGATCAGAGTGGTCCATATGTATCAGCGGGCATCCTGGGTTCTACTGATCAGTTTCTAGTCGACACAGGAGCTACTCGTAGCGCTTTGTCTAAAAACTTGGTTCCGAGGGCTCCCCTGTCTGGCGATATGATAACATGTGTAGGGTTTGATGGCACACCCACTCCTAGCCCATTATCGAAGCCTCTTGCACTTTGTCTCGATAAATTTTTCAGTTTTGGCCAATTTTTGTTATCACCTTATACCCCAGATAATATTCTGGGCATTGATTTGCTTAAATATTTTCGAGCAACGATACGCTGTGCTCCCGAAGGGGTGCGGGTTATATTAAATGACAACTACCCAGATCCGCACAGATTTTTCACGATTAAAGACATTGAAGCATTAGCCTCTCTCCCTCACACGTTATGGGCGACCTCGGATACGGATGTGGGACAGATGCTTATTCCACCTATTCGGATTACTGTAAAAGAGGGAGCTTCCTTGCCACGTGTTCCGCAATATAAGATCTCTAAAGAAGGTGAAATTGCTCTTACACACATTGTTCAGGATTTGATCATTGCAGGGGTAGTGGAGGAAGTCCCCTATAATGTTTGCAATAGTCCTATTCTCCCGATCCTTAAGAAAGATACTGACGACAAAGTCTATCGATTTATTATTGATTTGAGAGAAATTAACAAAATTGTCATTCCCCAATATCCGGTGGTGTCCGACATCACGACCTTGCTTACACTGGTGCCACCAACGGCAACAACATTTAGTGTTATTGATTTGAAAAATGCGTTCTTTTCCATTCCCATCCATCCTGATAGCAGATATTTATTTGGTTTCACGTTAAATAATAAATCGTATAGATTTTGTCGTGTTCCCCAAGGTTACACAGAAAGTCCTAGCATTTATAGCCAGGCTTTAAAAAGACAGCTTGATTCTTTTGACCTGCAACCAGGAGTAGCCCTTATCCAGTATGTGGATGATATTTTGCTGGCTGCGGATTCTTATGTACAATGTGAGGAAAGTACACTTGCTCTACTGTCCTTTTTAGCTCAGAACAACCACAAAGTGTCTAAGAAAAAGTTGCAATACTGTAGACCCAAGGTGACCTACCTCGGTCATCTTTTGTCTAAGGAGGGGCGTGCATTAACATCAGATCGAATTCAGGCAATTCTAGACACACCAGTCCCCCGTACTCAGAGAGATGTACGTGCTTTCATAGGGTTGACGTCCTTTTGCAGACAGTGGATTATGGGGTTTTCACACATTATCAAGCCTTTGTTAGCGTTACTGTCCAAAACTACACCAATGCCCCTTGAATGGACAGATGAATGCCAGAATGCTTTTGAACAATTGAGACAGGCCCTTTGCTCTGCACCCGTGTTAGGTACACCAGACTATTCAAAGATTTTCACATTGTATGTGCACGAGAAAGATGGGTGCGCGTTATCAGTGTTAGTGCAAGTACACGGGGATAAGCAGAGGCCGTGTGCATATTTTTCAGCCCTTCTTGATCCTGTAGCACGAGGGTTGCCTGGGTGTTTCCGAGCAGTTGCAGCAACAGCAGTAGCTATACGACAGAGTGAGGGAATAGTGTTATCGCATAAATTGTTGGTGTTAGTTCCCCATGCAGTCGATGCCCTGTTGAATCAGACGAAAACCCAGTATCTCACGAGTGCACGTTTGACAGGATATGAGCTTACACTTTTGGCGCCACATATCACACTGAAAAGATGTGCTACCCTGAACCCTGCCACTTTATTGCCCTATCCGGTCGAGGAGGGTCAGGAAGAAAAACATCACGATTGTGTTTTCCTGACTGAGGAACAGACAAAGGGTCGTGTCGACTTACAGGATATGCCACTTCCAGATGTGGATGGGGAACTGTGGGTTGATGGATCGTGTTAGAGGCTGCCAGATGGTACGACTTCCGCAGCATACGCGATCACGACACTTAAGACAGTGGTAGAAACAGCTAGAATACCACAGAAATCGGCTCAGGCAGCAGAGCTGATAGCGTTAACACGAGCCTGCGAATTGAGTGCTGGCCTATGTGTGAACATCTACACAGACAGCCGGTACGCCTTCGGAGTAGCGCATGACTTTGGGCTACTCTGGAGAGAACGTGGGTTTTTAACTTCTCATGGAGTACACATTATGCACGGAGAACTAGTGCGTGATCTCCTAAACGCGTTGCTTTGTCCGAAGAAAGTAGCGATCATTAAATGCAGTGCCCATAAAAAGATCACTGAGAAAGTGGGCCAAGGAAATGCTTTTGCAGACAGCATAGCGAGACAAACAGCTATGTTCAGAACTGACTCCCCCATGTACGTAACAAAATCACAAGCTGAGCGATGGTACGATGCTAGAGCAGAGATACTAGACATCCAGAAATCAGCGACTGAAGCAGAGCTCGCGGCATGGGCAGCGGATGGGGTGCTAGATGATTAGGGTTGTTGGAGAAGCAAAGACATGGAGAAATGGAAATTGCCTGCAGCTTACTTGCAAGCAATGGTTCAGATGACTCATGGATTAGCACATGTGGGATCTTTGGCGATCACTCGATTGTTATCACGAGTTTGGGAGCATCCCGAGATTGCCAATACTGCCAAGAGAGTAGTGCAGACCTGCCTGATATGCTTACAGCACAATCCTGCGAAAGGAACCCATACTCCGAAAGGAGGGTTCGTTCCACCATCTGCACCATTCGAGGTACTGCAAATGGATTACATCCAGCTTGAACGTTGCAACAACCTGAAGTATGTCTTAGTGGTGGTATGTGCTTTTAGCAAATGGGTTGAGGCCTTCCCCACGAAAGATAATACAGCTTTGACAACAGCTAAGGTGTTGCTCAAGGAGTACTTCCCTCGATTTGGAGTTTGCAAATTTTTGTGGAGCGACAATGGGCCTCATTTTGTCGGGAAAATTGTGGAGTATGTGCTGAAAGGGTTGGGAATCCAGCAGAAGTTCCACGCTGTGTTTCACCCTCAGTCGGCAGGTCTTGTTGAGCGGTACAATGCCACGTTGAAACTAAAATTGGCTAAGATTGTGGCGTCCACGTCATTAAAGTGGCCGGATGCCTTACCGCTAGCATTACTCTCTCTCAGATCAGTGCCCCACTCTCGAACTGGCCTCACACCATATGAAGTGGTGTTTGGAAGGCCGATGAACATCTGGGGAGTGCCTAAGCCGCGATTGATACATGATGTGCCTTGTATAATGATGAATGACTATTTGGCACGATTAACAAATGATTTACTTTCTATTCATCAACAGGTTCGAGAAGCGCTCCCTGACAACTCTACTGGAGAGGCTCACAATCTCCGTCCTGGAGATTTCGTGATGGTCAAGTCGTTTGAGAGGGCGAACAGCTTGGAACCGAGGTGGCGTGGCCCCGAGCAGGTCTTCCTGGCGACTCGAACAGCTGTACGAGTGACCAATAGAAAGCGGTGGGTGCACTCAACCCACTGCCGTCGTGTCTCTCCTGATCTGGTGAATCCTGCTGTGCTGACCGACTACAAGGAGATTCTGGATAAAGAAAAGAGCCCAGCTGTGACATCGGCCGAAGTTGAGGGAGCCTTCCCGGACCACACTGTTTCTGGACGAGAGCGTTATAATCTGCGGCCACGATAAAGAAGATTTTTTGGTTTTTCGAGACTGGTTGGTTACCGCTCTGGGGTTTGTGAAATGGAAACCGGGAATCTCAAGGGGGGGGGGGATCAGTTCTGCCAAGAGTAGCAACACCCGTCTTGACCCCGGAGAAGAAAACAACGGCTACCTCGGAGCTCAGCACCGTATTTTTCTTTTTTAGGTATATACATATGTACATTTGAGACTTTGTGAACTTTTGAACTATCTGAGATATTAAGAACTTTTTGAACTATGGCGTCTTCAGCATCACGAGACAAAAGAATACTTGGTGCCATCCTTTTCGTCTTGACGATTGTAGTAATAGCGGTGATAGCCTGGGTAGTTGAACTTGTGGTGCCTGCACGTGAACATTTGCTGCCGACTACCCCGGCCCCTTCTGAACATTTTCTCTTTACATTGCCCTACCATGAAGAACGGCACCGACAGACTTATTTGAACAATAGTTTTATTCAGATTCTGCATCATACGCATAATATGACAAATACGTCTAATTGTTGGGTGTGTGGGATGTTGCCTGGGCATCAGAAGAAAGGGGGCACACCACTCATTCCACTCCCGTTTTCACATAATGGTTCCTGTAACGCCTGGTACACTCTTCTCTTCACCTTACGATGGCCAACAAAAGGGGGGGTGCTTTTCCGTTTGAATAAAATTTGCTATCATGACCGGGATGGGTATCCACGGGCCGAGGGTACTAGATTTGAATGGGAAGAGTACCGCCCCGATAATGTGACGGCACCTCGTGTATACAGCAATCAAAGGAACATTAATATGTCCAGTACACATGTTATTAATGTCATCGCTACAAAAGCAGATCTTTGCATTCGTAATAAAGACACAATTTCGGTTGGGAAAAGTGAATGTAACACTACACTTACGTTTGACAGTCCGAATGGCATATCGTTTATAGCATCTCGCAATACTTATTTCATTTGTGGAACGAAGGGTTATCATCAGCTCCCTTTAGGATGGTTAGGCACATGTTATGTATCCTTTGTATTGCCCCCAGTATTCATTGCCCCACCAATGTATCATAATGATTATGTCCTTTACCACGATTTCGTGCTGAATCGCGTTAAACGTTCTGTTGTTTTGAATGACATCGATCAGACCGATACTGCTTTACAACAATATGTGGACTTTAATTTGGGACTGTTTTCCTTTGTGGGGGCTGCATTGAATAGTCGGAAAATACGACGACTGACCCGTGTTGTTGAGGCTGTAGCCAATGATACTGCTATTGCATTAGGGAATATTACTGAAGAACTCCAGATTTCTAGGATTGTCACGCTCCAGAACAGAATGGTTCTAGACGTAGTATTAGCTGACCGTGGGGGGGCATGTAGAATCATCGGAAGTAGCTGCTGTGTATATGTACCTGATAATTCGCCATCTGTTTATGATGCTATTTCAAAGTTGCATAAGATAGCTGCCGAAATACACCCAGACAACGGAACTTGGACTCTTTCAGGGTGGTTCTGGTCAATGCTCACCACTTGGGGTTGGAAACTGCTAACGATTCTATGTATCATTGTTGGAATATTGTTTTCTGTATGTTTATGTATACAATGCGGCCCAGCCTTATGCTCCATGTGCTTATCAGCTTGCATACCATCAAAACGAGCTCTTGCTCAGAATAACATGATGCTTCACAAAGAAGTAGCTCAAATAATGCTAATTGATATCGAAGATGAACACCCTGATTATGTTCACTATGAGGTAGCTTCAGCTAAACGCTAAAAGGGTCGTCTGTCGTAATTTGACAATGGCCGAGTTAGCGCTTAGCTGTGCTACACGTTTTTCCCGTTTAAATTGGCTATACTTGGAAACGCCATCTTGTTTGTTACGGCGGCCATCTTAGCTCATGAGCGGCCTCGTGGCCAGCGTGCCCTTTAGTCCGTTGTCCGTACCACTGACCACTTGAGTTGGCCCAGCAACAGGCTATTTTTTAGTAACGGTCAAGCCTGTACATGCGCAGTCCCAACTGACCAGTCATCCCTCAGGAATGTGCCGCCAAACTGACCAGCGGGGTTGTAACCCCTCCAATGAGCTGGCAGTGTTCCAAAAATGACCATATATGTACATAACGCTTTGTAACTCTGTACCGCCTATCTTTTTATTACCTGCATATTGTATAAAAGAACGGGTCACACTGATGTTCGGTGTGATACTTCTTGCATTACCGAAGGGTGCTGTAGGAATGTACCACCACCCCATGGGGTCTTAATAAACTTGTTCTTTGTACTTTTCAGTTTCCGTGCCAACAGTTCTTTCAATGTAAGTGGGTTATCTTCGGAACATGTAGGCCTTGGGAACCCGATACAACAGTGGCAGAGTGGGCTAAAGAACGGTGATGGGTTAAACCAAGATCTTCTGACTGGGAGTGAGTGTTTGATTGATTCAGATGCTACGTCCATCTCCACCCCCTTTTGTACCGCTTTTGGCCACCATAAGTATGGCAGGGTATGCTCAGACGTGAGTCTCTTGCTCACTTTGCCACTGTATTCAAGTAAGCCGGGCTGAAGACGGCTGGAATGCCAGAAACCAGTCCTCGGAAGCTTGTTTCCGGTCCAGGGAAGACATGGCTTGGCAGTTCAGGCTGGACTGTTCCCATGAGGCACAGGGTCGGACTGATTTGCATATAGCCATGTCTGAACTGGGGTGGCAAAGTGGGCTAAAGAACGGTGATGGATTAAAACCAGATCTTTTGACTGGGTGTGAGTGTATGATTGATTCAGATGCTCCGTCCATCACCACCTACTTTTTAACCGCTTTTGCCCACCATAAGTGTGGCAGGGTATGCTCAGACGTGAGTCCCTTGCTCACTTTGACACTGGATTCAAGTAAGCCGGGCTGAAGACGGCTGGAATGCCCGAAACCAGTCCTCGGAAGCTTGTTTCCGGTCCAGGGAAGACATGGCTTGGCAGTTCGGGCTGGACTGTTCCCATGAGGCACAGGGTCAGACTGATTTGCATATAGCCATGTCTGAACTGGGGTGGCAGATTGGGCTAAAGAACGGTGATGGATTAAACCCAGATATTTTGAATGGGTGTGAGTGTTTGATTGATTCAGATGCTCCGTCCATCACCACCCCCTTTTGTACCGCTTTTGGCCACCATAAGTGTGGCAGGGTATGCTCAGACATGAGTCCCTTGCTCACTTTGCCACTGGATTCAAGTAAGCCGGGCTGAAGACGGCTGGAATGCCAGAAACCGGTCCTCGGAAGCTTGTTTCCGGTCCAGGGAAGACATGGCTTGGAAGTTCGGGCTGGACTGTTCCCATGAGACACAGGGTCAGACGGATTTGCATATAGCCATGTCTGAACTGGGGTGGCAGAGTGGGCTAAAGAACAGTGATGGATTAAACCCATATCTTTTGACTGGGTGTGAGTGTTTGATTGATTCAGATGCTCCGTCCATCACCACCCCCTTTTGTACTGCTTTTGGCCACCATAAGTGTGGCAGGGTATACTCAGACGTGAGTCCCTTGCTCACTTTGCCACTGGATTCAAGTAAGCCGGGCTGAAGACGGCTGGAATGCCAGAAACAGGTCCTTGGAAGCTTGTTTCCGGTCCAGGGAAGACATGGCTTTGCAGTTCGGGCTGGACTGTTCCCATGAGGCACAGGGTCAGACTGATTTGCATATAGCCATGTCTGAACTGGGGTGGCAGATTGGGCTAAAAAACGGTGATGGATTAAACCCAGATCTTTTGACTGGGTGTGAGTGTTTGATTGATACAGATGCTCCGTCCATCACCACTTCCTTTTGTAACGCTTTTGGCCACCATAAGTTTGGCAGGGTATGCTCAGACGTGAGTCCCTTGCTCACTTTGCCACTGGATTCAAGTAAGCCGGGCTGAAGACGGCTGGAATGCCAGAAACCGGTCCTCGGAAGCTTGTTTCCGGTCCAGGGAAGACATGGCTGGCAGTTCGGGCTAGACTGTTCCCATGAGGCACAGGGTCAGACTGATTTGCATATAGCCATGTCTGAACTGGAGGGGCTGAGTGGGCAAAAGAATGGTGATGGATTAAACCCAGATCTTTTGACTGGGTGTGAGTGTATGATGATTCAGATGCTCCGTCCATCACCACCTACTTTTGAACCTCTTTTGCCCACCATGATTGTGGCAGGGTATGCTCAGACGTGAGTCCCTTGCTCACTTTAACACTGGAATCAAGTAAGCTGCGCTGAAGACGGCTGGAATTGAGGTACTGAGTTTATTCAGAACCGGTACTGATCCGGTAACCCAGCGGTGTCAGGGGCAACTCCTAAAGACCTCGAGTACTTTCCTGATTCAGACCACAGAAACACGAGTCTTCTAGGTGAAGTCAAGATCGAATTTATTGGCTGCATCCAAGTAACAAGCGTCCTAGAAGTACAACAGCACGGTGTGTATATTCTCAGGAGACTGCTCAACATTACAGAGCCAGGCTTCTCTTTTTATACAGAATATTAAGCTTCAGGCAAGCATTCTTAGATTTACAGTGCAAACATTCTTAGATTTACAGTGGGCTATTCACATATTTTTACTACAAAGAAAAAGGCAGAGTCATGATGACAAGTCCACATTCCAGTTCGTCCAGCCCACAGCAAATTACCCGGCAAGGCCCAACATTTTCATCAGATATCGGTGTACCCCCAATAAAACCGGGCTCCGAGCAGGGACACGTGTGAGTAGGATTTGGGCGGGGTGTGTGTGCGATGGAAACAGTTTATGGCCTGTTGTGCTTTGATGCTATCTTGTTCGGCCACTGGGAGAGGGACTGACCAAACAGGTTTGGCCTGGGGCAATGGTTCCAGCTTGCCCAGGTCACAGAAAAGTCAACTAAGGTGTATGTGTCCTTTGATATCGAATTCAACTGTAGCTACAAGCCTATGTGAAGGGCAACTCACAAAATGGCCGTCAAGCGTAAAATGGAACCCAAGAGTTCAGAAACGAAAATGACGATTTCGAAATGAAATCGTTACTCGATTATGACGAAAATGCTCGTGCATAGTGTACTAGTCATTATCGGTCTTTTGATATAAAAATCGTCATGCTACGACAAAGTTTGTTGCACGAGTCCAGAATTTTTCAGAACTACAAACCCTCCTTTTGCCCTTACATAGGCAATTTAACCTAATCTCATGCTAATCTGAGTCCAGGTCTATATTCCTAAAGTCATTGAGATGTTGCTGAAACACCATTCTGGTACTTAGTTCGTCTTTTGACACAGGCTTCCTTACACATGATGTAGCACAGAGGCTACATATTGCAGGAGCACACTGCACGCACAGACAGAACAGGAAAAGAATGGCTAAGACCATCCCAGTGACCATCAGAATTTTTCATCCCCAGCCGGATACCAGTTCCCAGAACCATCCCATAAAAGACCAATCTCCTTTTTCCACATGAATAGATTCAGAAATCTTATGTAATTTGGAGATGGCCTGGTACACTGTTGGAGCGTTATCTGGAATGAAAACACAGCAACTCGATTGGATCAATTTACATACCCCACCTCGGTCTGCAAGTATGACATCTAATGCAGCCCTGTTCTGAAGGGTCATAAGACGGGCCGACTGGAGCTCAGCAGTCACGTTACTAAGGGCACCAGCCGTTTCAATTACGGTGGATTCAACCACCCTTGCTAATAGCCTTATATTTCTGCTGTTAACCATCGGTCCCCAGAACGGCAGAAAACCCTTTACGAAATCCCCAAATTCTTGTCCTGCAGTGTCTTCATTACTCAAGACACCTCTAACTATCCTCGTCTTATGGTAATCTGCCACTGCTGTGTAGGTGGGAGGCAACAGGAAAGAAACAAAACATGTGCCCGAAAAGTCAGGGGGCAACCATGTATAGGCTCTATCATGGCAGATGAAATAGGTACCCTTAGCTCCTAAAAACGAAGGGGAAGTCTGAGATGCAAAAACATACGTTTCAGCACAGACACTCTTCCCTAACTGAGCTCTGGGATTCTTGCCAGTACCTTGCAGACACAGATGACCCTGATAGGGTACAATCCAAATCGGGGAAGATCTCTTAGCATGCTGTTTCTCACTCAGAGTAGCTCCATATCCGGTCACGTTCCATCCTATGTATACTAGTGTCTCATCTCTTGGAATAGTCGCATAGGAAATATCTTCCTTAATCATATCTACTATACCCTTAACTAGAGCACTATTCTTAGGATTGTCTGTTACAGAACGCAGGGGGTTGACTTCATGTGCATAAATGAACATTGTTCTGTATGCCCACACAGAACCATTGTGGCTGTATGGCAGGACCAAGTAAGGGATACCTTTATCCGTTGTGTGGGGCATAAGTCCACACACCCAACAGTTAGTCGTGTTTATTACTAGTTGGTGTTGGTGCAAGAGCTGAATGAAGGAGTTATTAATGAACTCTAATCTCCTAGCTGACTCATGTTCAGGAAGGGGTTGAAAAGAATGTGAAGAAACAGTAGGAGGAGGTACGGGTGATGTAGTGGGTGCAAATGTCGCTTGTAAAGAAAATAATACATATCCTACTAAAAACATTATTGCACTGAATAACAGGAAAATGCATAATAATAAAAAACGTTTCTTTGTCATTAATCCACATATTCTGGCCTTAAAGTTCACAGTTTTGGCAGGTCTCTCCATCTTGAAAAACTCCACCCTCTCTACAATGCTGCCCGCGATGGGAGGTTGATTCTGCTAAGGAATGCTTCTGTTGATCCAGGGCAACTCCCTTAGACCAACCAGAACTGCCGACCTAACGTCGTCAGCTGCAGCCCAAAGACTTTGGGCAATCGCGGCCCTAGCAGCGGAACCCGGATGGCGGTTCGAAAAACAAAAATAAGCAAGTTCCTCAGATGGGGAGCTGCACTTTCAAAAATAGTACTTGGGAGAAAAAAACTTCTATTAGTTCACTTTTATTAGTTTGTATTTCTTGGCCTCAGATTATACCGTTGTTTTCCTGGTATTGTATGGTCTTGAAACAAGACTTCAGGTTCTGTAGTGTCCAATCGGGCTGACGGTGGTACAGCTGGTTGCAAAATATTGTCACTCTCTTGTTCAGTAATTGTTCCTTTTACACGAGCATCACTGAAAGGCAGAAACCGGGGCATAGATTCAGTCTCTGAGTCGGCGACACCCTCCTGGACCCACCGGTCATAGGGCAGAGGCAGGGGGATCCATTTACAGTGGATCCCGTGGATCCAGTTCTTCTTTCCTTCCACTCGAACAGCTGATCTTGTGGAAAGAAGGACGAGGTGTGGGCCGGTCCACCTGGGCTGGTCGTTCTTTGTTCGCTGAAAGTTCTTTACCAGCACCCAGGATCCAGGATCGACTTGATGGCCTGGAGCTTCAGAGGCCGGAGGCAGAGAGTCATGAACCTGTTGGTGTAAAACACGCAATTTAGCCGTCAATTCGTACAAATAGTCAAGCAAAACAGGGTGTTCTATTTCACTGAACTTGGTGGGTCTTGGCACCCCCCATATGTTGGCCGGACGGCCGAAGACAATTTCATAGGGACTAAGTTTCACTCTTGAATGCACGGTCATTCTGGTGGATAGGAGTGCTAAGGGCAGAGCGTCAGGCCATTTAAGACCAGTGCTCGCTTGAATTTTGGCCAATTTTAATTTTAGGGTGCCGTTGTAGCATTCTACTAATCCAGCTGATTGGGGGTGATTTGCAGCATGGAACTTCTGTCGGATGCCTAGCCCTTCACATACTTTCTTCATCACTTGACCCACAAATTCACTCCCATTATCACTCCAGACCATTCTCGGCATTCCAAACCTGGGGAAGAATTCTTTGACAAGGGCTTTTGCTGTGGACAAGGCAGTAGTGTCCTTTAGGGGATATGCTTCTACCCATCTTGAGACAGCACAGACAACAACGAGTACGTATTTTAAATTGTTGCACCTCTCCATGTGGATGAAATCTAGCTGCAAAACCTCAAAAGGATACGTAGGAGGTGCAAAATGACCAGCTTGAGTTGGGGTTCCCCTACCAGGGTTGTGTTTCATACACACCATGCAATTCTTGACCACATTCTCTGCACACTTAGGGATTCCAGCATTTTGCCATACTGGAGTTAACAACTTGCAAATCCTTTCACGCTGATATGAGCCATTCCATGAACCATTGTAACCACTGCAAGCACGTACGCATCGGGTAGCAACCATCTCTGATGCTCTGACAATTCAACCCAACAGCCATTTGCATCCATTCTACCCGTACTTTCTCTCCACATGTTCAACTCTTTCTCTGTGGCCTCAGATTGAATCGATTTCACACTTTCTACCGTGTCTTCACACATTCCAACATCACCAACCCATCTTGCAGAGCCTGCAACATACATTCTGCTCATCACATTCCTTGCTGTTTCTTTCGCGACTTCATCAGCAAATGCATTTCCACGACCAACATCATCAGTCACTTTCTTGTGAGCACTACATTTTACAATCGCAACTTGTAGAGGCAAGGTCAGTGATTCAAGAAGCTCATTCACCAACTGACCATGCTGGGCCTTGGCTCCATGCGAAGTCAGAAACCCACGTTCACGCCACAGACGTCCAAAACTATGAGCCACACCAAATGCATACTGACTGTCAGTGTACACATTCACTTTCATTCCTTTTGACAACACACACGCCCTTGTAAGTGCAATCAATTCTGCCGCCTGAGCTGAGTTATGTGGAATACGTGCAGTTTCAACGATTGTATGCAAAGTTGTGACAGCATATGCTGCAGTCGTGTCACCATTCGGGAGCTTGAAGCATGAACCATCCACCCATAAGGTACCATCGCATTCAACAAGAGGAGTATCTTGGAGGTCTATTCTCCCTTTCCTTTCTTCTTCTGTTCTAAGAAAACAATCATGCTGCTCTTCAGCATTCTCTGTCTCAACTGGAATTGGCAATAACGTGGCTGGGTTTAGTGTGCTGCATCTTTTGATGTGCACATGGCTCGCTAACAAAGTTAGTTCGTAACCAGACAATCGAGCACTAGTTAAGTGCTGTGTCTTGGTTCTGTTCAATAACGTGTCCACTGCATGTGGAACCATGACCACTAACGTATTATTCATTACTAAGCCAGCAGACTGTCGAATCGAAACAGCTGCTGCCGCTGTTGCTCTTAAACAACTTGGTAATGCTTTGGCTACTGGATCCAAAGTCGACGAAAAATATGCACATGGATGCTGCTTGTCTCCAAACAACTGTGTCAACACTGATAATGCACAACCTTCTTTCTCATGGACATACAATGTAAAGGGCTTACTGTAGTTGGGGGTACCCAACACAGGAGCCGAACATAATGCTGTGCGCAATTCAGAAAAACTTTTCTGACACTCTTCAGACCAAACAAAACAGGTGATGGACAGAATGTGGATCAATGTCACACATTCACCCCAGTCCAAAGATCTGGGCCCAAATCCATCGTTTTTTTGCACTCCACACCACCCTGGGTTAGACAATGGTGATATGCAAATCAGCTCTGACCCTGTGCCCCATGGGAACAGTCCAGTCCGAACTACAAAAGCCATGTCTTTCCCAGAACGGAATCAAGCATCCGAGAACCGGACCGGTTTCGAGGTAACACCTCTCATCAGCCCGGCTAGCTTGACTCCAGTGGTGTGGAGTGCCTGGGACCCACGTCTGGGCATCCCCAGCGCACTTAGGGCGGTAATTGCAAACAAAACAGGTGATGGACAGAATGTGGATCAATGTCACACATTCACCCCAGTCCAAAGATCTGGGCCCAAATCCATCGTTTTTTTGCACTCCACACCACCCTGGGTTAGACAATGGTGATATGCAAATCAGCTCTGACCCTGTGCCCCATGGGAACAGTCCAGTCCGAACTACAAAAGCCATGTCTTTCCCAGAACGGAATCAAGCATCCGAGAACCGGACCGGTTTTGAGGTAACACCTCTCATCAGCCCGGCTAGCTTGACTCCAGTGGTGTGGAGTGCCTGGGACCCACGTCTGGGCATCCCCAGCGCACTTAGGGCGGTAATTGCAAACAAAACAGGTGATGGACAGAATGTGGATCAATGTCACACATTCACCCCAGTCCAAAGATCTGGGCCCAAATCCATTGTTTTTTTGCACTCCACACCACCCTGGGTTAGACAATGGCGATATGCAAATCAGCTCTGACCCTGTGCCCCATGTCACTCCACACCACTGGAGTCAAGCTAGCCGGGCTGATGAGAGGTGTTACCTCGAAACCGGTCGGGTCCTCGGATGCTTGATTCCGTTCTGGGAAGGACATGGCTTTTGTAGTTCGGAATGGACTGTTCCCATGGGGCACAGGGTCAGAGCTGATTTGCATATCGCCATTGTCTAACCCAGGGTGGTGTTAAGTGCAAAAAAACGATGGATTTGGGCCCAGATCTTTGGACTGGGTTGAATGTGTGACATTGATCCTCATTCGGTCCATCACCTGTTTTGTTTGCAATACCGCCATAAGTGCGCTGGGGATGCTCAGACGTGGGTCCCAGGCACTCCACACCACTGGAGTCAAGCTAGCCGGGCTGATGAGAGGTGTTACCTCGAAACCGGTCCGGTCCTCGGATGCTTGATTCCGTTCTGGGAAGGACATGGCTTTTGTAGTTCGGACTGGACTGTTCCCATGGGGCACAGGGTCAGAGCTGATTTGCATATCGCCATTGTCTAACCCAGGGTGGTGTGGAGTGCAAAAAAACGATGGATTTAGGCCCAGATCTTTGGACTGGGTTGAATGTGTGACATTGATCCACATTCGGTCCATCACCTGTTTTGTTTGCAATACCGCCATAAGTTCGCTGGGGATGCTCAGACGTGGGTCCCAGGCACTCCACACCACTGGAGTCAAGCTAGCCGGGCTGATGAGAGGTGTTACCTCGAAACCGGTCCGGTCCTCGGATGCTTGATTCCGTTCTGGGAAGGACATGGCTTTTGTAGTTCGGACTGGACTGTTCCCATGGGGCACAGGGTCAGAGCTGATTTGCATATCGCCATTGTCTAACCCAGGGTGGTGTGGAGTGCAAAAAAACGATGGATTTGGGCCCAGATCTTTGGAGTGGGTTGAATGTGTGACATTGATCCACATTCGGTCCATCACCTGTTTTGTTTGCAATACCGCCATAAGTGCGCTGGGGATGCTCAGACGTGGGTCCCAGGCACTCCACACCACTGGAGTCAAGCTAGCCGGGCTGATGAGAGGTGTTACCTCGAAACCGGTCCGGTCCTCGGATGCTTGATTCCGTTCTGGGAAGGACATGGCTTTTGTAGTTCGGACTGGACTGTTCCCATGGGGCACAGGTTCAGAGCTGATTTGCATATCGCCATTGTCTAACCCAGGGTGGTGTGGAGTGCAAAAAAACGATGGATTTGGGCCCAGATCTTTGGACTGGGTTGAATGTGTGACATTGATCCACATTCGGTCCATCACCTGTTTTGTTTGCAATACCGCCATAAGTGCGCTGGGGATGCTCAGACGTGGGTCCCAGGCACTCCACACCACTGGAGTCAAGCTAGCCGGGCTGATGAGAGGTGTTACCTCGAAACCGGTCCGGTCCTCGGATGCTTGATTCCGTTCTGGGAAGGACATGGCTTTTGTAGTTCGGACTGGACTGTTCCCATGGGGCAAAGGGTCAGAGCTGATTTGCATATCGCCATTGTCTAACCCAGGGTGGGGTGGAGTGCAAAAAAACGATGGATTTGGGCCCAGATCTTTGGACTGGGTTGAATGTGTGACATTGATCCACATTCGGTCCATCACCTGTTTTGTTTGCAATACCGCCATAAGTGCGCTGGGGATGCTCAGACGTGGGTCCCAGGCACTCCACACCACTGGAGTCAAGCTATCCGGGCTGATGAGAGGTGTTACCTCGAAACCGGTCCGGTCCTCGGATGCTTGATTCCGTTCTGGGAAGTACATGGCTTTTGTAGTTCGGACTGGACTGTTCCCATGGGGCACAGGGTCAGAGCTGATTTGCATATCGCCATTGTCTAACCCAGGGTGGTGTGGAGTGCAAAAAAATGATGGATTTGGGCCCAGATCTTTGGACTGGGTTGAATGTGTGACATTGATCCACATTCGGTCCATCACCTGTTTTGTTTGCAATACCGCCGTAAGTGCGCTGGGGATGCTCAGACGTGGGTCCCAGGCACTCCACACCACTGGAGTCAAGCTAGCCGGGCTAATGAGAGGTGTTACCTCGAAACCGGTCCGGTCCTCGGATGCTTGATTCCGTTCTGGGAAGGACATGGCTTTTGTAGTTCGGACTGGACTGTTCCCATGGGGCACAGGGTCAGAGCTGATTTGCATATCGCCATTGTCTAACCCAGGGTGGTGTGGAGTGCAAAAAAACAATGGATTTGGGCCCAGATCTTTGGACTGGGTTGAATGTGTGACATTGATCCACATTCGGTCCATCACCTGTTTTGTTTGCAATACCGCCATAAGTGCGCTGGGGATGCTCAGACGTGGGTCCCAGGCACTCCACACCACTGGAGTCAAGCTAGCCGGGCTGATGAGAGGTGTTACCTCGAAACCGGTCCGGTCCTCGGATGCTTGATTCCGTTCTGGGAAGGACATGGCTTTTGTAGTTCGGACTGGACTGTTCCCATGGGGCACAGGGTCAGAGCTGATTTGCATATCGCCATTGTCTAACCCAGGGTGGTGTGGAGTGCAAAAAAACGATGGATTTGGGCCCAGATCTTTGGACTGGGTTGAATGTGTGTCATTGATCCACATTCGGTCCATCACCTGTTTTGTTTGCAATACCGCCATAAGTGCGCTGGGGATGCTCAGACGTGGGTCCCAGGCACTCCACACCACTGGAGTCAAGCTAGCCGGGCTGATGAGAGGTGTTACCTCGAAACCGGTCCGGTCCTCGGATGCTTGATTCCGTTCTGGGAAGGACATGGCTTTTGTAGTTCGGACTGGACTGTTCCCATGGGGCACAGGGTCAGAGCTGATTTGCATATCGCCATTGTCTAACCCAGGGTGGGGTGGAGTGCAAAAAAACGATGGATTTGGGCCCAGATCTTTGGACTGGGTTGAATGTGTGACATTGATCCACATTCGGTCCATCACCTGTTTTGTTTGCAATACCGCACTAAGTGCGCTGGGGATGCTCAGACGTGGGTCCCAGGCACTCCACACCACTGGAGTCAAGCTAGCCGGGCTGATGAGAGGTGTTACCTCGAAACCGGACCGGTCCTCGGATGCTTGATTCCGTTCTGGGAAGGACATGGCTTTTGTAGTTCGGACTGGACTGTTCCCATGGGGCACAGGGTCAGAGCTGATTTGCATATCGCCATTGTCTAACCCAGGGTGGTGTGGAGTGCAAAAAAACGATGGATTTGGGCCCAGATCTTTGGACTGGGTTGAATGTGTGACATTGATCCACATTCGGTCCATCACCTGTTTTGTTTGCAATACCGCCATAAGTGCGCTGGGGATGCTCAGACGTGGGTCCCAGGCACTCCACACCACTGGAGTCAAGCTAGCCGGGCTGATGAGAGGTGTTACCTCGAAACCGGTCCGGTCCTCGGATGCTTGATTCCGTTCTGGGAAGGACATGGCTTTTGTAGTTCGGACTGGACTGTTCCCATGGGGCACAGGGTCAGAGCTGATTTGCATATCGCCATTGTCTAACCCAGGGTGGTGTGGAGTGCAAAAAAATGATGGATTTGGGCCCAGATTTTTGGACTGGGTTGAATGTGTGACATTGATCCACATTCGGTCCATCACCTGTTTTGTTTGCAACTCTTCAGACCAAGGCATGGGACTGGGTGTATCTCTACACGTTAATGCCACCAAGGGTTTGGCCAGTAAAGAAAAAATTGGAATCCATTGTCTACAGTACGATGTAATACCCAAGAAAGCACGCACTTCTCTCTGTGTTCTTGGCACACTTAATTTTGCTATTGCCTGAATTCTTTCTGGGGTCAGTTTCCTTCCCTCCTTCGATAAGAGATGACCTAAGTAGGTCACTTCTTGTCGACAATATTGTAATTTTGAGGGAGACACTTTATGATGCAGATCGCACAAATGACGCAGCACAGACAATGTGGCTTCTTTACAGATTTCCTCAGAGTCTGCAGCAACAAGTAAGTCATCAACATACTGAATGAGGGTAGCGCCTTCAGGTAAAACAATTGTGTCAAGCTGTGTTTTTAAAGCTTGACTATATATTGATGGACTTTCGCAGTAGCCCTGGGGAGCGCGTTTAAAGCGGAAACTTCGTCCTCCTAAACTGAAGCCAAAAATATCCCTACTCTCCTCAGCAATCGAGATGCTGAAGAAAGCATTCTTCAAGTCAATCACCGAAAACCATGTTGCAGAGGCTGGAATCATAGTCAATAGGGCAGTAATGTCAGGAACAACTGGAAATTGTGGCACAACTATTTTATTGACCTCTCTAAGATCAATCACAAATCTGTACACAGGTGGCTGAGAGGGATCAGTTTGTTTTAAAACAGGCAGAACAGGACTATTGCAAACGTTGCCTCTTGTCTCTTCAATCACATCTTTTTCAATTAGATTGTAAATGATCGCTAACAACGCTTTTTCTCCTTCACCAGAAATTTTGTATTGGGGAATTCGTGGCATCCTAACATTAGCTTTTAATCTCACAACATATGGTTGTATTTCCAAGAGACCCACATCGTTAGGACCAGTAGCCCAAAGAATATTAGGTAGAGATGACAATTCTGTCGGAAATTCATCCCTTGACAAATACATTGGAGAAACCACTTCCTTACCTAGTGTAAGTTGCACTCCCGAAGGGGAACAGTACAAAGTTGCATACAATCTTTTTAACAGGTCCAATCCCAACAAGTTCTCACCACAACCTGTTGTCAGAATAAGGGGTGCTTCGAATTCATAAGGACCAACAGACAGGGACATAGGACTAGAAATCGGGTTCCTAACCGGGGCGCCAGAAAAACCTACAGAAACATTCATTTCGCCAGACAAAATTGCGCCAGGGAGTTTTGAGTGCATCATAGAACTCTTAGTAGCACCAGTATCCAACAGAAAAGGTTCTGACACACCTGATGTAATCACCTCAACGTATGGTCCACTCTGATCTACTGGAACTGAAACAACTCCCTCTCTTTGTCTATGGCTGTCCTAGCAATCATTACCTTCCATATACTTATCTTCTGCGTAGTAATCATCAGCATAGTACTGAGCTGTCCTACCAGATGCGTTATTCTGCTGATCAAACCTATTCATAGAATTTTGAGGTGGAAAGGAGCGTGCATTCTGAGGGACGTTTCCGCGTCCTCTACCTCTAGGTGTTTGCTGAACACCTCTACCTCTTGTGTTTGACACACCATTTGCGCGTTGTAACAGGATAGGGCAACTATACTTAAAATGACCCTCTTCCTTGCAATACGAACACTGATTGGGACCTACAGGAGCGCGTGGCTGAGTATACTCTACTCTTGGCTTTTGAAGCTGTTGAGGTTGCCTATAATCATTCTGATAGTTATTCTGCCCACCATTATTCTGACCACTACCACCACGTGGCAGATATGCTTGCTGTAACAGGACCTTCGTTTTCAACTCTTTAGTTTTCTTTTCTGCTCTATCTTTCTCATCTTTGTCTCTATTTTCATAATACTGCGCGGTAGCCAATATCTGTGCTGAAGAAGAAACTGCCCATGACCTCTCTGAATCCTTCAACTTTTTACACAAATCTGGAAGTAGATTGTGCACGAATTTATCGACGAACAGTCGCTGACCACCTTCTGTACTCATATCTTGACCACTGTGGTCGACAAATATTTCTTCAAACCTGGTGAAGAAATGAGACACTGTTTCATCTTTCTTCTGCTTACACGCAGGCAACTTATCCCAATTTACACGCATCGCAGGCATTATAGTTTTCATGTAATCAATGATCCTACCAGGGAGATCTGCTACCAAAGGTTCAGGTTTAGCACCACCAATTTGTAGGGCATCTGCAGCAGCAATATTAGCCCATGAGTCGCCTAATTCCTGATTATGGTCTGTATGACGAATCTTTCCCCATAAAGGCTGTGGAACAACATTCCCAAATAACATATCAATATCGGCTAAATTCATAATGCATGAACCTGCAGTCTGCGACAATTCCTTGTAATACCCTGCAGGATTTTTGCGGGGATCGGGCAATGTCTGCTTAAGGGCTAATACTTCAGCTCGCTTCCATGGGACATGTACCCACACACGCTGAAAATGAGGCTGAATAGGTGGGTTAGCTGCTAGGTCCCCCTCCCTCCATTTTGGGGGAACTTCTCTCATGGGATATTGTCTTCCCTTCTTTTTGGTAGAAGAATCAGACTCAAACAACGACTTGGAAACATCTTCAGTCCTAAATGACAACAAAGTCGCAACTGCTTTCCTAACATCCAAACCCACAATTGTGCCTTTTGAAAATTCAAACCGTACATGGTTCAACTCGGGCGGATTAGAGTCCAAATCACTTTCCTCTAAATCTTCGCACAGAAAAACACACATTTTCTCAAAGACGTATCTCTGCTTTGATGCTTCCCACTGATGGAAGACATCCATAATAGATTCTAGATCATATATTGTCGGGTTAGTCACCCATCTATGTGCCAAATGACTTAACGTTTCTTTCTCCCTAGAATCAGGCTGTTGGCTACGCAACTGTTTGTGCCCAGAGGCGTGAGCCGGACTTGCCGCTCCAAACAAAGGATGTAGAAGACTAGAAACAGTGCCTGCCACTCTCTGGCGGACAGACGGAGAAGTCGATGAAAAGACAAGTGGGAAGGCAGGATGAGACGAGGCAGATGCAGAAGCAGTGGGAGGAGGAGTACCAGGAGTGGTAGTCGATACAGTAGTTAAAGTTGCAGGAAGTATAGGAAGAGCAGGTGTAAAGGCCGGTGACCCTTGGGAAGGCTGCACCGGAGGAATAGGAGCCAGCTGAAGAATAGCTGGTGGGTGCTGTGGAGGAACAGGAGGTATAACAACCATGGGTTGCACAACTAAAGGTTGTAGAGGTGCTGTAGCATTTTGCGCATAGGGGGGTGGTGAGCTTAACAAATGCGACATTAGGGGATCTTTTCCAAGCTCTTTTGCTGATTCCTGCTGAAGATGCGGCAAAACTGGGTAGCATTTATCTATTACCATTTTACGTTGCCTGTGCAACTGCTCACTCATCTGTTCTTCTTCATTGTCTTTATACTGCATAGCAGCTTGCATTATTGAGATACCCCTTTCTCTCTTATTTTTCTTCGCTAATTTAATTTCCTTTTGTTTGGCCTCCTTACGCCGTAGGCGGAAAGAGTCAAACATCGCCGGTCGGGATTTTTTCTTAAAAAGTTTAACTTCGAGATTATCTAGGAATTCCGTATCAAAACTACCATATTGGGGCCATTTTAAAACACCGTCCTTTCTGGTGTATTTGATCCATACTTCATTGTATGTGATGGGGCCTACCCCATGTTTCACATATAGTTCATAGGTTGGAGTTCCAATCGGAGGAACCGGACACGAGTCCTCCAGTCGGGAGTCCCTATTATTACAACCAAGACAAAACAAATTTCCAAGTCTGCTAAGACCAGGCATCTTCGCTCTTTAGTCTAGCTTCAAACTTCAAAGGATTATCGATTACGATTTTCTCGTGAATACACGAGTCCTTCGGCCTTGGCGCTTGCAAGATCCAAATCAAAGTGGTTCCGAAGGGACACTAAACAAACTAAGGACTGGGAGACGCTCCACTTATACTTAACTGAGGTATCGATGGCTTCACCAGAAGACTCGTCTATCGTTTCGCTCTACTGAACATCAAGGGTCCAAATCAGGGCGACAGCCAGGGCAGCAGTCCTTTGTAGCCGTTGGGAAGCGGAGAACCTCGCAGCAAAGACTCTCGGACCACGTCAACATGCAGGGGTCGATGAAGTGGCGGCCTTCCTCCAGAATTTTCACACGAAGCTCCTCACGAACCTCAGGCTTGGACCGGTACCGCTGATATCGCCCCACGTTGGGCGCCAACTGAGGTACTGGGTTTTTCAGAACCGGTACTGATCCGGTAACCCAGCGGTGTCAGGGGCAACACCCAAAGACCTCGAGTACTTTTCTGATTCAGACCACAGAAACACGAGTCTTCTAGGTGAAGTCAAGATCGAATTTATTGGCTGCAACCAAGTAACAAGCGTCCTAGAAGTACAACAGCACGGTGTGTATATTCTCAGGAGACTGCTCAACAGTAACAGAGCCAGGCTTCTCTTTTTATAAAGAATATTAAGCTTAAGGCAAGCATTCTTAGAATTACAGTGCAAACATTCTTAGATTTACAGTGGGCTATTAACATATTTTTACTACAAAGAAAAAGGCAGAGTCATGATGACAAGTCCACATTCCAGTTCGTCCAGCCCACAGCAAATTACCCAGCAAGGCCCAACATTTTCATCAGATATCGGTGTACCCCCAATAAAACCGGGCTCCTCCTCATCATAAAGGAAAAGGAGAGAAAAGAGCAGGGACAGGTGTGAGTAAGATTTGGGCGGGGTGTGTGTGCGATGGAAACAGTTTATGGCCTGTTGTGCTTTGATGCTATCTTGTTCGGCCACTGGGAGAGGGACTGACCAAACAGGTGTGGCCTGGGGCAATGGTTCCAGCTTGCCCAGGTCACAGAAAAGTCAACTAAGGTGTATGTGTCCTTTGATATCGAATTCAACTGTAGCTACAAGCCTATGTGAAGGGCAACTCACAAAATGGCCGTCAAGCGTAAAATGGAACCCAAGGGTTCAGAAACGAAAATGACGATTTCGAAGTGAAATCGTTACTCGATTATGAGGAAAATGCTTGTGCATAGTGTACTAGTCATTATCGGTCTTTTGATATAAAAATTGTCATGCTACGACAAAGTTTGTTGCACGAGTCCAGAATTTTTCAGAACTACAGAATGCCAGAAACCAGTCCTCGGAAGCTTGTTTCCGGTCCACGGAAGACATGGCTTGGGAGTTCGGGATGGATTGTTCCCATGAGGCACAGGGTCAGACTGATTTGCATATAGCCATGTCTGAACTGGGGTGACAAAGTGGGCTAAAGAACGGTGATGGATTAAACCCAGATCTTTTGACTGGGTGTGAGTGTTTGATTGATTCAGATGCTCCATCCATCACCACCCCCTTTTGTACCGCTTTTGGCCACCATAAGTGTGGCAGGGTATGCTCAGACGTGAGTCCCTTGCTCACTTTGCCACTGGATTCAAGTAAGCCAGGCTGAAGACGGCTGGAATGCCAGAAACTGGTCCTCGGAAGCTTGTTTCCGGTCCAGGGAAGACATGGCTTGGAAGTTCGGCTGGACTGTTCCCATGAGGCACAGGGTCAGACTGATTTGCATATAGCCATGTCTGAACTGGGGTGGCAGAGCGGGCTAAAGAACAGTGATGGATTAAACCCAGATATTTTGACTGGGTGTGAGTGTTTGATTGATTCAGATGCTCCGTCCATCACCACCCCCTTTTGTACCGCTTTTGGCCACCATAAGTTTGGCAGGGTATACTCAGACGCGAGTCCCTTGCTCACTTTGCCACTGGATTCAAGTAAGCCGGGCTGAAGAAGGCTGGAATGCCAGAAACCGGTCCTCGGAAGCTTGTTTCCGGTCCAGGTAAGACATGGCTTGGCAGTTCGGGCTGGACTGTTCCCATGAGGCACAGGGTCATACTGATTTGCATATAGCAATGTCTGAACTGGAGTGGCAGAGTGGGCAAAAGAACGGTGATGGATTAAACCCAGAACTTTTGACTGGGTGTGAGTGTATGATTGATTCAGATGCTCCGTCCATCACCACCTACTTTTGAACCGCTTTTGCCTACCATAAGTGTGGCAGGGTATGCTCAGACGTGAGTCCCTTGCTCACTTTGCCACTGGATTCAAGTAAGCCGGGCTGAAGACAGCTGGAATGCCAAAAACCAGTCTTCAGAAGCTTGTTTCCGGTCCAGGGAAGACATGGCTTGGCAGTTCGGGCTGGACTGTTCCCATGAGGCACAGGGTCAGACTGATTTGCATATAGCCATGTCTGAACTGGGGTGGCAGAGTGGGCTAAAGAACGGTGATGGATTAAACCCAGATCTTTTGACTGGGTGTGAGTGTTTGATTGATTCAGATGCTACGTCCATCACCACCCCCTGTTGTACCACTTTTGGCCACCATAAGTGTGGCAGGGTATGCTCAGACGTGAGTCCCTTGCTCACTTTGCCACTGGAATCAAGTAAGCCGTGCTGAAGATGGCTGGAATGCCAGAAACCAGTCCTTGGAAGCTTGTTTCCGGTCCAGGGAAGACATGGCTTGGCAGTTCGGGCTGGACTGTTCCCATGAGGCACAGGGTCAGACTGATTTGCATATAGCAATGTCTGAACTGGGGTGACAGAGTGGGCTAAAGAACGGTGATGGATTAAACCCAGATCTTTTGAATAGGTGTGAGTGTTTGATTGATTCAGATGCTCCGTCCATCACCACCCCCTTTTGTACCACTTTTGGCCACCATAAGTGTGGCAGGGTATGCTCAGACGTGAGTCCCTTGCTCACTTTGCCACTGGATTCAAGTAAGCCGGGCTGAAGACGGCCGGAATGCCAGAAACCGGTCCTCAGAAGCTTGTTTCCGGTCCAGGGAAGACATGGCTTGGAAGTTCGGGCTGGACTGTTCCCATGAGGCACAGGGTCAGACTGATTTGCATATAGCCATGTCTGAACTGGGGTGGCAGAGTGGGCTAAAGAACAGTGATGGATTGAACCCAGATCTTTTGACTGGGTGTGAGTGTTTGATTGATTCAGATGCTCCGTCCATCCCCACCCCCTTTTGTACCGCTTTTGGCCACCATAAGTGTGGCAGGGTATGCTCAGACGTGAGTCCCTTCCTCACTTTGCCACTGGATTCAAGTAAGCCAGGCAGAAGACGGCAGGAATGCCAGAAACCAGTCCTCAGAAGCTTGTTTACGGTCCAGGGAAGACATGGCTTGGAAGTTCGGGCTGGACTGTTCCCATGAGGCACAGGGTCAGACTGATTTGCATATAGCCATGTCTGAACTGGGGTGGCAGAGTGGGCTAAAGATTAGTGATGGATTAAACTCAGATCTTTTGACTGGGTGTGAGTGTTTGATTGATTCAGATGCTCCATCCATCACCACCCCCTTTTGTACCGCTTTTGGCCACCATAAGTGTGGAAGGGTATGCTCAGATCTGAGTCCCTTGCTCACTTTGCCACTGGATTCAAGTAAGCCAGGCTGAAGACGTCTGGAATGCCAGAAACCGGTCCTCGGAAGCTTGTTTCCGGTCCAGGGAAGACATGGCTTGGCAGTTCAGGCTGGACTGTTCCCATGAGGCACAGGGTCAGACTGATTTGCATATAGCCATGTCTGAACTGGAGTGGCAGAGTGGGCAAAAGAACGGTGATGGATTAAACCCAGATCTTTTGACTGGGTGTTAGTGTATGATGGATTCAGATGCTCCGTCCATCACCACCTACTTTTGAACCGCTTTTGCCCACCAAAAGTGTGGCAAGGTATGCTCAGACGTGAGTCCCTTGCTCACTTTGCCACTGGATTCAAGTAAGCCGGGCTGAAGACGACTGGAATGCCAGAAACCAGTAATCGGAAGCTTGTTTCCGGTCCAGGGAAGACATGGCTTGGCAGTTCGGGCTGGACTGTTCCCATGAGGCACAGGGTCAGACTGATTTGCATATAGTCATGTCTGAACTGGGGTGGCAGAGTGGGCAAAAGAACGGTGATGGATTAAACCCAGATCTTTTGACTGGGTGTGAGTGTTTGATTGATTCAGATGCTCCGTCCATCACCACCCCCTTTTGTACCGCTTTTGGCCACCATAAGTGTGGCAGGGTATGCTCAGACGTGAGTCCCTTGCTCACTTTGCCACTGGATTCAAGTAAGCCGGGCTGAAGACGGCTGGAATGCCAGAAACCGGTCCTCGGAAGCTTGTTTCCAGTCCAGGGAAGACATGGCTTGGAAGTTTGGGCTGGACTGTTACCATGAGGCACAGGGTCAGACTGATTTGCATATAGGCATGTCTGAACTGGGGTGGCAGAGTGGGCTAAAGAACAGTGATGGATTAAACCCAGATCTTTTGACTGGGTGTGAGTGTTTGATTGATTCAGATGCTCCGTCCATCACCACCTCCTTTTGTACCGCTTTTGGCCACCATAAGTGTGGCAGGGTATGCTCAGAGGTGAGTCCCTTGCTCACTTTGCCACTGGATTCAAGTAAGCCAGGCTGAAGACGGCTGGAATGCCAGAAACCGGTCCTCTGAAGCTTGTTTCCAGTCCAGGGAAGACATGGCTTGGAAGTTCGGGCTGGACTGTTCCCATGAGGCACAGGGTCATACTGATTTGCATATAGCCATGTCTGAACTGGAGTGGCAGAGTGGGCAAAAGAACGGTGATGGATTAAACCCACATCTTTTGACTGGGTGTTAGTGTATGATGGATTCAGATGCTCCGTCCATCACCACCTACTTTTGAACCGCTTTTGCCCACCATAAGTGTGGCAAGGTATGCTCAGACGTGAGTCCCTTGCTCACTTTGCCACTGGATTCAAGTAAGCTGGGCTGAAGACGACTGGAATGCCAGAAACCAGTAATCGGAAGCTTGTTTCCGGTCCATTGAAGACATGGCTTGGCAGTTCGGGCTGGACTGTTCCCATGAGGCACAGGGTCAGACTGATTTGCATATAGTCATGTCTGAACTGGGGTGGCAGAGTGGGCAAAAGAACGGTGATGGATTAAACCCAGATCTTTTGACTGGGTGTGAATGTCTGATTGATTCAGATGCTCCGTCCATCACCACCCCCTTTTGTACCGCTTTTGGCCACCATAAGTGTGGCAGGGTATGCTCACACGTGAGTACCTTGCTCACTTTGCCACTGGATTCGAGTAAGTCGGGCTGAAGACGGCTGGAATGCCAGAAACCGCTCCTCGGAAGCTTGTTTCCTGTCCAGGGAAGACATGGTTCGGAAGTTCTGGCTGGACTGTTCCCATGAGGCACAGGGTCAGACTGATTTGCATATAGCTATGTCTGAACTGGGGTGGCAGAGTGGGCTAAAGAACAGTGATGGATTAAACCCAGATCTTTTGACTGGGTGTGAGTGTTTGATTGATTCAGATGCTCCGTCCATCACCACCCCCTTTTGTACCGCTTTTGGCCACCATAAGTTTGGCAGGGTATACTCAGACGCGAGTCCCTTGCTCACTTTGCCACTGGATTCAAGTAAGCCGGGCTGAAGAAGGCTGGAATGCCAGAAACCAGGCCTCGGAAGCTTGTTTCCGGTCCAGGTAAGACATGGCTTGGCAGTTCGGGCTGGACTGTTCCCATGAGGCACAGGGTCATACTGATTTGCATATAGCAATGTCTGAACTGGAGTGGCAGAGTGGGCAAAAGAACGGTGATGGATTAAACCCAGAACTTTTGACTGGGTGTGAGTGTATGATTGATTCAGATGCTCCATCCATCACCACCTACTTTTGAACCGCTTTTGCCTACCATAAGTGTGGCAGGGTATGCTCAGACGTGAGTCCCTTGCTCACTTTGCCACTGGATTCAAGTAAGCCGGGCTGAAGACAGCTGGAATGCCAAAAACCAGTCTTCAGAAGCTTGTTTCCGGTCCAGGGAAGACATGGCTTGGCAGTTCGGGCTGGACTGTTCCCATGAGGCACAGGGTCAGACTGATTTGCATATAGCCATGTCTGAACTGGGGTGGCAGAGTGGGCTAAAGAACGGTGATGGATTAAACCCAGATCTTTTGACTGGGTGTGAGTGTTTGATTGATTCAGATGCTACGTCCATCACCACCCCCTGTTGTACCACTTTTGGCCACCATAAGTGTGGCAGGGTATGCTCAGACGTGAGTCCCTTGCTCACATTGCCACTGGATTCAAGTAAGCCGAGCTGAAGACGGCTGGAATGCCAGAAACCGGTCCTCGGAAGCTTGTTTCCAGTCCAGGGAAGACATGGCTTGGAAGTTTGGGCTGGACTGTTCCCATGAGGCACAGGGTCAGACTGATTTGCATATAGGCATGTCTGAACTGGGGTGGCAGAGTGGGCTAAAGAACAGTGATGGATTAAACCCAGATCTTTTGACTGGGTGTGAGTGTTTGATTGATTCAGATGCTCCGTCCATCACCACCTCCTTTTGTACCGCTTTTGGCCACCATAAGTGTGGCACGGTGTGCTCAGAGGTGAGTCCCTTGCTCACTTTGCCACTGAATTCAAGTAAGCCAGGCTGAAGACAGCTGGAATGCCAGAAACCGGTCCTCTGAAGCTTGTTTCCGGTCCAGGGAAGACATGGCTTGGCAGTTCGGGCTGGACTGTTCCCATGAGGCACAGGGTCAGACTGATTTGCATATAGCCATGTCTGAACTGGGGTGGCAGAGTGGGCTAAAGAACGGTGATGGATTAAACCCAGATCTTTTGACTGGGTGTGAGTGTTTGATTGATTCAGATGCTCCGTCCATCACCACCCCCTTTTGTACCACTTTTGGCCACCATAAGTGTGGCAGGGTATGCTCAGACGTGAGTCCCTTGCTCACTTTGCCTCTGGATTCAAGAAAGCCGGGCTAAAGATGGCTGGAATGCCTGAAACCGGTCCTTGGAAGCTTGTTTCCGGTCCAGGGAAGACATGGCTTGGAAGTTCTGGATGGACTGTTCCCATGAGGCACAGGGTCAGACTGATTTGCATATAGCCTTGTCTGAACTGGGGTGGCAGAGTGGGCTAAAGAACAGTGATGGATTAAACCTAGATCTTTTGACTGGGTGTGAGTGTTTGATTGATTCAGATGCTCCGTCCATCACCACCCCCTTTTGTACCGCTTTTGGCCACAATAAGTGTGGCAGGGTATGCTCAGACGTGAGTCCCTTGCTCACTTTGCCACTGGATTCAAGTAAGCCGGGCTGAAGACGGCTGGAATGCCAGAAACCGGTCCTCGGAAGCTTGTTTCCGGTCCAGGGAAGACATGGCTTGGCAGTTCTGGCTGAACTGTTCCCATGAGGCACAGGGTCAGACTGATTTGCATATAGCCATGTCTGAACTGGGGTGGCAGATTGGGCTAAAAAACGGTGATGGATTAAACCCAGATCTTTTGACTGGGTGTGATTGTTTGATTGATTCAGATGCTCCGTCCATCACCACCCCCTTTTGTAATGCTTTTGGCCACCATAAGTGTGGCAGGGTATGCTCAGACGTGAGTCCCTTGCTCACTTTGCCACTGGATTCAAGTAAGCCGGGCTGAAGACGGCTGGAATGCCAGAAACCGGTCCTCGGAAGCTTGTTTCCGGTCCAGGGAAGACATGGCTTGGCAGTTCGGGCTGGACTGTTCCCATGAGGCACAGGGTCTGACTGATTTGCATATAGCCATGTCTGAACTGGGGTGGCAGAGTGGGCTAAAGATTGGTGATGGATTAAACCCAGATCTTTTGACTGGGTGTGAGTGTTTGATTGATTCAGATGCTCCGTCCATCACCACCCCGTTTTGTACCGCTTTTGGCCACCATAAGTGTGGCAGGATATGCTCAGACGTGATTCCCTTGCTCACTTTGCCACTGGTTTCAAGTAAGCCGCGCTGAAGACGGCTGGAATGCCAGAAACCGGTCCTCGGAAGCTTGTTTCCGGTCCAGGGAAGACATGGCTTGGCAGTTCGGGCTGGACTGTTCCCATGAGGCACAGGGTCAGACTGATTTGCATATAGCCATGTCTGAACTGGGGTGGCAGAGTGGGCTAAAGAACAGTGATGGATTAAACCCAGATATTTTGACTGGGTGTGAGTGTTTGATTGATTCAGATGCTCCGTCCATCACCACCCCCTTTTGTACCGCTTTTGGCCACCATAAGTGTGGCAGGGTATGCTCAGACGTGAGTCCCTTGCTCACATTGCCACTGGATTCAAGTAAGCCGAGCTGAAGACGGCTGGAATGCCAGAAACCGGTCCTCGGAAGCTTGTTTCCAGTCCAGGGAAGACATGGCTTGGAAGTTTGGGCTGGACTGTTCCCATGAGGCACAGGGTCAGACTGATTTGCATATAGGCATGTCTGAACTGGGGTGGCAGAGTGGGCTAAAGAACAGTGATGGATTAAACCCAGATCTTTTGACTGGGTGTGAGTGTTTGATAGATTCAGATGCTCCGTCCATCACCACCTCCTTTTGTACCGCTTTTGGCCACCATAAGTGTGGCAGGGTGTGCTCAGAGGTGAGTCCCTTGCTCACTTTGCAACTGAATTCAAGTAAGCCAGGCTGAAGACAGCTGGAATGCCAGAAACCGGTCCTCTGAAGCTTGTTTCCGGTCCAGGGAAGACATGGCTTGGCAGTTCGGGCTGGACTGTTCCCATGAGGCACAGGGTCAGACTGATTTGCATATAGCCATGTCTGAACTGGGGTGGCAGAGTGGGCTAAAGAACGGTGATGGATTAAACCCAGATCTTTTGACTGGGTGTGATTGTTTGATTGATTCAGATGCTCCGTCCATCACCACCCCCTTTTGTAATACTTTTGGCCACCATAAGTGTGGCAGGGTATGCTCAGACGTGAGTCCCTTGCTCACTTTGCCACTGGATTCAAGTAAGCCGGGCTGAAGACGGCTGGAATGCAAGAAACCGGTCCTCGGAAGCTTGTTTCCGGTCCAGGGAAGACATGGCTTGGCAGTTCGGGCTGGACTGTTCCCATGAGGCACAGGGTCTGACTGATTTGCATATAGCCATGTCTGAACTGGGGTGGCAGAGTGGGCTAAAGATTGGTGATGGATTAAACCCAGATCTTTTGACTGGGTGTGAGTGTTTGATTGATTCAGATGCTCCGTCCATCACCACCCCGTTTTGTACCGCTTTTGGCCACCATAAGTGTGGCAGGATATGCTCAGACGTGAGTCCCTTGCTCACTTTGCCACTGGTTTCAAGTAAGCCGCGCTGAAGACGGCTGGAATGCCAGAAACCGGTCCTCGGAAGCTTGTTTCCGGTCCAGGGAAGACATGGCTTGGCAGTTCGGGCTGGACTGTTCCCATGAGGCACAGGGTCAGACTGATTTGCATATAGCCATGTCTGAACTGGGGTGGCAGAGTGGGCTAAAGAACAGTGATGGATTAAACCCAGATATTTTGACTGGGTGTGAGTGTTTGATTGATTCAGATGCTCCGTCCATCACCACCCCCTTTTGTACCGCTTTTGGCCACCATAAGTGTGGCAGGGTATACTCAGACGTGAGTCCCTTGCTCACTTTGACACTGGATTCAAGTAAGCCGGGCTGAAGACGGCTGGAGTGCCAGAAACCGGTCCTTGGAAGCTTGTTTCCGGTCCAGGGAAGACATGGCTTGGCAGTTCGGGCTGGACTGTTCCCATGAGGCACAGGGTCAGACTGATTTGCATATAGCCATGTCTGAACTGGGGTGGCAGATTGGGCTAAAAAACGGTGATGGATTAAACGCAGATCTTTTGACTGGGTGTGAGTGTTTGATTGATTCAGATGCTCCGTCCATCACCACTTCCTTTTGTAACGCTTTTGGCCACCATGAGTGTGGCAGGGTATGCTCCGACGTGAGTCCCTTGCTCACTTTGCCACTGGATTCAAGTAAGCCGGGCTGAAGACGGCTGGAATGCCAGAAACGGGTCCTGGGAAGCTTGTTTCCAGTCCAGGGAAGACATGGCTTGGCAGTTCGGGCTGGACTGTTCCCATGATGCACAGGGTCAGACTGATTTGCATATAGCCATGTCTGAACTGGAGGGGCAGAGTGGGCAAAAGAACGGTGATGGATTAAACCCAGATTTTTTGACTGGGTGTGAGTGTATGATTGATTCAGATGCTCCGTCCATCACTACCTACTTTTGAACCGCTTTTGCCCACCATAAGTGTGGCAGGGTATGCTCAGACGTGAGTCCCTTGCTCACTTTGCCACTGGAATCAAGTAAGCCGTGCTGAAGAAGGCTGGAATGCCAGAAACCAGTCCTTGGAAGCTTGTTTCCGGTCCAGGGAAGACATGGCTTGGCAGTTCGGGCTGGACTGTTCCCATGAGGCACAGGGTCAGACTGATTTGCATATAGCAATGTCTGAACTGGGGTGACAGAGTGGGCTAAAGAACGGTGATGAATTAAACCCAGATCTTTTGACTAGGTGTGAGTGTTTGATTGATTCAGATGCTCCGTCCATCACCACCTCCTTTTGTACCGCTTTTGGCCACCATAAGTGTGGCAGGGTATGCTCAGAGGTGAGTCCCTTGCTCACTTTGCCACTGGATTCAAGTAAGCCAGGCTGAAGACGGCTGGAATGCCAGAAACCGGTCCTCTGAAGCTTGTTTCCGGTCCAGGGAAGACATGGCTTGGAAGTTCGGGCTGGACTGTTCCCATGAGGCACAGGGTCAGACTGATTTGCATATAGCCATGTCTGAACTGGAGTGGCAGAGTGGGCAAAAGAACGGTGATGGATTAAACCCACATCTTTTGACTGGGTGTTAGTGTATGATGGATTCAGATGCTCCGTCCATCACCACCTACTTTTGAACCGCTTTTGCCCACCATAAGTGTGGCAAGTTATGCTCAGACGTGAGTCCCTTGCTCACTTTGCCACTGGATTCAAGTAAGCCGGGCTGAAGACGACTGGAATGCCAGAAACCAGTAATCGGAAGCTTGTTTCCGGTCCATTGAAGACATGGCTTGGCAGTTCGGGCTGGACTGTTCCCATGAGGCACAGGGTCAGACTGATTTGCATATAGTCATGTCTGAACTGGGGTGGCAGAGTGGGCAAAAGAACGGTGATGGATTAAACCCAGATCTTTTGACTGGGTGTGAGTGTTTGATTGATTCAGATGCTCGGTCCATCACCACCCCCTTTTGGACCGCTTTTGGCCACCATAAGTGTGGCAGGGTATGCTCACACGTGAGTACCTTGCTCACTTTGCCACTTGATTCGAGTAAGCCGGGCTGAAGACGGCTGGAATGTCAGAAACCGCTCCTCGGAAGCTTGTTTCCAGTCCAGGGAAGACATGGTTCGGAAGTTCTGGCTGGACTGTTCCCATGAGGCACAGGGTCAGACTGATTTGCATATAGGTATGTCTGAACTGGGGTGGCAGAGTGGGCTAAAGAACAGTGATGGATTAAACCCAGATCTTTTGACTGGGTGTGAGTGTTTGATTGATTCAGATGTTCCGTCCATCACCACCCCCTTTTGTACCGCTTTTGGCCACCATAAGTTTGGCAGGGTATACTCAGACGCGAGTCCCTTGCTCACTTTGCCACTGGATTCAAGTAAGCCGGGCTGAAGAAGGCTGGAATGCCAGAAACTGGTCCTCGGAAGCTTGTTTCCGGTCCAGGTAAGACATGGCTTGGCAGTTCGGGCTGGACTGTTCCCATGAGGCACAGGGTCATACTGATTTGCATATAGCAATGTCTGAACTGGAGTGGCAGAGTGGGCAAAAGAACGGTGATGGATTAAACCCAGAACTTTTGACTGGGTGTGAGTGTATGATTGATTCAGATGCTCCGTCCATCACCACCTACTTTTGAACCGCTTTTGCCTACCATAAGTGTGGCAGGGTATGCTCAGACGTGAGTCCCTTGCTCACTTTGCCACTGGATTCAAGTAAGCCGGGCTGAAGACAGCTGGAATGCCAAAAACCAGTCTTCAGAAGCTTGTTTCCAGTCCAGGGAAGACATGGCTTGGCAGTTCGGGCTGGACTGTTCCCATGAGGCACAGGGTCAGACTGATTTGCATATAGCCATGTCTGAACTGGGGTGGCAGAGTGGGCTAAAGAACGGTGATGGATTAAACCCAGATCTTTTGACTGGGTGTGAGTGTTTGATTGATTCAGATGCTACGTCCATCACCACCCCCTGTTGTACCGCTTTTGGCCACCATAAGTGTGGCAGGGTATGCTCAGACGTGAGTCCCTTGCTCACATTGCCACTGGATTCAAGTAAGCCGAGCTGAAGACGGCTGGAATGCCAGAAACCGGTCCTCAGAAGCTTGTTTCCAGTCCAGGGAAGACATGGCTTGGAAGTTTGGGCTGGACTGTTCCCATGAGGCACAGGGTCAGACTGATTTGCATATAGGCATGTCTGAACTGGGGTGGCAGAGTGGGCTAAAGAACAGTGATGGATTAAACCCAGATCTTTTGACTGGGTGTGAGTGTTTGATTGATTTAGATGCTCCGTCCATCACCACCCCCTTTTGTACCACTTTTGGCCACCATAAGTGTGGCAGGGTATGCTCAGACGTGAGTCCCTTGCTCACTTTGCCACTGGATTCAAGAAAGCCGGGCTAAAGATGGCTGGAATGCCTGAAACTGGTCCTCGGAAGCTTGTTTCCGGTCCAGGGAAGACATGACTTGGAAGTTCTGGCTGGACTGTTCCCATGAGGCACAGGGTCAGACTGATTTGCATATAGCCTTGTCTGAACTGGGGTGGCAGAGTGGGCTAAAGAACAGTGATGGATTAAACCCAGATCTTTTGACTGGGTGTGAGTGTTTGATTGATTCAGATGCTCCGTCCATCACCACCCCCTTTTGTACCGCTTTTGGCCACCATAAGTGTGGCAGGGTATGCTCAGACGTGAGTCCCTTGCTCACTTTGCCACTGGATTCAAGTAAGCCGGGCTGAAGACGGCTGAAATGCCAGAAACCGGTCCTCGGAAGCTTGTTTCCGGTCCAGGGAAGACATGGCTTGGCAGTTCTGGCTGAACTGTTCCCATGAGGCACAGAGTCAGACTGATTTGCATATAGCCATGTCTGAACTGGGGTGGCAGATTGGGCTAAAAAACGGTGATGGATTAAACCCAGATCTTTTGACTGGGTGTGAGTGTTTGATTGATTCAGATGCTCCGTCCATCGCCACCCCCTTTTGTAATGCTTTTGGCCACCATAAGTGTGGCAGGGTATGCTCAGACGTGAGTCCCTTGCTCACTTTGCCACTGGATTCAAGTAAGCCGGGCTTAAGACGGCTGGAATGCCACAAACCGGTCCACGGAAGCTTGTTTCCGGTCCAGGGAAGACTGGCTTGGCAGTTCGGGCTGGACTGTTCCCATGAGGCACAGGGTCAGACTGATTTGCATATAGCCATGTCTGAACCGGAGTGGCAGAGTGGGCAAAAGAACGGTGATGGATTAAACCCAGATCTTTTGACTGGGTGTGAGTGTTTGATTGATTCAGATGCTCCGTCCATCACCACCTACTTCTTAACCGCTTTTGCCCACCATAAGTGTGGCAGGGTATGCTCAGACGTGAGTCCCTTGCTCACTTTGCCACTGGATTCAAGTAAGCCGGGCTGAAGACGGCTGGAATGCCAGAAACCAGTCCTCGGAAGCTTGTTTCCGGTCCAGGGAAGACATGGCTTGGCAGTTCGGGCTGGACTATTCCCATGAGGCACAGGGTCAGACTGATTTGCATATAGCCATGTCTGAACTGGGGTGGCAGATTGGGCTAAAAAACGGTGATGGATTAAACCCAGATCTTTTGACTGGGTGTGAGTGTTTGATTGATTCTGATGCTCCGTCCATCACCACCCCCTTTTGTAACGCTTTTGGCCACCATAAGTGTGGCAGGGTATGCTCAGACATGAGTCCCTTGCTCACTTTGCCACTGGATTCAAGTGAGCAGGGCTGAAGACGACTGGAATGCCAGAAACGGGTCCTCAGAAGCTTGTTTCCGGTCCAGGGAAGACATGGCTTGGCAGTTCGGGCTGGACTATTCCCATGAGGCACAGGGTTAAACTGATTTGCATATAGCCATATCTGAACCGGAGTGGCAGAGTGGGCAAAAAAACGGTGATGGATTAAACCCAGATCTTTTGACTGGGTGTGAGTGTTTGATTGATTCAGGTGCTCCGTCCATCACCACCTACTTTTGAACCGCTTTTGCTCACCATAAGTGTGGCAGAGTATGCTCAGACGTGAGTCCCTTGCTCACTATTCCACTGGATTCAAGTAAGCTGGGCTGAAGATGGCTGGAATGCCAGAAACCAGTCCACGGAAGCTTGTTTCCGGTCCAGGGAAGACATGGCTTGGCAGTTCGGGCTGGACTGTTCCCATGAGGCACAGGGTCAGACTGATTTGCATATAGCCATGTCTGAACTGGGGTGGCAGAGTGGGCTAAAGAACGGTGATGGATTAAACCCAGATCTTTTGACTGGGTGTGAGTGTTTGATTGACCCAGATGCTCCGTCCATCACCACCCCATTTTGTACCGCTTTTGGCCACCATAAGTGTGGCAGGGTATGCTCTGACGTGAGTCCCTTGATCACTTTGCCACTGGATTCAAGTAAGCCGGGCTGAAGATGGCTGGAATGCCAGAAACCAGTCCTCGGAAGCTTGTTTCCGGTCCAGGGAAGACATGGCTTAGAAGTTCAGGCTGGACAGTTCCCATGAGGCACAGGGTCAGACTGATTTGCATATAGCCATGTCCGAACTGGGGTGGCAGAGTGGGCTAAAGAACAGTGATGGATTAAAAGCAGATCTTTCGGCTGGGTGTGAGTGTTTTATTGATTCAGATGCTCCTTCCATCACCACCCCCTTTTGTACCGCTTTTGGCCACCATAAGTGTGGCAGGGTATGCTAGGACGTAAGTCCCTTGCTCACTTTGCCACTGGATTCAAGTAAGCCAGTCTGAAGACGGCTGGAATGCCAGAAACCGGTCCTCGGAAGCTTGTTTCCGGTCCAGGGAAGACATGGCTTGGCAGTTCGGGCTGGACTGTTCCCATGAAGCACAGGGCCAGACTGATTTGCATATAGCCATGTCTGAACAGGGGTGGCAGAGTGGGCTAAAGAACGGTGATGGATTAAACCCAGATCTTTTGACTGGGTGTGAGTGTTTGATTTATTCAGATGCTCCGTCCATCACCACCCCCTTTTGTACCGCTTTTGGCCACCATAAGTGTGTCAGGGTATGCTCAGACGTGAGTCCCTTGCTCACTTTTCCACTGGATTCAAGTAAGCCGGGCTGAAGACGGCTGGAATGCCAGAAACCGGTCCTCTGAAGCTTGTTTTCGGCCTAGGGAAGACATGGCTTGGCAGTTCTGGCTGGACTGTTCCCATGAGGCACAGGGTCAGACTGATTTGCATATAGCCATGTCTGAACTGGAGTGGCAGAGTGGGCTAAAGAACGGTGATGGATTAAACCCAGATCTTTTGACTTCGTGTGAGTGTTTGATTGATTCAGATGCTCCGTCCATCACCACCCCCTTTTGTACCGCTTTTGGCCACCATAAGTGTGACAGGGGGTGCTCAGACGTGAGTCCCTTGCTCTCTTTGCCACTGGATTCAAGTAAGCCGGGCTGAAGACGGCTGGAATGCCAGAAACCAGTCCTCAGAAGCTTGTTTCTGGTCCAGGGAAGACATGGCTTGGCAGTTCGGGCTGGACTGTTCCCATGAGGCACAGGGTCAGACTGATTTGCATATAGCCATGTCTGAATTGGGGTGGCAGAGTGGGCTAAAGAACGGTGATGGATTAAACCCAGATCTTTTGACTGGGTGTGAGTGTTTAATTGATTCAGATGCTCCGTCCATCACCACCCCCTTTTGTACCACTTGCCCTGGTGCAGGCACCCGGCCACCAATCTGCATGCATGCCTGCCCTGCAGGGGTGATTGTTTATGTGAAAGAGGGGACACCTACATCACATAAACAATCATTCATGGCAATTCGATCTTTCTAAGTGTGCTGAAGTATGTAGCACACATAGACAGAGCAAAGCATTTAGAAATTAATCATTTCTCCTCGTATCGCCATCTTAAAACCAGGTATTACCTGGCCTTAGTTTTTGTTGCTGCCCCAGCCTTGAAAATCTCGTGCAGCGTCTCAAAGCAATGGGTGATGGATTAAACCTAGATCTTTTGACTGGGTGTGACTGTTTGATTGATTCAGATGCTCCGTCCATCACCACCCCCTTTTGTACCGCTTTTGGCCACCATAAGTGTGGCAGGGTATGCTCAGACGTGAGTCCCTTGCTCACTTTGCCACTGGTTTCAAGTAAGCCGGGCTGAAGACGGCTGGAATGCCAGAAACCGGTCCTCGGAAGCTTGTTTCCGGTCCAGGGAAGACATGGCTTGGCAGTTCGGGCTGGACTGTTCCCATGAGGCACAGGGTCAGACTGATTTGCATATAGCCATGTCTGAACTGGGGTGGCAGAGTGGGCTAAAGAACAGTGATGGATTAAACCCAGATATTTTGACTGGGTGTGAGTGTTTGATTGATTCAGATGCTCCGTCCATCACCACCCCCTTTTGTACCGCTTTTGGCCACCATAAGTGTGGCAGGGTATACTCAGACGTGAGTCCCTTGCTCACTTTGACACTGGATTCAAGTAAGCCGGGCTGAAGACGGCTGGAATGCCAGAAACCAGTCCTTGGAAGCTTGTTTCCGGTCCAGGGAAGACATGGCTTTGCAGTTCGGGCTGGACTGTTCCCATGATGCACAGGGTCAGACTGATTTGCATATAGCCATGTCTGAACTGGAGGGGCAGAGTGGGCAAAAGAACGGTGATGGATTAAACCCAGATTTTTTGACTGGGTGTGAGTGTATGATTGATTCAGATGCTCCGTCCATCACTACCTACTTTTGAACCGCTTTTGCCCACCATAAGTGTGGCAGGGTATGCTCAGACGTGAGTCCCTTGCTCACTTTGCCACTGCAATCAAGTAAGCCGTGCTGAAGACGGCTGGAATGCCAGAAACCAGTCCTTGGAAGCTTGTTTCCGGTCCAGGGAAGACATGACTTGGCTGTTCGGGCTGGACTGTTCCCATGAGGCACAGGGTCAGACTGATTTGCATATAGCAATGTCTGAACTGGGGTGACAGAGTGGGCTAAAGAACGGTGATGGTTTAAACCCAGATCTTTTGACTAGGTGTGAGTGTTTGATTGATTCAGATGCTCCGTCCATCACCACCCCCTTTTGTACCACTTTTGGCCACCATAAGTGTGGCAGGGTATGCTCAGACGTGAGTCCCTTGCTCACTTTGCCACTGGATTCACGTAAGCCAGGCTGAAGACGGCTGGAATGCCAGAAACCGGTCCTCGGAAGCTTGTTTCCGGTCCGGGGAAAACAAGGCTTGGCAGTTCGGCCTGGACTGTTCCCATGAGGCACAGGGTCAGACTGATTTGCATATAGCCATGTCTGAACTTGAGGGGCAGAGTGGGCAAAAGAACGGTGATGGATTAAACCCACATCTTTTGACTGGGTGTGAGTGTATGATTGATTCAGATGCTCCGTCCATCACCACCTACTTTTGAACCGCTTTTGTCCACCATAAGTGTGGCAAGGTATGCTCAGACATGAGTCCCTTGCTCACTTTGCCACTGGATTCAAGTAAGCCGGGCTGAAGATGGCTGGAATGCCAGAAACCAGTCCTCGGAAGCTTGTTTCCGGTCCAGGGAAGACATGGCTTGGCAGTTCGGGCTGGACTGTTCCCATGAGGCACAGGGTCAGACTGATTTGCATATAGCCATGTCTGAACTGGGGTGGCAGAGTGGGCAAAAAAACGGTGATGGATTAAACCCAGATCTTTTGAATGGGTGTGAGTGTTTGATTGATTTAGATGCTCCGTCCATCACCACCCCCTTTTGTACCGCTTTTGGCCACCATAAGTGTGGCAGGGTATGCTCAGACGTGAGTCCCTTGCTCACTTTGCCACTGGATTCAAGTAAGCTGGGCTGAAGACGGCTGGAATGCCAGAAACCGGTCCTCGGAAGCTTGTTTCCGGTCCAGGGAAGACATGGTTCGGAAGTTCTGGCTGGACTGCTCCCATGAGGCACAGGGTCAGACTGATTTGCATATAGCCATGTCTGAACTGGGGTGGCAGAGTGGGCTAAAGAACAGTGATGGATTAAACCCAGATCTTTTGACTAGGTGTGAGTGTTTGATTGATTCAGATGCTCCGTCCATCACCACCCCCTTTTGTACCGCTTTTGGCCATCATAAGTGTGGCAGGGTATACTCAGACGTGAGTCCCTTGCTCACTTTGCCACTGGATTCAAGTAAGCCGGGCTGAAGACGGCTGGAATGCCAGAAACCGGTCCTCGGAAGCTTGTTTCCGGTCCAGGGAAGACATGGCTTGGCAGTTCGAGCTGGACTGTTCCCATGAGGCACAGGGTCAGACTGATTTGCATATAGCAATGTCTGAACTGGAGTGGCAGAGTGGGCAAAAGAACGGTGATGGATTAAACCCAGAACATTTGACTGGGTATGAGTGTATGATTGATTCAGATGCTCCGTCCATCACCACCTACTTTTGAACCGCTTTTGCCTACCAGAAGTGTGGCAGGGTATGCTCAGACGTGAGTCCCTTGCTCACTTTGCCACTGGATTCAAGTAAGCCGGGCTGAAGACAGTTGGAATGCCAGAAACCAGTCTTCGGAAGCTTCTTTCCGGTCCAGGGAAGACATGGCTTGGCAGTTCGGGCTGGACTGTACCCATGAGGCACAGGGTCAGACTGATTTGCATATGGCCATGTCTAAACTGGGGTGGCAGAGTGGGCTACAGAACGGTGATGGATAAAACCCAGATCTTTTGACTGGGTGTGAGTGTTTGATTGATTCAGATGCTCCGTCCATCACCACCCCCTTTTGTACCACTTTTGGCCACCATAAGTGTGGCAGGGTATGCTCAGACGTGAGTCCCTTGCTCACTTTGCCACTGGATTCAAGTAAGCCGGGCTGAAGACGGCTGGAATGCCAGAAACCGGTCCTCAGAAGCTTGTTTCCGGTCCAGGGAAGACATGGCTTGGAAGTTCGGGCTGGACTGTTCCCATGAGGCACAGGGTCAGACTGATTTGCATATAGCCATGTCTGAACTGGGGTGGCAGAGTGGGCTAAAGAACAGTGATGGATTAAACCCAGATCTTTTGACTGGGTGTGAGTGTTTGATTGATTCAGATGCTCCGTCCATCACCACCCCCTTTTGTACCACTTTTGGCCACCATAAGTGTGGCAGGGTATGCTCAGACGTGAGTCCCTTGCTCACTTTGCCACTGGATTCAAGTAAGCCGGGCTGAAGACGGCTGGAATGCCAGAAACCGGTCCTCAGAAGCTTGTTTCCGGTCCAGGGAAGACATGGCTTTGCAGTTCGGGCTGGACTGTTCCCATGATGCACAGGGTCAGACTGATTTGCATATAGCCATGTCTGAACTGGAGGGGCAGAGTGGGCAAAAGAACGGTGATGGATTAAACCCAGATTTTTTGACTGGGTGTGAGTGTATGATTGATTCAGATGCTCCGTCCATCACTACCTACTTTTGAACCGCTTTTGCCCACCATAAGTGTGGCAGGGTATGCTCAGACGTGAGTCCCTTGCTCACTTTGCCACTGCAATCAAGTAAGCCGTGCTGAAGACGGCTGGAATGCCAGAAACCAGTCCTTGGAAGCTTGTTTCCGGTCCAGGGAAGACATGACTTGGCTGTTCGGGCTGGACTGTTCCCATGAGGCACAGGGTCAGACTGATTTGCATATAGCAATGTCTGAACTGGGGTGACAGAGTGGGCTAAAGAACGGTGATGGATTAAACCCAGATCTTTTGACTAGGTGTGAGTGTTTGATTGATTCAGATGCTCCGTCCATCACCACCCCCTTTTGTACCACTTTTGGCCACCATAAGTGTGGCAGGGTATGCTCAGACGTGAGTCCCTTGCTCACTTTGCCACTGGATTCACGTAAGCCAGGCTGAAGACGGCTGGAATGCCAGAAACCGGTCCTCGGAAGCTTGTTTCCGGTCCGGGGAAAACAAGGCTTGGCAGTTCGGCCTGGACTGTTCCCATGAGGCACAGGGTCAGACTGATTTGCATATAGCCATGTCTGAACTTGAGGGGCAGAGTGGGCAAAAGAACGGTGATGGATTAAACCCACATCTTTTGACTGGGTGTGAGTGTATGATTGATTCAGATGCTCCGTCCATCACCACCTACTTTTGAACCGCTTTTGTCCACCATAAGTGTGGCAAGGTATGCTCAGACATGAGTCCCTTGCTCACTTTGCCACTGGATTCAAGTAAGCCGGGCTGAAGATGGCTGGAATGCCAGAAACCAGTCCTCGGAAGCTTGTTTCCGGTCCAGGGAAGACATGGCTTGGCAGTTCGGGCTGGACTGTTCCCATGAGGCACAGGGTCAGACTGATTTGCATATAGCCATGTCTGAACTGGGGTGGCAGAGTGGGCAAAAAAACGGTGATGGATTAAACCCAGATCTTTTGAATGGGTGTGAGTGTTTGATTGATTTAGATGCTCCGTCCATCACCACCCCCTTTTGTACCGCTTTTGGCCACCATAAGTGTGGCAGGGTATGCTCAGACGTGAGTCCCTTGCTCACTTTGCCACTGGATTCAAGTAAGCTGGGCTGAAGACGGCTGGAATGCCAGAAACCGGTCCTCGGAAGCTTGTTTCCGGTCCAGGGAAGACATGGTTCGGAAGTTCTGGCTGGACTGCTCCCATGAGGCACAGGGTCAGACTGATTTGCATATAGCCATGTCTGAACTGGGGTGGCAGAGTGGGCTAAAGAACAGTGATGGATTAAACCCAGATCTTTTGACTAGGTGTGAGTGTTTGATTGATTCAGATGCTCCGTCCATCACCACCCCCTTTTGTACCGCTTTTGGCCATCATAAGTGTGGCAGGGTATACTCAGACGTGAGTCCCTTGCTCACTTTGCCACTGGATTCAAGTAAGCCGGGCTGAAGACGGCTGGAATGCCAGAAACCGGTCCTCGGAAGCTTGTTTCCGGTCCAGGGAAGACATGGCTTGGCAGTTCGAGCTGGACTGTTCCCATGAGGCACAGGGTCAGACTGATTTGCATATAGCAATGTCTGAACTGGAGTGGCAGAGTGGGCAAAAGAACGGTGATGGATTAAACCCAGAACATTTGACTGGGTATGAGTGTATGATTGATTCAGATGCTCCGTCCATCACCACCTACTTTTGAACCGCTTTTGCCTACCAGAAGTGTGGCAGGGTATGCTCAGACGTGAGTCCCTTGCTCACTTTGCCACTGGATTCAAGTAAGCCGGGCTGAAGACAGTTGGAATGCCAGAAACCAGTCTTCGGAAGCTTCTTTCCGGTCCAGGGAAGACATGGCTTGGCAGTTCGGGCTGGACTGTACCCATGAGGCACAGGGTCAGACTGATTTGCATATGGCCATGTCTAAACTGGGGTGGCAGAGTGGGCTACAGAACGGTGATGGATAAAACCCAGATCTTTTGACTGGGTGTGAGTGTTTGATTGATTCAGATGCTCCGTCCATCACCACCCCCTTTTGTACCACTTTTGGCCACCATAAGTGTGGCAGGGTATGCTCAGACGTGAGTCCCTTGCTCACTTTGCCACTGGATTCAAGTAAGCCGGGCTGAAGACGGCTGGAATGCCAGAAACCGGTCCTCAGAAGCTTGTTTCCGGTCCAGGGAAGACATGGCTTGGAAGTTCGGGCTGGACTGTTCCCATGAGGCACAGGGTCAGACTGATTTGCATATAGCCATGTCTGAACTGGGGTGGCAGAGTGGGCTAAAGAACGGTGATGGATTAAACCCAGATCTTTTGACTGGGTGTGAGTGTTTGATTGATTCAGATGCTCCGTCCATCCCCACCCCCTTTTGTACCGCTTTTGGCCACCATAAGTGTGGCAGGGTATGTTCAGACGTGAGTCCCTTCCTCACTTTGGCACTGGATTCAAGTAAGCCAGGCAGAAGACGGCAGGAATGCCAGAAACCGGTCCTCAGAAGCTTGTTTACGGTCCAGGGAAGACATGGCTTGGAAGTTCGGGCTGGACTGTTCCCATGAGGCACAGGGTCAGACTGATTTGCATATAGCCATGTCTGAACTGGGGTGGCAGAGTGGGCTAAAGATTAGTGATGGATTAAACTCAGATATTTTGACTGGGTGTGAGTGTTTGATTGATTCAGATGCTCCATCCATCACCACCCCCTTTTGTACCGCTTTTGGCCACCATAAGTGTGGAAGGGTATGCTCAGATCTGAGTCCCTTGCTCACTTGGCCACTGGATTCAAGTAAGCCAGGCTGAAGACGTCTGGAATGCCAGAAACCGGTCCTCGGAAGCTTGTTTCCGGTCCAGGGAAGACATGGCTTGGCAGTTCAGGCTGGACTGTTCCCATGAGGCACAGGGTCAGACTGATTTGCATATAGCCATGTCTGAACTGGAGTGGCAGAGTGGGCAAAAGAACGGTGATGGATTAAACCCAGATCTTTTGACTGGGTGTTAGTGTATGATGGATTCAGATGCTCCGTCCATCACCACCTACTTTTGAACCGCTTTTGCCCACCATAAGTGTGGCAAGGTATGCTCAGACGTGAGTCCCTTGCTCATTTTGCCACTGGATTCAAGTAAGCCGGGCTGAAGACGACTGGCCTGCCAGAAACCAGTAATCGGAAGCTTGTTTCCGGTCCAGGGAAGACATGGCTTGGCAGTTCGGGTTGGACTGTTCCCATGAGGCACAGGGTCAGACTGATTTGCATATAGTCATGTCTGAACTGGGGTGGCAGAGTGGGCAAAAGAACGGTGATGGATTAAACCTGGATCTTTTGACTGGGTGTGAGTGTTTGATTGATTCAGATGCTCCGTCCATCACCACCCCCTTTTCTACCGCTTTTGGCCACCATAAGTGTGGCAGGGTATGCTCACACGTGAGTCCCTTGCTCACTTTGCCACTGGATTCAAGTAAGCCGGGCTGAAGATGGCTGGAATGCCAGAAACCGCTCCTTGGAAGCTTGTTTCCGGTCCAGGTAAGACATGGCTTGGCAGTTCGGGCTGGACTGTTCCCATGAGGCACAGGGTGAGACTGATTTGCATATAGCAATGTGTGAACTGGAGTGGCAGAGTGGGCAAAAGAACGGTGATGGATTAAACCCAGAACTTTTGACTGGGTGTGAGTGTATGATTGATTCAGATGCTCCGTCCATCACCACCTACTTTTGAACCGCTTTTGCCTACCATAAGTGTGGCAGGGTATGCTCAGACGTGAGTCCCTTGCTCACTTTGCCACTGGATTCAAGTAAGCCGGGCTGAAGACGGCTGGAATGCCAGAAACCGGTCCTCGGAAGCTTGTTTCCAGTCCAGGGAAGACATGGCTTGGAAGTTTGGGCTGGACTGTTCCCATGAGGCACAGGGTCAGACTGATTTGCATATAGGCATGTCTGAACTGGGGTGGGAGAGTGGGCTAAAGAACAGTGATGGATTAAACCCAGAGCTTTTGACTGGGTGTGAGTGTTTGATTGATTCAGATGCTCCGTCCATCACCACCTCCTTTTGTACCGCTTTTGGCCACCATAAGTGTGGCAGGGTATGCTCAGAGGTGAGTCCCTTGCTCACTTTGCCACTGGATTCAAGTAAGCCAGGCTGAAGACGGCTGGAATGCCAGAAACCGGTCCTCTGAAGCTTGTTTCCGGTCCAGGGAAGACATGGCTTGGAAGTTCGGGCTGGACTGTTCCCATGAGGCACAGGGTCAGACTGATTTGCATATAGCCATGTCTGAACTGGAGTGGCAGAGTGGGCAAAAGAACGGTGATGGATTAAACCCACATCTTTTGACTGGGTGTTAGTGTATGATGGATTCAGATGCTCCGTCCATCACCACCTACTTTTGAACCGCTTTTGCCCACCATAAGTGTGGCAAGGTATGCTCAGACGTGAGTCCCTTGCTCACTTTGCCACTGGATTCAAGTAAGCCAGGCTGAAGACGACTGGAATGCTTGAAACCAGTAATCGGAAACTTGTTTCCGGTCCATTGAAGACATGGCTTGGCAGTTCGGGCTGGACTGTTCCCATGAGGCACAGGGTCAGACTGATTTGCATATAGTCATGCCTGAACTGGGGTGGCAGATTGGGCAAAAGAACGGTGATGGATTAAACCCAGATCTTTTGACTGGGTGTGAGTGTTTGATTGATTCAGATGCTCCGTCCATCACCACCCCCTTTTGTACCGCTTTTGGCCACCATAAGTGTGGCAGGGTATGCTCACACGTGAGTACCTTGCTCACTTTGCCACTGGATTCGAGTAAGCCGGGCTGAAGACGGCTGGAATGCCAGAAACCGCTCCTCGGAAGCTTGTTTCCTGTCCAGGGAAGACATGGTTCGGAAGTTCTGGCTGGACTGTTCCCATGAGGCACAGGGTCAGACTGATTTGCATATAGCCATGTCTGAACTTGAGGGGCAGAGTGGGCAAAAGAACGGTGATGGATTAAACCCACATCTTTTGACTGGGTGTGAGTGTATGATTGATTCAGATGCTCCGTCCATCACCACCTACTTTTGAACCGCTTTTGTCCACCATAAGTGTGGCAAGGTATGCTCAGACATAAGTCCCTTGCTCACTTTGCCACTGGATTCAAGTAAGCCGGGCTGAAGATGGCTGGAATGCCAGAAACCAGTCCTCGGAAGCTTGTTTCCGGTCCAGGGAAGACATGGCTTGGCAGTTCGGGCTGGACTGTTCCGATGAGGCAGAGGGTCAGACTGATTTGCATATAGCCATGTCTGAACTGGGGTGGCAGAGTGGGCAAAAAAACGGTGATGGATTAAACCCAGATCTTTTGAATGGGTGTGAGTGTTTGATTGATTTAGATGCTCCGTCCATCACCACCCCCTTTTGTACCGCTTTTGGCCACCTTAAGTGTGGCAGGGTATGCTCAGACGTGAGTCCCTTGCTCACTTTGCCACTGGATTCAAGTAAGCTGGGCTGAAGACGGCTGAAATGCCAGAAACCGGTCCTCGGAAGCTTGTTTCCGGTCCAGGGAAGACATGGTTCGGAAGTTCTGGCTGGACTGCTCCCATGAGGCACAGGGTCAGACTGATTTGCATATAGCCATGTCTGAACTGGGGTGGCAGAGTGGGCTAAAGAACAGTGATGGATTAAACCCAGATCTTTTGACTAGGTGTGAGTGTTTGATTGATTCAGATGCTCCGTCCATCACCACCCCCTTTTGTACCGCTTTTGGCCATCATAAGTGTGGCAGGGTATACTCAGACGTGAGTCCCTTGCTCACTTTGCCACTGGATTCAAGTAAGCCGGGCTGAAGACGGCTGGAATGCCAGAAACCGGTCCTCGGAAGCTTGTTTCCGGTCCAGGGAAGACATGGCTTGGCAGTTCGAGCTGGACTGTTCCCATGAGGCACAGGGTCAGACTGATTTGCATATAGCAATGTCTGAACTGGAGTGGCAGAGTGGGCAAAAGAACGGTGATGGATTAAACCCAGAACATTTGACTGGGTATGAGTGTATGATTGATTCAGATGCTCCGTCCATCACCACCTACTTTTGAACCGCTTTTGCCTACCAGAAGTGTGGCAGGGTATGCTCAGACGTGAGTCCCTTGCTCACTTTGCCACTGGATTCAAGTAAGCCGGGCTGAAGACAGTTGGAATGCCAGAAACCAGTCTTCGGAAGCTTCTTTCCGGTCCAGGGAAGACATGGCTTGGCAGTTCGGGCTGGACTGTACCCATGAGGCACAGGGTCAGACTGATTTGCATATGGCCATGTCTAAACTCGGGTGGCAGAGTGGGCTACAGAACAGTGATGGATAAAACCCAGATCTTTTGACTGGGTGTGAGTGTTTGATTGATTCAGATGCTCCGTCCATCACCACCCCCTTTTGTACCACTTTTGGCCACCATAAGTGTGGCAGGGTATGCTCAGACGTGAGTCCCTTGCTCACTTTGCCACTGGATTCAAGTAAGCCGGGCTGAAGACGGCTGGAATGCCAGAAACCGGTCCTCAGAAGCTTGTTTCCGGTCCAGGGAAGACATGGCTTGGAAGTTCGGGCTGGACTGTTCCCATGAGGCACAGGGTCAGACTGATTTGCATATAGCCATGTCTGAACTGGGGTGGCAGAGTGGGCTAAAGAACAGTGATGGATTAAACCCAGATCTTTTGACTGGGTGTGAGTGTTTGATTGATTCAGATGCTCCGTCCATCCCCACCCCCTTTTGTACCGCTTTTGGCCACCATAAGTGTGGCAGGGTATGCTCAGACGTGAGTCCCTTCCTCACTTTGGCACTGGATTCAAGTAAGCCAGGCAGAAGACGGCAGGAATGCCAGAAACCGGTCCTCAGAAGCTTGTTTACGGTCCTGGGAAGACATGGCTTGGAAGTTCGGGCTGGATTGTTCCCATGAGGCACAGGGTCAGACTGATTTGCATATAGCCATGTCTGAACTGGGGTGGCAGAGTGGGCTAAAGATTAGTGATGGATTAAACTCAGATATTTTGACTGGGTGTGAGTGTTTGATTGATTCAGATGCTCCATCCATCACCACCCCCTTTTGTACCGCTTTTGGCCACCATAAGTGTGGAAGGGTATGCTCAGATCTGAGTCCCTTGCTCACTTGGCCACTGGATTCAAGTAAGCCAGGCTGAAGACGTCTGGAATGCCAGAAACCGGTCTTTGGAAGCTTGTTTCCGGTCCAGGGAAGACATGGCTTGGCAGTTCAGGCTGGACTGTTCCCATGAGGCACAGGGTCAGACTGATTTGCATATAGCCATGTCTGAACTGGAGTGGCAGAGTGGGCAAAAGAACGGTGATGGATTAAACCCAGATCTTTTGACTGGGTGTTAGTGTATGATGGATTCAGATGCTCCGTCCATCACCACCTACTTTTGAACCGCTTTTGCCCACCATAAGTGTGGCAAGGTATGCTCAGACGTGAGTCCCTTGCTCACTTTGCCACTGGATTCAAGTAAGCCGGGCTGAAGACGACTGGACTGCCAGAAACCAGTAATCGGAAGCTTGTTTCCGGTCCAGGGAAGACATGGCTTGGCAGTTCGGGCTGGACTGTTCCCATGAGGCACAGGGTCAGACTGATTTGCATATAGTCATGTCTGAACTGGGGTGGCAGAGTGGGCAAAAGAACGGTGATGGATTAAACCTGGATCTTTTGACTGGGTGTGAGTGTTTGATTGATTCAGATGCTCCGTCCATCACCACCCCCTTTTCTACCGCTTTTGGCCACCATAAGTGTGGCAGGGAATGCTCACACGTGAGTCCCGTGCTCACTTTGCCAATGGATTCAAGTAAGCCGGGCTGAAGATGGCTGGAATGCCAGAAACCGCTCCTTGGAAGCTTGTTTCCGGTCCAGGTAAGACATGGCTTGGCAGTTCGGGCTGGACTGTTCCCATGAGGCACAGGGTGAGACTGATTTGCATATAGCAATGTGTGAACTGGAGTGGCAGAGTGGGCAAAAGAACGGTGATGGATTAAACCCAGAACTTTTGACTGGGTGTGAGTGTATGATTGATTCAGATGCTCCGTCCATCACCACCTACTTTTGAACCGCTTTTGCCTACCATAAGTGTGGCAGGGTATGCTCAGACGTGAGTCCCTTGCTCACTTTGCCACTGGATTCAAGTAAGCCGGGCTGAAGACGGCTGGAATGCCAGAAACCGGTCCTCGGAAGCTTGTTTCCAGTCCAGGGAAGACATGGCTTGGAAGTTTGGGCTGGACTGTTCCCATGAGGCACAGGGTCAGACTGATTTGCATATAGGCATGTCTGAACTGGGGTGGGAGAGTGGGCTAAAGAACAGTGATGGATTAAACCCAGAGCTTTTGACTGGGTGTGAGTGTTTGATTGATTCAGATGCTCCGTCCATTACCACCTCCTTTTGTACCGCTTTTGGCCACCATAAGTGTGGCAGGGTATGCTCAGAGGTGAGTCCCTTGCTCACTTTGCCACTGGATTCAAGTAAGCCAGGCTGAAGACGGCTGGAATGCCAGAAACCGGTCCTCTGAAGCTTGTTTGCGGTCCAGGGAAGACATGGCTTGGAAGTTCGGGCTGGACTGTTCCCATGAGGCACAGGGTCAGACTGATTTGCATATAGCCATGTCTGAACTGGAGTGGCAGAGTGGGCAAAAGAACGGTGATGGATTAAACCCACATCTTTTGACTGGGTGTTAGTGTATGATGGATTCAGATGCTCCGTCCATCACCACCTACTTTTGAACCGCTTTTGCCCACCATAAGTGTGGCAAGGTATGCTCAGACGTGAGTCCCTTGCTCACTTTGCCACTGGATTCAAGTAAGCCGGGCTGAAGACGACTGGAATGCCAGAAACCAGTAATCGGAAGCTTGTTTCCGGTCCATTGAAGACATGGCTTGGCAGTTCGGGCTGGACTGTTCCCATGAGGCACAGGGTCAGACTGATTTGCATATAGTCATGCCTGAACTGGGGTGGCAGATTGGGCAAAAGAACGGTGATGGATTAAACCCAGATCTTTTGACTGGGTGTGAGTGTTTGATTGATTCAGATGCTCCGTCCATCACCACCCCCTTTTGTACCGCTTTTGGCCACCATAAGTGTGGCAGGGTATGCTCACACGTGAGTACCTTGCTCACTTTGCCACTGGATTCGAGTAAGCCGGGCTGAAGACGGCTGGAATGCCAGAAACCGCTCCTCGGAAGCTTGTTTCCTGTCCAGGGAAGACATGGTTCGGAAGTTCTGGCTGGACTGTTCCCATGAGGCACAGGGTCAGACTGATTTGCATATAGCTATGTCTGAACTGGGGTGGCAGAGTGGGCTAAAGAACAGTGATGGATTAAACCCAGATCTTTTGACTGGGTGTGAGTGTTTGATTGATTCAGATGCTCCGTCCATCACCACCCCCTTTTGTACCGCTTTTGCCTACCATAAGTGTGGCAGGGTATGCTCAGACGTGAGTCCCTTGCTCACTTTGCCACTGGATTCAAGTAAGCCGGGCTGAAGACAGCTGGAATGCCAAAAACCAGTCTTCAGAAGCTTGTTTCCAGTCCAGGGAAGACATGGCTAGGCAGTTCGGGCTGGACTGTTCCCATGAGGCACAGGGTCAGACTGATTTGCATATAGCCATGTCTGAACTGGGGTGGCAGAGTGGGCTAAAGAACGGTGATGGATTGAACGCAGATCTTTTGACTGGGTGTGAGTGTTTGATTGATTCAGATGCTACGTCCATCACCGCCCCCTGTTGTACCGCTTTTGGCCACCATAAGTGTGGCAGGGTATGCTCAGACGTGAGTCCCTTGCTCACATTGCCACTGGATTCAAGTAAGCCAAGCTGAAGACGGCTGGAATGCCAGAAACCGGTCCTCGGAAGCTTGTTTCCAGTCCAGGGAAGACATGGCTTGGAAGTTCGGGCTGGACTGTTCCCATGAGGCACAGGGTCAGACTGATTTGCATATAGGCATGTCTGAACTGGGGTGGCAGAGTGGGCTAAAGAACAGTGATGGATTAAACCCAGATCTTTTGACTGGGTGTGAGTGTTTGATTGATTCAGATGCTCCGTCCATCACCACCTCCTTTTGTACCGCTTTTGGCCACCATAAGTGTGGCAGGGTATGCTTAGAGGTGAGTCCCTTGCTCACTTTGCCACTGGATTCAAGTAAGCCAGGCTGAAGACAGCTGGAATGCCAGAAACCGGTCCTCTGAAGCTTGTTTCCGGTCCAGGGAAGACATGGCTTGGCAGTTCGGGCTGGACTGTTCCCATGAGGCACAGGGTCAGACTGATTTGCATATAGCCATGTCTGAACTGGGGTGGCAGAGTGGGCTAAAGAACGGTGATGGATTAAACCCAGATCTTTTGACTGGGTGTGAGTGTTTGATTGATTCAGATGCTCCGTCCATCACCACCCCCTTTTGTACCACTTTTGGCCACCATAAGTGTGGCAGGGTATGCTCAGACGTGAGTCCCTTGCTCACTTTGCCACTGGATTCAAGAAAGCCGGGCTAAAGATGGCTGGAATGCCTGAAACCGGTCCTCGGAAGCTTGTTTCCGGTCCAGGGAAGACATGGCTTGGAAGTTCTGGATGGACTGTTCCCATGAGGCACAGGGTCAGACTGATTTGCATATAGCCTTGTCTGAACTGGGGTGGCAGAGTGGGCTAAAGAACAGTGATGGATTAAACCCAGATCTTTTGACTGGGTGTGAGTGTTTGATTGATTCAGATGCTCCGTCCATCACCACCCCCTTTTGTACCGCTTTTGGCCACCATAAGTGTGGCAGGGTATGCTCAGACGTGAGTCCCTTGCTCACTTTGCCACTGGATTCAAGTAAGCCGGGCTGAAGACGGCTGGAATGCCAGAAACCGGTCCTCGGAAGCTTGTTTCCGGTCCAGGGAAGACATGGCTTGGCAGTTCTGGCTGAACTGTTCCCATGAGGCACAGGGTCATAGTCATATGCATATAGCCATGTCTGAACTGGGGTGGCAGATTGGGCTAAAAAACGGTGATGGATTAAACCCAGATCTTTTGACTGGGTGTGAGTGTTTGATTGATTCAGATGCTCCGTCCATCACCACCCCCTTTTGTAATGCTTTTGGCCACCATAAGTGTGGCAGGGTATGCTCAGACGTGAGTTCCTTGCTCACTTTGCCACTGGATTCAAGTAAGCCGGGCTTAAGACGGCTGGAATGCCACAAACCGGTCCTCGGAAGCTTGTTTCCGGTCCAGGGAAGACTGGCTTGGCAGTTCGGGCTAGACTGTTCCCATGAGGCACAGGGTCAGACTGATTTGCATATAGCCTTGTCTGAACCGGAGTGGCAGAGTGGGCAAAAGAACGGTGATGGATTAAACCCAGATCTTTTGACTGGGTGTGAGTGTTTGATTGATTCAGATGCTCCGTCCATCACCACCTACTTTTGAACCGCTTTTGCCCACCATAAGTGTGGCAGGGTATGCTCAGACGTGAGTCCCTTGCTCACTTTGCCCCTGGATTCAAGTAAGCAGGGCTGAAGACGGCTGGAATGCCAGAAACCAGTCCTCGGAAGCTTGTTTCCGGTCCAGGGAAGACATGGCTTGGCAGTTCGGGCTGGACTATTCCCATGAGGCACAGGGTCAGACTGATTTGCATATAGCCATGTCTGAACTGGGGTGGCAGATTGGGCTAAAAAACGGTGATGGATTAAACCCAGATCTTTTGACTGGGTGTGAGTGTTTGATTGATTCAGATGCTCCGTCCATCACCACCCCCTTTTGTAACGCTTTTGGCCACCATAAGTGTGGCAGGGTATGCTCAGACGTGAGTCCCTTGCTCACTTTGCCACTGGATTCAAGTGAGCCGGGCTGAAGATGGCTGGAATGCCAGAAACGGGTCCTCGGAAGCTTGTTTCCGGTCCAGGGAAGACATGGCTTGGCAGTTCGGGCTGGACTATTCCCATGAGGCACAGGGTTAAACTGATTTGCATATAGCCATGTCTGAACCGGAGTGGCAGAGTGGGCAAAAAAACGGTGATGGATTAAACCCAGATCTTTTGACTGGGTGTGAGTGTTTGATTGATTCAGGTGCTCCGTCCATCACCACCTACTTTTGAACCGCTTTTGCTCACCATAAGTGTGGCAGAGTATGCTCAGACGTGATTCCCTTGCTCACTATTCCACTGGATTCAAGTAAGCTGGGCTGAAGATGGCTGGAATGCCAGAAACCAGTCCTCGGAAGCTTGTTCCCGGTCCAGGGAAGACATGGCTTGGCAGTTCGGGCTGGACTGTTCCCATGAGGCACAGGGTCAGACTGATTTGCATATAGCCATGTCTGAACTGGGGTGGCAGAGTGGGCTAAAGAACGGTGATGGATTAAACCCAGATCTTTTGACTGGGTGTGAGTGTTTGATTGACTCAGATGCTCCGTCCATCACCACCCCATTTTGTACCGCTTTTGGCCACCATAAGTGTGGCAGGGTATGCTCTGACGTGAGTCCCTTGATCACTTTGCCACTGGATTCAAGTAAGCCGGGCTGAAGATGGCTGGAATGCCAGAAACCGGTCCTCTGAAGCTTGTTTCCGGCCCAGGGAAGACATGGCCTGGCAGTTCTGGCTGGACTGTTCCCATGAGGCACAGGGTCAGACTGATTTGCATATAGGCATGTCTGAACTGGGGTGGCAGAGTGGGCTAAAGAACAGTGATGGATTAAACCCAGATCTTTTGACTGGGTGTGAGTGTTTGATTGATTCAGATGCTCCGTCCATCACCACCTCCTTTTGTACCGCTTTTGGCCACCATAAGTGTGGCAGGGTATGCTTAGAGGTGAGTCCCTTGCTCACTTTGCCACTGGATTCAAGTAAGCCAGGCTGAAGACAGCTGGAATGCCAGAAACCGGTCCTCTGAAGCTTTTTTCCGGTCCAGGGAAGACATGGCTTGGCAGTTCGGGCTGGACTGTTCCCATGAGGCACAGGGTCAGACTGATTTGCATATAGCCATGTCTGAACTGGGGTGGCAGAGTGGGCTAAAGAACGGTGATGGATTAAACCCAGATCTTTTGACTGGGTGTGAGTGTTTGATTGATTCAGATGCTCCATCCATCACCACCCCCCTTTTGTACCACTTTTGGCCACCATAAGTGTGGCAGGGGATGCTCAGACGTGAGTCCCTTGCTCACTTTGCCACTGGATTCAAGAAAGCCGGGCTAAAGATGGCTGGAATGCCTGAAACCGGTCCTCGGAAGCTTGTTTCCGGTCCAGGGAAGACATGGCTTGGAAGTTCTGGATGGACTGTTCCCATGAGGCACAGGGTCAGACTGATTTGCATATAGCCTTGTCTGAACTGGGGTGGCAGAGTGGGCTAAAGAACAGTGATGGATTAAACCCAGATCTTTTGACTGGGTGTGAGTGTTTGATTGATTCAGATGCTCCGTCCATCACCACCCCGTTTTGAACCGCTTTTGCTCACCATAAGTGTGGCAGAGTATGCTCAGACGTGAGTCCCTTGCTCACTATTCCACTGGATTCAAGTAAGCTGGGCTGAAGATGGCTGGAATGCCAGAAACCAGTCCTCGGAAGCTTGTTTCCGGTCCTGGGAAGACATGGCTTGGCAGTTCGGGCTGGACTGTTCCCATGAGGCACAGGGTCAGACTGATTTGCATATAGCCATGTCTGAACTGGGGTGGCAGAGTGGGCTAAAGAACGGTTATGGATTAAACCCAGATCTTTTGACTGGGTGTGAGTGTTTGATTGACTCAGATGCTCCGTCCATCACCACCCCATTTTGTACCGCTTTTGGCCACCATAAGTGTGGCAGGGTATGCTCTGACGTGAGTCCCTTGATCACTTTGCCACTGGATTCAAGTAAGCCGGGCTGAAGATGGCTGGAATGCCAGAAACCGGTCCTCTGAAGCTTGTTTCCGGCCCAGGGAAGACATGGCCTGGCAGTTCTGGCTGGACTGTTCCCATGAGGCACAGGGTCAGACTGATTTGCATATAGCCATGTCTGAACTGGGGTGGCAGAGTGGGCTAAAGAACGGTGATGGATTAAACCCAGATCTTTTGACTGGGTGTGAGTGTTTGATTGATTCAGATGCTCCGTCCATCACCACCCCCTTTTGTACCACTTTTGGCCACCATAAGTGTGGCAGGGTATGCTTAGAGGTGAGTCCCTTGCTCACTTTGCCACTGGATTCAAGTAAGCCAGGCTGAAGACAGCTGGAATGCCAGAAACCGGTCCTCTGAAGCTTGTTTCCGGTCCAGGGAAGACATGGCTTGGCAGTTCGGGCTGGACTGTTCCCATGAGGCACAGGGTCAGACTGATTTGCATATAGCCATGTCTGAACTGGGGTGGCAGAGTGGGCTAAAGAACGGTGATGGATTAAACCCAGATCTTTTGAGTGGGTGTGAGTGTTTGATTGATTCAGATGCTCCGTCCATCACCACCCCCTTTTGTACCACTTTTGGCCACCATAAGTGTGGCAGGGTATGCTCAGACGTGAGTCCCTTGCTCACTTTGCCACTGGATTCAAGTAAGCCGGGCTTAAGACGGCTGGAATGCCACAAACCGGTCCTCGGAAGCTTGTTTCCGGTCCAGGGAAGACTGGCTTGGCAGTTCGGGCTAGACTGTTCCCATGAGGCACAGGGTCAGACTGATTTGCATATAGCCTTGTCTGAACCGGAGTGGAAGAGTGGGCAAAAGAACGGTGATGGATTAAACCCAGATCTTTTAACTGGGTGTGAGTGTTTGATTGATTCAGATGCTCCGTCCATCACCACCTACTTTTGAACCGCTTTTGCCCACCATAAGTGTGGCAGGGTATGCTCAGACGTGAGTCCCTTGCTCACTTTACCACTGGATTCAAGTAAGCAGGGCTGAAGACGGCTGGAATGCCAGAAACCAGCCCTCGGAAGCTTGTTTCCGGTCCAGGGAAGACATGGCTTGGCAGTTCGGGCTGGACTATTCCCATGAGGCACAGGGTCAGACTGATTTGCATATAGCCATGTCTGAACTGGGGTGGCAGATTGGGCTAAAAAACGGTGATGGATTAAACCCAGATCTTTTGACTGGGTGTGAGTGTTTGATTGATTCAGATGCTCTGTCCATCACCACCCCCTTTTGTAACGCTTTTGGCCACCATAAGTGTGGCAGGGTATGCTCAGACGTGAGTCCCTTGCTCACTTTGCCACTGGATTCAAGTGAGCCGGGCTGAAGATGGCTGGAATGCCAGAAACGGGTCCTCGGAAGCTTGTTTCCGGTCCAGGGAAGACATGGCTTGGCAGTTCGGGCTGGACTATTCCCATGAGGCACAGGGTTAAACTGATTTGCATATAGCCATGTCTGAACCGGAGTGGCAGAGTGGGCAAAAAAACGGTGATGGATTAAACCCAGATCTTTTGACTGGGTGTGAGTGTTTGATTGATTCAGGTGCTCCGTCCATCACCACCTACTTTTGAACCGCTTTTGCTCACCATAAGTGTGGCAGAGTATGCTCAGACGTGAGTCCCTTGCTCACTATTCCACTGGATTCAAGTAAGCTGGGCTGAAGATGGCTGGAATGCCAGAAACCAGTCCTCGGAAGCTTGTTTCCGGTCCAGGGAAGACATGGCTTGGCAGTTCGGGCTGGACTGTTCCCATGAGGCACAGGGTCAGACTGATTTGCATATAGCCATGTCTGAACTGGGGTGGCAGAGTGGGCTAAAGAACGGTGATGGATTAAACCCAGATCTTTTGACTGGGTGTGAGTGTTTGATTGACTCAGATGCTTCGTCCATCACCACCCCATTTTGTACCGCTTTTGGCCACCATAAGTGTGGCAGGGTATGCTCTGACGTGAGTCCCTTGATCACTTTGCCACTGGATTCAAGTAAGCCGGGCTGAAGATGGCTGGAATGCCAGAAACCGGTCCTCTGAAGCTTGTTTCCGGCCCAGGGAAGACATGGCCTGGCAGTTCTGGCTCGACTGTTCCCATGAGGCACAGGGTCAGATTGATTTGCATATAGCCATGTCTGAATTGGGGTGGCAGAGTGGGCTAAAGAACGGTGATGGATTAAACCCAGATCTTTTGACTGGGTGTGAGTGTTTAATTGATTCAGATGCTCCATCCATCACCACCCCCTTTTGTACCACTTGCCCTGGTGCAGGCACCCGGCCACCAATCTGCATGCATGCCTGCCCTGCAGGGGTGATTGTTTATGTGAAAGAGGGGACACCTACAGCACATAAACAATCATTCATGGCAATTCGATCTTTCTAAGTGTGCTGAAGTATGTAGCACACATAGACAGAGCAAAGCATTTAGAAATTAATCATTTCTCCTCGTATCGCCATCTTAAAACCAGGTATTACCTGGCCTTAGTTTTTGTTGCTGCCCCAGCCTTGAAAATCTCGTGCAGCGTCTCAAAGCAATGGGTGATGGATTAAACCTAGATCTTTTGACTGGGTGTGACTGTTTGATTGATTCAGATGCTCCGTCCATCACCACCCCCTTTTGTACCGCTTTTGGCCACCATAAGTGTGGCAGGGTATGCTCAGACGTGAGTCCCTTGCTCACTTTGCCACTGGTTTCAAGTAAGCCGGGCTGAAGACGGCTGGAATGCCAGAAACCGGTCCTCGGAAGCTTGTTTCCGTTCCAAGGAAGACATGGCTTGGCAGTTCGGGCTGGACTGTTCCCATGAGGCACAGGGTCAGACTGATTTGCATATAGCCATGTCTGAACTGGGGTGGCAGAGTGGGCTAAAGATTGGTGATGGATTAAACCCAGATCTTTTGACATTGGTGTGAGTGTTTGATTGATTCAGATGCTCCGTCCATCACCACCCCGTTTTGTACCGCTTTTGGCCACCATAAGTGTGGCAGGATATGCTCAGACGTGAGTCCCTTGCTCACTTTGCCACTGGTTTCAAGTAAGCCGCGCTGAAGACGGCTGGAATGCCAGAAACCGGTCCTCGGAAGCTTGTTTCCGGTCCAGGGAAGACATGGCTTGGCAGTTCGGGCTGGACTGTTCCCATGAGGCACAGGGTCAGACTGATTTGCATATAGCCATGTCTGAACTGGGGTGGCAGAGTGAGCTAAAGAACGGTGATGGATAAAACCCAGATCTTTTGACTGGGTGTGAGTGTTTGATTGATTCAGATGCTCCGTCCATCACCACCCCCTTTTGTACTGCTTTTAGCCACCATAAGTGTGGCAGGGTATGCTCAGACGTGAGTCCCTTGCTCATTTTGCCACGGGATTCAAGTAAGCTGGGCTGAATCCGGCTGGAATGCCAGAAACCGGTCCTCGGAAGCTTGTTTCCGGTCCAGGGAAGACATGGCTTAGAAGTTCGGGCTGGACAGTTCCCATGAGGCAAATGGTCAGACTGATTTGCATATAGCCATGTCTGAACTGGGGTGGCAGAGTGGGCTAAAGAACAGTGATGGATTAAACCCAGATCTTTTGACTGGGTGTGAGTGTTTGATTGATTCAGATGCTCCGTCCATCACTACCCCCTTTTGTACCGCTTTTAGCCACCATAAGTGTGGCAGGGTATGCCAGACGTGAGTCCCTTGCTCAATAATGCCACTGGATTCAAGTAAGCCGGGCTGAAGACGGCTGGAATGCCAGAAGCCGGTCCTCGGAAGCTTGTTTCCGGTCCAGGGAAGATATGGCTTCGAAGTTCGGACTGTACAGTTCCCATGAGGCACAGAGTCAGACTGATTTGCATATAGCCATGTCTGAACTGGGGTGGCAGAGTGGGCTAAAGAACAGTGATGGATTAAAGCAGGTCTTGTAAATGTAAATGTATTGCGATTTATATAGCGCACGTATCACCCGAAGGCATCAAGGCGCTTGCCTTGGGAACCCGTCCTGGTATTCCCCTGTGAGATAACCCCAGTAGGGTATCCACAAGGTGAAAGCCAGGCATCCCGCCGCGAGGGGCCGTAGTGGAGATTAAGCAAGCTATTGCCCAGAGTCGCAGAGTGTGAACCCGTGAGCCGAGTAGGCACCGGCACGAGAATTATCAAGTCCGTGGAATTATTTAGCCCAAGACCCGCCGAGGCGGGGAATTGAACCCTGGTCCAGGACCGATCTCAGCTTCCGGGTCTGCCGCCTCTAACCCCTGAGCCACCTTCTCCACATCTTTTGACTGGGTGTGAGTGTTTGATTGATTCAGATGCTCCTTCCATCACCACCCCCTTTTGTACCGCTTTTGGCCACCATAAGTGTGGCAGGGTATGCTCAGACGTGAGTCCCTTGCTCACTTTGCCACTGGATTCAAGTAAGCCAGTCCGAAGACGGCTGGAATGCCAGAAACCGGTCCTCGGAAGCTTGTTTCCGGTCCAGGAAAGACATGGCCTGGTAGTTCGGGCTGGACTATTCCCATGAGGCACAGGGTCAGACTGATTTGCATATAGCCATGTCTGAACAGGGGTGGCAGAGTGGGCTAAAGAACGGTGATGGATTAAACCCAGATCTTTTGACTGGGTGTGAGTGTTTGATTTATTCAGATGCTCCGTCCATCACCACCCCCTTTTGTACCGCTTTTGGCCACCATAAGTGTGGCAGGGTATGCTCAGAACTGAGTCCCTTGCTCACTTTTCCACTGGATTCAAGTAAGCTGGGCTGAAGACAGCTGGAATGCCAGAAACCGGTCCTCTGAAGCTTGTTTCCGGTCCAGGGAAGACATGGCTTGGCAGTTCTGGCTGGACTGTTCCCATGAGGCACAGGGTCAGACTGATTTGCATATAGCCATGTCTGAACTGGGGTGGCAGAGTGGGCTAAAGAACGGTGATGGATTAAACTTAGATCTTTTGACTTCGTGTGAGTGTTTGATTGATTCAGATGCTCCGTCCATCACCACCCCCTTTTGTACCACTTTTGGCCACCATAAGTGTGGCAGGGGGTGCTCAGACGTGAGTCCCTTGCTCTCTTTGCCACTGGATTCAAGTAAGCCGGGCTGAAGACGGCTGGAATGCCAGAAACCGGTCCTCGGAAGCTTGTTTTTGGTCCAGGGAAGACATGGCTTGGCAGTTCGGGCTGGACTGTTCCCATGAGTTACAGGGTCAGACTGATTTGCATATAGCCATGTCTGAACTGGGGTGGCAGAGTGGGCTAAAGAACGGTGATGGATTAAACCCAGATCTTTTGACTGGGTGTGAGTGTTTGATTGATTCAGATGTTCCGTCCATCACCACGCCCATTTTGTACCGCTTTTGGCCACCATAAGTGTGGCAGGGTATGCTCAGACATGAGTCTCTTGCTCACTTCGCCACTTTAATCAAGTAAGCCGGGCTGAAGACAGCTGGAATGCCAGAAACCCGTCCTCGGAAGCTTGTTTCTGGTCCAGGGAAGACATGGCTTGGCAGTTCGGGCTGGACTGTTCCCATGAGGCACAGGGTCAGACTTATTTGCATATAGCCATGTCTGAATTGGGGTGGCAGAGTGGGCTAAAGAACGTTGATGGATTAAACCCAGATCTTTTGACTGGGTGTGAGTGTTTAATTGATTCAGATGCTCCGTCCATCACCACCCCCTTTAGTACCACTTGCCCTGGTGCAGGCACCCGGCCACCAATCTTCATGCATGCCTGCGCTGCAGGGGTGATTGTTTATGTGAAAGAAGGGACACCTACAGCACATAAACAATCATTCATGGCAATTCGATCTTTCTAAGTGTGCTGCAGTATGTAGCACACATAGACAGGGCAAAGCATTTAGAAATTAATCATTTCTCCTCGTATCGCCATCTTAAAACCAGGTATTACCTGGCCTTAGTTTTTGTTGCTGCCCCAGCCTTGAAAATCTCGTGCAGCGTCTCAAAGCAATGGGTGATGGATTAAACCCAGATCTTTTGACTGGGTGTGAGTGTTTGATTGATTCAGATGCTCCGTCCATCACCACCCCCTTTTGTACTGCTTTTGGCCACCATAAGTGTGGCAGGGTATGCTCAGACGTGAGTCCCTTGCTCATTTTGCCACGGGATTCAAGTAAGCCGGGCTGAAGATGGCTTGAATGCCAGAAACCGGTCCTCGGAAGCTTGTTTACGGTCCAGGGAAGACGTGGCTTGGCAGTTCGGGCTGGACTGTTCCCATGAGGCACAGGGTCAGACTTATTTGCATATAGCCATGTCTGCACTGGGGTGGCAGAGTGGGCTAAAGAACGGTGATGGATTAAACCCAGGACTTTTGACTGGGTGTGAGTGTTTGATTGATTCAGATGCTCCGTCCATCACCACCCCCTTTTGTACCACTTGCCCTGGTGCAGTCACCCGGCAACCAATCTGCATGCATGCCTGCGCTGCAGGGGTGATTGTTTATGTGAAAGAAGGGACACCTACAGCACATAAACAATCATTCATGGCAATTTGATCTTTCTAAGTGTGCTGCAGTATGTAGCACACATAGACAGAGCAAAGCATTTAGAAATTAATAATTTCTCCTCATATCGCCATCTTAAAACCAGGTATTACCTGGCCTTAGTTTTTGTTGCTGCCCCAGTCTTGAAAATCTTGTGCAGCGTCTCAAAGCAATGGGTGTTGCAGTGGAATGCTCAAAGCAACAGCTACTGCCGCCTCTTTGCTGCAGCAGACTTCTGAGGAAAGGGGCAAATTTACAAGGTGACTTTAAGCCACTGCAAGTGGTTTAACACCATGTTGTAACTATGGGGAATGGGTCAACGCCACCTGGGTGTCAGAAAAAAATCACACTCAGTGGCATTAGGGTCTTGTATATAGGCCCCATTGCGTCCAAAAACGCGAATTTTAGAACCACGCCCTCTCTATCTCCAGTGCAGCCCTTATTAACAAAATAATATTACAGCTTTTTGCTGTCCACAGAGAAGGTATAGGGAGGTGAAAATTATTGCTGACCAATGTGTGGCAAACTGACTGTGTGTGTGTGTGCGTTTGTTTCGTTGTGTTACATGACTGTGGAGTTTATGACCCTTCCCTCCATCCCACCATTTTCCAATTCATTTTTCACCACATCGATATGCTGAGGTTTTACATTTTGCCAAAAAGAAACCGTTGACCTTCATCAGCTCGAATAAAGTTCAAATATATAATAATTGTGCATTCCTTCGGTGACAGCCTTCTGGAGTGAAGCTCCCAAGTCTGACAACAGAATCCTATTAGGAAATAAAATGAATGTTGATTCTGTGCATTTTATCAATTTCACAAAGCGGATACATTTAATTCCCCGAAAATTGCCCAAAGGCCACCTCTGAGTGTCAACTGGTTTCCAAATGTCAATAGCATTCTAATGAAAAGAGGGAAGGGTAGGCGCACGAGAAGTGGGAAGTGAGGGATGTGAATAGGAAGACGTGGGGAATCGGAGTAGGATGTAATGATGAGCACTGTAAGTCGGAGTCAGTATGCATAGTTATTGTGAGACAGCACATTTACCACAGTTGTATATGTGGCATTGGAAGATGTAATTTACTCCAACTTGCACTTTTGTATCATTAGCAATAGATGGTGGGTGGGTGAGTGACGTTGAAGAGCGAAAATGCATTTTTATCTCCATCAGGAAAACTATGGGGCATATGTACAAGGATTTAACACCGCCATAGCATACATTTTTTGACGTTACTGCTGATTTTTCTTATCACCATATTAACAAGTTGCCACAAAGTCCAGCTAGCATTAATTTTACAGCATTAATTTGAATTTTTCACAGCGCCACTTCTGTTAGAGCGACTTACCGAAAATGAGATGCAAGGTAGGGGATCCTGCATAAAAACTCATGTAAAAATCACAATATGATATTTACAAGGATTTCCTTGAACATCCCTCAAAAAGAAAATCTGCTGCTAAGTCCCATTGACGGCAGTTTTTTAACATCGGAAAATACCAGGGGCCTCATTTATGAGAAATGACGCATCGCTGCATGAAAGCAGCGATGCGTCACTTCTCAGTGCGCACTCCTTGCGACATACCTGATACGTCAAATTTAATGTATGACGCATCATGTCGCAAGGAGTTACAGATACGTCAGTATTTCTGACGTATCTGTAAGCGCAATAGTGGCGCATTGCTGGAGTGTGTCACAAAAGTGATGCAACGCCACAATGCATCCTTTCACATGGGGCAAGCCCCATGGGAAAGAGCCTGCGTCAGTCTTACGCCTGCTGTGAGGCAGGCGCAGGATTTTGACACAACAGCGTCCTAGAAGTCAGGCAGTGAAATCTCATAGATTTCACTGTGTCACTTCTACGAAGCTTTTTGCGGGGGAACGCCCCCCCTTCATACATTCTACCTGACGTAGGTATAATTTGGCGCAGGGGTTTACAAAGTGAATCTGCTTAGATACGTCACTTTGTAAATAGTGCGCAACAGGAGGCATGTTTTACACCGTCGATGCGTCACAAAAAGTGACGCATTGGAAGCGCAAAACTGACGCAAGGCCTCATAAATGAGGCCCCTGGTCTTAAAAATAATGCAAACACACTTGGGGCCTCATTTAAGATGTTTTGATGCAGGGCCGCACCGTAAGGAATCTTGCTGTGCAGCCCTGCGACAAAACAAAAGGGCAGAAATGCACCCTATCAATTAGATACTGCACATTCCTGTCTTTTTGTCCCAACATTAGCACACAATGGCTGCCATGCGCCAATGCAGGTACCCTTGCGCCGAGGTGCAAGGGGGCCTGCATTGGGGGCTGATTGATTTTGTGCAGGAAGGGCCACCTTCCAGCACAAAAAAAATCCAGAAAGGAGAATTCCCTCATCCATGTGTGCTGCAGCATGGAGCACCCATTTTATTTTGTTAAATTTATTTATTTGTATTTTTTGCAAAACAGTTAAAAGCATCATTTCAGCTCACGTGTGCAGGTGCATACATCACAGTTAATAATAATTAATTAAATAATTCAGAGCATGACCTGGAGCATAGGCCGCTGTCACTAACATGGGGGGGCTCTCCAATATGTGCAACAGGGAATACGGGGATTGGATGCAGCGTCTTATGCCTTTAATAGGAACTGATGAGTATGGCACTTTGAAGGTAGGGAAGAGGTACCAAGGTCTAGGGAATAACTGTATTATCTAATGCCCAACTCAGGTCTTGGCTCCTCCTCTTCTCTACCACACCGCCTGCATGACCCACACAACCATAGGATCAATGGGTACTTATTTAGTTGCATCCCTGGAAGATGATGAGGGAGTTGGGGAATGTATGATAGGGGGAAGGGGACAAGACAGGGCACTAGTACAACCATGGAGCATCCCTGCCTTACGTGCTACTGTGTCGCCGCTACCGCCACTCCGTCCGTACATGTAAAGGGGGCCTAGGGCTCACACTTTGACTGCCAGCTTCATTGAAAGTCCTGCAATATAACATCCCAGTCAGCTGCCATCAGAACTTCACGTAAACCCCAAAGTGTCTTTGTGGCACAAGGCAATACTTTCAGCGGGACCACGTCAGTGCAGGGGAAGATTCTGAAAGTTTCAATCTCTTGGTAATGGAGCACTTAGCTGCAATTAGTCTCAGATCTATAAACCTGGACTCCACCCTGTGCCTAGCCGATATACGGTAAAGCCCCAGAAGACATACATCCCAGGTACACACCACCGTCCACCCAGTGCAGCCATCTAAATGTGCTGTGACTCTACGCCAGTTCTCGAGCGTGAGCCAGCTCCAAAGCATATGAATGAGATCCATGTCAATCACCTTACATCAGGGACAACAAGCATCCGTACGCTGTACCTGTTAATCTTAGCTAGTGTCATCGAAAGAATGAAACTAGTCCTACAGCTTTAACGGTCCCATTGAATTGTGAAATTCAAAAGTTTGCTGAAAAACTTTATTCTAATGTACTTGAAAATGAGTTAATAATGATTCCAACTCAGCAAGAGAGAGTGATGACTCTATTTTCACCTAGTGAAAACTCTGCTGTTGATCTGATTGACCTGACACAGCCTGATGAGTACAAATTACTGGATGTTGCAAAATTAAAAAGTGATTTAGAAGAATTAATAAATGATACAATAAGTACAGACAAATTAAAAACATATCAGGATGATGAGGACATTGAAGGCTTGAACAATACAAGTAGGATTGCCCCTGCCCATATAAAAGATTTAATTTGGGCTTTGAGAAAATGGGGTAAAGTGAATAAATGGAAAACAAAATGGACGAAGAAAAAGGAGAAGGAAAAAGCGAATTTAGCTTTTGCAGGAAAGTGTAAAAATCCACAGATGCAGAATGAGATAAATGAGCAGCAACAGCTGCTGAATCAACAGTTACAAATACAGCGACAGGTGGTGATTCAGCAGAATGAGATACCTCCGCCACCATTTCCAAATCATGTTAATGAGCAGAAATACTATACAGATACAGGATTCAGTGAAGACCAGGAAGACAGACCTGATCCAGTTAAAGTTACAAACAAGCAGGGAAACTCATGTCCTAATGTTCCACAGTACAAGATGAAGCCAGAAACAATTCCTGTTATTGAAACATTCATTAAGCAGGGTGTCCTAAAAGAGATTGAGAACAGTCTTTGTATCTCACCAGATATGGGTATTAGAAAGCCAGATGAAATGTACACAATAGTACAGGACCTGAGAAAGGTTAACGAGATAGTTATCCCTTGTTGTCCTTTTGTCCTGACAGAAATTAAACTTGAAGCCATTGAGCAATTTAAAAAGAGTTTGAGTGAAGCTCCTGTTCTGGGCATGCCAGACTTCAACAAAGAAATTGAGCTTCTTGACAAAATAGCAGTGATAAAATGTGCTGCAAATGGAGAGAAAAATAATTATGTCTCAAAAGGCAATGAGCACGCAGGTACCATTGTTAAGTTTTGTGCTCAGGAGTGGGTTGCAATCAATGGGGAAAAAATCAATGAACATGTTTTAAGCATCCTCATACTAATCTTTGCAATTCAGACATGGCAAGAATTAAAACAATTACAAGATGAGGCACATGATGAGGAGAAAAACACATGGCTTAAAGAAGGTTTCAGACAGCAGGAGGAAGATGAAATTTGGGTTCACAAAGATGACAGACCTGTTATGCCCAATTGCATGATTGCTAACATGGCACGGATGTACCATGGTCCAATTGAGAGTTTGGGAACTATAGGTCGGGAGGGTGGTTCATTTACAAATATTCAAATAGATCTTTTTGAAATGCACCAACATAACAAACTGAGATATGTCCTAGTCATCATTTGTTTATTTTCAAAATGGGTAGAAGTTTTTCCAACAAGAAAGAATGATACAGTTTCTGTATTCCATCAGTTGGGAACAGATGTGGAAAAGGAGCAGGCTCATGATCTATTGCCAGGAGACTTGGTCAGAACAAAGGTTCATCGGATGAGAAACTGTTTAGTACCCAGGAGGCAAAAAGCAAGACAGGTGATACTAGTCACAACAAATATTGTAAAGAGCAAAGGTATGAAAAAGTGGATACATATCAGTCATACTTTGCGTGTACCACAGTCTGTACCACAGCCAGAAAATGAAAATGAAGAAGATGCCACAGATGATTCAGACTCTGAAGAAAAAAGTTTCGAAGAAAATCCAGATCTTGAAGATCGACAAGGTGGTCGACATCTGGATGATGATGTCAATATGAATGAAACATTGAATGAAGAAGATCTAGCGATTGTGATTCTAGATTCAGAAAATGATGAAAATATGATAGAAAAAGAATCTCAAGAAAAAGAAGAAGATTCAGAAGCAGAAAATTCTGAGCAAGACAATAATCTAGTCCAGGAGAGTATTGAAAAGCAGAAGAGTAGCTCTGTATGCGGGAGCAAGAATTCTGAAACTGGGAAGCTAAAGGTGATCCTTGAAGAAGAGGAAGAATTACCAAGTACCAGCTAAAAGGATGATGTTCCTAACGGAGTGAAGCTGCCGAGTAAAGAAGTTCCTAGATACAGATTTAAAGTCTCAGAAAATGATACAGACTGGAGTGATAAAAAGTCTGAAATAAGAAAATTCAGAGGAAGGGCTTGGAAAGCTGAATACATTGAAATGAAGCCTAAGAAGAAGCTCCTGAGAAAAGGTGATGTCTGGCTAAAAGAAAACTTGAAGTTCAAGTCGGAGAAAAGATCAAAGGAGCGGATAAATGAGATATCTAGTCAGAAGAGTGATTCAGACAAAAAAGAGCAAGCTGGAGAGAAAATTGAAATGATTACCAGGAAAAGCAAAAGACCATTGAGAGCAAATGAAAAATACAAGTCTCCAGAATGGGCCTACATAAATATTGCTCCAGTAGTTGAGGAGCGCAGTAGTAGTCAGGCGGACTTGGAAGAAAATGGTGACAATGACTAGGCTTAGTTTTCTTTAAGTTGAGGTTTGTTTTTGGCATAAGGCTGAAGAAATTGTGTTAGGTGACACAAGGTCGAAGAAATTGTGTTCGCTGGAAACACTTTTATGTAAGACGCAAGGTCGAAGAAAACATGTTTTAGAATTTGAAAAAAAAAAAAAAAGAGGGAGTATATACTATATACAAATTTTTCAAAAAATGTTCAAAATTTACTTTTTGGTTTTTGTTTTGTTTTATAATACTCAGATTGATATTTGTTTTGTTGGTGCAATTCAAAATGTAGTTACCTATAAATTCATTGGGTGTTGGGGATTCAAAGGTGGAAAGGATCCAACTTAGCTGAATAAAGAAAGGGTAAAGGATATAGAATTAGTAGGATGTAAGACTCAATACTCATTATGAGAGTTGCAGATATATAGATGAAATTAGAGTTTAAATACTAATCCTGAGAAAGCCTGAAACATGTTCAATAAGATAAAAATTTTAAGTAAAATTTGGGGATTTTGTTTGGTGATTTTGAAATCACCAGATGAGGGAGTTGATGGAGCGAGCTTCAGAAATGATTTTATTCTGTCTCGTGATATAAAACTCTCATAACTTGTATTAACATATTAATGAGGTATTGCATGGTTTGTTGTATAAAACCAATTTAGAGTAAAATTCCTCATCATTACATGGGACTAATGTGCTTTATGTTGCATTTGCAAGTTTGTTTAATAATTCATAACTAATGTTGTTTTGTCTGTCCTATTGACTTTGTCAACATTAATGCGGCTGATTAATTAATGGCATGTGCTTTTATTATGTGTGCTTATGTGTTTGTCTATGTTGTGTCTGTTTATCCATGTTGTGTTTGTCTATCTTTTTACTCTTTCAGATATATGAAGAATCCAGCTGGACTTTATGAAGAATGGTAGATATTAAATGTGCTGCTTTATTTGTGTGCTTCTGCTAGGTGACTTATACTAATGGGTTAACATTAGCTATGAAGGTTGGAAACAGAATGACTTTCATTTCCTGAATTAATTATTGTTTTGTGTTTGTTTAAATAATAGTTTTCTGAAAAAGTGACGCGAGCTAAAAGTGGCGCTGTGACGCAAGCAAAAGTGGCGCAGAAAATTGATGCTTTCTGAAAAGAGGCCTGTTGATGAAAAGCCACATGAGAAAAACTTATTTTGAAAAGGATGAGAAGCCTATGAACTTTTATTGTGAAAAGTTTTTGAAAAGAACTGCAAAAGGCACTCTGTGGAGAGGTTTGCTAATGTGCCACGAGAAGCTCAGAACGGACAGGCTCAAGGCCAGGATGTGAGTCGCGGCATTTTTGTGCACTACATGACCAATCTTTGCTACAAAATGTAGCAGCCTAAGGAAGTGCTGCCAGGACTCTGTGCATGAACAATGGCTTTGTGTAAAAGCCTGGACTTGATGTGGAAGATGTCACAGTTTACTGTGGCGTGAGGTGGTTCAGCCAATGGGGAGCCAGAATTCAGCTGATGGAATGTGAAAATAGATAGTTTGGCTTTAGTTTTAGGGTATAAGAATTAGCTTGAGGAGCAGATTTTTGGCTTACGCTTCTTGATTCCAGAGGGACGTGTTCTGCTGTTCGATGAATACACGTAAGGAAAGCTGACTTTAAAAGACTTTGTTTTCAGGCGATGAGGGTAGAGACAGAGAATTAGTTAGGGTTTGGAAATGCTCTTTTTCACTTATTTCTGCTAATGAATAATATTTTCTTGAATTAAGCTCTCTTTATAAATGCTGAATAAAACTTTCTTATGACTTTTTTAAAATGCTTGCTTAATAAAGTCCCAAACCTAAGTTTTCCTGAATATGTTTGAATAAACTTTTAGAATGACAAGCTGGTCTTGTTTACTGTAGATAGTTTAAACAACATATCAGATCCATTCGCCTCATGATTCAGCTGCTCTGTTATTCTTATGGGCCTGGTATTGATTGGTAAGTCTGGTGGTAGATAGTGACATCATTTATACAGAATTTTAGTAGGAGCGCTGGATCAGCTCTGTTCAATACTTAGAACTGAATGAGATGGAATCTGACATTTCTAGGAATATGGGTGGGTCCCTCAAGTGTAGCCACTCACTCTCGGTCTGTGCACGGGTTAGTCAGGTCCGCATCCCAGCGATGTCAAAGATATGTTAATGGGTGTGCTGCACGCTTGTGCAACAAGCTAGCAAACCCCTTTGTGAGATGCCTCCCTCTGCCCATCACTTGTATGTATTGAATTGTGAGATGCGTGTCAGGCTTCCGGTACACATCCCCCCATAGGGTCCACAGTTCTGTAAGTAATGAGGTACGAAGTAAAGATTGATCTTGCGGCAGTCGAGTGTCCTCCACTGAGGCATCAGAGGGCATCAGCAACCCATCTTGGTAGAGGCCAACCAGAGTCTTTAGGTCAACCTCCGGCAAGGCAGAAAGTTCTGCCTTAGTTGTGGCATGGCCAAACCTCAGCATGCCTTGATGTGGTAAAGCCTGCACAAACGGGATGCCAGAGTGCTTGAGATGCAAGAACCGGCAAAAGCATTTATATGCCACCTCCAGCATTATCGGGACGGGCACCCCACCTCAACTTCCCGGATAAAAGAGCGCCAGGACTGACAAGTGCATCCATGTGGGCGAGAGTGCAGCTGTGTCCTCAAGATTTAGTCCACTGGCCCATCTGCCCACCAACTTCAATTGCACGACCAGGTAGTAGTGCTCGGGAAGGCCGGATGGTAGTGGGCAGCAGACACATACAGAGCTGTTAAGTGTCTGTCGAGCTCCACAAGAATTTCTCACTGACTGTACAAAAGCTGTCCCGAAAGGAAACGCAGTGAAATGATAGGGTGCCTTGCCTGGTCCTTACAGATCAGCATTGCAAGCACCTGCCTGCTCAGTCTGCAGCTTCATTAGTATGGGCAGAATGAAAGAATAGTTCAGGCATCGCTTCAGTAGGTCTGCATACTAATGTCCCGCATCTGCCAAATGCTGAGTACCGCTGGAGCATGTTATTAAGGCAGACCCCTTCCTCAGGACGAGGCACTTAATATGCATGAAATCACCATGCAATTTGTTTGCGAGCCCCCCAGTTGAGTCCCATGCAGTGCCCCCTGATCTACATGACTTTGAACGCTACCAACTCAACGTCTCTGGTGGCAACAGAGCCATTGTTTGTCTCAAAAAAGTCCGCTGTGGCAGTGCCCAGCAATGCCCAAAAAGGAGGGTTCTTCATCTTTGCAGGTTGTAGGCACCAGATATGCATCGCCTGCTTGGCTTCTTCCTATTCCAGTTAGAGAATCTGGGGGTTGTGATCCGAATGTGTGCACTCCAGGTAGTCTAAACAACAAACCGGGAGCAGCTACAATGAGCTCACATTTTGATCAATGAGAACGTGGAAGTCATGCGGCAAGGAATAAAAAGAATAGACACAAATATCTGGATTCAACGCTCTCCAGATGTCAGATAGGCACCAATGCTGCAGCCACTCGCCTAGTGCTGGGTGTTGGACATGGTGACTGTACAGAAAAGCAGTGGAAAAGACCTGTCTAATGCCAGATGGGTGACTGCATTGAAATCCCCACCCCATGAGCCAGGGAATGGTGCTCCAGTGGGCTAGTGTACCGGAAACTGTGTATAAAAAGGCTGTTAGGTGAGTACACATCGCCAGGTAATAAACGCCTCCCATCCAACCTCCCCAGTAGGAATATGTAGCAGCCTGCCCCGTCCACATCCGTCTCCTCCATCACAGAGGGGACTCCCAGCTGTACCCACATAAGCACCCTCCTTGCATACGTGGAGTAATCCATTGCAAATGCCCAACCATGCCATCGGCGCTGGAGCTTGTGGGCTCCAAGCAGTGTGATATGTGTTTCCTGCAATAACTCAATGTGAGCTGATCTTCTTTTCAGGTAGGAATACACTGTGGCTCGATGGCGTGTGCATACTCCTCATATTCCAGGTTAATATGTTAGTAACTGGCATACGTGGAATGGCACAGGCATGTAGAGGTACACTGAGAATGCAGCAGGAGGGAGGGAGCAGAGTGTCCGATCAAAAGCCTGTATAAGTGGGCAGTACCTGCAGGACAACATTGCCTGTATTAGGCGCATTTCAAACAATAAATTGAAGGGGAAAACTGGAGTATTGTTACATTGAACAGCATAAGAGTGGAGGGAAAGCATGTATCTGCCCAAACTGGCAATAAAGCCTTGTGGTAAACTGTTGGAAAATCTCAGCAGCCGAATAGAGCTTAAGGCTCTAGGGGGTTGAGAGTCTAGTACACCAGTGCCCCAAATGTCCACAGGAAAGAGCGGTCAGTGTCATTTGTATCAGTTCCAAGTCCAGCTGTGAGGGCAGGTGCTGAGCTTCCCAGACTACCTTCCATCTCACCATCAATGGTACTATCCCAGTCGGCGCACCAGAGGCTCATGCCAGATGCATCAGATATCACGCACCACATGTTCCATTTGGTAGTCAACACCTTAAATTAGGTCATCTGCCTTCTGAGGAGTCACATCCGGGACTGCCCGGACTCCGCAACAGATGGCCACATCGCAGTGGAGCCATCGTCGCTGGGGGAGCATTCAGAGGTTTCGACATCCTGTCTCTGAGTGTGATCAAGCAATGTCACCACTGCATGCAGCTCCTTCCGTCTTTCTTGTCTAACCTGCTCCAGATTGTGCGTGGCTTATAGTTAAGGAGGGGGCACCTGCTCCTTCTACACCTCCCACTACAGCTAGCTCCACAAATGGAACCTTGTTGAGCAGAGCCTTCACTCCCTGTCCGCAACACCTGGTTACCAAGAAATCAGGTGTTACCATCTGAGAGCACTAGCTGAGCTGAGTGCTGCACCGACGCCGACGCGGGCGCAAGAAGGGAGAGACGCGAAAACGGCAAAAACGGCGAGCCGGTTGACGGTGTACCGAGGTGTTGAAGGTGAAACACGGTGAAACGTGGGCATGGGGAGAGGAGGCAGCTTATTCACTCGCACACACAACAGAGGTAAGCGGAGGAGATAGCGAGGCAGTGTGAAGGCTGTGTGGAGCAGCTAAAAGCCTCTTTCTTTTTTTTTCTTTTTTTTCTCTCCTCGAGAGCCAGGATATTTGGGGCCAGTTAAGCAAAACTGGGCAGACAGTGGTTAAACTGAAATAAGACTGTGGTCGACTGTGGAAGACCCCACAAAATACAAGTTGATCCAGAGAACGTGGACCCTGGTCTGTTAGCCCCAGCCCTCCAGACCTCCAGCTCCAGTCCCAGCCCTTGTCTGAGTCTTTAGAGATTGGGGAATTCTGCGTCTGGGCACATTTCTAACCAGTTGAACAGCTCAAGCTTCAGATTGCCTCCTGCCCTGTTCTCTCCGAGTCTTCTGGCTACAACTGGGAGGCTTCATCCACCTGCAGTTGATGGTGAATTTGCCGAACCTTGCACGGTCACAGGAGAAAGGAGGAAGAGGAGCTTGTGCGGAGTGGCGCTTGTGTGTTTAAAGATGAGGTCTGGTCGTCACCGTGGGGCCCCACAAAACTCTATACAAAGCCAGAAGACAGAAGAGATAACAGTTGCTCCATCCAAACTGGACAGGCACAAGGAAAATGGAGAACAGGAGGAGAAATTTTTAATTAGTAGAGGCAGTGCCCTTATAAAGGGGAATTCGCGTATTCCAGCAGTGGAAATGGCTTTATCTGCTTCTCTTAGTAGGGACTGTGTTGTCCATATGTAGTCTCCATGTGTGGCGCAGTCATCTATAAAGAGCTACTTCTTTAAGTACCATCAAAATCAATCTGATAAAGACAAACATAAAAGAAAGACCTTCGAAAAGGAACAACCTAGTCGGAATGCAAGTGACTGTTCATTGTCCTCTCCTTTGTCGTCCCCACTGTGCAAAAAAGAGAAAAAAAGTGGCTCTGTTAGTGATCTGACCCAACCAAAGTTGCCTGAAAAATTGGATGCTGTAGCGGACAATCAGGATAGGAGTGTAATAGGTGAAGGTGTTGTCGTGGAGAAAATGTTGGCACCCTCGTTCCAGCCTTTAATTGTAGCAGGGCAGTTACAAGCTCAGGGGCAAATTCACGTCTGTGTCCCTACTGCCGATCAGGTGGAGTCACAGCTGGTCCATGATCTTCAAATTACCAGTCAGGCGCTGTGTTATAAAGGGTTGGATGCAATGTGTGATTTGTCTCCTTGTAGGACTCTGAACGAAAATAAAGACGTTATTGTGTTTGACCTTGGAGCTGAAGTTGGAAATCCAGCTCACAAGGACGGGTCTAATGAACCAATTTTGGTTTCAGAGGACTCGCTTCCTAGCCCAAATAGTTGTTCTGTTAAAGGTGGTAATGTCAGCTTTTTTAACCTGGCCCAGTCAAGTATAATAATGGAGAATAGCTTTACTATTTATAAATCAGTGTTCGATCAATGTGTTGGCAGTTCTGAGAAGATTATTAATACTAATACTAATAACCGATGTAGGTTAGACCTAAATGGTCAGTCTATTTCAGCTGATGTATTGTTATTGTCTAAACCAGAGGTCAACCCTCAGGCTACTCCACGTGATTCAAAAAAGAGTGAGGCTAGTCTGGAGCGGGGTTTATGGGATTGTCTTTTACATACCGTGGGCTCTATTACTAATGCGCTTAATTTCCACTCAGACAAATTGGATGCCCAGGTTGATATTTTAAACACATTAGCATCCCATGTGGTGGGTATCGACGCAAAACTCCTGCATCTAACTAACCTGATTACGAAGGTGCAAGCAGATAAAGATAGTCCGTTTATAACTTGCACCTGTGCACAATTGATTGATAAGATTTCTGATTTGCCTTCAATAGTAAGTTCAATGGTGCAAGAAGTTAAATTGTTGTCGGGTAGAAAAGCGCAAGGTAACAATGAAATTATTGAACCATCTAACAACATAAGTAGCTCAGTTGATGACGGTAAGTCACAATCTGTAAATGATGATAGCAAAATACAAGCTACCGAGGTCTCTCATCCTAAATTGGAATGCGATATAACTAAAGATGGCTTGGTAATAGCAGTTGGGAGTAGTGACTATTCAGTGTCAACTCACAAGTCAAGCAGTATGAATAAGTCATGCCTGAATCAAAACCATGAAATAAGTGTTCCATCAAAATCAGTAACTCTCTTGAAAAGGGCAAGAAAAAGGTTAAGGAAAACTCACAATAAGAAAACGCATGATTTACAATTATCTAGTAAGAATGTCTGTGAAGATCCTAAAATCTTGGAAGAAACCGAATCTGAAACGAAATCATATTTCCCAATTTTTGGCCCTAATAAAAATTCAGGATTCAATGTAAAGGAAAATCAAATAATGGAGTGTGGCATCAAAAAAGTAGGGGATGTTGATGCTAAATTTAGTTCTGGTCCCATAGTGGAAGCTTCAAAAATAATAAAGGAAAAAGTATCTGATCAACAAATAAGTGTAAGGGCGGAAGCCCAAAGTGCACAATTTAGTCATATTCAGAAATTAGTAGCTTTTAATAGTCATTTAGGTAGTATTAGTAATGAACAGGGGTTTGAATTAAGCCTGAAACCAAGTAGTCGATCATGGTATTCAAAATAATATTATTAACTAGAAATCTGTAAATCACTCTTATCAGCAAGGTGATAATAGGTCCGATCAGGTGGCCCACCCGGGTACACAAGAGTGATTAATAAAGGAAGTTAAAGAAGATAATTTCCTGACTGAAATGGTTCTGATGCCTGCTACTGAGAATATGTGTCCACCTGTTATTATGGATAAGGATAATATTGAGCATTCAAATTTGTCGCTCGATATAAGGAAAGTAGCCTTCTGTCCCCAATATATATCAACAGGTCCTCATGATATTTTAAATCGTGGTAACATCTTGAAATTATTACATGCAATTACAGATCTTAAAGATGTGGTAACTAGGGATCTGGAAGCTGTGGAGTTTAAGAAAGAAGGTGAATACCTTGACAAGGAGATAACAATTACAACCTGGTTAAATATGGAAATTGTTGATAAAATAATGGCCAATGGTATATTATTTGAGAAATGGGGCATTAAAGTTTGGCGACCTCAAGGACCTTGCTAGCCGATGTTGCTGATTCCAATTAAGCCACTTGATACAACAACGCAAAAAAAGGATGATAAAAAAATAGCTACTGTAGCACAAAAAAGAGACTATAAAAAAATAGCGACAGCAGCACAGGTTAGAGTTTTAAAAAGTGCGTCAGGCCCTTCTACGGAATTAAACTTAGCATACGGCATCAAGATAAGGAGTAGCCATCCTGGCTTGCAAACATGTGAGGCGTTGAAGAAAGTCCCAGAGTTAGTAGATGATTGGAGCTGGCTTCCAGAAATATTAACAAATGCAAATCCTGAAAAGAAGGATTGATGCCGATCAAATCCTTTGAATCTTTGTTCCTGGAACACTAATGGTTTAAAACCATTAATTGAGGACCAATATGTAATAGATTTCCTGAAGGCTTTTAGTATATTAATGTTTCAAGAACCCTGGAACACGTGTAGTGAACTCTTTATTGGTTATTTTGAATACTGTAATGTCGCAACACGTGAAGCCAACTCAGGTCGCTCATGTGGTGGTCTTTCTATATATGTTTCTTTGAATCTTAAAGTAGATCACTTTGAAATTGACCTTCAGGTAAAATGGCTACAGTGTGTTAAATTAATAGCTGGTCATTTCATTATTCTATTAAATGTGTATTTAAGTTGTAAAAAGAAGGTTAGATCCACACAAATCATTCAGTTATGGGGAATGGTAAAAACGTTATATTTTGATCATTTGCAATCAGTATTTATTATTTCAGGTGATTTTAACATGCATTTTGTTGCTTTTAAAAAGCAGACACTTGACTTAAAACGTTTAGCTCAATGGACAGATTGCAAGTTTAAAAAATACAACTTAAAGATTATGCATGACCCGGATAATATCCCGTTTTTTAACAAAGCAGGTAGTTCTTCTGTAATAGAATATTCAATAATGTCTGAGAAATTATATCATTTAGTAAAAAGATATCAGATAGTCCCAAGGATTGAAAGTGATCACAATCCACAAGTGATTCTCTTTGATCTAGCTTTGGACTATCTGCCAGAAACTAGGACTCTGGTAAAAGCTCCAACAGCTTTTAATCTCAAAAGGTTAACATGGAATGAAAAAACTGCGGAAAATATTCTGGGAGTCCTTGCCTGTTTAATACAGGACATGCAGTCTGCTCACGGTCATTCCATGATTGATTTATGGTCACATTTGTGTGACGAATTATTGGCTACATTTGCTAGGGATGAGCCCTCTAAAGGTATAATGTTGAACCCTAGGAAACCAGGATGGCATTCTTCCCACCTACTATATCAAAAAAGAAAGCTTAATAAAGCAATAAGATTACTGGATAGGAATAAAACAAGCTATAACTTTTTATTATATCATTTAAAATTAGAGAGTTAAAACAGGGATATGAGGGAAATTCGGAGAGCAAAGCAAGCTTATTATGAATCAACATGGCCAAAGATACATCATACTTGTAAATCCAAAGTTCTACAGTTATTTTGGAGCATTATTAACAACATCGAAAATGGTAATGATTGAAGCAATAGTGCTAATGTAGATGAAGTAAGTTGGGTGAACTTTTTTAATAAAAAAATCAATATCCAATGTTCACTTTATGACAAGGGTAATAGCAATAGTCCTACTGACATGTATAAAATAACAGATAGTGGGACTCCGGGTTGTATTCCTCCTCCTCAATGTAGTATGGATATTGAGCCCTGGTTGCTCGATAAAGTAAAAAAAGCGATAAATAGGATTAGATCCAACGGAGCATCAGGTTCAAATGGCATTCCAAATGTGTTATGTTATGTTATGTTATGTTAACCCTTTGTTAAAGCGCAAACAGCTGCCCCAGCAACGGAGCGTCCCGGCGCTGACCTAACCAGTACCTGAGGGGAGGGGGGGATAACCAACAGAAGACTAGATGACGGAAAAGAGATGAGTTTTGAGTTCCTTTCGAAAGGCAGTCAAATTGGTTAGGGTGCGGATGTGTAGGGGCAGGGAGTTCCAGAGTCTTGCCCCTAAGACTTTGAAGGAACGGCCGCCCATTCTACAAAGCCTCGTTCGGGGGACCGTCACGAGGTGTTGTCCCAGTGAGCGCAAGGTGCGCTGGGGAGTATAGGGTACAAGGAGCGGGCGTAGGAGTTCAGGGCAGTCTGAATTAAGAATTTTGAATGCAGTGGTAAGGGTTTTGAAATGAACTCGGGATTCAATTGGCAGCCAGTGCAGATTACGGATGGTGGCTCTGGCAGAGCACCTGCGTGGGAGGCCAACCACAGCTCTGGCGGCCGAGTTCTGAATACGTTGCAGCCGTGCTAGGTCTGCTTTATTTGCCCCCAAGAATAAAACATTGGCATAGTCCAGGCGGGCAAGGATCATGGATTGGATGATAAGTTGGCGGGTTCTGGAGTCGAAGAAACCGAGTATCGGGCTAAGACTCCTCATTAGACCCACACACGTAGCTGCCACTTTCTTTGTGTGGGACTGAAAATTGAGTGAGGAGTTGAGCCAGACACCTAGGTTTTTCACAACATTTTTTGGCATGGGGGTGGGGCCAAGCAAAGAGGGCCACCAATGATCACTCCAGTGGCTAGGGTTTTTGCCAAGGAGAAGCACCTCCGTTTTCCCGGCGTTCAGCTGCAAGCAGTTGCGCGTCATCCACTGTGCAACTGCCGCTAGACCATCCCTGAATTTAATAGCCGAAGTTGAAGGGCCTTCAGAGAGTGTGATGACCAGCTGTGTGTCGTCGGCGTACGACACCAGCGTAAGGTCCCACTCTTTTGCCACTGCTGCAAGAGGCTGGACGTACAGATTAAAAAGGGATGGGCTAAGCGCCAAACCCTGGGGACCTCCCTGTTCGATGGAATGGGGTTGGGAGATGTAAGGTGGGGCTGAAACTCGAAAGGACCTGTCCTTTAAAAAGGACCGGAACCATTCAAGGGCGAGTTCATCGATCCCTATGGCCTCAAGTCGTTTCAACAGGATGTTGTGTGAGACTGTGTCAAAGGCCGCGCTGAGATCCAGCAGAAATGCAATATTTGACGCTAAATTGGGTAATTGGCCGGAGTTATTAATGCTTTTGTTTAATGAAGTTCTTAAATCAGGCCTTATCACGTTATCGTGGCATGGAAGTAATATATAACCAATATATAACGTAGAGGCAAAAATGTTTGCTAGTTGCCTGTTGGCTGAGTCAGAGGCTTGGGCCACAAAAGAGGAGCTGATTCCTAACTTTCAAACTGGGTTTAGAAAGGGTGAATCAACCCATACCAATTTGATTTTACTAACACTATTAGGTGAGAGAGCCAAAACTGGGATGCAGAGATTATATGCTAGTTTTATTGATTTAAAAGCCGCTTTTGATTCTGTGCCACGAAATACTCTCTGGTGGAAGTTAAGGAGTTGGGGTATACTGGAAACCCTATTAAACATGATTATACTTTTATACTCCGAAACCTGGGTGCAGATCAAAATTGGCGATAGAAAACATATCACCCGTCATCTGGCTACTAATGTGGGATTGAAACAAGGCTGTGTTTTGGCTCCTTGCCTTTTTAATCTTTTTATGGCCCATTTGCCAGCTAATTTTAAAAATATTAATTTGCATTCGCCTTCGATTTATGGTCAAGAGATTAAATATTTTGAATATGCAGACAATACAATTTTAATGAGCCAAACAGTTAAAGCGTTAAAAATGTTAATTGATTCTTTTAATGGTTATGACATACAAAATGGACTAACAATTAATATAAAAAATACAAAAATAATGACTATGGGAAAAGGGAAATCAAGGATTAAAGAGTGGAATATCAACGGCCTGGTAAATGAAAATGCGAAATCATATAAATATCTTGGGATTACCTTTGATGACGGACTGATATTTAGACAGCATTTTAATAATCTTGAAGCCAGGGGTTGCTCTCTCGCATTTGCTTTTAGAAAATTAAGAGACAAATTATCATGCCCTAACTGTTAACATCTAATGCAGGTGATGAGAGCAAAGTTAATTCCATCTTTAGACTATTGCTCAATCATATTTAGGGGCAAAGACGCAAAATTGCTCGACGATATAGAAATTAGAACATATAAAACTGTTTTTAAGATCCCTAAATATATCAGTCGTGCAAACATAAGACTGGAATTTGGATTGAAGAATCAATTTCTGGCGCGTCAATCAGCATTTTTGAAGTCCATATTATCATTTGTCCGTTCGGAGGAAGGATCCTTAGCAAAGCTGTGTTGGCTCGAAATTTCAGAAGGTGAATATTCAAAAAATTGGCAGCTGTACTTAAAGGAATGCATATGTAATTTAAATTAGAAGAGGAAATGAGGAGTAGAATAGTTTTTAAGAAATAAATGAATCAAATGGCCGCATTACTAATGACTATAGCGGATTAGGAGAACTTAAGTAAAAAAATCTTTTCTGGTCAATTGCTAATTCTTTTGGTAGGTTGTTGCCCCAACCCTATTTGTCATATCACCTAAGACCTTTACTTAAGAATACATTTATGTATTTAAGATTGGGAAGATATCCGACAAAGGATGGAATTCCAAAATGGGAGAATCAATGGTCATCGAGTATTTGGATGCTTTGTGGGCTAAGGGAGGAAACAATAATGCATATTGTAACTTTATGCCTAGCTTTGGCGGACGCTCGGAAGTCTATCCTAAAACCGATTTTTAATGAACTAGGAGTTAGAACATGTAGGCAAGCAATTATTACATGTTTGAGTGGGGTCAACATTAAAGGTATTCATCTTTTTGTTAAGTTCATCATTATTGCAGAAAAGAAACTCAATAGAGTTGATGGAGTAATTAAAAGTATTGCGAGATAAAATACCTATGAAATATAACTGAAGTATTGTTTGAAGCAAGGTATTATTCCAGCTTAAGGGACTATTAGCACAATCTAATCTAGTGTTGCACATTGCACTTTATTATCGCTTGTAAATGGAAAACAGCTAGATATTTGTATTTATAATTCCCACTGCTAACACAAGTCACTTTAGTTAAATGCTGCTATAATAGATTTTGCGGCTAGTATAAGGCATTTTAGAAGTATAATGAATTTTAATTATTTCTTTAATGTTTTAATATTTTTATGAAATGTCATTTATCATCTCATTACTGGTGGATCATTTTAAGATGGTAATAGTTTTATATATATTTGTGTGCTTGTTTTTTTGTTGGTCCTTTATTCTTGTTTGTAATGATTTTAATTAATCAACAAATAAATTCTACTACCTACCAGTCAACGTATATCAAAAAATGTGTGTAGCCTACAGTGGGAATCAATAAATATGTGTGATGCACAGTATTTTGCAGCGACCACTGTGCTGATTCTAATGGCAGAGAAAATAACAAGCTGAGAGAATAAAAAGTAACACGAAGGCTGGATAAAACGGCTGCCTTTTGCGAGATATAGCGACTGTCAATACAAAAAGTAGTTGTACATCGTAAAAGGAACTGACACTAAACTTGTGTCAGTTAAATAACTTCACTCATGGAGACTAATTAACAGGTTCATATCTGAAGCGCACATCTTCACCACTCTACAGTGTAGAGTAGTCCAGCAAACTCTTGTTGGCCAATGGACTAATTTAAAACGTTTATTACCAGGTTACTAGACATACGAGTATCAATTAGGAGAGAAAGCGAGTAGTCTGGCTCGAGAGCGATGCTATAAGGACCACGCAGTGAAATGAAAAACTAGCTTTAACAATCGTTAAGATTGGAGAACTTGACAGATATCTCCCCTCTCTGTCGATACCCCTGGCTTCACCGAGCCATAGTCGAAGGTAATGCCAATCACGGAGGTAGTTGTATTTAAACCTATACCTAATTAGCATGGTGCTCAAAGATGACGCAATAAAACTACTATTCATACCTCAGTGTTGCTGTGAAATTAGGTTTTTAAAGCACATTTAGATTTGCAATTGAAGAAAAACTACTGACGGTTGAGAAAATCTTGGGAGTTGTAGTTTTAATGTTCCACGGGTTCCGCAAGTTCACGGCTTTTGTCCGTTATTATTAAACCAGCAGCCAAAGTATTTAATATATGCTACGCAGATTAACTAGAATCTTTTTTAACAACAATGTGTGAACCTGCACAGAGCGTCACAGGCATCACAAATAGAGCGGTGAATGAACCTATGGGAGAATGTACAGAAAGCATATTTTTAAGTCAAAGAACATTGAGTGTATTTCTAATATTAGCAACAAGCAAATGGGTCTTCACAAATATATGTTGTATAAGATTTATTTGTTTGTCTGAATGTTGATAACATTCATGTTAATAAGAATCACAGGGAATTTTAAAGCACAATCAGGCACATGCATCAAAGGAAAAACCGGTCACAAACGGGCAGATTCTCAGAATCAACCGGTATTTTTGCATTCGGGATGCAGCATCCCAACTGCAAAAATCGCAATTTAAAGAATCTCTAAATTGCGATATCTTAAATTGAGATAGCATTTAAGGAATCCCAAATTGAGATTCCTGAAATGCAATGCATGAAAGTTGAAAAATGTGCGATTTCGCTAATAGGAGTAGCAAATTACCATGAAGTTGAACTTCATGGTAATTTGCAAAACCTTTGAAAAATGCACTTTTGTGCATTTTTCAAAGTTTCATGTTGTGCACACACAGGCCCTTAGGGCATGTGTGTGTGCAACATATGTGCACAGATTAATATCAGGGGTGCAACATGGTGTCATTTTGAGACCCTTGTACACTTGGAATTGCATGAGCAATTACTCATGCAATCTCCAATTCATTCCTATGGGCCTTGAGGCCCCTAGGAATAAATGGGACAGCATTCCTTAATTGCGACTAGCAATTAAGGAATGTGTAGGAATCACTATTTTTATAGAGATTCCTACATGCATAGGCTTTTGAGATTCTTAAATAGCGAGTCCTTAAAAATCGCTATTTAGGAATCGCAATTCCTTCTGTTGATGCATATGGCAGAATGAAGCCTATTAAGGCTCCGGAATGTCCAACAGGATCGTTAGTTGTTAGGGTGGCCTAAAGTAGAGTCCAGGGTATCTCATCATTAAGACCCTTCTTGTCATTATGTAGTTTGAAAACCCAACGTTGTTCTCTGGTAAACAGGAATTTAGACACATCTGTTACGTGCAAGGGAATGTGTGGTTGCTACAGCACTGTCCAGCTAAGTTCATCGGTTGTGTGTTTGTAAGCTAAGAAATTATTTGTAAGCTTAGTTGCTTGCTTGTTACACCTTATTGTGCTTTTGTGTTCTGAAATGTGAAGTTTTAACTTGCGAGTGGTCATACCCACATACCGAAGTTGAGATGTTCCTGTGACTAAATAAATGAGTTTGTCACTATTGCAGTTTGCATGTCTGACTTGAGACCAAGGTCTCGCCGTCCCAATATCAATCGTAGTAGTATGTTTCATTTGTGGACAAGCTGAACAAGACCCACATGGAAAGTGCCCTTGCACAGGCGGCAGATTCCACCGGCTCTCTATAGTGGAAAGATCTCTTCAGCATCATCAAGGAGTTCGCCCAACCGTCCAGCGAGTCTACAGACATCCCTCACTCACAAGACCTCTGCGACAAACTCAGCACCTTTTTCCACCACAAAATCAAGAGCATCTACCACAATTTCGACAAAGACAACCAACACATTGAGCCCTCACCAACCAACCCGACACCCGGAAACCAGCGATTAACAACTGGACAGCCCTCACCACCGAAGACACACTGAAGACAATGAAGTTAATCTACTCAGGGGCCCCCAGGGACTCATGCCCCAACCAAATCTTCAACAGAGCCGCCAACACCAATGCACCCATGCTCCGCCACATCATCAACCACTCCCTCATGACCGCCTCATTTCCTGATGACTGGAAACACACTGAGGTCAACCCCCTCCTAAAGAAACCCTCAGCGGACCCCAAAAAACTACAGACCCATCTCCCTGCTCCTGTTCCCATTAAAAGTAATCAAGAAAGCCATCAACAGCCAACTCGCCACATTCATTGAAGAACACAACATCCTCAACTCCTCCCAATCCGGTTTCAGAAAAAAACACAGTACGGAAACCGTCCTCCTTGCTGCAACAGTCGACATCTGTACCCTACTGGACAAAGGAGAAACAGTAGCCCTCACCCTCCTAGACCTCTCAGCGGCGTTCGACACAGTCTCTCACCGCACCCTAATACACAGACTCTACGACACAGGAATCAAGGACAAGGCCCTCGACTGGATCCGCTCCTTCCTCTCAGGCAGGACGCAGCGGGTCAGACTCCCCCCTTTCCTCTCAGACCCTACACCTACCACCTGCAGAGTCCCCCAGGGCTCCTCCCTCTGCCCAGCGATCTTCAACATCTACATGGCTCCACTCGCCCCCATCGTCGGAACCTACAGACTCAATATTGTGTCATACGCAGACAACACCCAACTCATCCTCTCCCTATCCAACGAGCCGAACACCACCAGACACAACTTTCAAGAAAGCATGGAAGCTGTCGCCAAATGGATGAAAAACAGCTGCCTATAACTAAATAGCAACATGACCACAGGGCCTCCTCGAGCCCCATCCCTCCTTCTCCTCACCTGCACATCGAAACTGGGGCTCCATCCACCGCGCTGTCTCTGAATCTGTGTTGAGGACAGCAGGAGCCTCAGCCAGGCCAGATTTCATAATCCTGGGTGCTGCAGTCGTCACCAAGTCTTGTAGGGAACCTCCAGATGCAGGTGATACAACAGGGCCCTCTTAGAGACAAAGTTGCAGTGCTCACACCACACAAGTTCGCTTTAGCTCAGGGTCCTCATCCTCTACAGCGTCCGGGTACCGGCACTGATGCAGAGAGGCATGGCCCATCATTGGTTTCAGTTTCAAAATGCTTTATTCGGTTTGTACAAGTACAACCATGTAGCAACATACATAAATACAGTTTCAAATTCATATTTATGTGAGTTATAGATAATGAAACAGTTAAAATTACATCAATATCCATACACCAGTCTTGTTTTAGTTCAATTGTAATACAAGGTGTGTCTTATTTGAGTACAAAGTTAAATTTGGTCACTATATGCGTTTTAGCAGCAGTTATTATAGAAAGAGTTAGTGCAAAAGACGCAAATGTAAAGTGCAAGATTCAAGAGACCTATCATATGCATAAAGTGCTATTGACATGTGCAAATATGCAAAATTAAGAATAAAGTGCGAAGTCTGTTTGATCACTTTAAACATTTTAGCAGCAATTTGTTTACAATAAAGGTTTGTGCAAAAACGCCAGTGCAAAATGCAAAAACCGGGAGACAATCATTACCATGAAATACTTTCAGCAGGTGCAAATATGCAGTATAAAGTGCATTGCAAATAGAAACATATGTAAACAATGTATCTCGAACAATAAATCATAGGCAGGATAAGACACATTCGTGACATAAAATGTAGCCAGAGGAATATTCGAGGGGGAAAGAAGTCATATTATAATTGATTTCCTTTGCCACATACATTTTAGGATATAAGTGGCCACACGATAACACACATCCGGGGAAGCCAAATCAAACATCAATTGCATTACGGCTCTTGTGTTGCACATGTTATGATCTAAGAATAATTGCTTCAGATAAAACTTTCTAAAACCAGTATAAAAATTACAAAAAAGTAAAAAGTGCAGATGCTCTGTTTAGATTTTCCATCACATGGACACAGACATATCCCGGGTTTTTTTACTGTAGGGAAAGCCACTAAATGGTGAACTATTCCCAGCCTCAGGCGAGCTAGAACAAAGCGATGGGAATTAATACTGACAAATGTGATATAGGAGGAGAGACCTGTGCTAAGTTTGTATTCCATGTATAATTTGAACGTACTTTGCACTGCATACTCCTTCATTCTGGTCCCTTTTACATGGTCCAGGTAAGTGGATTTAAGGTCACGCTTGGTTAAAACTGATTCTGTTAATATATCTTTAAAAATGTCCTGACCAAAGAGGGTCTTATACCAAAATTGAATGTGTTTTAGCCAGGGGATTTTCGAGTGACGATCAAGTTTAATACAATCCATAATTATTTCCTGGGTAAACCTGGTTTCTTCTTTAGCCCATATGGACCGCCATACGGACAGAGGACGCAATGCAATCAAGTCTGCAACGTAATTTATGCCTAACTCTCTGTGAGTAATCTCAGTTGAAGCAGAAACAGGGAGGCATAATAGTCGTTTTAGGTACTTGTTTTCCTCTTGCTGGATGGACAGGGCAATCTGAGGATTATATCCCCATATCCCTGCTCCATACAGGGCAGAGGACATACACCTAGAATTATAGATGGAGATCATCTCTCGGATTCTACGGCCCCCCAGTTTTGAGGCAAATCTGAAGATGCAATTTACATTTCTGATCATTTTCAGGTCAACACAAGATTGTTTGTTTACCCATCTCCCATCTCCTGAAAAGGTAATACCTAAATAACAGAAATATTGGACAGCCTCAAGTTTATCCCCATCTAAAAAGAATGTTTTGTTTTTCTTCATTTTCTTTCCACAGGTCATAGTCATTGTCTTACCCTTGTTGATTTTAAGCTTTCTGCCCTGAATAAAAAGATGGAACTTCTTGATTAACTTTTGCAGCCCATTCGCGGTCCTGGAAATCAGGACCGCGTCGTCCGCATATAAAAGGACGGGTATTTGCTTTCCATTAATGATAGGGGCATCAGCATAAGCTTCTTGTAAAAAAAGGTCAACCTGATTGATAAAAAGGGAGAATAAAAGAGGGGCTAGCACGCACCGTTGTCGGATCCCTCTGCCAATTTTAAAAAAGGGGGTACGTTCACCGTCTGTTCCAAATCTAACCTTGCTTGAGAGACTACTGTACATTCTAGCCAGGAGGTGGATGATTTCGGGTGGTGCACCCATGGCAAGTAGTGTTGGCCAGAGCAGTGCGTGTTCCACCAAGTTAAATGCGGAACTTAAATCAGCAAAGCACATAAACAAATTCCCTTCCTTGGCTTTCGTGTACTTGCCGATAATAAGTTCCAGGTTCACGCACTGCTCCATAGTTCCTAGACCCCTTCGGAACCCGTACTGGATAGGTGAAAGAATGTTATTGTCTTCTACCCAGAACTCTAGTCTAACCAAGAGTACGCGACTCAGAATCTTTAACGACGAGTCCAAAAGTGAAATTGGGCGGTAATTTCGTGCTTCTGCCCTGGAGCCCTTTTTAAAAAGTTGCACTATAATTGATTGTCCCCATGAAGTCGGTAACTTATCTTCAATTGCAGCATTAAAGTAACGGGTCAAAATGGGGGCCCATAGGGTAATCTCAAATTTGTAAAAGTCCACAGGGACCCCATCCGGTCCCGGGGCTTTCCCCCCCTTACTCTTCTCGATTGCCTCAATCACCTCGCTTAATGTCACAGTAAACAATATTTTCTCCCATTTAAAACAGGTTGATGTGTCAGTTAAAACATTGGAATTAAAATCAGAAGTAAAACCAGAGGTAAAATCAGAGTTAAAAATTCCTGTGAAGTGTGCTATCCAGGCCCGGCAACTGACATGCGAAGTTAGTTCAGGAATGTTATCGTTCTTCAGGAACGGACTATTTACAGTGTCCCAAAAAAGTTTGTGATCTTTGGTATCTGCAGCCAAATCTAATTTTGCCCATGCCTCGTCCTGCAATTCCTTCTTCCTGGTGGAGAGTGCAGTTTTGTAGTTGTGACGCTCTTCCCTGATCTTGCTAGCGTCTCTTGGTGTAGCATCAAGTGAAGTTTTCAGCCTTTTTAGTGACTGAGCACAATGGTCATCAACCCACACCGCCTTGACCTTCCTTAATTTCCGAGCTTTATGTGTCAAGGATTTCTCAATCATTTTTGTTATGTTTAGGAAGTTGGATAACAAGGTTCGTGGGCTTGGGTTAGAGGACAAGCAGTACTCAACCTCTCTGCAACAATTTGTGATCACGTTGGCTACAAATTGAGTGGGGTCAACTTTTATCCATTTCACCCTCATCCTATTAGGTCTTTCTGCCGCAATGTCCTGGATTGGTTGACCATAGGTGTTCCTTTTGGTTCCCCAGCCCAATAGTTCGACGGTTACGCTATTATGGTCACTGACAGTTTGTTCAATCACCCAGACATTGATGTAAACTACAGAGCAAGATATCATAATGTGATCAATGAATGATTGGCTGTTTCTCCCATGAAATGTCGGACACCTGACATTGTTTATGTTCTTGTTACATTCTAGGAGGTCCAGGTCATATTTGGCAAGTAGGTTATTTAAAGCACCGCCATAATTATTGTGCGGGAAATGATTATATACACTTGTTTCCCTTCCCGAGTACTCTTCCCTGTGACCACATGCCCCCTTGAGTGCGTGGTTACATGTTTTGATGTTGAAGTCTCCTACCCATAGGATTGCAACTGGTTTGGATGTGCTTGATAAGGTCACATCAATGGCCTGCTCTATATCAGAAATGATCATTCCCCGTTTGTGCCCCGCAATATTATTGTAGAAATTCACTACTATTAGATCTCTACATCTGCTATGGACCATGCGCAGAACGGAAGCGTGCTCTCCTAGTACAACATGATTGCTAACACTAAACTCGGTCAGTGCGGTGGATATCAAGGTCACTAGTCCACCCTTAGCTCTGCCTGCCTGGGATGCCACAGCCTGCATACTAAAGGAAGTATATCCCTCAACGTGTACATCTTCCCTGTCCCAGGTTTCTTGCAGACAGATTATGTCGTAACCCTGTTTAATAAAGTCAGCCCAAATGGGGGTGTTTACCTTAGAGGCTATCCCAGCTATATTCCATGTAATGACCCTCAGGTTCTCTTCTGAAGCTACATGTGGTGGGTCAATAACTGTTATGACTGAAGATGTTATCGGGTTCTCCAGTTGATTTTCACCGGTACATGTGATTGCGTCTATCAGAGTTGAATCATTAGAGTTTACTACAGCGGTGTCTGTTGGAGGTTCCTCAACTGTATAAACGGCCATCAACCTAGGTTCCTCAGTTACAGATGACTCAACAACGTGAGTATCCCCTAGTCAGTCATTTTCATCTAGGGAGTTGAATATCTGAAATCTGTTAGATGTTGGGACTGCATATTGGCCATAAATGCTAGTTCCTAACCCGGGGACATTGGGGTTATTAAAATATTAATTGGGGTTTGGTGTTCTGAATAGGTTCAGTGGTTGCTGTAGTACATATTGGTTGTTTGGGTCATAAGAAATCATAGGGTGCCCGACTGGTTGCACTGGTGCCTGCTGTACAGGTGGGTGAGGCAAACTCCTCCGTGCACTCCAGTGTAGTGGTGTTGCTTGTTATGCAATGGAGACCTCCCCTCGGTTCGCAGGAGCACCTCTACGGATCATAGCTCCAAGGGGCACAAAGCGGTCTTCTCACACAGGTCAGCAATGTTTCTCCATGCAACCTGCCAGACTCCATTACTAGGCAATAGATGATGTCTCAATGTCTACTGTTATGGCCCACAGACTCAGGCCTGACACGGCCCGTCTCCACAGTCAGGCCACAACTCCACAGCACCGGTACCTCCCTCTCCGGGTTTCAGATGCATGCCCAGTGAGGCCTCCCGGCCCTGGGGACTGTCTGCACTTGTGCTGCATCACTGGTTTTCTGCTGGGATGCACCACTTTTCATAAAGTGAAGCCCTGATTTTGCATTTCCTCTTCTCCTGGGACTCTAGCTGGTCATCCTGGCTGTTGCGGGATAGTTGACCTGTGCTGAACTTGGTCCTGGCTGCTCTATTCTGCATTCCTTAGAGGTGTATTTGTAAGCTCTTTTGGCCTCTAGACACTGAAAAGTGATGTTGGGCTGACTAACGTCAATTTATTTCCCGGTAATTGGCCGGCCTTCACTTTTTCAACGTTAACGTGTATTTTTCTATCGTCCGCCACTAGCTGATCCTAATGCCATGTAATGACGTCTTGTAAATATGTTGCAAACATAGCATCAGGAGTTGGAGATGGGCAGTGGTAAAAAAATTGCTGCAATGTCAAAACTGCTTACCGGAAATTCTTGTAAATGTACCACTATTTGTGAGTCAAGGATGTGTTCTTATGAGCATCATCTGGGATTTTAAATGAACTATTACACAACGTTAATTTTTCAAATGCAGTTTACATTAGTGTTACTTGAAAGTACTTTCCAACTCTTGAGTTGTGTGTTAAAATTCAGAACAAACTTACAAAAGCTATGACCGGAACGAATGACCTATGTGCAGCAAAGCCTGCCACGCAGGCCCTTCGTGGACTCAGCGCAGGTGCTGCAACGTCACACATAGGTGTGACATTTTCTATGTTTGAAGTGGCCTCATGTGGGACAATTTGAATGAAACATTATCAGACGAAGTTGAAATAATGCAGAAACATCCTGCCTCACTTTAGTGTGTGTGCTGGAGTCCCTGGAGATCAGCCCTCAAATTAGGAAGGGTGAAACTAAAAGTACATTAAATTCATAGTGATAAACATGGCTCGATAAACTGCTCATGGCTAACATATTAAAGCTGGAGAAATCTGAGGATGGCCTGTGTCAGGTGTCAGCTTACTTTCCTCTTTGTGGGATAAGCATGAGTTCTTATGTTTTGAAAGTTCGTACGAGTCTGAATTTGACCATACATTCAGTAACATCAGAGAACTTGAAATCAGATAATCTCGAATTTACATTAGTGAATTAGCGACCCTGGTAAAATTATTAAAATAACACAACTATTTCATAAAAATAAACACATACCAAAATATGCTACTAAATTTACAATACAAAGTACTGTTCACATTATTATATGGAATATGTATTACTTCCGAGCAACCCTACACGATAACAGGTTTCATACCTATATCCATCCGAAATGAACAATATATATGTTATTTGCAAATCTAGTATATGTATTAAAGACTCAAGGCAGTATATGATTCAGGTCCTCAGGATGAACATTAATCTATGATCCCTGATGTTATATGTTTGACCATACCAAGGCAGTGTATGCTTCAATGGCTGCACATGGTTATGATTATCAACTGAAACTGACTACGACATGCATCAATGGCCAAAGGCGTTATATGCATCATCAGGCTAGGCAACCATATTTATCTGTGCCAATTGATAGCAATATGAATCATTAGCCCAGGCAGAAGGATACATTAATAGCTCCTGATAGTACATCCTGTTGTGGTGCGAAGCAGCATCTGTATCATTTACCTCAGACAGCATAAACCTGAGTACATCCAGGCGGTATATGAGATATGCTTCAATGGCCATTAACAGTATTCTTCATCAATGGTCCCAGAGAGCCTCGTCATAAATTGTCATAGCCTAAATCATTCATCACTATTCAATGCAAAAAAAGTATCAATAGCCCCAGACATTAATGTTCATGAATGAACTCTAACACTAAGGTGCACTATTTACCCCAAATCCTAAAACCATCAAGGGACCCGGCTGAAAAATGCATCAGTGTCTTCAAATAGTAATCACAATTAATTGCCATAGATTATAACACGCTTTAAGGATGCCAGGTTGTAGTGACCATGAATGGTTCTGATTATCAATGCCTTTAGGAATAAAATATTAGTCTACCAGGTCTGGCAATTGGACTGGGAGATGGCATGCAACACTCATGACTGGGCAGCTGCAGTGCCCAAAGACATCAAGATATGCCTTCTCTAGCCGGACCAGCACAGTACTCCTTGCTCGGGCGTGAATGGCAACCTGTGCCAAAGCACCACAATCATAGATTGTGCCAAACACATGCATTCCCCATGGTTCTCCACGGCAGTCTTAGTTACACAAAATATTGCCCATCTTCAGTGCCACAATTCTGAGTACGACATAGTCTGTATGCAAAAATGCAAACCGGGCTGCAACCAGCTCAGGTGAGCACCAATGCTGCTACTGTGGGTCAGGCTCGCCTCTTGTGAAACTTGCACCTCAGTGAAGAGGCGTAATGGCCCAGGGCTGCACTAATAAAGGACCACAGATTGCAGGCTCAAATGAAGTATTGCTGGCCTGATCGCCCTTGCAGTCTGTGCAAAAAAAACTAAATAAACACAGGGCATCCCCTCCCATTACCAACTGTTGTAGCAACTGTACCAGTGTGAATCCACGCAGCGCATACTAACTACTAACATCAACCAAAGGCGAAGTCGAGCTGGCCTATTTGGAATTTTGTTTTGAGTTAATGCAGTGCCTAACTAGACCTAAAAGCCCCTGGTACTTTGATCCCATTTTACTTACAAAATATTTTTGAGGTAAACGCAAGCTCTTCCTCCTCCATTTGAGGTTGTTTTAAGTAGAGCATAGCGTTCGGTGTCAGTGAAAGCTTTTCAAGGTGTGTGCAAGCACAAAGTAATTTGTCAAAATCGTATTTATTTTTCCAAACATGTTAATCGGAGCAATCCACATCAACCCACTTAATTTGAATGTGCAAAATATTGGAACGCAGAAGCCCCTGCTCATGTAGGATTCTGCTGTCATTTTAATGCAGCCATGCAGATGAATAAATGGTAGTTTTATAGCTCTCAATTTCATCCTCTGCAGTGCTGTTTGAAACAGAATAACAGTAAAATGTGGCAGAGGAAGAAGGTTTGTAATTTACAACATTGAGAGTCTGCAGAAACAAACATAATGGAACAGAGAGACGACTGATTCTACTTATGTACAGTAATGTGGAGATGGGCAGCACTTGGCTGTGAATTGCTCAAACAGCGATTTTTGAGAATCGCTATATGAGAATTGCGAAAAGGGATGTATGTAGAAAATCGCAATTTTTTAGCAATTTCTTAGTCTTCCTTAATTGCAATTCGCAAATTGCGAAATTGCAATTAAGGAATACTTTCCTATTCATTTATATGGGCCAGGAGGCCCATAGGAATGAATGTGAAGTCATTCTCAATTTGCGATTCTCAATTTGAGAATCGCACATTGAGAATATTTTCAAGGGTGCAAGGGTGTCATAAGGACACCCTGATGCACGCCTAAAATGAACATGTTTGTGCATATGACGCACATACATGCCCCAAAGGCTTGTATGTGCACCACATGGCACCTTTACAAATGCAAAAAAGTACATTTGTGAAAGAAATCGCAAATTACCACCAACTTGAAGTTGGTGGTAATTTGCGGTTTCTTAAGGAGAAATCGCACAACTTGGGTGCTTGATACATAGCATTTAAGGAATCCCACTATTGCATTCCTTAAACGCTTATGCAAAATTAAGGAATCGCAAATTTTGCAATTTCTTACTTTTGTAATGAGAAAACAGATCATACATCGCGTTTAGCGATTTTTTACTCGCAAACGCTGTATTTTTGCGAATCGTAACGTTTTGCGAATGAAAATATTTTTGATACATATGCCCCTAAGTCCATTTAGCAATTTGAAAAAGTTTTTCCGAAACGCTAAATGCGGTTAAAGATAGATACTGAATTGTGCTTTCGCGAAGAAAATCAAGCTGCTTTAAAAAAAAAGTTCTTTATTTGAATGAAATCAAATATATGGAAGCCTGCAAACTTGCAGGCCACCATCTCTGTTATTTTATCTAATCAAAGCAAGTCGAAATTTGCGACCTTTCTAATGATTAATATTTACATAGTCAAGGATTACGACCTACCCTGATTTGGAATTTTTTTTAACCGACCTATTAGTACATAAGTCTGACAGCAAACTTCAATAGTTGTTGCAAAATTACACAAATTACAACTATTGTTTGCGACCATTTGTTGGAAGGTGGAATACTAGTAGCGGTAAGTATGAACATATCACAAGCAATAAGTCCACCAATGCAATATAAGGCCCAATCAAGGTCTCAATACATTAGCCCCTGGCACAAACCTTAGTAGGTATCTGCAAGCAGGCAGGCTTAACTCAGGAGACAGGTAAGTAAAACTTTTCAAGATACCAATACATTAAATAAGTAAGACACAGCACTCAATAAAAATCCTACACTAATTCATAAAAATAGGAAATATTTTCATCTTTAGAATGACACCAAAACGAAAAAAATCCACTATAGGGAACCGGAGATAAGAATTTTTCAATATTAAACATTTTCTAGTGCTTAAAAATATCTGGTACCAACTTGGAACATCTGGTCACGCTTGACCGGGACAAATTCAACATTTGAAGCTGACCGTGATGGGGTTGCGATTCTCTTTTTACTGCTAGGTTCATAGCAATCTCAGTCAAAAAACGTAGAAGTGAATAATACATGCCATAATCAGTAACATCTGAAGAATTGAAATTACATGATTTTATCTCCAATATTATCAAAAAACAGTAATCCCAGTAAAGCCGTAAAGTTATTCAATTATTACAGAATCTTCAGTAGAATAAACACATTACAAGAAATATTAAATGGATAATACTTTACCCCAGCCACTTGATCGAATGTAAAATAAATCTTTTCGCAGAAAACAAAATTCACCCTTGAGGCAGCAAGAGTAATAAGTGTCTCAGAGCATCATACAGTATATGTGTTAATGGCAGAGGCAGTACATGCACTAATGAATTAATCCGTTTATTGATCAGTGGATCCATGAAGTCGCCAGCAGGTAGTTATGGTGAGGACCTCGTTTCTATTCAAAAAGCTTTTTTTCTTTTGCCAGTATCTTTGGCGCCGTTTGACGAATCTTTGCAGAATTTCAAAACTAATGGTTCACTCAGGTCAGCTCCTGTCTTGCAAGTTTCGGAGTGATACGTCAAGCGGGGTCCGAGAAAAGAAGGGGTCCCAAAATGCATTTTCCTCATGTTAATTTCCATAGGGAACTTTAGAGACTGCTACAGCCCAAATTGGTGAACGGAATTACACCAAATTTGAAAAAAAAGGTAGCTCTTGGTTCAGAAAGCGACTGTTTTTTAAACGGTGTAAATCCGATCTGTGGTTCCTGAGAAGTTAAAAAAAATTAAATATTGATATGTGAGGGCCAAGGAGAATTTGGGAACCCTCCGAAGCATGAGCTTCATTCTGATTGGCTGCCAACACTCCTAACCACGAAGTGTTGGCAGCCATCTTGTGATTTGATAACCGAGCCACAAAAAAACAGGTGAAAAAAAGATAAAAAAACAACAAAAGGGGGCATGGTAGAAACACCTGTACTCCCTAGGCCGGCTCAGGAGGTCCCACAGGGACCCCAGGGCCTTAAAAAACATTTTTTAAAAAGGAGTCAGCTGAATTCATGCTGGGTGTGCGAATCCAGCTGAAATATTTAAAGAAAAACAAAGCGAGGCTGCACTTTGTTTTCTATGAGTGCCTGGGTGGGCTTGGTCCCTAGGGGCAATGTTTTATTGTTGCGCAGGGGCCTGCGGGGGCCCCCCGCAGTCCCGGGGACCATCACCTCATTTCTTATAAGGCGCGGGAGCACATGGCCCCTGCAGCCCCGGGGCTGTGACCTTTCCCATGCATAGCACGATGGGCAAGGAAAAGTGCCTTAAAGGGGATCCTTTCAATTTCCTTCTCTGTTGTGTGCCTCTCTTTGCATGTTACCTCTTTTGAGAACTCCTAGGTAATCCTGGATCACTGTTCCCTTGCCCAGTTCCCTAGATAGCAAGGAAAGTATTTTGTTTTTGAAAGAGAAAATGGGTTCTGGGCCAGATATTGCTCTGCATTTGTAATGAAGTAGCTCCTCCTGTTGCACTGCTGCTTCAATTTATTATGCTCCAGAGATAATGCTGATGTGTCCATTTCATGTTAATGTAACACAAAGAGTCTCTTGGCATTGTTGAAAGGGAGCCTCAGAAACTTACCCCGAAAGACTGCTCCAATAGAAGAATAATTAAAGAGAGAATGCCTAGTAAAAGAGCTGTGTCTACAACTGGTGCCTAAATGTCAGTACTGAGATTTCACATCAAGCCCTTGCAGAAAAGAGTTCCACAGTTTGGTTGTTCAAACAGAAAAGCAGCAGCCACAAGTCCCCATCTTATACCCGGGGCTTAATTAATTATGCATGGGGGCACGCGGCCCCCCGCAGCCTTGGGGCCCGCACGTCCCTAGGGCTCTTAATAAAATGCATGGAGGGGCTCCTGCCCATATCTGAATGCCCAGGGAGGTGATGTTCCCCGGGGCATTCAGATATTGAGGGGGCCTCGCAGGCCCCCCAAACCTTGGGGACTGCCTCCTCCTCGGGGCTTTACTTGGCTCTGGGTGGGGGGGCCTTGTGAGCCCTCCAAGCCCCTTGAACTGCCACCTCCTCATCAAACGGGGCTATAAGAAATAGTGAGTGTGGGGGGGGGGGTCGAGCCCCCCACACTGCCCCAGGGACAACCACATCCCTGGGTCACCAATTATTTAAATGCGGAGGCCCATGGCGACCCCCCGTCCCCGGCGACCACCACCTCCCTGGGGCTGTGCAAATGATGCAGAGACATCCTGGGAATATAAGGGTTGAGCAGTCACTCTATTGGCTGTGACCTTTCCCATGCATAGCACGATGGGCAAGGAAAAGTGCCTTAAAGGAAATCCTTCCCTTTTCCTTCTCTGTTGTGTGCCTCACTTTGCATGTTACCTCTTCATTATGCTCCACAGATAATGCTGCTGCTTCAGTTCATTATGCTCCACAGATAATGCTGATGAGTCCATTTCATGTTATGGTAACACAAAGGGGCAGATTTATGAAGGCCTTGCGCCGCCGGTGCGTCATTTTTAACATGGGAAAAAGTGACGCACCGGCGGCGCAAGGCCTTCATAAATCTGCCCCAAAGAGTCTCTTGGCATTGTTGAAAGGGCGCCTCAGACACTTACCCCAAAAGACAGCTCCAAGAGAAGAATAATTAAAGAGAGAATGCCTAGTAAAAGAGCTGTGTCTACAACTGGTGCCTACATTTCAGAAAAGAGTTCCACAGTTTAGTCGTTCAAACCGAAAAGCAGCAGCCACCAGTGCTAATCTTAAAGCACTTGGGCACTGTGCAGAGATTAACCTATGCCAAACGCAAAGTCCTGTCAGGACAGTATTTCGTGAATCACTTCTTGATAAAGGTAGAGGACTCACCTGAAAGGACCTCATTTACATGCACAGGGACTCAAATAAACCAGTGAAGTTTATGAAGGATAAGAGTAACATGGGTTGTTTTCTGTGCACTGAAAAGAAGGCAAGTTCCTGTATTGTGAATTAATTGTAGTTCTTGTAAAACACAGATGAGATAAGGACCGATTCAAGTAAGTAGTATAATCTAGGTATGAAGCTATTATAACAGCGACTTCCATATACTTGACATCATTGGTTAGGAAAGGAATGTATGTTTTCAGAGTTCTGAGATGGAATGAACAAGAGGAGACTACTGAGGACCCCAAAGGAGGTAGACAACATTGTTAGAATTACAGTTTGTATAATCTTTTAAAGTGTGGCTTACACCACCATGTGCACATTGCTTGGTATTGAATGCAGACCCGCACATTACACAATTTCTACACATAAAATTTCCCACAATCTTGTTCTTGCCCCACAGGGAAGCTATATGAGCAGTTAGTCTATGGGTATCTGCACAGACCAAATAAGCTCTAAGCTTTTTCCTATTCTTAAAGGACAAATAGTAGGGGTTTGTAGGAAAGTGGGTCATTAACAGGTGGGGGTGTTCACCCTCAACTAGTAAAAATACCACAATCACAAATAGGTCTAGTCAAGTCTCAGTAAATTAACCCTTGGTAGCTTATAAATGAGCTGTCAGGTTTAACTTAAGAGACTGGTACGTTTATACATTTAATACCACCAAAACAGTAAATAAGTAAAGGACATAACACAATAACACAATAAAAATCCAGGAACAATTTATAAAAATTGAGAATATTTTTATTTTTAAAATGACATCAAATGACAAAAATCCAATACAGGGAACCAGTGATATGGATTTTGAATGATTACATAAAACAATTGTGCATTCTAGTGAAAAAAAGATTAAAGCGCCAATCGCATCTATCTGGTCGCATGGGAATGGGACAAACTCAAAGTTTTAGGCCAACCTGGAGCACAGGTCAGATAAGCAAAGGGTCAGGTACTGGTCAAAAGTTTTCTTTACCGGCAGTGGGGGTCCAAGTGCAATGAGCTTGGCGGTCTGACTGCCTTATTACGAGTTGGGCGGATCGGCTTAGTGAAGACTGCTGAGACAGCCAGCAGAACACTGACCGACAGGTATACATCTGAACATCTGAAGAAAGGCAGCTGCCATAGGGCGGTACAGGAGAGCTGCACCGCTGTGCGTATTAGTATACCTGTCTGTGTCACAAGGGGACCGCAGCAGTCCGGCCACCAGCTTCAAAGTGGCGGTGATGAAGGATTTGGGGTGCTTACTCACACTTTTCTTCTTCTTCGAGGCAGATTTAGACGTCGATCCCTTTCTTCAGATTCCACCTTCACAGCAGGATCTTCACCCCGTGGATTACGACCCTCCTTGTGGTGATCTTCAGGTGCTTTCATTTTGAACCATACACCCATTGCCAGGTCTGCCCACATATGGGCTGAACCCCGGTAATGAGTGTATGTTATTTTTCCACATATATCATAAAAAATGTACCGCCTAGATTCCAGAACTTTCCCACACAGAAATGTGAGAAAAAGTGTTTTTTTTCAGCTAAATTTGAGGTTTGCAGTGGATACTGGGTAGGAAAACGCTAGGGGACCCATGCAAGCCATACCACGCTAGGTATGGCTTGCATGGGTCCCCGGGTGTCTAGTTTTCAGAAATGTGTGGGTTTGATGGGTTTCCCTAGATGGCCGCCAAGCCAGGGGCCAAATACTCATGGAACCCCCCAGGCAAAACCAGGTTGTTTTCTGATAGGTAATTTTGATGTTGCCTCAATCGGTTTTGGGCCCTTGTCTTTCGCAGGCACTAGGCCTACCCACACAAGTGAGGTACCATTTTTCTCTGAAGGCTTTGGGGAACTTAGGGTGGGTGGAATGTTCTAGATCCACGCAGATTCCAGAACTTCCACCACAGAAATGTAAGGGAAATGTGTTTTTTGACAAATATTTAGGTTTGCAAGGGATTCTGGCAACTAGAACCTGGTGAGAGCCAGTCAAGTTACCCCATCCTGGATTGTATAGGTTTGCTAGGTTTCCCTAGGTGCCGGCTGAGCTAGGGTTCAAAATCTACTGCTAGGCACTTTGCAAAAAAAGGGTCAGTTTTCTCTGTGAAAATGTGGTGTATCCACGTTGCGTTTTGGGCCGTAAGTGAGGTACCATTTTTCTCGGAAGACTTAAGAAAATGCGGGGTGGGTGGAATTTTGTGGATCCACGCACATTCCAGAACTTTCCACCACATAAATGCGATGAACATTTGTTTTTGTTTTGACACATTTTTAGGTTTGCAAGGGATTCTGGGTAACAGAACCTGGTGAGAGCCAGTCAAGTCACCCCATCCTGGATTCCCCTGGGTGTCTACTTTTCAGAAATGTACAGGTTTGCTAGGTTTCCATATGTGCTGGCTGTGCTAGGGCCTAAAATCCACAGGTAGGCATGTTGCTAAAAACAAATCCATGCCTAGTCGTCTTTCTGTCACACTGGGGGAGATATCGGGGGGTTGGATTGCCCCAATATGCCCCAAGGGGGGCAGAAACACTGTGGCAATTTTGCTGGGGGGTTGGGGCATTGGTATGCCCATTCTGAGCAGCCCCTACCCCCACACATAAAAAAAGACGGCATAATCGTTGGCGTCTTGTGAGCTTTTTGCCCCCCCCCGGGGGGCAGATTGGGGGTTACTGCCCCCATCTTCCCCCTGGGGGGCAAAAAGGCTGTAATTGTTGCGGGTGGGGGGCATTGTAGGCTTCCTAGTCTGTGGTTATATCTAGAATGTCACCATGTAATAGAATGCGATGATGCATGCTAGAATGGTGGGACATTGAGATGGAGATTACTGCTACACTGTTGGTGTTGTGCTTGGATCCTGAATAAAGCATCTCTACCAGCGTCTACTTTGAAAAGGCTCCTTCTTTTGAACACTGACCAAAAGGTATTTTGGCCTGATTGGGGACAGTCAACCTACAAAACCAACTTCCCTGTTCTTCTGATTCATCTTCGTTTTAAAGAGTTAGCGATTATTGCTCGCTTCGACCAATAGAGGGCAGTTCTGCCTCACTTTGGAACTGTAAGTAAATATTGCCGGTGCTTGGTGCTACATTACTGTCAATTTTCGGAGCTCACCGTTAACTGCCGTTACTGCTTACGCTCCCTCCTCCATCATTCTCCTGGAACGCATGTTGCACGCTGCACGCTGCACTCCAGCATATCAGAGCTGTGACTACTCGGCGTGCCTGTCATTGAAACGCACACAGCATTTCAGATGTACGTCAGGTCTTAACGTTGTGCATCCATCTTAATTCACTCTACAGTTACCAGCACATCCTGAAGAGGTTTATTCTACATCTTATCGACTCCACGGAGACAAAGACAAATACAGTGAGACAAAGCAGTATTTTGGAAGTTTTATTTAGTACAGCAGATTTAGGACTTTGTGGAGACAAAAACAAATATGATAAGACTAAGCAATATATTGAATGCTTAATTTGGAACAGCAGATTTACTACAAAAAGGAAATTGTAGAAATTAAAAAAAAGGACTTTGTTGATACCTCAATTGGAGGATTCAGTTTTACAGCATCATTTTGATGTTTCAATTGCATTGAGGAAGACTTATTTTACATTCATCTTGCTAGAAGGATTGGTTTGTTTCTCATTTTGTATGTACTGTTAAAATTGAAGAAGGACTTATTTTACATTCATGCTACTGTGGAAACTGTTTTCTTCATCCTTTTACATCTTTTTACATCATTTTACAGCTAGTCATGGCTACTTCTACAAGTATGTCGCAACCACCGCCATTTTTGTCTGAAGAAGGTGAACCAATTATTCCTTGGAAAAGATGGAGGAATTTATTTGACTTGTATATTGTAGCAATAGGAGGAGAAAAATTCTCAGCTTTCAGAAAACAAGCCATTCTCCTCCATAATTTAGGGGTGGAAGGAAGGAACATATATGATAGCATGGATTTGATTTCCACCGGTATTGGAGATGGTGAGCCTGCGGACGTTTACGAAATGTCCTTGACCATGCTAGCGAAGTATTTTGGTCCTCGCATTAATGTGGTCTTAGAAAGACATACGTTTTTACTAGAGTCCAAGGCTCTTGAATGGGTTGGAAGTTACATTGCACCTCTTAAGACCTTAGCGAGAACTTGCAAGTTTGGCATACTCTCGGACTCACTTATCAGAGATCAGCTCGTGGGATGTACTAATAACATTAGAGTTCAGGAAAAATAATTGTCAAAGAACCCATCATTTAAGAAGGCTGTTGCCATTGTAGAAGGTATGGAGAACATGTCTACTTGGGTAAAGAGATGTGGAAAAACAGAGAGGTTAAAAAAGAGGCACAAAGCGATGTACATGTTCTGGTTGATGGCGAAACCTTGGAGTGTTGAGATAGTATTGCCAGGGACTCACTTAATGAGAAGCATAAGCTTTCAGATAAAGACACACGGCCATGTCGTTCCCCCAGAGGGCTGCCAACTAAATCCGAGCGCGAGAATCATCCTCTTAATACCAATAGTAGCAACACTAATGATAATGATTTCCCAAACTAAAATGTTTTAGATGTTGCAGTTTTTCACATTTCTCAAATTATCCTCACTGTTTTGCCAGAGAGTCAGTCTGCAATAGGTGTGGTGTTAAAGGGCACTATGCCAGAGTGTGTAAATCATCGTCATCTTTTAAAACTCTTACCTAGAAAAAAGTAGTGACACTGTGCATACTATCATATTGAGCATTGATCATGGCAAGGGTACAATTGATGCCAAGAGGCAGTGGAGAAGATTGAGCAAAACTACGGAGAAGTTGATTTTGGAAGAAGAAGAATGCCGGAATGTGACATTACAGTAGATAGTTATAACTTTACAGTCCTTGCAGATTCAGGATCACCATTTACCATGATTGGCAATAAGCAATGGGACGAGATAGTAGGTTTGGATAATGTAACAATGTTGCTGCCTAATATAAATCCTGTCAGTTATAGTGGTGCCAAAATCGATGTTCTTGGTTATATAGAAGCGGACATTTGTTTTAAAGGGAGATGTACACTTGGTAAAGTTTATGTGGCTGTAAGAGGGGATAACCTTTCAGGGTGGAGACATCAGCGTGATTTAGGCATTATACTTAGGCGCAAGATCCCAAGGACTAAGTTATGTTAGTAGATAGTGAAAATGTAGATCAAGGCTCAATTTATTTCAAGAAATTTCCCGAAGTTTTCACAGACACCTTGGGATGTCTTAAGGAGTTTGAGAATAAGATTGTCCTCAAGGAAAGGGCTGTACCCTGTGTTCATAAAGTCAGAAGAGTGCCAAATATGATGATGGCACCATTAGAGTCTGAACTCAAAAGACTCTTAGAGTTGGGGGTCATTGAGGAAATTAAAGGTTCAGAGTGGTTGGCCCCCATCGTTTTGTCCCCCAAAGATGGTTGTACCAGTGTGAGAATGTGTGTGGACTTGAGGGGCCTAAATTAATGGATTTGGGTAGATCGCCAACCCCTACCCAACATTTCTGAATCACTTAGTATGCTTAAGGGGGCACACGTCTTTAGTGTGTTGGACTTGTCGTCCGCCTACCAACAGGTGCTTCTTCATAAAGACTCAAGGCACCTTACGTCTTTTGTGACGCCTCTGGGAGCTTACCGTTTCCTACGAATGCCTTTTGGGCTGGCATCAGCGGCGGCATGCTTCCAGAGGGTCATGAAGATGGTCCTGAAGGGAATACTTAACATCATGTTCTTCCAGGATGAGATTTTAGTCTATGGGGAGAATGAGACTGAACACAGTATTACTCTTATGTCTGTTTTGGAGAGATTGAGAGAAAGGGGTCTTACTGTGAAAAAACAGAAGTGCCGTTTGGGATTGAAGTCAGTCACTTATTTGAGACATGTAATCTCTGGTGATGGGATTCAGCCCAAATTAGAGCTAGTGGAAAGTGTAGTAAAAGCTCCTGCACCCAAGGATAAAGATTAACTCAGGTCATTCTTGGGACTGGCTGAATTGTATTCTACGTTTGTTAAAGATTTTGCAACCGTTGCCAAACCCAACAGAGCTTTACTTAAGAAAGGCACACATTTTGAGTGGACGGATGATTGTCAGAGGGCATTTGTTGACATTAAGACTGAGATTAGGAAATTGCCAACTTTAGGGCACTTTGATGTCAAGCGAAAGACTCTACTGACTACTGATGCCAGCCTCAAGGGGTTGGGGGCGGTACTCTCAAAATTAAGGGTGGAGAGGATAAAACAGTTGCTTTTGCTTCTAGAGTTCTTAAGGATGCAGAAGCGAAATATTCGTGTATTGAGAAAGAAGCTCTTTGTGTATTTTGGGCTATTCAGCATTTTAAGTTTTATCTTTGGGGCATTCCATTTTCGGTTAAAACAGACCATTGTCCTTTGATTCAAATTTTATCATGCCGCCAGAGTGAGAATATCACACCCATACTCAAATGCTGGAGTGAGGGTCTGCAAGAATTTAACTTTCTTGTGCAGTATATACCTGGAGAGAGTAATAAATCTGCTGACTGTCTTTGACGCCTACCTATCGAGAATAAACAGAGTGAGTCTGAGATTGAGAATGTTTGTTGGGTGGCTGAGTCAACCTTGTCAAAGGAAGAGTGGATGGATGGTGTGAAGAAAGATGGAATCCTTTCTTCTCTCAGGTTATGGATGAGTCAAGGCTGGTCTGACAATAAGACTCTGGACCAGGAAATGAAGCCATATTCGTCCATTAGAGATGAGTTGTCATTTTATGGAGGTAATCTTATGAGAAGAGATAGAGTAATCCCTATGTTAGAATTTAGGAACAGAATAATCAATTTTGGGCATGAGGGACACTTGGCAGGAGTCTCACTAAGGCTCGGGTGAGAGAAAGATACTGGTGGCCTGGGATGGATCACATGATAAAGGAAGTAATCAAGGATTGTGTATTGTGCGATGCCAGTGATGAATCTTGCATTCCTAGCCATGCACTATTGTCTCTTGTGGAGATTACTGATGTTGTGTGGACTAAATTGCGATTAGATGTTGCTGGCCGGTTTGAGCTCTTACCTCATCATGAGCGTTTTGTTATTTTATTAGTGGACTACACTTCAAAATGGGTATCCACCAAATGTGTGTCCACTGTAAGCACCATGAATGTAATTGATTTTCTCAGAGATGTTTTTGCCGTTAAAGGTGTACCCAAGATCTTGGTCACTGTCAATGGGGTACAATTTGTTCCCCATGAAATGTGCAAATTTCTGAAAGATCACAATATTATTCATCAGAAAACAGCTTTGTATACACCTTAGGCTAATGGCTTGACTGAGAGGATGAACTGTGTCGTCAAAAGTTGTGCCCAACGTACTTTAGAATCTAAGCTGTCTTTTAATAATGTTGTGAGAGATACATGGTGGGCACACCGCACCACTCCCAATGGAGTCACACAGAAGTTTCCTTTTGAGGCTTTGAGAGGGAGAAAGTCTGTTTCAAAGTTAAATCCAGTTTGGCTACCAGTTGGTATTGAAAGTGGCATTTCTGTTGAAAATAGACGTGCCAGAATTTCTGAATACCAAGAAAAATAAAAATCCAGTTATGATAAAAAAAACTGTGTTAAGTGGAAGAAATGGAATCTTGGTGACAAAGTCATGGTGAAAAATCCTAAACACATCTTTAAAGGGAAATCTGGTTTCATTGGTCCCTTTACCATTGTCGCTATTAAGAAAAATGTAGTGAAAGTTGAAACAGGTTGTATATGGAGTAGGCCTAGACTTGTGAGGTATTCTGGAAAAAATTCAGATTCATCTTCAAGTCTATGTGTGCCTCCTTTAGATCATTCTTCTGATGATCATGTCTCCTTAGATGTGGACGTCAGCTGCAGTGATGATGTTTGCTCTATAAGATTTCTGTATTTCTGTTCCTTGCATCTTTTGTATTTTTGTGTTCTTCAGCGTTTTTAATGCTCTTTGTTTTGCATTGTTTTATTATTTTTATATTGCTTAGTTTTAACTTTACTTCCTTTTTTTTATCAATGTTTTGTTTTCTTCATTCGGAAGGAGATGTGTTATGATCTGGTAAGCTTCCTAGTCTCTGGTCATATCTTGAATGCCACCATGTCATAGAATGCGATGAAGCATGATAGAATGGTGGGACATTGAGATGGAGATTGCTGCTGTACTGTTGGTGTTGTGCTTGGATCCTGAATAAAATTTCTCTACCAGCTTCTACTTTGAAAAGACTCCTTCTTTTCAACATTTTCCTTAAGTGAAAATCGCTGAAATGCACAGCAAACTGATTACTGTAACTCTGCACAGGCTTGAAACAGTTAAAAAACCAAACCCCTGCTCATGTGAGATTCTTGTGCCATTTAATACTCTGATGCAGATGAAGAAACGATAGTTTTATAGCTCTCAAATTCATCTTTTTCGATGGAAGACTTGTGTGTAACAGAACAATAACTGTAAAAAGTGTCAGATCAGAAGATTTGCAACGTGTAGCATTGACAGCCCTCTGAGTTCCCTTACCTTTCGTGAAACAAAACGTAATGGAGCTGAGAGAAGCCGGATTTTAGTTTCATGTAGAATGTGAAAATTGTCAGCATATAACTATTTTTAGCATTAGTGCTCTGAATTCCAAAAAATGAATACGATTGGAGAAATGTAAATGGATTCTATGTGTGTATGTGCCCAAAGTCAGAGAAAGGAGTTGCTTCTACTTCAGTAGTACTGCAAAGACAGAATGGTATTTTTGCTGTAAGGCATATAGCAGGAAAATATTGTCTGTACTAGTTAGCTAAATCTTTTATGTCAGTCAGTGCAAAAAATCTGCAAAAAAAACAGAAGTGTAAGGTATTTTGAAAGTGATCAAGGAAATATTATTTGTATTTCTATTTTTAAAAATGTGTAATTTGGAACTGGATTACAAGAAAACCAATAGAAGGCACATATGATGAGCATGAAAAAACAACATTGGAGTATTATTCCTGCTTAGAATGAATTTGTTACTGGATCTTTTAAAATGTATCAAGGAGAATAAATCAGTACCGAGTACATAGATCAAACATGTCAGAAAGACATTTGGATAGATCCATACTGAAAGTGAATCACTGAGAAAGTTCCCTCAAGCATATGCCCAGTGACTACTGTACCATTGTACATTTTTGCTATGGTGCACTAAAGGGGTTCCGAAACTGAAGAAGGATCATTGAATCTCCTGTGCTAAGTTTTTTGATGTCTCAAAGCTTGTGAATTAGGCTTTGTAAGGGCAAAATACCATTTCGCAATGTACAAAGCCTGTTTTATGAGTCAAAAAAGTGGGTTTGGGTTTGCAAACCTTTCTGAATTACAAGCAGGAGGGAGCCTGAATGGGGGAGTCTGTTCCTCTTTGCTGGTCGGAAAGCACTGAACCAATGATTTGTCAGTTAATTCATTGAAAAGTTACTGCCTTTTAAATTGTGGGGATAGCTGTTTCGATAAGGGAACAGTGTTGGGTGGCCTAATTGAAAACATGTGTTGAACTAGGGGTGCTTTATAATTCCACTGATGTGTTGCAAGTTTGGATTTGTAAGTACTCCACATGTCTTCTCAACATTTGTGTTTTTGATGAAAATTGGGTTCATTTTTTGGTGGGTGACTTTCCACCGCTTAAATAATAAACTCAATCCTTGTAAGGAAAAACTATTAATGTCACTAAATTAACCTCAACTAAACCCCCTGATTACTCTCTTCTGTGGTCTCCAAACCAGTTCTGGGGCAGCTCCCACCCAACTAGGAGAGATGCCTGCTTGACAGGGAGAACAAAGGAAGGAGACTTTCAAGGTGTCAAATGACATATGCCTGTGACAGGGGTAGAACCATTAAAGTAAGTTAAATTCCTGGGCTCAGCATAAATTGTCATCCTGCCTAGGGAACAAGATGCTTCCCCACACTCAACCCTTTGTCTCTTCTCGGGGAGCAGTTTTCGCAGCTCATTCATGTTAGGAAAAAATGTAATCATCTAAAGGTTATTTTTCTGTAATATTAATTAAAACTCAAACCCCACTGGTGACTTGGGTTTTAAACAAATATTAAAAAGAGTTCTTGAGTGATGCGTCTATGTGTTTCATAGTCATCGACAGAATTCATAATTGTATTAATGCATCCCAGTGCTTATCTATGGACCAGTCAGGCTTGTTACTCTAAATAGCTTCTTGATGCTTGTCAATAAAAGTACACATTTAACATTAACTTTCAACAAAGAACGTTTAGGTAAGTCAAATATTTCAATTAGTAGTGTGCAAATTCTCCCATGTAAAGAGGGTAGCACAGAATGAGCATGTTCTCTGCAACATAAAGAGATGTGCACTCATGCCTGAATTCAATCAACTCAATTCTGACTTTTGGCCCAGTACACATGAAATCCTATGTGCCAACGTAGACCTAGGACCATAATTGGCCTTGAGACCAAAACTCTGTCTCTGAGGTCAAAGAAAAGAGCTATCTGTTTCACTGCAACATGCATAGCAAGTGGTGATGGATCGAGGAGCCCACTCATTCTGCTTATGTTTCATGCCCAGATGCGGCACCAATATCCCTGAGTGTGTATCAAGTGTGTGTTGTGTGGCACATGGTGGCAGGACTCAATGGTATTTGTGAGTTTGTGTTTGCTGTAGGCAATTGGATCTATTTTGGATTCCCCCTGATTTTGACATGGTATAAGATGGAGACAGGGCATCCTAGAAAGGCCTATTTACAGGGGAAAGCTGATAGATACTGAGCAGTACAATTTGGTTAATGGTGAGACAAAAGGGCGGAGTTACCAGGTTCTGTTGTTGAGGAGGGAAGTGTTGGGGGCAGAGCTTGGGCCTTTTGTCTTCCCTTGAGTGGCCTATCCAGGAAGGCTGAGGACAGCCAGGTGCAGGGCTTCAAATATACTGTTCTCATGTTAGGAATACACCTGCTTGGACCTAGCATTATCACTACCTACAGCAAAACCATCAGTTTACACCAACTATTTGCTGACATTTCAGAAAGAAGATGGCAATTTAAAAAGGAACCTCCCCAAATGTGTTACTGAACGGTAAATACTGAATCTGCATGCTCAGTTTGAAAATCATGTATACAAGTGGTTCCCAAGCTTCCATTGTGTTCTGTGTCAGTGCTGCCAACTAATGGGGGTACACTGCAGAATCCTTGAAGATCTCCTGTGATCCAGACTGGTATAACAGATAACCTGCCTCCTGGAGGCAAGGACACATCACCTGAAGTCTTTGCTTCTTGCTTGAGTAGCTGCCAGCATTCCTGAGACCTCAGAGCCAGCCTGACTTGTGAGAGGGGACAAAGGAATGCCTTGTCCCATGGGAGCTGTCTGCCCAAAGAAGAGAAGCTCAACCATCTCCACCTAAAACAGTAAAAAGATGGGAATCTACCTGGAACTGGAACTTTCCTTAGCGGGCCATATAAAGCATGTTACACCTATTTGCTTCTTCCTGTTAAAGTTAATCAGGAAGATTTAACCCTTGTTCCAAAGGCTATCCATCCAGTGGTTATCTAGGTGACTATAGGTAGACGACTGGACTACTGTAATTCGTTTTCTGTGGTTGGATGGGGTCTTCTCAAAAGGCTGCAGAGGATAAAATAATGCTGCGGCCAGATTGTCACTGCAGCACTGACAATTCTCTTTCAGCTCTGAGGCTCTGAAATCCCTGCACTGTCTTCCAGTGGAAAATAGGATTATATTTAAGTTGCTCTATATCACATATAAAGCAGTTCCCCATAGTGGATCGGATTACTTAGTTCATAATTTTAGCAATAATACACCTTCATGTTGCATCTGCTCTTGGGGGCCCAATTGCTGGCTGTGCCTGGGGTTAAACTTACTTACTCAGGTGGCAAAGCCTTCTCTTTTAGATCTGGAATAAGCCTTTATGTTCTGTACAGCTTTCCTCTTCATTAGATAATTTCAGGAATGCTCTGAAGCCCTGGCTTTTTAAGATTTAAAACTCTGATTTAGTGTATCCCAGTGACAATGTAATGCTGTCTCTTATACCAGTTTTTTTCTCTGTTTATCTTTTAGCACTAGGACTGCACTGGATACATTTTGGTAGCATAGCATGACATAACATAACATACCATAACACAAACAACAAAACCTAACATAACATAACCATCAAGAAGCAAGAGAGTGTGTATGTCAGGTTCAGGGGTATTAGGAGGCCCAAGACCAAGAGACCACAGGGAAAAAATAGGAAGAAGCAAGATTGGAATAGTTATAGGGCTAGTCAGTTTCATCTGGCTCACAAAGGAACCAGGTAAGCCTTTCAGGTTAGGTCCACTAAGAAAACAATAAAAGAGAAGCATTTAGGAAAGGAGGGAGCTTCCAGGGGAATTTAAAAACAGTGGTTAGTTGCATGGAAACTGGTTCGTTGCCTGGGTATCTGACTCCTAGTTTTCGCCCATCGTTTGCTCCTGATCTGCACCATTGTAGTTTTTCCCCTTCCTCTTGTCGATTCCTCCCCTCTGCAATTGTCTACCTTGTTTACTCTCTCCTCATCTGTTGTGCATCTGTATCAGTTAAAGTCTGAGCTTCCTGGCTGTCATATTTCTCTGACACTTTCTCCAATACAATTCCTCTGGCTTCATAGCTGCTGCACCTTTACTCATCAGTTTCCCAGTCCTCAGGCTCTCTGGGTTGCCTGAGGTTTGCTGGTACTCTTGGCAAGGTCATGCCCAGGCAGGGATCCTATGCTCACTGTGCCACTGGAAATAAGTTACATTCGACTGAAGAGCCACAATCAGGATGAAACTGGTCATTGTTTGCTTGTGTTCCGGTTCAAGGAGGACATCATCTGGCAGTTTCTGCTGGACGGTTCCGATGGGAGCAGGGTCAATATTGATATTGCTGGGTCCAAATTGAGGTAGCATGGACAAAAAAATTATGATGGGTTGAATGCCAGTGGTTAAACATATTGCAAGAATACGTCCTATCGTCTTTTGTGCGTTGGACTCTTTGTTCTTTAGCAGCAAGTCCTTGACTGGTTTGGGGCTATGACTGGAAGTGGCCTTGACTGGTATTAATTATCTTATCTGTTCTTTATCTAGGCAATGTAGTAGTCAATGTCAAATAGATGTGTGTCTGAAACCATGCAAATCTGAATTCGACCCACTGAAGATGTATCTGTTGGTTCTCTCAATATTACCCAGTTTTTGCTCAATTGAGAGCAGGTGCTCTGAGCTCCTTTCACTCAGAGCTACATCACTCCAGTCTAGGGTATTAACATAGAAATCCACTAAAATCTATCATTTTAAGTATTGCACCTCACAACGAGAGCTCCTGCTCTAATGGCTGCCTTAGAGGAAGACAGAAGAACGGTGTTGATTTTGCCTTCCATGCAATCTGAGGACCTTGCTCCAGTGTCATGAACCAGATGAATGCATCCACCCACCACAACCGCTCAAACCAGCTGCTGAGGTATCGTTCGCCATGCCACTGTCATTTGCATGATTCTGAGAGAAGGAGATGTGACCACCCAAATGATGTAACATGACCACGAGTGTAACTGCTCTCCCAAAAGTGGGCAAAAGCTGCACCCCCATTGCTTAGAGATTAAGAGTGCATTCTATGGGGCCGATACTGATCTGGGCCGGAAAGCTCCCCGACTGAGCCGGATCTGATAAGTTTTCCGACCGAGCCAGAGTCCTGCAGTCCAACCGAGCGAGTACGATGCGGCCGCATGCTGCCGGACTCGGTTCGGTCAGATTCCTATATGAGTCAATGGGAGCCGGTCGTATGGCAGGTACATGGGCTCCCATTAACTGAATTGGTACATCTCGCACAAGGGCGCCCCTTACAGTGGGTATGCGTCGGTGCCATCCGCACCGTATATGCCTGTGTTGGGAAGACCCTTGGGTCTCCCCCTGTGTCCGAGTCATAAGGCTGTGGGTGACAGGGGGTCTGACGCGGACCCCCAAAGACAACTTCCTGGACGTTTTGCGAGCCGGAAACTTTGTCTCGCACCGGCTGTCTGAAGCGTGCATCGCACTGGCTCTGTCGTAAATCGCAGCCATTGCACCGCACGGTTTACTTACTGATGAGACGTAGGGAGCAGTTCGGACCCGTAAACGAAGTTGGTGAATTTAACGTTGCATGCATCGTACTTGTTCACTCATACAGCTGTATGAGTAGGGCGGAAAACACTCGTATGGCTCGTACTTTTTCCGGCCGGATCGCATTGGGGGCCATTCCGAGTGAGATCAGAATCGGCCCCTGTATTGTGTAATCACCAATGCCTGAGAGACATCTGCTTTTCAATTTGCTAAACAATTTTTCTGGGGACTTTTAAAAATAACTACAACCGCTTATCATAAATGTATAGTCAAAAATAACAGACTGACCTACAGGACACTGAATTCAGGAAAGTTGCTCCACATCATTATAGAAAGGCTGCATCTGCAATTAATTCTAGGATGTTTTATTTCTCTGTGTAGTGAACCCTTGAACTGCTTATTTTGCATTCCAGTAGTGCTATGTTTTCTACATATACTATATTACATTTTGATGTGATTAAAATTCTCCTCTTTTGTTAAAAAGAAAAATATTGATCTGGACATTTACAATTCGCATATTGTTTAATTGCTGTAGTTCTGAGCCTCTACTCTGAAACTACCTTCCTGAAATGCATTGGGCTGCTTGCCTTTGCTACCCTGAGAATCTAGTGTGGTAGAATACACCTGCCACAGTTTGCAGTGCTATAGTAGGAAAGGCCCCAGGACACCAGTGATAAATCATTCAATCAATCAATCAATCACTGCATTTCTAAAGCGCGCTACATACCCGTGAGGGTCTCAAGGCGCTGGGGGGGCGCTACTGATCGAAAAGCCAGGTCTTGAGAAGTCTTCTGAAGGCTAGCAGGTCCTGAGTCTGTCGTAGGCTGTTAAGGAGAGCATTCCAGGTCTTTGCAGCGAGGTAGGAGAAGGATCTGCCACCGGCGGTGGTTTTTCAGATACGAGGGACTGTGGCGTGGGCGAGGTTGGCTGAGTGGAGGCTTTGTGTGGAGATGTGGAAGCTGAGTCGGTTGTTGAGGTATGTAGGTCCGGTGTTGTGTAGTGCTTTGTGTGCATGGATGAGGATTTTGAAGGTGATCCTCTTGTTGACAGGGAGCCAGTGCAGGCCTCTCAGGTGGAGTGTGATGTGGCTGCGTCGGGGGACGCCGAGGATCAGACGTGCCGAGGCGTTCTGGATTTGTTGTAGTCGTCTCAGGAGCTTGGTTGTTGTTCCTGAGTAGAGGGCCTTCCCGTAGTCCAGTCTGCAGATGATGAGGGCCCGGGTGAGGGTTTTTCTCGTGTCGGGAGGGGTACACTTGAAGATTCTGCGGAGCATTCGGAGGGTGTTGAAGCAGGCTGTGGAGACGGCGTTGAATTGCCTGGTCATGAAGAGGGTAGAGTCGAGGATGACCCCCAGGTTGCGTGCGTGGTCTGTGGGTTCCGGGGCTGTGCCTAGCGATGTGGGCCACCAAGAGTCGTCCCAGGCTGATTGGGTGGGTCCGAGAATGAGGACCTCCGTCTTGTCTGAATTCAGCTTCAGTCTCCTGTCCTTCATCCAGTCGGCTACGGCCTTCATTCCTCTGTTGAGGTTGGCTTTGGCGGTGTGGGGGTCTTCGGTGAGGGATATGATCAGCTAGGTGTCATTGGCGTAGGAGATGATGTTGAGGTTATGTTGTTGCACGACGTGGGCGAGCGGTGCCATGTAGATGTTGAACAGCGTCGGGCTGAGGGAGGATCCTTGTGGTACGCCGCAGATGATCTCAGTGGTTTTCAAGCAGAAGGGTGGTAGGCCAACGCTCGGGTTCTGTCGGAAAGGAAGGAAGTGGTCCAGGCTAGGGCCTTCTCTTGGATTCCGGCTTAATGGAGGCATGCTGATAGGGTGCGGTGGCAGACTGTGTCAAAGGCAGCTGATAGGTCCTGGAGGATGAGGGCGGCTGTTTCTCCTTTGTCCATCAGGATCCAGATGTCGTCAGTGGCGGCGATGAGGGCGGTCTCGGTGCTGTGGTTGCTGGGGAAACCGGATTGGGAAGGGTCCAGGATGTTGTTTTCTCTGAGGTAGCTGGTTAGCAGTTTGTTAGCAATCTTCTCTATCACTTTTGCCGGGAACGGGAGCAGGGAGATGGGCCTCAAGTTCTTGAGGTCCTTGGGGTCCGCCTTGGGCTTCTTTAGAAGGGCGTTGATCTCGGCTAGCTTCCAGCTTTCCGGGAAGGTTTCTGTCTTGAAGGAACTGTTGATTGTTTTCCGGAGGTGGGGCGTGATGGTTGTGCTGGCTTTGTTAAAGACGTGGTGAGGGCAGGGGTCGGATGGGGATCTGGAGTGGATGGAGTTCATTGTTTTGATGATGTCTTCATTGCTGACATTGGTCCAGGCGGTCAGGCGGCTGGTGCGGGTAGTGGTCACGGTGGTGGGTGCGGGGGTCTCGAAGTTGAAGCTGTTGTGGATGTCGGTGATTTTGCGGTGAAAGAAGGTGGCCAGGGAGTCACACAGGTCCTGTGAAGGTGGGATTTCGTTGGTGTTGAAGCTGGGGTTGGAGAGTTCTTTTATGATGCTGAAGAGCTCTTTGGTGTTGCGTGCGTTGTTGTCTAGGCGGTCCTTGAAGGCGGTCCTTGAAAGCGGTCCTGATGAGTTGTTGGTGTCTGTGAGTGGTGTGGCTGTCTGGTGTTTGGTCGTGGAGCCATTTCTTCTCCAGCTTCCGACAGGTGCGCTTGGAGATCTGGAGGTCTTCAGTGAATCAGGAAGCTTTCTTGTTGGTGTGGTTGGTTGTGGAGGTCTTGAGAGGGGCGAGGTTGTTGGCGCAGTCGTTGATCCACTGTTTGAGGTTGGTTTCGGCGGGGTCGTGGGGTCGGCGGGTGGTCTCATGGAGAGGGTGGTAGTCAGTTGGTCTTTGGTGACCTTGCCCCAGCAGCGGCGTGGCAGCTGTTGGGTGCGGTGGTGTATGGTGGATTTCCTGAAGGTGAGCGGACGCATCTGTGGTCGGTCCAGTGGGGTTCGGTGGTGTGGTTGAAGGAGACGTGGGGGCTTGTGGAGAAGATGGGGCCCAGCGTGTGTCCAGCGGCATGGGTGGGTGTCATTCCCAAGCTCTTTGAGTCCGAGGTTGGCGAGGTTGTCGATCAGGGCGGTGGAGTAAGCGTTGTTGTTGTTCTCGAGGTGGAAGTTCAGGTCCCCAAGGAGGATGTAGTCCGTGGAAGCAAGGGCGTGGGTGCTGGCGAGGTCGGCGATGGTGTCGCTGAACTATGGTCTTGATCCGGGTGGTTTGTAGACGAGTGTTCCTCGGAGGGTCGTGTTGGGGTCGGTGTGGATCTAGAAGTGCATGTGCTCGGCAGCGGTGAGGGTGTCGTCTGTGTTGGTCGAGACTCTGAGGGTGTCCTTGTGGATGATGGCGATTCCCCCTCCAACTCCGTTGGTGCAGTCTCTGCGGGTGATCTTGCAGCCCTATGGGATGGCTATGGCGATGTCTGGTGCTGAAGTGGTGTTCAGCCAGGTCTACGTCAGGAAGGCCACGTCGGGGCGGTAGAGTCTAGGAGGTCCCAGAGTTTGATGGCGTGCTTGCGAGCGGAGCGGGTGTTGAGGAGGATGCAGCGGAGGTGGTTGGGTTCTCTGGTTGGTGGTCTGGTGGGCTGGATGCTGGTGAATCTGCAGTTCCCGCAGGTGAAGGGCCCTTGGGTGCGCTTGGGGGTGGCCCGGTAGCAGGGGTGGTCTCGTCCGGTGTTGAGTGCGTGGAGGGTTCTGGAGTTGTAGTGCAGTCTGGCGTTGCCGGGGGCGTGGGGTCCAGGGGTTCTGGCGCTAGGCGCGGTCCTGGCGCGGACGGGCACAGACGGGCTTGCCTTTGGCACGCCAGTGGCGCGTCCGCTGCGTGGCCTCCATAAGAGGGGCTGTGGGAGGGCGGAGCAGCTGGGAGGCGGGAACGGGGTGGCGAATAGGATGGCCGGGGTGGGGCCGCAGGGACGCAGCGGCGGGAAAAGGCACGGAGGGAGGGTGGAAACGGGGGACAGGGGGTACAGAGAGGGAGAGAAGCAGCAGAAAAAAGCAAGGGGGTGAAAAAACAGGCAGAGGCACAGGGAGCCAACGAGGGAAGAGGCACAAGGGCACAGGGAGGGAGAAAAAACGGTGGAAAAAGCAAGGGGGTGAAAACCAGGCAGAGGCACAGGGAGCCAACGAGGGAAGGGGCACAAGGGCACAGAGAGGGAGAAAAACAGCTGAAAAAGGTCAGGGGGTGAAAACCAAGCAAAGGCACAGGGAGCCAACGAGGAAAGGGGCACAAGGGCACAGAGAGTGAGAAAAAATGGCTGAAAAAAGCGAGGGGGTGAAACCAGGCAGAGGCACAGGGAGCCAACGAGGGAAGGGGCACAAGGGCACAGAGGGAGAAAAACAGCTTAAAAAAGTGAGGGGTCAAAAACCAGGCAAAGGCACAGGGAGCCAACGAGGGAAGGGGCACAAGGGCACAGAGAGGGAGAAAAAATGGCAGAAAAAAGTGAGGGGGTGAAACCAGGCAGAAGCACAGGAAGCCAACGAGGGAAGGGGCACAAGGGCACAGAGAGGGAGAAAACCGGTGGAAAAAAGTCAGGGGGTGAAAACCAGGCAGAGGCACAGGGAGCCAATGAGGGAAGGGGCACAAGGGTCAGCAGCAAGGCGATAGCGTCACGGCGCGGCAGGAGGACTGTGTAGCGGCTGGGGGGATGGCGACCTACCTGCAGGCAAGGTCAAAGGTCGCTCAGCAACCATTGTTGAGACCCAGTAACTCCTACTTGCACGGCACCCTCCTCCCCCAAACTGATTCTTTCAGAATCAAACTAAAAAATCTTAACATAGAATAAGTAAATATTATTCACATCTATTGTTAAAACTTTACACTTTGATATAGTCACTTAGTGATGAAGCCTAATTTGCAAAATGGCTTTAGGGGAATCCTCGTTAAGGCATGCAGTGAATCTCCTTTCAGGGTAATTTGATTTCCTAGTTTCAAAAGCACTCTAATCACAGGACTGACAATAAGGGGAAGAAATTGCGGTTTTCAGCTAAAACTTGGATCAAAGTTGTGTACTGAAGCTTATAACTCACCCTTTGTGTATTGGGGTCTTTCTAGACTATCTATCATCACTAGCTGTTGGATTGTTCTCTATTTTTCTCCAGGAAAGATAGGGATCCACTTGAAGTTGAAAGGTTGGAGATACTCACCCAGGGATCGAACTATAAGAAGAAGGGAGGGGGGGTTGAGGAGTGTCACTAGGGTGGCAGAGCAAGAGACGATGGAGAGAGATAAAGAGATTGCAAAAGAGGGATGTATAAGGCTTAGTTTGGATAAAGGTTATTGAGTATTTGGGAGTGAGAGGAAATAAGAAGTAGGTTGGGGAGTGGAGCATAATAAAGTCAGAGCATGAGAAGTTAGAAGGAGTGGAGGTAAAGTGTAGAAGGAGCTGAGGAGTAGGAGAAAGAGAGGAGCAGTAATTGAGGCAGTTGGAATTGAAGTGATGGGGTGAATGGGAGAGAGGAATAAGAAGGGTTCAGGAGTAAAATGAGAAGTAGAGGGCATAAAAAGCAGATGGAAATGAATAGTAGGAGGAAGATGGAGGAAGAGACAGGATGGAGTAGGAAGTAGGTTGCCAGAGGGAGAAGGAGAAGTAATTATCAATGGAGGGAAGAGCATGTGAGTAGTGTAAGGATGTGAGGAGTGTCAGTAGGATGGGCTGAAGAATGGGAGGAAATGAAGAATAGTCTAAAGTCAGAAACTGAAGTTAGAGGCAGTGAGGTTTGATGTATAGGAGAGATTAAAGGGAAGAAAGCAGAGATATGAATTAGGAGGTGGGATGAGTGAAAAGAGAGGTGAACATCTTGGTGGTCTTGGCTTTCTATTTCACAAAAAGCAGATGATACACATGGTTATTTCAGATTGAGCTCTCTTACTTTCATCTCCAAAATACAGTCCTCACTTCAGAGCTTCCACAAATGAATCATGAAAAGGCACTTCAAACACAACACAATGATAGCTGAATTTCTGCTTCTTGCCCCCCAAACCTAACACACCTATTGATCTTCTCTGGCTTGAATTTCTATCATTGGCATATATCACCAATTTACAGGTCACCTCACTCAAATGCTTGTGTTTTCTGCTTGACTCAAATCATAATCTCAAAAGTCACATCAAAGCTATGGCTATGTAGAACAGTGTGGTGATAGATTGAGCCGGTGACATGTAAGTAATGGAAAATCTGTCTTTATTGAAGTTACAAGCCACAAAGCCTGGTTGTGCCTCAACGATGGAGTGCCAGTCTTCAAACAGACCTGCACTATCATTTTAATGAGCACAATGTGTTAAACCCATACATTTAATCACAGTTAGTGAAGGCAATCCCCTGCTCATGCTCAATGTATACAGATACACAACATATCACTAAACTTAAAATAACTTTAGAAATCCATATACAACATCACTCCTCCACTCAAATAAATGTAATGAATTAAATCAAATTCAATAGAAGACAAAATCATTCAGTTGACTTGCCGCTTCTCTTAATCTGTTTTTTTCCTCAACCAAGAGTTAGTTCCAATATTTTTACTTTCACTGAAACTCTGTAACCACAGTTTGATAACACATTTGTACTGACATAAAAGTCTGGTACTTCACTTCAACATTAACACAAATCCAAATGATGGCTGTAAAGAGACAATCTAATTGCAGATTGAAAACTGTCCGCAGAGGGTACATCCCTCATGTTCATTCTATCTGAAACTTGAGTAGAGTCAGTCAGGACAAGAGCCTGAGCAATTACATCACCAATACATTCAGCAGGACTCACACTTCTACAAGGGGAACCCTCACCAGCTTCTCCCATATTTTAAATGAATAGCTGTTTTTACTAAAATCACATTCCTCTTGCTCCACCAACAGTCTTCATTCATTTGCACTGAATCTTTTGATGCCTTAACAATTTAGGTTGAACAATAAAATTAAGACAATCCTTTCCCCACCTTTCCATGTCATCTGACTTTTAAAATGTTTCCTGGTTCAAACACTCTGGCTTAATCATAGATCAATGATCCCTTCCTCTCTGAAGTTTAATGGCATCACTCCAGTAGTTGAGTGTGGTCTTTAAAGATAACTCCAAATTCTCTCATGAATTGTCTTTTCTAATCCATTGGATTGGAGTCAGGAAAGAGAAACAGTTATTTGTAAACCCCTGACATCTCTACGAAATTCTAAAGATAAAAACTGCATGCCGCGGTCAAACACTAACCATTTTTGAAATCCTTTAATACTAAAAACAAATTTCAAAAACTCAATCACGGATTTGGTGTCTATCTGATCAGCAAATTCATAAACATCAATTTTGAGTGGTAATCAATAAGAGCAATGAAAACAGGTATGCCTTCTGGGCACCCAGAAATCAGGCCCATGGTCTCTATTGCAACCTTTTCCCAAGGTGCAGAAGGACACTTAAGAGCAGAGAAAGGTGCTTTCCTTTCTAAAAACTGCAATTAGCATCCTTACATGTTGAATGCAATCTGACAATTATCTCAACACAACTATCTAAAAGATAAATAAAACAACTTCATTGTGGATGTCAAACCCAAGTGTCCTGAATGAGCTAACAACAGTAACTTGTGTTCTATTACTTTAGTACACATAACTTTTTCTCCCTTGAGTAGCAGACCTCCCTTAACCCTCAAAACATTTCTAAACTTACTTCACTCACAATAATCCACAAGCATTGTTTTCATCTGGCCAACCAAATTCAATTATGTACTTAACATGTTGCCCAGCTTCATTTTTAGTAACCTCTTCGTACCGCTCTTCTTGACTCAGTGAGCCTCCATTCTGTTCCATGACAGCCACCAACCTAACTACAAATTTATTTACCCACTCTTTATCTTCATGTTCGGTACTAGACACCATTGGGAATTATTAGAAAAAGTCCACCCGGAATTCCAACTCCCTGAGATGTAACAAGCATTAAAATTAAACTCGTATAGGTGAGACAGTAAATGTATTAATCTTGGGTTGGCATTGTTCATCTCTTTCACTTCTAATAGAAAAATCAAAGATTTGTAACCAATGACCAATTTAAGTCTGCTTCCCCACAGAAATGTTTTAATATATTCAAAAGACCAAACAACCTCCAAAGTATCCTTTGTAATCCTAGTATAAAAGCGCTCTGCTTCGCTCAAACAATGTGATGCAACCTCAAAGGTTTGTTCATTATTCTCAATCACTTGTGGCAGAACTTCCTTAAGAATTAAAGTGCTGCATTGTATTCACTCAGACGCAAGAACAATTTTGCTTGTGTCTTTGTACCTGGTATGGAAACATTTCTTATTGCCCGTAATAAATCATTTTTCAGCTTGATATCTTCATAAAAAATTGTCGGGCACATGCAACAACCTTTTTTTGCGAGCGCAAATGGTGCGTTTTGCAAAAATAAGCCTTTGCACCTGCAAAAAGAGCTTATGCGATGCATTACACTGTAAGGCTCTTGCAATTTAGGAAATCGCTATTTATTTTGATTTCTTAAATAGTGATTGCATTTAAGGAATCCTCACATGCAGTGCATGATGAAATCGCAAATAGTGATTTCACTAATAGGGGTCGCAAATTACCATCAATTTGAACTTGATAGTAATTTGCAAAAGCTTTGAAAAATGCACCAAGGTGCATTTTTCAAAGTTGTAGGTTACACACACACATGTGTGCAACATGTGTGCACAGATCAACTTCGGGGGTGCAACAGGTTGTCCTTTTGACACCCTTGCACCCTTGAAATTGCATGCGCAATTTCCGAGTACCTATTGGGTACTTGCAAATTACGCATGCAATTTCCTATTCATTCCCATAGGAATGAACGGGAAGGCATGGGAAACATTCCTTAATTGTGACTCGCAAGGGGAGGAGCAAGAGGAAGACCCGCTTCATTCCATAGAAGATAAGGCTCATCTTTACAGATGTGATGGGACACTACCGACAACTGCACTGGTGCCACTGACTCTGTGCCGCTCAGGCCTACCACACGTGGCTGTTGGCCACTGCTGACCGCTGCCTCCGGCACACACTGCGGTGGAGTAGGTCACACAATTTTAACTGAGTATTGCTCTCTTCATGGCAGAGTCATTGTACAGGCCTCATCGCAGACTGCATACCCTTTCAGCTCTGGTGAGTATGTGCCCTGAAATTCATGGGCAATCTATGGTTGAACTTCAGTGCCATCTGCGTCCATGGGCTGGGGTTTGCCTTCAATTTCATGTAGCTGATACTGACATGGTGGAATAGAGGAGTCTGTAGCATTCAACTCCGCCATTTTCCTGTTTCTGCTTGCTTCTGCCCTCTGCATCATGCCCTGGAAGGACCCCTTCCACTGTCCCCTGCAACACTCCGCAACATTCTCCATGGACATCGACAAGAACCCGCTCAGCTCACATGGCCCTACCTCAGTGCCCCGCAGTTACCGTCCCGTAGCGGTGTGCCTGTGCTGGCATAGAGGATTCATATATCCTTGAAATACCTCTATCTCCTGATATCCAGGTGCACATTTGCCAGTGGGGATGTAACCAAGTACATATCACAATATCTCTGGACATTTTCTAAGTAAAATAAACAGAGATTAATCCATCATTTTTCTATATGGGCTAGAATATCACCATGAATTTATCTACCTGCTCAATCTACTTGCACTGGTCGGATTTACTCTCCAGATTTGCAGCACTGCACTTCGTTTTTATCTCGATGGTTTCAAGCACATGGTCTTTTCATCTATCAAAGCAGTTCTAAAATATACAATCAGATATCAAGCACTCTACTGTCTAGCAATGCATCATTTGCAGTACAGATATTTTGTCCTGCATAGAACACTAGCTATTCTCCTGAAGAAGGTGGTCCATCGCCGAAACGCGCATCGAGATTGATTACGACAATAAATTCACTGTTTGATTATCTTGATTACCATTGTACACAAGTTATTTGATATTTCCGATGAAATGTTTTTAATTAAGGTGGTTATCTAACATGGTTTGCTGCTACCTTCTTTTAAACTGTGTTTTTTATTACCTTGTCAAAATTTCCAATAAATATATATATTTTTTTTATATAAATCATGGTGTTTGTCAGTACATTGAGGCTTTCTCTCATCTAGGGTTCTTGTCTAACCTGATCATTGACAGGTCAGTGGTTGCCTAGGATTTTTTTTTTACATTCAGTTCATCCGGGGCCACTAACTCTGTGCTGCTCAAGTCAGGGACCCTTGCTGTTCGTACCTTGTACTGCTGATTGTCTGATCACTTTTGTGGTTGTTGCCAGCACCAATCAACCCCAGAGGGGTGCTTTCACTACCCAACACCCATCTAGCACAGGTGTCACTGGACATGTAACCCTGGCAATAAAAGGGGCCGTGCGCACTTGCCCATAGCCAGTTCCACAAACTCACTTATTGTGTCCATGTGGACATAATGTATGCTTGAGTGACTGGGGCCATTCCATGTTTACAAGGTGCTGTGTACAGTGGGTGCAACCATGTCACCTCAGGCAGTGATGTAGACCTGGGACAAGTAACCATGTTGCACCTCCCTGTGAGCATAAGCGGAGTGGACAGGTGTATGACAGTACAGCATAGGGTGTGGCTCCTCCACACGTGGATCTGGGTGTGGTTAAGTGTAGGCCTTGCCAAGGATGTGGCTGATGCATGTGTCTCTGTTGTAGTGTTTGCGCCATCCGTCCCGCATCCAACAATGTTACTATGTGGCATGCCCCCGGTGTGCAGACTCGGCCGAAGGGATACATGGGGGAGGGCATGCCCGCTCGGGGTCAGGAATCACACATGCCAACTGTTGTGTGTGCCGCTATTAGCGCAGCATGAGCCAAAGATCTACCATCAACTGCATGTCGAATTCAGCCAGGCACGTACATCTGTGTCAGCCCTGTCCTTACAATGGGCCTACACACACATGGCCAGCCGCCTTCTGCATACATCATTACTGTGTCGTAGTCAGGCTTGTGGACATGCGCAGACAGGCCTGACTATGGTGTGGCATAGGAGTGCAAGTGATGCAACTGCTCTGCGCACACAAGTGACTATACCTGGAGGGAGGGGAAGCAGTAAGGCTACGTAAGACACATTGTTGCCGCTCATTTGCAACAAACAGTTCTTGTCGTACAGGAATCACTAAGTCACACATATCACACACGAATGAATCAGTGAACCTGCCAACACATCATGCAGTATTTATTCCTTACTCATGTCTCTCTGCACTGTCAAAGGTGACCAAGGATATGCACTCTGCGCTTAGATGAAGACACCCCTCTGAGCCCCGAACACACAAGCCAGAGGCAGTACAATTTGGCCCACTAACGCACCAGGGGCATTGTGGAGTGCACATTTCAGGTGCCTGGACGTCCCAGGTGGAAGGCTCCTGTACAGCTCAGACATCGTGTGTAAGATGATCATTGCATGTTGTGTGTTGCACATATATGTGTACGCAGCAAAGCCCCATGGAAACGAATGCCAGATGCACCGGACGATGATGATGAAGATGAGGCAGGTGGACCACACCCCGCTGCAGCCGCAGCAGGAATAGCCTGTAGGGACTACATCATTGACAATTTCTTCTCTGATTGACGTCACATTGTGACAGTCCTTAGCAATAATGGGACAGTACGATGACTGACCACAGGCACAGCATGTGCAAATAAATTAATTCCAAAACACATTCCCTGCGTGGATTTCACTCGTCTGTACAGGCACTTCACCCAGACATGTGTGGGTGCAACATGTAGTGCTGACAATTTTGGAATATGTTAATGGATGGTGGGTGTGTAACCTCGGTGCAGTGAGGCCGTTTAGGGTGTCACGTATTTGATCTGCCAGTTCTTTGTTTCACAGTGTTTAACAGTATCCCACTATTCGGTTATTCAATTTTGGCTGTCATTTGTGGCCTACAAGTGACAACTGGGCTTCTTTTGGGCTCTGGCATGTGCCGCCATGATGCAGGGATGCACCTTGTAACTCAAGTCCCATGACATGGGTGACATGTACGTAAAGGGGAGTCCTTTTTAAATAGTAAAAAAGGACAGAAGTCCCTTTTTAAATGACACATCCTAAATTGATATTACGGACAGGGTTTTCTGTTTGTTGTCTGTCAGGAAGTCCCCCAAACAAGAGACAGCTCATCTTGCTGTTGCTTAAAACTTGATGTTGAAGATAGACAAAACTTCTCAGGTACGATTGATAATAAAATGAGAAAATGCTAGCAAAAAATAAATGAGAAAAGGAAGGAGCCCCAAAAATAAAAATAAAAACTTCTTTTGTATTACACATCCTTTACAGAAAACACCAACGCTGCTAAAAACTCAAAAGCCCTGATGAGAATCCTGGTACTCAGTGCCCAGGATTCGAGATTCGAAACGCGTTGACATATGACCAAAGCAGAGAGGATTGACAACTTAATTTCCAGCCTGTGAATCAAAGAATTAATTCCCCATCCAGAAAAACTTAATCCAAAAATAATGTTTCCCTATACCTGATATAGACACTAGAAGGAAGTCTAGGATCACTAATTTGTCCACCATAATTGGTGGAAAAAGATGCATGTATTGGATTTCTTTTTCATTTTTTGTATATAAATGTTTAATGTGATGTACTATGTACAGTATGTTTTATCATTTATGTGGATTCCGAATGTTTTGTAAAATGGTTATATACAGAATATAGATATGACCAGACAACTGTCTTTTCATGTTGAAACAAACTAATGAAGAACAATAGAGTTTTAAAAATAAAAGGTATAAATAAAATACCGGTACAAACAAAAAGCAATATGTTTGGACTTAAAGCGAAATTGTGACTGCTTTTAAAAAAACTTGAGGTACAGGTTTACCCCACTTCCTTTTTACAAGTTTCTAAAAGTGGCATTTCTAAAATTGTATTGTTAAATCCAGCTTTACCAGTAAAGATGATTCATCCTTACCATTCCAAATATATAAAACATGATATGGCCACTACTTCTCAATCAGGAATCACAGCTTAAATATGTAATACCCAATTCCCAATGTTAACCTATGAGAGGAGTAGGCCTCACAGTAGTGAAAAACAAATGTAGATGTATTTCACTACCAGGAGATGCAAAACCTAAAAGTACATGTCCTACCTTTTAGTTGAAGAACACCCTGCCCTATAGGCTACCTTGGGCCTACCTTAGGGCTAACCTATGTGTAATAAAGGGGAGTTTAAGGCTTGGAAAGAGATATTAAATGCCAAATTGAAATGTCAGTACACTACACACACAGGCCCTGAAGTGGCAGACTTTAGAAATGTTTGAAGGGCTACTTGTGTGGGTGGCGCATTCAGTGCTACAAGCCCACAAGCAGTATTTAATTTAAAGGCCCTGAGTGTATGGCATATGACTCTATAAGGCACTTACAAGTAAATTAGGTACACCGATTTTGGATAAACCAATGTTACCTTGTTTAGGGAAGTAGCACATGCACTTAAGCTCTTGTCAGAAGTGGCAACGTGCTCAGAATCCTAAGTCAAATAAAAAGATTCAGCAAAAAGAAGAGGTAAGCAGGCCCAACAGTAACCCCTTTGGGACCTGTGCCATTCCTGTCTGCAATTGAGACAGAGATGTAGCAGTCTCATCTAGATTAATAGCCCAGTCCATTTCAATGCTTTGCATGGAGCTTTGTGATGGTATCAGTAGAACCCTTATTAAAATTGCCTAATTCTTCTTTTTCATAATGCACGGTGGTGATGTACTGGCTTCATCTACACAAGACATCATTGAATGCACATTTGGTATCTTTAAGTCAAGATTTAGGTGTTTTAGCTACAACAGGTGAGTGGTAGTACTCCCCGGTAGTTGTATACAAGATTGCAGTAGCCTACTGTGCATTGCACATCACCATGCAACAGGGCTTACATGTAGACATTGCCCGTGATCTACAGCCACATCCATGTACTCAACATGGCACATAAAACAGAGGTCTGCGTATGCAGGATAAATTAGTAAATTGATTATTCAATTGAGCTGCTAGTTTAATAGCTGCTATCATTAGACAGGACAGTGTATAGTCAGTAGTGAATGGGGGACTAGTAAATCGTCTCGTATTTGGACAAAATATCGAGTTATAAATATCGGGGTACAGAAATATCGGAAACAAATATTGTGATACAAAAATATTGTGATGCAGAAATATCATTATCAAGAATATTGACTTTTTTCATGTAAGCAATGCCGTAGTTAAGAATATTGTTGTTGTTAATATTGTTTTAAATACTATAGTTGTATTTAAAACATTGTTTTTAAATTATCTTAATGAGTTTCAGTTCATATATTAATTTTATGCATTATTTTTGTATACTTGTTAATAATATTTGTAAATACAGTTTGTATTGTGAACTTAATAAATTGTTTTAATTTAATTGCAATAGTAATCTATAGTGTTGTAGCAGGTAGCTTAATTTTTAGGGGTAAAGGGTGGGAAGTTAATTAGATAATTCATAGTTCATTACTGTTTTTTCATTAATTACTTAATTGATTTTGGATTAGGTAAATTGTGTTTTGATTATATTTTTAGCTGCTTGGTTTGCACTACTATAGAGTGAAAAGTTAGTTAAGTATTAATTACTTGCACCAACACTTTCCTGTTTGGGGCCAGCCGGGTACTGCATCCCCCATCGATCCTTGCTCCTGGGTCGCCGGCCTGCGCCCCATTCTTCGGGCCAGAGACGCTTAAATATACACTCTACTTACTTGCACCTGCACTTTCCTGTTTTGGGCTAGCCGACTACTTTTCTCCCATCAATCCTTGCTCCTGGAGGCCCCTGCCTGTGCCACAATCATTGCACCAGAGGCGCATAAAGACAACCTCAGACACCCTCAGGCTCCCGCGCTGCGGGAGCCCGTTACTTACTTGCACCAACACTTTCCTGTTTGGGGCCAGCCGTGGTCTGCATCACCCATCGATCTTCATGCCTAGAGGCACCAGCCCGTGCCAAAATCTTTGTGCTCGGGGTGCACAAGATACTCTTGGCTCCCGCACCACGGGATGCGTGGGGGCGTGCACCCGTCAGAGCTCGGAGGAGGCTAGGCTGGCATATTCTCTTGGCATTTTGGCTTTTCCATATGGGAACTCAGATATTGACCTCAATTCCACTAAAGCAACACCAACGTAAAAATCTTGTATTATACCTTCCATAAATTTGTTACAACTTAAGTTAAACTCTGTTGAAAACCCGGTTTTACTTAGCATGGGGAAATGAAGCCGGCCTTTGCGCCAAAAACAACATATGCTACCTTGGATGGTTTCCTGCAAAAGTCGGTGGGGGCACTAAATAAGGACATTGAATTGGTGGAGAGGAGACACTCTCTAGTGCCCACCCCTTATCCTCTAGCAACATTTAGTATTTCTGAGAACTCTCTTATGGTAGATCATGGAATAAACCCTAAGCCAAGACCACCACCACCATTATCTCCCTCTATTATCATTGTGAGTCAGGGAAATCAATGTGCGACTCAGGAGGGAGAAAAGATTGCCTACAACTTAATATGGAAAAATCTGGGCCTCCAAGTGGGACAGGAGGAAAGCGGCAGGGGCCGATCCTAAAGTAAAAGCACAGTCGCCAAGGGTCAAGCGCACAAAACAATCTCATCTCTTAAGTACTGTGTGTAGAACTCGCAATGGAGGAGGGAAAAATTTACAGGTTGACCTTGATATACTGATGGGAAAAATTTGTAAGTCTGTTAATGATGCCATGGACCCAATTCTCCCTTGACTGGCTAGCATTGAAGAGCATCTTGGGCAATTCCAGCAGGATCAAAGGGAACACTTATCACCCCAAGATGAAAATGTAACAGACCCAGTAGTAAAAACAATGGGGGAGTAGAAGAACCTTTCAGTGCCTCCTCGGCGACACTGGAATCATCAATTGGCAAACCTACCACAGATAGTCAGACTTTTATGCCCAGCAACAGAAAAAAGTTAACTGACACAAGAGGAAGGGAAATTGGGATGAATGGGATATCTGGTGGAGACGGACGAAGGGGAGGGCAAGATGAACCAGGACCCACCATGCTAGGGGTTGGGAGAATACCACAAGAATTGAGAAGTAATTTGGACCCAGGGTAAAGATGCTCTTCTTGGCATGGAGCCGGAAATACTTTAAACCTACCCCCTGACTGTACTCCTTACACAGTATTCTTGACAGGTGTCCCTCACCTCCTCTCAGGGCAACAAGAAAGTTGCTCCAGCCCTATAAATAAGGCAGAACATTGGTGCTTTAGGAGAGTTCCATCACACATTAACTGGCTTGAACACATTATTATGGCAAGGAGGGTGGGCTGGTTAAGCCCTACAACTAAATACTTAGAAGGGTGATGGACTTCATTTTAACGACGCAAGGTGCACTCTGTTCGCTCTACAGCACACATGGGATTGACTAAATGATTCAATAAGGGTCTGTTCTCTGGGCTTCCCCAACAGGACACGAGCATGAGGCAATATTTCCAAGGGTACGGGCCAAAAAGACAACCTCCTTTTCTGCCCCTTTCATTTGCTCACTTTAACCTCTATGATGTTCTTTCAAGCTTGACAGATATTGACTGCCTCCCTGTCCAATCAGGCAGTATAGTGGATCCAAAAATTTCATGCCTGGGGTGCCCTGTTTTAGGGAGAAACAAAGGACTCAGAGGACAGAGGATATTGGGATTAGGCAACTAATAGATCTATCTAGTCCTCTATTGCTAAATATTAGCACCCCCAGCAATGATACAAAGATCCCTGAACCTCACATTTGAGACTTAATTTCTGTTCCAATGGGAACTTGGGAGGGGTCTAGTATCTTATCCACACATACTGTATTTGTATCACAACTAACCAAGGTAGTGCAGGCGAGCCAGGACCCTGTTATCCCCCTATGTAGAATAATTTCATGGAACATTGCAGGAATACGTGTAAAACTAACCAATGAGGACTGGGTGAATTATATTAAGGATTTTGATATTATTTGCCTCCAAGGAACATGGCACAAAGTTGACATCAAGTTGGACGGTTGTAGCTCATTGAATGTCAATCCAACACCCTTAGCAGCTGGGAAGGTGAAAGGGGGATTTGGGGTTTTAATTTCAGTAAATATGGACACATACAAACTCATGTTGTAAAAACTACACCCTGATATCAGTTAGTCCTTATTGACAACCTGATTTGGGTTAAGTAACTGTTAATAAATGGGTTTAATAACATTGCTGGAAAGTGGCAGCCCCTATGCATCCTGTGGGGATTTCAATTGTTCCATTTGCGCTCTGAGTAACACTGGAGTTTGTGGGCTGCTAGACACAGATGATCAGCCTCAACAACACTTCACTCATACTGTACAGAGTGAGGCCTTGCATTCCATTATCATGTATAACAATCTAGGTCTCATTAATACTAAGCCTTTTGACTGTACTTCTCTACCCCGGTGCCCCACATATGTTGGAGGAGGCAGAGGAAGTACACTTGATTTCATGTTTATTACTCAGAAGTACTCTCCCCTTGATGGTGACTTTGAGGTAGAACCAAATTTTGCAAGTGACCATAACTAACTAACTTTATTCTTTATATTAACAGCCAGGGTATAGAAATGTGATGGATGCCCTATTGACTTTATTTATAACAAAGGAATAATGCTAAAATCGAGTAAAATTGATCCCACCCAATTTGATGAAAAAAGGATTAATGCAAACCTGAATCTTATTATGAATTACCTCCATGATGAGATGACACTTCCTCTGATTAGGTAGTTCATGACTTTGAACTGATCTGTGCAGTTGTGGCAAAAGGTCTGACCAGATCGGTTCAAAGAAGGGAATCTCAGGAGGTGCGATGGTTCAATGCTTAGTATTCTATAGCACATAGGAATCTTAAAAGGGCCCTTCACACTACCCCACATGATAGAACACAAATCAAAAATATAAGACAGATTTATCAAACAAAGACAAGATGAACTGTGGAGTTTAGCTTGGGAGGACCGAGAGAGAGCGAGTGCTCTGCAAGATTGAAAGAGTTTCTGGGACACAATTAATCGCCCTCTATTTAAGGATGAACTTAAACCTGTGGATGAACAGGAAATTTCACTACAAGATTACACAACAACCTTAATCCATCCGGCAATCAGAGGCTCCAACTACACCCACTGTTCAGGTGGCCTGGCGTCATTCGCCTCAATATCAACCATTGGAGCAATGTAAAAAATTGCGATAAAAATCACACACCCCCAGTGCGGTTCAGGCACTAGCCATAACAACCATAAACAACCAGACTACTCAATTATTATTTCTCATAAACACATATATACATCCAAAGCACAGGCAACTGGGGGCAAGGGAACTCGTCAGCGAATTGGCAAGACTTATGATGGAAAGGGAAATGGATAACATACGCGTAGCTGGTGACTTTAACCTCCATCTTTTTGGAAAAAAACAGTCGATGTAATGACAAAGATAATGGATTTTGCATGGTAGATACCAAACCAATTTACCCCCTTACCAAATAAACACACAAAAAGTTCAAACCAGCTACTGATCGATCTCGAACAGTTAAACTTGAGAGTTGTTAACGGTCGGCTTGCAGAGGATATTCCACCAGCCCAAACATACCTGTCATCAAGTACTTCCTCTCACCTTGATTCCATTCTTGCGACCCTATCATTGTTTGAAAAATCAGCTCATTCAAGGTGGGAGACAGTGGTCAAAGTGACCATCTGCCGCTAGAAGTGAAACTGGGCATGTCCGGCAGGAACCAGGTGGCAGAAAGAATAAACATCTGCACAGAGTACACCTTGAATTACAGGCGAAAAAGGTGGAAGATAGGAGACGCTGAAGAACTATTGACTAGTGCAAAAAAATCATGCACCAGATATCCAGCTCAGACAAAAGCTCACTAGATGCCTGGGGTGAATTCACAACGGAACTTGTCGGAAAACACACCAAAGAGCTAAAGACCGACAAAGGGAACCCACCACGGAACATAGCCGGAAAAGTAACAACATCTGAGATAAAAACCTTACAACGTGGAATAAACCAGACTTTGCGACAGCTCCGCAAAGACCCAAACAACGAAGGTCCACAAAAGATGCTGCGCACTCTAAAAGCACAGCTAAAGAAAAAAACATGGGAAAGGAAAAGGCAGCTGAATGACAACCTCTGGGCAAAAATCTTACACGATTCATAAGAGAAGAACAGCTCTAGATTCCGGAAATTAATTCACTCACTCCAACGCCCAGGTCTTAAAGTAATCAACTCAAACATCTCCGAATTAGTCTGGGCAAACTACTTATCAGCCCACTTCAACACTGAAAACCTAGCGGGGGTGCTCGTCTAGAGGTAAAGACCAGAAATCTGGTCTGGTTCAGACCCCCGACAAAACTGGCACTAACAACAATGAGCTGATCAGATCAACGTCCATATAAGGAAACCATCTACTCACTATACTGGAACCCCGGCGAGGATGTAACAACAAGATTCGTTCAATCATAAACAGAGAGGAAAACACATACTCAGACATAACGGCCAGGATCAGAACACAAATTATAAAGGGCAAACTCGAGGGTGCCCCGGGCCCCAACGGGATTCCGTCAATAATATTCAAACCAGATGCTGAATTCTGGAGCAACATCATGGCACCGGTCTTCCATGAAATAAGGGAAACAGTAATATGTCCAATAACCTGGAGAGGCTCTATAATAAGCCTAATATACAAAATGGCTGAAAGGAGCAACCCAAGCAATTATCGACTAATAGCGCTAGTCGACATAGAGGCAAAGTACTACGCAGCCCTTGTTCTGGAGGACTTAACATCCTGGGCAAATAAAAGTCATATCATCCCAGCTACCCAAACTGGATTCCGCAGAGGACAGGTTACAACGACCAACATCATGGCGCTAACTCTATTGACAGCAAAATCCATCAAGAGCTCACTATTCCTATGTTTTATTGACTATAGAGCCGCGTTTGATCATGTAGACCGGGGCAAACTCTGGCAGAAGCTGGAAAGATGGAGGATACCCGGCCCACTCCTACAGCAGTTGATTATGCTGCATACCAACACCTGGGTTAGGATCAAACTCGGCACACACACCTCAAGGCAAATTAGCACCACCAATGGTTCGAAACAAGGCTTGTCCTAGCCCCTATGCTGTTCAACCTTTTTCTCACGGACCTCCCTGGGGAACTAGAGAAAACCAAATCTCATGCACCACGATTAGGCGATATCACACTCTCAAACCTCCTATACGCCGACGATTTGGTCCTTATCAGCTGGTCCCATATTGGTCACCGGAACCTATTGGATACAACCAGCATATTCTCCACAAATAACGCAATAAACATCAACTTAAACAAAACAAAAAATAGGACAATGAATTACAATAAAAAAAGGAAACTTGATTGGTTTCTGGATGGCCAGAGACTAGAACAGGTAGCAACTTATAAATACCTAGGCGTCCTCATGGACAGCAGAGGCTCATTCAGGCACCAACTAGAGGCCATCCGCCGGAAGGGCACGACTTTCTACCTGTCAATTAAACCCCTGAAGAATGTTCTCTCAGACCGGTCAATCGACCCCCTTTTGCAGGTGATAAGAGCACAACTGCTACTGATGCTTACGTATGGCAGCGAATCCTTACAAGGAAAAGACGTCACAATATTAGACAACACCATCAGTCAATCATACAGGGCAATATTCCGCCTACCCACCTATACATCACCCCTCAAATTCGTCTCGAATTCGGGCTTCAGAAACAAACGGTGGAGAGAAGGGAGGCATACATTAAAACATGTCGGAAAGTCAGAGACGCCAACCATGGATCCTTAAATGCCCATCTCTGGATTGAACTAACTACTAGAGGCAACTCACCCGCAAGGAAATAGCTACTAGACTCACTGGAGATCTTGGATCTAAAAAACCTCTGGGAGTCATCAACAGATCTTAAAACTTTAAAAAAGTGGTAACGAAATGAACCAAGTTGATCTCATCCATAGAGGATAAAGCCACACGAACTAAGAGGGCCCACAGTTGGGCTGTATTGAAAGACTATATAGCCCTGAAACCACAAGAATATCTAAAAACCGGCCTCACGCAGTCAACTAAAAACAAGTTGTTAAATATGTGCCTTGGCATCATACCAATATTACCGCACTTGGCACCTTGGACAAGGGGAAGCTCAGCAACCTGCTGCCGATTCTATCTATCAGGAAAAGAGGCTCTTATCCATATAATCTGCATCTGCCCAAACCTAATGGACATAAGACGAACCCTACTCCGGGACCTATGGAACGAGAAGGGCATAATAAGTTGCAGACAGGCTGTGATGCTGTGTTTTAACCCTGAGGAGACTCAGTTAAACTGTAGACTAACTAAATACTTTGACGTAGTGGCCTGAAGGCTCACGAACCAGACACCTGGTTCACACTAAGCACTAGCGAACTCAATGCTGTGCCAAGCCCCTTCGAGTCCCTCGTTTCTTATTTCCTATGGTTTCAAACAAAATATTTTGTGACTTCTCTGATCTTAACAAGCAAGCTTATCTGCTTTTTACATATCTTAAAAGTAATTATGACTGCTTTTTATACATTTGTACGTTTTATATTGTGAGTTTGTATTAACTGTACAATAAACTTTACTTACTTACTATGGATTCACTGATTCTGGGGTCTACTTGGGAATATCACTTTTCAGTCATATTTAACCCGAAAAATTTCTCAATAGTCGAAGCAAGCTAGGAACCGCTATTTGATTTAAGTTTGGCTTCACAATTAAGTTTATCAATTACAGTGATAGAGGTAGAAGAGGCCTTAACAAAGGGGATTAGTATGAAAGCCCCTGGCCCGATGGAGTTCCTCTTGATTTGATTAAAAACAATTTTAAATTATGGGCACCCATACTCTTAAACGTTTTTAAATCTGTAGTGCTCGGTCCCATCCCAATAACCTGGAAGGAGGCACTAGTTTTTTTGTTGTTTTTAACTCTTTATTTATTGGTTTTTAAAGAAAATTTAATCATTACATCATATTAAAGCATAGACAGACAGTTAATTGTGTAACATCAGATATTAGTCAATACATTCAAAAGAATTGTAAGAAGAAAATTCAGACTCTAGTGGGTATTTATCCACTCTCTTATAGCCACCCATATGCAATTGAACTACAAGATTATCAAAATATTATCACGTACAGTAAAAGGCATTACATGCACGAGTCACTTCCATGGGTCTATGTTGCTGTTTCCATATTAGAGTCCTCAGTAAAGTCTGAAATCCGTGCAGCAAGGTAAGCCGTCATGGGATCCCAAAAATGCATTTGTTCAGGGGTGCTAAGCGCGTCATCGGTGCTAGTCGAGACCCTGATGCTGTTCTTGTGGACGATGGTGATTCCTCCTCTGACGCCGTTGGTGCGGTCTCTGCGGGTGATCTTGTAGCCGTTTGGGATGGCTATGGCGATGTCGGGTGCGGAGAAGTCGTTAAACCAGGTCTCTGTCAGGAAGGCGACATCCGTGGATGTTGTGTCGAGCATGTCCCAGAGCTCAATGGCATGCTTGCGTGCGGAGTGGGCGTAGGAGGTGGTTAGGGTCTTTCTTGGCGGGTGGTCCATCTGCTCTGAGGCTGGTGTAGCCGCAGTTCCAGCAGGTGAAGGGGCAGTGTGTGCGTTTCAGGGCGGCCTTGAAGCAGGTGTGGCTCCATCCGGAGTTGAGAGAGTGCTGGCGTCGTAGTGGTGGCGGTCGCCGTGGTGGGTGCTGGGCCAGGGGTTCTGGACTGGGCACGGTCCAGGCGGGGACCGGTGGAGATCGGCTTGCCTTAGGTGCTCCTTTGGCGTGCTAGCGGCGAGGCCGCAGAGCGGCCGGCATATATGGGGAGGTGGGAGGGAGGAGCAGCTGGGAGGTGGGAGAGGCAAATGGGCAGTGGGCGGTCAGGGGGGCGGGGCCACAGGGGACGCAGCAGCCAGGGCGGTAAGATAACAGAAGAAAAAAGGGCACAGAAACGAGGGAAAAACAAGTGCCACAAAAACGAGTAAAACAAAGGGCAGAAGGGCACAAAAAACGAGTGGAACAGAAGGCAGAAGGGCACAAAAAATGAGGGAAAAATGAGTGGTACAGACGGCAGAAGGGCACAATTAAACAACTGGAACAGAGGGCAGAAGGGCACAAACAATTAGTGGAACAGAAGGCAGAAGGGCACAAAAAATGAGGAAAAACGAGTGGCACAGAGGACAGATGGCACAAAAAAGGAGTGGAACAGAAGACAAAAGAGGCACAAAAATGAAGAAAAAACGAGTGGCACAGAAGGCAGAAAGGGCACAGAAATACTGGAAAAACGAGTGGCACGAGGCAATATACAGAGTTTCAGAAATACAGGGACAGCTAAGAACAGAAGGCAGAACGGGCAGAGAGGCATGGGGGCAGCGAGGGTAACAGAAGGGAAAACCAGGCAGAGACACAGGGGCAGCAAAGAGTACAAAAGGAAAGCCCGGGCAGAGAGTGCACGGGGACAGCGAGGGTAATAGAGGGAAGAAAAAGGGGCACGGACCACGTACAGGCAGCGAGGGAAGACAGACAACAGCAGTCACAGACACAACAATGAAAATACAGTCAATACAATAAAAGCAATGAAGCGGAGGATGAACAAACCTACCTACGGCCTACAACTGGCCACCAGTGATGAGGCGCAGGTGGTAGTCTGCTGGTGGTGGAGGACCTTGAACTTCCTCAGCAGCTGAAGCTGGGGTAGGGACACACAGGCGGTGCGGTGTGGAGGGGTAGCGACCTACCTGGTAGGGTCAAGGGTTCTTTGCAGCTATTATCTTAGTTTATCCATCTGCGTCATATGGGTCTGTATATTGGAAGTACGGTCTTCCACATCCAAAACGCTGCACTCTGTTTCTTTATTGCGCTCTTTGTGCCCCTTCAGCTTATGGACAATGGCATCCATATGATTAGTCAAGGGATCCATTTTGTCTGCAATAGTAGTGAGGCTCTGGCGCACTTCTTTCAGCAAAGATTTCATGTCGTCCTCCGATTGGGAGGGTGCCCCCTGCACAGCTTCCTCCCCGCTACCTTGGTAAACAACATTTACCACAAAACTTGTTCCCCGCAGGGATTCTCCAAGAGCAGCGTTATGTTATACATGTGCCTTGCAATGGGGCTATTGTCTTCCAACAGGTCAGGCCTCTCCTAGTCACAGCATTACAAAGGGGGGGTTTTACCCATGCAGTCGCGGGGACCTGGGCGATAATTGGTACATAAGAAGGGGATCTCCGCTGAAAAGGGAGTTGTGTTAACAAACCAACAAAGTTTAATTTAAACACTTTCATAAAGAATGATTTCAGAAGAAGGAAAGGTTCAGTCTGGGTACCGTAATTTAATTAACAATACCTGAATAGTAACATAATCAAAACAGTTTTGTGAAAAGCCCCAAAATGGAAGAGGGAAGGGGAGGGGGAGTGCTTGGGGAAGTGTAAAGGAGGAATAAACACAGTTAAATAGACAAGTGACAGGTACAGTAGTTGCAGCAATTTCAAATTATATACAAATACACAAGCCCGGGAGTCAGGGCACACAATGATAACTAAGTGACCAAACAAAACTTTCAACGGACACACAGTCAATCTGAAGCTGTAAAGGGCTTGTGCCACAAGTTTGAAGGGAAAGCCGTCGACGTTTCGACCCCTGTGCGTAGGCTAGATACAGTCCTTAAGTGGGGTCTTCATCAGGACAAGGACAAGGGAGAGTGAGGGGCAACCATGGAGTCGTGGCCCGTCTTGGCTCAGGACGTGGAGTGATGATGGACAGTGCAAGAATCACATGTCATTCACCAAGTGAGGTAATCACAATGCTGTGATTTAAACGGAAAATCGTAAGTACGATTTTCAAAAGTTTACTGGAGACGCTGGGTTAATATAAACAATAACGGTCACTGGTTTTGCAGACGGTGTGGGTCGTGAAACCACAGGATATTCTGTGATGTAAAATGCCGATCAGCGAAATTGCCGAAGGGCGTAGGTTGACTCCGCAACCAGTGGTTTGTATCCCGTCAGGGTTTGACTGACTTGCAATCAAAAGCACGGGCAAGGATGAGTCTGTTATCGTGCATAGGCAGTCAGAAAGCTGGCCGGGCGGCGTTGTTTAGTACAGCTGCCGAAGGCTTGTAACCCATCTAGATTAAACCGTCCACACACTCGCGATCAGGATAAATCATCAATGCATCAATTATTTGATGATTATTTGGTGATTTTTGACGATAAATTAAATTTCATGGCCCACTCAAATAAAATAGCAGCAACAGCCCATCACAAACTTAGGCTGGTCAAGAAAATCATGCCGTTTCTACCAACCTCAGCAGGTAAGACGCTGGTAAGCGCCCTCGTGCTGTCATCTCTTGACTATTGTAACGGCTTATTCAGCAACGCCCAAGCAAGAGTGACCAACAAAATGCAGACCATCCAGAATGCTGCAGCCCGCCTCTTGTCTGGAATCCCAAAGTTCTCACCAATCTCTGAGACTATAAGAGACCTGCATTGGCTCAAGATTCAAAACAGGATCAAGTTTAAAGCGCTGTGCATACTCTATAAAGCACAGCACAACTGTGGTCCACATTTCCTGAAATCCCATCTTAGATACCAGTCCTCCATAAGATCGCTCCGATCTAACAACCTTAAAATCCTTCAAATACCACGAACAAAAGCAGTTAACTGGGGCGATAAACGCTTCCTTGTGGCAGCTCCCAGGTTATGGAACTCCCTGCCAGCTTCCATCAAAGACAGCCCATCCCTGATGCATTTCCGCAGAAAGATAAAGGCCTGGCTGTTTGATCAAGAATAGTTACCGGCCTAACCTCGGGAATACATTCAAAGTTTCTAGCGCCGAGACGCCTACGGGCAATTGTACGCGCTGTATAAATCTCAAAAATAAATAAATAAATAAATAAATGTATTTATGATTAATTATTTAATTGCTAATTATTTTGTACATAATGTAAGATAGGTTTATTTTAGTTATATTTTAATTGCTGGTTGCTAGGGTTGTAGGGGTGGAGGGTGAGATGTTGAGTAAGTAATAATTAACAAATGATTGTAAATTTCTAATTAGTCATTAATTGATTATCAATTATGTAAATGTTGCTGTATTTATTTATTTTAGTTATATTTTAAGTGTTGGCTGCTAGGTTTTAAGGGGTACAGAAAGAGAAGTTCATTACGTAATGCATAAACAACAATTTTATGCAATGATGATTATTATTAGATAAAAACAGAAGGAGGGGGGCATTTAAATGTATGATGTTACCACTTGATAGGGTAGGGTGGTCTGTTCTGAACTTCTGTTTTTATTATTATGTTTGCTTATTGCAAAACATGCAGATTTTATTGACAGGGGAAGATGTGATAGGTGCAGAAGCTCCTCGATATATCAATTATTATTAGGGGAGGAAGTCAGAAATGTCTTAGTAACATTTAGCGAGCCAAGCTATTATAAAAAAAACACGGTTCAAGGGCAAGATTACAGCTTATAAGGTGTGGAAAGGGATATGCAAATGGCTGGCCATCCCACAGATTAATTATTATGCACCTCTCAATTCAGCTGTTCGGTTTCCAGCTATATTTCGGGGTTATAAGATGATGTGGTGGAGGTTGAAGCAAATTTGACAGTTGGGCGATTTATTTAAGAGGGATTATTATGTTGATTTGCAGAACTAGCTGAAAGCTATGAACTTCAACATCAGGATTTTTTAAAGTATTTGCAACTTTGTGATTATTTAGTTAGACATCATCTACATGAGTGTATTACGGTATTACCGATAGTAGAAGCAATTAGGAAGAGGGCAAAGATTGGGGTACTATATTCCATTTTAATTGAGTCTCAACTGGACGATGTGGCTGCTTATGATCCTAAATAGTCTGTAGGATTAGGGAAAGATGGAGAGTTTATGCAGAGCTCTATTGATACGGCAGGGAAGATATTGATATCAGTAAACAAGACCATACTTGATCTTTGTCATACACCAGTGAGGATGATGAAGTGGGGTGGAAATAATGATGAGAAGTGCTTTAGGTGTAGTACCGATATAGCCGATATTGTGCATATTGTTTTTGACTGTACGGTACAATCACAATTAAAACAATAAATAGACTTGTTTTTGCAAGAGGTTACAGGAACTAAAATTTGTATAACAAAAGAAATGATGTTACTGGGGACTTGGGGAAATGTGTCAAGTGAGCAGCCAGTATATAAATTTAGCTACATGTCATCTATTGCCACTGTGGTGGCGCAACTATGTATAGCCTCATGTTCGCTTCAAAGTGAGGCTTCCTCATTTGAGATGTGGAGGGCTAAATTTTATAATGTTTTTAATATGGAATATAGCCTTTACTGTACGAAATCAGTCAGATGGCAAAAGCTGGGGATGCAGATCTGGGAATCATTGATACAATACATGAGGTTTTGCCTGATCTTGGTTGTTAAATGATGCTATCATCGATATATGCTTTTTTGTTTCTTTTAAAATATTATTCTTGGCACTATAAGTGTAATTGAAGGAACTTCTATGTATTGACCACAATTTATATGTATTTGTGACATAGATTGAAAAAAAAGATGAATATTCGTCAATTGTTTAAAAATCATGCTAATTGTGTTTTTTTATTTTTGATATAACATTTTTTGTGTTAATCAATCATTTTCATATTAAGAGCTGTATATTTGTTTTCAATTAAAAGAGTTATTAAACAATGTAATGTGTTTGTAGTGAAGTGATTTCCCCACTGTTGCACTGACTGGAGTGGGAATAGTAAATGTATCCCCTTCGAAGCCCAATGCTTTCTCTACTGTTGCGTAGAATGGAGTGGGAATACTAAATCTTACCCCTCCGAAGTCCAATGCTTTCCCTACTATTGCACAGACTGGCGGGGGAATATTAAATCTCACCCCTCCGAAGTCCAATTCTTTCCCTATTGTGACACATACTGGAGTGGGAATAGTAAATATTACCCCTTGAAAGTCCAAGGTTTTCCCTACTAATGCACAGACTGGAGTGGGCAGTGTAAATCTTACCAATCAGCAGTCCAACATTTTCCGTATCCATGCACAGACCCAAAGTGGAATAGTAAATTTACCCCTCCTAAGCCCAATACTTTCCCTATTGTTGATCTGTTGGGAGTGGAAATATTTGACACCTTCCATGCGGGTCTAATTCCCTCGTGGTGTGGGGGAGGGGGGGCTGCGCGAGGCGCCGCGGTGCTCATGACAAGCCCAGCTCATCATGCTGCACAGTGGAGCTGTGCTCATGACGAGCTGAGCTCGTCAAGACTCCACCCACTCCATGGAACGCCCGCAGAGGAGGGGAATTAGCCCCGCATGGGTGTTCCGTGGCAGTTAGGACAAGCTCAGCTCGCCATGAGCACAGCTCCACTGTGCCTCCCTGCAACGCAGCTCAGTGGCGCTTACTGGAGGTACCTCATGGGCTAGTTGGACCCCAGGGACCCTCAGGATTCAAGGGGACTTAATCCCCCAACTTAAAACGAGCCACGGGCGCATTTGCACAGTGGTGAAGGGGGGGCATGATGTGACATGTGCACAAACATTCCCTGTGGCGCTTTGTAAGTTGGGGAATTAATTCACCTTCAATCCTGAGGGCCCCTGGGGGCCACCTAGCCGATCAGGTACCTCCAAAAAGGGACAGAGGCCTGGTTGCAGAGAGGTGGTCCAGGCCACGTCCCTTTTTACACCTCTCTGCAACGTATCTCTGTGGCGCTTACTGGAGGTACCTGGTAGGCTACTTGGCCCGCAGGGGCCCTCAGAATTGAAGGGGACTTTATCCCTCAACTTAAAACACGGCACAGGGTGCGTTTGCACAGTGGTGAAGGGAGGAGGCTGGGCCTGAGGTGCCATGTGTGCAAACACACCCTGTGGCGCGTTTAAAGTTGGGGAATTAATTCCCTTTCAATCCTGAGGGCTCCTGGGGGCCAACTAGCCCACCAGGTGTTTCCAGTAAGTGCCACTGTGCTGCTTTGAAGAGAGGTGGTCTAGGTCATTCCCCTTTTTACACCTCTCTGCATCACAGCTCTGTGGCGCTTACTAGAGGTTCCCCGGTGGGCTAGTTGGACCCCAGGGACCTTAGCATTCAAGGGGACTAAATCCTCAAACATAAAATTCACCACAGGGTGCATATGCACAGTGGTGAAGGGAGGGGGCGTGCACTAAGTTGACAAGAGTGCAAACACGCCCTGTGGTGCGTTTTAAGTTGGGGAATTAATTATTCTTCAATCCTGAGGGTCCATGGGGGCAAACAACCCCACCAGGTACCTCTAGTAGGCGCCACTGCGCTGCGTTGCAGAGAGGTGGCCAGGTCATGCCCCTATTTACACCTCTCTGCAACGCAGGTCTGTGGCGCTTACTGGAGGTACCTATTTGGCTAGCTGGACCCCAGAGACCATCAGGATTTAAGGGAACTTAATCTCCCAACTTAAAACGGCCACAGGGCGTGTTTGCACACGTCACCTCATCGCCCCTCCCTTCACCACTGTGCAAATGCACCCGTTGTGCGTTTTAAGAGGTAGTTTTAACCCCCCTGCCCTAGTATGTGATAGAGCCCTACAGAAGACGTCATGCTAATCATAGGGGTACCTCTATGCAAACTGTTCCCTAGTGTATGTAGGTGTTTTCACTGTATTCTAAGTGTCTTTTAGCATAGCACTGACTCCAGGCCTGGTTAGTCAGAGTCATTTACAACCAGTACCCGTCTGAAAAAGTTGCGGGCACACGATGATTTTGCAACAAGGCCTCTTTCTGCTCCTCTGCTTGTTCTTTCTGCACTGTATTGCTTCTTCCTGCACTTTTCTTCGTCTTTGTGGACTTCTGTTGCTTCTTTCTGCATTTCATTTGCTTCTTTCTGTGCATTTTTTCTTCTTTGTTCACATGTCCTACCTCTGTAGGCCTAGTTAGAAACTAGCATTTAAAAATCCTTTGAAATTCACTTAAAAAACCATAGGTTTCAGGCACTTTATAGTTAGAAATTAGCAATTAAAAAACCTTTGAAATTCACTTAAAAAACCATAGGTTTCAGGCATGTTATAGTTAGAAATTAGCATTTGAAAACCCTTAGAAATTCACTGAAAAAAACATAGGTTTCAGGGGCGTTATAGTTACTTGGACATTTCACTCGTACAAAACCATAGAATTCCCCTGTTATAGTTAATTCAGCTAACTATAACTTGAACCCCCACAATTCACTGATGATGACGTCACATATTACATCAGTCATAACATGGCCAGTGACATCACTCATGATATCACTGATTACATCTCAAATGACATCACTGATCATCCAGTGACTGTGTTTCTGTAAAGTTTAAATATGTTTTATATATGTGCCAAGGTGTATTGAAGAATGAGTGGGTGTATAAGTGTCTGGATGAAGGATTTAGTAGGTGCGTGACTGACTGTATAAGTGAACAATTACATGTGTCTTACTGAATGCACAGATTAGTGACTAAACTGTCTGTATGTGTTTATCAGTATGTCTGTTGTTGTTGAAGCTTCTGCATGTGTTGGTAAGTAGCTACTTGGGTGTCTATATGGGATATTGATTGGTTGCCTGAGTATTTGTATAGGAGTCTGAGTATGTGTGTGCGTGTGACTCTGTGCATACATGTGTGAGTGGTTGATTCACTGGATGTATGGGTTCAAGATTTCATGTGAAAATAGCTGTATGGGTGGGTGAGTGTTGAGGTTACGTGGTTTTCGACTTCGCTTCGTATCTAGCCGCCATTTTGTATTTAACCGCCATTTTGTGTTGCCTCACTCAGGCAGCGCTGCGGATGTGGTGAACGCGATGTTTTTGTTTTTTCAGCTGCTACATGCCCTTCCCGTTAAAGAGTAACTTCTGCCCATGTTTATGAAACCGATGTCAGGGTCTCCCGAGTTTTATAAATTCATGTCTAGACTGATTAATCCTTGTCTTACTCCACTGTTTGGGTCCCACCATTCTTCTTGACTTTATCTTGTTTAACTGACCTTCACTATTCTCTTCGTGTGCTCTCCTGTTACAAAGACTGTCCTTTGAAGCATTCAAACATGTTCTACCCCCTGCAAATTGAATTACGGGCACTAGTGTTGATTAACCTGAAGGGAGGAGAGCACACAGGGTCTGAAAGGAGGGCGTGTTTTAGACATTCGATAGCTTGTTTTCAAACTATTCCTATTTGTCAGTTTTGTATGTTTTGGGAGTTGGCATTGTAAACCTGTATAGTATAATAGACTGTGCGCCACGGAATGAAGTGTCAATCTCTTGATAACCTACCCGCTGTCGTACTTACAGGACCACTGTGCTTAGCTGCAGCTAATAAATCTGCTTTTCTATGCCTAACAGAGTGTCACGTGTCTCTGTCTGCCAATGCAGGTGAACCCGGAGATCTTAGGCGTGCCCTGCGCCACCTGGCCCATAAGGTCAGGTTCTCCAGTGTGTATGGGTGTGTTGGTGAGAGATTGGATGTCTCTGTGGTACATGTCCAAGTAACTACATATGTAGAAGGCAGTGTATGTGAGAGTTGAAGTATATAAATGACTATACGTGAGAGTCAGTGATTGTGAGAATGGTCGTATGGATGAGTGTGTACTTGTGTCAGTGATTGTATAAGAGACTAAGTATGTGTTATTAGTGCTACTGTGACACAACTTTCTGTTGAATTATTTTGTGTTAATCCTAAAGAGTATTGGACTTGGTTACAGTATTTTTCATATTCTTCATCTAGATACATCTTCTTCTAAACTATCTCGGAAGGAGCTTGCTATCCGGGCCAGGCGCCGGACGCTGGAGGCAGTTGTCGCCGAATATCGGTAGCTGGTGGCCCAGGAGGAGGAGGAATCGCAGTCGACATTGACAACGGCTGCATCCTCCTCCGCTGCCCCTGGGTCATATGGTCAGCGCAATCCTCTAGCGGTACGGCGCCGTGGTCTGGCAGCCACCCGCCAGCGCCGATCAGCGACAACAACATCGGCTGCCCCCCACAGTACCTGCAAAGCAAGGATGCACCGTTTGTCCCTGAGAGTGGCCTACCTTGAGCAGCAGGTGGTCCAACTGTCGAGGCAGAAAGCCCTGCTCAAGGCCCTCCGCAGAGAGCTCCACGACCACCTGGCCACTGGACATTGCCGGCGGAAGTAGATCATGGAGAGAGACTGTCCCTTGCCCCTTTTTTAAAGACTTTTGGGGGGTGGGAATTGGGCGTTCGGGTTCTTTGACTTTTGATTTCATGGACATTGGTTGGGGTTAGGGGGGGTGGGTTGGGTCTTGCGGGATAGTTTATTTTTGTTAGGGACAAAATATATATTTATTTTCTACTGAAACATAGCATCCGCATTTTATGTTTTGTGGGGGAGGCAGGGCGTGGTTACCTCAACTGTACATTTGTTTTCCTGAAACTTAACTGACTGCTTGATTCTAATTGTCTAAGTAATCACCCAAATTGCTACAAAAGTGCCACTGACAGAGTTAGTGAATTCAATTGTCCTAGTACTTTACTAGTACTACTGTCAGTCTCTCCTCTCCTCCTACTCCATTATTCTTCCTCCCACAAAATGCTTATCTTACCTGTCATTAGTGTTTGAGAATAGGGCTGGGCACAGGGCTGGCTGCATGGCAAATGGCGATTAAGGTTGGCAATGGAATCCGGGACAGATGAAATGGCATCGTTGTGGTGGTAGTAGTAGTGGTACACACTGGCAGTAGCCGCATATGGAAAAAAAAGGAAATGAGACATTGAGTGGCCTGAGAGGAGCGTTAGAACAGTACGATAGTGCAGTACACAAGAACAGTGCCATAAATTAAATTGTAGTCTAAGCAATGCTAAAGTATTGAATCAAACGTTTAGTTAACTAGTAACTGCGTGGATTATGGCTGCCACAAGAACTAGTACTGAAGGACACAGCAGTGTAAACCTTCATTACATGTAGGAGGAGGTTGTTGTTGATGAATCCACTCGATGGCGTACATGAAATTCTGAAATCATTTGCAAATACTCATGGGTGTGTGTCAAGCAGAATAGGATTATATCCTCGGATTCCTTCACCTGCCCTTAAATTGATTTTCTGTTGCATTGACCTTATCCTCCCCAGCAAGCGTGTGGAATTATGGCTGTCATTTACTCACACACCTCAATGAAAACCACACAGCCCGGGGGAAGAGGGTTAGGGTTTGAAAAAACGGATGGGAACAGGGGTTTTTGGGAACGTTTTTTGGAGAGAGAAAAAGAAAACACAGCATGGAGAAACAACAAATGAAGAAAAACAATTCTACGATACGACCATATCCAAGTCTTTTAAGGGACTTAAAGGAAGTGCATACATGAAGTTGTTTGCTAAGTGGACTGTTAGGTTAATGAAAAGTAGTACTACTGATACTACAACTTACTAACTAGTACTAAACAATTAGACAGTACAGAGCTGCAAGAATTACGCAATTTCACTTGCATATCTGTCCTCAGAGATAATAAACACTTAGTAGTACATTACACTAGTTTTACAAATAGCAAAGAAACTTATCAAATAGGTATAGGGATGAATTAGAAGCAGAGAGCAAACGCACTGAGTCGCGCTCTCATAGAAGTTCACAAGCAACAATAACATTATTTAAAAGATAAGGACAAGTGAAGTGGATACTGTAACTGTATGTTGTAGTTGTCCTGGTCAAATTGGGAAGTTTCATGCATCCAGCTAATCCTTTTATTCACGGTACTCCTCCATTCCATCTGGCGCTCTGTCGATCAATCTTGGTGACCACACTGTCCACTGCCTGCCTGGCAGATGCGGAATTGCGGATTGCTATGGTAAGTAATGTGTTTCCCATCGCACAGGGTAAGTGCAGGCCTGCAATTGTTGATGGAAAAACAGAAAGGGAATGGATAATAAGACACCCCGGAGGAAAAATATAAGGTACAGTGTGTAGTTAAAAAATAACACTTTCACTTTCTGAGGCAACAGTATTACAAACATGCATCATTTTTAAAGTCCCTACTCTGAGTCTCTGTTTGCAGGATATGAATTAGCACACAGCAGGCCAGGGCCATGCAGACTGTCAAGGCAGGCACCACTGAGTGAACCAACCTCCATGTAGCATACCTCTTGACACAGACTAGACAGACATGTAGTTCAGCTGTGGTTGTTGTTGACTTGTTTACCTGTTTGCCACTCAGGAAATGGCCATAGTTCTTCCATAAACCGACAATGATGATCTATCTATCCCAGTGAGTGACTGTAAAGATATTATGTAACTTTGGTCATCAAGACTCATCATCATCATCATGGTATTTGCAAACTCAATGTTGTTCATGCAATCACAGTCTACACACAGTGAGTCCAAGGACATTTTCCATATTAAAAAATACAACATAGTTGCCCCTGCATTAGAAGTACAATTTGCATTAAACAAGGTAAAAACACTAGTAGACTTGAGCATTTATTGTGTAAAAGATTAAATATTAACAGAACACATGGGATTCATTTCATGCACAACAAACAAACAGCAATTGCTTTCATCAGAGCCAGACAGCCAGTGTTGTCCAGTGCATGCCATCTCACCATTCATTCATACATTACCTGTTCCACTTTTTGTCAGCATCTGAAGGGCCACCGGGCAGCCTCTTGTGTGTCAATTTCAGAAGTAACAGTCAGCATAGTCAGTAATTCCAGTCCCACTTCTTTTGAGGGGACTCCTCTACGAAGCAACAGTTTCTTGATTCTGCGTAATCCAGCCATCTGCCTTGAGGGAAATGGATAGGGGGAGTCTGGAGGAGGAGGATAGAGGAGCATGACTGAGTTGTGAACTTGTGAACTTCAGGAATGCAGACAGCGGCACCTTCAATAAGGAAATAAGACGAAGACAGTGCTGCTGATAGATTTGTCGTGATTAGAGCTTTGTTGTGGTAAAAGTTGCAAAACAAAGAAAGACACACAGGACTAAAAGTGAATAAGGACGAAAAAAAGGAAGTCAGTTTCAGGCCTAAGTGTCAGGGAAGTAGAGCTCGTATTCAAACTCTGTGAATTGAGACAAGAGTAGGTCAGCTAACAGAGAAGAACTTCCGTCACCTAAGTCGTTGTCCTCTTCTTCCTGCATGGATTCACGTATTTTGTAATCTGGTGGTATGAAGTGCTGATTCATCTTGATCATTGTTAACCCCTTAACATTTTTGGGCGAGAGGCGAGTCCTTTTTGAAGTTACAATGGCACAAGCAGCACTGAAAACACGTTCAGAAGACACACTTGTTAGTGGGCAAGACAAACAATTTAGAGCCAGCTTGGTGATCAGTGTCCATTGACCCCTTTTCCCATACCAATACAGCAATGGGTTGTGATCAATGAAGACCTAAGTTGGGTCATCTAGATAGGCCTGCACCATCCACTCGAGGTCATCCAGGGGTGCTGAACTTTGCGTACCATCTGAGGCCTTTGCATCAACACTGGCATGAGCAAACCCTTGAGGAGTTATCCAATCTGCTTCCGACAATATTATGGCAGGGCCTGGTGCAGGTGAGGATGATGATGATACGGTTGCTGGTGTCGGTAACAGCTGTGAGGGAAAGTGACTGCCTTCGGCCACAGAAATGGACCTTGATGCCGGATGGCCTGCTGATTCAGTAGTACTTCTGCCGGTTCCTTCAATTTCCTGCCGCTCTTTTTCTAACCGAGTGGCTGATAGAGCTAGCCAATGTTTGTACTTTGAAACATCTGCTTCATTAAAATGAATTAACGCATTGCTGGCCACTGCCTTTTTGTACCGTGGATCCAGAATAGTGGCACAATTGTAATGTTGTTCACAATGTATTCCTTTAAATCTTGAATTGTGAAGTAGGCGGGTTAATAAGCTCTCCGCCAACTGATATGCGTCTTGCTTGTCAGTATCATCTTTGAACGTTGAAGACACCGCCGTCAGTTGGTGCTCTAGCATGCGCAACAATGGGATAGCTTTGCCCAAAGTACAGTCCTCCCTGCTGACTTCATGCTGACTTCACGCGTGAAGACCTCAAAATGACGAAGCATGTCTGTCAGGCTTTTAACTAGATCCCATTCCTCCACCTCTAACCTCATGTATTTCATAGAAGAACCCTGTGAAAAGACATACTCATTGATTACCAAGCACTGCTCACACAGACGCTCAAGCAGGTAGAAGGTTGAGTTCCAACATGTTGCCACCTCCTGGATGAGTCCTCTGACTGGCACTCTACGGACACGTTGAATGATCCTCAGCTGCTTCCGGGCCTTAAAAGAATGGCTGAAATGTGTGCAGATTCTTCGGCAGGTGGTCAGTAACTAGCTGACTTTGTTTTCTTTTTTCAAGAAATCTTGAACAGCAATGTTAATACTGTGCGCCAAACAGGGCACTCTGAAATAGCCACCATCATTCATGGCCCTAACTATATTACTGCCATTATCCGTGGAAACATAACCAATCATGCGCTTTCTTGGACGCAGCCATTGGAGGACCTTACTGTTAAACTCCTCCAAAATGTTTACTGCAGTATGAGATTTCTCCATGGCAAACTTGGCTACTGTTGCAGGTTTCCAAATAGCTTGAAACATTGTGGCACTCTCAACACCTGCAGATATCTTGTCTCTAACCCCCGCAAAAGAGACCCAGTGTGCATTGATGCACATGTAATCAAGGGCTTGGCAACTGGTCCACATGTCTGTTGTCAGGTGGATAGTGTAAACAGCACTCTTCTGCAAAGCTTCCCCAATCACCTCCAGCACATCATGATGTAGTGCTGGAACCGCAACTCTGGCAAAATAGGACGGGCTAGGAACCTTCCATTTAGGGCAGACTGTTGCCACAAGTTCTAGAAAACCCACTCCTTCCACGAAAGAAAAAGGGAGAAGGTCTAGCACTAACCTTTTAGCCAGCATTGCATTATAAAGACGTACCATTGGGTGGTTGCGTTCAAATGGCGCCTCCGACCAAAACATGCTTTTAATGGTGGTCTGGACCATTTTCATATGTGATGAGGAGGACCCACACCTCTTTAACCCAGTTAGGCTCATTGATGTACTTTTCCGCATTGGTGTCTCTACCAGACTACTGTGCCTCCTTGATGTTGTTGGAGTAGAGGAGGGTGTGGGCGCTGCCACTGCAGTGCTGCTGCCAGGGGTACTCTGTGTACCAGAAAAAATGTCTCTCGGTTGCTTACCTCCCCCCTGCTTGATCAGCTCCTCCTCGTCATCAGATGCAATATCAATGTCTACATTTGGATTTGTACTTTTGGCTTTCCGGATGTTACTTAGGTGCACCTCCCACTGGATAATGTGGTGTTTTTTGAGATGACCTCTCTGGCCTCCGGTACCATAGTTGGTACCAAGCTTACGCCAACTAACTACTTGTTTACAAATCGAACAAATGACTAGGTTTTCCGCCTCTTTGCTAATACTAAAGAAGTCCCAAACTGGGGACTGGAGATTTCTGGTGGTGGTGGAGGTGCTACTTTCAATGCCAGATTAAGTGGAGGATGGGCGTGGCTGAATTTGACTCTGTTTTACACTTACAGCACCACTACTTGAGGTAATGGAGGTCGAGATGGATGGAGGTCCCTGCCGGCCCTTCTGACGAGAAAATATGGAAGCTGTAGGTTGTGTTGGTGTTGTAGTTACCTGTGTTGGTGGTGGTATCACCAGTGGTGCCACGCCACACACATCCTGCACAGCAGCATTATTGGATAGGGTAAAAATGTCTGTCTGCTGCATGCCCGCTGGGGCTGGAGTGACGACTGTGATGACTGGGTCGTCATCGTCAGACTGTTCATCAGCAGCAGAATACACCACTTCTTTTACTTCTTGTTCGTCGTCATCACCCATAAGTGAAAGCCTTGCGGGAACCTTCCTTTTAGCTACCTTTGTCGGCTCATGGCATGCCTCCCCTTCAGACTGCATTTGGGTTCCAATCAAGATCTAGATCATCAGAAGGAAGGGGGCTTGAAAAAGAACTTGTACTAGCCCTCTTTGACCTTTTTCTTGCTGGGGATCTAGAAGGCAATGGATCATCAGGAGGAGTGGCTTGCTCGGATTATACCTCCACTTGAATCTCGATTTCCTGATGTGCCCCTACTTCTGGAGGAACAAGCATTGTGGGCAGTTGTGCCTCTCCATGCACCTCTCCATGCACCTCTCCATGCGCCTCTCCATGCGCATCTACTTGCGCATCTACTTGCGCCTCTACTTGCGCAACTCCTTGCGCCACTCCTTGTGCCACTCCTTGTGCCACTCCTTGCTCCACTCCTTGCACCACTCCTTGCGCCACTCCTTGTTGCACCTGTGGCTGTCGTTGCGGCTGTGGTTGAACACTCGTCAGATGAGTTACACCCTGTGTTGATTGGATGCTACTTTGTGATGAGTCAACAGCAACATCACTGGTCGATGGTGAAAGAGCAATTAAAGAGGCTGCCCCTGCGGCACTCATGGACTTGGGCCTAACTTGGCGTGGTGGCACTGAGACCCATGAAGTGGAGGTGCTGCTCCCTGCTTGGTCCCCGGCAGACACCACTGCTGCAGGTGAAGTTTTTTTTCCCCCCAAAAAAGTGTCTGTCGGCACACCAATCTCCTTGGTAAGTGGCGCCACTTGCTTCTTCTGCTTCTTCTTACTGGCAGTGGCACTGGCAACTTTCTTGGTAGAGGAGCTACGGCCACCTTTCTTTGGGCCCATCTTCTTCAGATGTCATAACAGCAGGACGCTGTTGCACGAGTTGCAGAGTTGTCTGTGGCCACCACACGTGATGTCACGTGACGTTGTGCACACACCGCAGCAGGACTTATTCCTGTCACTACAGCAAGTGATGATGATGAGGATGGCTTTGTCAGTCTTTGCGCACCTAAAGCAAAGGAAGCCAGAGGAACATCAGTTAAATCAAAGTTGCACATGTCGTGCTTCAATTAGAATTTGAAACTAGGCATTTATTATTATTAACACAACACACCCAAAAACAGAAAGACCCAAAATAAAAATTGCAATTCTAATCCAAAATGGATGTTTAAATTAATAGAAGAGAGACCACAGAGAGAGAGTTGTTTTATGCACCACTGAGTGAACAACCCTGTGCATAATGGATGAAAGCAAGGCAGAGTAGGTGCAGGCCTATGGCACAACAAAGCACACTGCCTGGCTTCAAAATGGCCCCCCTAGACCCCCACCCACATGGCCAGGCCCTGGACCAGGCCCCAACAACACCCAAAAAATCGAAATACACACAAACATCACCCCAATCCAATGGCATCTATGCCCTAAATGATGTTTAAAATCAAGAGAACACAAAGAAAGACTTGGCACATGCACCACTGGCTGCCCCTGGGCATAATGGATGAAAGCAAGGTAGACTGGGGGCAGGCCTATGGCACAACAAAGTACACTGCCTTGCTTCAAAATGCCCCCCCTAGAACCCCACCCACATGCCCAGGCCCTGGACAAGGCCTCAAAATGGCCCCCACCCACATGACCAGGCCCTGGACCAGACCCCAACAACACCCAAAAAATCAAAATACACACAAAAACCACCCCAATCCAAAGGCATCCATGCCCTAAATTATGTTTAAATTCCAGAGAACACACAGAAAGACTTGGCAAATGCACCACTGGTTGCCCCTGGGCATAATGTATGAAAGCAAGGCAGACTGGGTGCAGGCCTATGGCACAACAAAGCACACTGCCTGGCTTCTAAATGGCCCCCCTAGACCCCCACCCACATGGCCAGGCCCTGGACCAGGCCTCAAAATGGCCCCCACCCACATGGCCAGGCCCTGGACCAGGCCCCAACAACTCCCCAAAAATCAAAATACACACGGAAATCACCCCAATCCAATGGCATCCATGCCCTAAATGATGTTTAAATTCAAGAGACCCCACTGAAAGACATGGCCCATGCACCACTGACTACCCCTGGGCCTACTGGCTTGTGTGGATTTAACACGCCCCCGAAATTAAAATTAAAATCCACATATAACAGTGAGTTACTTACACAAACAGTTTATCATGCACCAATGACTAACCCTGGACCTACTGTAAACTGTGGGAACCCACAATATATATGTTTTAAAGTTTATAAATTGTAGTTGCAGCAACTGCAATGCCCCAAACAAACACCAACTTACTTGTAAAATCTCAAATCCAAAAGTGATCCCCCAAAAAAGTCATCAAATACAAATATCCAGCAGCAGCCACAAAGAGTAATCCTTCCTGCTCCAGATCCAAATGAAAAGTGACCAGGACATGGACAAAGCACTGGGAGGAGCCTGCTGGACAGGGACAGAAAGTTGGAGACTGTGGGGCACTTCCACCCCAAAAAAATGTAAATCTGAGGAGTTGTTCTAATCATCAATTTCAGAAGGTTAATGCTGCCAGCGATAGATTTCTTGTGAAGTAAATCACCGGGAACCCGTCCCAACTAAAAGATTTTGGGAAAGCGTGCTGTTCAAATCTCCCGCTGGATGTCAGCTGCGCGGCGCATCTACGTGATCGCGGACCCTTATGACATATTCGGGTTCTGAAAGTCTCCCAGTGCAAGATGGCGGGACGCTATGACATACTCGCAGTCGAAAAGTCTTGCGCGATCACGCAATGACGTACTAGCGGTCGAAAAGTCTCGCGCGATCACACAGCAAGATCGAAAGTGGCGCAGCGCACGCAAACCGGGAGCAAAACAACTCGACGAACTCAGAATCACAGTAAGTCAACGCCACATGCGCAAGATTGTATTTTTGAAGCACGACCAAGCAAAAAAAATCTGCCAACTCGCGAATTGCGAATTGTTTGACAATTTCGCGCTATTCGTGGACCGCGAAATTGTCAAAAATTCGCAAATTCCGCAAGCGGAACGGATTTTCAGCCCATTCTTACTCAACAGTATGTTGGCAAAGATCCGGCCGCACAGATTTACACCATTTAACCAAAAGGCATGAGTCTGAACCAAGGACTACTTCTTTGCCAAATTTGGTGTAATTCCGTTCAGCAGTTCGGTCTGTAGCGGCGACTAAAGGTTCCTATGGGAAATTGCATGAAGAAAAACGTTTTAGGTCCCCCCTTTTTTCTCGGCCCCCGTTTGAAGAAGCACCCCTAAACTTTCAGGATAGGAGCAGAATTAACATATGTATATTTTCCGAAAGAACCATAGGTCTCAGGCACGTTATAGTTAGAAATTAGCATTTAAAAAACCTTAGAAATTCACTGAAAAAACGATAGGTTTCAGGGGCGTTATAGTTAGTTGGACATTTCACTTGTATAAAACCATAGAAATTCCCACGTTATAGTTAGTTCAGCTAACTATAATGTGTGCGCCCGCAATGCACTGCTGATGACGTCACATATAAAATCACTTATGACATGGTCAGTGACGTCACTCATGACATCACTGATGACGTATCAAATGACATCACTGATGACATCACTGACAACATCATCCTTATGATACAGTGGCAGACCTCCTCTCACCCTAATCTAATCTTTAATACACAACTCAAAAATATAAACGAACATTTTCAAAACAATGGACATACCAATACCAGTTACAACACACCTATTCAGTAATTCAAAGATCTACGCACACATCCACTCATTCACCAATAATCCAATACAGTCACTCATACATGTACTCACTCATCATGCATACTCATACTGCTAACTTCTAACTATAACTTGTCTGAAACCTATGTTTTTTTCCGTGAATTTCCAAGGTTTTTTAAATGCTAATTTCTAACTATAACGTACCTGAAACCTATGGTTTTTTAAGTGAATTTCTGAGGTTTTTTAAATGCTAGTTTCTAACTATGCCTAGAGGTAGGACATGTGAATAAAGAAGCAAACATGCACAGAAAGAAGCAAAAAAAATGGAGAAAGAAGCAACAGAAGTCCACAAAGACGAAGATAAGTGCAGGAAGAAGCAAGACATGCAGAAAGAACAAACAGAGGAGCAGAAAGAGGCCTTGTTGCAAAATCATCTTGTGCCCTCAACTTTTTCAGACTGGTACTGGTGGTAACTGAATCTGACTAACCAGGCCAAGAGCCAGTGCTATGCTAAAAGACACTTAGAATACAGTTAAAACACCAACATACACTAGGGAAGACTATGCATTGGGGTACCCCTGTGATTAGCAGGACCTCCTCTGTAAGGCCCTAGTACATAATAGGGCAGGGGGATTAAAACTACCTCTCAGAGGTGCAGAAAGGCCCCACCCCCTCACTTCAACACTGTGCAAATGCGCCCTGTGGTGCGTTTTAAGTTGGGAGATTACGTCCTGTTGAATCCTGAGGGTACCTGGGATCCAACTAGCCCACCAGGTACCTCCAGTAAGCGCCACAGAGCTGCATTGCAGAGATGTGTAAAAGGGGCATGGCCTGGACCACCTCTCTGCAACAAAGGCCTCTGGTGCTTTTTGGAAGTACCTGATGGGCTAGTTGGCCCCCAGGGCCCCCCCAGGGTTGAAGTGGAATTAACTCCCCAGCTTAAAACGCGCCACGGGGCGTGTTTGTACACATGTCAACACAGGCCCGCCCACTCCCTTCACCACTGTGCAAACACGCCTGTGGGGCACTTTAAGTTGGGGGATGAAGTCCCGTTGAATCCTGAGGGTCCCTGAAGTTCAACTAGCCCACCACATACCTCCAATAAAGGCCACAGAGCTTCATTACAGAGAGTTGTAAAAAGGGCATGGCCTGGACCACCTCTCAGCAACGCAGGCCTCTGGCACTTTTTGGAGGTAACTGATGGGATAGTTGGCCCCAGGGACCCTCAGGATTGAAGGGGAATTAATTCCCCAGCCTAAAAGGCGCCACAGGGTGTGTTTGCACACATGTCACCTCAGGCCCCACCCCCTCCAAGCAACACTCTGCAAACACGCCCTGTGGTGCGTTTTAAGTTGGGGAAGTAATTCCCCTTCAATACTGGGGGTCCCTGGTGGCCAACTAGTCCACCAGGTACCTCCAGTAAGCACCACAGAGCTGAATTGCAGAGAGGTGTAAAAAGTGGCGTGGCCTGGACACCTCTCTGCCACGAGGCCACAGGGCACATTTGCAGAATGTTGCTTGGAGGGGGTGTGGCCTAGGCACGATCATGCTTATTTATTCATTTATTTTTGGAAGAGGGGCTGTGTTGTCCCCCTTCTTTTTACTTTTTTGGGGCCCTGGAGACCCCATCCCCCAGGACCTGACCCCCAATTAAAAAAAAAAAAACCAATAATAAAGCTCCCATGTCCTATTCCGTGCCCCGGGGACCGCATCCCCAGGGCATGGCCATATTTTTTTTATATTATGGAGGGGGGCTGCGTGGCCCCCTTCTCAGGACATTTATGGCCCCTGGTACTCTATCCACTGGGGCAGGCCTTTGCGTTATTTTTCTTTTTTTTAATGATTACTGGGGAGGGAGGCCACATGGCCCCCCTCCCTGGCCACTTCTTGCCCCTGGCACCCCATCTCATGGGGCCTGCCACCTTGTTGGGGCCATGGGGGGAGCCCCATAGGCCCCACGGTCCCTGCCAGCTCCCCGCGTCCTGCGGGTCCAAACATTGGCTTTCACGTGGGGAGCTGCTGATATGCAGCTCCCAATGTGGAAAAGCAATGCGGTTTTGATTTTGGAAGAGAGAGCAGGTTTCCTGCTCTCTCTTCCAAAACCCAAACCCCAGTTTGCTATGACAGGGCGGGAGCCTTGTGGCTGCCACAGCAAACTGCAGTGTCCCGGGGGTGGGCACCCCAGGACACTGCAAGAGTCGGCCCTGGGGGTGGCAGTCCCCAGGGACATTACAGGCTCCAGGATGAGGGCTGCATGGCCCCCCTCCCATTACATGCAGAGCCCTGGGGAGGTGGCGATCCCCGGGGCGTGTGGGGGGCTCGAGCCCCACACACAAGTATTTTCTTTTTTAAAAAGAAGCCCCGGGGGTGGAGATCCCCGGGGCTGCCGAGGGACTGTTTTCCCCCGCAAATATTTTTAGAAAGCAGAGCAAAACAACAGATGAATAAGAGTTCATTGCGCTGGGAGGAAAAGTTAGTAATGAGACACAAAATCTGATTAGCTCCAAGGATAAGGTCCTGGTCACCCACCCAGAACCAAACAATGTGACAAGGAAACAGTTCAGAAATGTAAACTTGAGAAAATAAGCGTATATCCTGAGCTAAAAACTTAGTTTTTAGCTCAGGATATACGCTTATTTTCTCATATTTTTAGAAAGCCCTGGGGGTAGCTGTCCCCGGGATTATTTGGCCCTGGGGTGCTTGTGGGACCCCCTAAGCAGGCTTGGGGTCAGGGTGTTTCTACTCTGCCCCTTTTTCTTGTTTTGCACCTTAGTTTTTCTGTTCTACCGAGGCACAAGATGGCTACCAACACTTCCTGGTTTGGAGTGATGACAGCCAATTAGAATGCAGCTCAGTAGGGTGTGCGGATCTACCTCTCCTCTATATATCGATGTTTTTGATTTTGATTTTCTCAGCAACTACTGAATGGATTTACACCATTTTACAGAAAGAGTTCTTTCTAAACCAAGGGCTACCTTTTTGTCAAATTTGGTGTAATTCCATTCAGCAGTTCGGGTTGTAGCCATGTCTAAAGTTTCCAATGGGAATTAACATGGAGAAAACACGTTTTGGGACCCCCTGTTTTTCTCGCCCCCGCTTGCCGAAGCACCCGAAAACTTTCAAGATAGGAGTGGACCAGAGCGGGCCATAAGTTTCGAAAATTTTGCGAAGATTCGTCAACCAGAACCAAAGTTATTGGGAAAACAGAAAACAAGTTTCCTATGGAAACTAGGTCCTAACTATAACTATCTACTGGCGACCGTTATGGGGACGTTATCTGTAGGCTAAGATTTCACTTATACAAAACCAGTGAAATTCAGCAATAATAATTACCTGAGCTAACAATAACTTATGCCTAAGCAATGCATTTCTTATGACCTCACATATTACACCACTCATGGCATGGTCAGTGACATCACTGATGACATCTCAAATGAAATCATTTGTGATTTATTTTTAGCTGTACAATGGTGCCACAATAAAAAAAATTCAATTAGGATCCAATGGGTGTGCTAGGGTCTGGGGGGTCTCTTGGAAACTTTTCTGGAGGATTTTCTCTTCTCTTAAATCAGAGGGACCCTGGAGCGTGACTTAGGCTCCGCTCCCGGACCACCGGCAACGCGCCACCAGGGGTCTCGGTGCCCATTCCAGGAACCTGCCAGGGGAAGTGCAGGTATGAGCTGACGGAAAGCAGGTGGACGCGCGGGTCCCTGAGACTTTGGATACCATCACCTGACAGTACCCACGTGGGCCCATAGCAGAGGGACTGTGCAACACAGGAAATAGTCCCTGTCGGCAGAATCCATTAACGGGCCCCCTTTGACAGGGGCAGCCACCGATCAGAAGAGGTGATTGGGTACCCTCCACTTGTGCCTGCGCAGTGGGGACTCTCTGCTGCTACCAACACAACGCACCCCAAATACCCCGAGAAGAACGCCAAGCAGAGCTAGGGCGACTACAGTGAGCCGTAGTTGTAGTACACAAGAGGGAGAACGCAAGCCGTCATAGCCATACCTAATCACAAGCAACACAACACTTGCACAGGAGGAGCGCTACGGGAGGCGGAAGCGGATAGCCGGCAGAGGACACTATCGCCATGGTGGTGCCAGCGGGCAACGGGCATGGCACAAGCATCTGGACCCCCGAGGGCAGCGTCTCCGGCACCCCACGTCACACCCCCGGGAGGCGAACCCGCAAGTGTAGACACCATGTCTCAGAAACTAGATAAAGTTTTAGCGGCGATCGAACATTCAAGAGTGACCATGGAGCAAAAATTCAGAGAGCTAGCAACAGATCTTAATCTACTCCGAGATGACCGCAGGAAATTGGCTGACAAGGTTAAACAAGGGGAAGCAACACTACACACGCTGGAACCACAAATGCAACGACAACAAGACACCCTGAAAGATCTACACTCGCGGGTGAAGGTCCTAGAGAGCAGGACAGATGACTTAGAAGAGCAATCGTGGAGTAACATCCGCATTATCAATCTGCCGGAAGGAGTGGAAAGCACCAACCCCCTTAACTATATCACAACATGGATCGCAACATTTACTCCAGCAAGAGAACTAACCCAATTTTTCTCCATAGAACGGGCGCACTGGGTGCCGGCCTGCCAACCGCCACAGGGGTCACCGCTCTGACCATTTCTACTGAAATTGCTCCATTACCAGGACAGAGAAACTATCCTCCGGGCCGCGAGATGCCAAGGTGTCATCCGAGTAGAGGATAAGGAAGTCATGCTATTCCCAGACTACTCCCGGGCAGTACAACAACAAAGGTCCCCCTTTGTAGCAGTCAAACGTGTCCTATCCCAAATGTGCACTCCTATTCCCGGCTAAGCTCAAAATCATCCACAACGGCACTGTGCACTTCTTCTCGGATCCCATGGAGACCAGCGACTGGGCCGGCCAACACCTGGCAAACTTGGCTGTCACTAGAACTGCGCAAACCCATCGCCCATCAGGTCGCCAATGACGGCAACAGAAAAAGATCACGCTCACCCAACTCAGTTCATGCTCTGACTGCTCCAGCAAGAACTCTCCAGACCTTGCCCAAATTATTGCTGAGCACCAGAGAGCTCTCTAAGCGGCTGAAGAGGTGGGGGGGCCGGGTGGAAGTTCGGATGGTGACAGAAGCCCACACCTTTTCACCTCTGCAGAGGAACACAGTGGCAAAAACACCCCTGGTGGTGGATCTATGACCTCGCCAATCGTAATCTCCCAAATGGGGTACACTCTGATCTGACAGTCCCGGGTTCCCACTCCGGATGCCCACGGGGGATGACATTGGGACCATCCACTCCTCCCACTCGAAGAGGCGCAGCTTGACTGGGCTGCGGCACTCTGGTGGTGACTCCGATATTTAGCAAAACTGAAAGATGGCCCGCGCATCAGACCCCACGGTATGGCGATGGCAGCAGTAAAACGTAGACAACGAGCGGGCAGCTGCAGCGATGCCAGCGGACGTAGGCAGACAACCACTTCCCCCACAAAACGAACTAGAGTTGGCACATGTTGTGCAGTTTGGATGTATCGCCCCAAGGGATAGGTCCTTTTAGTTGGGACGGGTTCCCGGTGATTTACTTCACTTCCCCCCAGTTTTACATCCTTTCCACATTTCCTGGGGACCAAGCATGAGACATGCAACTATTAGCTTGATTATCAGAGGCCAACAGTCAGGACACATGGGGAGCATGAGAGAGGCAGGGACATCATAACACGAGGGGCACCACCCAGGCATCAGACATAAATGACGGCTAGGACCCCCAATACAGACCTGAAAGTTATAACATTAAACATCAGCGGTATGCACACAGCCAGTAAGCGGTATGCGGTTGATGCCTACATGAAAAGGCAGCAATCACAGGTGGTACTCCTCCAGGAGATGCACCTTAAGGGGACAGAGGTGGACCGCTTGCGCAAAAAATGGCGAGGAATTATCTGTGTCGCGACATACTCTGCATTCACTAGGGGCCCTTTCATCTGTATCAGACCAGGGATCCCCTTCAGAGAACAGTCCAGGGTGGTGGATAAGGAGGGCCAGTACTCCCTAATAACGGGTTGCCTCGAGGGCAAGGACATATTGATTGGAAGCATTTATGCCCCCAATGTAGAACAGGAACAGTACTGGGCCTGCCTCACAGGAGTACTAGCACAACACACCACAATGCCGTGGCTGCTGGGAGGGGATTACAATTGCACCCTGGACAGCGGTTAAGACAGATCTCACCCCCCCACCGGCACATTCACCCAAGCTGAAACAGGCAAAACAGTTTAAAACTGGGTAACCCACTGGGCATTAGTGGATACTTGGTGAGAAAAGAACCCGAACACTAGGATCTATGGGCCAGATGTAGGTAAGTATATTTTACCGATTCATAAACACCAAATTTTACCGATTCGGTATTTATGAATTGGTAAAATAAAAGGGGGGAGATGTAGGGAAAATCGGTAATTGAATTACCAATTCTGTAAAAATTGGTATTTACCGAATCGGTAAATACCGATTCGGTAATGCCCATTGATTTCTATGGGCATTGAAGCCCATAGGAATCAATGGGCATTACTGAATCGGTATTTACCGATTCGGTAAATACCGATTCCAGCAAGGGTGCAGGGGGTGTCACTTTGACACCCTCTAGCACTCCAAATACTGGCATTTGTGCCTTGTGGCACACAGACATGCCCTGGACATGCACACCTGGATTCGGTATTTTACCACCCAATTGGATTGGGTGGTAAAATACCGAATCTGTAAGGCCATTGGGACTCAGAAGAGTCCCACCTACATCAGGAACTTACCGAATCGGTAAAAATACCGATTCTGTACTTTATCGATTCGGTAAATTTACCGAAACGGTAAAATAGGGCCCCTACATGCCAATTACTAAATACCGGTCGGCCGTTACCGACCGGTATTTCGGCTCCTGCATCTGGCCCTTTTGCTGTTACTCCGCCCCACATAATCTCATAGTGAGACTTGATAGATTCTTATGCTCAGTAGCGTTGCTCCCCGAAATACAACACACTGACTACCTAGGCAGAGTACTGTCCAACCACGACGCGTATAAAGTGACCCTTCGATGGAGGCCACCTCACTCCCCAGTCCCTACATAGAAGCTGCCCTGAGAATGCCTCACGGACCAGGCTTTTTGCCATACACCTGGTGAGCACATTCAAGAATACTTCTCCCTTAACTCAGGCACAGTGTCCTCCAGATCAGTAGAATGGGATGCATTCAAGGTTGAGGCAAGGGGGCACTGCATTCCACATATAGTTTGGGTGTGACAGGTACTAGAACAGTCACTGTAATAGTTCAAGTTCAGGAATTTGTATAGCGCACTAGTCACCCAGAGGGTCTCAAGGCGCTTTTGGGAGGGGGATTTTTATTTATCGAATAACCAGGTTTTAAGTTCCTTTCTGAAAGAAAAGTGGTTCTGTGTGAGCGGAGGTGGGTGGGGAGAGAATTCCAGGTCTTGGCTGCCAGGTAGGAGAAAGATCTTCCTCCCATGGTGGATCTGTGGATGCACGGAACTGTGGCGAGCGCTTGGTTGGAAGATCTTAGTTGGCGGGTGGACGTGTAGAAGGACAGTCGTGTGTTGAGGCAGTTGGGTCCTAGTTTGTAGAGGGCCTTGTGTGCGTGGGTGAGGAGACGGAACGTTATTCTCTTGTTGACGGGGAGCCAGTGGAGGTCTTTCAGGTGGCCAGTAATGTGAGCTTGGCGAGGGATGTCCAGTATGAGTCTGGCTGATGCATTTTGGGTGCGTTGGAGTTTTTTCTGTAATTTGGCTGTGGTTCCAGCGTAGAGGGTGTTTCCATAGTCCAGTCGGCTAAGTGACCAGTGTGTGGGTGACCGTCTTTCTTGTTTCGGTGGAGATCCAATGGAAGATTTTTTAAGCATACGAAGTACGTTGAAGCAGGAAGATGAGACGGCAGTAACTTGTTTGGTCATCGAGAGGGAGGAGTCAAGGATGAACCCTAGGTTGCATGGTGGTCCGTGGGTAGGGGAGCTGTGCCCAGGGCCGGTGGCCACCATGAGTCGTCCCAAGCAGAGGGGGAAGATCCAAGGATGAGAACTTCCGTTTTGTCTGAGTTGAGTTTTAGGCGGCTGTTTTTCATCCATTCTGCTACTTCTTTCATGCCTTCATGAAGATTGGTTTTGGCGATGTTAGGGTCCTTGGTGAGGGAAAGGATCAGCTGGGTGTCGTCAGCGTAGGAGATGATGTTAAGGTTGTGTTGTCGCGCGATGGATGCAAGGGGACTCATGTAGACGTTGAAGAGGGTGGGACTGAGTGATGATCCTTGTGGTACTCCGCAGATGACTTTGGTGGCCTCTGATTTGAAAGGGGGGAGGCGGACTCTCTGGGTTCTTCCGGCGAGGAACGAGATGATCCAGTCCAAGGCTTTTCCTTGTATTCCGACGTTGCTAAGGCGTTGTATGAGGGTGCTATGGCAGACTGTGTCGAAGGCAGCGGAGAGGTCGAGTAGGATGAGGGCAACTGTTTCTCCGTTGTCCAGCAGCGTTCTGATGTCGTCTGTCGCTGCAATGAGGGCGGTTTCGGGGGAGGCTACTCCTGAACAGGTGGGGACAGCAAAAACAGCATATGCGGAAACCATGAGGGACCTCCGCAAATACCATTTTTGAGTATATGCCACCTGAGTGCACCGCGAGGGAAAAAGGGCAGGTACACTCCTGTAAACAGGAAAACCACTGAAGATCAGAACACCTACAGGAATGCCATGACTGAATACCATCAGCGCATAATCGTTGTCACTACATTGATTTGAGCACAAGCCTAAACTGAGACCCACTTCCTGGCGTTCCCGCATTTCGTGGGAGGGCCGCCATTTTGGGGAGGTCAACATTCTATTTGCTTAGCACTTTCCCTCTGCCTCATCCTATAAAAAGAAATGCTCGGGCGTGGCCCAGATGGCGGAGAGCTAGAACGTGTCTTCCCGAGCTCCTGATCCCCGTCCGCCGATTCAGCTCCCACGAGCACAGCCCGGAGCCCAGAGTGTCCCGGAGGCTTGCAGAACGTGTATATAGACGCCGCTGGTGACAATTTGCGGTGGTGAGCTAACCCTGGAGCCGCATACTGAGGCCGCATGGTGAGCGGCCCTAGGGACATGTCGCGGTCTCGATTGAGGGGTGGCCCCGCTGGAGGCTGCCGAGTCTCGCATCATCGGCTAAGGCTTGCGGGGCGTTTCCGGGCGAGCCCAGAGGACGCAGGCGGCCGGCGGCAGAGAGAAGCACTGGAAGGAGCCCCGGACTCCGAATGAGAGACGCTGGTGAAGAATGGTGCGTGGTGAAGAACGGTGCGGTGAGGCGAGACAAGGGCAGCGCTGGTGAGGTCCTTACCTCTGATGGCAGGCACGAGCTCCAAGGAAAGTTAACGGTATCCCGCCGCCATTGCGCCCCGTTTGATGGACCGAAAGCAGCAGCCTGACTACCTGCGGCCATAGGGAGAGAGCAGCCTCTTGGAGGTACTGGGGCACAGCAGCATGTGGTGTAGCGACCCCTGGGCTGTCGATACTGGGGCTACAAACTGAGCAGCAGGGCAGATGACAGATATCACAGCGGTGATGGAGCGGAGTGTGGCCCCCTTGTGTCCCTAGTCCTGCGGAGTCTGGGGTGGCGGGAGAGACAGGCAGCTGCTATTTGAGGCGAGTCGACTAGCGCCTTCAGCCCATGGAGGTGGGCACAAGGAGAGCTGCCGGGAATAGCAGCGGGGGTCCCCACTGGGACGTTGCAGGCCGAGCTTCCCACTTCAGCAGCTTGGTCGACGTGCCCTGCGTGGTGCCCTGTTGCAGGTCTGTTGCGCTGGACTACTGTGATCAGGAGCTTTGGGGCTTCGCTGGCCATATTCACCACTGGGGCCCCTTGTGGCCTGAGACAGCGAGGACGTCTGGCAGACAACAACAGCTATGGGCACATGGGCGCTGAGTATGTGAGGCGGTGTACCTCCCGAGTGGCCTCCTGTTGGATGACCTGGCGCTGCACCTCCCTCGTGGAGTGTATGACACAACATAACAACAGGGTCCAGTGGCAGATCAGAAACTTTCACACCTTGGCGCAACGTGGAGGGCAGGTCGGTGATTCCTGCGCGCTGACACGCTACTGAGCATGTCCTCATCTAGGTCACGGAAAATGAAAGCTCCAACAGACTTTTTTTGGCGGAGCACTCCCTGATGTGACAGTGACCGTGCCTAAGATGACACCCCCGCGACCCACCCCGGAGACAGGCAGTGAACCCGTCACTAAAGCCTTTATGGAGTCCCTCTTCAACACCCTCCGGGCGGACATCCAGACTGTCAAAACGGAATTTGCGAGTAAAAAATCTCTAAGCGCGATGTATGATCTGTTTTCTCATCGCAAAAGTAAGAAATTGCAAAATTTGCGATTCCTTAAATTTGCGTAAGCATTTAAGGAATCACAAATTGGGATTCCTTAAATGCTATGTATCAAGCACCCAAGTTGTGCGATTTCTCCTTAAGAAATCGCAAATTACCACCAACTTCAAGTTGGTGAAAATGTTCGATTTCTTTCACAAATGCACTTTTTTGCAATTATAAAGGAGCCATGTGGTGCACATAGATTCCCTTGGGGCATGTATGTGCGTCATATGCACACACATGTTCATTTCAGGGGGGCATCAGGGTGTTCTTATGACACCCTTGCACCCCTGAAATTATTCTCAATTTGCGATTCCCAAATTGCTAATTCGCAAATTCAGAATGACTTCACATTCATTCCTATGGGCCTCCTGGCCCATAGAAATGAATAGGAAAGTATTCCTTAATTGCAATTTCGCAATTTGCGAATTGCAATTAAGAAAGACTAAGAAATCGCAAAAAAAATTGCGATTTTCTACATAGATCCCTTTTCGCAATTCTCATATAGCGATTCTCAAAAAATCGCTATTTGAGAATCGCAAACGGGGATTTTCATACATATGCCCCTTAGACATTAGAAAAAGGGTTTTGCCTGTCGCAAACCCTCAGATTGCTAATTTGGAACACTTTGTACACCTGATCCCGAGAGCATTACCTGTAATTCACAGCCAAGTGCTGCTCATCTCCACATTACTGTACATAAGTAGAATCAGTCGTCTCTCTGTTCCATTATGTTTGTTTCTGCAGACTCTCAATGTTGTAAATTACAAACCTTCTTCCTCTGCCACATTTTACTGTTATTCTGTTTCAAAAAGCACTGCAGAGGATGAAATTGAGAGCTATAAAACTACCATTTATTCATCTGCATGGCTGCATTAAAATGACAGCAGAATCCTACATGAGCAGGGGCTTCTGCGTTCCAATATTTTGCACATTCAAATTAAGTGGGTTGATGTGGATTGCGCCGATTAACATGTTTGGAAAAATAAATACGATTTTGACAAATTACTTTGTGCTTGCACACACCTTGAAAAGCTTTCACTGACACCAAACGCTATGCTCTACTATGGAGGAGGAAAAGATTGCGTTTACCTCAAAAAATATTTTGTAAGTAAAATGGGATCAAAGTACCTCGGGCTTTTAGGTCTAGTTAGGCACTGCATTAACTCAGAACAAAATTCCAAATAGGCCAGCTCGACTTCGCCTTTGGTTGATGTTAGTAGTTAGTATGCGCTGTGTGCATTCACACTGGTACAGTTGCTACAACAGTTGGTAATGGGAGGGGATGCCCTGTGTTTATTTTTTTGTTTTTTTTTGCACAGACTGCAAGGGCGAACTGGCCAGCAATGCTTCATTTGAGACTGCAATCTGTGGTCCTTTATTAGTGCAGCCCTGGGCCATTACGCCTCTTCACTGAGGTGCAAGTTTCACAAGAGGCGAGTCTGACCCACAGTAGCAGCATTGGTGCTCACCTGAGCTGGTTGCAGCCCGGTGTGCATTTTTGCATACAGACTATGTCGTACTCAGAATTGTGGTACTGAAGATGGGCACTATTTTGTGTAACTAAGACTGCCGTGGAGAACCATGGGGAATGCATGTGTCCGGCACAACCTAGGATTGTGGTGCTTTGGCACAAGTTGCCATTCACGCCCGAGCAAGGAGTACTGTGCTGGTCCGGCTAGAGAAGGCACATCTTGATGTCCTTGGGCACTGCAGCTGCCCAGTCATGAGTGCTGCATGCCATCTCCCAGTCCAATTGCCAGACCTGGTAGACTGTTATTTTATTCCTGGGGGCATTGATAATCAGAATTTTCTGAGACCATTCATGATCACTACAACCTGGCATCCTTAAAGCGTGTTATAATCTATGGCAATTAATTGTGATTACTATTTGAAGACACTGATGCATTTTTCAGCCGGGTCCTCTGATGGTTTTAGGATTTGGGGTAAATAGTGCACCTTAGTGTTAGAGTTCATTCATGAACATTAATGTCTGGGGCTATTGATACTTTTTTTGCATTGAATAGTGATGAATGATTTAGGCTATGACAATTTATGACTAGACTCTGGGACCATTGATGAAGAATACTGTTAATGGCCATTGAAGCATATCTCATATACCGCCTGGGGCTACTCAGGTTTATGCTGTCTGAGGTAAATGATACTGATGCTGCTACGCACCACAACAGGAAGTACTATCAGGCGCTATTAATGTATCCTTCTGCCTGGGCTAATGATTCATATTGCTATCAATTGGCACAGATAAATATGGTTGCCTAGCATGATGATGCATATAACGCCTTTGGCCATTGATGCATGTCTTAGTCAGTTTCAGTTGATGATCATAGCCATGTGCAGCCATTGAAGCATACACTGCCTTGGTATGGTCAAACATATAACATCAGGGATCATAGATTAATGTTCATCCTGAGAACCTGAATCATATACTGCCTTGAGTCTCTAATGCATATACTAGATTTGCAAATAACATATGTATTGTTAATTTCTGATGGATATAGGTATGAAACCTGTTATCGTGTAGGGGTGCTCAGAAGTAATACATATTCCATATAATAATGTGAACAGTACTTTGTATTGTAAATTTAGTAGCATATTTGGGTTTGTGTTTATTTTTATGAAATAGTTGTGTTATCTTAATAATTTTACCAAGGTCGCTAATTCACTAATGTAAATTCGAGATTATCTTATTTCAAGTTCTCTGATGTTTCTGAATCTACGGTCACATTCTGACTCGTACGAACTTTCAAAACATAAGAACTCATGCTTATCCCACAAAGAGGAAAGTAAGCTGACACCTTACACATGCCATCCTCAGATTTCTCCAGCTTTAATATGTAAGCCATGAGCAGTTTATCGAGCAATGTTTATCACTATGAATTTAATGTACTTTTAGTTTCACCCTTCATAATTTGAGGGCTGATCTCCAGGAACTCCAGCACACACACTAAATTAAGGCAGGATGTTTCTGCATTATTTCAACTTTGTCTGATAATGTTTCATTCAAATTGTCACACATGAGGCATGTGAATGTCACATATTGCCACACTGCAAACATAGAAATGTCACACCTATGTGTGACGTTGCAGCACCTGCGCTGAATCCACGCAGGCGCTGCGTGGCATGCTTTGCTGCACATAGGTCATTCGTTCCGGTCATAGCTTTTGTAAGTTTGTTCTGAACTTTAACACACAACTCAGAGTTGGAAAGTACTTTCAAGTAACACTAATGTAAACTGCATTTGAAAAATTAATGTTGTGAAATAATTAATTGAAAATCCCAGATGATGCTCATAAGAACACATCCTTAAGTCACACATAGTGGTACATTTACAAGAATTTCCGGTAAGCAGTTTTGACATTGCTTAGCAGCAATTTTTTTACCGCTGCCCATCTCCAACTCCTGATGCTATGTTTGCAACGTATTTACAAGACGTCATTACATGGCATTAGGATCAGCTAGCGGCGGACGATAGAAAAATACACGTTAACGTTGAAAAAGTAAAGGCCGGCCACTTACCGGGAAATAAATTGACGTTAGTCAGCCCAACATCACTTTTCAGTGTCTAGAGGCCAAAAGAGTTTACAAATACACCTCTAAGGAATGCAGAATAGAGCAGAATAGAGCAGCCAGGACCAAGTTCAGCACAGGTGAACTATCCTACAACAACCAGGATGACCAGCTAGAGTCCCAGGAGAAGAGGAAATGCAGAATCAGGGCCTCATTTATGAAAAGTGGTGCATCGCAGCAGAAAACCAGTGATGCAGCACTTTTTATTGCACCAACCTTGCAACACCATGGCAGCCAATGACTGGAAGTGCAGACAGTCCCTAGGGCCGGGAGGCCTCACTGGGCATGCATCTGAGAACGGGAGTGGGAGGTACCGGTGCTGTGGAGTTGTGGCCTGACTGTGGAGGCGGGCCATGTCAGGCCTGAGTCTCTGGGCCGTGCCAGTAGACATTGAGACATCATCGATTGCCTAGATGGAGTCTGGCAGGTTGCATGGAGAAACGGAGCATGGGAGCATGGGTGGGTTGGTATCGGCGTCTCTGTTGAAGATTTGGTAGGGGCATGGGTCCATGGGGGGCCCTGAGTGGATTAACTTCATTGTCTTCAGTGTGTCTTCAGTGGTGAGGGCTGTCCAGTTGTTAATCTCTGGTTTCCGGGTGTCGGGGGTGGTTGATGAGGGCTCAATGTGCTGGTTGTCTTTGTCGAAGTTGTCGTAGATGCTCTCGATTTCGAGGTGGAAAAAGGTGCTGAGTTTGTCGCAGAGGACTTGTGAGTTGGGGTTCATTGAGGAAACTGAAGGTTCAGAGTGGTTGGCCCCCATCGTTTTGTCCCCCAAGGATGGTGGTACCAGTGTAAGAATGTGTGTGGACTTAAGGAGCCCAAATTAACGGATTTGGGTAGATCGCCAAACACCTACCCAACATTTCTGAATCACTTAGTATGCTTAAGGGAGCACAAGACTTTAGTGTGTTGGATTTGTCGTCCGCCTACAACCAGGTGCTTCTTCATAAAGACTCAAGGCACCTTACGTCTTTTGTGACGCCTCTGGGAGCTTACCGTTTCCTACGAATGCCTTTTGGGTTGGCATCAGCGGCGGCATGCTCCCAGAGGGTCATGAAGATGGTCCTGAAGGGAATACTTAACATCATTTTCTTTCAGGATGATATTTTAGTCTATGGGAAGAATGAGACTGAACATAGCATTACTCGTATGTCTGTTTTAGAGAGATTGAGAGAAAGGGATCTTACTGTGAAAAAAAAGAAGTGCAGTTTGGGATTGAAGTTAGTCACTTATTTGAGACATGTAATCTCTGGTGATGAGATTCAGCCCAAATTAGAGCTAGTGGAAAGTGTAGTAAAAGCTCCTGCACCCAAGGATAAAGATCAAGTCAGGTCATTCTTGGGACTGGCTGATTTGTATTCTACGTTCGTGAAGGATTTTGCAACCGCTGCCAAACCCATCAGAGCTTTACTTAAGAAAGGCACACATTTTGAGTGGATGATTGTCAGAGGGCATTTGTTGACATTAAGACTGAGATTAGGAAATTGCCAACTTTAGGGCACTTTGATGTCAAGCGAACAACTCTACTGACTACTGATGCCAGCCTCAAGGGGTTGGGGCGGTACTCTCAAAATTAAGGGTGGTGAGGAGAAAACAGTTGTTTTTGCTTCTAGAGCTCTCAAGGATGCAGAAGCAAATTATTTGTGTATTGAGAAAGAAGCTTTTTGTGTATTTTGGGCTATTCAGCATTTTAAGTTTTATCTTAGGGGCATTCCATTTTTGGTTAGAACAGACCATTGTCCTTTGATTCAAATTTTATCATGCCGCCAGAATGAGAATATCACACCCATACTCAAACGCTGGAGTGAGGGTCTGCAAGAATTTAACTTTCATGTGCAGTAAATACCTGGAGAGAGTAATAAATCTGCTGACTGTCTTTCACGCCTACCTATCGAGAATAAACAGAGTGAGTCTGAGATTGAGAATGTTTGTTGGGTGGCTGAGTCAACCTTGTTAAATGAAGAGTGGATGGATGGTGTGAAGAAATATAGAATCCTTTCTTCTCTCAGGTTATGGATGAGTCAAGGCTGGCCTGTCTATAAGACTCTGGACCAGGAAATGAAGCCATATTCGTCCATTAGAGGTGAGTTGTCATTTTATGGAGGTAATCTTATGAGAGGAGATAGAGTAATCCCTCCTGTAGAATTTAGGAACAGAATAATCAATATTGGGCATGAGGGACACTTGGCAGGAGTCTCACTAAGGCTCGGGTGAGAGAAAGATACTGGTGGCCTGGGATGGATCACATGATAGAGGAAGTAATCAAGGATTGTGTATTGTGTGCTGCCAGTGATAAATCGTGCATTCCTAGCCATGCAACATTGTCTCCTGTGGAGATTCCTGATATTGTGTGGACTAGATTGGGATTAGATATTGCTGGCCCATTTGAGCTCTTACCCCATCATGAGAGTTTTGTTATTTTATTAGTGGACTACACTTCAAAATGGGTATCCACCAAATGTGTGTCCCCTGTAAGCACCAAGAATGTAATTGATTTTCTCAGAGATGTTTTTGCAGTTGAAGGTGTACCCAAGATCTTGGTCAAGAACAATCGGGTACAATTTGTTCCCCATGAAATGTGCAAATTTATGAAAGATCACAATATTGTTCATCAGAAAACAGCTTGGTATACACCTTAGGCTAATGGCTTGACTGAGAGGATGAACCGTGTCATCAAAAGTTGTGCTCAACGTACTTTAGAATCTAAGCTGTCTTTTAATAATGTTTTGAGAGATACTTGGTGGGCACACCGCACCACTCCCAAAGTAGTCACACAGAAGTTTCCTTTTGAGGCTTTGAGAGGGAGTAAATCTGTTTCAAAGTTAAATCCAGTTTGGTTACCAGTTGGTATTGAAAGTGGCATTTCTTTTGAAAATAGACGTGCCAGAATTTCTGCATACCAAGAAAAAATACAATCCCAGTTATGATTAAAAAAACTGTGTTAAGTGGAAGAAATGGAATCTTGGTGACAAAGTCATGGTGAAAAATCCCAAACACATCTTTAAAGGGAAATCTGGTTTCATTGGTCCCTTTACCATTGTCGCTATTAAGAAAAATGTAGTGAAAGTTGACACAGGTTGACACAGACCTAGACTTGTGAGGTATTCTGGAAAAAATTCTGATTCATCTTCAAGTCTATGTGTGCCTCCTTTAGATCATTCTTCTGATGAGCATGTCTCCTTAGATGTGGACGTCAGCTGCAGTGATGATGTTTCCTCTATAACATTTCTGTATTTCTGTTCTATTTTTGTGTTCTGCAAAGTTTTTAATGCTCTTTGTTTTGCATTGTGTTATTATTTTTATATTGCTTAGTTTTAACTTTACTTCCTTTTTTATCAATGCTTTTTTTTCTTCATTCGGCAGGAGATGTGTTATGATCTGGTAGGCTTCCTAGTCTCTGGTCATATCTAGAATGTCACCATGTCATAGAATGCGATGATGCATGCTAGAATGGTGGGACATTGAGATGGAGATTACTGCTGTACTGTTGGTGTTGTGCTTGGATCCTGAATACAATATCTCTACCAGCTTCTACTTTGAAAAGACTCCTTCTTTTCAACATTTCCCTTAAGTTAAAATCGCTGAAATGCACAGCAAACTGATTACTGTAACTCTGCACAGGCTTGAAACAGTTAAAAAACCAAACCCCTGCTCATGTGAGATTCTTGTGCCATTTAATACTCTGATGCAGATGAAGAAACGACAGTTTTATAGCTCTCAAGCTCATCTTTTTCGATGGCAGACTTGTGTGTAACAGAACAATAACTGTAGAAAGTGTCAGATTAAGAAGATTTGCAATGTGTAGCATTGACAGCCCTCTGAGTTCCCTTACCTTTCGTGAAACAAAACTTAATGGAGCTGAGAGAAGCCGGATTTTAGTTTCATGTAGTAATGTGAAAATTGTCAGCATATAACTATTTTTAGTATTAGTGCTCTGAATTCCAAAAAATTAATACGATTGGAGAAATGTAAATGGATTCTATGTGTGTATGTGCCCAAAGTCAGAGAAAGGAGTTGCTTCTACTTCAGTAGTACTGCAAAGACAGAATGGTATTTTTCTGTAATGCGTATAGCAGGAAAACATTGTCTGTACTAGTTAGCTAAATCTTTTATGTCAGTCAGTGTAGAAAATGTGCTGAAAAAACAGAAGTGTAAGGTATTTTGAAAGTGATCAAGGAAATATTATTTGTGTTTCTATTTAAAAAAATGTGTAATTTGGGACTGGATTTCAAGAAAACCAATAGAAAGGCACATATGATGAGCATGAAAAGACAACATTGGAGATTTTTTCCTGCTTAAAATGAATTTGTTACTGGATCTTTTAAAATGTATCAAGGAGAATGAATCAGTACCGGGTACATAGGTCAAACATGTCAAAAAGACATTTGGATAGATCCATACTGAAAGTGAATCACTGAGAAAATTCCCTCAAGCATATGGCCAGTGACTACTGTACCATTGTACATTTTTGCTGTGGTGCACTAAAGGGGTCCCGAAATTGAGGAAGGATCATTAAATCTCCTGTGCTAAGTTTTTTGATGTCTCGAAGCTTGTGAATTAGGCTTTGTAAGGGCAAAATACCATTTCGCAATGGACAAAGCCTGTTTTATGAGTCAAAACAGTGGGTTTGGGTTTGCAAACCTTTCTAAATTACAAGCAGGAGGGAGCTTGAATGGGGGAGTCCGTTGCTCTTTGCAGGTCGGAAAGCACTGAACCAATGATTTGTCACTTAATTCATTGAAAAGTTACTGCCTTTTAAATTGTGGTGATAGCTGATTCGATAAGGGGAAGTTGTCTTGTATGACAGTGTTCCCTTTGGGAACAGTGTTGGATGGCCTAATTGAAAACATGTGTTGAACTAAGGGTGCTTTATAATTCCACTGATGTGTTGCAAGCATGGATTTGCAAGTACTCCACATGTCTTCTAAACATTTGTGTTTTTGATTAAAATGGGCTTCATTTTTTATAAATCATTTCTGTTAGAAATTAGGTTGGTATGGTGGGTAACTATCCACCGCTTAAATAATAAACTCATTCCTTGTAAGGAAAAACTACTAACGTCACTAAATTAACCTCAACTAAACCCCCTGATTACTCTCTTCTGTAGTCTCCAAACCAGTTCTGGGGCAGCTCCCACCCAACTAGGATAGGTGCCTGCTTGACAGGGAGAACAAAGGAATGAGACTTTCAAGGTGTCAAATGACATCTGCCTGTGACAGGGCAGGCACCATTAAAGTAAGTTAAATTCTTGGGCTCAGCATAAATCGTCATCCTGCCTGGGGAACAAGTTGCTTCCCCACACTCAACCCTTTTTCTCTTCTCTGGGAGCAGTTTTCGCAGCTCATTCATGTTAGGAAAAAAGGTAATCATCTAAACGTTCCTTTTCTGTAATATTAATTAAAACTCAAACCCCACTGGTGACTTGGGTTTTTAACAAATATTAAAGAGAGTTTTTGAGTGATGTTTCTATGTGTTTCATCGTCATCGACAGAATTCATAATTGTATTAATGCATCCCAGTGCTTATCTATGGACCAGTCAGGTTTGTTACTCTGAAAATAGGTTGTTGATGCTTGTCACTAAAAGTACACATTTAACATTAACTTTCAACAAAGAATGTTTAGGTAAGTTAAATATTTCAATTAGTAGTGTACAAATTCTCCCATGTAAAGAGGGTAGCACAGAATGAGCATGTTCTCTGCAACATAAAGAGATGTGCACCCATGCCTCAATTCAATCAACTCAATTCTGACTTTTGTCCCAGTGCACATGAAATCCTATGTGCCAACGTAGACCCAGGACCATAATTGGCCTTGAGACCAAAACTCTGTCTCTGAAGTCAAAGAAAAGAGCTATCTGTTTCACTGCAACATGCATAGCAAGTGGTGATGGATCGAGGAGCCCACTCATTCTGCTTGTGTTTCAGGCCCAGATGCGGCACCAATATCCCTGTGTGTGTATCAAGTGTGTGTTGTGTGGCACATGGTGGCAGGACTCAATGGTATTTGTGAGCTTGTGTTTGCTGTAGGCAATTGGATCTATTTTGGATTCCCCCTGATTTTGACATGGTATAGATGGAGACAGGGCTGCCTAGAAAGGCCTATTTACAGGGGAATGCTGATAGAGTCTGAGCAGTACGATTTGGTTAATGATGAGACAAAAGCGCTGAGTTAGCAGGTTCGGTTGCTGAGGAGGGAAGTGTTGGGGCAGAGCTTGGGCCTTTTGTCTTCCCTTGAGTGGCCTATCCAGGAAGTCTGAGGACAGCCAGGTGCAGGGCTTCAAATATATTGTTCTCATGTTAGGAATACATCTGCTTGGACCTAGCATCATCACTACCTACAGCAAAAACCATCAGTTCACACCAACTATTTGCTGACATTTCAGAAAGAAGATGGCATTTTAAAAAGGAATCTCCCCAAATGTGTTACTGAACGGTAAATACTGAATCTGCATGCTCAGTTTGAAAATCATGTATAAAAGTGGTTCGCAAGCTTCCTCTGTGTCCTGTGTCAGTGCTGGCAACTAATGAGGGTACACTGCAGAATCATTGAAGATCTCCTGTGAGCCAGACTGGTATAACAGATAACCTGCCTCCTTGAGGCAAGGACACATCACCTGAAGTATTTGCTTCTTGCTTGAGTAGCTGCCAGAATTCCTGAGACCTCAGAGCCAGCCTGACTTGTGAGAGGGGACAAAGGAACACCATGTCCCATGGGAGCTGTCTGCCCAAAGAAGAGAAGCTCAACCATTTCTACCTAAAACAGTAAAAAGCTGGGAATCTACCTGGAACTGGAACTTTCCTTAGCGGGCCATATAAAGCATGTTACACCTACTTGCTTCTTCCTGTTAAAGTTAATCAGGAAGATTTAACCTTTGTTCCAAAGGCTATCCATCCAGTGGTGATCTAGATGACTATAGGTAGACGACTGGACTACTGTAACTCTTTTTCTGTGGTTGGATGGTGTCTTCTCAAAAAGCTGCAGAGGGTAAAAAATGCTGCGGCCAGATTGGCACTGCAGCACTGACAATTCTCTTTTAGCTCTGAGGCTCTGAAATCCCTGCACTGTCTTCCAGTGGAAAATAGGATTATATTTAAATCGCTCTATATCACGTATAAAGCAGTTCCCCATAGTGAATCGGATTACGTAGTTCATAATTTCAGCAATAATACACCTTCATGTTGCATCTGCTCTTGGGGGCCCAATTGCTGGCTGTGCCTGGGGTTAAACTTACACACTCAGGTGGCAAAGCCTTTTCTTTTAGATCTGGAATAAACCTACATGTTCTGTACAGCTTTCCTATTCATTAGATAATTTCAGGAATCCTCTGAAGCCCTGGCTTTTTAAGATTTAAGGCTCTGGTTTAGTGGATCCCAGTGAGAATGTAATGCTGTCTCTTATACCAGTTTTTTTCTCTGTTTCTCTTTTTTGCAGTAGGACCGCACTGTATACATTTTGGTAGCATAGCATGACATAACATAACATAACATAACATAACACAAACAACACAACATAACATAACGTAACCATCAAGAAGCAAGAGAGTGTGTATGTCAGGTTCAGGGGTATTAGGAGGCCCATGACCAGGAGACCACAGGGAAAATATAGGAAGAACAAGATTGGAAAAGTTAGAGGGCTAGTCTGTTTCATCTGGCTCACAAAGGAACCAGGTAAGCCTTTCAGGTTAGGCCCAATAAGAAAACAATAAAGGAGAAGCCTTTAGGAAAGGAAGGAGCTTCCAGGGGAATTTAAAAACAGTGGTCAGTTGCATGGCAGATGGTTAGTTGTCTGGGTATCTGACACGTAGTTCTTGCACCATCGTTTGCTCCAGATCTGCACCATTGTAGTTTTTCCCCCTTCCTCTCCTCGGTTCCTCCCCTCTGCAACTGTCTACCTTGTTTACTCTCTACTGCATCTGTTGTGCATCTGTATCAGTTAAAGTCTGAGCTTCCTGGCTGGCATATTTCTCTGGTACTTCCTCCAATACAATTCCTCTGGCTTCATAGCTGCTGCACCTTTACTCATCAGTTTCCCAGTCCTCAGGCTCTCCGGATTGCCTGAGGTTTACTGGTACTCTTGGCAAGGGTATGCCCAGGCATGGATCCTATACTCATTGTGCCACTGGAAATAAGTTACACTCGACTGAAGAGCCACAATCAGGATAAAACTGGTCCTTGTTTGCTTGTGTTCCGGTTCAAGGAGGACATCATCTGGCAGTTTATGCTGGACAGTTTCGATGGAAGCAGGGTCAAGATTGATATTGCTGGGTCCAAATTGAGGTAGCATGGACAAAAAAATAATGATGGGGTTGAATGCCAGTGGTTAAACATATTGCAAGAATACGTCCTATCGCCTTTTGTGCGTTGGACTCTTTGCTCGTTAGCAGTAAGTCCTTGACTGGTTTGGGGCTATGACTGGATGTGGCCTTGACTGGTATTAATTATATTATCTGTTCTTTATCTAGGCAATCTAGGAGTCAATGTCAAATAGATGTGTGTCTGAAAACATGCCAATCTAAATTCGACCCACTGAAGATGTATCTGTTGGTTCTCTCAATTTTACCTCGTTTTTGCTTAATTGAGAGCAGGTGCTCTGAGCTCCTTTCACTCAGAGCTACATCACTCCAGTCTAGGGTATTAACATAGGAATCCACTGAAATTGATCATTTTTATTGCACCTCACAACAAGAGCTCCTGCTCTAGTCGCTGCCTTAGAGGAAGACAGAAGAACGGTGTTGATTTCGCCTTCCATGCAATCTGAGGACCTTGCTCCAGTGTCATGAACGAGATGAATGCATCCACCCACCACAACCGCTCAAACCAGCTGCTGAGGTATCGTTCACCATGCCACTGTCATTTGCATGATTTTGAGAGAAGGAGATGTGACCACCCAAATGATCTAACATGACCACGAGTGTAACTGCTCTCCCAAAAGTGGGCAAAAGCTGCACCCCCATTGCTTAGAAATTAAGAGTGCATTCTTTGGGGCCAATTCTGATCTGGGCCGGAAAGCTCTCCGACTGAGCCGGATCTGGAGTGTTTTCCAACCGAGCCAGAGTCCTGCAGCTCGACCGAGCGAGTACGATGCGGCCGCATGCTGCCGAACTTGGTTCGGTCAGACTCCCATAGGAGTCAATAGGAGCCGGTCGTATGACAAGTACATGGGCTCCCAATAACTGAATTGGTACATCTCGCACAAGGGTGCCCCTTACAGTGGGTATGCGTCGGTGCCATCCGCACTGTATATGCCTGTGTTGTGAAGACCCTTGGGTCTCCCCCTGTGTCCGAGTCGTAAGGCTGTGGGTGAAAGGGGGTCTGACGCGGAACCCCAAAGGCAACTTCCTGGATGTTTCGCGAGCCGGAAACTTTGTCTCGCACCGGCTGTCTGAAGCATGCATCGCACTGGCTCTGTGGTAATTCGCATCCATTGCACGGCGCTGTTTACTTACGGATGAGACGTACGGAGCGATTTGGACCCGAAAACGACGTTGGTGAATTTCACGTTGCTCGCATCATACTTGTTCGCTCGTACAGCTATATGAGTAGGGCGGAAAACACTTGTGTGGCTCATACTTTTTCCAGCCTGATTGCATTCGGGGCCCTTCCGAGTGAGATCGAAATCGGCCCCTATATTGTGTAATCACCAATGCCTGAAAGACATCTGCTTTTCAATTTGCTAAACAATTTTTCTGGGGACTTTTAAAAATAACAACAACCGCTTATCATAAATGTATAGTCAAAAATAACAGACTGGCCTACAGGACACTGAATTCAGGAAAGTTGCTACAAATCATTATAGAAAGGCTGCATCTGCAATGAATTCTAGGATGTTTAATTTCTCTGTATAGGGAACCCTTAGACTGCTTATTTTGCATTCCAGTAGTGCTATGTTTTCTACATATACTATATTACATTTTAATGTGATTAAAGTTCTCCTCTTTTGTTAAAAAGAAAAATATTGATCTGGAGATTTACAATTCGCATATTGTATAATTGCTGCAGTTCTGAGCCTCTACTCTGAAACTGCCTTCCTGAAATGCCTTGGGTTGCTTGCCTTTGCTACCCTGAGAATCTAGTGTGGTAGAATGCACCTGCCACAGTTTGCAGTGCTATAGTAGGAAAGGCCCCAGGACACCAGTGATAAATCAATCAATCAATCAATCAATCACTGCATTTCTAAAGCGCGCTACATACCCATGAGGGTCTCAAGGCGCTGGGGGCGCTACTTATCGAAGAGCCAGGTCTTGAGAAGTCTTCTGAAGGCTAGCAGGTCCTGAGTCTGTTGTAGGCTGTTAGGGAGAGCGTTCCAGGTCTTGGTGGCGAGGTAGGAGAAGGATCTACCACCGGAGGTTGTTTTTCGGATACGAGGGACTATGGCGAGGGCGAGGTTGGCTGAGCGGAGGCTTCGGGTGGGGATGTGGAAGCTGAGTCGGTTGTTGAGGTATGTAGGTCTGGTGTTGTGTAGTGCTTTGTGTGCGTGGATGAGGAGTTTGAAGGTGATCCTCTTGTTGACAGGGAGCCAGTGCAGCCTTTTAGGTGGGGTGTGATGTGGCTGAGTCGGGAGACTTCGAGGATCGGACGTGCTGAGGCGTTCTGGATTCGTTGTAGTCGTCTCAGGAGCTTGGTTGTTGTTCCTGAGTAGAGGGCGTTCCCGTAGTCCAGTCTGCTGGTGATGAGGGCCTGGGTGGTTTTTCTCGTGTCGGGAGGGATCCACTTGAAGATCCTGTGGAGCATTCAGTGGGTTTTGAAGCAGGCTGCGGAAACGGCGTTGACTTACCTGGTCATGGAGAGGGTGGAGTCGAGGATGACCCCCAGGTTGCGTGCATGGTCTGTGGGTTCCGGGGCTGTGCCTAGCGGTGTGGGCCACCAAGAGTCATCCCAGGCTGATGGGGTGGGTCTGAGAATGAGGACCTCCATCTTGTCTGAATTCAGCTTCAGTCTGCTGTCCTTCATCCAGTTGGCTACGGCCTTGATTCCTCTGGGGAGGTTTGCTTTGGCGGTGTGGGGGTCTTCGGTGAGGGATATGATCAGCTGGGTGTCATCGGCATAGGAGATGATGTTGAGGTTATGTTGTCGTGTGACTTGGGCGAGCGGTGCCATGTAGATGTTGAACAGCGTCGGGCTGAGGGAGGATCCTTGTGGTACACTGCAGATGATCTCGGTGGTTTTCGAGCAGAAGGGTGGTAGGCGGACGCTCTGGGTTCTGCCGGAGAGGAAGGAAGTGGTCCAGGCTAGGGCCTTCTCTTGGAGTCCGGCGTCATGGAGGCGTGCTGATAGGGTGCAGTGTCAGAATGTGTCAAAGGCAGCTGATATGTCCAGGAGGATGAGGGCGGCTGTTTCTCCTTTGTCCATCAGGATCCTGATGTCGTCAGTGGCAGGGATGAGGGCGGTCTCGGTGCTGTGTTTGTTGCGTAAACCGGATTGGGAAGGGTCCAGGATGTTGTTGTCTTCGAGGTACCGGGTTAGCTGTTTGTTGGCAATTTTCTCTATCACTTTTGCCGGGAACGGGAGCAGGGAGATGGCCCGGAAGTTCTTGAGGTCCTTGGGGTCCGCCTTGCGCTTCTTCAGAAGGGCGTTGATCTTGGCGTGCTTCCAGCTTTCCTGGAAGGATGCTGTCTCGAAGGAACTGTTGATTGTTTTCCGAAGGTGGGGCACGATGGTTGTGCTGGCTTTGTTGAAGATGTGGTGAGGGCAGGGGTCGGATGGGGATCCGGAGTGGATGGAGTTCATGGTTTTGATAGTGTCTTCGTTGCTGACGTTGGTCCAGGCGGTCAGGCGGCAGGTGCGGGTAGTGTTCACGGGGTGGTGGACTCGGTAGTGGGCACGGGGGCCTCGGAGTTGAAGCTGCCGTGGATGTCAGTGATTTTGCTGTGAAAGAAGGTGGCCAGGGAGTCGCACAGGTCCTGTGAATTTGGGATGTCTTTGGTGTTGGAGCTGGGCTTGGAGAGTTCTTTCACGATGTTGAAGAGCTCTTTGGTGTTGTGTGCGTTGTTGTCTATACGGTCCTTGAAGGCGGTCCGCTTGGCGGTCCTCTTGGCGGTCCTGATGAGTTGGTGGTGTCTGCGGGTGGTGCTCTTGTGGGCTGTGTGGCTGTCTGGTGTTCAGTCGGGGAGCCATTTCTTCTCCAGCTTCTGACAGGTGTGCTTGGAGATCCGGAGGTCTTCGGGTAACCAGGCGGCTTTCTTGTTGGTGTGCTTGGTTGTGGAGGTCTTGAGAGGGGCGAGGGTGTTGGCGCAGTCGTTGATCCACTGTTTGAGGTTGGTTGCGGTGGTGTCGGGGTCGGCGGGGTCGGCGGGGTCGGCGGGTGGTTTCATGGCGAGGGTGGTAGTCAGTTGCTCCTTGGTGACCTTGCCACAGCAGCGGCGTGGCAGCTGTTGGGTGCGGTGGTGTGTGGTGGGTTTCCTGAAGGTGAAGTGGACGCATCTGTCGTCGGTCCAGTGTTGTTCGGTGGTTTGGTTGAATTAGAGGTGGGGGCTTGTGGAGAAGATGGGGTCCAGCGTGTGTCCAGCGGCGTGGGTGGGTGTCGTCACTAGCTGTTTGAGTCCAAGGTTGGCGAGGTTGGCGATCAGGACGGTGGAGTTGGCATAGTTGTTGTTCTCGAGGTGGAAGTTCAGGTCCCTGACGAAGATGTAGTCCGTGGAAGTGAGGGCGTGGGTGCTGGCGAGGTCGACGATGGTGTAGCTGAACTGTGGTCTTGGTCCGGGTGGTCTGTAGATGAGTGTTCCTCGGAGGCACGTGTTGGGGTTGGTGTTGATCTGGAAGTGCATGTGCTCGGCAGCGGTGAGGGTGTCGTCTGTGTTGGTCAAGGCTCTGAGGGTGTTCTTGTGGATGATGGCGATTCCCCCTCCAACTCCGTTGGTGCGGTCTCTGCGGGTGTTCGGGGGCGGTAGAGTGTAGGAGGTACCGTAGTTTGATGGCGTGCTTGCGAGCGGAGCGGGTGTTGAGGAGGATACAGCAGAGGTGGTTGGGTTCTCTGGTTGGTGGTGTGGTGGGCTGGATGCTGGTGACTCTGCAGTTCCGGCAGGTGAAGGGCCCTTGGGTGCGCTTCTGGGTGGCCGGTAGCTGGGGTGGTCTCGTCCGGTGTTGAGTGCGTGGAGGGTGCTCGAGCCGTAGTGCAGTCTGGCGTTGTGGGGGCGCGGGGTCCAGGGGTTCTGGAGCTAGGCGCGGTCCAGGCGTGGACGGCGCAAATGGGCTTGCCTTTGGCGCGCCTTCGGCACGTCCGCTGCACGCGTCCGCTGCGCTGCCTCCATCAGAGGGGCTGTGGGAGGGCGGAGTAGCTGGGAGCGGGGTGGCGAATGGGATGGCGGGGGCTGGGCCGCAGAGACGCACCGGCGGGAAACGGCACGGAGGGAGGGAGGAAATGGGGAAGGGGGGTACAGAGAGGGAGAGAAGCGGCGGAAAAAAGCAAGGGGGTGAAAAACAAGGCAGAGGCACAGGGAGCTAACGAGGGAAGAGGCACAAAAGCACAGGGAGGGAGAAAAAACGGTGGAAAAAAGCGAGGGGGTGAAAACCAGTCAGAGGCACAGGGAGCCAACGAGGGAAGGGGCACAAGGGCACAGAGAGGGAGAAAAACAGCGGAAAAAAACAAGGGGGTGAAAACCAGGCAAAGGCACAGGGAGCCAACGAGGGAAGAGGCACAAGGGCACAGAGAGGGAGAAAACACGGCGGAAAAAAGCGAGGGGGTGAAACCAGGCAGAGGCACAGGGAGCCAACAAGGGAAGGGGCACAAGGGCACAAAGAGGGAGAAAAACGGCGGAAAAATGCGAGGGGTTGAAAACCAGTCAGAGGCACAGGGAGCCAACGAGGGAAGGGGCACAAGGGTCAGCAGCAAGGTGACAGTGTCACGGCGTGGCAGGGGGACCCTGTAGCGGCTGGGGGGCAACCTACCTGCAGGCAGGGTCAAAGGTCGCTCAGCAACCATTGTTGAGACCCAGTAACTCCTACTTGCACTGCACGCTCCTCCCCCCAAACTGGTTCTGACAGAATATAACAAAAAAATCTGAGAATAGAATAAGAAAATATTATTCACATCTATTGCTAAAACATTAGACTTTGATATAGTCACCTAGTGATGAAGCCTAATTTGCAAAATGGCTTCAGGGGAATCCTCGTTAAGGCATGCAGTGAATCTCCTTTCAGGGTAATTTGATTTCCTAGTTTCAAAAGCACTCTAATCACAGGACTGGCAGGGAGGGGGTCTGAATTTCCGGAGCTCTGGTGACCTTTTCTCACACTGTTAATGACTGAATTCCAGGAGTTGACGTGTCCTAGATATCTACGTCTTCACCGTCTCCCTGACACGCCTATTCCGGATGCCACACCCCGAAAGCCACATCAAACAAAACACCACTTTGGCTCCTGAGCTTCTCCACTTTTCCCCTTTTTTCCTTTCCTTTTAATTCATGGTGGATGAGGGGGGGACGGTGGGGGGAGAGGGTGTTTCCTTGTTGGGGTGGTCTCTGACTGTCTTCTGTTTGAAGGCCCGCTCCTTGCTATTTGCCTTTGGTAAAACTTCTCATAGCGCCCGGCTGGGCTTACAAGCACTGTTACGGAGCAGGGAGCCTATGTTTCATTTTCTGTGTATTGAAACTAATAAAGAGATTTAAACCATAATAAGAAATGCTCTTGCGACCAAAAAAGCAGACGCGCACAGCGGGCGTGCCGCGGGAGCGCCGAAGGCGCACCTAAGGCAAGCTCGTCTGCGCCCGTCCGTGGCCAGGACGCGCCATGCGCCACACTAAAGCAGTCTTCTTCAATATTCCCTAATTTAAAGAAGACACTATCTTGTTTAGTTTCAAAGCTACCAGTACTGATATCCTTAATGGACTCCTAGTCTATAGACCACCAGGACCTAGAAATACGTTCATCTAATCCATCTTAACTGTTATGGAATCATGTATGGTACACTCTAATTTCACTGTGTTGGGAGATTTTAACTTTCATTTGGAAGCCATTGATAACATGGACACCAAGGAGCTAAAGGACCATTTTCTTAGATTAGGTCTAAAGCAAATAGTCAATAAGCATACACATACAGGTAAACACACCCTGGATGGTATTTTTACAAATCACCCACAGACAAATGTTATTAAAACATTATCCTTACCTTGGACGGATCATAGTGCTTTCTTTTTCAAAGTCCATACAACTGGTCTCCTAAATAGAAGTTTTGGTACAAATATACCAAAGGCATCACGCCCTTGGAAACAAATAAACACTCTTGATCTTCAGAATACTCTACAATCACAGAGCACTTCTCTGGACATTGATCCTGACCAAGCAGCAATACATTTCAATCGCTGAATGGAACAGGCTGTGGTAAGCCTAGCACCTGAAACTAGTGTATGTGCCAAAAATAGATTGTCCTCGGCCCCATGGTATATTATCAAGCTAAAAAACCTTTAAAAAATCTGCAGAGCCAAAGAAAGACTCTGGCCAAAGGAATACTGAGCATCGGATTAAAAACAATATGGAAACGCTTTATCAAAATACAAGAAAGCCATAAATGAGGCAAAATCCACTTACTTTAGAAAATTATGGCTTCCAAAAATACCTCTCGAGAACTTTTTAAGACAGTCTCTAAACTAGCCAATTTTGGCAACACTAAACATTTTAAATCAACAAGTCAGTTCTGCAACAAACTTGCCAAATTCTTCCATGATAAAGTGGTAAAAATATATGATGAATTCTCTACTGACACAAACGAGACTAGACTAGCTGAATGCAAGTTGGACACATCAAACATACAAGTGTTCCTAAAAAAGTTTAGACCTCTCACACAGGATAGAGTAGAAAAACTCATCATGGCAATTCATTCAGGTTCTCCTTTGGACCCTTGTGGTCTTTCATATGGCCCCTGAAGTTATTGATAACACCCTGACACCCCTTCTGAACAACATTCTAGATCAAGGACTCTTCCTGACGTATTGGAAGACTTCTCTGATAAAACCTATTCTGAAAAAGCCGACCTTGGACCCCTCGAAAGTGGCTAACTATGGATGTATGATGTTACAATGCATACTTTTACAACGCATACCTTTACAACACATTTTTTACAACGCAACATCCATTGCAACACATTCCATTACAATGCATGCCATTACAACAAATTTTTTAAAACTGCGTTTACAACACATCCCATTACAACGCATACTACCTTTACAACGCATACCATTACAACGCATAACATTACATTGCATGTATGGTAAGTATTAGATAGTGTAGGGGTAAAAATTACTATTCTAACTCCAGGGGGGTGCAACAGTAGGGTAAGTGTTGGATAGTGTTGGGTAAAAAATACTATTCTTACTCCAAGGGGTGCAACAGTAGGGTAAGTGTTGGATAGAGTAGGGGTAAAAAAGTACTATTCTTACTCCAGGGGGTGCAACAGTAGGGTAAGTGTTGGATAGTGTAAGGGTACTATGCATTGTAATGGTATGAGTTGTAATGGTATGCGTTGTAATGACTGCATTGTAATGACATGCGTTGTAGTGGTATGCATTGTAGTGTCATGCATTGTAATGGTTGCGTTGTAATTGCATGCGATGTAATGGATGTTGCGTTGTAAAAGTTTTGTTGTAATGGTAGTGCGTTGTAAGAGTTGCGTTGTAAAGGTTGTTTCCCCTAAATATCGGCCTATTACTGCTTTACAATTCCCCTCAAAAGTTCTTGAAAGAGCACTAAATGAAGAACTGCTAACTTTTATAGAGTCAAACGATATACTAGATCAAGCACAGCATGGCTTCATTCCACGACACAGCAGTGAGACTGCATTGATTGCAGCCACTGAAAACCTACAAGCTCAACTAGATCAGGGCAGGAAGGCAATATTAATATTGCTTGATTTATCCGCCGTGTTCGATACGGTGGATCATCATTTACTTCTTCACCGATTGGCAGAAATAGGTATCACAGATAGGGCCGCAGATATTCTTCAGTCCTATCTAACCAATAGACAACAAACAGTGACATTAGATGAGCATAAATCTCCCTCATTCTTTATACCATGTGGGGTACCTCAGGTTTGGCACTTTTACCCACCCTGTTTAACATATATGTAGCCCCACTATCCGTTCCTTTGGCTTTACAGCCATTTGCTATGCTGACGACACGCAAATTGTTGTCTCACTGACTGCCAAATCAGAGGTCGTGGCAGTACGTTTTAACCTATACCTGAGCCATATCATTAACTGGATGCAAAGCAATTGTTTAAAATTGAACACCGGGAAGACGGAGGTAGAAATTTCTGGTAGGGACTCTTCACAGTGTAACTTCGATTGGTGGCCTGATACAGCGAGACTTTGCCCCCAACCCGTAAAGAAGGTAAAAACACTTGGAGTTCTAATTGATGATCATCTTTCCCTATCAGACCAGGTCAACAGCATTACTTCTTCCTGTTTCTACACTTTGAAAATTCTCAGGAAAATCCTACCTTTTATTCCTATGCCCCTCCGGAAAAGGGTAGTTTCAGCTCTGATTTTGTCAAAAATCGAATATTGTAACTCACTCTACCTTGGAGCCAAAAAAAGTGTAACACATAAACTGCAGACTTTACAGAATGCAGCCGCACAACTACTACTGAACCTACCTAAATTCAGTTCCATTAGTCGAGCAATTTGAGAACAGCTGCACTGGCTCCCTATTATGGCTAGGATCCAATTCAAGTCTATGTGCATTTTACATAAGACATTGAAAGGAAAGGGACCAGGACAGATTAGCCAATACGTTGAGCGCTTTGCCCCCCAGGTATGTCTCAGCTCCGCCTCAGCGTCCTTGCTTATAGTTCCAAGGATAAAGACGCTGAAGTGGGGCGGTAGAAGCTTCCGACATTTAGCTCCAAAGCTATGGAATTCCATGCCCTTGCATCTTACAACCCAAAACAATCTACTTCAGTTTCGGAAGGATCTTAAAACCTGGCTGTTTACCTGTACATAACCGGCTGGATACCTCCCTATTCTGTATTTCATGGTAGCAAGCGCTAAGACACCACGGCATACACGCGCTCTATAAAAATCCACATTTCATTTCATAAGAGCCACTATGCGGACCTTTATTAAGAACAAAATCCACACCAATGCCAGTAACGCAAAATAACTCTTCAGCGTCATAAAGAAATTCACCAAAGACCCCAGCGAATCCACGGACATCGCACCATCCCAGGATCTCTGCAACAAGCTCAGCTCCTACTTCCACCTGAAAATCTAGGCCCTCTAAACAACTTCAGCAAACAGACTCCAGACACCACCCCCCTCCCCACCACCAACAACCAGCTCACCATCACAACCTGGAAACCTGCCACCACCGAGACATTGCCATGACCATGAAGAACACCCACGCTTATCTACCTACCGCCGCCACCATAGCACCTGAGCTAGGCTGGACCATTAGCGGCTCCATCGAATCCGGCCTCTTACCCAACATCTGGAAGCGGGTATAGGTCAAGCCCCTCCTCAAGAAACCCTCGGCAGACCCGACAGCCCTAAAGAACTACCAGCCCATCTCTCTCCTTCCCTTCACAGCCAAAGTCACAGAGAGATTCATCAATGCCCAGCTGACCACCTTCATTGAAAAGAACGCCATCCTTGACTCCTCCCAGTCCAGATTTTGCAGCAACCATAGCACCGAGACCGCCCTCCTTGCCACCACCGACGACATCCGAATGCTACTTGACCAAGGACACGCTGCGGCCCTCATTCTACTAGACCTCTCCGCAGCCTTTAACACCTTCTCTCACTGCACTCTCGCAACCAGACTCCACGATGACGGTATACAAGGAACCGCCCTCCACTGTATCAGCTCCTTTCTCTCCAGCACAACCCAAAGGATCAGACTCCCACCCTTCCTCTCCGAACCCACAGAGGTCAACTGCTGAGTACCCCAAGGATCCTCGCTCAGCCGCAAGCTCTTAAACATCTACATGGCCCCCCTTGCCACCATTGTCAGACAGCATGGACTCAGCATAGTATCCTACACCGATGACGCCCAGCTTATCCTCTCCCTCTAGAAGAACCCCAAAGACACCAGACTCTGCTTCAAGGAAGGATTGAAGGACGTCACAACCTAGATGAACAACAGCTGCCTGAAGCTCAACTCGGAGAAGACAGAGGTCCTCATCCGTGAACCCTCCTCCAAAGCCTGGGACAACACCTGGTGGCCTCCTGCCCAGGGAAACACACCGTCACTATCAGACCATGCCCGTAACATCAGTACCTAGACTCCTCCCTCTCCATGACCCGCCAGATCAACGCTGTCACCTCCACCTGCTTCAACTCCCTCTGCATACTCCGCAAGACCTTTAAGTGGATCCCCCTGAATGCAACAAGACCGTCCCCCATGCACCTGTAACCAGCAGACTGGACTATGGCAACACCCTCTATGCCGGAATTAACCAAAACCTACTTCACAAGCTCCACACCATCCAAAACACTGCAGCCAGACTCGTCCTCGGAACCCCTCAACATGAGCACATGACCCAGCACCTACGAGACCTCAACTGGCTCTCCGTCTAGAAGAGAGTAACCTTCAAACTACTCACCCACTCCTATAAATCCCTTCACAACATCCGACCCAAATACCTCAACGAGAGAGTGACCTTCCACATACCCAAAAGGAGCTTCCCTCCACCGACCTCGCCATGGCATTGAACCCACGCATCTGCAGAACCCGGGGCAGGTGGAAGAGTCTTCTTCTACGTCACAGCAAAGACCTGGCACGAGCTCCCAGTCAACATCAGACGCTCCCCTAATATGCACACCTTCAGGAAGAGCCTCAAGACCTGGCTTTTCGACTGATCCGGAGCTGCACCCTGCCCCCCAGCGCCCTGAGACCCTGGCGGGTAAATATTACACTTTACAAAACCCTGATTGTTTGATTGATTGTAGCAGTCAACAAAATGGGGTGATCAGGGCAAAAGGGATGACTTTCTGACATTTAAAATCTGAGACAATAAGGTTACGAAGGTTCATATATAAATAAATTCCCATAGCCTGGCTGCGTAAATCTTATTTGCTTTACTTTTCTCCCCAGCCCTGTGTAGCACTTGCATTTTGTTCTTTAAGCAGGCATCCCATTATCATTGATTCCTTGTGGAGATCTACTGAGGATTTTGTTTAAACCAGACCTACTTTAGCATTCGCTGTTTGTTGTCTGTTTTGATTGTAATTTGCAATCCAATTCCCAACTAATTGTTTTGAAATGTTAATTTCCCTTATACTAATGTGAAACAGATTGAAGATAGATGGCGTCCTAATGGCGGTGTTCCTGTTTTTGAAGTACTCACCATCTTTATTATATCATTTGTTAACCATGATGCATATTTTAATGCAGTAATATGCATATTTCCAATACTAGCATGCAAAATAAATATTTTAACATGTTATGCTGAAATATATCCCAGTCGCATACGTTTTCAAAACATGATCACTTCCAAGTTTTACACTATGGGACAGATTTAGCAACACTTTGCACCAGTGCAAAGTCACAAAAGGTTTTAGCAAAGTATTGATAAAATGTTTAGTTTCTATCAGAAAACATTTTTTCCACTGTAAAGTAAAGTAGAACAAATAGTGATTTGCATTACTTTGTGATGGGGCGGGTCGTAGTGGTGGTACAGTTTTTAAATAAATCTGCTTCTATGTGTTCTACGTTTTAGGATTCCGCTTGGTTGTTAAACTATGTTCTCTAGTCTGTAAAATACTTCTGAAACATATGACCGCATCGCCGCAAAGGAAGCTATGAAAAGCTTGTGAGAATCCACTTTTATGATGAAGTGACCCTGCTGTCTATGCTATTTAGCCCCTCCTATTTTGGGACATGCTCCATGCTATCGATGTTCAAGGAATGCAGCTTGGGTGATGAGTGCTGATTGGCTGACATTATACAAAATTAATCGATTATTTGCTTGTCCAAGTTTCTGCAGTGTGGGGCTGTGTGTTCATTCTCATATCTTTTCCATAAAGCATGAGTACATGAATCAGGGCATCCCACGTCCACGGTTATTTTCTCACTTGGATGGACCTGCTCACATGACCAGCTTACTTAGTGGTTAACTTTGCGTTGATGTAATTTAATGTGATATAATACGTCAGGTTTGTTGAGTGACACAAAAAAGTCAGTCGTGTAAATGGCATAGATTCACTTGTAGAATACACTACTTTCTGTTTGCTGCCACGCAAATGAATCTGATCTGTAACATAAGTACTGAATGTTATTGTGCATTTGCCTGTAACCTCAAAACATAGATTGATTAAGTCCACATTTAGAAATAATACACTGATCGCTGAACATTAAACTATACCTGACAATCAATAAATCCAATGGTAAGAAATACTAGGTTAAGCACTCTTGTTATCCTTCATATTTGAAGTGCCTTTTCAAATGCACTAAGTTGTGATACATTCAGGAGGCTGACAGAAGCGGGTGATTGGATATTTGGATGCATCAGACACCAACATCCGAGTCTGTTCACAGGGTTGGCTTAGGAATGGAAGTGTCACTTGTAGTTTCATCGCTCTGATGTGGTTTGTTTTGATTTTGTTTTGACGGTTTTATATAGCGCGAATAAGACCCTTGCGGGTACATTAAATATAGGAAACATAGGAAATAGACATATACATACACAATACTAATAGAAATATTAGTCTGACAGTGTTGACTATTACAGCATAACAAATATTTACATGGCTGCATCCAATAGTTCAGGTGAATTTGGCCAAGAGAATCGATTTCACTGTGTGCTGTGTTAGGGTTCTGTCTTGTTTTTGGGGGCAAAGCATTCCAGGTCCTAGGGGCCATTCATGAGAAGGTGCAATTATAAGTTTTCTTCCTGGAAAATCATTGTGGTTTCAGTAGCAGGTTATAAGAACTCCTTGTGGTTCTGTTGCCTAACTCCTCTGCCAGGTATTGAGGGGTTTTGTGATGCAGTGCCTTTTGTATCATGCAGGCGATTTTCAAGTAGATTCTGGCATCAAAGGGTTACCAGTTAAGGGCACGCAGGTCTGGGGAGATGTGATAGTTTCTTTTGGAGACTGTGAATAATCTGGTGGCTGCATTGATTGTCGCTCTTAGAGGGGCTGTCGTTGATCTGGGAAGGCCACAGAGAGTGGCACTCCCATATTCCACTCTGGGGATTACTAGAGTTTGGACAGCCTGTTTAAAGTCATTTGCGGGTATGAAGGGATTTAGTCTTCTTAAGGTGTTCAATTGAAATGTGCTTCTTTACTTGCTAAGCTCATGTGCTTCTGCATATTTTGCTTATTGTCCAGAGTTATTCCTAGGGATTTGGATGAGAGGATAATATGCGGTTGGCCGTCGAGTGCTGTTAGGTGCTTCATCCATTCCATGATAAAGGTTGTTTTTCTGGGGGGCGCTATTAGGAGGAATTCTGCTTTTAGAGTGTTTAATTTTAAGTAGTTATTTGCTAGCCAGGACTGTGTTTTTTGGAGCATTGTGTTGAGGGACTTGATGTCCCCAAGTGACTGGACCTTAATGTAGAGTTGTGTGCCGTCTGCGTACATGTTGTATTGGACATTTGAAGAATTGAGAAGCTTGGTGAATGGTTCCATAAAAAAAATTGAAGAGTGTTGAGGAGAGGGAAGATCCTTGGGGTATTCCTAGAGTGACTGGATTGGGATTGGATAAAGATTGATTGGTCATGAATCTCTGTATTCTATTTTGAAGGAAAGACGTGAACTAGTTGAGAACCATTCCAGATAGACTCATTCTATGTTTCAGGAGGTCTAGTAGATTGTTGTGTTTGACAGTGTTGAAGGCGGAGGATAGGTCCAGTAGGATTAGTAAACAGGCTTTGTTTTGGTCAAATATTTTTAATGTGTCTTCTATCATGTGGGTCATGGCCCATTCTGTACTGTGCCTTGATCCAAAGCCAGATTGGAATTTATAGAGCAGGTTGAAATGGTCAATGTGGTTGGTGAGCTGTGTATGAACACATTTTTCTAATAATTTGGCGTGGGTACGGATGTTGGATATAGTGCGATAGCTATTTAGATCTGCTGGGTCAGCCAATGGTTTCTTTAAGATGGGGGATACCTGACTACTTTGAGGATAGCTGGAATGGTTTCTTTCAGCAGAGTGGTGTTTATAATCCTAGTCCAAAGAGGCACTGACGTCGGAATGAAGTCTTTTAGGTGGGATGCTGGGAGTGGGTCCGAGAAGTGATAGGAGCGATTCAAGGCAGTGAGCGTTTTTAGAATAGTTTCTTTCCTGTCGAAGCTGAAGGAGGCCCAGTCGGCATTGTTTTTGAGGTCGAGCTTTACGGACCAGCTAAGCGGTTCCTGAGGCGATCATGTGAGGATCAGTTAAGGCTAATAGGTTGTTAAGTAGGTCTGTCTTTATATTTTTAGTTTTAGTTGTGAAAAAGGATGCAAATGTCTCACAGTCAGGGAGTGATTCTGGATTAATTTGAGGTGAGTGGGAGACACCCTTAGATTGAGTTTTGATTATTTTGAAGTCTTTTGGGACGATTCTTGGATTGGTTCAATTATTTACTAATGAAGTCAGTTTTTGATCTTCTGATTTTTCTGTAATAGGTGTTTATCATGCTTCTGAGTAATTTGAGATGAGTAGAGGAAGGTGCTGCTCTCCATTGATATTCAATTGTTCTTTATGCTCTTCTGTTTGTATTTAGCCTACCGTCATACCATGGGTTTGATACTTTATTGGAAACGCTTTTCAATTGTAGTATAGGTATATTGTCTAATAACATGTTCATAGACTGAAAGTAGTGATTAGTCAGATAGTTTCATCATATGAACTGTCAGGTGGGGGCGTTAGGATAGGACTAGCGGTGCAAGTGAGATAGGATTGGCGTTATTTAGGTTTCTCTTCCAGATTTTCGATCTCTTGGGTTGGACAATGAGTAGTTTAACTGATTCATTGATATGAAAAGTGATGATGTGATGGTCAGACCAGTCACATGGTAGGATTGAATCCAGGTGTGTGGAGTCCACTTTGGAGATTACTAGATCTAGGGTTCAGCCTTTTTCATGAGTGGGGCTGTCACAAATTTGGGCCAGGTTAAGATCTGTCAAGAAAGCTTTGGGGCTATTAACCTCAGGTTCGTCAGGGTCATTCAGTGGAGGTTGAAGGCCCTCCAGGAATATCTGAGTGTTTTGGTGACCGGCATTTGTGTCTAGGATATACATTAAGTGTTCAATAAAGGTAAGGTTATTTACTAGTGGATGGTAAAATGAGTGAGGTGAGCATAAGGGGTTGTTATTGTTAGAGATGTATAGACATAAGTATTCACAGGATGAGAAAACCGGGGAGTTAGGGTGTTTCACGGAGAGGATGGGCGAGGATGATGTGTTAAGCCAAGTTTCCATTAAAATTATGAGGTTGGGTTTGTTAGTCAGTATGAGGTCGTCTATATCAGCGGCATGTCGTGTGGCCAACCTACGGTTTAGTAGGATACATTTTAGCTGTGCCTTAGAGGGTATAATGTTGGGGTCTTGTAAGATAGGTACTCTCATGAGGTATTTTCAACAATACCTCTGGGAATGTGTCTTGTAGCTCTATCGGGGTTGGGCGGGATGGAAAGAATAGAGAATATTGTGTTGTCTGTGTGCACAGAATGGGGGCGTAGAGTTGTGAGCTCATAGGAGTGGAGTAAAGAAGTAAGCTCTTGCGGTGATAGCTGTTTTTTTATTCTGATTGGATGGGATAAGGCATTAGGGTCAGGTACTGTATTCCATATAGAGTGCTTCTGTATTGTGGGGCTTACATGTGGTTGGTGGAAGAATTTTGTGTGTGGTTTTGGTTGAATTTAGATTCAGGACATGAAGAGTTTGGATGTCTTTTTTGAGTTGTTGTAGAGATAGTAATATCTCCAAGAGTCTAGGTTCAGGAGGCTATCGTATTTATCGCCGGTCTGTAGGTAGGTGACGGAGGGTTACTTGTCTGGGGTCCAAGGGCGAGAAATGAACTGATCCCTTTAGTGGCTGTTTCTCAATGTTGTAGTCTCTGGAAAGGGGTGTGTAGAGAAGGGGTGTGAAGGGGTAATGTTGTGTGCTATAGGGGATGGGTGGTGAGGTTAGTCATGAGGGGGGAGTGGGAGTGCAGGAACGCTGGCTGAACAGATATACAAGTGTAGGGGGTGAATGGGGCCAAGTTTGTAATGAAGTTGCTGGGCATGGAGAGAGAGGTGAGGAGGATGAGTTGTGTAATGGGTAGGAGGGGGAGTGGCTGTAGCATGGGAAGGCTGGAGGAGAGGGGAAGCTTGTGTGCGGCGTGATAGGCAAAGTGGAAATTGTGTTGGTGTTGGGGAGGAGTAGGACTTGGGGAGATGTATGTCATGTGGTAGGGTGTCAATTGGGGCAGGGCGGGTGTATTTTTACGGTGGGAGCTGGAAGGAGGAGGACTAGTAGTAGGGTCAGTTAGCTGGTCAGGCAGAGTACTGGTAGAGTGGTATGCTGGGGGGTGGGAAGGGGTCTTACAAGCTTCTCTTTGATGAGCAGAAAGATGCTATCCAGTAAATTCAAGTTCTGATATGAGGCTAGCATTAGGATGATCCCAGTATGATATATGGTGAATTTTGCTGTCGTTTAATAGAACGGGGAGGGAATGATGGATAATGTAAGCCCATGCAGTGTTTTCTTAGTGGATGCAATCGAGAATAAGGCGAGAAAGGCTTTTCGCCGTTGGGCCCTTCTTTTGGTATAAAAGATGATGTAATTTGTTATGTGCCCTTTGTTATTAGAGAAGTGGGGGTCAGAAATTGCAATTTCTGGGTGAGATTTTAATAGACTTTGTTTGAAGCCTTTGGCCGCTTTTTTGTAAGGTTAGGGGGGTGTTTAATAGAGTATGTGTGTATGCCCGTTAACTCCATGTTGTAGGTGTAGCCTATATTGGGAGGGTGAGAAGAGGTTAGAGAGTAGGCAAGTTAGAATATCTTATGCCTGTACCAATTTATTTACTTATTTTTATAGAAGGGGTGGAGGGGTAAGAGAGTATCAGAGGTAGAGGAATTGATGCGTTGAAGAGGAGCTCAGAGGGGTGAGAGGGTCCGAGAGTATGAGATATAGAGTGGGTTAAAGAGGAACTTAGCTAGATAGATAGAATTAGTTATGAGTTTGTGGAGATGTAGAAGTTGGGGCTTGTGTCTGTTTTTATTCTGAGTAAATCTTATTGACTTAGAACATAGTGGCTGTTAGAATATGTGGCCATATCATCAACCGTGATTTTGTGTATTAGGTAGTCCTAGGATGAAGTCAGGGGTATGCTAAGTTAACTAATTAATATAAAGCCATTCCAAGATGGCTGCTTGTTTGACCAGTGATGGTTTGGAACACTTGATTAGCCCTATCGCTCTTTCCATGTAACTGCCTCTCTGGGTATAGTCCTCTGTATAGTCCTCTGTCTATTTCCATAGAAACCGGGTTTAATTGTTGGCCCTTTATTTCTGTTTAGCAGATTGTAGTGCAAGGTAGTCCTATGTCTTTATTCTTGGCTTGGTGTGGAGGATGAAGATCTTTCTCTAAATGTATAGCTATGCCTGGCATTTTGAGGGAAGGAATTGCTGTTATTATAAGTGAGAACAAAATGTATTGTATTTATTTTGAAGGTTTTATATAGTGCGAACAAGACTCTTCCGTGTAGCAGAGCGCTTTACAAGTAATACGTTGAAAGCACGAAGTAACATAGCACGATCTATGTGAAAAAAAATTATACTAAGCTAACAGAAGGTCGTCTATAGAGCGTAAAAACAGCACACTTAATACAATACAGTAAACAGTTATAGAGTTCACGTGAATTTAACCATGAGGATCGCTTTCACTTCTTTTTTGAATGAGGCAGAGGAAGGGTTCATTATTGTTTCACTGGGCAAAGCATTCCAGATCCTAGGAGCCATACCAGAAAACGATCGGTTATAGGTTTTTTCTTGGCAAATCGTTGTGGTTTTAGAAGAAGAGTCTTGGCACTCCTGGAGGCTCTGTTGCCTGCAGAGAGCACTCGTTTCTGAGCTAGGTAGAGTGGGGCATTGTGGTAGAGGGCCTTGTTTGTCATACAAGCGATTTTCAGATGGATTCTGGCTTCAAACAGAAGCCAGTTGAGGACTCTCAAGTCTGGGGATATGTGAGAGTTTCTCATTGAACCCGTGATGAGTCTCGCAGCTGAGTTGATTGTGGCTCTTAGCGGGGCTGTCGATCACCTCGTTAGGCCCTGTAAGGTTACCGCCCCATATTCCACGCAAGGGATTACTAGGGCTTGAAAGTCTTGTTTGAAATCGTAAGCGGGCAGAAAGGGTTTCAGTCTTTGCCGGGTCTTCAGGTGTGTTGGACTGGGCCCTTAAGGCAGGTTCACCCCTAATCTTTTTGCTTTTTAATCTTTGATCTGTATGGATGATTTTCTGGTCTCTGCGCACTTTTTCTCTGTGTCCCAGGGTAAAGTGCGTGCATGTAGTTAGGCTGGCCTGCTCTCCCATAGGGATGCATGGGGAATGTCTGTGTCCCTAGTAGTTCCTGATGCGTGGGGAGTGCATGCTCGAATTTAGTATGTGCGAGCTCGTGAGAATTAATGCTTCGCAATGGTGTATGTGGCATTTGTGTGTCATGTGTAGAAATGCCACTTCTAGGACTTGGCATATTAATGTAAAATATGCCTGCCGTGTGATTGGCTGGAGCTGGCTGGTGAGCCTGGCTCCAGGAAAGCTGGATGGGTCTGCCCGGTGGTGAGTGTGAGATTAGCATGTTGATGGCTTGGGAGGAGTTCACCTGGTCCCTGATGGGCCTGGACTTTCCCCACACAATGCTGGCTCCACCCCCTGTAGTGCGACTGATGTCCCTAGCCCTGCCAGTGAATGAAATGGGTGGTTGAGCTATCAAGGGTACTTCAAAACCAGCTGCAACTGGTTTCTCCCCCACCCTGCACCATGAGACAAAGGGTTTTACAGTATAAGAAGGGGCTGTGTCCCCATACAATTTGGTTCTGCTTGTGGATCCTTGCCAGAGGGGGCTGCTGCTGTTGCTGGGGCCTGGAGGATCGTCACTTGGCTTGTCTCCCTGCCTGTAGACCCAGTGTGCTGGCTCTGGGCCCAGCCTTGCCCCCTGCCTGCCTCCAGACCCTTACTGGAGCTATACTTTTGCCAGAGCGCCTGGAAGTGCTTTAAATTGACTTATAGCGCTAGGAGCGCTTTATTTTCCTCCCTGGAGCTGGGAGCGCTGGATTTTTCCTTTAGAGCGCTGGGGAGCGATTTACTTTCCTGCCAGCGCTTAAGTGCGATTTGTGTGCCCAGCCGGTGCCCACCCGGCATTAGACCCGATTCGCCGATTTTCGGCCGAGCGAGTGCCACCTCGCTTTATCTTTTATTTAAAGGCCGGAGCCCACCCAGCATTGCCCCGTTCTTGGATTTTTAATAATCACGAGGGAGCCCACTCCTCGGATACTGAGAGTCCGCCTGCCTGCCTAAAACGGGCCGCCGCGCTGCCCGCGACGACCCGGAAGCATTGGGCCGGCTGACCAATTTCAGCGTGGCCCCTTCGAGGCCAACCGGAAGTCCCGCCCCCCCCCCGCAGCAGAGAAGCAGCCGGCCGAGTCCCCGAGGCTCCCCGAGGGAAGAGGAGCCCCGCGCTGCTGCCAGGAGACCCGGTGAGTGCGCAGTGGGTCCGGAAGAGCGAGAGAAGGTAGGAGGGCATTGGGACACATTGCCGGTGCCCACCCCTCCCCTCCAGTGCGCTGCCTGGCTGTCGAGCGGCCCCGTCTGATCAGAGGGCCGCTCCAACAGTGTTCTGGGGGCATTATTTGATCCTGAGTCCCCCGTGAGGGACTCCAACGAAGCCTGCAACCAAGATACGAGCCCCGAGGCTCGAGGGGGCACTTTGATTCACGAGTCCCAAGAGGCTCGAGGGGCATTCATTATTCTGAGCCCTGAGAGGCTCCCCGCCCACATCACTGTTTTGAGAGCGCTGAAGCTCTAAGGTGCCGCATTCGCTTTGCGAGCCCCTGAGAGGCTCCTTGTCCACCCTTGTTCTTGAGCCCACAAGGCTCCAACGTTGCCCTAACTTTCCCTGCACCAGTTGCCCAGCACTTTGTGGGCAACTGCTACGTTTAGGCTTGTGTTCTTGGCTGCCTTTGCAGCCTGCCTGACATTGAGACTCAGGGCATTTCAGCCCCTTGCGAGCCCAGTTGGCCTGAGGGACAATTCTGGTGTTGTGCTATGTGCACCCTGCGCATTGTAATTTACTTGTGTATGTGATTCCTGCGCAAATGCTCTACCTGCACCTCTGAATGTGTTTTAATGCCTCATGTGCAATGTGTTCCATGTTTTATCCCCTTTGCTAAGAGTGACCTGCTTAGAGGATTGTGTATGTGTATTACCTTGGCTAAATGTGACCTGCTTAGGTTATTGTTTAGGTTTCCTTCCCTTTGCTAAAAGTGACCTGCTTAGGTGGTGGTATTCCTTCCTTAGCTCCTGGTGATAAGGTCCTAGTTCCCTGCGTGATTTTCCTACAGTGTTTAGGGTGGCGTAGGAGGTATTTACTCTTTACCAGTGTTTACTGGTTGTGTGCTGCATGCACTATTTTGGTGCTAGTCATTATATGTTTATGTGCTAAGTGTATACCTACAAGTATTATATCTAACAAGTGCCTACCCCTGACAGTGGTCCATGTGGCCCTGTCCTGTACATAATCGCTTGTAAATTCTGCCCGTGCCTGTTGGCACATTGTAAAGTTTGTGTGTTATCTAATGTGTTTTTACTATAATACAAAGGCCATTTTTTTATATAACCTTGTGTGGAGTTTCCTTTGTGGTGGGCCTTGGGTGTTGTTGCTGGGGTGCGTGCGCAAATACTTAACTCGTATCGCCTCCAAGTTTAGCCTTACTGCTCGCGCCACGTTACCTAGAGGGTGAGCAGGGGTTATCTTGGTGTGTAACTCCCTTGCCCTGACTTAGGAGTGGTGGTCTCTGACTGACTTTGGCGCAAGCCCTGGCCAGCCGGGGATCCCATTTCTAACAAGGTGGAAGATAGCTCCTTTAGTTGAGGCGCTGATATGTTTCTGCATGGTTAGGTTACTGTCAAGCGTTACCCCTAGCGATCTCGCTGAGTCCACGATGAGAGGTTGACCATTAAGGGCTGTTAAGTGCTTCATCCACTCCAGGATAGTGGGAGTTTTGTTAGGGGGAGCAATTAAGAGGAATTCCATTTTGAGGGAGTTTAGTTTCAAATGGTTTTCGGCCAACCAAGTTTGGCGTTTTTGTAGTGTGGAGTTGAGCAATTTGATGTCATCAAGTGAATGGATCTTGATGTAGATTTGGGTGTTGTCTGCATACATGTGGAAGTGAATCTTGGCGAGGCTGGGAAGATCGGTAAGTGGTTCTATAAAAAGGTTGAAAGGGTGGGTGAGAGGGAGGAGCCTTGCGAAACTCCTAAAGGGACTGGCATGGGGTTGGACAGGGATTGGTTGACCTTGAATCTTTTGTATCTATTTTGGAGGAATGAGGCGAACCAGTTAAATACAGTTCCAGACATTCCCATTCTGTGTTTCAGGAGATTGAGCAGGTTGCCGTGTTTGACGGTGTCAAAGGCTGATGACAGATCGAGTAGGATTAGTAGACAGGCTTCGTATTGGTCTAGGATTTTTAAGGCTGATTCAGTGCTGTGACCTGCTCTGAAGTCTGATTGCAATTGGTTAAGTAGGTTGAATTGATCAATGTGGATAGTCAGCTGTATGTTAACGCATTTTTCCAGGAGTTTGTCTAGCATAGGAATGTTAGAAATCGGATGAAATTTATTTGGATCCGAGGGTTCCGCTGTTGGTTTCTTTAGGATAGGCGAAACCTGACCTGATATCAGGATGTTTGGGATGAATCCTTGAAGGAAGGACGTATTATTGACCTTAGTCCAAAGTGGTAGTAACAGAGGAATGTAGTCTTTCAGGTAATTAGCCAAGAGCGGGTCTATGAAATGATTGAAGGGTTTCAGAGCGGTTAGCGTCTTTAATATGGTATCTTCACTGTAAGTGTTGAAGTGGGACCAAGTAGCATTGTTTTTTAGTTTAAATTTCGGGAGGTCATTAGCTTGGACACCAGCCAGGGGCAGTGATGAGTTCTTTTCAAGTCTGAAACGGATTGGAGGTCTTTGAGTAGATCTGATTTAATGGATTCCATCTTAGAGGTGAAGAAGGAGGCAAATTCATTACAATTGGGTAGAGAAAGTGTCTTTGCTTTGTTCAACCTGCCATCAATGATGATAATTATTCCAGAGTTGGAAAGAGCAGGGGAAAAAGATCAAAAACAGAAATAAGAAGGGAGGAAATTCCAAATCAACATTTAAATCAATAAAAGTATCTATAGGGCCGGTTCCCTGGATCACATATCACATCTCATAACTTGCAAGTAATATGATTTAGTGCTCTGTGTCCTGTTGGTTATGTATGCACAATTGAAGTATATTGTTAGCTACCACTTGCTAGTATTAAAGAGGCGAGCTACATGAGCGAAAGGAGCTCAGGGTTGAGCAAGACTATCAGCGGTAAGAGCAGCCACGTAGCTCATCTTTTGGGGTGCTTGCGGCAAGGGGAGAAAGGGAGGGAAAGTACCTGTAAATTGGAGGCTCTCCAACTGAGATCCCCGGGATCTAAAGACTGCCTCTGGCTTCACTCCTCTCGGATGCTGAGGAGGAAGAGGAACTCCGGTTGGGTCATCACCTTTGGGTTACTAAACACTGTCCTGACTGCCTTCAGTTAGCAACAGTCGCGCCACAGAGATCATCCAGATTCTTAAGTTTACATCTGGCTTTGCTCCTCTCCAACGTTGAGGTGCAGGAAGAACGCTGGTCGGGTCGTCACCTTTGGGGTCCTGAGCGCTGCTTCGAGGAGATTTGGGGTTTGCGGAGAGTAGGAGTGAACCGTCCCAATCAGAAGGCTCGTTCCTACATCTGGGCCACACGTCTGACATACTTGCAGCTCCTGGGTGCGGGTCGGCTCATTACCTCCGCGGTCTTAGCTAATACAGCGCTGCTTCTGGTGATGAGTACTTTCCTTGGGCCGCCCTCTGTGGACGGGTGCTGATGTCCGGATTTCTTTCTGCGAGTCTGCCTCCTCTCACAGCGTTATCCCGGATGGCCTCAATCAGCTTTCGGTGATGTGGGCGAGCTTGGTTGAGTGGTGAGTCGTCAACCGCGAACTCTGTTTCCTGTAGCAGAGGATATCAACAGATGGACTCTGGTAAGTTACAGATCTATAATAATTCTGTAGATACCACATTTTCTTATAAAGTTTCTGGAATAAAGTTCCTAGGTTCCGGTGTCATAAACAGCAGGGCTAGCGAGGGCTAAACAGGGATATTTTGTAGATTTCGATCCCCAGCCTGCGGAGCTCACTCTTTTTGCTCCTCTCCATTTGCCATCTTGGCTGCCTTCTCTCATGTTATTCTTTCTGTGATGTAGCTCAATTGTGTCTGCTTACCTGTTATACTGTGTGCCTGGGAGCATGGGAACTAGCGAGGAGCGTAAAAGGCTATTACTTCCCACTAACTCTTTGCCACTGTCACTTTACAGCCAGACTGGTGCTTTAGAGGAGACCACTGATAACCCTATAGCTCGAGTAATAAGGCTAAAGCTTGAGAATTCCTCTGTTGCATTCAGAGTGTAGGGAGCCCTCTTATTATGAGGCTCTCCTTTCACTGTCCGTATTCAGCCCAAACTAGCAGTTAAGTAATTTAGTGGCCTTTCACCTACTCTGTTCACCTACTACTTCTTTTGCTTTCCCCCTCGCGTATTATTTTTGGTGGTATCATGATAGTGCAGTACTACCTCAAATGACATAATTTAAAGTCTGTTTCTCGCTGGGTCACTGGGAAATACCTATCATCAATTAGGAATACCATGCAACCAACCTCATTAGTACCCACTCCAGCCCATATAGAGCTGGTTATTATTATTATTATTATTATTATAATTGCATTTATTGAGCGCGCAGCTACCCGGAGGTTTCCCGGCGCTAAAGCAAACAGAAGGTGAGCTAAGTGTGAGGGATTATGGGCATGCAGGTTAAGTATTAAAAAGCCAGGTCTTAATTCCTTTGCGGAATGTCAGGTAGCAGATTAGTGGTTAATTGAGAAGTATGAGCCAGGTTGCTTCATGAAAAGTCAAGTCAGGATTGTCCCTATGAAAGACATTATGGTCCACAAAACAAGTTGGTAGGTATAGGTCGGGGTATTTACCGCACAAAGAGCCACATGCATCAAAAGAAAAACTAGTCGCAAATGGGCAGAGTCTCAGAATCGGCCCCTTCGCTACCGGTATATTTGCATTTGGGATGCATCATCCCAAATGCAAACATCGCAATTTAAAGAATCGCAAAATGTGTGATTACTTAAATTGCAATTGCATTTAAGTAATAGCAAATCGTGATGCCTCAAATTAAATGCATGATGCCCTTGAAAATAGCGATTTTGCTATTAGGGGGACACAGTTTTCAAAGTACCTGGTTACACACACATGTGTGTGTGCAACATGTGTTCACATTAAAATTTCAGGGGTGCAACAGGGTGTCTTTTTGGCACCCTTGCACCCTTGAAATTGCATGCGTAATTTGCGAATACCTATTGGGTACTCGCAAATTGCACGTGTAATTCCCTTTCTTTCCTATGGGCCTGTAGGAAGCCATTCCATTATTGCAATTTTCAAGTCTCAATTAAGGAATGTGTAGGAATAGGTATTTTTTAGCGATTTCTACATGCATAGGCTTTTGCGATTCCTAAATTGCGATTCCTAAATAATCTCAATTAAGGAATCGCAAAAGCCTACCTTGATGCATGTGCCCCAAAGTTAATACCCTAAAGCAAGGTATTTAATATTTAGCAGGCGTGGTAAATACCTCCTTTGCCAAATTTTGAACAGGAAAACAAGGCATATACCATACAGTTTCAGTTTATACACAGCAAATTTTACATGTTTTGCATTTTATTTGGGCCTTTTCCACTGACAGATTTCAACAGATTTGACCGGACAACATTTTTCAGGGGAAATCTATGAGGGTGTAATAATTATCAAATGACTTGTAATTCAGATCCCCATGCAAATATTGGTTTTTACAAGGATCACATTTAATCCTGAACTCAAAATGAGGGCAGCTAAAGGATGTGGGATGTATAACTTTTCCCATGCATATTCCTGCACCAAGTCCTGTCCCAACTAAGTCACCTATTCATTCCCAATCGGCAGAGGATATGGATATATACTATGCCCCCAGCAAATCGGAGAAAAATATTTGTGGAAAATATGCAAAACACAGGAAAGTTAGGTGAAATGTTGTGCTGTTATGCAAAATGACTGCTAGATTGCACTAAAAAATGGACACAATGATGCATTGTGTGCAAATAAATAGTGCAGGATTGCACCTAATTCAACACACACAAAGCAGCCATTTTGAAAATGGTGTGTTAGTCCAATGCCATCCTGCTCCTGTCTTCCTGTTTACCTGTCCATCCCAGTGAAGTTAAAAACTTTTCTCGCGCACCTGTTCGATTTATTTTGTACTTTATTATCACTTTTTTACTTGTTTCCTTTCCCAGGGCTTTTTTTATTGCACTTCTCCCCCCATTGTGAGAAAGTGAATTATTAATTGGAGTCAGTGGTAGTCTGTGAGAAGCAGGGTTTCTGTTGCACTAACCCCCCCACTTTTTACCAGAATACTGATGCACGTTGACTTGATGTGCCCTGGGTCCCTGCAAATCAAGTTCCCAGGGCCTGTATTCTTTCACCAAAACTAACCCAAACCCAATTGTCATCTCTGGCCACAGGTCAGCCCCTGGTAAATGGTACCACAGGTACCGAGGGCATTGTGACCAGGGAAAACATCTAAGGCCTGCAGCACTGATTGTGCCACCCTTAGAGGCACCTTACCTTTACACACACACATTGCGTTTGTAGGCTGTGTGTTTTGGTGCAGAACAAAGTGAAAGGTCGCCATGGCACACATCTCTGTGTGCAATAACTATGACCCACTGCCCTGGCATAGATCAGTCTCCCCTCTAGCAGGGTGCCCTATAACAGTGGTGAGGGTACAGGGGCATGACCCCTGTACCCCTACAGTGTCTAAGTACATTCTTAGATATTGTAAGTTGAGTGCTGCCATTAAGAGTATATGGTGCTGGAAGTTTGTCAGTACCACAGTACCATAATGTCTACACTGAAAACTGAGAAATGTGGTATCATACCTTACAGCACATTAAACCCACACTTAGTGAAAAATGCACACAGAGGGCATCCTAGAGATGGCCCCTGAAAAAACAACCAGTCTCTGGTGGGTTCCCTAAATTCTAGACACCAGCCTGCTACCACGAAACATGTTTCTGGACCTCTACTGTGGGAGACTTTGCTCTCTGAGCCCAGAAACAATACCTTTCCTTAGTTGAGGTGTTCATACCTCCCCCAGGCCAGGAAGAGCCAATTGTGGCAGGGGAGCTTCTAAATCCTGGCAGACTTTGCAATGCGACCCCCAGCCTCTCCTGCTATCAGGGGGAGGCCCCCTTGCTGTCTCCCTTCCTTTTCGGCAGGAAGACAGTCGGGAACAATTAGCCAGCCCAGAAGGTATGCCCATCTATGCCAACCCCACCCCTCAGGTGGGGGAGGCGAGGTGAAGCCCACTCTTCAGTGCCCGCCATCTTGCAGAGACCACTCTGCAGCCGACGCCCACAGCCCAAGTTTTTGTGGCCTAACACCAAGAGGAGGTCACCCTGGCATTCCTGACCCAAGACCTGGCAACCCATGACCTGCCTCAAGCCTCCAGCTGACACCTGCAGCCTCAAATGGGAAGGTTCTCCCAACCAGGACCAGGAGCTGGTAAGATCATCTTACCCTAAAAGACACCCCTGCACCCGACGCCCCAAGGCCTTGGGCGGCCCAACCAACAGTGCCTAACCAACCCCCAAGATCCCGACTTACCTCTCCAAGTGGTGGTCGCACCCGGAAGACCTTCGTCCTCAAGTCTGCAGTTCTTTTGCAAACCAGAGACTCCCCATTAAAAGCTACAGGGCTTCTGATGCCATAAGAGCACTCTTCGCCCGCATCCCCAGTGCCGCTGAGGGTGCATCTTTTGTGCTGGCCGAAACCCTCATTTGCCCTGAGCTTAAGTCCGGAAGCTTTGCTCCCACAACCCAGTGGCCTGCTCATCAGCCGCCACCAACCGGAGGCCATCTATCTCCTATCGGATAACATTGGGTCTCAGCACTCTGCACCGGGCCTAGTGCCACTGAGGGTGTAACAAAAGTGCATCCTTGACCCTGGGGGCCCCCTGAGTCTAACCCCAAAATACCAACTCCCACAACAAAGTACTTACCTTTAAACTGATAACACTATTTTCCTCCATCTGATAACATTGACTGTTTTTTTATGAAACGTTTCTAAGTTTGGATTTGGAAAACCTTAAGAAATTCTTTAAAATTGTACTAACTAACAAAAATGCTTTTATTTACCTGTTTACAGGAAATGCCCTAGTGTAATATCAAGGTATACTACACTGTGTAAGAAAAGTCATCTGAAAGTAATGTGCTGATCATTTTACTAAAAAGCCTATTATAAGTGTGTGTACTGTATTTACAAAGCATTGCATTTCTCGATAACAATACTGTAAGTCAAAACAAAATGCATACACAATTACAATCCAAACTGTATTACAACTGTATATTTACTGCAAAGTATGTATCACTTACCTGTGACAGGCTTGCTTGGTTCTATGAAATAAAATAGGTAAAAAGAATATTTTTATACTAAAACAATTGGTCTGATGTGCAGTCTTTGAGTGAATTCATTTGCTGATTGAGTGTGTTCCCATGAGGCACAGGGTCAGACTGATTTGCATATGGCCATGTCTGAACTGGGGTGGCAGAGTGGGCTAAAAAACGGGGATGGATTAAACCCAGATCTCTTGACTGGGTGTGAGTGTTTGATTTGATGCTCCGTCCATCACAACCCCCATTTGTACCGCTTTGTTCGCCATAAGTTGGCAGGGTATGCTCAGACGTGAGTCCCTTGCTCACTTTGCCACTCGATTCAAGCAAGACTGGCTGAAGACGGCTGTAATGCCAGAAACCTGTCCTAGGAAGCTTGTTTCCGGTCCAGGGAAGGCATGGCTTGGCAGTTCGGACTGGACTGTTCCCATGAGGCACAAGGTCAGACTGATTTGCATATGGCCATGTCTGAACTGGGGTGGCAGAGTGGGCTAAAGAACAGTGATAGATTAAACCCGGATCTGTTGACTGGGTGTGAGTGTTTGATAGGTTCAGAAACTCCTTCCATCACCACCCCCTTTTGTACGACTGAGTGTGTACAACAAATGCTTAACACTGTCCTCTGATAAAGCCTTACTGCTCGACCTGACTACCACAAATAGAGAGTGACGTGCTATCTACTTGACCTCTGACTACCTTTTGGGTTCCACTGGACTCTATGCACACTATACCTCACCTTGGTATAGTATATACAGAGCTAGCTTCCTATGTAGTCCACCACAAGAAATCAGATCACTGTCATGTTAGGTCTAGTTAAAGTGTTTAGTACTTTAAATCTGGGAGCAACCCCTGGTAGAGATGGAATAAAACAGACAGACTTAACTTAAGATAGTATGTAAAGCATTTAGAAGTATACAGTTATACAGTCGAAAACACAACACAATATATGACGTTTTAATGTTGTAAGCGAAAATAACTCCAAGAAGTGCATAGTATCAATGGCAATTAATGGTCACAACAGACAGTGACCTAGAAGCGATTTCAAACTGACAGAGATGGAGCACAAGTCAGATCATCCTACTTGGTTTAACCCATTCAGAGGTTTTACCTTGGGATTTCCGGCCATATTTATCAACATTTCACACAATGCAGCAAGACACCTTGTTGCTCTGTGTGAAAGGCAGAGGACCGGATTGTGCCATATCTATCAAGACGTAGTGCATTCCTGCTATCTGTATGACCTAGATTACAAACTGCTGCCTAGAGCCAACACAGGCACCCTTGCACCATGGTGAAAAGGGCAGAAGTTCAGTGCAGTGGCAATGCACCTTGATTGGATCAGCTAAGCAGGTTGGTCCCGGTCTCCAGGTGTGTTTTAGTCAAAAGAAAATTGAAGTTCTGGTTTTTCAGAGATTTTAGGAGGAGTACACTTTGACACAGACAAGGGTCCCAGGACCTTAGGAACAGCACATGACGGTGAAGACTCACTCGTGCAGAGGTTCAGCGCCAGTGTGGAGGTCGGGTCCAGTTGGTACTGGCAGCTGAGCTCTTCCAGGAGAATATCTCTCTTGCAGCTAGTTGCAACTAGTTGTTGATGTGTAGCTTACACAGGAGGTCAGCCAATTGACCCTTGGAATCAACTTCTTTGTCTACTCACAGGTGTCAAACAGCAGGTGCAGTCTTTCTTCTTTTCTTCCACAGGTCCAGATAGGTCTGAAGAAAGTGTCTTGGGGTATCACATTTATGCCTGCCACTATCTTTTGGGTGGGGATAGCTCATGGCCACATCTTACCTTGAAAGTACCAAAGAACAAGAGAACCCTGTGTCAAAAGGGACAGGAGGGTATACAGTATTTTTACTTGAGACATAGGTCCCTACCAAAGAGCATAAAAAGCATGAACACAGAACTACAAATTAGCACTGTGTTGGTGTATCCAAATGGAAAGGATTGTGTTTATTTAACGTACAGTAAAAGGAACAGTACATTAACAATCTAGTGGGTAGCGGAACAGAGTATGAAAATCAGCAGATTTCCAGATCTCAGGCTTTCACTTAGTGATACATTTTCAAGACAGTCACAATGCAAAAGGACAACTTGTGCCCCACATAAAGTATCATACATTTGGAGTCACGGTGTGGGTATCAGCAACATTTCCATCCCTGCTGAAAAGTAGGGGGATGGTCATCAGGACAAGAGGTTATTTAGATGCCTGTGAGAGCCTAAGTAATGCCATTATTTCACATTATTATTTCGAGTTGTCCTTTCTAGCTGGCCCAAGCCTGAGATAGCAGAATTAATTTTAAATATTGCTACCCAGTGCTTCTCTATGAGCCAGTCAGCCTTCCTACAGCCGAAATAGATTCTGGGTGAAAGTCGCAGTAAATGACATATACTACTTCTTTTTTGTCCTCGTCTCACCTTTAAGCAAATTGCAAGTTGTTACAGCCGTTTCATGGTCCTGGGTTCCCTCAGGCTGACTGCACATGCTTAGGTCTTCTGACCAATTCTTTACACTGGAGTTTTAAGGTATAATCATAGGGAGCCTTCACACTTTGTTATCTACACAGTCTCAGATCTCTGCCCATAGTAATAAGAGGTTGCTAGAGGCTATTTGAGATGTTACCCACACTGGCAACATCAAGACGAGCCTTTGCAAATGCAGAGTTTAACCCTTCTTCCATTCTTGGGCGGTTGTGGTCTTTCCATTTCATGCAGATTTCCCTGCGCGCTAATAAAATAAGGCACAGTAAAAATCCTCTGAACTTCGCTAACAAGTTCTTTGTTAAGGAGCAATCATCAGCAAAAAAGACTAGAGTCCCATTAACCGTGATATTTATACCAAAAATCTTGCGCAAGTAGCCCCCAATCCCTTCCCAAAATGCTACAATGTTTGCACATTCAAAAAAAACATGGATGTCATTTGCTTTAGGGGCCATGCATCTATAGCATTTCGGTTCGGGGGTTGGGGCAAATTTTGCAAAATATAGTATAGGTATAGTAGATGCGATTGGTGACAAAGAGATGGTTTTTCTTTAGGCTAGCTGATTTTATATATTTGTAAAGAAGATTTAAGGAGGACTCTAATAACTCTTCTATAACAGATTCAAAGGGGGATTGTCTCCACACCAAAGCCTGAGATGGAATATCTTTGTCATCTGCTTCAACCAATTTCTTGTACCAAATTGATACCTCTCTCTTTATCAGATTGTCTGACATAAAGAGGAGCTCTGTCTCCCAGTCTCCCATTATACCCCGGCTCTCTGCCTTGAACCAGGACCTCAGTTGTAAAAATTTAAATTTGGAGAATTCAGGGCCTATCTGGGCTTTCAACGGATGCACCCCATCAGTGTCCCCCAGATATGATCAAATGGAAACTCCCACCTCCCTGATAGGAGCAGCCAACCCATCTTTAAAGCAAAGAGGAGTCCCCGGGGAATCCCAAATGGGGGCATGGTCCGAGTAGTACCCTATCTCGCACCTAGTCCGTACTTTACACCAGATTTCTAGTGCATTTTTCAGGACCTTCAGGCGCACCTTCTTAAAAGAATTTGGTGCTCCAAATTTGTAAAGGAACCCTTCTGTTCTGCCCCCTTCAACATTGCTTGTCAATTCACTATGCAGAAACCCCCAAGCTGAAAGTGTTGATTTTGTTAAACATCCAGATGGCTTTGAATTGAAATGCTACCAGGTACAAACTAATATCCGGAAGTGCGAACCCACCTTTGAGCATCCTCCAACTCAATTTTTTCCAGGACAGCCTCACTCCATTGTCCCCCCATATAAAATTCCTGATCTTGCCCTGTATTTTCGAGATATCATGTTTAGGGAACCTCAGGGGAACAGCATCAAGGATATATGTCAGCTTGGGGAGGACATTCATTTTAACTAAAATTACCTTGCCGAAAATAGTCAAAGGGAGATTCTTCCACCTTGCGGACAAACAATCTAATTCATTCATGACTCTTTTCAGATTCAAGGGAGCAATTCTGTCTAACTCGCTAACTATTGTAATGTCTAGGTATTTAAACTCAGTACTGGTCTGCCCCGTTCAGTGTGTTATATTCCAGCACATTACCTCCGTCTTGAAGGAGTTGGCTAGATATCCAGAAATTGAGCCAAACTCCCCCAAGAGGGTCTCAACCCTTGGCATTGTTGTTTCTGGGTCGCTGGTGTAGAGAATGATGTTGTCCGCATATAGTGCTACTCTTGATGTATACTGCTGGGATTTCAAAGGCAGAATCTGATCATCAAGTTTTGTTGCCTGGGCCAACAGCTCTATATATATGTCGAACAGCAGGGGGGAGATGGGGCACCCTTGCCTGGTTCCCCTCTGAATCTTGAAACTAGAAATGAGCGTCCCATTTACCAAGATTTTTGCAGAGGCTCCCTGATAGCATTGTCTGAGAGTATGGATAAACACAGGGCCTATGCCCATTGCTTCCAGAACCTCCCAAAGGTAGGACCAACAGATCCTATCAAATGCCTTGGCGGCATCTAAAGCGATTACAGCCAAAGGTTCAGATCTTGCTGTGGACAGATCAATATTGCCAATAAAGAGTTGTGTCTGACGAACCCTGGAGCCAATTTAACCAATCTTCTTGCCAAAATACCCATAAACATTTTATAGTCAGAATTGAGCAGGGAGATTGGTCGATAGGAGTCTGCCCTCAAAGAATCCTTCCCTGGCTTAGGTATTAACACTATGGTCGCCTCTCTCCATGAACTTGGAATGTGCCCTGATAGATCTATTGAAATAAGGTTCCCAATGTTGGCACTATCTCATCCTCCAGGACTTTTTATACCTCATTCGGGAGGGCATCCAGACCTGCTGCTTTCCTGTTTTTAGATAACTTTATTTGAGTTTTTATTTCCTCCAACGAGATCGGGGAATCCAAAAGATCTCTACCCTCCTGCGTTAGGGATGAAAGTGATTTAGTGCTCAGCCAGGTCTGGATTTGTTTTTTTGAGGGTTTCAAGTCCTCCTTATAGAGATCTGTAAAGAGGGAGAGAAGGCAGTTCTTTATGTCAAATATATCTGTGGATTTATCCCCGCTACTATTAATAACTAACTCGCTTATATTGTTTTTAGTACGGTCATTTCTGGCCTTCCATGCCAGCAAGGCGCCTGCCTTCTCGCCGTATTCAAAGTTCTCCATGTTTTTAGTTAACCATTGGGCCTTACATTTCTCCTCCAACTTGCCTCTGTAGTCCAACCTAGCTGTCTCAAGATCCTCCTGTATTTTACCTACCCTTTCGGGTGGACCCCCCCCCTATCAAGAGAAGATCGGCTTCTAACATCCTAATTCTGTCTTCTCTCTGTTTTAGTTCACGACCTTCGGCGTCCCATACAACTCCTATGGACGTTGAGCCGATGTTAATCTCAAAGAACTCCAGAGAGGAGGCTTAGTGGCCGAGATAATTTCAGGGTCAATTAACATTCTCCTATTAAGAGCCCATCTTATCTGGGTTACCTTCATTATTCTATTGCATGAAAATAAAACAGGGGCATGGTCCGAGAGGTGAATAGGGAGAGTGGAGATAGCTGGGGTTTTAGACAAGAGATCCCTGCTCATAAGTATATAATCGATCCTTGAAAAGTGATGATGTCTTTTACTGTAAAACGTAAACCCAGCCACCTCCCCATCACGTCCCTCCAAACGTTTACCAACTCTATATCGTGCATCAAGTTTTTCATTACACGCTGAATATGAGGTGCCCCTATATACTTGCACTGATTTGACCTGTCCTTATGAGGATCCAAGAGGACATTAAAGTCCCCCCCCTACAATTATAGGGAGATTCTACAGGATTAACTTTGAATAAAGTTTGAAAATGTATGTAGGATCATCCACATTAGGCCCATAAAAAGACACACAAACCAACTCCATACCCGCTAGATCCAAATGTGCGATGACCCACCTCCCAGTTTGGTCTGTCTGAAAAGATTTTATAGGACAAACTAACCCCCGTTTTATTAGTATTGCAACTCTGCGAGTATTTGTTGTTTGACCAGAGGAGCATAAACTCTCCACCCAAGAAGTATTAGAAAACAATTTTCTTGACTCCTCAGCGGTCAGATGCGTCTCTTGCAGAATGCATATCTGTGCCTCTAAGAGTTCTAAATACTTCATTACTAGTCTCTGTCTCCTAGGGCATCTCATTCCATTAACATTCCAAGAGACAAAACTTCTCTTACTACACTGAGTCGCTACTCCCTCCATATCTTCTGAGTTCTTTGACCTAGAGCCAGCGGCCCATAGACTGAAATCCTAAAGTGAGATGAGAATTTTTCCATTTTCATTTTTTCCCCATACCCCTCACCCAGTGCCCCCCACCCGCCCACCCTTCTACCTGTGCCCCTTCCTTCCCCTGAGGAACCCTCCCTTCCAGATAGGCTAAGCCTATTTAGTCTCACCCACCTCAACAAGCAAAAAGAAAATTTACTAAGAAAAAGAATGAATAGACGATCTTAACTACCATAATAAAGAGCAGATCACGCTATCTTCATGCCCTCATAATAGCACTCTCCCTCAGTTAATTCCCAGGCTTCCCACCTCTAATCTCTGATATAAGGTCATCAACCTCTTCAGTAGTATGAAACTGGTGCATTTTATTATTAAACATAGCTCGTAACTGAGCTGGGAACTTCAGTTGGGCCTTGACTCCTAACCCTTTTAACTCTTCTAATCTGCTCCCAAGTTCCCATTGCCTGGTAGCAGTAGTGTGCAATATATCCGATCTTATTTGAAAAGTAATTGGTTCATGCCCTGTAAGAGAAAAGGAGACCGAGCCCTCCCTAAGACCTGCAGACAATATTTGTTCTTTGACAGCATAAGAGAGAACGTTAGCAAGAATCTTCCGGGGCTTGAGTTGGCCTTGCTTCTTCCTGAAAGGGTAACGATGGACCCTTTGAATCTCTTGGGCTAAATTTATATCCGGAGAGCTTTTAAGTACTGTCTCCTGTAACAGCCAAATGATAAATCCCTCAGGATCAGCCCCTTCAATGGTCTCCGGGACATTCAAAAGTCTCAAATTGTTCTTCCGGGAATGGTTCTCCAATCTTTATAGATCTTCCCTCAACGTCTTATTCTGGGCTGCCAGCTTTGCCATTCCTGATGTAGCAGAGCTTAATGTCTGCTTAATGACTGGAATCTCTGCCTCAATTTTATCTGTTCTCGCTGTTACCTCCTTCAATTTCTGGGCCAACACCTCACAAGAGGATTTGATTGCCGCTTGATTAGCTTCAGAGACAGAGAATCTGCTTGCTAATTTGGCTTGATTCGACTCTGAAATCTTAAAGCCTGTTATCATTTCCCCTTTCATTGCCATTAAAATGTCAGACAAAGAATGCGACGCAGATCTATTATCTCTAATGGCTCCAGATTTTTCTGATTCAAGACCCCCAAGCTCGAGTTCAGGCTCACATTCAATAAAGACAGTCATATCCTGGGAGGAGATCCCTCCCAAATTTGATGCTGCATTCACTTCTCCTTGTGCCCCATGGGGGTCCGAGAGGGCAATGTGCTGATCATGTGTTAGACTCCTGCCCAACCCACACACTGCAGGAACGAGGAATGTCCCAGTCCACTTCCCCGACTCACCAGCCACTCACTAGATGGTACATATGAGTAAGCTGATGACCCAGAAAAGGGGGTGGAAAATATATGAAGGCACCCAAACCTTCCACCCTTGTAAATCGCAGTAAGATGAACACCCTCCTCCTCCTTCTGCACCAGAAGCGGATGCAGGGTTTGCTTCGGGGAGGTTCTAGTCCAGAGTAACACTATCCCAAGATAACCTCTCTTGGGCTGAATTAAAACAGGACTGGTCGTTTGGGTGCTTGGTTTGGGCGAGTAAGAAATGCAGGGTAAAAAACACGCCGAACTATGGGGCATGTACAAAAAAACCCTGTCTTTCTTGAAACAGTGATTGAGTCTAAGGGAATCCAGAGGACGTGATGACTCACTCTCCAGTATACTCGAATGGTAAAACCCAGCCGGGTTTCCACTCGCGGAATGGCCACAATCGTCACTTCCGCCCAAAACGAGGCGGACCGGTTAAACTCTAAACGAATGTACAGCGCAATACCGCGCGTACAAAAGCTAACCTCACAGCGTCTCAGAAAACAGGAAATAGACGCGGAAAAGGCAACAAACAAACAGGAGCCCCTGGATGTCGTTGACTATTCAAAATAAAGGGCAAAAGGGGGAATAGGAACAAAAACGAAGGCACGCTAACTGACTAACTACAACCTACAAGGGACAGACACTAAGTAAAGGGAAGGGAGGGTAAGGACAAGTACAATAACGGAGCTCCAGGACACGGGACTAAGCAAAAGGGAAGGAATAAAGGGGAAAACTCCAATGTCTCTTCACGAGCCCGTGAAAGACCGCAACAGCCAACAGGATACACAGGAGCCAGGATGCAGGAACCCACAGGTTAGCAATAACAAGCATCAACATAATAGTAGGACTCCCTTTTATGCAACTGGCGTGTCATGTGACGGCTAGGACATGGTCAGCAAAAGAGGACTGGGGACCGAATTCTAACATCATGAACTTCCAAAACCTTAAATCTATTGGACAGCAAAACTTCCGGGTAAAGCTGGGATTCAAGCAGAGTTGGAGGTGGACTTACAAGGTCTGTTACATTAGATTGTTTAACTCCCCTCTGCTTACACTGCTGAAACTAAGTCAGCAGGGATGTAGAGTCTTTATCGGCATCTGGTATTTTGGTTTTAACCTTGATTTTAGATTTAGAGGTCCCACTTTCCTGTTCTCATTGACTACCTGTTTCAGCCACTTTACTCAAACTAGTAGTGGAAGACATTATTTTCTATTAGGTTTTCATCCAGGGTGTTATTCTGGTCTTTAAAACAACCCCCTTCTTTCCCCTGCTCTTCCCTCTGCTCTTCGGAACCTCCCTTAATCTTATTTCCCCTTATTTCGTGGCGTTCTGTCTCCTCTACTGCTCCCTAATGCTGGTCTCAGTAATAGGAGGAGATTTCCTTGGGGTCACTATGGGCTGAGTTATATCTAGATTTGGTACTAGATGTGCTGCTCGTGTTCATAGGGTATAACGCCTTATTTTTGGAGGAGAAATAAGCCTTTACCCTCCCAAACCAACATTGGTTCCTTGTGGCCCCCTTAACTTTCTTCCATATACTGAGAAATGCTGCCAAAAAAAACATCCTCACAATGCCCATATAACGGGACAATGGTTTCACCAAGCCTCCCCCTGCTGAGGAAATCGAGGATTACTGCTGACCGGCTCACCCACTCCAAATTCAATGCACTGTTTGCTATTAGGTTCAAAGAGGCGTCACCCCAGCTTCAACTTCAGCGGCAATGGCGACCTCACAGGAGCTGTCACAGCTCACCCAGCTCCGCTGTTTCCTGCTCCAAACCAAAAGCAGAGGCAGGCGGCGTCCCGATGCTTCCGCAGCCGCGCAGCCTCCTCCCACCTCCAGTCACTCACCCCGTCTGCTGAGCCCGCTGAACCTGCCACGCTCACCGAGCCAAACAGCATTGGAGAAATCCCCACGTATTGGCAGAGGGCACCCGATCAAAAAAAACATTTTAAAAATCAGCAGAACACTCCGGAGGCAGTTCACAAACAGCGCTTGATCGTCATTTAATCGTCATTCAAAACACCGCTACACTGCCAGTTAAGGTGAGTGCGACCGCAGCCGTTTAGCTGGCGGCCGCCATGTTCCTCGCACCTCCCACTCCCGACATGTACTACTTTTAAATACAATTCACCCTGCGGTGTGGGCTACCAGCCCTATTCAGCTGTAGGGATGGAGTCTTGATTGTCTTGTCACACTAGTGGATGGCAGAGTAGTGTTGTAGTCCGTAGGGTCAGGAAGGAGCTAGCTTGGCAGTTCAGGCTGGATTTTTTCCACAAGGAGCAGGCTCAAGGCTGATGTGCATATAGCTGCATCTAAACTGAGGTGGCATAGTCTGTAAAAAAACGATAGGTTGAGATGCTAACCCGAGCGCTTGCCAGTAGCTAGACAAATTGCAAACATTCCTCCTGTCACCTTTTGTGTGTTCCATGTACCACCCTAGGTAGCAAAGGTATGCCTAGAAGTGGGTCCGTGCCCAGTGTGCACTGGAATCAAACTATGCCTTGCTGATAAACCCTTATCAGGGTGAAACCAGTCCTAGGTTGTTTGCATTCCAGATCAGGGAGGACTGGGCTTGGCAGTGCGGGATGGATTATTCCTGTGAGGAGCATGGTCAAGGCTGATTTGCTGGGTCCAAACTGAGATGGCGTGGTGAGCAAAAAACCAAAGGATTTAGATGCTTCCTCATAGAAAATGTCAGTGGTTAGACAAATTGCAAGTATTCCTCTCATCACCTTTTGTGTGTTCTATGTATTCTGTTGGCGCAGTCCATAGAAGACTGATGCCATGTGCCACTGAGCCCCCCGCCACACTCAGTACACTGAAGCATCCATCAATGTAAATAAACAGAGATTGCAGCTAGTGGACCACTTCACTCACCTGGGCAGTACTCTTTCCGAGCAGTCTCAATTGATGCTAAAGTAAACGGCAGGACTGTGAAGGCCAACTTGGCCTTTGGCAGATTGACCCCCAATGTTTGTGAACATCCAGGGCTAAGACTACCAACAAAATTGAAGGTCTACCGAGCAGTGGTGCTTCGAACTCTGCTGTACAGCTGCGAGATGTGAAATGTCTACCGGAGTCATGCACAATAGCTCAATCACTTCCACATGTCCTGTCTGTGAAAGCTCATGAAAATCAGATGGCGGGACAAAGTGCTGGATACTGAAGTCCCATCCAGACCCAGTCTGTCATCAGTTCAAACACTGCTGATGAAAGTCCAGTTGAGATGGCCTGGGTATTTGTCAGAATGTCAGATGAGCACATCCCCAAACAGCTCTCTATCGAGAACGCACTCAGGGAAAGCGTTCCCATGGAAGACAAAAGAAGCAGTTCAAGGACATGTTGAAGGCCTCCCTGAAGTCCCTTGAGATCAACACTGCCAACTTGGAAGCCCTCGCACTGAACCATCCAGCACAGAGCAGTCTCATGCCAAATCTTGGAGGAGAGTTGTACTGCTCACGCTCGAAGAAAGTGTGGGCTGCACAATTCCAGTGCTCGTACATCACTAACAGTGTCATCACATGTCTGCTCGACGTGTGAGAGGATGTTCCACGCCCGCATCAGACTATTCGGTCATCTTTGGATGCACAGAGCCCAGTCAACCAATCATTGAGATGTTGAGGTCTTCATCGACATTGATGAACAAACTTCAGGTGACCTTTTATTTTCCATGCCAAGGGTGCATTTTGAAACACCATATCCTCTGGCCTTATAGGAAAGTTATATATACCATTTGGGAGTAAGCCGATTTTAACATGTTTTAGGGGCCAGAGCACAGGTAATTAGGCCTGGTTAGCAGTGTCCAAGAGCAAGAGTAAAAAAAACAGCACCATCAGTCCACAGAAAATGGAGGATAACGACACAAAATGATGCATTCTTTCACAATAGGACAGTTGAGTCTTTTTTTATCAAATTACTCTACACTGTGTTGCTTTATGATGGGCTCTATCTTGGATGCTCCACTCACCCTTTTATCTTTTGATTTCCAGAATCCTTTTGTGGGTTCATCTACTCCACTCGAAATAAGAAATCTTATTTGCTGTGATGTCTCTTCTTTTTAGACATCCATAGTCCCTTGGGGAAAACCCATGCATCAACAGATACCTGAAAGTATTGGGGGAAGTAATGGACGTAATGGACGTCCAGCAGTGTGGAAGATAAAGTGGTTTCATTTTGGTAGAGATGCACAGTCAGATGGGACATCTATTTTATGCATACTACTCCTTACTGGTGACTTCAGATAAGAGGGCAGTGCTTAGCTATTACTTACTAAATAATAGTCAGGTGACATCAATTCAGAAAGGAGGCTGCATAGGCTGGGCATCATCAGTATTCCAACACTAATAGTAGGAACGTGTAGGCCTGCATCATTGGTGGTCTGGCAAGAGAGCTCAAGTAGAAATAGATTGAAAGATGGACCTTTTTTGTTCTTTCTGATGAGCCTCAGTTGTGGGTAGGTTGATCTCCCTGGTTTACAGTGGATGCTTTTTACTAAAGACTAAAACAAAGACCTCATATAACAAAAGAAGAGGCTGATATACATCGAACAAAAAGAGTTTTTTTTAAAAACAGCAAACCACATTACTCACAATACATCTATTCAACCTATGTAAACCCGAAAGAAGTACAAAACTACCCTACGCTTTCCCCAACTGATAGCAACATACCCCCACCGCAGACATATGTCGGGAATTTGGTGTTATGCTTGTTATACAAAGTTCCTGAAATGATGCCCTTTTGTCATGTTGGATAATTACACCGCTGTTCATGGCCCTATTATAGTATGGTAGCACGGAAACAATGCAAACAACTTAAAAGCAAGTGGATATTGTTCGCAGTAACTGTGGGCCATATTAACAAGAAGCTATTGCCAAATTAAAGGCACTTTATCGCAGCCAAAGTCGTGATAAATTTACTCCCCCATTCACAAGCTGCTGTTAACAGCTCACAGCACCAGTTAACCTGCGATAACAGCCACACAAAACATTGTTACAGAGGACCTCAGTAACTGTCGCTAATGAGATGCAGAGTCGGTGTTCCCATACAAAAAGCAGTGAAAACACCACACCTCAACATTCACAACGACCAGCCAGATCTGCAATAAGAACATAAAACATGAAATAAGGTGCATTAGCAGCAGGAAATTAACCCCTGCCCTGACCCTGGTGCAAAGTTAGATGGCAGCCTGAACCACAAAAGGGAGCCCAGCCCAGGGCATCATCGGAAGGGCAACAGATGCCATAAAGCCACTCATCATGCAGCCCGGACACCCAAGAGGGCCACAACACCCACCCGGCACAACCCCCCCCCCCCGACCGCTCCGGAACACCAAAGAGGCTGTGCAAAGACAGCGGCCCCCAAGGAAACGTACCTGCCTCATAGGTCCAACATCTGACAATGTCACTGCCCACTACAGGCTGAAAGGGACAACCATCCTACGCATCCTGGCCATCATCACCAAACATGCCTACGGCACCAACACAGCAGACAACCAACATTCGTTCCCACACCAAGCTGCTGTCTGTGCTGTACCTGTTGGCCCCTGGCACACCCCAACCAACAGCCTCCAGCATTGGCTGAGTCCCACAGCCAGCCACATCCAAGTTACCCACACCTGTCCTGGTCATCATCATCACCCTGGCACCCCAGTCCCCATACGTTCAACACAATGAGCAGGAACTGCTGGAGACCAAGCAAGGACCATAAACCATAGCCGGATGCACGTACGTGTTGGGGCAATCCACTGCACACATGTCCCACCTGTGCCCCCTAGTGACACAGCACACAATCAGCGCAACAGGAAGCACATGTCACACATCAATGTGCAGGCAAAATCAGAACACCGTGGGACTTTCACTAATGTCACCTCCAAATACACAGCCAGGGTGCATGATCCCTTTACCCGCTGACAGTCCATCAGCTTCCAGTGTTCCTAGGATGGCACCACGGGAAATTCACAGCTCCTTGGCAAGTGCCAAATTAACACCGCCCTCACCTCAACTCCACAACCATGCAATCCACAACTCTGGCAATGCACACATCACAAAATCACAACCAACATGCACAACAACATGCCCAACCACAAGACACAATAGAACAACTTACAATGGTAACCTGGCCAAGCCGTGAACATGATCAATCAATGTCATGGCACCTCAGCCACACAATAGCCGAATGTGGGGAGAGGTGGCAACCAGTCATGTGTGAAGGATGCAGTCGAACCATGACTGGGAAAGTACACAATGCCAAGAGTGAAGTTGAAGTTGAAGTTAAAAGTTTTGTAAAGCGCTCGATTACCATGTGTTTTTTTGGCGCTGGGGACGGAAAGACCCAGGGGAGACAAGGGAAGCCGCCTAAGGCGAAAAGGCACGAGGAAAGAGAAAAGTCTTGAGAGCTTTACGTAAATCAAGGTAAGTTGGAATAGACCTGATAGAAAATGGAAGGGCGTTCCAGAAAGTGGGGGCCAAGGTGGAAAACCTCATGCCTCCAAGCTTTTTCCTCCTGAAGCGGGGGACACCTAGGAGAAGCTGGGAAGAGGAGCGCAAATCTCTGTTAGGGACATAGGCTTTGATTTTGGAATTAATGAAAGCTGGCGCAGTGCCTGCAAGAGCCTGAAAAATTGTGCAACCCACCTTAAACAAGGAACGCTCATGGATAGGCAACCAATGTAGAGTTTTTAACAGCGGGGTAACATGATGAAATTTAGGAAGTTTGTGAATCAGTCGGGCAGCCTGGTTCTGAATCAGTTGTAGGCACCGAAGTTCACATGCAGGAGCCCCCGCGTACAGAACATTGCCATAGTCAAGACGAGACATGGCCATGGCAAGGAGAATAAGTTTGAGAGGCGCAGAAGAAAAAAGCGGGATATCCTGCTTATAGTATGAAGTGTAAGAAAACAGAACACAACCATACACCTCTGGTGTATGGAGTGTAGAGGACAGTAGACATAACCATGTCATCCCGGCCAGTGGGGGTCCTCATGGAAATGTTGCCTGTTACACCCCCCATAAGCGTGAGCAGAGTGAGATGTTCCGGCGTACGCTCGGCCAGCATAGGGGTGTGAATAAAAAGCAAGTAGCCCTGGGCGCGGCCCTCTTCCAGAAATCTCAACGTCTCTGCCAAGGGTGGCACCTCCCACCCTGCCACAAGGCCAACGCAGTCCTCATTAGTGGAGGTGCCTGCGATCCTGTGCGACTGCTGTACCCTGGCCCAATGGACCATGAACCCTTCAGGCCCGACCCTGTGCAGCCAGGCCACACTGATCACCAGCCAACACTGGTGTGTGTCAAGGAGGGACCACGATGTGCCTCAGTAAGCTCCAAGCCCGAGGCCTGCAACCCTGCCAGCCTCTCAGACCATCGCTGGCTCCCCGAAGCTGGCCCACATTACTCCTTCCTCATTTACATATTCCACTGGCGTCCTCTGCGGCCCAGTAGGTCCCATTTGTGAAACTGTGTCCTGGATCCTAAATGGCAGTGACCCCAAATCCGGACCAGCGGCCTCAGCACCAGACCCCCCCGAGCAGTGTGGCATAGTTCCATATAGGCATCTTGCGACACGTGGTGCCACTAACGCTGTTCAACGCCAGCCGGTGACACGTGCTGCCACAAACTCTGATCAACGCCAGCCGGCAACACGTGCTGCCACAAACTCTGTTCAATGCCAGCCGTCAACACCTGCTTCCACAAACCCTGTTCAACACCAGCCGGTGACACATGCTGCTACAAACCCTGTTCAACGCCAGCCGGTGACACATGCTGCCACAAACCCTGTTCAATGCCAGCCGGCGACACATGCTGCCACAAACCCCATTCAACGCCAACCGGCGACACGTGGATGAGGGACCAGGACTACCCTGGTGACCAATAGGTCTCATAACCAGCACTTAGTCGTGAATCACGAATGGCAAAGTCCACACCAGTGGTCCCATGGAGAGGAGTAAAAGGAAGATGCAGCTCAGTCCAGACGAAACCCGGGTCACAGTCACCGAGGTGACCGAACACGTTGTGCCACTGAACCTGAACTACGCAGGCTGGTGGGGCCACCAACCTATGCTGGCAACACTCTGTGAATGGCCCGTGCTGACTGCTGCTTCCGGCCTACACCGCTCTCTGCCTAAGCTGCGCTCGAATAGGTCACAGATTTGGAACTGAACATCGAGTATGCAAAGGCAGATTACACATCATTGCACGCAAGAAGAGGCATAGGAGGATGTAGCCTTGCATCTTGTCGGAGGGAAAAGGATCATCGTTATGGAGATGTTTGTACACTACCGACAACTGCCCTAGTGTCACTAGCACTGTGCATCGCAAGCCAATGGCACGTGGCTGTGGGCCACTGCTGACCGCTGCCTCCGGCCTACACTGTAGTCCAGCAGGTCACAGAGTCATGATTAAGCAATGGCGGAGTTCATATCGGTGTACCGGCATCATCATAGACTGCATCCCCTCTCAGCCCTGGTGCCACTAAGTCTGTTCCCTGACATTCATGGACACTCTCTGGACGAACTTTGGTTGTGTCTATGGACTAGGGGGCAGTTTTCATTCTCATGTAGCTGATACCGAATTGATGGTGACAACAAGGCTGTTGCATTCCACTCCTCCATTTGCTGCTTCAGGATAAAATCAAACCTTTCGGCGTCATGCCCAGGAAGACACCTTCCACTGTCCCCTGCAACCCTCCGCAACATACACCTCAGACATTGATTTTGACCTGCTCAGAACGCATGGCCCATCTGACTGCACTGCAAGTCACCGTCCTGTGGCTGGGTGCCTGTGCCGACCGCAGTGCATCCGGGGCCACTATCTCTATGCTGATCTGGTCCAGGACCCCTTCTCCAGAGACATTGGATGGCCCCTGAAGCGTGGGCCTTGGGGTAATCAATGCCATTTCTCTGTGGCCTTGCACTGTACGCAGCCTCCGGGCCCAAATGCACCCACAAGGGCTCACACACAAAAGCGAATCCAGACAGGCCTGGACGTTGCATCACCACAGGAGGCACATGCCACCACCTCAAGGACAACCTCTAACCGCCATCTGTCAGAGTTGAAACGGTGGTCCTGACAGACTTACAGAGTTGCTCAGACCTGTTGTGGATGCCATCATTGGCCTGATACCCTGCTCAGTACACCAGGTGCCAGTGACTCAATGCACCGCAGGGCATTGTCCGTTGCTGATTGTGTTTTGTGTTGTTGAGCGATTTCGCAGCTATTTCACCTCAAACAGTGTGGGGACCTTGAAACATTGATGGGGAATGTGATACAGATTTGACACACGCACTACATCTGCATCAGGAATATATTGAAGGGACACAATTCAAAACTTTTTCATCACTTGCGCGCGATCATCTCCAATGTCCCAACCCCAGTTCACGGCAACTCACGGACACTTCTGTTTGCATGTTGGCTGTCCTCTGGACTTTTTTCCAGCTCATTCCATGTTGCTCAGCAGTTGACTCTGTTATGCATGTGTTTTCTGTTTCCATTGCATTGGTGTCCAATGCTCAAGTAGCTGCCAGCACCAGATATTCTATGCGGAATGGCTTACACTCACCCCACACACAACCAGCACTGGCGTCACTGTACATGTGGCCCTGTCCCTGGGCGTGGTTCTGTACTGTGAATGTGCATCTGTATGTGTGTCTATGGCAGTGTGCGTCTCCTTAGAGGGGTGTGGGTGGGCCCTGAAGGGTGATAGATGCCTACGTATGTGTCCTGGTTCGCATTCCATGGGTTCGGCCCACACCCACACCTCTTGGGCCACCTCCTTTTGGTGTGCTGACACATGGCATCGGGGTTCCATGTGTGGGTGGGTGAAGTGTTTTGAGCCAGCTGTGCTTGTGGGTGCTTCCTGCTGTGTGGTCTGTTGCAGGCTTGGTGTTCCCCCCTGATTACCTTGGTTGGCCGGATCCTGGTAGGGGTATGCGTGAGATATCCATGGGCTGTTGTAGGGCATCTGTGTTGACGGTGTGGTGGTCCTCTCCGGCATCACTGATGTGTTGTAGTCTGTGCTCTGCTGAAGGTGTTGTGTGCCCCTCTGCGATGTGAAGGGGAGGTGTATGTTGACTTTGTGTTGACATGCTTGTTGGTGCATTGTGCTGGTTTGCAATCAGACTGTATGGCTATGTACATTGTGACTGTTTGGGGGGTGCTACATGACGGACGTGAGGTCGTACATGTACATTTCCTTTTCACAGTTTCCGGCTTTGTCAGATGTAGTAGGCATGTTTCTGGCATGTGCGGAGCCAGTTGTGTCCTCTGTTCTGAAATGTAGGCTATGCACATTGTTTCACGTTGCCATCAATGTGGGTATGCCAAGGGGATCTGGGACATGATCCTGGGTGATTGTGAATGTGAAGTGTGCTACACCTCGTTGTGCATGTATGCCTTTGTGCCCATCTCCCACCGTAACACCAGTCCCTGACCGTTGCACTCCTTGTTGATGTTGTGTCAGGTCTTCTCAAACTATGTCCGTACTCCCTACTCCTTGCACCGTCTCCACACTGATGACTGTGGCATGGGTTTCCTCCAGCTCCTCTGGTGGCGCTGGACTGCCACTTCCTGACGCCGTTGCTGCCTTCCTGTTGGCAGCGGGTTGGTGCTTGGTTTAGGGAGTTACTTCATGCTGGTGCCTATTGGCCTGCTGGATTGGCCTCCTCTGCACTCTGACTGCAATCCAGGTGGTCTGCTAGTGGGTCAGTTCCTGGTAGTGTTCTGTCACCTCCGTGACTCTGGTCTTGTTTTCCTGCGGTCTGCACCCCATCTTCCTCTCCCTCGTCTCCTTGGACTTCCCCAACCCCGTTGTTCCTTGCTGGTAGTATGTGGGGATTGTGGGGTTCGAGTCGGCCTCTGCGCTGGGTCAGGGTGCATCCATGTTGCTACGTGCTTTGACTTGTTTCTAGTGTATTTTTTCTGTGGTTGTTAAGGTGCATTGTCCCACCGGACACGTGGGATTTGCAGGCCTGTGGCTGGTTTTTGCTACTTTTTGTACCACGGTTGGCCTCATCGCATTTTTTTTGCATTTGCGTATCGCATTTTTGCGGCGTGGCATTGATTTTCACGCGGACATTTGCAACGTTATCTGGTGTCTATCGCATTCTTTTGCCGCGTTGTGAATTCCACTTTGACACGGGGTTATTTTTCCGGCGATAGGCTGCGATGTTGAAAGTTGCGTTACCCTACTCTTGCGGTAGTTATCACACGTTCTTGTGAATATACCGCTGTGTTTTTGCTCTTTTACCAACATCATAATATGAAGCAAAACTGAATTTTGTGCTAAAATATAGCCCTAAATTTGCATTTTGTGTGATTACATGTAATTTTCCCAACATTTCAAATCACAAATCCATAAATACGACCCTTTACCCCAAATAATCTCTGCTACACCCACCACAACAGCCCCAGCCCCTCCAGGAACTCTAAATAAACACAAATCCAAACTGAAACTACCTCTTCCCTACCTGATACCACCCTTCCCACCCAAAACAGTCCCACGACTTCCTAAATAAACAAGAACGCAATCAAAAGTTTTTATAATGGGGAAAATGTCTAGGAAATGTTCAGGAAACAATGAAATTAGGCAATAGGAGAGAAAAATACACCTTTTGTTGTGCTTAACCTTCATTCGCCTTGATTTATCAGCCTGAGGAATCGGAAAATGAGACTTTCGTTAAATAATGCCACACCAGAACTCAGACATCCTCTGTGACTTCTAAAAAAGGACAAACACAATCTTTATAGATAAAATCACAAAAAACACACATGTATCAATATCATTAAAACGTTGTCCTGGAATTACTCATGGAAAGTTGGTGTCTCAGTCTCACCAGTGTCAATCACTTACAGAAGCGCCATTTATACTTTTACACGCAGGCATACATTTTTGTCCAGATACCGCAAGACTTCCCTTGGCTTCCTTGCTGCTTATTCAGCATCCTCAAATTAAATTCCTAGATGCTGCCCCTGTACATTTTTAACTGCAGCTGATTAGAGAGTTTAATTGTGCTATGCATCCTTCAAGAGTCAGGAAATAGAAACCCTGCACTCAATATATTAACGGGCATTGCGGTGGGCATGCCCTAATGGACGTTCCTCCATTGGAAGTTGGATGTGAACAATGTCAAAGTTAAACAATAGTTATCCTTTTGTGGGCTGTTGTTTTGTAAAGTTGACCAACTGATACTTTGGGGTGATGAATCTGTACATATGATCTAGATTATATATGATCCTTAAATGAAAGCACAGATTGAAAACGTTGTCAAATTTATGGTCAAGTTGTAATACATTTTGTATGTGCTGATTTAAAAAGATCAAAAGGAATAAAATGCCTAATATGACGAATTTAGACATGAGATGTTGATTGATATGACCTTGAATTGAGGTGCGATTAATAAAAAGATGGTACCTCTACTTTAAGAAATGTTCACAAAGTTTACAGATGACATTGGATTATGAATCTTCCATCGACTCCTTTTTCTTATTCATTGTACTCTGCATTCCATGCACCGAAAGGACATCTTTTGTGAGAGTAAATTTTCAAAAGCACTTATTGAATCCTGCCAACCTTGTGAAAATGCCACACTGTTATTTGGGACATCCTGTGCACACGAAGAAATGGCCTCCGGTGTAAGGTGGGCAAGACTTGTTCTGTCACGGACAGGGCATCGCCCAGGGCATTTCTAACAGTTGTGCCACCTGCCGATCAAAGCCTGCTACCTGCTCAGCAAATCGGAGAAGCTTAGGGAGCCGCGTTGCAACAAGTATACCTCCTTGAGAAAAGTGCACCCGCTATTCATAGCACACAGGCGCTATTCACACTGATGAAATATACAGGCGCTATGCATATTTTCAAAATGTCCAACCATATTGCTCACTAAAGAGCATGTGGTTCCTCATATGGCATGATAAGTTGCAGACTGTGTCCAGACATCGTACATAGTCTGCTTTATGTTAAGTGTGCTGTATGCATGTTCTCTCTCTGGCTATAGCTCCATAGCACTTTGAACGTTACCTTGATCAGCAATGTTAATTTTATATTTTCCACAATATAGTCTTTTTCTTTGAAACCCTCATTAGTGAGACGGGCGCATACATATCCATAAAAGCATATTTTAATGCTGTATGCTTGATATTTAATGTTGCGCGCACCGTATGTGATAAAGACTCAGCAGAGACATCATTACAATTATCAGCAAGATCTTCCTTTAGCTCTCGTTAACTTTTAAGTGTCTACATTTTTCCAGCTCTCATTACATTATTTCCTATTATGCACTCTCCTTCTAACATTCATTTGAAACGGCATTGCTACCGCACTTTGACATTTATTTTTAATGTTATAGTCTTTTAAATGTCAATTATAATCAGGAACAGAGATGGAAAAAATGAAGCCACTCTATCGAGGATTAGTTTTACCGACTTGCATGGTTAAACCGCAACTTTCTATTTTATGTTTAAAACAGAATTTCTCTTTACCCGCTAGTCTTGGCAAAGTTTTCAAAAAAAAAATGGACTTTACTTTTTAAAGTACTGTATGCATCTTTCACACTAGGGAAATTCTGTGGCTGTGTTTACCCAAGTTCTGAATCAATCCCAGCTTGAACAGAAATATATTTTCAGAGAAAAGGTGATGAAGGGTTAGCGATCTTAAATGGCGATTTTTATTGTATTTTGATCTCAGGGGAATGTCAATGTCTTTGGTAGATCTTTGCCGAACAGTGCTAATGCTTATCATGGTAAGTCCTTTCTTGCCTAGGTAGAAAGCACACTTATCTGCAAGAGGTACTTTTACCGAAGCATTAAAATATACATAGGCGGGTCTATAGATCCACCCAGACTAGTATGCTTTCTCAAAAATCATGCAATTGGCTGTTTGGTGTATCATTCAGCCTCCCATGAAACCATGTGAAATGTCAAAAGTCCACTGAATCAGCACAGATTTAGGGGCATATTATCAAGACAAGCGATAAAATTATCGCCGCTTTAGCGGCAGAAAACTGCTGCTAAAACAGCGATAATGGGCTTGATAATATGCTCTATGGAATTCCAATTGAAGCCCAAGTTAGATGTCCTTCACATCTAACATGGACTTCAATTGGAATTCCATAGAGCATATTATCAAGCCCATTATTGCAGTTTTAGCTGCAGTTTTCTGTCGCTAAAGCGGCGATAATTTTATCGCCTGCTTTGATAATATGCCCCTTAGTTCTTTATCTCATAGATGCTTTCTGTACAGTAAGTAAACATTTTTGCTTTTTGTCAATGCAGCAGGCTTTTTAATGTTTTGATCATAGCTTGGTGTGGCGTGGCTCTGTGGGGCTCTGTGTCACTCTATGTATAGGATTCCGTGATGATTTCTGCCAGGTGCTGCATGGGTCTGCAGGATCTGGTCGTTCAGCGTCGGATATGGTGAAGCCTTCAATGAGGAGCACTGTGGTGTGGCTCTGCAGGGTTCTGTATTGTGCTTAGTTGGCTCCGATGAGGCTTCCAGTCTGGATTTGTGTAGCTCTGCTGGGATGTACATCGCTTGGCTTCAGATCCGGTGAAGCCTATCGTGAAGCCTTCCGTTAGGAGCTGCATGGCTCTGTGGAGATCTGCGCTGGATCAGGACAAAAATTCAGGCATGGAGAAGTGCACTATGACTTCATCCAAGCTCAGGACCTTGAGGACAGCACTTGGAGGTCACTATGCCCTCCCACACAGGTCCGCAGAGGGGACCAGGTCAGGACCAGTTGAGTCTGGTCAACTGGTAATCAGGAAAGGCTTCTGCAACTTGTTACACCCCTGTAATTCACACGAGAGGTTGGTCAACTGACCCTTGGACTCACAACTGGGTCCTGGGGTCAAGGCAGGCATGTCTACTCTTCCATCAGGCTCCAGACAGTAGGGCAGTCCCTCTTCTGAATCTTCCCAACAACAGGAGTATTCTGATTTCAGGTTCTGGGGATGCTATTTAAATTTACAGTGCCAGTCTGTGGGTGGGGGGACACCGCTTCGTCTATCCCATATTAAGGGTCTGGTCAGTTGCACCTTTTCCTCTGGGTTTGGCACCATGCCAACTAATGAAAGAAAGGCAGGGGCAGGCCTTGGGACAAGTTCTTCTTTAAGGACCAGGGCAGCCCCTTTGAAGTGTATGTAAACAAAGAGGGGGGCAAAGAGCTATATTTTTAATGAGGTCTTATACCTGTACTCTTCCTAGACCAATGTACATCAACACATAGACTGGAGTAGTTCCTGTTTCGGGACAAAGGAAAAGCCTAAGGTAAGTGCAATCATAGACCCGGTAAAAGGGATTCAAGGTGATCTGCATGATCAGATCTTAATGCCCTCACACACCTAGTATGGTGTCATGCTTTATCATAGGGTGCTCCTCGTCAGGCCGGCGCTGCCAAGCATGGCGGGCCTAGGGGCTCTTTATCGGAGATCTTTTGATCCGTAACTCTGTTCAGATGAGCGCAAGTGAGAGGCTATTGCAAGAAAAGAGGGTGGTGAAAAAGTGAACCTCAAGAGTAAAACACTAGTATATAGCAGATAGTGGAACCTTCGTAGAAATGCACTTGATACATAAATTGCCACTACTGTAATTTACCCCTTATTTAAACACTTAAATGGGGATTATGTGCACACCGATAAGACACCCGCCATTACAATGACAGTTCTAGCCAGAACTTTTGAACATGTAATGAAATAAAGCACAGGTGCACCATAAATTGAAAATGTGCTAATACAATACAATTAACGCAAGAGCACAGGTAGTGATGTCCAGAGGTCTGATTTGTTTGAACGATTTATTTGTCAATAGTAGAAAAACGATCAGGCGCTATACGGACTGAGGGGACACCACGTCTGGGCTTTCATTTCCGGTTTTTCTTTCTTCACGAAACTTGGTGAAGAAGTCAGGAGAGATTTCCTTATACATCATTAAACAACACTGGAAGGCTCCATAGTATATTTTCAGGTGCACACCTCAGGATTGGTGCATCTCATTCTTATTTATTTGTTCTTGGATCGATACGAATTGTCACAACTTCTATTGTTAGTTGGATTTAGTTCTATTCCTAGCCCGGCTGGTTATCCTTTTTGCAAGATATAAATCACCTAGAGACTTTGGTTGCTCATATATTTTAAGAGTGAGCTTACGTCAACTCTTGCTCCAGAACATAAGACAAGCTTTACACACTTTTTGTCTTGAGACTGCGAAACGGACCGCAACCCTCTGGCTTTTAAAAGACTGTAAGACTACAAGACTACACCCACCGCCAAGGAGTTGACACATTTTTCTTGCCCTGAAGAAGTCCCATCTGGGACAAAACGCGTCGGCTGTTCGTTTTTCTACTATTGACAAATAAATCATTCAAACAAATCAGATCTCTGGACATCACTATCTGTGCTCTTGCGTTAATTGTATTGTATTAGCACATTTTCAATTTATGGTGCACCTGTGCTTTTTTTCATCTCATCAAGAGTAAAACAGTCTAATGGAACCAAGAGGAGCTTTTTCCCTTGACCCAGCAAAAATGATGGCGCTATCCTAAGGTCACAATGTACCCTGATAGCTAGAATGGGAGAAATAAGGTGGGGTTGGCATGTTTCACGCTTATGTTGCCAAGAGGGTAAATCAGCATTTCAATGGACCTAAATCAAATCAATCACTAGAACTACATTTGCTGCACCTGAGTCGATGCAAAGGGGATGATTCCACTCGACAATCCTGATAGAGTTACCCCTTAGGTGAGGCAGAGGTCCTCTCGATACACTAAGGGGCCGATTCCGATCCGGTAAAATTACCATCCGTACGATTCGCATCCAGGGCCGTCTCCGTACGACTCGTGCACACGCCGTACGATCCGACGAGTACGATCCGGACCGGGGTATCAGGACGCGAGTTGTACGGTCCACGTCAGGTAAGGGCGATTCGTACGGAAAAGCGCACAATCACATACACACCGTACAGCGTGTACCCCCCCATGATCGCAGGGATACGGTGCGTACCCCTGCGACCATGGGGGGTACGCACTGTACACCCAGCGAACATGGGATACGCGCCGTACACCCAGCGTACATGGGGTACGGTGCGTACCCCATGTATGCTGGGTGTACGGTGCATACCCCCCATGATCGCAGGGGTACTCGCCCAACCCCTGCGATCATGGGGGGTACGAACCGTACCCGGGGGTGCGTTCCGTACCTGTTTCGTCTCGAACTCTGCTTTTACGGCTGTTTTCAGCTCCCGTAGAAAAAGGGTCGTACGGTGCGTACCCAACACGTATTGTACTTGCTGGGTCATATAAACCAGCCGTGAACCGTACAGATGTCACGTACAGTGGGTTCCGAGTGAGACTCGTACAGAGATTAGAGTAGTACGGTCTCTGTACAATTCGTACGGAGTCCAGCTCATGGTACGAATCGTACTTTGTTGTACGTACGGGGGACGTTGCAGGATACGATTCGTATGGGAAAAACGCTCCGAGCGGCTATTCGGAGCGCTTTTTACCGGATCGGAATCGGCCCCTAAGAGAGAAAGTAGATTACATGGGAGAATATCCCCGGACCTACCTCCTCTGCTAGCCTGTAGGTGAAGTGTAATCAGGGCAGGGGCATTTCTTCTTCCGAGCCATTCTGCCAGGAAGACCCTCACCTCTCTACACCCAGGTCCTTTGTCCACTATCTGGGAGGAAAAGACATCACACCACAGGAGAACCATTATCAGTCAGGTGACCCTGGACACTGGCAGAAAGATACATTTGGTCCGGACAGGAAAAGGCCTACTTTCAAATGACATTTTCAAAATGTTAATAATAAATCTGACTAGAGAATTTGGTTGAAGTTTAAATCCTAATTCTAATGAGTTAAATGTTAAATGTTAAATGTTACAGGATTTCTAAAGCGCATGGCTGCCCGTGAGCGTCCCAGAGCTGAATGAGTACAGGCGGAGTCGTAAGAGGAGGTTCACGGGAACAGCCAGGTTTTCAGAGATTTTCGGAAGGCCAGAAGATTAGGCTGTGCATGAATGTCAGGAGTGAGGGAGTTCCATAATTTGGAAGCGTTGTAGGAGAAACGCCGACCTCCTGATCGCGCTCTCTTGATCTTGGGTGGCAAAGTTAAATAGGCATTAGAGGATCGAAGAGGTCTAGAGGTGGTGTAAGGAGTCACCAGGTCTCTGAAGATGGGAGGGGCTTTACCGTTGAGGATTTTGTGCGTGAGACAAAGCGCCTTAAATTGCACTCTTTCTACCACGGGTAGCCAATGAAGTGCTTTGATGGCTGGCTTGGCCGAGCACGGCTCTTGGTGTTGGTGAGGATCCGTGCGGCCGCGTTCTGCACCACCTGAAGTTTGGTAGTAACTTTCCGCTGGGCAGCCAGAAAAAGACAGGATGAGGCCTTGGATGAGGAGTTTCCTTGATGGAAAAGAGAGCAATGGAAGAATTTTCCGGGCGGATCGCAGAAGCCCATAGCAGACCCCGGCCGTTTTCCTAGCTTGAGTGTGCATGGTGAGATTTTGGTCAAGCCATAGTCGGAGGCTTTTGATGTAGGGGGCTTGCTTATGCATGGGGGCCATAGAGATTCTGGACGGAAATGAGCCTGATTCCCCATTACCAGTATCTCCGTCTTGTCGCTGTTGAGCTTCAAGTGAGAACTGTCCATCCAGCTGACTATGTCTTTCAGACAGGAATAAAGATTGGTGGTAGGGTTTTCCTGCTGAGAGAGAGAGACTACCAGCTGGGTGTTGTCAGCGTGCTTTAGGAGTTTAATCCTGTGAGGGGTGACTATTTTTTCCAAAGGGGACATATATACGTTGAAGAGCGTGGGGCTCAACGAGGAGCCCTGTGGCACTCCGCAATGTATAGGGGTCTCCTTGGATGTATAACTGCCCTCGATCACCTGGAATGATCGGTCATGAAGAAAGGATTTTATCCAGGTCAGGGCAACATCAGTAATCCCAAGATCACTAAGTCGCTCGACCAGGATTTGGTGGTTGACCGTGTCGAAGGCCGCGCTCAGATCCAGGAGGATCACTGCCACTGATCCTCCTACATCCATGATCTTCCTGGCCTCCTCGACCACCGTCACCATTGCTGTTTCCGTGCCCTGGCCGGGGCAAAAACCCATCTGAGATGGTTTAAGTAGTTCATTCACTTCTAGGTAGTGGGAAAGCTGGGCATTTATTAGTTTTTCTGTCATTTTGCTGATGCAGGGGAGGAGCGATATAGGCCTGAAGTTGGCTAGGTAGAGGGGGTCTAGATTAGGTTTTTTTAGTAGGGCTCTAACCTTCGCCTTTTTCCAGCTGGGGGTACCACTCCGAATGCCAGAGAGGCATTAATCAGGTGTACCAAAGGTCCGAGGATGGTGGGTGTTACTTGCTTTAGGATTTTAACTGGGGCAGGGTCAGAAGGTGAGCCACTTTTAAGAGATTGGAGGATGGGGGCCAAGGTTTCCTTATTTATGGGAGTGAACGTCTCAAGTCTCGTGTTGAGGTTCTGGGCTTGTATTAGGGAAATAGGTGGTGGGTCCAGAGGGATAGGCGGGAGTTGCTGTAGGATATTTTGAATTTTTTGATCGAAGTACGTGGCCAACTTATGACAGTGGTTGTCTGCGAGGACAGACGGACAAGTGGACTCTGGGGTTTTTAAGAGTAGTTTTACAATGCGAAAAGTCTCCCTCGACGAGCAAGATGTAGCATTCATTTTCTCTTGAAAAAACGATGTTTGAGCATTTTTCAGGGCTTTTTTATAATTGAGGATGGCCAGCCTATATTCCTTCTTGCTATTGGGGTCGAAGTCTTTCCGCCAAGTTCTTTCAGCCCTTTTGCATAGCTTCTTCAGAAGGCGGGTTTCCTGGGTGAACCATGGGGAGGAGGTTTTTTTGCGGGATTTCCGATATGGTTTGTTAGGGAGGATGGTATTAAGGGAGTTTTCGATCCAAGATGAGAACTCCGCGTCCGCTGTTACGGGGTCGGTGGCAAGGCTGGGCTTGGAGAGGTCCAGGATGTGTTCCCATTTTTTGGGGTCTAATTTTGCCCAGGGACGAGCCGGTCTACCGGGAGGTTGAATGGGAGGAACGTTGGTCGGAATCTCCCAACTGAAGGGGATGAGCCTGTGGTCTGACCAGGGCAGAGGGATCGGGCGTTGGTTTTCAGGGTATCGATGTTACAAAAAATAGGGTCAAGTAAATGCCCATGACTGTGCGTGGGTTGGTCATTCTGAAGATGGAGATGATGGGTGGCAAGGTCTAAGAGCAGCTCTGATGCGGTGTTGTCCTCCCTATTATCGAAGTGGATATTAAGATCCCCTAGGATAAGTAAGTTAGACAAGGTGCTTGTCATGGCTGAGGAGAATTCCACGAGGGAGCTGCAGAATTTACCCAAGGCTCCTGGAGGGCGGTAGATAAGGGCTCCTGAGAGTGATTTACAGGGGGACAGTTGAATGCTAAAATTAACATTTTCACAGTTCAGTAAAGGGCTGTCCCGGAATCTGCATGAAAGTTGTTCCTTGTGGATAATAGCTATCCCTCCTCCCTTTCCCTTGGCTCGATCCAAGTGTTGTATAAGGTAACCCTGCGGTAATGCCTGCACCACATCAAAGTCTGAGTCTGGAGTGAGCCATGTCTCAGTGAGAAATAGGATCTCAAGTTGCTCTTCTTCTAGAAGCATAAAAATGTCATAACTATGTTTGGGCAGGGATCTACAATTTAGCAGGGCCATCTTAATGATGGTCGAGGGTGCTTGAATTTTCATCACAGGGGTGAGTTTGAATGAGCAGTGTGAGCAGTGGGTAGGAGAACTCTCACCGTGAAGAATAGTTGTACAGGGAGGCTGGAGGGGCCGATCCAGTTGAAGCAGGGAGTCTCTGGAGTATGATATTGTAGGTTGGGTGGAAGAGACCAGGGTGGCTGGCCCTTGACCCGTCCTGGCACGGACGGGCGCAGACGGGCTTGCCTTCGGCGCGCTGACGATGCGCCCGCTGCGCTCGTCCGCTGCGCTTCCTCCAAAGACACATATTTAACGTGGAGGAGGGGTTAGAGGGGGGTGTGTGGCCTCAAAGGGGGCGTGGCCTCGGTGCACGCCGGCAATGGCGTCCACAACTGGTAGTTTGTTTGGGTCCTTGACAGCGATAAGATCCGCTGCGCAGGGACTGGGAATTGCTTTTTTCTGCCAGTAATGTTGCCAGGTAAGATAGTTTTTAAAAGTACAGAAAAATACAAGTGACACTCAAATCTTAAAAAAACGTGTGACGCTCCCAGCTTCTGCCTCAGGAGTACTGATTCTGTTGAAGCGCTCATTCTCAGTGCTTTTTAAGCTGGGCGGGGGGGCGTGGCCTCAAAGCGGGCGTGGCCTAGGTGCACGCCGGCACTGGCGTCCATAAGTGGTTGTTTGTTTGGGTCCTTTACAGCGATAAGATCCGCTGCACAGGGACTGGGAATTGCTTTTTTTTGCCAGTAATGTTGCCAGGTAGGATAGTTTTAAAAGTACAGAAAAATACAAGTGACATTCAAATCTTAAAACAACGTGTGACGCTCCAGGCTTCCGCCTCAGGAGTACTGATTCTGTTGAAGCGCTCGTTCTCAGCGCTTTTTAAGCTGGGCAGGGGGGCGTGGCCTCAAAGGGGGCATGGCCTCGGTGCACGCTGGCAATGGTGTCCACAAGTGGTAGTTTGTTTGGGTCCTTGACAGCGATAAGATCCGCTGCACAGGGACTGGGAATTGCTTTTTTGTGCCAGTAATGTTGCCAGGTAAGATAGTTTTTAAAAGTACAGAAAAATACAAGTGACACTCAAATCTTAAAACAACGTGTGACACTCCCGGCTTCCCCCTCAGGAGTACTGATTCTGTTGAAGCGCTCGTTCTCAGCGCTTTTTAAGCTGGGCGGGGGGCGTGGCCTCAAAGGGGGCGTGGCCTCGGTGCACGCCGGCAATGGCGTCCACAAGTGGTAGTTTGTTTGGGTCCTTGACAGCGATAAGATCCGCTGCGCAGGGACTGGGAATTGCTTTTTTCTGCTAGTAATGTTGCCAGGTAAGATAGTTTTTAAAAGTACAGAAAAATACAAGTGACACTCAAATCTTAAAACAACGTGTGACGCTCCCGGCTTCCGCCTCAGGAGTACTGATTCTTGAATATTTTTTCAAGCTAGTCTCAAATGAAGTTAATTATTATAAGGACTTATAATGTAACCCAGTGCGTTTCTATGGAATAGGCAGCCTTGCTGTAGTGGAAATCAACTTTGCAGGATTTTTATCACTAGTGCATGTAATACCTTAAATATACATGTCCTACCTTTTAAATGCCCTGCACCCTGCCCTGTGGGTTACTTGTAAGTATAAAAAAAAGGTTTGGGATTGGTAAAAGATTAATTTTGGCAGTGATAAATGGCAGTTTAAAACTGCACTACACAGCAGGCCTAAGACATGTTTACAGTGCTATTTTAATGGCTCGCACAATAAGTGCTGCAGCTCACTTGTAGTATTTATTTTACAGGCCATGGTACATGTAGAACAAGGTACTGGGGTGTCTATTTACAAGTGGAGTTGGATCACACTTGCACCATGCAAGGTGGTGGAAGATCGACACAAATCCTACATGAAATATATGAAACCACACAAGGACTCTTTGATTAGCTCTGGGTAGCTCAATAAATCTGCAGTAAAGAAACACAGCACAGATTACTGTATTGCCTTACTCTGCCCTGGGGAAAAGGCTCCATGGGTATCACGTGGGTGTTGTCTAGCCACTGCCATGGTTTTTGATGCATTACCAGATTTACCAGAACCGGTAAACCTGGGAGTGTGCCAAAAAGATAAACCTTCTCAGGGGAAGAGTTACAAGGAGAAATATCTTTATTTCTCCATGTCGCCTCCTCTTTCTGTCTTTGGTGCATTCTGCGCATACACAGAAAAAGGAATATGTCTCTCATGATTGCAGCACACATAGAAAAAGGAATGCACCTCTCAGGATTGTTTTTGTGCAAGAAGGTGCCCTTTGCTGCAGAAAAAAATCCTGCATGCAATGGAGGTACCCTTACACCATGATGCAAGGGTGCCTGCATTGGCGCTATGCTGCCAAAAGAGCACCAATGCAGGGGAAAAGGCATATTGAGTTAAAGATGGCACATTCCTGCCCTTACCCTGTCACGCAGTGTAGCACAGTGCAGCAAGGTGACTTGCTACGTTACACTGCGTGACGAAGTTTGTAAATAAGCCCCTAGGCAGGTATAATTAAATTAGATGTACCAACCAGCTGCATACCAATTTTCCCATGTTTAAAAGGGATAGCACAAGCGCTTTACCTAAGGTTAGCAGGGGTAAAGTCTACAAAGTCGTAAGGACGACTAAACAGGTTCAGTAAAAAAATAAACAACTCAGGTTGACCTTACAGGAAGGGTACATTTCGAACGTTGCAGCACCTCCTCGAGCAGGCATAACAAAGTAGCAAGTGTAGAAATGCTCTACATTTTTCCAACTGTGCATGTGTGCTGTACTTTACAACATAAATACAAAGTGGTGCACGTTGATGTTTGTCCATGTGTATATGTGGCATGCTTCTGCCGGAGAGGACCAGGACTTTCACAGGATCTGGCGGAGAGGTTCCAGGTGTGTACATGAATGGGCAGCCCCCCCTTCCACTCTTTATTTTTTCCTGCTGCTTTTTCATCTCTCTTTTCCTTTCCATTAGTGTGAGGGTAATCGTGCGAGTGTGTGCTTGCGTGCGTGGCAGGGGGAGGAGGGCGTGGGCGGGTTGTTGACTGTTGCTGAGCCGGGTGCTCTCTTCCATCCTGCACGATATTGAGTTTGTTTGACTGAAGTGAGTCTGAGGGTTACATAGTGTAGGTGAGATTGGATTTTATGTGTTGTATTAATGGTTCGTAATTGATTACGATTTTTGTCGCAGTCTGTTTTTCACATAGAAACTTTGGGGTTAGACTCATGATTGGGGAGGCATGATTTGTTTATACAGTGTTTACCTTGGAGTGGAGGAGGTGGGTTATTATTGGTATAGGAATAATTGTTGGCAGCATTGGAGGTACATGAGACATAAAATGGTGTCATATTACAGTTGGACAGATGGCGCAGTTTAAAATTGTAACATGGAATATATTGGGCCTTAACTCCTATACTAAAATGTATACAGTACACACTTACCTTCGCCGTCGTGGCATACATATAGCAATGCTATAGAAAACCCACCTGTCTGAGCCAGAGGTAGCCAAACTCTGTAAAAATTGGAGGGGACAGATGTTCGCAACAACTTCTTCCACATATTCCCGAGGGGCATTTACATGGGTGGCCCCACAGGTATAGTTTAAACTCCTTAGCAGTGAGGCAGACATTGAGGGAAGGCATGTCTGGATACATGCAGAGCTAGGTGGTAGGGAGATTTGCTTGCTGGATGTTTACGCTCCCAAAGTAGACTATCATGAATTTTTCCTTCAACCAATTGTAGGCACATTGGTTGTGTGGGCTGAGGATTTAAACTGTGTTTTAGATAACACTTTGGATAGGTATCCTCCTAGGATCCCAACTAAACTGAACATGACAGACAGTCTCCGGATTGTCCTGGACCGATTAGATTACACAGATGTGTGACACATGATGCACCAAGATGGGGGGGTTACACCTGTTACACTACGGCACATACTGTTTTTAGCAGACTGGGTTGATTCCTGCTCTCGGGTGATGCCGCGGTGATGGCTCTCCGCACAAAGGTAGTGAGATGATACCTCTCAGACCATGCTCCAGTATTCCTGGAATGGGAGCCCTGGTGCCACCATCCTAGAGCTCCGCTATGGAGACTTCAGCCAAACACACTAAACGATGATGCTTTCTGTTGTACATAGCTTTTCCCTATCAGCCCTCTCCCTGCTTGCCCTGGCCCCAACCTTCTAGACTGCTTACATGGTTCTCTCTGTCTCACCTTCTGCCATTCCATTCTGTGGCAGTTACTCCCTGGCCAGATGAGGATACGGTCCTGTTACTTTTCTGTCTGCTGTATTAAACTACTTATCTGCCACCTTACCGGATTTGGAGTCTTCTTTTCGTTTACAACATTTTGGCGACTTCTGGACGGGAGCATCTGGCCAAATGCTGTTACAGCCTAAGAAAAGACAAACAAAACAGTGATCCGTTCCTCGACGAACCCACGAGTGTCAGCGCTTTGAATCCTCGACGACTTCTTCTCCTGCAACTGTCGGATGTCGAGATTTTCCGGATTTTACTTCCTGTTTCAGCGTTTTTGCCTCCGTGGTTGCTACCGACAACGTCACCTGACAACCAAGCCTGAGGTGCGTAGCAACCGAGTCCAACGTCGCATTTGTATCTTGCGTAGCCATAGCAACTGCCTCGCTAATTTCTGCTACCGCGAGCGGTGTCTCGTGCCTGGACTACGCATTACCGCATCGCGTACCTGCTAGATTACTGAACTTCCGGACGCTACGCGTTGTCTACGTAAGGTCATTAACGTGACCTTCGTGACGACATACGCTGGCAGCCATCTTTGTTTACTTCTGCAGTCCGATGCGAACAGTTCATCAGTCCGATGCGAGCAGTTCTTCACTGAAGGATTACGCGATCATATTTAAGGTCGTTGGCACGCAACAGTTTTACTACTCAAGTAAGCACGTTATTTAATATCATTTATTCATTACTTTTAACGCTTGAAAGTGTAGCGCTGAGCCTATTTGGTGGACAAAGTCTTCAGTTCTAAAAAACGGATTTTTGTACATGAACTGTACTTACTCTGAGACATTGCTATTACATGTACTTTGTATACTGAACTCTCAGTACCCCGGTGTCAATATTCATATTGGTTTAGGCGCAGGACTATAATGGCGCAATCTATAAATATTGCTCTTCCTCCTCAATTCCTGAGTGAACCTGGCAATCCTTCCACACCTTGGGAGGACTGGGTCATTATGTTTAATGACTACATTGAAGCCTTGGATGGGGAGGGTTTCTCTGCCAAACGAAAGAAAGCCATCTTGATGACCACATTAGGCAAAGAAGGACAAAGACTTTTTAAATATTTACCTCAGGTTCTCTCTGCCACGTCACAACCTTTGGACGAATTTGAAGAAGCTATTGCCAGACTGGAGAACAGATTTGGAAGGGAAGAAAACCTAATTCTTCAACGGTATAGGTTTTACAAGAACAAACAACTTGAGGGCGAAAGTATCGATGAATTTGTTGCTCGCCTTCGTGAGTTGTCAGTCAAATGCAACTTTGGCCAAATGGCTGACGAGCATATTAGAGACCAATTGGTTGTACAAGTCAACAATAGAAAAATCCAGGAGCGCTTGTGGGCCGCTAAGAACCCCACTCTCAAAGTAGCAATCGAACTTGCTAAAGTGGTTGAGGAGAGCGAAAAATGTATTAAGGAGTTATCAAAATGTGGTTCTGACACCAAAGTTGCTGAAGTATCTCATAAATTGGTGAATAGTGATATCAGTGATGACGAAGCTGCTGCTGTTGCGATTGTTAGAAAGAAAGGTTATGTGTTACAAAAGAAAAATATGTCTCAACAGTCGTTCAGTAGACCACAGTCACAGCCTGGTAGCAAGTTTGTATCCAAAATGTGCTCTAGATGTGGGAGTTACTCTCATTCTTCCGATGCAAAGTTTTGTTTCGCTAATAACAAAGAATGTTTAAAATGTGGTAAAATAGGCCATTTCGCAAAGGTATGTAAGAATAGAACCAATCAGAGGGTTACTGTAGTATGTGACTACAATGAGTTGAAGCGTGATGTCAACAAAATATTGATTTTGTATGATTCGGTGTGTGCATGCGATGAGAAGAGAGAGCGCATTATTAAAGCAAAGTTTTTGATTGATGGGAAAAAGGTTGACTTGATGGTTGACACTGGGTCCAAATGGACTATCATTCCCTCGTCTATGTTGCATGAGGTTTGGGGTAACAAGGATTTGGAAGAGTGTGATATCTTTCCATCCGGATACCAGGGTGAAAAAATCAACCTCCTTGGTTACTTCAATGCGATGATTGTTTTCAAGAACAGGTCAACCCGGGGCAAGATTTATGTGTCTGTGGATGGTCCCGCAATACTGGGTCGTTCTCATCAGTACGATCTACACATTATTGTTAATCCCAGAGCTGATGAGCCCGTTCTTGTTGTGGATGATTGTTACATTGATGACATACTTGCCAGTCATAGTCAGGTTTTTCGTGAGGAACTGGGTGAGCTACAAGGGTACACACACAGGATACTGTTAAAGGAGGGCAGTATTCCTGTACAGCACAAAGCGCGACGTGTTCCTTTTGCCTTGCGGGCTGAGGTTAAGGCTGTTCTAGATGAGATGTTACAGGGAGGTATCATCGAACCGATTGAAGCCTCCCCATGGGTTTCTCCCGTAGTTATCTCGCAGAAACCTGACAACAAGATTCGTTTCTGTGTTGACCTACGCTCTTTGAATAAATGTGTGGTGGCCGATGTATTCCCTTTACCCAATATAGGCGAATTAGTTTCCACCCTTAAGGGAGCTAGGTTTTTCAGCAAGCTAGACCTTAAGCACGCCTATCACCAGATTCGTCTGGATGATAGCTCCAAACATCTTACAGCTTTTATCACGGGCGAGGGAACTTTCCAGTTTACCCGCTTACCTTTTGGTCTAATCTCCGCTGCCAGTGTTTTCCAGCGCATGGTTTCTGAAGTGTTCAAGGGGCTAGATAAAATTATCTTCTTCCAAGATGACATTCTCATCTTTGGCAATACATTGGAGGAGCACAATGATGTTTTACGCAGTGCTTTAGGTAGAATTGTAGATGCTGGTCTCACGTTGCGCCGAGAGAAATGTGCGTTTTTGGTTGAGGAGGTTGAATATTTGGGTTTCTGTCTCTCTGCTGAGGGTGTAAGACCTAAGAAAAATCTTTTAGAAGCAATTGAGCTGGCACCTCCTCCTGTAGATAAAGAACAACTCAGGTCCTTCATGGGGCTAATTGAGTTCTATTCTAAGTTTGTCAAAGATTTTTCCTCGAAGACTGCTCCCTTAAGAATTTTATTAAAGAAAGGTGTCAAGTTCTCTTGGACGAGTGAGCAAGAGTCTTGCTTTAACTGCATCAAATCTGAACTTAAGTCCTCAGGTGTTCTCACTCCTTTTGATATTAGACGTCCTTCTATTCTGATGGTTGACGCAAGTGGTGTTGGTCTTGGAGCTGTTCTTCTTCAGAAACATGAGTGTGGCGAAAAAACTATCGCTTATGCCTCGAGGCCTCTGTCGTCCTCTGAGGTCAACTATTCTGTTATCGAGCGAGAAGCTCTTGCGGCTGCGTGGGGGGTTAACTACTTTAGAACATATCTGTGGGGTTCTCGGTTTGTTCTTCGCACGGATCACAAACCCCTTGTAAATGTTTTGGCACCCGGTGGTACAGGCAAGGGCTCCCCTAGATTGGCCAGGTTGGCTTCTCGCCTTCAGGATTACCAGTTTGAGGTCGAATTTGTTCACGGTTGGAGGAATGTGCAAGCCGACTGTTTGTCGCGTCTCCCGGTTTCTTCCCCTAAACCCGGGGGTTCCTTGAGTGAACAGTGTGATGACAAAGCTGTTGCCTCCTTACATGATGTCGTGTCTTTGTGTGAGAGTTCCTTTTCAGCTGAGGAGTGGTCCAAGGGCATGGATGAAGATCATGTTTTGAAAGCTGTAGTTAATCTTGTTCTCAAGGGGGCAAGAAGAGAAAGTACCTTAGAACCAGCTGTCAGACCCTTTCTTAAAGTTGTTAATGAGTTGTCCGTGTTCGGGAAAAATGTACTCATGAGGGGTGATCGCTATGTTCCTCCAAGCTCTTTGAGGGGAAGGATCCTCAGTTTAGCTCATGAGGGCCATTTGGGCCAAACTCTTACTCAGCGGCGCGTAAAGGAAAACTTTTGGTGGCCCTCAATCGACAGCGATGCTGTAGATTGTGTGGTCAAATGCTCCTTGTGCATGGAAGGGGAGAAGCGTCTCAAAGTTATTGGTTCCCAATCTGTTGGCAGCATTTCCTTTAAAAGCTTGCCTTGGCATACAATATGCTTGGATTTCATTGGCCCTATGTGTGAACTACCATTAAATCAACGTTTTGCGGTGGTTGTTGTTGACTGCTTTTCCAAGTGGTTGACTGTACGTTTCATGAAGGAGATCACAACTGACTCCACTATTCTTTTCCTCAAGTCTGTTTTTATGAATGAGGGTTACCCTTCAGTTCTAATTACGGATAACGGCACCCAGCTCACCTCTACCAAAATGGCCTGTTTCTTGCGTGAATGTGGTATATCTCATCACCGCACCTGTCTTTATAATCCCGAAAGCAATGGTCTGTGTGAAAGGGTCAATCGACTGGTCAAGGGTGTGATACAAATGTCAGTTGCTAGCGGGTGTTTTTCTGATGAGCGTGTGCAAGAGCTGGTTTGGGCTTACCGCTCAACGCCCCATGGGCAATCTGAAAAGTCCCCTTTTGAACTGATGCGTGGGCGTTCCCCTGTGTCCAGGCTAACTCCTTCCTGGTTGAGGGATGATGGTAAGCTTTCTCCTCCTTCAAATGCTTCCCCTCTTCCCATATCCACTGGTGATTTGGTCAAGGTTAAGCCGGGTCGCTGCTCTAAGGGCCTCTCTAAGTTCAGTGGTCCCTTCCGGGTTAAGAAGGCTTTTCCTCATTTCGTTCTACTTGAGAATGGTGCTAAGTGGAACTACAGAAGGGTTGCCTTATATCAGAAGGAAGTCCCCAATGCCCAAGATTCCAATCTTAATTCTTCTGAGACAGGCTGCAGTGGCTATATGTTGTCTGCTCGACGGGATTCTGATTTGTGTGGTTCACCTGCTGTACGGGGGGAGGTGGGTGGTGGCGATGCTCCTTCATCTGTGTGTGATGATGTGCTTGGGAGTTCTGATACTACCTCCGGTGTTCCTTCTTCCAATGTCTGCTCAAGGTGTCCTCGTTCCCGCCATCCTCCAGCTTACCTGAGTGACTATGTTCAATAATGGTTGTTACTGATATTTTGCTCTTTCTTTCTCTCATTTTTGTTTTGTATCCAAAGGGGGGAGATGTGTTGTACATAGCTTTTCCCTATCAGCCCTCTCCCTGCTTGTCCTGGCCCCAACCTTCTAGACTGCTTACATGGTTCTCTCTGTCTCACCTTCTGCCATTCCATTCTGTGGCAGTTACTCCCTGGCCAGATGAGGATACGGTCCTGTTACTTTTCTGTCTGCTGTATTAAACTACTTATCTGCCACCTTACCGGATTTGGAGTCTTCTTTTCGTTTACAACACTTTCAAAGGGGAAAAAGAGGAGCATTGAGTGCCTATTTTGATACTAATCGGGTTCCACTTTTAAAAAGAGGAAAGAATGGGGAAAAACCCTGAAAGTTGTGACAAGTGAGGAATGCTGCAAGAGAGTGGGTAACCTACAGTGACAATTGAAGTAGGGCTGACACAGGCAGAAGATATCCTAGAGAGACTACAAACGACAGAGCCAGGCGGAAACTTAGCAGCAGATTCGCTACTACAAGCCCAGTGCAGAGTAGGAGAAATATGGGACAGACTAGATTGCATGGTCCGCCACAATATACCGTCGATTGCTCCATCGGGATGGGGACAAGTCAAGTCATTTACTAGCTTGGTTACTTAAGAACAAGTGACCCCTTCAAATTATACTCACACTCCGAAAACCAGATGGCAGCTATACCTCCACACAATACAGTATTACCTCTGTCTTAACATCAAACCTATTCTCTGAGTATAAAGAGGAGATGGGGGTGACCCCAGACACCCGAGACCACCTTTTGAGTGATCTTGTACTCCCTAGGCTCACCAATGGCCAGTGCAAGGGAGTCAACACGGTGGTCAAGCTGGAAGACCTGCAGGAAGCATTGGCCGCAATGGCCCACTTCAAATCTCTAGGCCCAGATGAGAGAGGCTCAGATAGTTATGCTCCCTAAACCGAGTGGGGTTCATATATGCCGGGCTGATATTGACCACTATCGATGCTGGGAGTAGACACAAAAATATTGTTGAAGGCTCTTATTATGCGATTGAGTGGGGTTATTACACATCTAGTCTACACTGGTCAATGAGGCTTTATACCGGGCCGTGGCACTCAAATAAATCAACGTAGGCCGTCGCATGTCCTCTACGCCACGGCTGATATGGACCTCAGGGCTGCAGTACTATCTTCAGATACTGAAAAGGCCATTGAAACCTTAAAATGGGACTACCTCTGGGAAGTGCTAATGAAAAAGGGTCTTGGCCAGAAATAAAATGCCTGGGTGAGTCTTCTATACAATCTACCGACTGCACGAGTGCGCAATGGTGGGGTGATTTCTGAAACACTCACAATTGAACGGGGCACGTGGCAGGTATGCCCGCTGTCCCCGCTCCTGTTTCAGCCTAGCAATAGAATCATTAGTGATTAGAATACAGAGAGACTTGAACTGCTGGGCATTCTGGTGGACGGTCGGGTGCACTTTGAATCCCTGGACGTGGACGACGCCTTGCTATATGTAGATTACCCGGTAGAGGCAATGCCCACTTTTCTGGATAGATTACCGAGTTTTGGCGCAGTGTTTGCACTGAGAGTCAATCAACGAAAATCAACCCTATTTCCACTTTCCATGTTCACAAATAAGGACACGACCGACCACCCCCAATTGATTTCGAAGGGAAGTGTACCCACTTTCGGTATCTGGGGATCCATGTAGCATATACAGCAGTGGTGCAGTATGCACTCAATAAGGAGGTAGTGCTCATGGGTTTATGATCCTCCATTAATTTCTGGATTCGCCTCCCTCTATCCGTCATGGATCGAGTATAGGCATGGGCGAATTTGCGAATTGGCAATTTGCAAATTTGCGGATTTGCGAATTGGCAATCCGCAAAATTCGCGAATTCGCGCAAATTTGCGGATTTTTTTATTTTTGCGTATTCGCGGGTGTTCGCGAGGCGCTTTGCGTGTTCGTGGGTGTTCGCGAGGCGCTTTGCAATTTCGCGGGTTTTTTTTTTTGCCTGCTTAATCACTGCCACCCTCTTGTTTTTTATGCCCATCTGCCCTCTGTACCACTTGTTTCTGTGCCCTTCTGCCCTCTGCCCCACTCATTTTTTGTCCCCTTCTGCCCTCTCTCCCACTTTTGTGCCCTTCTGCCCTCAGCCCCACTTAGAATGGGGCCGGCAAGCTGCCAGCGCCATTCTAAAATAGCTAGAAATAGCTTCAACAGGAAGCACTAATAGATAAAGTAAAGCAGGTGCTCCAGTTGAAGGTCAAATTAAGTTACACAATCATTAATCACCCCATGTTTGGGGTGATTAATGATTGTGTAACGGAATTTGAGCAGCACCTGCTTTACTTTATCTATTAGAGCTTCCTGTTGAAGCTGACTTTTGTAACTATTTTAGAATGGCTCTGGCAGCTTGCTGGCGCCATTCTAAAAGAGTTACAAAAGTCAGCTTGAACTTTTGACCCAATCCGTTCCATTCGCGGATTTTCGTTCGCGGATTTTGCGGGAAATTCGCAAAGCTCGCGGATTGCGAATTTACCGAAAATCCGCGAAATCCGCGAGCGGAACGGATTTTCCGCTCATGCTTAATCGAGTGGTCATGGCCTAGATGGGGCTCCTATCGCGCTGCCTGTACACCCTGCAGAATTCTTTCTACATTATTCCTAGATCTACCTTTGAGGCCCTTAACAGCCTCCTGATATCGCTGGTTTGGGTGGGAAAATGCAGCAGAGTTAAATTGGAGATTCTAAAATTGGACATAGAACAGGAGGGGCTGGGACTGCCGGATCTTTGGCTTTATGACATTGTCGCCCTCTGGTGTGCGGATGGCCCGAACGTAGACAAAGATTGGGGACGGGAGAATAGCTTACCGAGATGCCTGATAATGGGATCTTGAGCACCCTCAGAGTGCCTTATTTGTGGTATGACTGGTCCCGGGAGCATGGGAAAGGAGGATCACTGACAGAATATCGACTGCAAAAATGTTGAGCTACAAAAATATCGACATAAAAATATTGTTGTCCAAAATATTGAAGTCCTTTCTTGATAATGGTAATACAAAAATAACAAAAAACAAATATCGTTGTTAAAAATATCATTGTGAAAAATATTGTTTTTAAAAATGTTTTGAAAAACAGGGTAAAATAATGCAAACAATACAAATAATAAAAAAAATAGAATTATTATAAAATATTTTAAACTATGAATAATAAATATATAAAAAAGTGAAATAAACATATATATATATATAAAATATAATATAACATTTAACTTAATGTAACTAATAAATAATTGTTTTAACAAATTATAAAATGTTAGAAACATGTTACAAATTATAATACACACATATATATATATATATATATATATATATATATATATATATATATATATATATATATATATATATATATATATATATATATATATATATATATATATATATATATATATATATATATATATATATATATATATAGATATAGATATATATGTGTATTACCTACTGGCGGTCGCCAGTAGGGATATATAGTTAGGATTTTTTTGAATAGGGATTTCTGAAAATTCTATGTTGAATAACTTTGGCATTGAAGGACGGAATTGGCTGAAATTTTCATGAAAATGGCACATTTTATTTCTGAGCGTCCCCTGAAAGTTTGGGGGGGTTTTGTGAAGTGGGGGCCGAGAAAAAAGGGGGGTCCCAAAACGTGTTTTTAACATTGAGTTTTCCATAGGGCGGTTGGACTCACTTTTAGCTCGAACGGCTGAATGGATTTCTATGAAACTTTGCAAAATTGTAGGGACTGGTAGCCCGATGTGCCTTTGCTAGGTCTCAAGATATGTGCTCCAGTGGATTTTGAGAAATTAACGTTCAAAAAATATATATATCTGTGACAGCGTCCCGGTTAGCGCCCCGGTTCGCGTACCTGACGCGTAACGGAACTTCGCGAGGAGAAGCGGATTGGCTCCCCGGTGACTGTGAACATTCTAAACAGTTTGGAGCGGCCGCCATCTTGTCTCTCGGTAGGATCGAGACACAAGAGGTGGCCAAAACAAAGGTGGAAATGAGCATAAGGGGGCAGAGTAGATCCTCCCTGACCCCCTAGGTTTGATGTGGGGGCTTTAAAAGGGCCCCGCGGGGCAAAAAAAAATAATTTTTTATTTCGTTTTTTTTGCGGGGGGAGCGCCCGGTACGCGCACCGGGAAGCAGTCCGGGGAGCGTAATATGGGGAAAAAAGAATGATAGACTTTTCAAATATTGTATGTTTATTGATTGTTCTTTTTGTTGTATTTTTTTTTGTTTTTTTTAATTTAATTAGCAACATGTAGGCAACAATACAGAGTCTAAAAATTAATAAACACCGTCTCCTTTGTAGATATCTTGCATGTTGTTTCAGAAGTTATTGTGGTATATGGAATTAATACCATAGTCTGTCAGGAAAGCAGAAACAATATGGAGGCAGGACATGATAAAGAGATGTTAAATACACATTGGAGATAATATAGTTGGAGAAAGGAAGTAACTATGAGCAAACTTACTATGTAACACAAAAAAGGTGCACAGTATATTTTAAGTCTCACTTTATATTATATCTTTTTGGGTACTATTTCATAATTTTCATATAAAAAAGAATAATGTCTCAAACAATTTTAACTTTAAAAATTAAAATTTATTGTTCTGATTTTTCAAAATCTAAAAGAATTTGTAACATGAATTCATCTGGTATGTCCTCCTTTTCATTCCATGATTCACATTCTTCAACACATTTAATTAATTCTTGGTCTACAGTGTCATCCAAAAAGTCTATTTCTTCTTTGTCTTCCGTTGTATTGGTTTCCATTTTAATTTGAAATGAAATATTATTTTCTTTCTGTTGTGCTTCCATTTTCTTGCTGTAAATTGCAAAAAAAAAAATATATATCAGTAGAGATAGGGCACTGTTGGGTTTAAGTTCAGACAGGTACTTGAGAGTTTTTAACAGTGAAGTTATCTTTGGGCACTGTATGGTTTCAGGTAGGAAGTAGAACTATTAAAAAGTGCCTGTGATGAAGCCTAAGTAAATTCATAATTATAATAATAATAATACAGAAATTTATTGAGCGCGAACAGCTACCTCTGGGGAGGTGTCCCGGCGCTAGAGAGTCCCACAACAAGAGTAAGTAGTCAGGAAGGGGGGCAGGATTATTGCGTAAAAAAATTATTTACCACAGAAGCCTAACTCAATCAATAATTTAAATAATTAAGCCTTTCTCAATGACTAACTCTTATAGAGGGACAGTATATAACTGTCTGAAAATGTTTTCCTAAATTAATTTAAAGTGCATAACATAGTTCTCCTTTCTAATTTTTAAAATAACATCTTACCTTTCAAAAAGAAGTTTAAGTTGTCAGTGAAAATGCTCTTGAAATGTACTTCAGGAAGTAGTAGTCAAAATGGCTGTGTTTCTCTCTCTTTCTTTATATATATTCAGGTACATCACCAATCAAATGTCATGAAATAATAGTAGAAAATGAAAGTAACATTTTAATTGGTTGTCAATTCTAACACTTCATATGTGTTTTTGTCATGAAATTTACCTCAGGATATTTAGTCAGGCCTACAGCATAAATGTCTCAATGGAATTTCATCAAATTTAGGTAAATGGTAGGGATTGCTATGTAGTAGGGCTTATTCTATATTTGATGAAAGTGTCTCCAGTGGTTTTTCTGTAAATTACTTTCCCACCTTTTTTTAGCAAGCGCTTACCGGTGCGCGCTCCGGTACGTGTACCGGCAGCGTTACGGGAGTCCTCCATTTTGTGTTTCAGTAGAATTGAGACACAACATGGAGGGCAAACAATGTTCGGAATGGGTAGAAGGGTGGACGGTAGACACTTCCTGACCCTCTAGGTTTTCTGAGGGGGGCTTAGGATGCTCATATAGGCAAAAACAAAAACAAAAAATTGCGAGGGGAGCGCCCGGTACGCGCACCGGTAAGCGTACCAGGGAGCGTACTTTGGTGAAAAATAGTGAAAAAGTTAGAAAAAGAAAAACGTTTTGAATGATCAGAGGTAGGGTAGCTCTGAAAGGAGCTATTGGGTTCTGTGGCTGATTTAGGTACCTACAAGTAGGTTCAAATGCACAGTCTTAAATTCAGGAGGAATATTCTATTCCCCTCATCTGAGAAGTGCACACCATCTCCTCTGTAGATGTCTTGCATGTTGTAACACAAGTTATTGTTGTATATTGAACCCATTCTAAAGTCTCTCATGTAAGCAGAAACAGATTTATTCACATGTTTCCGTGCTTTCTCAAATTGTGGACAAAATTGGTTGGACCAGTTCCATTTCTGTCTTTGGCATATATTGGAATATACCAAGGCAGTTTGGGGAAAAATTGTCATCAATTGATGAAAGGTGTCCTTTAAAAGCATTTCCAGATCAACCCCAGTCATAGTGCTAAAATCATTTCCACCACAGTGCACTATTAAGAGGTCAGGGTTTGGCAGATGCAATAAAAAATTATATTAAAACATATAAAATATATTTTTCCATTAAAAGAAGAATACATTTTACAGCTTTTGATATGTGCTATTTAAAAACCATTGAAATTCACAGAAAAAACTATAGGTTATAGACCATATATAGTTAGGAATTAGCATTTACTAAACCTTGAAAATTCACAGAAAAAACCATAGGTTATAGACCATATATAGTTAGGGATTAGCATTTACAAAACCTTATTTTACTCACACAAAACCATTGAAATTCGCATATATAGTTAGTTGCACTAACTATATATCGCGCACCCGCAATCCACTGCTGATGACGTCACATATTACATCATTCATGACATGGTCAGTGACATCACTGATGACATCACTGATGACAACTCAAATGACATCACTGACAACATCATTGATGACATCATTCATGTGATAATACGATGAACCTCTTCAGACTCTAATATAACCTTAGATACACTCAGTGTAAACAGACACTCACAGATTGTCACTCATACACCTAGTCAGTCATGCAAAGAATCAATCACACCTCCATTTCCTCAACTATACAGTTATACACACCTTACTTATTCAAACATATTCTAACTCATATTTACTCTCTTTTACAATCACTGATACAAGTTTTCAATGATCCATGCAGCCACTCACACATTCACTAGCTCTTATACACAGTAATTTATATATGTCAACTCTCACATGTACTGTGATTTACAAATGTACTTACTTTGACATGTAGCACTGAGATATCCATTCACTCACCAATACACTCATGCACACAGTCAACCACCCATACAGCTGTTTCCACATGCAGTTTTGAACCCATACATCTAGTGAATCAACTGTTCACACATCTATGCACAGAGTCACACACCTCCCAGCCACCCACACACACACACTCACTCTCCCATACAAATACTTGGGCAACCAATCAATAACCCATATAGTTACTCATATGGGTACTGATCAACACATGCAGCACTTTACAGAACAACAGATATAATGATGCATAAATTAAGTTTAATCACTAACCCATGCACTCAGTGAGACACATTTAATCACTCTCTCATACAGTCAGTCATGCACCTACTAAATCCTTCATCCAGACACTTATACATCCACTCATTCTTCAATATATAAGACATATTTTAACTTTACAGAAACATACAGTCACTGGATGTTGTCATCAGTGATATCATTTGAGTTGTCATCAGTGATGACATCAGTGATGTCACTGACCATGTCATGAATGATGTAATATGTGACATCATCACCAGTGGATTGCGGGTGCGCGATATATAGTTAGTGCAACTAACTATATATACGAATTTCAATGGTTTTGTGTGAGTAAAATAAGGTTTTGTAAATGCTAATCCCTAACTATATATGGTCTATAACCTATGGTTTTTCCGTGAATTTTCAAGGTTTTGTAAATGCTAATTCCTAACTATATATGGTCTATAACCTATGGTTTTTTCTGTGAATATATATATATACATACATACACCAGTAAAATATAAATTCTAAAAATATATATAATAAATTAAAATATTGAAATATTTTTATGTTTTTACTATTACCTTTGACACTACATTAACTGCAACAGTAGGGAAAGTGTTGGATAGAGTAGAGGTAAAATTTACTATTCCCACTCCAGGGTGTGCAACAGTAGGGAAAGTGTTGGATAGCGTAGGGGTAAAATGTATTTACTATTCCCACTCCAGAGAGTGCAACTGTAGAAAAAGTGTTGGATAGCGGAGGGGAATAATTTAATATTCCTACTCCAGGGAGTGCAACAGTAGGGAAAGTGTTGGATATCATAGGGGTAAAATTTACTATTCTCACTTCAGAGAGTGCAACAGTAAGGAAACTGTTGGATAGCGTAGGGGTAAAATAACTATTGCCACTCCAGGGAGTGCAACAGTAGGGAAAATGTTGGAGAGCAGGGGGAATAATTTACTATTCCCACTCCAAGAAGCGCAAAAGTAGGGAAAATGTTGGATAGTGTAGGGGTAAAATTTACTATTCCCACTCCAGAGAGGGGAGGAGTAAGTAAACTGTTGGATAGCGTAGGGGTAAAAATTACTATTCCCACTCCAGGGAGTGCAACAGTAGAGAAAATGTTGGATAGTGGAGGGGAATAATTTACTATTCCCACTCCAGGGAGTGCAACAGTAGGGGAAAGTGTTGGATAGCGTAGGGGTAAAATGTATTTACTGTTTCCACTCCAGAGAGTGCAACAGTAGAGAAAGTGTTGGAAAGCAGAGGGAATAATTTACTATCCCCACTCCAGTTAGTGCAACAGTTGGGAAAGTGTTGGATATTGTAGGGGTAAAAATTACTATTCCCACTCCAGGGAGTGCAACAGTAGGGAAAGTGTTGGATATTATAGGGGTAACATTTACGATTCTCACTCCAGAGAGTGCAACAGTAAGGAAACTGTTGGTTTGCGTAGAGGTAAAAATTACTATTGCCACTCCAGGGAGTGCAACAGTAGGGAAAATGTTGGAGAGCGAAGGGGAATAATTTAGCATTTCCACTCCATGAAGTGCAACAGTAGGGAAAGTGTTGGATAGTGTAGGGGTAAAATGTACTATTCCCACTCCAGAGAGGGGAGCAGTAAGTAAACTGTTGGATAGCATAGGGGTAAAAATTACTATTCCCACTCCAGGGAGTGCAACAGTAGGGAAAGTGTTGGATAGCAGATGTGAATGATTTACTATTCCCACTCCAGCGAGTGCAACAGTAGGGAGAGTGTTGGATAGCAGAGGGGAATAATATACTATTCCCACTCCAGGGAGTGCAACAGAAGGGAAAGTTTTGGATAGCGGAGAGGAATAATTTACTATTCCCACTCCAGCAAAATAATAAACATTAGTTAACAAACAAGTAATTAATAAAAATAATTTACCTCCCACCATATTGCCCTATAAATGATACCACCAACGTTGTAAATCATAACAAAATTAACATAAACAATTAGCAATTAATTAATGAATTAAAAAATAAATAACAAGCAATTTAAATACATTCAATAATAAAAGTAATTCACACAAATAACAATAAAAAACAACTTAAAATAATTTTTCTATAAATATTTTTTAAAAATGTATTAAAATCAAGTTACTTCCCACCCTATTCCCCTATCAAACCACAACCTGCTCTTGAGTAAATAACACAAATAACATAATTAATTATTAATTATTAACTAATAATAACGAATTAATACATATTTAAGAATACATTATTTACCACAATAACAATATAAAATGTTAAATGCATAAATATGAAATAATTAAACATATAACTTAATTAATTACTATTAAAATACTTCCCACCCTACTACCCTAAAAACCCACAACCCAATCCTAAAAAAATAAAACAATTCACATATACACCAATTCATTATTAATAATTAACAACCAATTAATAAATAATTAATAACATATGAATTACCATAATTAACAATATAAAATAGGAAATGCCTAAATATTAATAAAAAAATCAGTATTTAGTTAAATATTCAAATTACTGCCCACCCTATTCCCCTATAAACCCACAACCTGCTCCTAAAAATATAAGACAATTAAGATATTAAATAAATATTAATTAATAATTAACAACCAATTAATAACGAATTAATAATACATTAATTAACACAATTAATAAAAAAATATGAAAAACTTAATAATTATTATTTATTAAGTAAGTACGATTAAATTACTTCCCATCCTATTGCCCTATAACCCCCTTCTATGGAACAAAAACACAAAATGCAATTATTAATGACCTCTAAATATTATTATTAAATGTATTATAATTAAATTACTTCCCATCATATTCTCCTACAAACCCACAACTGCTATGGAACTAAAACGCAAAATGTACTTAAAAAAAATGTGTAACTTCTAAAAATTCAACACATATATTTAAAACCAATTGCAATACTAACATAATACACACATACATGACCCAAGGACATGTGTGTGTGTAAATTAAAACTTTCAAATATGCAACTAGTGCATGTTTGAAAGTTTTCGGTAAATTAGCATGAAGTTTAACTTCATGCTAATTTACCCCTTCCAAATAGCGAATTCGCAATTTAAAAATAATCATGCATTGCATTTAAGAAATCTCAAATTGCGATTTCTTAAATGCAATTGCAATTTTAGAAATCGCAACATGGTTGCGATTCCTAAAATTACGAAATGCATGATGCATTCCAAATTAGTCAATTGCATTCGCAAACGGCCGAAAATTACGATTCGCACCGTTTGCGAATGCAATTGACTTTGATGCATGTGGGCATAAAATACATAATAAATAAAACAACGATGTTTCTAACAACAATATTTTTGCAAATGATATTACTTACTTCGATATCTTTGAAAACGATATTACTTACCTTCACCTCGATATTCTTGTCAATTATATTCTGACTGTCGTCAATATTTTTGTATCCCGATATTTTGGATATTAGTGTCAGTCGATATTTAAAACTCGATATTTCGACTGTTCACCGGGAAAGGACAGCCAAGTTGGTGCTACGTAGGCGCCTTTTGCATGAGCGTTACTGTTGCAATGGTTGCCAAATCTAATCCATCATGGATTTGACGAGATGGTTAAAGGGCGGTGCCTATATTATAATGGATCATTTCACACATTTACTGAAGAGCAGGAGTGCTTCGGGATCCCGGGAGGGCAATTTTTGCAATTTGCAAACCTCTATCGGACTACATGAGAGATCTGGATCTCATTCCCTGAGGAACCAATGGATTCTAGACCCAGGTACCCACAGGGGATTGATCTCTCTTCTGTACGGAGCACTCAAGGGCCACCATAGCATTGATATCTCCCACATTCTAAATAGGTGGTCGACAGATCTACTGACTCCCCTTACAGAAAGTGAATGGAAAAGAGCGTTTGCGCAGGTACAGGAGGTGGCCAGCAATGCTCGCTTCAAGCTTGTGCAATTTCATTATTTGCAATGCACTTATATGACACCTCTCAGACAAGCACGTATCAATGCAACTCGCTCGCTCCACAGAGTGTCCCCGCTGTGGTATCGAGCCGGCCACGTTCGCTCATATGACGTGGGATTGCCCTCGATTCCAGCAGTATTGGTTAGGGGTGTTGGAGACGCTTTGTGAGGCGACTGGCCTTAAGATTGAGGAAACCATCAAACATTGTCTTTTAGGGATATTACCACCCCCAAAGACAAGTAATAGAATGCAATATAGGTTTGCTAATTTAGGATTGGTACTCGCTAGATGCCGCATAACGATACACTGGATGCACCCAGTGCCCCCCAAATTGCCCAGATAGACGGCAGATGTGCGTGAACGGGGGGTGGCAGACAAGAGACGTCTGCGTATAGTTCTTATAGATGAAAATGCTGAACGGGATTTGGAAACATGGCGAATATTGCTGAGTAACTCACAGGTGGCAGCGGGATCCGTTACCCATTCACAGACTGGATCCCCAGTCACACAGACGAGAAGTGGCGAAGGTGCCCCTAATAGTCCAGGTACTTCCATTTAACAAATGAGTCTAAGGACCCTGTGGGAGGAAAGGGAGGAGGGCTACTCGCCATGGGTAAAATCTCAGAATCTTAGATTTGGGAGGGAGCAGGCGGCCCCCTTACAGACAGAAACTCCATCACACCAAGTTTTTTGGGGGGGACATAGGGGATGGTGTGCAACATTATATTTCGCTACCTAGTACATCGTATATTCATGTGAGGTGGATGAGACTCACAACAAACTGTGCACAACACATCTTTCCCAACGCCAGGGGACATACAGGAATGCTGCTTAGTTAATTGCTGCCCCATTTTTGATTTTTAATTTGCAACTGTTCTGTGATGTTGATAGTGTATTGCTGTTATTCAGAAAAAAGAAAACAGGGATGTGCGACCTTCCTTATTATATACTGATGTTGATTTTTTTTGGCATAATGCTGCCACGTGTACAAGCGCAAATAGAGAATCGCAATTGTACATTGTATTTATGAGATATATGCTTATATTGTATGGTGTTGCCATGTGTATCCCAAATAAAAAAAACGAATTAAAAAAAATACAAAGTCGGAAAGATATTAAACTATTACAAAAGAATAGTTTTTTCACTGTAAGGATACCCTTCCAGTACAAAAATATACTTGACAGAACACATTCCGTCTTGCACTGTTGTGCAAGAGTGTTCATTACCACTTAGCAGCCTGAAGTTCTCCAGTACTTAGGGAAAGAAAAACAGCACCAAATCCAATGACATGGTTCTTCTTTAGCTCTCTCTCTTTGGCTCAACACAGCTCTGCTCATAACGTTAGTACATTTTGTACTTCAGTGTCTGCTATGGTTTTGGGATGACAGGCGTCTTAAGTAATTGAAAAGCTTGAGAAAAGTTATTTTAGCACCTGACCCAGTGGTAAATGGATGCTTGTCACAGGACCATCAAATGAATAAGCTGCTTTTTGGCTGTCATTGTTTCAGCAATTGTTGATATGGCCATAGTTAACAATACAACAAGACACAATTACATTCAGAGAGCAACATGTCTACACAATTAAAAAACAGCAAAGCATAACACAGCAAAATGGTCAAAACATAATGCAACACAACAAGATCATATAGAAATAAAGCAGCACAAAAACACACATGGAAAAATAGCAACAAAATGCATGACAATAATCAAAAATACTTAAATAAATTAGCAGAAACGTGCTTGCCACAAAAGATACCCTTCTAGAATCATCTTTTCATACTACAGCAGTTAAAGGTTTGTGGAGGGAGCACAGCCTTAACCTACTCCCAAGCCATGCCATGCTCTAAAAGTATTATATTGTTAGCAACATGCATTAGTGCTATTTTATTAATATTCTGTGTGGTTATATTACATGTGCTAAGCAACAGGATGAGACTGTTGAAATAGAGCCCTTTCAAGCATTAAAGGATCTATTAGGATGGCGGTCGGAAAATCTCCTGACCATAACCACCGGTCCAATTGATATTCCCCGCAGTCAAAATCCGATCGGGGCAGTTGGATTTTGGCAATTAACATTGCGGCGGTTGCTGCTGCCAGCAGGTCTGCCACAATGCCATAAGGAGCATGTCCTGCATCTCCCTGCACTGCGTGCCTGCCACCTGGTACAGGGACCTGGTACCCCCCCCCGAGTGCACCCCCCTAACACATTATTGGGGGGCAGCAATGGGCCCCAGGAACATGTCTCTGCATGCCTTTCCATTGTGGTTCCATTATTGTGGAAAGGCTGGCTACCGCTGGAATCATAACCGTGCCAGCAGTGCTTGGCACTGATCTGCCACAATTGTAGCGGTCCAGCTCCGCCCGCCAGGCAAGTGGGCAGACTGCAACTGGCGATTAAGTGGAGGGCGGAAAATCACACCGCAGCGGTTGCGACCGCAATGCTAATCAGACCGGAGGTTTTCCGGGTCCCGATCGTGGGCAGATGGCCACCACCGGTCCCGATCGTGGGCAGATGGCCGCCACCGGTCCGGCGGTTGCACTGCCTGACTGGTGGCGGCCAGCTGCCCGCCACCGGTCCGGCGGTTGCACTGCCGGACTGGCGGCGGCCAGCTGCCCGCCATCCTAATAGTCCCCAAAGTGTCTTTCTCTTAGTGCAGTACTTGTGCATGATCTAATATATAAATATAATTGGGTTTGAATTTCCAATACATCCCCAACACATGTTGTAACGGACTGTAAGTAACCCAGAAAGCATGGACACCTCATCATCTATATATTGTGTGAAACTATTATAACATGTTCTTTCACATCCACGTGTTGGTGCACCAAACTAAGTTTAGGCATCCATGGGTGTGAAAGCAAAGCTTGTAGAGGATAAGCCACAGTCTTAATTAATGCTACACCTCCTCCTGCACATGAACCCATGTACCTCTGGCAGATCAATCAATCAATGAGGGGGCTTGTAAAGCGTGCTACTCACCAGTGAGGGTCTCAAGGTGCTAGGGGGGGCAGCTCCGGTTCAGGCGAAGACCCAAGTCTTGAGGTCCCTTATAACCGTGTGCAGGGTCGGGGAGCGTCTGATGTTCACGGGTAGCTCCTTCCAGGTCTTGGCTGCGATGTAGGAGAAGGCTCTCCCAACTGTTCTGCTTCTGCAGATGTTGGGTACCGTGGCCAGGGCCAGATCGTCGAGCTGAGGTTTCTCTTGGGTATGTGGAAGGATACTCTTTCATTGAAGTATTTGGGTCCGAAGTTGTTGAGGAACTAGTAGGCTTGGGAGAGGAGTTTAAAGGTGAACCTCATCTCTACGGGGAGCCAGTGGAGGTCTTGTAGGTGTTGGGTCATACGTTCGTGGTGTGGTGTTCCGAGGATGATTCTGGCAGCGGCGTTCTGAACGGTTTGAAGTCTGTTCAGTAGCGTCTTGTTGATGCCGGTGTATAGGGTGTTGCCGTAGTCCTTTCTGCAGGTTATGAGAGTGTGGGTAACGGTCTTTCTGCAGCCGGTTGGGATCCATTTGAAGGTATTGCGGAGGATGCATAGGCAGTTGAAACTTGTGGAGGTGACGGCATTGATCTGGTGGTTCATCGAGAGGGAGGAGTCGAGGATGATGCCAGGTTCCATGCATGGTCTGTAGGAGTGGGTGGATTTCCAAGGGCAGAGGGCCATCAGGTGTCATCCCAGGCGGACATGTGTGTTCCGAGGATGAGGACCTCGGTCTTCTCTGAGTTGAGCTTCAAGCAGCTGTCCTTCATCCAGGCTGCCACATTCTTCATTCCTCCCTGAAAGCAGATTCTGGTGTCTTTGGGAGTGAGAGGATGACCTGGGTGTCATTGGCATAGGATACGATGCTGAGTCCCTGCTATTTGACGATGGCAGCGAGGGGACAATGTAGATGTTGAAGAGCTTGGGGCTAAGTGATGATCTTTGGGGAACTCTGCAGTTGATGTCGGTGAGTTCGGAGAGGAAGGGAGGGAGTCTGATCCTTTCGGTTCTGCCAGAGAGAAAGTATTGGGCCAAGTCGAGGGCGGGTCCTTGTATCCCAGCAACATGAAGTCTGGCTCCGAGGGTGCGATGGGAGATGGTGTAAAAGGCTGCGGAGAGGTCTAGAAGGATGAGGGCCACGATGTGTCCCTGGTCAAGTAGCATGTGGATGTTGTTCGTGGCGGTGAGGATGGCAGTCTCCGTGCTGTGGTTGCTGCGGAATCCGGACTGCTAGGCATCTAGGATGGAGTTCTCTTCGATGAAGGTGGTCAGCTGGGCGTTCACGAGTCTCTCTGTGACTTTGGCCGCAAAGGGGAGGAGGGAGATGGGTGGTACTTTTTCAGGTCAGTAGGGTCGGCTGTAGGATTTTGAGGAGGGGTTTAACCTCCGGCCACTTTCAGTCATCTGGGAAGAAGCCAGACATGAAGGAGGCATTGATGGTCAGTCCTAGTTCCGGTATGATGGTGGCGGCAGCCCTGTGGAATATGTGCGGAGAGCAGGGGTCCGTTGGGGCTCCTGAGTGGGTTTTCTTTGAGGTGGCTGCGATGTGTTCGACGGTGGTGGGCTTCCAGTTCATGGTGGTTAGTTTGTCGGCGGTGTTGGCGGGTGTTGTTCCTCATCGGTTTATTGAAGTTGTCGTAGAGGGCTTTGATCTTCAGATGGAAGTATGTGCTGAGCTCATCATTCAGGCAGCTCCTGATTGCTCATTTGTGGGGGGAGGGTGGGTGGGGTGGGGTGGATGCTAGGGGTGGGATGGTGGGATTGATTTCTTATGAATGCAAGGCTGATTCCACTTTAACTGGTAACATTTTATTTATTGATCTATATTTCAATAATGTGACCTGTGATTCCCAAAGACTCACTTACTGGGGGTTGTCCATGGGTTTTCTATTTTTCTTATTCACAGGAATCTCCATTCTATGGCTCAATGTCTTTACATTCCGATTTATTTTATTTTATTTTAATTTCTTCTATAGCGCAGGAATCAATCCCGTAAGGGTATCTCCGCGCTTTGCCAACTAAGAAGGAATAAGGAAGAGCAGCCTAAGGTTTATGTGGATGGAAATGCTTCTAGGAAAAGAAGGGTTTTTAATGCCTTTCTGAAGGACATGTGATTTATGGTGGTTCTTAGGTTAATGGGAAGATTGTTCCAGAGGGCAGGGCCAACAGCGGAGAAAGCACGGTCTCCATACCTAATCTTCTTTGTGTTGGGAGGTTTTAACAGAGCTTGGTTGCAGGAGCGGAGGGACCTGCTGGGCTGATACAATTCAAGAGACTGGGCTAGATATTTAGGGCTTGCTCCATACAGACATTTATGTACCGTGCAACAGATCTTAAAGTGGATGCGCTGTCGTATGGGAAGCCAGTGCAGTTCTTTCAGCAGGGGCTTAGAAGGAGTCCTGGCAGGTGCACCCATGACCAGTCTGGCTGCTGTATTCTGGACCACCTGTAAGCGGCCTACTGCATCCGTATTGGCTAATGTCAGCAGGCCGTTACAGTAGTCCAGGCGGCTGGTTACCAAGGCCTGTACAAGTGTCTTTCTACATGTGGCAGGAAGAAAAGGGAAGACACGCCTGAGTAGACCTATGGTGTGAAAACATAGACCAGCTATGTAGTTGGTGTGTTCTTTCATTGTTAATTTTTGATCCAACTTCACTCCAAGATTTTTAATATGTGATTTGGGTACAGGTACTGGGCCAAGGTCGAGTGGCCACCAGTCAGGGGTCCAAAGAATACTTGCTTTGCCAAAGAGCAAGACCTCAGTCTTTGTTACATTACACTGGAGGCAGTTCCTCGCCATCCAGTGTGACACCGCTCTCATACCCTCAGCAAAATTCCCCTTGATTTTAGGGTCAAGGGAGCTGAAAGGGTAGAGGAGCTGAGTGTCGTCAGCGTAGGAGACCGGTATGAACCCGTATTTCCGCACATTCTCAGCAAGGGGGGCCACATAGACATTGAACAATGTAGGGCTAAGGCATGAGCCCTGTGGCACCCCCTTCGTGAGCCCCCTTGAGATGGAGCGAAAGGGGCCCAGGCTGATAGATTGTGATCTCCCGGCGAGGAAACTCTCCAACCAAGATAGTGCTACGCCTCCGATTCCTACTCCTTGCAACCGGTTCAGTAAGGTGTTATGAGACACGGTATCGAAGGCTGCGGACAGGTCCAACAGCACTAGAATCATGGAGCCCCCTCTATCTTGTGACATTTTAATCTGATCTGTCACAGAGAGGAGGGCTGATTCAGTGCTGTGGTTGGGCCTGAATCCAGATTGGGATTGGTCCAGGCCCCCTGTCGCTTCGATGAAATTGGAGAGGGTAGTGTTGACGTGCTTCTCTGCCAGTTTACTGATGAAAGGAAGGAGAGAAATCGGGCGAAGGTTGGAGAGTGTAGACCAGGGCAAGGTGGAATTTTTGCGAATAGGGTTCACTACCGCCTCCTTCCAGGCAGATGGGAGTTGGCCTTTGGCAAAAGACAGGTTAAGTAGGTTCTGAATATGAGGACCCAGTATCTCGATTAACGGGGAGATAAATTTAGCTGGTATCAGGTCAGTGGGAGAACCAGATTTAGTTTGGTTAATGAGAGTGGTCAAGTCCTTAGTGGTTATTTTTGGGATGTCCAGGAGAGTATCTCCAGAAGTCAATTGCAGGGCAGTTTCAGGGACCTCAGTTCCCAGGGTGTCAGAGACTATAGTGATTTTTTTATGTATTGCTTCAATTTTGTCCTCAAAGAACTGAGATATTTCATCGCATAGTTCTTGGGTAAAGGTGTCTGGACTTTCACATACTTCAGGACTAGTGAAAGTTTGAATGATTTTAAATAGCTCTCTTGTAGAGTTGCCTGCCTCTGCAATTTGAGTGGTCAGACTCATTTTCCTAGCTTTTTTGATATTTTTGTAGTAGGAGGACATAGCCTCCAGGTAGTGACTCTTGTCTTCCCTATTACCTGTACGTCTCCACAATTTTTCCATTTTTCTGCATTTCTTCTTTTCTGTTTTGAGAGCTTCCGTATACCATGTTTCCCTTTTCGCTATGGTGGGTTTTTTGGCATTTTTCCGAGGAGCTAGTGAGTCAATAGCTGTCATCAAAGTAGAATTGAACATGGAGAGAGCAGAATCGATATTATCGAAGTTGGTAAGTAGAGGCTGTTTCCAAATTTGAGAGAGTTTGGGAAGAGTAATTTTGTGCCATGGCCTGCGTTTAATAGAGTGAGTAGCCGGGCGGTTAGTGGAATTGGATAGGTGTGGTATGGAGAAGTCAATAAGTTTATGATCCGACCAGTTAATATGTTTAGGGGGATAACAATGGACATTAGGTTGGGTAGTAAGGATCAGGTCTAATGTGTGACCACCCGAATGAGTGGGGCCACTGTTTCTAGGGTGTAAACCTAGCAGAGCAAGGTCAGTAAGGAATGCATTAGTATCCTGATGGTCAGCAATATCAATATGAAAATTGAAATCTCCAAGTAAAATGAAGTTTTCATTCGCTTTCAAATAGGGGGCTAGTAGTTCAGTGAGAGCAAGGGAAAAACCAGCATTGGGTCCAGGTGGACGGTAAACCAAGGCTCCTTTCCATTGTGTTTTTGAGTTGATTTTTAAGTGAAAGATGAGTACTTCCATAGTAGGGAGCATCACCTGCTCTAGGACTCTAATACTCAGGGTGTCTCTGTATATAATAGCGATTCCGCCTCCCACCTTCACAGGACGGTCGAGGCGAAGGATTTTATATCCCATGGGTATCCCTAGGGTGATAGTGGGGATAGTATGAGGTTTCAGCCATGTTTCAGTTAAGAAACATATCTTAGGTTGAGAGTTGTAAATAATATCCCACAGTTCTATACAGTGCTTGGGGAGTGATCTGACATTTAGCAAAAAGCTATCCCCGTTTCCCTGAACGTCAGTATTATCAGTAGGCCGTCCAGAAATGACGTGGGAAGGCAAGGCTTGAAAACCGCATTTGATACAAGAAAAGGGACCCTCAGGACACGAGAGCGATGTGTTTTTACAACAGTATTGTTGAGGGGGTTGTAGTGCCCTAAGTGCCTGTGGAGCATACCTCATACAAGGAGTGGGGGGGGCGCAGTCCATAGTGGCAAGGACAAGGAGGGTGGCCCCTAGCCCCGTCTGGTCGCGGACGGGCGCAGACGGGCCACTCTTTGGCTACTCTTCGGCGTTGTCTTCGGCTCCCCTGCGCGCGAACGCTGCGCGCACGGAAGGGGCGAGGGCTAAATAGCCCCGTCAGCCCTGTCCGCTAGAGCGCTAACCGCTCCGCAAACCCGGAAGTGGTGTTCTCCCTCCCCGGTAAACAATCACGGGGAGGCGGGGAAGCGAGCGAGTGCTCAGAAAGTGTTGTCAGCGTGTGTGTGCGAGTATGTGCACCATTTAATTCTAGTGACACAAATTAGGGAAATTTTAAAAAAACACAATTTCACAGTTTTCAGATTAAAATACTATTATGCGCTACACGCTAAAATGAAGCAGTGCACTACACAATGGACGTCCCAAGTTGGCTAGCGGGTCCGGGAAACACTGCCACTGTCCCCCCTACCGAATATTCTACCTACATAGCAATTACCGAATAGTGAATACCGAATCTGTAAAATTCGGTATTTACCATTCGGTAAATTGCTATTACCTACATCTAGGCCTAGGAGACCCGATCGAATACTTTTTCAGCATCTAAAAAGATTGTTGCCATTGGGTCCCCTGAAACCTGTGAGGCGTCAAGCAGTGTATTGAGCCTGTGAGTATTTTCAGTGGTACCCTTCGCAGGGATGAAACCATGTTGCCGGCTGGAAACTAGCTTTTCAATTCTAGCTGAAAGTCACGTGGCAAGAACTTTAGAGTATGCTTTGGAATCACCATTAATTAGGGTGATCGGCCGGTATAAGCCCATTTCTATTGGTGGTTTATTTTTTTTGGGGAACACTATGATCTTGGCGTTAGACCAGGACAGGGGAGGGGAGACACTCTGAAAGATTTGAATCCCAACTTCATTTAGAATAACTTTGATTTGTGGGAGGAAAACCTTATAAATTCCACTGGGATAAAATCTGGCCCAGCAGCTTTCCCATCTGCGAGCCTACTCAAAGCTTTAACTATCTCATCCCATGAAGGAGCAAGTTCAAATAGCTCACGCTCATCACTGCTCAATGTCACTAGAGAGATTGAGTCTAGCTAGGTATCTAAGTGCAGCTAAAGGCGGATTGATCGTCCGTATTTTCAGAGTACAGGTCATGAAAGAATTTAGAGAATGCTGTGCAAATTTCTACAGGTCATTGGTGATAGTTCCTGCAGGTGTTTTAATTCTTTGAATTTCGCTAGCAGAAACCTGTAACCTAGTTCTTACAGCCAGTTGGTGGCCGATGAGTACCACAAATCTTAAAATTCTATCCATGAACATTTGTGGGATTAATGATACCCGAAAAAAGGCAAAAAGTTGCGCAAAGCTTACGACTGTCAGGCGCTAACCGAGTTTATCTCCAAGAGACACACGTAGAAGGATCACAACTATATCTATTAAATAGTTTAGGATATAAGGTTATTGGGGGAACTACACAAGGGACCCACACCAGGGATATAGCTATTCTAGCCCGATATAACTATCTTCCCCAAACTATTAGAACTAAAGTAGACACTCAAGGGAGATGGATTCTCACTGAATGCCGTATTACACCTACTTTCTCGTTTACCTTATGCTCCATCTATGGGAGTCTTCTAGATGACCCTACAGTGTTTAATCAAATCTCCACTGAACTGGCTCATTGGCCCTTGCCTATCATCTTATGTGGGGATCTCAATATTAATGTACCGGCAAACTGGGGAAATAACCCACAATTCCCTCAGTCCTTTGGCAAACCTAAAGTGCTTTTGGCTTTCAGGAATTTCTTGCACACTCACGGACTGGTTGATATCCAGTCCTATTTGTACCCTAACATACCGGGTTACACATTCTTCTCTGCTCCCCATAAATCTCTTGCACAGCTGGATTTGTTTCTGGTTTCTTCATCCCTAATTCATTGCAGCGAAATTGAACTACTTCCCCGCATTCTTTCTGATCATAATCCCTTAAGCCTTAACATCCGGGGGCTGATCACATGCAAGGAAACCTCTTCCTGGAGCTTTGAAAGGGCACTCTTACAGGACAAAGGTTACCAGTCCCATTCTAAACATTGGATCAAATCCTTTCTTGACACCAATCTTGGTACAGCCCCATCTATGATAGTTTGGGGCACTCTAAAAGCCTGTGTCCATGGGGAAACTTTGCAATACTCACTTAGAAAAAACAAATTAGAGGAAGCCAACTTGACGGATCTACAAACAAAATTAGCTAAAACGGAGGCAAACCTTATCTCAGCCATTCAGTCTAATGGTGAGATCAATCCTGCACAACTGTCGGTCGCGGCGGCTAGGGCGGAGATCTGCTCATTACAGGCCGACAAAGCCGCTTCCAAATGGGCTGCGGCCCGCAAGAAAACATATGAATGTAGTGAAAGAATCGGCCACCAACTGGCTGTAAGAACTAGGTTACAGGTTTCTGCTAGCGAAATTCAAAGAATTAAAACACCTGCAGGAACTATCACCAATGACCTGTAGAAATTTGCACAGCATTCTCTAAATTCTTTCATGACCTGTACTCTGAAAATACGGACGATCAATCCGCCTTTAGCTGCACTTAGATACCTAGCTAGACTCAATCTCTCTAGTGACATTGAGCAGTGATGAGCGTGAGCTATTTGAACTTGCTCCTTCATGGGATGAGATAGTTAAAGCTTTGAGTAGGCTCGCAGATGGGAAAGCTGCTGGGCCAGATTTTATCCCAGTGGAATTTATAAGGTTTTCCTCCCACAAATCAAAGTTATTCTAAATGAAGTTGGGATTCAAATCTTTCAGAGTGTCTCCCCTCCCCTGTCCTGGTCTAACGCCAAGGTCATAGTGTTCCCCAAAAAAAATAAACCACCAATAGAAATGGGCTTATACCGGCCGATCACCCTAATTAATGGTGATTCCAAAGCATACTCTAAAGTTCTTGCCACGTGACTTTCAGCTAGAATTGAAAAGCTAGTTTCCAGCCGGCAACATGGTTTCATCCCTGCGAAGGGTACCACTGAAAATACTCACAGGCTCAATACACTGCTTGACGCCTCACAGGTTTCAGGGGACCCAATGGCAACAATCTTTTTAGATGCTGAAAAAGTATTCGATCGGGTCTCCTAGGCCTAGATGTAGGTAATAGCAATTTACCGAATGGTAAATACCGAATTTTACAGATTCGGTATTCACTATTCGGTAATTGATATGTAGGTAGAATATTCGGTAAAAATACCGAATCTGTAAGATTCGGTAATACCGATTCTGTAATTACAGAATCGGTATATGCCATTGATTCCTATGGGCCTTGAAGCCCATAGGAATCAATGGCAAATACCGATTCTGTAATTACAGAATCGGTAAAATTACCGATTTTGCAAGGGTGACAGGGTGTCACTTTGACACCCTGTTGCACCCCTGTTTCTGGCTTGTGTGCCATGTGACACACAGACATGCCCTTAGGGCATGTCTGTGTGCCACATGGCACAGGTGTACATGCACAGATGTGCATGTACACTGGAATTCGTTATTTACCATGGAATAGTATTCCATGGTAAATAACGATTCGGTAAGGGCCTGTGGCACTGATTACAGTGCCACCTACATCTTGATTTACAGAATCGGTATATTTACCGATTCGGTATTTTACAGATTCTATATATTTACCGAATCGGTAAATATACCGATTCTGTAAATAAAATGCCCCCTACATCTCAAAAGCAAAATACCGGTCGGAAACGGCCGAAATCGGCCGTTTCCGACCGGTATTAAGGCTCCTACATCTGGCCCTTAGAACTATCTGTGGGGCGTCATGCAGAGAATGAATTTTGGGTCCAAAGCCATACAAGAAATCAAGGCTTTATACATTACCATCACGGCCAGGGTTTTCATCAATGGGACTGACGGAGCCGATTAACATCAAGTGGGGGACCCGTCAAGGTTGCCCCTGCTCCCCATTGCTCTTCGCCATCTATATTGATCCTTTAATTAAAAAACTAGAAATCAATCAGGCCGTACCATCTATAAGTAGATTCAGCATAGAAACCAAAAGTATGGCATATGCCGATGACCTGGCTTTGGTTACACTGGATCCAAAGACTGCCATGCCTGTAATTGAATCTGAGGCACATTTATTTGGTTCCTTATGAGGGTATAAACTAAACAAGGGAAAAACTCAAATAATAATCAATAGTAAGGTCAGCTGGGTCGACAAAAGGGTAGTGGTCGAAGCCAAATATTTGGGCATTAAAATCTTAGCCAATACTGACCTTATAGTAAATCACAACATCGACCCTCTTATTGCTGACTAAAGGAAAGCCCTGAATCCACTTAATAACTTACACCTCTTCATCGTTGGGCGATATAATCTGCAAAAAATATTTTTTTCCCAAAATTGTTATATTTTTTAGGGCGATACCCTTAGAATTTTACAAGCTGACTCTCCCAAAGGCTGAAAGGCTGTTTTCTCAATTTGTATGGGCATACTCTCAGCCGAGAAGGGAATTCAAATTTCTGCTCTACCTCGGGATAACAGGGGGGTGGGCCCTTCCCAATTTAAAACTTTACTATTGGGCATCAGTGCTGCCAACTTGCCCCATATTATTGCAAGATCTCCCCTCCTTGCCCGCTTTAGGCTTGCCCTCACCTTTTGAACTTTTGTTAGGATCCGATATCCAAGGATGGCTGTGGCGGCACCTAGAACTGGGTTATTAAAAAAGAGTGAAATTTAAGTCTCTGCTGGGGGCATTTAAAGTCTTCTCAGCCGTACGGAAATTTCTTGGAATAGGTAAACTAAATGTTTATACCCCTAAACTAGGAGACCTCTGCTCAGCCGGTAAGAGCTTGGCGTTTGAAGCTATCATTTAATCTAGACAAGAGGGATTCTTTGAAGTACTTTGCTGTGAATTCCTTCTTCACTCGAAAGACTGGGGGTCTGTCGGGTTTCACTAAATGTAATCTGATAGAAAAGCTTTGTGGGGTTTCAACACCACGTATCAGAGTTATTTACAACATATTGAACATCCTGATGCCTAGTGATCTGCTTTTAACGTCCTCTAAGTGGCAACAGAAATTGAACATCACTGATAATGCTTTTTTACTCGCACTCGAATCCGCACAAAGCGATCTGCTACCCTCTAACCTTCAGGCACAGTTCTACAAGACCAGTTTTTTTTTATACCATACTCCTAGTAAGATAGCAAAATGGGTCTCAGGCAAATGAACATACTGCCTTCGTTGCTCCAAGTTCAAAGCTGACTCAATCCACATGTTTGCCCCATGCATTAAATTAGAACCTTTATTAAATAAAATTCAACATTTTTTGGGACAGGTGCTATCTTGTAACGTGGTGCTAGCCCCCTCTATGATAATGCTGGGTATTGTGGACTCGGTTGATCGATGAAAAGGAGGCTCACTGATTTCCATCGCCATGGCCGTTTTTAGGCTTTGCATTGCTTTTTCCTGGCTGGTTCCCTACCCTCCAGCTTTTGCACACTGGTGAGCTCGCCTTTACTCAATTCACACATTAGAGAAGGCAATATATGCGAAAAAGGGACTCAGAGCTAAAAAACGGCGACCAGTAATCTGGGGTCCACATTCTCACTGGCTAACCCATCAAGGTCGATAGTGGGATAATCCACTGAATAAGCTATCGTTTTTTGTATATTTGTATATTTCAAGTTCCTTTTTAATATGGTTTTGTTGCACTGGTCACTTTATTGAATGTTGTGAAAAAGAGTTTTTCTTTCCTTCTTAAAGCTAATGCTGGTATTGGTCAAAATTACCTCAATAAAAAAAGGAAACTTTTTTTTAATCTTGATGTATTGCTATATGGAATACCTGTGTTAAAGTAGGATCACATTACTGTCTTGCGTTCCCTAAAACGGCTTTCTATATGCATATTTTGTATGTGGGAGGGGGTGCCGCTACTCTTTGATTATTCTGTTTTCTACAAGTTGTTCTGTATTCGGTTTTTTTCACTGCAAATAGAAAAAAAAAGTAAGTATGTGCTGAGCTTGTTGCAGAGTTCCTGGGCAGTTGTGATGTCTGTGGCTTCGCTGGGGGGTTTCGTGAAATGTTGTATGACTTTGAACAGCTCCTTGGCGTTGGTGGCGTTGGGCTGGAATTTGTCTCTTATGAAGGTTTGTTTGGTGTCTTTTATGTGCTGGTGGTATTCCTTCAGGGCGCCCCACAGGAACTGCCCATACTAGCAATGTGCATCAAAGTCTGAATTTGGAAATAGGTGGGTCAAGGTGTGACAGCCCCAATCCCCTCTGTGACAACGGGGGATGGCCCCAGCAAGTTCAGTAGCAACATTGAATGCCCACAACCAATGTTCCATCTAATTATTTTCCTCTGTGTGTGGCAATTAAGGGAGTCTGTTACTTGTGACCAAGGCTGGGTGCCCTGGAGACTAGTGGAAATTGACTATGCAATTGAGTGTGGTGCGTGAGCTTCTGAAATTAGTTGTGTTTACTCTGATTAATGTTTAAGTGAAAATTAATGCCAAATGCTTCATTTTGATTCAGTTTATCAACATGTGAAAGCCACTTTTAAGGCAACTGATTAAATGTTATTGCATCACAAACCAAAATGGTCACATGAACTCCTTGTAGTTTGGGTTCACTTATTGAAAACTGAAAACATACACTTTCAGCTATTTTGTCAGGCTTCAACCAGTGTTTTTTTCCATTAGTAGAAAATCCTCAAGATAAACAAAAATAATACACGCCTGACTCCTTCATTTAATAGAGCATAGAGGAGATCTATTTGTCCTAGACATGGTCAATTCTGGTAAACCCAGTAACATTCATGAATCAATTAAGCTACCCAACTGGTTAGTGTTCCACCCTGTCCTTGCTTTCTATTTCTTCAGTGATAACTGCAATTTGGAGGTTAAAGATTCTCTTGATCCTCGCGCATACGATCTAGGACCCAACATCTTTCATCATTTGTATGCCTGCTAGTTTGAACCACAGTTTCAAGGACGTTTAGCCACTCCTCAGCAGTGCAACATGACTTTTGATCAATAGATTTAAATTTTTTGTTCAAATGCAGTCACTTACTGTGAAGTCGTTTTCAGTAGGGATGACTCAAGCCAGTAAGATGGGGATGGAAGTGACTTAGTGGATTTTAGTGTCATTTAAAGCTCAGTTTTGCAGAATCAATGTTTCCTCTAATTTTATTTCTCCATATCATTTATTGACCATTTGTGTGCAAACCTGAGTGGCTTTTTATGTCACTATGTCACAGCACTATCCCTCACTGAATGGCTATGTATCTTGTAGGGGAAATGTAAGTGGCATCCGCCATTGCTGTGCTTCTACTTTGTGCAAAATAAAATCATGCAATTTTAAAGCATTTTATATAAATACTCAATAAAAACACAAGAGTTTGTAGACAAATAGCTTGAAAAGATGAAAAAAGACAGTTCCAAAAGGCATGCCTTTCTCATCTTTGAGGTCCCCATCCCAACAGTAACATTATTTTATTTTAACTCAAGCTCTGCTAACAACTGGCACATTTCACTATGGTATGCAATGCACCAGAAAAGCACAGTCGATTTGAACCTAAAAACTAAGTAGGAAAGTATACTTTCTAGAGTGCACTCTATGAACTGAATCACCTCTAGGCACTTAAGTATCATGTCCTGCATGGAAGAAAGTGTGAGAGACAAATTTGATTAAAAAAGAATTGCAGTGCTCATTCACATGCTATGGTCTTTACTAACTCTTATGGTAATATTTGTTTATGACCTTCTGGTAGAGGGATTTAGGAAAGCACATCACTTGGTGACTGGGTACAAAAATGTCACATCTCTCACTGAATTTATCTATTTTATTGGTCAAACAATAATTTAGATGAGTGCAAATTGTGTATCTAATCTGTTTAATGTGACTATAACGGAAAAGACCATAGAAAATATGAACATTAAAGGACAGGTAAACTTTATAAAAAGGGAGAAAAAGCAAACCAGCGCTGGCTTTTGTGGAACTTGTATAGTGTGGAAGGACAGAAGAGTAAAATATAACTGGCCTGGGTCGAACTGATAAAGTCTGTGGAAAGGGAGAAGAGTGAAGCACAACTGCTCTTGACAGGACTAGCAAAATCTTTGGAAGGAGAGAAGAGTGAAGCAGGACTTTGTCTAGTTAAGACCGATTCACTCTATGGCTGGAAGAAGCTAAGAGAAAATTAGAACTGCCCTCTTCCCGCTTTTGCCCTTTACCTCCATTAATTTCTAATTCCCTCATGCCTGCTCCCTTATGTTATTCATATTTTATTTAGTAGTACACACCACACAAGGTATTTCTAAGTGCTGAAAATAACAGATATTAACTTTGGTACCCTTGTTGGGTTGAAGGGGCTTCTATTTTACGTAAGGCAGTGCTCCCAGCTTTATAGAGGTGGGCGAGCCACTGAGATCTTGAGCCTCAAGCCTGGCTTTGGCTCAACTCAGGTTCTGTTGGAACCTGGAGCCCATACTAGGCCGAGCTTTCATGTGGCTTCTGCTTGCCTCCGTCCCCCTACCTAGGATGTGGCATTACTGCCAGAGCTGCCAGCTGTGGAACTGGCAGACCAGGATCCAGTTTCAATGTCGGCTCAACATCCTGTGATTCTGGGCACATCAGTTAATGTCTCTATGCCTATAAACAAAGCATGTTACCTTGTTTAATGCAGCTGGGCCCCTATTATGACAAGGGCACACTTTCCCTGTTTGCTCACCTTCAAACAGGTGCACCATCTGTAAACAGGGAAAGTGTGCCCGATTATGTTGAATGAGCTGTTCTCAGGGCATCCAGGGGGCAGCGCAACCAGGTGAAACATTGAGTGGCTGCCCTGCATGTCACTGTGTAGGCAGCAACCCGCTTCTACTTTCAAAATAGATTATAGATTCCCTTGCTTGAGGGGCAGTGAGTGACTACTCCCACTTGAAGGGGGATGTCTAGGGGCTCCATGGGACCCAAGTCCATCCCTCGAGACGGCTGCACTCATGGGGCGCACTGACAGTGCGCCTCATGACAGCTTCTTTGCCGTTGCACCCGCGTCCATAGTATGGCGCGGGTGCAGAGGCACGTGGGTACAGAGGCAAAGAGATTCCCCCATTGCATGGGGTCATTCCCTCAGGCAAATGAGAAAATGCCCTCTTGTGAAAGTGATAGCACTGCACCTGCTCCAGCACTATCAGTATTACAGAAGAGGCCACACAAGAATATGCAGCCCCTTCTGTAATACCAAAGTGCCCCAGGAGCACACATGCCTGTTGCGCCCCCAGGCACTTTCAGTAATATGGCCCCTGGTGCTCATGTAAAGCTCTTAGCCTTTGAGTCGAATTTGCTCTGTATTTAGAAACTGCAAAAAATGAACTAAATAGTAAAAAAAAAAGCCTTGATATAAGGAAAACAAACAGAGAACCATTTTCTGGCTGATTTGTTCAAAGTAAAATCAGAAAACCTGCATAAATCACAGCCTCCGTGCTTAAAGTGTGATCTTAAGCCAATACTTTATTTCACCCAAACTCTTTTTTCTTCACTATCGCATATGAAAGCACTTTCGAATATGTGAGCTCTGCCTACCAGTTGTACAAAATATCACTTTTAATAAGAACTTCTTAGTGCAGTGCTATAATGTGCCTTATTCATGTTTAATGATTCAGAAAAGGGGGTGGTGATGAACAGAGTGTCTGAATTAAGCAGACCACTCTTACCCAGTCCAAAGATCAGGGCTTGATCCATCACCATTTTTTAGCTCATCAAGCCAATTCTTATACTGGGAAGGAAACAAGCTACCGGGGACCGGTTTCTGGCATTTCAGCCGTCGTCGGCCCGGCTTGCTTGAATCCTGATGGTGCAATGAGCAAGGGACTCACATCTGAGTATACCCTTCCACGCTTATGGTGGACAAAATGATTCAGAAAAGGGGGTGGTGATGAACAGAGTGTCTGAATTAGGCAGACCACTCTTACCCAGTCCAAAGATCAGGGCTTGATCCATCACCGTTTTTTAGCTCACTGCACCATCCCAGCTCAGAACCTGGCTATCTGCAAATTAGTCTGTTCCTGTCCCAGTGCATGATGGGAACAGGGCAAACCAAACTACCAAGCTAATTCTTATACTGGGAAGGAAACAAGCTACCGGGGACCGGTTTCTGGCATTTCAGCCGTCGTCGGCCCGGCTTGCTTGAATCCTGATGGTGCAATGAGCAAGGGACTCACATCTGAGTATACCCTTCCACGCTTATGGTGGACAAAATGATTCAGAAAAGGGGGTGGTGATGAACAGAATGTCTGAATTAAGCAGACCACTCTTACCCAGTCCAAAGATCAGGGCTTGATCCATCACCGTTTTTTAGCTCACTGCACCATCCCAGCTCAGAACCTGGCTATATGCAAATTAGTCTGTTCCTGTCCCAGTGCATGATGGGAACAGGGCAAACCAAACTACCAAGCCAATTCTTATACTGGGAAGGGAACAAGCTACCGGGGACCGGTTTCTGGCATTTCAGCCGTCGTCGGCCCGGCTTGCTTGAATCCTGATGGTGCAATGAGCAAGGGACTCACATCTGAGTATACCCTTCCACGCTTATGGTGGACAAAATGATTCAGAAAAGGGGGTGGTGATGAACAGAGTGTCTGAATTAAGCAGACCACTCTTACCCAGTCCAAAGATCAGGGCTTGATCCATCACCGTTTTTGAGCTCACTGCACCATCCCAGCTCAGAACCTGGCTATATGCAAATTAGTCTGTTCCTGTCCCAGTGCATGATGGGAACAGGGCAAACCAAACTACCAAGCCAATTCTTTTACTGGGAAGGAAGCAAGCTACCGGGGACCGGTTTCTGGCATTTCAGCCGTCGTCATATGTTACTCAATGTTTGTTGATTTATTAACATAGCAAATATTTGATATAAGTGCTTAAATTTAGCTGGTGGTTTCCGGTGCTTGGCACCGGCCTTTGATTTGTCAAGACTGGCGCTTATGACAGTCTACGACAAGGTGGCACTGTCTGACAACCACAACAAATGTAATTATTAATTTAGTATACAATAAAAATGACTATTACCTGATGGCCAAGACATTTTTATAAATTTAGGGCTCTGGAATAGTCCGAATTGTCACATTTTAGGAGTGTTATTGTTAATAGTCGTGTTTTTACTGTCATTGGCAGCATGGCAGGGGCAGTGTGTGGTGCAAGCTGAAGTGGCCTCCTGAATAAATTAAAATAAGTAGGGGTTTCTCTACAAAGGATGATTACAAAGTCATCAGTATGAATGCCTGTTAATGCTGCCCTTTATTGCACCCTGCCCTTGTGTTTGGGACGGGAAACTGTTGATCTATCTAGCTCATACTTAAAAGGACGAAGTGACACAGACCCTGCCAGAGCGTTTTATACATTCCTGAATTAAATTCGAAGTGTGCACGCTCCTGCAATTGAAATGCACGGTGGAGTAAAAAGAGCTGCGCAGCCACTAATGCTCCCACCGTAGAGGGAACGTCGGCCAGAACATTCCCAGACCCTCCACCCAGACAGTAGAAGTCTGGACCATGGTGCAGGCCCCAACGCTGTCTGCTTCACTGAGCAACACTACCAGCAACTTCACAGTAGCCAAGATGGGGCTTAATGAATTCTGCCTGAGTGCAGATGGCTCTTCACTGGACCAGACACCTTACACTTTGAGCATCTGAATCTACCAGCCAGGGGCCCATCTTGGCCTTAATCATTCCAGGCTCTCTTTTTCCTCACAGGGCACACTAGTATTGGCAGGAAGGGAGAAGGCTGGGGCTCCAGGCACAATACAAGTGTTAGTGCCTTCCTGAGTGATGGCCCCTAACCCAGTTGGAAGACTAGTAGACCTTGGTCCCAGTCAATTCAATTCATGAAGCTTTATTCAGTACATATAAAATTACCATAAAAGCACAATAAAGAGAATCATACATAAGATAAAAATGCATCAGGTTTCAGGGCAAAGAACAACCAGAACGTTACAGACATGGTTCATAAAAAACACATACTTTTCCTAACATTAATACACTGGGTTAAAAACGTTGCAGTATAAAAACAGATATCGATAGATTGCAAATTAAAAATTAAACTCATTGCCTGGTTAACTGTACGTACGCCATATTTGACAAACATAGGTTTCAGATAGGCAGTACGGAAATTCATATACAGTTTACAAAACAGTAAAAAGTGCAAAGTGCTCTGTTTAGATATGCCATCACACATACATGGCCCTAGCGGGTGTCTCTTGAGATTCAGCAGAGCCACTAAGTGATGTGCTACTCCAAACCTTAGTCTGGTCAGCATAAACTTGTGGGATGGCCTTGTCACCCAAACCAAAAAATTGGGGAAACCTCCAGTGGTGAGATAACTATTATAAAACATAACAGTAGATAAAGATCCATAGGCTAAGGCCCGCTTCCTTGTTGTAAAAGCCAAAAATTTGGTTTTCAGCTCTATTTTGGGTATCTGGGATGCTGCACTGGGATCAGTCAAAACATTTAGATTAACAAACGACAATATATTTTAACCAGGGTATATTTAGATGTTTATCCAGCGAGATGCAATCCTCAAGAATTGATCTGTTGAAAGATTTTTCTTCCTGGAGCCAAATTGACCGCCAAATCATAAGTGGCCTCAGGGATAACTGATCAATTAGAAAATTGGAATCCAGTTCCCGATGGATTAGCTCAGTAAGAGCAGAGGTTGGTAAAGACGGGAGCTTTTTTAAGAAGGAGTTTTCCTCCTGCTGCAAGTGATGGTCACTTCTGTGACCCCACACATCTGCCCCATAGAGTGCAATTGTAACACATCTTGCTTGGTAAATCTTAAGCATATCCCTGGTGCGTCGGTCCCCACCTTTGTAGCAAATCTAAAAACACCATGTGCACTTTTAGCCATTTTAATGCGAATATTACTGAATTCATTGGACCATTTTCTATCTTTGGAAAAGGTTATACCAAGGTAACAGAATTTATCTACTTGTTGCACCGTTTCTTGATCTATAAAAAAGGCATTTAAAAATTTGATTTGCTTTTGGCCCCACACATCATAGTGTTCCCCTTATTAATAGTCAGTTTTCTGTCTTTGATAAAGACAGAAAATCTATCGAGCAGACGCTGTAATCCCGAAGGGGTTCTAGAGAGCAAAACAGCGTCGTCGGCGTATAATAACACCGGAACTGATACACCTTTGATCTAGGCGGCATCCGCTTTAACGTTTTTTAAAATTGCATCGATTCCAATAATAAATAGTATAAAAAGTAGGGGGCCAATATACAGCCCTGTCTAATTCCTCTTTTGACACTAAATTTTGGGCTGCATTCACCTTTAACGCCGTAACGCACAGATGTTTGTAATTTCCCGTACAGCCTCGCTAGGAAAAAGATGATACCCTCTGGTGCTCCTAGCTGTAACAGGGTTGGCCATAAAATAGAATGGTCAACCATGTGAAAAGCACTATTTAGGTCTGAAAAAAAAAATTGGTACAGTGATCCTGGTTTTGCTTCAGTATATTTCCCGATCAGTAAATCAAGGTTTATACACTGATCGAGTGTACTCCGACCCTTTCTAAATCCATACTGGCTGTTGGCAAGAATACACTCTTGCTCGACCCATTCCTCTAGCCTAGCCAGCATGACTCTACTCATGATCTTAACTGAGGAGTCAAGAAGGGAAATGAGGCGATCATTTTTCACTTCAGATCTACTGCCCTTTATATGTATTGGGGTAATAATAGATTCACCCCATGTTTTGGGGGCCTCAGTACATACTGTGGCGTTAAAAACAATGGCCAAGAGAGGGCTCCACAACTCAGGGACTGCTTGATAAACATCAACGGGCACCCCATCGGGCCCTGGGCTTTCCCCCCCTTGATAGCACGTATGGCAAGTTTGAACTCACTAACCGTGATGTCCAATGGTAGAACAGCCCACCTTCTAATGTTGGAATCTACACAGCTATTTGAATCAAAAATGTTTGAAAAATTGGCAACCCAGCCATCGCTCGGGACATTCGAGGTTAACTCTGGTGTGTTTTCTCCCTTCAAAAAAGGAGAGTTAACAGTAGCCCAAAACAGAGTACTGTTAGATAATTCAGCAGCTTGATTAAGAGAATCCCAGGCCAACATCTATAACTCACAACTCCTCCGTTTCAGAGCATGTTCATATTCTGTTCTTAAATTTCTAATGTTATTAGTGTCCCTCGGCCTTTTGGCAAGTGCATGTTTCAATTCAGTTAAAAGACTAGTGCACGTATGGTCGAACCAACTAGGGCCGTTTCTGCTCTGAGTCCTTTTGGGCCTAGTGAACCTGGCATCAATTGATTTATTAATACTGTTAAAAGAGAATAAAACCTGCTTGTAGTTGGTACTATTATCCAGGATAAAGGTAATATCTACCAAACAGTCCCTGACAATATTACCGATTAATTCATTAGCTTTGTCCCCTGCCCATCTTAGTCTTACTCCATTTGGTCTGTGTGGTTCCACATTAGTAACTATGGTACCCATTTTAAAAGAACTTCTACCCCAAAAAATTGTTTCCAGGATGATGCAATTGTGGTCACTTATAGAAGTTTCTTCAATCCTAGGAACAGCACAACTAGAAATAATGTTAGAAGAAATTATCACAATGTCAATGACCGAACTTGTGTGCTCATTCTTAAAGGTAGGAATAGTTTCACCATTTTTATCTTTTGCAAAACCCAGAATTTCCAGATCATAGCAGCCCATAAATGAGTGTAGTGCCACACCATAGCTGTTATGTCCAAAATGCAGGTCATCAAATCCGGCGTCATTTGTGAACCCACAGACATTTTGTGTTGAAAATTCACATAATGGAGTATTAACATCATCAACCCATATGAAATCAAAATAAATATTTACTTCTAAAATTAGATTTTGGCACTTGTTAGATCATGTACTACGGTTACCCTTGAGCTATCAAAAATATTATTGTAGTAAGTAACCAGTAGAATATTACGTCCTTGGTCCTCAAATAACCAAAGGATCTACACATGCGCTCCCACGACTATGTACCTTTTAACTACAATTGGGCGATAAATAGATACTAATATCAATAGACCACCTTTATCTCTCCCTGGACCAGCGCCCTGCGCCGGCTGGTTGTGAGAGACAAACCCCTAAAAATTGACATATTCCTTGCACCACGTTTCTTGGAAGCATAGAATATCATAGGTATTATTAAGATCCAACCAACCTAGAACATTCCCCTTTGATTTCAACCCTGCAATATTCCAGCTAGCAATTGTTATCCCGTTACCCATTGTTCCAATACTATCTGGTATCGTAGTTACATTACTACCATCTTCCTCCCTTTGAGTTCCACTTGATAAAACCCCAAGGTCGTAGATCAGATCTAAGTTGTCCACCCGGATCGGCTCATGGCCCATAGGGTTTTCACTTATCTCGGTTACCAAGGTATCTGTGATCTCACACAGGGAGGGCTCAAGAACCTGGGGAAGTCAATCATTAGTGTCCGAGCTATTTAGGGCATGAAATCGATTTCACAATGGGATATCCAGACCAGGCCGGTAAATAAATGGGAATTGCCTGGTACTGTTACCATCATTCGGGGGAGCTTTAATAAGGTGGCTATAAAGATAACCAAGTGGACTGGCACAAACACTATTATCAGCAATCAGTAAGGATGCTGCTCTTAACAAAACAGTAGCGGCATGTTGGGGGTGTTTAAAATTAATGATAACACAGTCACCCCTGCTGTTCTTAGTGGAGTTGCCGATCCAATTGACCCTTCTAGTTGTTAATATTTGGTTGGAATAGGCAACTGGAAACCCACACTGCCTCTGCAACCATGAAACTGTTTTATTTTTTAGAGAGTCATGTCTTTCTTGCTGGGGCTGGGTTGTGCATGTTTCAATAGGCGGAACATTAGTTAAGACGACCACATAAGGGCACAATCAGGGGGAAGGTTATTATAACGCCTTCTCTTCACTTCTGTCCACCCTTCTTTGCTCTCAGCTACTGTTAAAGTCTTGTTTTCCTGACAAATTCTTGGTGGGCTATCTAGTAGGACTGTCTCATTAACACTATGCCTCCCCTCAGATGGAATTTTTACATCTTTACTCACTCTGGAGCCCTTCTCGATGATCTTAGGTTTTCCAACCAGGGCAATGTGAGTATCCAACAGGCCCCCTAATATGGTTACTTCTGCAGAGATCAGATCTAATTTTGCCACTAAGGGTTTAATAATGCTTTCCAACTTGGCACCAATAAGGCTAACCAGAAGGTCTAATTGCTCAGTGTTCAGTTTAGCTGTACCTTCCTTCTCCATGGCACCCTCTTAGCCTACTATACTTTGGGGGGCGGGGGGGGTTCCTACTCTTTTTTATTCCGATTACCCCCACTTTTAATTGGTACTTTCCCACAAGCTCTGACTGATCTATGGGCAGGAGAAGCCTGTACTGGTGTGTCTGGTGTGTCAGAAAAGTCATCCATCACAACCTGGTTAGATAGAGCTACTACTGATACCTCATTATTTATAATATCCACACTTTCAGCTTCACGACTATCATCTAATGCAGATACGCCTAAAGAAGTTGACAGACTGGGGGGACTACCACGGCCCAGTGATAATCGCCGGTCATTGTTAATTTTCTTGGCTACTTTAACCAAATAATTATCCAATGTGGCAGGCACTGAAGGGTTTTTCACTGTTTTCTGTTTAGACATTGTTAGAGCCTCCAGCAAAGCTCACAATACTTATGTTAAAATCCGAAAGTTATCATGAATAATGCAATGAAATAAAAATTAGACCGAATATAACAGATCAGAGTCCTTATAACTCAAAAAGTTTAAAAGTCTCACGGAAAGGGGGTAGGTGGCCCAAGCTGCGACAGCCATGGTTTGTGGCCCAGCCCAGCCTCGTCCTGCCCCGGACTGCCACAGACTGTCCCGCCCTTGTCTTGAGCTTCTCCCGGCACTGCCCGCACGCGTCCCACGAGGCGGGAGGCGTTCCGATCTTTAATGGCGCCTCCGGGCGCAGGCAGTGACGTCCCAGGTGCGCCACTTGTCACTGGGGCACCTGGGTAATGTAGTTCCTGGGGTCGGCGGTGCGGTGCTGCCACAGCCGTTCACCTCATGGCGTTGGAGTGCTGCCCAAGACTGCAGGAGCCGTTTCCCTCACGGCAAAATCAGCAGCGGTAACAACGGAGTTGCAGCCCACTGCAGGTAAGAGCCCTCACAGAGCGCTCGGCGCTCCAATCTTTAATGGCACCTCCGGGCGCAGGCAGTGACGTCCCAGGTGCGCCACTCGTCACTGGGGCATCTGGGTAATGTAGTTCCTTGGGTCGGCGGTGCGGTGCTGCCACAGCCATTCACCTCACGGCGCTGGAGTGCTGCCCAAGACTGCAGGAGCCATTCCCCTCACGGCGGAATCAGCAGCGGTAACAACGGAGTTGCAGCCCACTGCAGGTAAGAACCCCCAGTCCTGGTTGCACCAACTTGAAGTCTTGGCAACATTCTTTCCCCTGATGAACAGTGCTGTTGACTAAACTATGGGACACAGGCGTCCACCTTTACAGTCCAAATCCAGACACATATGTAAGTTAGTGTCTGAGCCTTTGAAATTCTAGTTGTGGGTGTCAGCTCCTTTGAGATGCTCTCTCCTTTGCCCTGTCCTTTCTCAAAGGGACAGTCTGCCATAGCAGGAGTGGCTCAAATCTGATTCACTCACAACAAAGGCCAAGGGACCATGGATCACACCTGGTTCTCAGCCTCCACAGAACTATGATATGACTCCCAGCAGTGCCCAGACATATGGGTGGTGGATGCAGAGGACTCCCAGCAGTGCCCAGACATATGAGTGGTGGGTGTAGAGGACTCCCAGCAGTGACCAGACATATGAGGGGTGGGTGGATATGACTCTCAGCAGTGCCCAGACATATGAGGGGTGGGTGCACAGGACTCCCAGCAGTGCCCAGACATATGAGTGGTGGGTGCAGAGGACTCCCAGCAGTGTCCAGACATATGAGGGATGGGTGCACAGGACTCCCAGCAGTGCCCAGACACATGAGGGGTGGGTGGATATGACTCCCAGCAGTGCCCAACAGTATGGGGGTGGGTGCAGAGGACTCCCAGCAGTGCCCAGACATATGAGGGGTGGGTGCAGAGGACTCCCAGCAGTCCCCAGACATATGAAGGGTGGGTGCAGAGGACTCCCAGCAGTGCCCAGACAAATGAGGGGTGGGTGGATATGTCTCCCAGCAGTGCCCAACAGTATGTGGGTGGGTGCGGAGGACTCCCGATAGTGCCCAGACATATAAGGGGTGGGTGCAGAGGACTCCCAGCAGTGCCCAGACATATGAGTGGTGGGTGCAGAGGACTCCCAGCAGTGCCCAACAGTATGGAGGTGGGTGGATATGACTCCCAGCAGTACCCAGACCTATGAGGGGTCGGTGGATATGACTCCCAGCAGTGCCCAACAGTATGGGGGTGGGTGCAGAGGACTCCTAGCAGTGCCCAGACATATGAGGGATTGGTGCAGAGGACTCCCAGCAGTGCCCAACAGTATGGGGGTGGGTGGATATGACTCCCAGCAGTACCCAGACATATGAGGGGTCGGTGGATATGACTCCCAGCAGTGCCCAACAGTATGGGGGTGGGTGCAGAGGACTCCCAGCAGTGCCCAGACATATGAGGGATTGGTGCAGAGGACACCCAGCAGTGCTCAATGGTATGGGGATGGGTGCAGAGGACTCCCAGCAGTGCACAACAGTATGGGGAGTACATCATCATCAGCATACCACAACTACATGGAGGTATGTGCACATCCCTAACTTGTGACCATAATGATAGTGCCATAGCAACACATCACTAACGGCAGTGTCCCACTCCCTGGAGGATGGATTACTTTCACACACTGCATGACACACCACATGTGGGTGATGATATCAAATTACACATGCATACCCACCCATGGAGGCTGCGAGCAAAATACACACCCTACCATCATGACAAAATAGTGTATAGTCATCTAACAGCCTACCAAACAAAGAGAGTGAAAGGGAACACACACTGTCACGCACATCCCAGGACTGCTATGAATGTCCAGGTGGTGGCCAGACCACCAAGATGTAGTCTCTCATGGAAGGAATAGGGTTGAAACCCCTCAGATACAAGAGACAAAATTGTGAGTCATGTGCCCAAATACCCTGCGTAACAATTCCCGACATAGGGGTAGGCTGTGATTACACACATGCATAGTGGTAAAAAGGGTGAATGTGTCCATGAAGGCATTTGTACTTACTCAAAACACAAATACAGTGAGTTGCAAGCATGGCACAGACGAATGAGCAGTAGACATCTGTGAGCAGGCATGGCCATTGTTGAAGGGAACCGTCACCTGAAAAGGACATGTGCAAACATGTCAGCACAGCAATTGTGCAACTGTCTGCGGTGAAGATGTCAGGTGCCACAGAGGAAGGAGAACCCCATGGGTCAATGTCTCTAGATAAACTGAACACACACAACCAATGATTAATTGCAGAGACATTGTGATAGCACACAGATACCATGGTCCACCTCATGACCATCAACAAAAACATCTTTCAGAACACCAAAACATTACCATGACACCAACTCCAGGTCCCTCATCACCAACATCAAGTACCTGAAATGCAATAGTGTTGAACATAAAATAAAAGGCTTTATTCAGCACAAACAAAAAAGATGTCCAAAATTGAGTCTCTGCTCACATAAGGCCAATAGCTTGTCCAGAAATCAGTCCTTGTAGGTGGACGCTGGGTAGGCCGTCTATCCAAACGTGCCTGCACATGGAGTACTCAAGGTGATGTGGACACTTGGGGGGGCTTCATCAGGGGCAGGACTAGGCACCGCAGGGACAGGAGTGGTAAGGGTAGGTGTGATGGTGCAGGGGTGGACGTATCCTCCTCAGTGCAGTGTGCATCGCCGAAGGTGGACTCATACTCAGCGCTGCACACTGCAGCCAGTTCGGCCAGCCCAACCCCTACACCCGAGTACACAATTGGAGTAAAGGGAGAGGGCTGTGAGGGTTGCGCACTGTGACTCTGACTGCGTGTCTGCGGTCTAACCCCAGTAGCTGTGGGTGTGCCTGCAGCCCCCTGAGTGTGCATGCCAGGAGGTGTGCGCTTTGACTTTTGTGGGGGTGTGCTGCCTGTGTCCGTTGGTGTGCGTGATTGTGTCTTCCTGCGTGTGCCTTGGCCAGGTATGGGAGAGAAGGGTGTGGATGTGGAGAAGTGTGGCTCAATGATTAGAGCGGCGGACCCTGATGCAGAGGTCTAGCCAGGGACCAGGGTTCAATTCCCCGCCTCAGCGGATCTTGGGCTCAAAATTCCACGGGCCTGATAATTCTCGCCTCGGTGCCTATTCTAATCATGGAGTCCCACTCTGCAACTCTGGGCAATAGCTTGCTTAATCTCCACAACGGCTCCCACAACGCTAAGGATGCCTGGCCTCCACCTTGGGGGTGCCCAGGAGTGGACGCCTCACAGGGAAAGCCAGGATGGGTTCCACATCGGTATTCGTACAAGCGCCTTGAGACCCTTGCGGGTGAGTAGTGCGCTATACAAGTATCAGTTTACAATTACAATTACAATTTACGATGGGTCCGAAGGAGGGGGCGACGGAACGCTACAGGAGGGAAACTGCTGCCGTCAGTGATAAGTCCATGGACTGCATAATCCGACGTTGGTCAGACATCATAGCTGACATGCCCTCCAAGAACGACAACAACTGTGTCAGGATTCGAGTGTGGCCATGGAGGACATTCAGCATTGATGTCTGACCAACCTGAATCTGGCGGAGTAAGTCCACAGACTCCGCACTGAGGGCAGCAGGGGAGACAGGTGCAGGGGCTGCGGTGTCAGGGCTGAGGGAGACCTGGAGGCTGCATGGACAGAAGGGACCGGAGCAACTGGGAGGGTGGAGATGGTTCTGGAGGAGGCGGGGACAGACACAGTGATGCTATCAGGTGTTGTGGCATATTCCCCCTCCTCCTGGGAGTCATAATCAGATCCATCGGCGTGGTAGGATGCGTCACTTTCCAACAGGTCCGCAGACTGACTCCCCTCACCCTCCATGCCACTGGCTCCGTCCGACTCCTCAGCGCTGGTGGCACTGTGGCTGGGTCCCTCCTCCAGGTCCGTGCAGCTGTCTCCTCCTGTTTTGGGTGATGATGCTGTGGGCAAGGAGAAGAAACAGAAATGCATCAGTCACCTGTATACATCTGACACATGGGCACAAAATCAATAGGTCACAGTGTAAATCATGCCATGCATCATGAGTAACAGCCAAATAACTCTGCACATCTTTGAGCCTTGTACTGCCCAGTTGGTATAGACACAATGCTACTTGGACACAAGGATACAAATAACACACCAGGCCACAACTTGAATGAGAAATACCCAGAGAAGCTAGTGTTTGTTTACAGGAGAGCAGATCAATACAATGAAGTGATGCCACCTCTTGTTCACCAAGAAAGAAACAGTAGTGGTGCCCCTCCAGGCAAACTAACCCACCTCACTCACCAAGGTGTAACCACACTCAGAGCCCTGTAAGTACATTGGTCAAACATTTAATTCAAATAAATGTTGGTACCTTGGGACTCACAAAACTTTACACAATCGACATGTATTGAATGTGGTAATTTGCCTTTTTGTGAAAAGAACACTTATATGCCTGCATGAAAGATGTCTCACAAGGAAATGCACACTAAAAAACATTTCCACATTCATTGAAAAAGCTGGCACACTTCTAAATAAAACTCAGTTATCAACAAATGTTTTTGCAGATTGTCCATATACATGGTCCAACGGAGGTCTTGATGTCATGACACTCCTTAGTTAGTATAATCGACTACAAAGGAGTTTCAAGACCCCAAGACCACTGTGGGAACATGTATATGGAGATCAAGGCACAATATTTATCGCTAACCCTGGCCTCTTGGAAAAGGTGCCAGCGTCTTACATTAAAGTGAAAATGCCTACCTTGTGAGACATCTATCATGCAGGTACATAAGTGTCACTTACACAATTTGTCATATTAACACATTCTAAACATGATCAACTCTTAACAAGTGTTGTGAGTGCCAAGGTTCAATGATTTATGTGACACAACTTGAATTATGTCAGTCCGCACATGGGCATCCATTCCCTGATGACACAGTTGCTTGCACATAAAACATACAGGCTGTCATGTGGAGTGGCACACATGTCCCAACTCAGGACAATGCTTAAGCTAATGGGCTTGCAATTGTGATGAAGAAAATGGTGCACAGACAAAATATCGACTACAAAATATCGAATGGACAAAATATCGAGTTAAAAATATCGACAACAATAAAATATCGATAACAAAAATATCGTTGGTCAAAATATCGTATAAAATAATGATAAAAAAATATCGAGTACAAAAATATCGACTCAAAAAAATCGATAATATGTAGAAAAAAGGTTAAAAAAAAATGTTATTAATAGTAATATAAATTGTAGTTCATGTTTAGGAGCGGGATGTTGGGTTAATAGGGGATAAGGGTGGGGAGTAATTTAAGAATAATTAATTAATTAATATATGTTTGTAAATATTTTTAATTAATAATTAATTGGTAATTAATTAATATTAATTAGTTAATTAATGAATATAATGTTGTTCATATTTTTAATTAGTAATTAATTGGTAATTAAATAATATTAATTAGTTAATTACATTAATTAGAGTAATTTATTTATATATATAATTTTTAGTTATTGTTAATTAATTAATTGGGAAAAATAATATTAATTATTAAATTAAATTAATTACAGCTAATGTGCTAATATATTTACTTTATTGTTATTGTTAATTAATAAATATTTGGTAATTAAATAATATTAATTACTTTTGGGTAAAGGAGTATTTTTAGGGTTCAGGGTCAGTTTTGGGTTTTTGGGTAAAGGGGAATTTTTAGGGTTCAGGGTCAGTTTTCAGTTTTTGGGTAAAGGGGTATTTTTAGGGTTCATGGTCAGTTTTCAGTTTTTGGGTAAAGGGGTATTTTTAGGGTTCAGTGTCAGTTTTCAGTTTTTGGGTAAAGGGGTATTTTTAGGGTTCAGGGTCAGTTTTCAGTTTTTGGGTAAAGGGGTATTTTTAGGGTTCAGGGTCAGTTTTCAGTTTTTGACTAAAGGGGTATTTTTAGGGTTCAGGGTCAGTTTTCAATTTTTGGGTAAAGGGGTATTTTTAGGGTTCAGGGTCAGTGTTCAGTTCTTGGGTAAAGGGGTATTTTTTGGGTTCAGGGTCAGTTTTCAGTTTTTGGGTAAAGGGGTATTTTTAGGGTTCAGGGTCAGTTTTGGGTTTTTGGGTAAAGGGGTATTTTTAGGGTTCAGGGTCAGTTTTCAGTTCTTGGGTAAAGGGGTATTTTTTGGGTTCAGGGTCAGTTTTCAGTTTTTGGGTAAAGGGGTATTTTTAGGGTTCAGGGTCAGTTTTGGGTTTTTGGGTAAAGGGGTATTTTTAGGGTTCAGGGTAAGTTTTCAGTTCTTGGGTAAAGGGGTATTTTTTGGGTTCAGGGTCAGTTTTCCCTACTGTTTCACCCACTGGAGTGGGAATAGTAATTTTAACCCCTACGCTATCCAACGCTTTCCCTACGCTTGCACTCTTTGGAGTGGGAATAGTATTTTTTACACTTCTGGTATCGTACGGTAATATAATAGTATCTTATTCAATTATAGTATGTTACTATATATATATGTTTTAACAAATAAGATTGTAAAAAATTATTTTTATTATTTTTATTTATTATTCAATTATTATAAGTTAATTTAAGTATTTTTAAGTATATTTTAGTAATTAAATTTGAATATTAATTTAATTTAACACTGTTTTTAATAAAGTCGATATTTTTTACAACTATATTATTGTAAACGATATTTTGTACTCAATATTTTTGTACTTACCTGTTTGTAGATACAAACTTGATATTTTGACTGTCGATATTTTGTCCACGATATTTTTGCAAGTCGATATTTTGTCCCTCGATATTATTTCAGTGATCCGAAGAAAATCATTGCTGCATTGTGGACACACCCTTATCCCCAGGCAAAATGTCGACACAGATGTATGCACACAAACACAAAACAGCGTTGCATCTGAACTACATACATGTGGCTAAAATGTACATGAGTCTGAATCATGTCTGGAACAAAACAACATAGGCTGCAAAGCTCCAAATGAACTCACTGGCCACCATCACAGGGGCAGTGCATGGTGAATCACTGTTCAGCCAATTCTCACCCACAGGTCAGACCTGGCAAGGCTAAATCAGGTGGATCCATGTAGACGTCTCCAGCACAGCACCCCCATACCTCAGTCAATGCGATTGATACAGCTCAAGAAGTGAGACCTCTGAATCGGGGTAACAAAAACTGCGCAGCAACAATTCCAAAAATAACCCAACATCAACTCATGGGGCTGGCAAAACATATTTGTGACAAACAACCATCAATAGATTGTTGTGAACAGGCACACAGGCACTGCCCAGTGTGAGTACGCACAAGCCAAATGTTGTATCCCTGTCCAGTGGACACATGTAGCAGACACAGGAAAAATACAGACTATGCCAGGGACCAATGCCACAGAGGCACACCCATGCCGAACCCTCATAGAATGGGTACAGTCTTGGATGACACACATGACTAGGTAGCCAGGGTGTCTCAGGGGAATGTAGTGGGCACACTGATCTGTGGGTCTGGAATGAGTTGACTGTACCATGAGCAACCGTCATGCCACCATGCATATCTCCCACTGATATACATCATGTCTGAGGATCCTACATACGTCATGCATGCTGCAATGCTGCAAGGGTGTGCAGTTGAAACCTTACAATCCTATGTTGAGAGTCATCATTAGTGCCAACAAATATGGAGGCCCAACACAGTGCACAGGTCATGGCACAGGCAAGGTCCCAACACATATCACAAACCACCCTCCCACATGATGCGGAAATCATGTGCAGTCTGATTATCTTGCACCCTAGATGAACGTGTGCAAATGTGATTACACACAGACCAGGGGACACATGATAAGGAGGGTAAGGGTTGAAAATGAGTACCAGGTGACTATGGGGAGCTGTAAAGGCACCTCACATATAACCTATCTGTGCTGACACTACAACTGTGGGAGTGTAGCCAGGCTTCATAGCACTTCAAAAAGCAGGTGACACACAACACAACAAACTGCCAGGTACCTACCCCTTCTTGCTGCTATCTCTCCTCCAACTGCCCATGGAGTTCTGGAAACACCACCGCCAGGACACAGAGCATTTGGGGGGGTAAGGCGATGGTGTCCACCATGCCGGCGTGGAGGTGACAGCTTCAGCTGGACCCGGGCGATACGTCGGGTCCAGCAGCGGATGTCCTGCCATCTCTTCTGCACGTTCCGCAGGCGAGTGCCCCCCGCAGACCTGACGGTGTCCCGCCAGATTTCCCCCTTCTTCTGGGCAGTTACCTGTCAGGAAGACACAGTGAAACATATTCAGTACACCTACTCCATGTCCCAGAGACACACACTTGCACATCTTTGATAATGTGAACAGGGCATGGGATGCTGACAGGACTTGCATCACTGCCTGTGTGAAAGCACCAATACACTACATGGCATTGAAAGCCAACAGATGGCGTGACGGGTGCAACACACTTACTGATCATGGCACACACTGGGCAACACATGCAACTGCAGGGTGTGGGACAGCACGTGCCAAGCAGTCACACATCCCACTCCACTGTAGAACCCTCAGCAGACCAGACAGACACACCCTGGCACAGAGCACTCGACTGTCACTGACAACAGCGGATACAACCCTCACTTTGAACATGTGCCACTTGCCACTGGGGTGTCACAGGTGTTGTGCTAGCTTTGCAAGTCAGGCACACAGCACTGCTTACTTGTCACATCACATGGGGAGAGCTGCTTCATACGCCATGCAGTAGTGGTGCAACACATTACATACACAATTCACCCACATGACAAGGCACATTCACAGACATAAATGTCCATGAGGGTGTACTCATCCTTTGGACAATCTCATCACAGGTCCCCTCAAGTCATAAACATCTGTGCGTACAGTCAGCTGTCACTCCGAGGGGACCACTGTTGCACCTCAGGACATTTGGAAATAAAGCCACCAAGGTCTGGCACGGCTGAATGTGCCATTCACTATGCAGTGAATGTCACAGTAAGCACAATGCAAGGGAGGAGTGAACACAAATGAACTACATCATGCTCTGCATGAGAGACACCAACATGTACACCCCTTGGGACTCACTCCAAACCACACTTCATATCTATCCCACCAATACACAATGCATGTTGTGACGCTCACACAACAGGTGCACAGTCAAGGTTGTTGAGTCAGCACTCACCTGCTCCCATGGTCTCCCATACAGCTTGCTGTACTGTGTTAGGAGGCTGTCCAGCAGGGCCTAGTTTTCCTCATCAGTGAAGGCTGGGTCCCTCTCCATAGTACGAGCCATGAAATGCCAGAGGATGCAGAGACAGCAGCGGTGTGGTCCACTCCAATGTTGTGCAGGCAAGTGCCCTCTCAGGGCTTCATGCTGCCTTAAATCAGTGCTTCTGAGGGGCTTTCAGTTCGAGAAGTACAGAGTGATAGGTCAGATTCGTTCACATCGTACGTTTCCTCCAATCCCTTTAAACATACGGCTCTGACACGCATTTGCATCGTTCAAAATTTGAGCTTCAGCTCGACAATCATTTTGCAACATTGTATTTTTTGGGCCAACTGACTTTTGCAGGGCACCTGTAGCACACACTCAAATCTCAGTATCCATGACACCCAGGATGCATTCAGAGCCTACTATTCGTCCCCTAAGTAATTTTGACATCCACACATGTGTACGGTGCATTTCACAAGCTCGCGTATGGCACCATTGCAATAGTGATACGATGCGCACACACACCCAGAATGTAGGGGTACGGTGTGCTCGCTTATGGCCCGATTACAATAGTGATACGATGCGCACACACACGCCCGGAATGTAGGGGTACGGTGCTATTCCCACGGTGCGTTTCACATGCTGATGTCAATGCAGGGGTACGGAGCGTTTCACATGGTGCGTTTCACATGCAGGGGTATGGTGCTATTCCCACAGTGCGTTTCACACGCTGATGCCAATGCAGGGGTACGGTGCACTTCACACGCTGATGCCAATGCAGGGGTACGGTGCATTTCACACGGTGCGTTTCACATGTTGATGCCAATGCAGGGGTACGATGCGTTTCACATGGTGCGTTTCACACGCAGGGGTACGGTGCTATTCCCACAGTGCATCTCACACGCTGATGCCAATGCAGGGGTACGGTGTGTTTCACACGCAGGGGTACGGTGCTATTCCCACGGTGCGTTTCACACGCTGGTGCCAATGCAGGGGTACGGTGCGTTTCTCACGGTGCGTTTCACACGCTGATGCCAATGCAGGGGTACAATGCAATTCCCACGGTGCATTTCACACGCTAATGCCAATGCAGGGGTAAGGTGCGGTTCCCATGGTGTATTTCACACGCAGGGGTACGGTGCTATTCCCACTGTGCGTTTCACACGCTGATGCCAAGGCAGGGATATTTCGGTCTGTTCACTTAGACTGGCCCAGCAGCTCATTTCAGGGCATATCATGTTGATTTGTCAATCAACAGGTATATCTGGCTTTTCGTAGGAGTGCCAGCAAGCTGGCATATGTGTCCTGGATATATTGCACACTCAAGACTCCATAGTGGCCTGATGTCTAGTTACAGTTTTGCATGTGCTATGTTCATTGCCATAGATGTTGTTTGACTGTTAATCTACATTTTTCCCAAATATGTCCTGCACGGCACCGCCTCTACTAAGGCCATTCCCAGACTTGGCTACCATGAGGGAGCGTGCCTGCATCCGATGTTACAGATTCACTCAACAGTTGATTCAGGAGTTGACAAACAAGCTGGTACCACATCTCCAACCGCAACACAGGTATCCTACTGCGCTGACCCCTAAGATAAAGGTGATGGCAGCCCTCCATTTTTTTGCTACCGGTACGTATCAAATAACCATAGCTGATGTGGGTAGAATGTCACCGACGATGTTTAGCCGTGCCCTGCGTGATGTTTTGGCAGCCATGTTGGAGCACATTGATGAATTCATAAAATTTCAGACTCCTGAAGAGTTGAGAGATGTCAAGGGTGATTTCTATGCACTTGGAGGGATGCCACATGTCATTATGTCCATTGATGGGACACATGTGGCTTTGTTGCCACCACAGGCACAGGAGCAGGCATACCGCAACCGTACACATTATTATTCAATAAATGCCCTTGTGGTGTGTCTTGGTAACATGCTGATTTCCCACGTGTGTGCACATTTTCCAGTATCGGCACACGATGCATTCATCATGAGGCGTAGCAGGGTGTCACAAATGATGCTGCAGCTGCACAACGAGCGGGCATGTCTTGTTGGTGGGTTAACTCTGTTTGCCTGTGTGTTTCAGTATCTTTTGCTCTGACGGCATCTCCTGACCCACTTATTTACATCATTTCTCTACGTAGGGGACTCGGGATATACCAACATGCCATGGCTAATGACACCTCTCCGCAACCCAAGAACAGCTTCAGATCAGTGGTACAATAATGCACACAGGCAGACCAGGCCAGTGATTGAGAGGACGTTTGGCCTCCTTAAGAGCCGATTCTGTGCCTCGATAAGACAGGCGGATCCCTCCCATATGCACCGGACAAGGTCTGTAAGATCTTCATTGTGTGCTGCATTATGCACAACATGGCAGTTGAGAAGCAGTGCCACTCATCCTGGATCCTGAGGAGCAGGAACATCCACCCGTTGAGGATCAATGGCTTGGTCATGATGTAAGTTATGAGGAGGTGGAGGATGATGTCCGGAGTCAGCTCATATGCAACTTCTTCTCATAATTGTGAGTCACTGGGAATGAGTGGGCAAGCTTGGAGCATTGAGTGGCATGTGTTACAATGTGTGTGTCCAGCTGACTGTATGGAAAGTGACTTTGATGCGTGTTCTGATGTGTCACGCAAGTGCTGATGTCATGCCACACAATAATGCGCAATGACTTTCCTTGAAATTTGCATGTGTCCTACATTGTTCCTATTTCATAACTGACCATGTCTTTTGCAAAGTTTTTTACCCGTGAACTCTTGTGTGTCTGTCATTCCCAGGTTGTTGTGCATGTTGTCTGTTCGTGTCATCTTAGTCCTCCTGCTATTCCTCATGATGATTGCTACGTAGGCTTAATCAACGTTCCATGCACGGACATATGTAAATGTCAGTTCGGGTAAGAGATCCAAACAGGCTGTTTGGTGTTGGTACGGTTTGGGAATGGATGGGAACTGTTTCTGATCATGTTGTAATACCATGCATACATGTCTCATCACCATGGATCAACTTACATGTTGCACCACTCCCAAGACATGCCAGTCACCCTTCTTGACAGTCATCTGTAGTGGAGTGTGGACCATGTGAAGGTATCAATGTGTGTAAAGCTTGCCCCTGACACATTGCATATACCACGGCTTGACATTGTGTGGGACATCACAACAACAGGCTCTATGGGGAATTGCAGCCTCGCTGTGTGCAGCAGGATGTGTTTGGCTCATCCACTTAATCTTGTGTGCCAGTATATTTTGATTTCCAACAACCATGTTGTGAAGGTGTGAGCCAGCGTATGTCCCACATCTTCTGTCAACTGTCCTGTGAGTCTGTTCGTATGGATGCATTGCCCTTTGTGCCAGTATGTAATGTCACGTCGCTTACTCTGGGCCGGTGAAGAATGCTGCTTTGCAAGCCTTCTCGGTAAGTGGCAGAGAAATTTCTATTCCCATGAAGCCAAGAACGTTGCACTGATGATGTCACAACGTTGCGCTGTAGCAAATGTAAACGCTTCCGTGGCACCACTCAGGTGCTGTTAATTCCAGGATTCTCTTGTGGCGTGCTGCATATCCTGGTCATGGTGGGGTGCTTTTGTGCCATCTCTCATCATTACTCTCTGTTGAGTTCTGGCCCAGCATCTTGTGCTGTTTGGCATTTCAAAGCCCAGTTGGACGAGCCGATGACTGGCTCTTGCAGGGCTTTCTTGTGTTTCCCAAATTCCCTCCCTCGTTGGTTGTGTAATTTTCCTTCTTGAGCCTCACTGATTCCCTGGGGTAACTACGGATTGTTGGCTTTGTGTGAGTGGCGCTATAGTGCATTTGGATTTCGGGTTATTGGACCTTATTCATACACTGTGATTTTCAAGATTAAAGCATGGCTTTAATTGCCTTGAAGCAGCCTGCAGAGCGTTAGCCCCCTTCGTATCGCTGCAAAACTCTGCTACCTTTTATGTATCTTCTGTGATCCCTGTGTTAGTTGCACAATCCTTGAAACAGGATCATAATTTGGGCCATTTCTTTTGCAACTCATACAACATAATCTTTGGTGTGTTATGGTGTTTCATTACCTTTCCATGTGCTAATAATTAATGGGGAAGGTTCATCTCTGTTTTCACAGCAGGGGCTTGTAGTGCTCGTCCTGAAGTAAGCTCAAATTTCCCCAGTTACGTGGCTGTTAAGACTTTTTTGGGTATGTTGAAAACTGCTGGTTAAATACATGTAACAGTATGGAACAGCCTTCTTTGTAAGTGTGTAGTAATGTCCTATTTTTGATCCTCAGATCTAGTAGCACTTTCATTACTGTGATCCCAACTAGGATACAGTGGCTGTTGTTTTCGTTTACAGGTGTAACTGTTACAGTATAGGTCCTGTGGTATTCAGTGATTCAGTGACAAGAAGTGTTGAATCCTTATGCTTGTTTACCTTTGTTTCAGAACTCCCTCCCTGATATTCCCTTCCTTTCCTTACCTTGCCTTATCACCCTTTTGAGTCTGTCATTTCTACTCAGACCAAGGGGCAATCGGGAGATGGACCACTTTGAGCATCACACGTTTCAGAGGATTCATGGCCCTGACAGTCACAGGCAGTCCTGTTCACATGGGTTCACCAGCAGTACAGGTATACTCATTACATGACTGATCATTTCTTCTGGGCAATGGCACTGGCCATGGACGTTGGCTGATGCACCATGTCCTCAACACATACTTGATCCATTTGTGTAGTAATTGTGTTCACCACAGTACAATGTACCTCATCACTGTCACCGCAGATCTCTTGCCACTTTGCATTCGTCATCTATGGCATAATTGGCGAAGATTGTGCATAAAGGAGTACATGTACTTTGCCAACATGCATGCAGTTATTCATGGCTAATGATCCCTATTGTGCATGCAGTACTTGGTTGTGTATGTATTTGGGCAGGTTGCTACCCACAACAGGCAGGCAACACCTGCTGATGCTGTGTGTCCTGGGCTCAGCTTGGCCTTTTGGTGCCTGATCCTGTGCCCATCAGTTTTGGTGATTATTCATCCATTTTCTTTGAGTGAACCATGAGTAACCAGACACTCCTTCCTTTCCATGCACCTGTTACACTGTGCCTTTCTAACCTCCTTGTCTTTGTGTGCTACTGTTTGCCTGGTGTCTCAACCCTTCCGTCGTCAGGTGTTCACTCATTCCTGCTGCTGCATCCCCTGCGGCACGGCACCACCGAGTGCCCTGATTCTGCAACCCACAACGCCTCCCAGAAGCTCCTCCCTCCCTCCACCCATTCTTAATGCAGGCAGCAGCTTGCCTGTGCCACTGTAGCGCCACCTCCCTGCCAAAGGCAGGACCACCAGTGCACGTCAGTGCCTGCAACGTGCACAGTGCAAGACCCTCTGGTCCTTGCATGACCCACGTAACACAACAGACTCTTGCTCCAGCCAGCCTCCAAACAATGAACAACAGACAATCAACCACCTGCTATCAGGTAACCCCTAAGTGCACACATGACAGCTTCACATGCTGTGTGTGCAACTCCTACTGCCTACACCGCGCTGCCCCGCCTCACAGACCATGTCCATACAACCAGGTCATGTGCCTCCTACTGCACACCCGCTCCCTCCACCAGCACGCCATTGGAATCTGCTACCTCCTCAACACAACATCCCCACACATCGCCTTCATTACAGTAACCTGGTTGAACGCATCCTCAGCACACAACTTCAACATTGCCTTCACAGACTGATACAAGATCACCCGCAGGGACAGCACCAACAATCCAGGAGGATGAAATGCAATGCATTCTGAAGTACACCCTCAGAGTCATATACAACAACAGGGGCACAATCAGCATTGTGAAGTACCTGCACTTCATGTTTCACACCAACACCCGACCACCCTCAGTCTAACACTCATCTACAGATCTCCAGGCCTACACCCACTATTCCGCAAAGCCATCAACAACTACATCAGCACATAGGACCTCACCTGCACAGACTACATGTGGCAGGGGGACAGCAACTTCTGGCAGGAGGACAACCACGGAGAAAATTATTTGGAAGGTTCCCCTGGTTATGTACACAGGGAGGGAAGCAAATACAACAGAAAGTAAAAACCCTGTGATTTGTGTATACAAAAAAGTCAGAATGCTGACTGTGGAAAACCGTGTGGGGGAATTTTGCTTAAGGAGAAATTGTACTGGCAAGGGGATGTTGAACACTTAACCCACTGTATGTCACACCTTTGTTAAATAAACAATACAAACTAGGAAATAAAAACAATTTGCACAATTTATTGTGGTACCTCCCTTTAGGGTTACACTCTAAATTAAAAACATTTGCTAAAAACAGTTATCATCATTTAAAAAAAAGCAACATGGACAGTAATAAAAGAGACAGTCAAAAGCAAGAGTCGATGTGCGTTTTGATGGCTTTACAATCGTTGCACCTTCATCAGGACATTTGACTCTAAAAATTGAAAAACAATATTTTAGATACCTATTCTATCCATAGTGACACAAACCTAGCTATTCCTAATTTCTTTTGCCCAGTATATTCCTTGTGATGAAATTTTTTGGGAAAGCATATATTCCCACCCACCACACTTTTTCCTAAAGTGAATAGTATGGCATACAGTGGGTTAAGTGTTCAACATCCCCTTGCCAGTACAATTTCTCCTTAAGCAAAATTCCTCCACATGGTTTTCCACAGTCAGCATTCTGACTTTTTTGTATACACAAATCACAGGGTTTTTACTTTCTGTTGTAGGAGGACAACCACACCACCATCCTTCATTGGTACATCAAAATTTGGATCCAGTTCTCTGACAAGCAACACACTGCCCCACACTCCTCTACAGATGCCCCAGAGATGCTTGACCTAAGCCACCACAGACGAGCTGTGTGGCACCCTCGCCCAGGACACTCCAACCAATGACACCGCCACACCCGGCAACCTCACACACTGGATCAGCGACTGATCCAACACTCTTGCCAAATTGGCGGCCTTTCTGTGAAGTACAACAATAGTTAATCCACCTGGGACAAGGCAGACCTACTGGACTCATACAGGTCTAGCCGGACTCTTGTGCAAACCATACGAAACCAACAACCATACGTTACCTTTCAGCCCTGAAACCCGCCACACACAGACATCATCATACCATCAGCATGGACAAGAGGACATCCTTCAGGTAGGGTATAGGCACCAACACACACAACGTCAAGAAGCTCTTAAGCTTTGTGTGTGAACTATCTAAATCCAGCTCTCCATCCAAAAGACATCCCACCCTTGCAAGGCCAAGGGGTTCCCTCTCAACATTCTACCACTGCAAGCTCATGGACGTACACGACAGCCTCGCAACAAAGAGGCAGACAGCGCTATTATCCATAGGACATACCCCCCTCAGTTTTTGGACTCCCCTTAAGCAGCAAAGACACCACCCGGCTCATGTACACAATCCACTCTGGCTCTCCTTCAGGACCCTTCCCACCCAACATCTCAATCACAGCATACCCCATCCTTGGAGCCCACTTCAGGCACGTTATGAATGTCTCCTTTGAGAATGCCACATTCCATGGGAGCTGGAGGCATGCAGACACCCAGGCCCTTCTTTAACAATGGACGGCAGTACCACAGGATCGCCAGGAACATCACCCTGCTTCCCTACCCGGCAAATGTCATGAATAGGACAGTCAATGAGTAACTGACCATCTCATTCCAAGCAAAGACCCCCAGGCAACCCGCCCCAGTCCATCTTCCACAGTCATCACCCCACTGCAACAGCCCTCATTGCCACCACCAACGACATCTTGGACCCTGCTCAACAATGGTGAGACCACCACCCTCACCCCCTCGACCTCTCAACGGCATTCTACACCATGTGCTACCACACTGTCAGATCACACATCTCCAACACTGGGATCCAGAGGAGGGCCCTGGATGAAATCGCCAAGTAACTCACCAGCAAGGCCCAGGGTGTCTGCCTCCCCCCTTCAGCACATAGTACACAGGGGTCATCGGGCCCATGCCCCAGGGCTCATCTCTCAGCATCACAATCTTCAATCTCTCCATAACCCCCCTCTCTACCATCACATGCGCACACAACATCATCATGTCCTATGCCATTTACACTCAGCTGCTCCTCACCCTCACCAGAGACCCAGCCACTCCCAGATCAACCTTCAAGAGGGCATGAGGTGCATTGACTAATGGATGAACATCAGCCACCTGGGGCTGGACTTGGACAAGACTGAGGTCATCATCTGAGGATTGTCCTCTTACATCTGGGACAACTCCTTGTGTCACACCGGCCTGGGCAGCGCACCAGCACACAGTGCCCATGCATGCAAGCCGGTGTTCATCGTCCACTCCTCGCTCACAATAACCATGCAACTCAACACAATCTCTACCACATGCTGCAAATGATCTTCAGATAGATCCACTCCTAGGCAAGACAGACATTCACCCAGGTCCACAAAACCAGCCGACTCAACTATGGCAACGCCCTCTACGCAGGAACAACAGCCAGACTCCAGGAGGACTTGTGCACATCCAGGGTGCATCCGTACACCTCATCCTCACCATCCCCTGCCACAGCCACATGACCGTCCACCTGAGATACCTACAATAGACTCACTGTCAACTACAGGATCTCCTTCAGACTCCTCAGCCACACTCAGGAGGCACTCCACATCCCCAGCCCCAAAGACAAACACCCCATTGCCCCAACTCCGTCAAGCCAACCTTGCCCTGGGCACCATTTATCACATCCACAGTACAACTGCATGCGGGAGGTAGTTCTCCCACCTCACCAAACAGACCTGGTACTCCTTCCCTGGGCACCTCCACATGACCCATGACCTCTACGCCTTCATAAAACTCTTCTAAAACTGTCTGTCTGAGCAGTATGACAAGCCCATCAGCAGCTTGAAACCATAACAGGTGAGTATTGCGCTCCATGTATGTATTTGATGATACATTGTGATCTATGTGTGTCCTCAACCAGACTCAAATTCCAGTGTAGGGATGGCTTGAGTTTGTTCCACACTCTGGCATACTTTGACATATCCCCACACGTATGTTGTTGACTCATGCTAAATGACTGCAACACCAATTTTACTTGTGATTGTGTTGTTTATTTATCTGTCTTGTGCGTGAAACGTGAGTGAGTGGCAAGTACTGTATAAAAAGGGCAGGAATCCAAAGTTCAGAAAGGGAGATGTGATGCCTTGCAGTTTGAGTCAACAGAGTCCAGACCACAGTGCTTAGCATCATTGTTCAGACTGTAACCAGCAAGTCCATGTGGGAGAGTAGGACAGTCAATGAGGTGATGCTGTTGCAAACAAGGTCAAGGTGCCAGATCAGGTGACCTGGGAGGTGTGCATGGCCCGCTGCCTCTCACTGTCTTTTCCGTGGACGACCCACCTTCCTTAGGGGACCCTCATATGCAGGCCTTGAAGATGCATGGGAAAGCTCCATCGGATGATTCCTCCTCCTCCTCCCTCCCTGTGCCTGGTGGGGGTCTTTGTCTAGATGTTTCTTGCCTGGTGACACAGGGAGGGTGCTCCATGTTGTCTGCAATCCGACGGCGTGAATGGCTTATGTCCTTTTGCACCGCCAGGAGGTCAGCCAGTCTTGCCTCCATCCGTCCTTGGTGTTGTTGTTGACTGGTGTGTTGCTCAGCCTGCAGGTTTTTCATCTCTGTGAGGGTCCCCACTACCTGGCTGATCTCCCTGGTGTCCCGCCAGTGTGCCTCCATGATGTTGCATACTTGAGACATACCGGGCCCTACAGCTGGCTGGTCAGGTTCTCGCCTCCGCCTGGCGCCACTCCCACCACCCCTGCCCACACGAGCCTGGCCTGCCCTTGTGGGCACATCAGGTCGACGGGACCCCTGAGGGACGGCAGTGATGGTGTTGTCTGCCACCTCCTGGGTGCCCGGCGAACGTTGATCCTCATTGTCAGACTGGTTCAGTTGTCGACTGTGGGCAAGGCTCCGAGATGTCTGCTGGGATGTGGCAGGAATGGTGGTGGTGGTTGGCGCAGATGTTCCCGATCTAGCTGCTGCACGGGGTTGGGCACCAGAGGTGCCAGGTTGGTCGGGGTCAACCGTGGAGTGGTGAGAGGTGTCAAAGTCGGTGGGATGAGGGTCCTGCGGAGCCTGGGACTGTGATTCTTCTCCCCCATTGTTGGGGGTAAAATCCGCATGTTGCCCTGTGGGTGTGAGAGACAGACAATGTTAATGTCATTTAATGCAACATCCATTTTTCATACACATTGTAGTTGGCACTGTTTCACCTGGTAGTTGTCTATGCTTCGGATTGTCCTAAATGTTCACTTATGGATCGGTATGTTGCGGGGTCAGATTGATCTGTGCTCAGGAGTCATTGACATGTGGGGGCATATTTACAATAACTGGCACAGCCCTGCATACCAAAAGGGATTGGCCAATCATTGTGCACCACAGCTATGCCAGCATGGATGCAACACATTTACAATGCGGAGCACCATGGGGAGAAAACGGCACAGCTGCATCACGCATCTGTGCCATAGAAGTGGCGTATTGCTGGAGTTGTGTCAACATCCAACACATCTCCAGCAATGCTCTGTGGGGTCCTATATGCAAATCCTGTAGGTTTCACTCAGCCACTTTTAAGAGGCGTTGCTGCGCAGGAACGCCCAACCACCACTCCCGTGCCAGTACACTTACTTCTGGCTCAGGGCTTTAGAACGTGACAAATCTCCCAGATTAGTCACCTTGTAAATACACAGCACCATGGCGCCACTTTTATGCGGCCGCCGCGTCACAAAGGTGATGCTAGGGTGACGTGGAAGAAGCGCATGGGGCTGCGAATCTGGACCTTGCATTTTTTGCTTGAATGCTTCTGCAAATCTGTATTTGTTTTGTTGTGTTACATGACCATTGTGACAGTGGAGCACGCCATTGCCTGTCCCAGGAGGGTATGTTTGTGTAAGGGGTGTGTGACAGACCGTGCTGGTAGTTGCAGTCTTATTTGGAACTGGGCCTCCCTCGTGGTTTGGCTGTCCCCCCATGGAGCATGCTACCATGACTTTGGTTGTGAGTTCCTGTCAAATATATCTGACCTTGTTGTCCTGGTGTTTGTATTTGCACTGGTCCCAGGGGGCCTTGTGTTGCCTACACCAGGGCCCAGTGTCAGCTATCTTGTCAGTACTTTCTCACTCTCTGTGCATTGAGCATGGTGGATGGGTGTGTACCTGGGCCACATGGGATGAGGGCCATTGGGCATGGGCATCCACAGAAATGTTTTTAGTGGTGGGCAATTTTTTTTACTTCATCACCATCCCCCTTGTACCCTTATCACCACTGCCTTGCACCCTTCTCCCCCTCCCCCTTGCACTCTTCTCCCCTCCCCCTCTTACCCTGCTCCACCTCTGCCTTGAACCCTTTTCTTCCTTGCACTCTTCTCCCCGCTGCCTTGCACCCTTCTTGCCCTCCCCCTTGCGCCCTACACACCCTCCCCCTTGCACCCTTCTCGCCCTCCCCCTTGCACCCTTCTCCCCCTGCCCCTTGTACCCTTCTCCACCTCTGCCTTGAACCCTTTTCAATCTTGCTCCCTTCTCCCCTCTGCCTTGCACCATTCTCGCCCTCCCCCTTGCACCCTTCTCATCCTCCCCCTTGCACCCTTCTCGCCCTCCCCCTTGCACCCTTTTCCCCCTCCCCTTGCACCCTCCTCCCCTCCCCCTTTAACCCTGCACCACCTCCGCCTTGCACCCTTTTCTACCTTGCATCATTCTCCCCTCTGCCCTGCACACTTCTCCCCTCCCCCTTGCACCCTTCTTCCCCCTTGCACCCTTCTTTCCCTCCCCTTGCACCCTTCTCCCCCTTGCACCCTTCTCCCCCTCGCACACTTCTTCCCCTCTGCCTTGTACCCTGCTCCACCTTTGTCTTGAACCCTCTTCTACCTTGCACCCTTCTCCCCTCTGCCTTGCACCCTTCCCGCCCTCCCCCTTGCACCCTTCTTGCCCTCCCCCTTGCACCCTTCTCATCCTCCCTTGTACCCTTCTCCCCCTCCCCCATGTACCCTTCTCCCCTCCCCCTTTCACCCTTCTCCCCCTCCCCCTTGTACACTGCTCCATCTCTGCCTTGAACCCTTTTCTACCTTGCACCCTACTGCCCTCTGCCTAGCACCCTTCTCGCCCTCCCCCTTGCACCATTTTCCCCCTTGCACCCTTTTTGCCCTCCCCCTTGCACCCTTCTCCCCCTTTCATCTTTCTCCCCTTCCCCCTTGCACCCTGCTCCCCCTCCCCCTTGTACCCTGCGCCACCTCCGCCTTGCAACCTTTTCTACCTTGCACCATTCTCCCCTCTGCCTTGTACACTTCTACCCTCCCCTTGCACCCTTTGCGTACTCTGCCTGGCACTCTTCTCGGCCACCCCCTTGTACCCTTCCCACCCAATGGAGCGGGCTGCCACCTGGAACAATGTCACCATTTCAAAAGCATGATGGACTAGGTATTTTGTGACACCCACCCTCCCAGCATACAGGACATCCATTTTTGGGTCTTTGCTTCCTGTAGCATGGGACATGTTTATGTTTATGTTTTGGCAATTTTTATAGCGCGCAAATACCTGGGGGTGTCTCGGCGCTTAAATGATCAGGCCTGGCCTTACTTTCTCAATGGGGCATACACATGTTTGTGGCATTAGCGTTGTGTTTGGATGTAGTTGTGGGTCGGTGGGCGCTTGGGGGTTGGTGCAGGCATTTTTTTGTACTTGGGGTGTGAATGCCATTACCCCGATGTTTCATGAGTTGATTGTGTACTCACCAGGCTCTACGACTCCTTCAATTCCATGTACTCCCACCAACAGTAGCAGGGCCATCACCTTCTCCTCCCAGGGCTAGTACTGTACTGGTCTGCGGTGACCACCAACTCCAGTGTGCTGGCTCTGTTGGTAGTCCTCGTCCATCTTCCACTTGATCATCATCTGCAGATCGTACCACTTGGCCTGGCAATCCTTCCTTGTGCGTCTGATGGGTGCAACAGCATTCACCCTTTTGACTATCCTGTCCCACAGCTGTGTTTTCTCTGCTATGCTGGTCCGTCTGACCAATGGGCCAAACAGCTGTGGCTCGACTCTGATGACTTCATCTGCAATGATCTCCATCTCCTCCTTTGTGATCTTTGGATTCTTCTGTGCGGACATGGTGTGGGGTGACGGTGTGTATGGATGTGGGTATGTGGGTCTGAATGTGAAGGGGGTGTGGGTCTGAATGTGATTGGGGGTATGTGTGAAGGTGGATGTGTGCAATTTGTGGTGTTTTGTCAGTGTGTCTTGCTAATTGTGTCTGTTGCAAAGGATCATGGTTTGTGTTTGTGGGCCTTTTTGATTGGTCAATTTGTGGGTGGGGCTTAGTTTGAATTTTTGGTGGGTTTGTTATAAAGGGTGCTTCTGAGTAAGCCCCTCTGTTTGACTGTTTGGATCTGGCCAGAACATTCATTTCCATGGTTTGTACACTGGAGAGTGTATTGTGGTGTTGTGCGTGTCGCTTTCACTCTCCTTGGGCTGTTTTACAGTGTCCGCGTGGTTCTGTACGGCTCCTTTACTTGTATTTGCTTCTGTTTATTTGTGCGTGCAACCCGACTTTGTCGCGGTACGAATCGTTTTCTACATCCTTGTGCTGTTTCACTGGGTTCACGTGTGCTTCGTTCAGTGTGGGTTCGTATTGTATTGGATTTTGTGGGTCGCTCATACTCAACATTTTTACAGGGTTCGCGTGTGCTTCGTTCAGGGGGGGTTCGTATCGTATTGGATTTTGTGGGTCCCTCATATGCGACGTTTTTACGGGGTTCGCAAGCTCTTCGTTCTGGGGGTTCGTCTCATATTTGATTTTGATGCTCACTCATATGCAAAGTTTTCTGTACGAATCGCGGCTCATACGCGACGTTTTCCGTACAAATCGCATTCTGTTTCCCGGGTCTGGATCATACTTGTCGGGTCGTACAGCATGTTTACGATTCGTACGGTTCTCTTTCAGGGTCCGTTTTGTATGGTTTTTCCCTTGTTTTTCGTACGGTTCACAAAGTTTCTGACCTATTTTCTACCTACGGATCGTACTACGCGATTCGAACGGATTAGTACGATTCGTACGGAAATGGCTACAAATTTGAATCGTTATACGGATTTGTTTCCCGAATCGGAATCGACCCCTAAATAAGACAACAATATTTTTAACAACAATTTTTTTGCTACCGATATTACTTACTTCGATATTTTTGAAAACAATATTACTTACCTTCAACTCGATAGTCTTGTCAAGGATATTCTGACTGTCGATATTTTGCATCCTGATATTTTGGACTCGATGTTAGTGTCAGTCGATATTTAAAACTCAATATTTTGACTGTTTATCAATTGTCCAAATATTTTTCTGGGCCTCCTACCTAGCAGTGCTCAGTGACCAGCTTTTGCCTGACTTTGCACCAGGTCAGAGCAGGTTTTCGTTTCTTGCTGCTAATGCGCCTTATCGCATATTTTGTTGTCTTTTCGACGATCTGGCTGGTCGTTGAGAATTTTGCGGAGTGGTGTTGTTGCGGCTTTTGGCACGGAAACGCCTACTCTGCATCTCATTAACGATAGTTGCCGGCATCGTCTGTGGCAATGTATTTGCGGCTGCTATCTTGGGTAAACTGGTGATGTCGGCTGTTAGCTCCTGCTTGAGAATGGGGTGATCATTTTATCACAACTTTGGCTGCAATAAAGTGCCGATAAACCAGCGATAAGTCCTTGAGAATATGCCCCATAAAGTTCAGTAAATCCGGTGGAAGCATTAGCAGTTTACCTCACAATTTATTTCTGACCAGCCAAGAACATGATTCACTAAACTTTCTAAGCGCCCAAGCGCGACTTTGTTCTACAAATTGTAGAATTTTTAAGGGCAATTTCATGTCATATTAACAGAATCAATCAATCAATCAATCAAAATGTGCATATATAGCGCAAATCAGGCTGATGGAATATTGTTTCATTGTGGGATTTGCTCATCCATAAATTTAGCCAGTATGGTGAAATTTGCATTTGAGAAAATCTCTTCATAGAGGCTCATGCAGATTTCAATAGTAATTTCAGAATCTAAAGGTCGGGAACAGTGACACACAGTCAGAATGGCGGAATATTGCTTCATTGTGGGATTTGCTCATCCATAGATTTTGCCAGTATGGTGAAATTTGCATTTGAGAAAATCTCTTCATAGAGGCTCATGCAGATTTCAATAGTAATTTCAGAATCTAAAGGTCGGGAATAGTGACACACAGTCAGAATGGCGGAATATTGCTTCATTGTGGGATTTGCTCATCCATAGATTTTGCCAGTATGGTGAAATGTGCATTTGAGAAAATCTCTTCATAGAGGCTTAGTTGTGAAGATTCCAATAGTAATTTCAGAATCTAAAGGTCAGGAACAGCGACACACATAGAAATCTATGGCTATTCCTTAACATTTTGCTGGTAATTTCCCACCCTGAAAATGAAGTTATTTTGTTTGCTTGACATACAAAGTTTTTTTCATTCACTAAACCTCCGCTAAATTACAGGCATGGCGAATGGAAAAACTCAAAATCATAATGTAAAAAAGTGAAATGGCCAGTCCCAAGTATCCACATTGCTATCCCTTGTGAAGCACATGGCATAGTGACGTTGTTGAATTCAGGTGGGGCTGGCGCCCAATCTGAGACTGTACTGCTCCCACCTTGTACTACAACACCGGATGACTGCTGCAGCCAGTTGGCCTCTCAGCCTGGGAACTGTGATATTGTTCCCATTTACTTTCACATTATACATACACCTGAATTCAATAAAAGTATTGCATTTTTTACACGATGTTGTGCTTGCAGTTTTTTTCTTGCAACATATTATTTATGTGTCTTGCGTCCTTTCAAAAGAGCTGCCTCTAAATATCTTTGAGTTCAGCTTGCAGGTATATTTTTTAACCGGCCACCATTGAGAAATGTGGAGTCCATGCGGATGGCAGAGCGAATTTCTCACAGTGCCCATCAGCGAGTATTAAAGGGGTTCAGAATACATGTTTATCCAATGCTTGGTCTCTCTGCACACCGCATATTGCGATGGCCAGGTGTGTCAACTGTAAATTGGATTTTATGCTGTTTAAATATTGCCATGGCAAAGGATAAAGAAAAGAAATCCGTGGGTGCATTTGTGTGTGTATGGGTAAGTAGCAGGTTGGGTGTCATGGGTGAGTTGGAGGCAGTTATGCGAAGGCTTCACCTCACAAGGGGTCCAATTGCTCTGTCCCATGAAGGTGCACCCATCGTTTGCTGTGTTGGGAATAGCGTAGACAGATAGCTTCAATACAATAACAGGGCACCTTTATTCCTTCTGAGAAACATGACACCTTATGGGGCGTGGCTTGATGTGTGGACTGCAGGCCGCATCTTTGTGAAGACCTGAGGAGCGGCGCTTAAGGCGGAGGTGTGGCGGTGGCCTCCTAAGACCCTCATTCCATCTAAGGTGCACAATATCAAGATGAAGTGTAGCGGATAATAACCACTTTGTGAAATGTGCTTCTTGCTGTCTAATTCCTCACCATTTATTACGTCAACGTGTGAGGGAATATTCACATACATTCCTGCTCTTTGTCTTCTATTTTTGGATATTTTTTTAGCCTATTTGAGTCCATGTGCTGGCTCTCAGTGACACTTGCTATAAACCAAAGTGTTTTTTTTTATTTACGCCTGTGTAAATTTGAGTGCATGGGCAGATGAAGAGTTATTAAACCACTCGTTAAGTCCTCTCCAGGCCGCCAATTGCTAAAGCGTTTTCCTGCACCATTAATATTTACCGCAATGGAGGACTCCTATTCAACTAAAGGGTCTATTTCCGCCTCTTATTTTTTCCACAGCCTCAACTTCACAACCTAACATTAGCAAGGCAATAATTAAAAGTCCCAAAACGATCCGCCTTCTCCTACAAAATCTATGCCTGCGGTTTCTTTGGATCTTTTGTTGGAAGAGATCAGGGCTTTGGACCCCTTTATGGAACACACGAATGCCAAATTAGAAACTGTCAGTGACAGATGGTTACTCATGGAAGAACGTCTGCCTACTGCAGAGCAGCAAATCACTAACTTTAGCGCAACCTCTCTAACTGTTAATACCCTCCATCACAAGTTACTTCCTTACACAAACAGGTCAAGGACCTTGAATATCGAAATAGGAAGAATAGCCATTGCATTTATGGATTTAGATTTTCTACAACCCCTAAAATACCACAGGGCGTTATCCTGCACATTTTGGATACATAGAATTAATACAGGTTATTTCCGCTGCAAACATATCAAGTACATTTCCTGGTCCGGTCACAACCTATATTTTTCACAAGACTATGTCAAGAACGCAGCGGATTACCAGAGACACTTTCTGAGTACGAGACCTGTGCTTCATTCGATCCAGGCATGGCTTGGACGTTTCCACCCTTGTCTCTTTAAAGTCACGTATAACAACTGTTAGACCTGACAATCTTGGCGTGGTTTTCCCCTATCTTTTTGCCTCTGCCTCCTGTATTTTTGATGCTGTGCTGGACTTCGTTTTTGCTGGTTTAGATGCTTTGGACATGCTGCCCCTGTTGATCAGTGCCAGAGTGTAAGTGCTCCCTATGGAAATTATCATATTGATTGGATATACATGATTGGCATGTTTGTATCACCAAGAAGTCCCTAGTAAAGTGCACTGGGTGTGCCAGGGCTGGTGATGACAAATGCTACTAGTGGGCCTGCAGCACTGATTGTGCCACCCACATGAGTAGCCCTAAAATGGTGTCTCAGGCTGCTTGGGTACCCGCAGCACACGGGCTGCCCCTGGCTCAGTAAACTTAAGCTCTCCTAGTAGACCATACTCCAAGTATATCTAATGCGATCCAGTCTGATCACATGCTGCCTGGTCTGCAGCCTGCTGCTGCACACCAACAAGAGTAGCGCACTTCAACTGTGCCATGCATAATTCCTCCCTGAAGGGACCCCCTTCCTGCTGCCAATGGGTCAGCTTCAGCAAGTCTCCCCATTCGGCCACTTGCTCCCCTGTGGGTTCCAGGGCATCCCTCTCAAGGTCCACCTCTGACTGGACCATGTGAGCCTCTGGGGTGGGTTTCTCATGCTCCTTCTCTTTCTGGCAGTCACCTAGACCACTGTTTCAGGATCCAGGTCCTCTAGATTACACAGGCATATTCAGTTGTCTGCAGAAACTACAGGGTGAAGTACACTGTGGATTACCTGTTCCTTGGACACCCACTGATGTCTCACAGATGTCACACTGGCTCCTGTGTCTTTCAGAGCTTCTACCCTCCCAGTTTCCTGAACAATCTCTCTATCTCCTAATGAGATAAGGGTCATCACAGCTGGCTCGCTTCTTTCACTAGGAACCAACTCCTCCCCCAGCACTCCACTAACTAACCCTGGTGATGGTGCACCAGTAGGTGCTGGTGTGGGTCTTGGACACTTAGGGACCCCCCTTCAGATAATCATCCTGACAACATTCAAAACACCTGCGGGGACCCCTATCACCTGGCGTACCTCTAGGGAGCTATGGCTTCTCACCACTGGGGGCTGGGAATCTATACCCTGGGAACTATTTTAGGCACTTTAGAGAACTCCTTTTAGTTACCCGTGTCCCCCCACTCTTCTGCTGGGTTTCCCATATACCCACTGTGGACCCTGGTACTCATCTAGTGGTCGGCTTCGCGAAGATGCTTCCTGGGGTCAGTCAGCTTACTATCTATTAGATGCTGACCCAGCTCTGGTACACAAAGACTATACAGGTGCTCCCATCCATTTATAGCATGCAACCCCATGTAGTCAGGTACCCCGATGCCCTTTATCCAGCCATCCAGTGCTCTGCAAAATAAATTCACACATTCCACCCATGTTTTTGATTCAAGCTCTAAATATTTCCCTGTACTGTTCAGGTGTAAGCCCATACCTGAGGCATAAACCCTCCTTCATGTTCAGTTAGGTGAGAGTACATGCCTCTTCCCAAGGTGTCAGGGTGTACCTTCCATTGGCCTTAATGTGTTTCCACTGGCCCGCCCCCCAGTGTTTCTCTAGGACCTCATTCATATGCAGTGCTGCCTCATAAGACTCAAACCAAGCATAAATATCATCCCCCTTCCGGAAATTCTGCACTAGATCTTTGGAAATGTAGACCTTACCCCCAGAGCCTCCCGGCTCAACGCTGCCACCATTTGCACTGAACTCTGCCCATTTGGCCTTGAGGTCCAGCTCTCTCATGCTCAACTTATGTGCCATAAGCAACTTCTTTTATTTCAAGTCATGAGCTTTCTCATTCCCCCACTGCCATTTTCTGATTCACTATGGCAACATTTTGGTTCTTCATCTCCATGTGCTACATCTGGAGCCTCCTAACTTCCAAATCATGATCTCTGACTCTCTGCCTCTCCTCTATCTCCTCTGGCACACCTCTATTTCCTCTGGAGACAGATTTCTGGAAGACATATTGCTGACGGCCACTAAGGCTGCTCTTCATACAGGCAAATCCTGGGCACTAAAGCCCCCATCTAGCAAATCCGGCTCCATAACTGCATCTCCTGTCCCCTCAGCTTCTCTGGCCTCCCACAAGGTACTCAAGGCCTTCTGCAGCTCCTCTTTCATAGAGTCGGTCCACATAGAGCATCCAAAGCTTTTGCAAAATTGTCTGGGTTGGTCCACTTTGTATGTATTCTACATCTCAATATCAAACTCCAATTCTGCAACATCTTTTGCTAGTTTATAATTTAGAGACATGGTGCATGGATACTTCAAGGGTTAATCAAAAATAGAACGAAAAACACAGTATATGGTTCCGTAGTGGTCTGCACTAAACCAGTGATGTCCACCAATCACTGTGGGTCAATTACAAATACAAGATCAGTCCTCACTGCTAACCACCAATGTTAGGAAGGGGGTCTCTAATTGGCAGAGGTAAGTAGCTTTGTCCAAGTGGGGCCCCCTGCTTCTAATCGGGGTAAGGGGAATACATACTTTAGATAACCCCTGCTCATCCCCTTGGTAGCGTGGCACGAGCAGGCAGGCTTATCCAAAGGCAATGTGTAAAGCGTTTGTACTCAAACACCGTAATACAAACAAAGCAAGACCAAAAAGACAAAAATCCAACATACATATCTCAAAATAGCACCTAAAAACAGTTACTTGCACTTGCAGTTACTTAGAGAAATAGCACTTGTAGAAACAAGTAGCTCCACCTGTGGCTATTATGATGTCATGACAGGCATAAATCCAAAGTACAGCGCTGACCGTAAGATGCGCAGTGTCAGAAATGGAGTCAAGCAGGTTCCCAAACAACAGTACCTTGGAAAACAAATGCTATGGATGATGCACATGTCATTGAGTTAAGGTGTCAGGCCGAGGTTGAGGCCGGGTCCCTGGTTGCCACAGGGGAAGTGAGGAGCGGTGTCCACGAAGAGGCGACATGTCAAGTCCAGGATAGGGGAAGTCGTCGGCGGTGAGGCATCAGTACTGGTGAGGTGATGCAAAGTCGAAGTGTTCATTATGGTGTGAGTGTTGGCATTGGGAAGGCCAATAACTGCAGGCCTCAAAGGGCAGCAGAGTTGCGGTGCAGTCAGGGCTATGCGTCATGCACTTCACTAGAGATGCCCCTGGCCTTGGTGCAGGTTGTGGCGTCACTAGCAGCAGCGCTGATGGCATCAGAGTTGTTTTTCTTGCTTTTCTTCAGTTTATTTCAGCTCCCAACAGCAGGAACAACTTCCAGAGGTCCACAACTGGATTAGACACATTCTGGCAAGTCAGAACGTCCAGCAGTGGAGTTCAGGGGAGTTGGTGGTGAAGTCTTTCTTACCCTGAGACTACAGAACAGGAGGCCAGCACACACAAGCCCTTGGAGATGCTTTTTCAAGTAGTTTCTCAGCAAGGTTCCAGTCTTTGTCCTCTTTCGTGGCAGAAGCAGCAACTGCAGGTCAACCCGGCAAATCACACAGCAAAAGGGCAGTACTCCTTACAGCTCTCCAGCTCTCTTCCTTAGCAAAATGTTCCTCTTGAGGTCAGAAGTGATCAAATTCTCTGGGGTTTAAGGCCCACTACTTACATCCCATTTTGTCTTTTTCTCTCTGTGGCAAGAGGCTCTGAGGCCAGTCCAATCTAGTTCTGTCCTCTCTAATGCTGCATCACTACAGGAGGTGGAGACAGCATTATGTAGAGAAGACACTGTCTATTCAGGTGTAATGAAACTCCTCCCAACTCTCTACATGTAGCCAAGGTCTATGCAGCTCAGCTCTGAGTCACCCAGGAAAGTCAGGACAAACCTCAAACCCCCTTGTGGCTGTCCACCGTGAATGCACATCACCAGTCCTGCGCCTCAATACACAAACCAGCAGAGGCAGGCAGAATGGTTAAATAAGAAAATGCCTATTTTCTAAAAGTGTAAATGGAATTGTGAGTGCACTCCTTCCCTTATCTTCTCATTAATGAGAAAATAAGGGAAGGAGTGCACTCACAATTCCATTTACATTTGCTTCGCAATCATCGTCCAACTCGTGTCTGCACCCCATTGGTTTCATGGAAGGGAGCAAAAGTTAAGTGTTGAAAAAGAGTATCACTCTGGAGACAGCGGAACACCTACAAGATCTATTTGGACTGGATGAATGAACAGTATATCAAACATATTAAGAATGATGTTGGATTCAATCACTGAACAGGCGTTATCGTCATTTTTTGGATTATTATAGAAGATTTCATTGTTTTATTAATTTTTAGACAAAATTATGTTTCACACAGCACGTTTTCTATGCACAGTTGAATATTTAGGTCGATTCTTTATTGCATGCAGGGTTATTTATTTAGTTCTTCATTGTTAAGGGTGAATAAGCTTTGGTTTATGCATAGCAGGGGTGATGCATTATGGGATTTGTAGTAGCGCTTTGTTCAGTAAAGAGGTAGTTTTCCTTTAAGTCAGGTAGTCACATGTTTTTATTCAGCACAGCTGTGTGAGCAGGTTAAGAGCTGGGAGGGAGTGAGCATTGGGAATGATTTTTTGAAGCAGGAGTGGAGATACGAAGAGATTACAATGCCGGTGTTGGCATTCACAAGGTAAATAGGGGTTTGTGAATTTCAGTAGTGAATGCACAAGGGGTAGTTTAAGGGGTAACTTGGTCTTTTAGGCACTAATTAGATGTAGGATATGAGAGCAGGTTTTCATTTATAAACATGTTTCACATTGGCTAGTTGGTGGGGTGACTGTAAGGTTGGTTAAGGGGGGGTTTCTGGTTGGATTATGGGTTATTATTTTCTTGTTTCTTCAGGTATTGGGAAGGCTATGTTCCACATTGGTTAGTTGGTGGGGTAAATGTGAGGGTGGTTAAGGGAGCGAATTTTGGTTGAACAAATGGTTATTATTTTTTTGTTTCTTTAGGTATTGGGCAGGTTACATTTTAGAGTCGTTGGCTAAATGCATTTTTCTAAATCTGTTACAGCAACCCCTGACGAAGAACCAGACAGGTTCGAAATGCATTGGGTTATATTGAAAGTCCTGCACTGAAATATGATTAACTGCACACGCTCATGTGAAAGCTTGGATTGGCTACAGAAAGTGTTTTGAAAATGCATAAATAAAGTATTCAGTGCTATCTATCTGTCTCCGGATTGATTCCACAAAAATACAGAGATTATGATAGTTAACATGATAAGTTGACTGGTTTAACATGGATGACTTGGTTTACAGCGAAGGCTTGGTTTACTTGGAAAATGTTCTCTTTAAAGCAGTGCAGCAGATGGGGCCGCTAAACACGCATCCTTTTTGTAGTGACTGCTTTCTAAAAGTGGCCTTTTCAAACGCACAATTTAAAAACAATCTCCCTAAAAAGATGTGCTATTTAATTCTGAGTTCAGAGAGCAAAAACTCCATTTCGTTATCGTGTCCCAATGGAAAGTTATACTTGTAAGATGTTACAAAGTAATTCCCATGTTAGCCTATGGGATAGGTAGTCTTTTAATAGTAAAAAATGAAATTGGCAGTATTTCACTATCCGGACATGTAAAACACACCAGCACATTTCCTACCTTTTACCTATACTGCACCCTGCCCATGGGGGTACCTTGGGCCTACCTTAGGGGTGCCTTACATGTGAGAAAAGGGAAGGTTTGTGCCTGGCAAGTGGGCGCACTTGCCAGATCAATATGGCAGTTAAAAACTGTACGTGCAGACACTGCAGTGGCAGGTCTGAGTCATATTTGAAAAAGCTACTAGTGTGGGTGGCACAATCAGATCTGCATGTTCAAGTAGCATTTGATTTTACAGGCCCTCGCACACTCAGTGCACTTTACTAGGCACTACCAGTAAATCAAATATGCCAATCATGGTTAATTTTTGAAAGACCTGTTAAGTACTGGGGTGCGGCTGCAATTTGATGCTCGCCAGCCCACGAAGCTGTCTCCCCCTGGGCTTACCCACACGACGGGGGGGCTGAAGCCCCGTGAGCCCAATGGGTGTTGCGCGCCTGGTTGCACCTCTATAGTGCCATTTTAGTACCAAAATATAGCAATAAGCAAAGAAAAGGTTGCAAGTCCAGCTTTGCAAAGGGTCTTTCACTGTTTTTTAGGTCGAGCCTACAACGCTTGCTCTGTCAGGCAATCTTGTTGTTGGTACTTGTGGGGGCCTGACTCCTCCCAGGCTTTGGATAGGCTTTGGTCTGAGTTTTTAAAAGATCGTAGCCTGAAAATGGCTACTTGTGGGTGCATGTCCCACCTTTTCTGGCAAATATACTTCCACGGAGTATTGCCACGGGAGCAAGCAGGGACTCGCACGCTGCGTGCATTTATCTTATTTGGCCGGCAGTCTTTCCCTCTCTGTCTGCTGGTGGCCTGATGCCTGTGATCCATGCCCAACCAAGATCATGCACTAGGGACCAGGTTTAAAGGTTAAAGTTTGCACTTATGCGTGGTCTCTGACCGGGCTCTCGCCTCCTAGACGCCGGCAGCACGCTCGCCCCAACGCTGCTGCTGCTGGGTGCCTTAAACAATTTCGCCAACACAAAGGCACCTGGCCACGAATCCCGGGCAACATGCTGCGCACACGCCGCTGCCCGCTCCTCCTGTGCTCACATGTCATCCACGCTAACAGCGAACTCACCTCATGCCGCTGCTGGCTGCCTAAAACATCACTCCGCTCTCTCCCAGCCCGTTCATAACTCAGGACTGCTGGACTGCGGGCAACGCACTCGGACCATACCATTTGCCCACCTTGCCACCTTTGCCTCTGTATCAAGGGAAACATGCTCAGTGCTCAGACCACGCTCTGTTGGTCTTACTCTCAAAGAAGGTCAAGTTTAAACTTTTCCCAAAAGTGTGTTCCTTTTCAATAACCAACTTTCTACAAGGGATCATCTCTCCCAGCATGGGGACAACTTTTTCTCCTTGGAAGTTACAAGAGAAAATGCGAAAGACACATGAGGATGTGGGGGGGGGTGGGAGGTGCACACGATCAAGCCAGCAAATTACTCCCAGGGTCACTATTTGGTAACAAAAAATTGAATTGAAAGTTCAACAGCTTTCAAACCAACTGGGCTACATTCCTGTTCCATTATCTTTGTGCATTTATTTGTTTATGCCACATTGCTTGTTGCAGTGGAGAACTGTGCCACAACAATATGCACTGATCGTAGTATGCTACCCTGTAATGACATCTGTTTATGCCTACATGTGAAACACTCATGTACATTTTATTTGCTGTTTACGTATCCTGGTTACTTTACTCTGTGTAACTGATTTACAAATGCTCTTTGATTGATTGAAACAAATATTTGCAGTAGTAAAATAGAATATTCCTTGGTCTACTGATGGAAGGATGTTTAAACAGAGAAAATCATTAGTCTGCTTTCCTGGAGTAAGTCTTAACGTGTTGATGCCATGATGGATCTTAGTTGTGTTTTATGGTTTCTTTTGTTAAACCAAATACAGATGGCATGATGATAAAGTTTGAAAGTGTGTAAATGATGATTGTTCCAGTTTGAAAACTGCCAGATTAGATATGACTTTTAGTATCCTTCAGCACATTTCCACGTATTGAGGGAACCAATTGTTCGGACTTCACACACTGGAAATGCGTTTGTCAACTTTCACTAACAAAACATCGCTGTGAAGGCTTCAGGTGCACAGCATGGTCACAGCACAATCAGCAGCAGTTCGCGCGTGCGTCTATATGTGTGTGTGCGCGTTCGTGTGTGTGTTAGCAGGAAGCGATGTTGGGCTCAGTTTGTGCATCAGCGTATGAAATGATGCTAGTGTGCGGTGATCAATGTCTCACTTCTTTTTCCCAAACATTGAGATTTCTACATTCTCGGAGAAGTGAATTTCCCCTCACGTTGCAGAGCACTTATCGCGTGCATGTTTCACCCTTTCTTTTTCTAAAGAAAACAAAGATGCACAAAGAACCTGGGGCAAACTAATCAAGTTAAAAAAATAAGTGGATGTATATTACATACTGTGATGTCAATGAGTGCTTATCCATGTACAGAGTGGCCTGTGCAGATGGAGGGAGGGTGATGTGTGTGGGAAGGAAGCAAATCTTTATCTGGTGAGTGACTCAGCTGCAGAGGCACATAGGAGAGACCATGTGCAGGGTTACTGGCACTGAGGAAGAACTGGTCACGTGCAGGTCCGCAGACTTTGAGGAAGAACTAAATAGAGAAGTACAGTGGATGCTTTACACGTAGCACTTTGCAGCTGTTGGGTTCTTGAAAGTAATAATAATTAAGAAAAACAACTTAAAGCAGGGCAGGGAAACACCAATAAAAATAGGTTCAAGCTGGCCTGTGGGTGGGAGGAGGAGGGAGGGCTGTGTAGTACTGGTCCAACACCAATACCTCCCAAAAAAGAAGAAAACATACAAAAGCAAGTATCATATGGTCCGGGATGCCCGCCACCCCTTCCACCACCAATCCCAATGGTAGGAGACAGACACAGTTTGAACTTTTGGAAGGCAGGGGGGCCTCGCGACCCCCCGGCCGTATTTAATAAAATATGAAACAAAATTTAAAACTTTAAATTAAAACGTTTCATTTATCATGTACAAAATTCAACTTTCATTACACTTGATGAAGACAGGTATCCAGGCTAACCTTAACAAATCTCTAATACAAAGATTTTCCTAACCGAGTCTAACATCATGACATAATGCATTGCATACGAATTTTGTACATCCTATCGTTAGGGGCCAACGGCAAGGTCTTAACCGGTGTCAGATCCCTATCACCAAATTTCCGCCCTCACGTGTGAGTGGCGCATGCGCAGAGGGCTTTACCCTCATAGCCAACTGTAACTTCCCTTGTCATGGGGGCCCCCTTTCACTCGGCTCCATCTTATGGTCGTCCGAGTTCCCGTGCGGGGTATCCGTAAGAAGGACAGCGTGGACTCCCCCCCTTTCCCCGCACTCTCTTCCGCTGGAGCGGATATCCGGCCCCCGGGAAATTTGTGGGAGGGGCATATAGCCGTCTCCCCCTGGGAGGGGCCGATGGTCGTCTCCCTCTGGGCGATCCCATCCGTAATGGGTGCCAACCCCCATGGGAGGGGCCAATGGCCGCCTCCCCCCCGGGCGCTCCCATCCATACTGGGTGGCGCCCCCACTAGGGACCTTGAAATCACTGCTCACCGATCATGACCTTACCGCCCGACCGAAGACTAAATAAATACGACAGTTAATTACCTACTAGGGGAAAAAACCTAAGCTGAATCTTATATCACAGCTAGATATCTCCTTCCCTGATATTCCCGCCCTCGTCGAGCGGACGTTCTAGAATAATATCTAATAAACCATAAACATTGCTACAAAGGAGAAAAGGTCCTATAACAGAGAAACGATTTTATTGCATACAGTTCATTACACTTCTACAAAGGAAAAAAGGCCTATAGACAAGGATTCAATTCAATGCACACTCTTGGCATCAATCTAAAATGAGAGAAAAAGGCATGAACAAGACGTTCATCCATCACAATCATATTGCGAGTTTAGAACTTTGTTTACTCCCAAACTTCTGCTACAGGGGCTGGTGGTTGGTTCAAATACTGCAGCTTGTTCCCTTGAGGGCTCACGAGCGACGAGTGGTGCAGCCTTCAGAGTGCAGGAACAAGAGGACACCTGCCTCGATTCCCGCGCCTTTTATCTTGCAGCGGGAAGGCGGAGCAGCATCCCCATCCCGCCCAGAGGTGCACGGACTTCCGGGCGGGTGTTTAGGACAACCCTCTTAGGCGGCGGGGGCGTGCTCCAGCCACGCCACTCTGGGCATACCAGCTGGGGACACGCCCCCTGCCCGCAAAGGTTTCCCGGGCGATCGGGGCACCCAGCCATACTTTCGGGGTGACCAAGAGGTCTCCCCTTTCCATATGGTCCGGGATGCCCGCCACCCCTTCCACCACCATTACCAATGGTAGGAGACAGACACCGTTTGAACTTTTGGAAGGCAGGGGGGCCTCGCGACCCCCCCAGCCGTATTTATTAAAATATGAAACAAAATTTAAAACTTTAAATTAAAACGTTTCATTTATCATGTACAAAATTCAACTTTCATTACACTTGATGAAGACAGGTATCCAGGCTAATCTTAACAAATCTCGAATACAAAGATTTTCCTAACCGAGTATAACATCATGACATAATGCATTGCATACGAATTTTGTACATCCTATCGTTAGGGGCCAACGGCAAAGTCTTAACCGGTGTCAGATCCCTATCACCAAATTTCCGCCCTCACGTGTGAGTGGCGCATGTGCAGAGGGCTTTACCCTCATAGCCAACTGTAACTTCCCTTGTCATGGGGGCCCCCTTTCACTCGGCGCCATCTTAAAGTCGTCCGAGTTCCCATGCGGGGTATCCGTAAGAAGGACAGCGTGGACTCCCCCCCTTTCCCTGCACTCTCTTCCGCCGCAGCAGATATCCGGCCCCCGGGAAATTCATGGGAGGGGCATATAGCCATCTCCCCCTGGGAGGGGCCGATGGCTGTCTCCCCCTGGGCGACCCCATCCGTAATGGGTGCCGCCCCCCCCATGGGAGGGGCCAATAGCCGCCTCCCCCGGGCGCTCCTATCCATACTCGGTGGTGCCCCCACTAGGGGCCTTGAAATCACTGCTCACCCATCATGACCTTACCGCCAAAGGCCAGATAGTTGACCGACTATCTGGCCCCCCCACACCTCCTATAGGTCATGTCTCCTCAATCCCACTAGCCAAGCTATCATGTCTCCTATCAATAAGTCATTCCCCACCCTGGACAGGTGTACCCCACCGTCTGAATAACAGTGGTCCCCCCAGATGCACCCGTGAGGTATACTTTGAAGATGAGCCGAGCGAAACAATTTCCCCATCTTACTGTTGACCCTCTTTACCGAATGGTTCAACGCTGTCGTGGACCGCACACCCCTCCAAACCCTCCTCGGAATCATGTGTGACCAAGCTATCGTGCACCCCGGGAGTGTCTTAGCTAACCAACTCACAGCTGAAAGTATGTGCTCGATTAAAGCCTGTCTGCCTAATCTTACCAAGTTATTTCCCCCTAATGTGCACTATGACTATCGATGGCGGTGACCTGTGCCGCCCTAACAATTCTACCATAAAATTTTGCAATCGGTCAATACATAGGCCGCCCTTCCCATGAAAGGACACCCTGAAACCATATTCCTCAGATGTGTGGATTACATCACCTGCCCTGAATATGTCCCCGGCACGTCTCACGTATGAGTGGCCCACGACCCAGACCACTCGTCTTCCGTTCCTTGTTCCTGAAGTGGTGGTTAGCTGATACTGGGCCGGTCCCAATTTCCGCCCTGCGTCACAGGCTCGTGAAACTGTAATCCAAACAAAAGACAACAAGCGTGAGTGTACTTCTTCAGTAAGTTACAACATGTACAGCCGCACGTACCCTTTGAAACAATTCAAAGACCAGCGGCCTAATTGTTTAACATTGTCTGCCCGCAGACCCCCGGCCGTGGCTTCTGTAGCGGCCCCTATTCTGAATGAATGAGACCCAAAATCACTCGGGTTCAAGCCCGCAGCTGCAATCGTGATTGCCAGCACTCTCTGGAACTGAAACTTTGTTAACGGGGTGCCGTCAGCATGTCACAGCAAGGCCCCCCCCCACATCGTCACCCTATGTTTTAGGTAAGCCTCAACATGCCTCACTGGACAACAGGGACGACCTGGAGCGCGCTGCAACACAATGCTACTCCCCTGGGCCTCCTGGTCTGTCATTGACCTGGCTATCATGATCAGCAGGGAATCCCCCCTCACTTGCGTGTGGTCCCCGCGCAGACCCCCCTCGGTATCTCTTTTGTTGGCAGCCACTAGTTTGCTTACTCGCAGGGCCCCATAGAATGCCAGCGCAAATGCTGCCCGGAATAGGACGACCTCACCAGGTGAGGAGCATGTCTCATCTAGTTTAGCCATCAAAGCGGTCAAGCTGTCAAATCCTATCGGATGCCTGGTATCCTTTTTGCGACCCTCTAGGCGCCGCCTGCCGCGCAGCGCCTTTCTGACTACAAAGGAGTCCGTCGGGTCCCTGATCCCCTGGAGCTGGGCCATAAACGATATGGCAGCCTTATGCCGACTGGCGGTTGCCACCGACCGGCCCTCCTCATGAAGTGCCACTAAAAATTGGGTAAAGGACCCCTCCTGACCCCAACTATGCTCCCATGCAGTGCCCAAAAAGGCGCAATACGAGCGGAACGCCCCTTCGTAAGGTTTTGTAGTCGGGGCGCCGATTTGCCACAATGCTTCGGGAAATGGCGCTGCCATTAGCTCCGCTGAGGGTAAAAAATCCCTGAAAGCCTGCATTTTGAAACGAGAGAGCGCATCAGCTGCATTATTCAGTACTCCCGGCACATGTTTTGCCCTGGATTGCACATTTAGCTTCAAGCATTTCAACACAATTTCTTTCAACAATCGCAATATCCACTTGCAGCGTGCTGCCTGCTGGTTAATGCACTCGACTACGGTCATGTTATCAGACCAAAATATCACCGAGTGGTTTCGGAACTCTTCAGGCCAGGTCGACAATGCAACCCAAATGGGGAATAACTCTAGAAAACCAATGTTCCTCGTCAAGCCAATTGTTTCTCACCATGCTGGCCATTTCTGGGCCGACCATTGGTTACCCAGGATCGCGCCAAACCCCACACTGCCCACAGAGTCGGTCCATAAACCTAATTCTGCTGACGAGGCCGGGGCTTTGCTCCAGACTACTCGGCCGTTGAAATCCACCAAGAATGCCAGCCAAATTGGCATGTCCTAGCGAACCTCTGCCGACAGCCTCGTACGATGGTGCACTTTCTTTAGGCCAACCATGGCCTGGGCAATGGATCGGGAGAAAGGGCAAGCCATCGGTATAACCCTCAATGCAAAATTCAGCTGTCCCACTGTTTGCTGTAATTGGTGCAGTGTCTCCCTGTCGTTCCGAAGACATTGCAACAAGGAGGCCCTGAATTTGGCGATCTTCTCCGAAGCAACCCTCCACAGAGTCTAGTTCGATACCCAGAAACTCCAGGGAGGTAGTTGGACCCACCGTCTTACCTGGCGCCAACGGGACCCCGAAACCCCGCATGAGCACGCAGAAGTCCTGCAATGCCCGTGCACAGTCCCGAGAGCCCTCCGGGCCGAGAAACAGGAAATCATCGAGATAATGCATCACATGTTGGTGCCCTGAGGCCTTCGAGAATGCCCACTCCAGAAACGAGAGAAAAATTTCAAAATAAGCACAAGAAATTGAACACCCCATCGGCATGCACATATCCATGTAGTGCTTCCCCTGAAATGCAAAACCCAACAAGTGCTGGTCCTGGGGATGCACCGGAAGCAACCTAAATGCGGATTCAATATCCGATTTTGCTAACAATGCACCGGGACCTAGGCGATTCAACATTACCACTGCGTCATCGAATGATGCATACCTCACACTGCACATGTCTGCATCTATCGCCTCATTAACGGAAGTCCCCCTTGGTGCAGATAGATTATGAATGAGCCTGAATTCTCCCGGCTCCCTCTTGGGAACTACCCCTAATGGGGAACACACAAAATTGGCCGTTGGAGGTTCCCCAAACGGCCCTGCTACCCTCCCCAAGCGGACCTCTTTTGTGATTTTTGTGGTGACCACTGTCGGGTTGTGCATCACGGACAGTTGGTTTTTGCATAAGGGAGTCCCCCGAAAATCACCCGTGGGATCCTGAAACCATAAGAGAAGCCATCTCGCAGGATCCCAGCGGACACATGATCATGGTATTTGCTCAGCCAGCGAGTCAAAGCCAGGATATCAACGGGCGATTGCTTGGACCTCGGAAGCACCGTATCAGTCCTGCTTGGTACCCCCTTTTCCTCCAGTACTATTGCCTCTGGATCGGCAGCTAGTTTCGGGGTGGGAGGTGTTACCCCAACCTACGCAGGCATGCCTGAACCTGCATGTTCCCTTCGGCCTGCTACACATTCCCTTGTTAAAACCCCAACATACTCCCCGCTTATTCCCATTCCCACCTGATCTATACTGGGTATCTCCCCCGTGAGCTGGTCGAAAGGGCTGCAAATGTTTCTGCTGAAAAGCCCTGGAGCCGTTTGCACTTGACCCTGATCCACTTGCCGAGCCCGGCGTGAACTGCGCATGCCAAGATACAGTGTCCAAACAATCCCAAGTCAGTGATTCATTGAACTCTGTTGCTTTCCTAAATGCCACGTCATACCCTTTCCATACGTCCCCTCCATACTTTTCATGGAAGCCCGTAACCCTGCTCTGGTAGCAAGCAAGGTCTCTCAACAGTTCTGGTGTTCGCTCACCCATAATTGCTACAAAAACCGAAAAAGCCCTGATCCAGTTCATTATAGACTATTCAACCCTGAATTCTGCCATTTTTGCCCTCCATTCATTGGGGTGCCATAAATCCTTCTGGGTCTTGGCATATTCTAACTCTCGATTGTCAGTCAACAATGAAAACATATTAATATACTTATTCGCCCACACCATTTCTTTTGTGGCCATAGGAACATTTTGCGCCAAGCATTCCCGCCTTGAAGGCACAGCACCTTCCCCCATTATTGGGAGCGACCTCTTACCGTCTTCTGTCGTACCTCCGATCGTGTCCGTCGACTTATTCCGATTTTCGACCACGGCCAGGTTCGCCACCTGTTGAGAAATAGAAGGCACGTTCGCAGCCCCAGCGCCCCTTGTCTGCCTGAGCTGGTCGATAATCTGCCTAGCCTCTTTAGCTGGGTCTTCCCCAGCCGTGGATCCCCCCGCTCCCTTCTTCAACCAGGGCAACACAGCCGCCAAATCAATCGCTAGTTCGGGGGGTATTTCATCATTACCCAGCGGTGTGATAACCACAGGGATTAGCAATCCCCCATGGGTGGGTACCGGGCTAGGCGTTGGTGCTACTGGGACCAGCGGGACCTCCATCGGGACTGGGGCTTTGCTAGGACCCACTTTCCCCTTCTTCTTTTTCCCCTTATCCCCCCCCCCCCCGGGGTAATGTTTGGCAAAGCAGGCCCCACGATCCTCTTAGGCCGCCCTCAGGGCCCCGCTTGAGCCTCCACTTGTTTCCGGAGCGCCGCTAAGCCGCGACCCAGTTGGTCTACTTTACCAAATTTCCTGTCCATCGCCGACACTTGGTTCACCAGTGTGCGCAGCATTCATTCCATCTTGGAGCTCTTTCCATTCTTCTTACCAGGCATATCTGCGATCTGCTTTATCTCTGCCTGTTTTCCAGTAGTGACTCGGACCAGCTACGCATCGGCGACTGAAACAGATATAAACAACGATTACACGTTCAAAAACTGCAGCTTGTTCCCTTGAGGGCTCACGAGCGACGAGTGGTGCAGCCTTCAGAGCGCAGGAATAAGAGGACGCCGCGGGGGTGTGCTCCAGCCACGCCACTCTGGGCATCCCAGCTGGGGACACGCCCCCTGCCTGCAAAGGTTTCCCGGGTGATCGGGGCACCCAGCCATACGTTCGGGGTGACCGAGAGGTCTCCCCTTTCCAATGTCAATCCAATGTGTGAACTCATTCATTAGTTCAAGCCTAGAGGCAGTGCGCATGCACTGCTCTGTGAGTATTGAGTTAGTAATTTGAAGTTCCGCCCATATTTTTCATTGGCTGTGAAGCTGCCCATCGTAAATGCTGGCCTCTGATTCCTTAATCACTTTGTTAATCTCTCCTTAGTACCAACTTGTCTTCTGTTGAAACCTCCCATGGCGACTGGCCCTTTTACTTCTGTTGGATACGATATGTTTTATGTAAGCACTATTTTCTATAATGGGTTTTGCCATACTGCCGGCACAACGTGCTTTCCTTATATTCAGGGCTACATGCGCGCTTTCATTTTCCAAGCATTTTCTGCAGGTTATGCGGCAGATGATGGATTATGTGTCAAGGGTGGCACATTAATATTTATTTGAAATTCACTGCACAATCGCATAAATTCAGTGGCCTTGTCAGTTTAGTATTATATAACTTATACAATACAACATAGACTGGGCTTTAGTTTAATCCCTTGCAAATGAGTGTATGGGATTTTAGTCCATCTCAATGCTCTCTTCCTTCTTCCTCCATGATCTTGTACTTCTCCTAACTCTGCTACATTCCATCTTTATGCTTACTTTTAACTGGATACGGTGCATGTTTCTTTTTTTTGTAACTTTTTTCCTTTTTCTGCAGTGAGAATGTGCGTATGCACTTTTCACCTTTTCACAAACCTGCCCACCCTGCCTCTCCCCTATTACCACCCCTCCCTCTTCCAGGAGATGGACCCTGCTGGATGGAGGGCTTGATGCATGTTGTGCCCCAGCCTAGAACTTTACCCATCCTACCTTCCCTCCCAGTGCTCTACCATGGTTCGACGATTAGCAAGCTTTGTGATGCCCTGGAGGGTGTCCCGCAGTATTTTCTGCTCTTTCTTGTGTTGCCAATGCCAAATGCTTTTAAAATGCACTTGCTTGACAAAGAAAATAGTGGCAACCGGTCATCTTCGAAGTAAAAAAACATTAACAAAAAATAGAAAGTAATGTTTTCAGCACTTACATGTATATGTGTTAAAACCATTGTTTCCATTTATTACATTTAGTTTTTAAAACCTGGATTTCTTACAGTCCCTGTGACTTTAGTGATATTACGTTGAGAGCTAGCATTCCCAATTCAATAATTGTTCAAGGGTCAAAGGGACTCGTAAAGCAAGCAAGTGGTAACACTCCTTCAGCAAAGCCCAGAAAAATAACAGAAGAAAGTACACTTAAAGTGCCACTGTAAGCTTGATGGGGTCGGTGCCCCTCTGTCCAAGTTCACCAAAGCATCTTTAAGGTAGGCCTGGACGAAATTTCAAATCCGCCAGAGTAATCAGAGTACATTTGGTAATTCGTGATTACTCTTTGATGCAGAATTAGGGGGAAAAAATCCTACAGCAAGAGCTCATTTAGCGAGCGTGAAAGGTTGCACGTGCTCGCTAATCATGTTCTGCTTCATTTAAAAGTATTACTTAGCGTGAAAATGCAACCTCATGAAAATAGTGCTAAATACCAGGGTACAATCCAATTGGTCGCACACTGCTTGTCCTATCAGCGTGTTGCCCCAAAGCACCATGGTCCATGTAGTCAGCATCAGCGGGTACGCCTCTGCCAGGGTCTTGAGTAGCAAAGTCGCGTTGGCCATCCCTGGACACGTGTTTCGAGGTTGTTGCCTCTCGTCAGCAGGGAGTAGGAATGTATGAAGGGGTGCTGCATAGGCTGCCAAAAAATGTCTTCAGGTTCGGTAACACTCGTGGCACGCAGGTGCGTAACCCGGCTCGTCAGCCCCACCAGCTCCAAGGAGCTTGAATATAAGTTACAATCCCATTGGTCGCACACTGCTTGTCCTATCAGCGTGTTGCCCCAAAGCACCGTGGTCCATGTAGTCAGCATCAGCGGGTACGCCTCTGCCAGGGTCTTGAGTAAAAAATCAAAGTCGCGTTGGCCATCCCTGGACACGTGTTTCGAGGTTGTTGCCTCTCGTCAGCAGGGAGTAGGAATGTATGAAGGGGTGCTGCATAGGCTGCCAAAAAATGTCAGGGTAAATAGGAGAAAACCCTACCCCAAGAACACATTTGTGAGCGGCAACTCACTAATCATGTTCTGATACATTTAGTGTTATTTCGTAGTGCAAAAATTCATCCTCACATCAATTTTGGAAGTGAGGGGACATTTTTGCACTAAGAAAGAGTACAAAATGCAGAATTACTCTTCTCGAGTAATCCGCATAATTTCGTTGGATTCTTAGGTAATTCCACATGTTTAAGTAACATGGTGTTACGTCCAACCCTACTTTAAGGCGTGCTTGTAACAAAACTCAAGGTGGGGAAAAAGATGCCGGCCGGCTAGGAGGCTCGGTCGCAAGCTCCTCACCCAAACAGCAGATGACCGTGTAGTGAAGACCTAGTGCATAAAGGAAGACGATGATCTTACATTAAAATGATCCTACACTAAAAAAGTTACCAGGAACATTTCCACCTCTGGGTCCGACGCGGAAGCCCAGCATAGTCGGGAGGCAGCGCTCGCAGTTCGAGTCAGCTCTGAAGTGAGGAGGTGGAGTGAGCAGGGAGAATCGGGAGCCGGGACTTTGTCCTTCCGGGTCAAGGAGGGAAGAGACTGCGGCAACATGTGAGGCGCTGATGTCCCACTCTCTGCACTCTTTCCCCCGCATTGCCAGAGTGGAGCACCAACAGTGTGAACAGCTGTGAGAAAAGCGAGGGGAGGAGACGCCCGAAGGCGGCGGCAGTGAGCGGCAGTGAGTGGCTGCATGTAAGGCACTGGGGCTGCGTTCTGGATGCTGCATCTCTTGCATTCTTTTTCTTGCATTGTTGCATTGTTGGACATGCTTATACCTCTGCACAATCGTGGATATCCTATTTCTCTCTTAAGATCCCTGCGAATATACTTCCTTTTTTTTTTAATTGCCTTTCCATTGCTGCGTGGACCCAAACTCCTGAAGTTATGGGGGATGGGAGGAGGCACCTTCCTGAGATTCTGTGCACGGGTCAGGCTTCAACTTGCTACTGCTTCGATTCGGGACCTGCCCAGGCTGCCAGTGGTGTCCCGCTTGTCCTGCCCATTAGTGGGCCCTCCCTGCTCCCTGGGGACCCTGCTGTGTGGCCTCTCAATGCCCAGCACATTTCTTGCGTTACTTCCGCTTCTATCCTGCGAGGAAAGAGGGTATGCACCCATCTGGGCCTGTTGCCCTTTATCTATCCCCCCTTCGCCTCGTCAGCTCGCCCCCCGATTGGGTGGTGGGGGGTTACGCTCACGCCTTCGGGCGACAACTCTGGTCCCCCTTTCTGGAAAAGCCTTTTGTAACTGAACATTAGTATTACTTTAATGCTTTAACAGCCAGGCTAATTATTTGGTAGCACATTACTTTACCCCATTTGTAGTGATCTGTGGCGGTGTCATAGACTGTAAGCTGACAGTTATACATTCCACAGGCCTAGCTTCCCTGACCCAATTCACCAAGATCCGTCACTGACTTGTTATCCTTAAAATGCGGTCCTGTTCTCGCATCTGAGTCGCGCTGTCCATCGCACCTTCTTTGTATTATGGATCTGGCCCTGCGTGCTGTGGAAGCTCTGGCTTTGTGCGTAAAGTGGGTCCTGCTAGCCTTCCCCGCTGACATTATCCGGGCTGACCTCTCCCTAATGTATTTGTGCACGAGGGGTGCCTGCTAGACTTCCCCGTCGACAATATACGGTCTGACCTGTCTCTAATGTCAATGTTTTCTCTGTTTTTGGAGTCTAGTTACTTTTGTGTACTCCTTTTTCTGCTTCCACTTTATTGTCCCTCGCTGTCCATGATTAAGGATTTTGCGTTAATGGACAGCTTGTGAGATCGCATCCTTTTAGTCTGAGGTCTCCCATTTTATTTATAGGGAAATATATACTTAGGACAAATAATTTTTTTCCGCAGCCATTTAGTCAGAGCCTAATACTAAGAGTTTTAGTATCTAAATCTGCCCTCGTCCTCTCAACTAATTCTCTGTCCGGTTGCAGTGCCATAATATGGATTAGGGTATGGGCCCTAATTGAATTTCTGGTTCATTAATGGTAAGCCTTTATTCTTAGGGCAAGCGCTCTAAGTAGAGTTGCAAGCTCTGACTACACTACTGCCAGTGGTTCCAGTGTAAAATTGTGTATCCACTTTAAGCAATATGACGCTATGTATCGTGCTTCGTACTTGCTCCCTAATTTGATGCAACTATTCAAGCTCAGTGCCTGAGCCACTGTGGCAGTGTGTGCCTTCTGCAACCAGAAAAATTAGCTTTTCCGCCAATACTTGTCACCCGATAAGATTTCACAAGTCACCCGTTGACAAAATGAAAGACTGGCCGCCATTTTTGGACCTACTGACTTTTCCAATGCTTGCTTAACTGTGTTTCCCAAAGTATTCCTGCCACCAGCTGCACTGATTTTCCACTTACGACTATTTCTGACAGGTGCAGCATGACCTGTTACTAAATTATGTTGGCATAAAAGGGGTACCTGAACTGTTTAGGATTTTTATGAACCTTTTATCTTAAAAGCGAGAATCGCACACGAGCCCAACTTTGTGTGCCGATGTGCTAGGTGTGAAAGGGCAGAATGCTGTCCTTTGCATTGAAGCCTGTTGATACAGTGAGAGAGAGCATTTTAATAAACTCAAAGGTCATAATGGCAACGGCCCTTCAGCTTACAGTACCTCTGCCTAATGATAGTGGTGCGGTATTATAATATATGCATTTCGCTGCCAGCATTTCATCTGTACTGAACTCTGGCGATCGCTTTTCAGTGCTTGGCACTTAGTGACAAACGGCCCCCCACCTGTACTTTTAGTTTTTATGCCCCTCCTTTGTACCTACATAGTTCTAGCTGCTCTATAAGTCTTCATCTACGTAAGAGCGTTGTGGTATTTTTCTCCTATTGAGTGACAACCCCCTTTTTATTAGGCGTGCTTCCCAAATCTGCAGACCCATTTCGATCAGGCTTTCATTTGTTGTCTTCCTGTAGGCCAGACCTAGCGACATAGATCCAGAAGCAAAATGTGGAAAAAGAGCAATTTCCATGTCTTAAATACCACACTGCCTGTTATGCCTTATTTCCAAGTCGAAAAACCTGAAATACAGGTATTTACTACACTGAGTCTAGGCCTAACTCGGGATAATAGAGTTAGCCAGGTATGGCAAATAGTCCACCCATCTTTCCCCACCTCGGCATGAGGGCCACCTTGGGCTTCTTTATTGGCTTGCGTGATGGATTACTCATTGTCATTCTGGACTTACAATAGCAGTCACTTTTTAAAGTTATGAGTGAGCCACAGTGTACTCTCCGCTGTTGATCCCTTGCCATTGCTCTAGAGCGCACAGCCCAGCAGTCTGGCCATTGCCCCACAGAACAGAATGCACTTAGCTTCTTCTGTCATCCGCGGAGGTTGGAGGGTGTGACGCACTGATCGATTTTAAGTCAGACAAGCCTTGATTCAGAGACTTGCTCAGCCAAGCATCTCAGCAGTGTGGGTTTGCATGTGGTCTGGTGAGCAGAGTAAGATTTGCTGCAGGTTTGATTAACGTCGGTTGTATGTCACTACAACGCGGGCTATTACCACGCATGCCATTACAACGCTGTTTTTAAAACGCAAGTCATTACAACGACTTGCGCTGTAAGGGCTGGGTAGTGGAATAGTTTAATTTTCTATTCCAACTCCATCCCACGTTACAGTAAGGAAGGTGTAAACTATTCCCTATCAAACAGCACCCTCCAGCGCAAGTCGTTGTAATGTCTTGCGTTGTAAAAGCAGCATAGTAATGGCAGCTCGTGGTAATACCCGCGTTATAAAGGCTGCTCACCGTGAGGCTGCCTGGAGAACTGACCGTGAGCAGCGAGAGAAGGGGTTCATGCAGCGGATTGACTATAATGGTTCTTTCAGCCTGTGCTTAGGGGTTGTCTGTGATGGCGGGAAATGAGCTACGCAGGCAATTTATTTTGCAAAATACGCAAGCAGACTCATTTTTGATGAACTCGACTAGACCTTAATGGTGAGCAGCCTTTATAACGCGGGTATTACCACGAGCTGCCATTACTATGCTGCTTTTACAACGCAAGACATTACAACGACTTGCGCTGTAAGGGCTGGGTAGTGGAATAGTTTAATTTTCTATTCCAACTCCATCCCACGTTACAGTAAGGAAGGTGTAAACTATTCCCTATCCAACAGCACCCTCCAGCGCAAGTCGTTGTAATGTCTTGCGTTGTAAAAGCAGCATAGTAATGGCAGCTCGTGGTAATACCCGCGTTATAAAGGCTGCTCACCATTAAGGTCTAGTCGAGTTCATCAAAAATGAGTCTGCTTGCGTATTTTGCAAAATAAATTGCCTGCGTAGCTCGTTTCCCGCCATCACAGACAACCCCTAAGCACAGGCTGAAAGAACCATTATAGTCAATCCGCTGCATGAACCCCTTCTCTCGCTGCTCACGGTCAGTTCTCCAGGCAGCCTCACCCGACATCTTGGAGATCTGTGATGTTAGCATCGCTCGATCCTCTCGGCTGCCAACAAAAAGGGGTTCTTTACCCTGCCTACAATGCTATTATACATGTAACAAGGAGCCCCCAAGCCCATCCTTCTAAACAAAAGGTGATTTATAAAAGGAGCTAAACTTGTATCATGAAATTCGGGTATCCATGTGTTCAACTTAACCTACAGCCAAATTAGTGCTGAATCACGTTTAGTCGAAGATGATACCCAGAACATACGTGAGAGGAACCACCAAAATAAAACTCCGTCCATATGCTTCAAATAAAGATTCTTTGACAATGACATTTAAATTGACTTAATTTAAACATGGCAGCAATCCCTTTGCAGTTGTACACTCAGGCGCATTTGCTAAGATTTTCCACCGTGTCCGTCTTTTAACACTAGATGAAGCCATTACCCTGTCATGCCAGCACTCGCAGCACCTGATGGCATAATCCCAAAGAGATACTTCTACCCCTGTTTAAATTGGTACAAAACTTGGAAGATATTGATGCGCTTACACCAGCACCAGTTCCTCACATTGCTGACAAATGCAGGCAATGGCAGTTTTAAGTCGCGGCTATGCTGTGCCCGCTCTGCTGAGCTTACCTATGCTTCAGGGGCACCTCCACCGGCACGGACTGGTATGGGTTAAATTATCTTTTTTGTTCCCCCATTTTATTCTTCATACAAAACAGGAATGGAAAGTGACCAAACTAATCCTTTACCTATTTACTGCAGGTTTTATTTATGGGGTACTGCCTTGCCACACAGTCAAGGGAGCTAGTCCCTCGCTTTGCCCAGAACAAACAGTGTAGGCAATGGCAGTTTTAAGCTACGCTGCACCAATTCTGCTGAGCTTACCTCTGCTACACCGCTTCGGGGGCACCACCGCCCGCACCGACCCACATCCTTTCCCGCACATGCCGTTCAGGCTGCAGGTTCTGGAAGTTTCGAATGTCAGCACATTTGTTAACGCCAGCCAAAGACGCCAGGCTTTTCCCGTGAGGGGCCAGGTGAAACCCTAGCTTGCTGCTAAGCACGCCATCCTTCAGTCCGTCTGATCATCTCCCGATGTAGCTCGGTTTGCTTGAGCGTGCCGGGCCCCTGCTTCTGACGTCGGGAGCAGAGTTTGGAAAAGCCAGGTGACTATACTGAGAACAAATCTTGTTTGTCTGCTCATTTCTGGCAAAACGCCTTTGATGAACTACAATGCTTTTTGGACTTTGGCTACCTGTCCCCTTTTACTCTTCTCCTTTTCTTGTTCCTCTCTCTTTTTTATTATGGATCCATATGAATATAGGTCCTATAGGACCCTGTGAGCTTAAAATAATTTTACATTGTATAAAAACTATTATGGAGATATTTAAAAGCAAACATTGGTGTTAAGTTTGGAAAATGAACTTTCAGTTTGATAACTCTATGAGAAGTCTGTCTTTAGTGGTGTTTTGCCTAAATGTATAAATATACACGTTTTAGAAGTTTTTCTTGTTTTGTTTTATATTATCTTTTTTATATGTTTGTATAAAGTGAGTATATGTGATTTGTATTTATGTCTAGTCATGTGTATTGTATATTCATGTGTTTGGCATCTACAGCCCTGCAGAAGTCAGCTTCAAGGACGAAACGTGTCAGCTGTGCCACTTTCAACAAGTGATGCTTATGCCCTTGTTTTTATAAGCCTTTTTGATATTGGAATAAAGAAAACTTTGGAAGAAGATTGCTGTTTGGGAATACATTTTATGCTTGTTTTCCCTGCATATTGAAAAGTGGTGCACCTGTGCTTTTATTTGAAAGTGGGAATGCAGTTCTTGATGGTACTCTTCTCTGTGAAACTTGACAAAGGCTCATAAGTAATGTGAAAAGGTGGGAGGGTGAGTGAACGGATGGGTGGAAGGATCGATGACTGAAAGTGAGGAAGGATGGGTGAATGAATGGATGGGTTCATGAGTGAAAGGGTGGATGGATGTATGGATGGAAGAATGAGTAAAAGAGTGGATGGATGGCTGAGGGAAAGGGTGAATGGATTGTTGATGAGAAAAATGATAAATGAATGAGTGAGTGAAAGATTGGATGTATGAGTGAAAAGGTAAATGGATGGATGGATGAGTGCAAGGGCTGAAGTGGAAGGCTGAATGGATTGATGTGTGAAAGGATGGATGAGTGGAAGAATGGATGGATTAGTGAAGGGGAAAATGGACAGAATAATGAGTAATAGTATGAATCGATGGATAAGTGAGTGCATGAAAAAATGAATGGATAAATTACTGGGTGATTTGATGGATGATGGATGGATGGGTTGAAGGGTAGGTGGATGAGGGAAAGGATGGATGGTTAGTTAAATGAAAGATCGATGAGTGAAATAGAGGATGAGTGGGTGGATGGTTGGAGTGAAAGGGTGGACGATTGAAAGGATGGACGGATGAATTTATGCATGGAGTGGGATGGAAAAGGGATAGGATGAATGAATATGTGAAGGGGAAGGATGGATTAATGCGGGAAAGGGTGGATGGATGGACATGCTTAATGGACAATTCTGAAGATGGATGGAAAGGGTAAATTAATGGGTGAGTGGATGGGTGTATGGGTTAAAGCGTAGATGGATGAGTGAAAGGATGGATGGCTGAGTGAAATTATGGACAGAGTGGGTAGATTGATGGAGTGAAAGGGTGGATCATTGAAAGGGTGGATGATTGAAAGGATGGATGGATGGGTGAATGGATGCATGGTATGAAGATGGAGAAGTGAAAGGATGAATGAATGCATGACAGGGTGGATGGATGAATCGATGGATGGACATGTTTAATGGATAGTCCTGAAGATGGATTGATAGATTTGCATATGAATGGGTGGACAGATGGATGGACGGATGGACAGACAGAATGGTTACAGGAAGAACAATAAATGAAAGATTGAATGGACGACAGAAAGGTGAAATGATGGATATTAGTGGGAGGTTAAAAGGATGAAAGGATAAATGGTTAGATGCTTGGATGGAAGAGCCATGCAAGCTTTTATGTCGAGGTTCGCCATGACTGGTGCCGTAAAAGGTTTGGTCCACAGTAGGAGGTATTTTAATTTTCTGGCTACTCCTTTGTTAATATGCCTTGCCATTAAAAAAGGAAGAATAGTTCTATTTTTCCTTGTTTGTTGTGTAGACCTAAAGAACCTTTTAGAAAGCAAAGGTCACAAGGTACCCCCCATCTAACTGAATTTGTGGAGTTTTATTTTTATTGTTTTGACAGTAAACCTTTGTAATTGTTTCTTCCATTTCCCTTTGATCTCCAGGGCTGCTTTATAGCTGTCCGATTACTTTGGTGTTACAATCATCAGGAGATGCCCATGTAGTAAACATTTCTCAGCCAAAACCATTCAACAGCCACTGTTCGAATGTGCAATGTGAAGACCTGCAAAGTGCCCCTCCATGTTTTCAGACACCAAGATGTATTGATTCTTGCCTTGTCATGACTCTAATGAGGAAGTTCCACTTTCTTTGTTCCTTCACTTTGTGTCGTATGTGTGTTGTACAGGTGGTTCCAGGTTTGCTTTGCATTCCTCCAAGGAGTGGCACCCTGATGTTACATATATGTTATCTAATGCATTTGTGCACTGAGGTGACCTAAATCTTGTCTTACATGCTTTCTGTGCTTTACATTTAAATCACCAGCCAAAGAGCCATGTCCTCTTTGGGTAGAGTCTCCCTATGAAGTGAGCGATGCAACCATTGACGTTTCTCATCAAATCACTTGAGGGCCTAGAACATCTGCATATATATATAGACTAGGTCCTCGATTTGATGGCTGAGACTTGCTCCCTAGACTTTGGTGGCACCAACTGGGTGTTGGTTCAGTCAATGACATCCATAATACCATGACTTGGATAATACTTTGTGAAATGTGTGTTTGTATAGAGCGAGTGTATGCTGTGGCATCCTAGCGCTTACTACCATGAAATACAGAGTAGGGAGATGTACAGCCGGTTATGTACAGGTAAACAGCCAGGTTTTAAGATCCCTCCTAAACTGAAGTACATTGTTTTGGGTTCTAAGATGCAAGGGCATGGAATTCCATAGCTTTGGAGCTAAATGTCGAGGGCTTCTACCGCCTCACTTCAGCATCTTTATCCTTGGAATTATAAGCAAGGATGCTGAGGTGGAGCGGAGACATCTCTATGGGGCATAGCGCTCAACATATTGGCTAATCTGTCCTGGTTGGTCCCTTTCTGTGCAATGTCTTATGTAAAATGCACATAGTCTTGAATTGGATCCTAGCCAAAATAGGGAGCAAGTGCAGCTGTTCTCGAATTGCACGACTAATGGAACTCATTTTAGGTAAGTTCAGTAGTAGTCGTGCGGCTGAATTCTGTAAAGTCTGCAGTTTATGAGTCACACTTTTTTGGCTCCAAGGTAGAGTGAGTTACAGTAATCGATTTTTGACAAAATCAGAGCTGTAACTACCCTCTTCCTGAGGGGCAAAGGAATAAAACGGATTTTCCTGAGAATTTTCAAAGTGTAGAAACAGGAAGAAGTAATGCTGTTGACCTGGTCTGATAGGGAAAGATGATCATCAATTAAAACTCCAAGGTTTTTAACCTTCTTTAAGGGTTAGGGGCGAAGTGCCGCTGTGTCAGGCCACCAATAGGAGTTCCAAAGTGAAGAGTCCCTACCAAACATTAATACCTCCGTCTTTCTTGTGTTCAATTTTGAACAATTGCCTTGCATCCAGTTAATGATATGGCTCATGCATAAGTTAAAATGTACTGCCACGACCTCTGATTTAGCAGTCAGTGAGACAACAATTTGCATGTCATCAGCATAGCAAATGGCTGTAAATCCAAAGGAACGGATACGCTTAGCCAGTGGGGCTACATATATGTTAAACAGGGTAGGTGAAAATGCCGAACCCTGAGGTACCCCGAATGGTACAAAGAAGAAGGGAGATTTATACTCATCTAACGCCACTGTTTGTGTCTATTAGTTAGATAGGACTGAAGAATGTCTGCTGCCCTATCTATGATCCCTATTTTGGCCAATTGCTGAAGAAGTATATAATGATCCACCGTGTCTAAGGCGGCGAATAAATCAAGCAATATTAATATTGCCTTCCCGCCCTGATCTACTTGAGCACGTAGGCTTTCAGTGGCTGCAATCAATGCAGACTCAGTGCTGTGTCGTTGCCTGAAGCCATGATGTGCTTGATCTAGTATGTTGTTTGACTCTATAAAAGTTAGCAGTTCCTCATTTTGTGCTCTTTCAAGAACTTTTGAAGGGAATTGTAAAGAAGTAATAGGCCGATAGTTAGCCACTTCTGAGGGGTTGAAGGTCGGCTTTTTCAGAATAGGTTTTATCAGAGAGTTCTTCCAATACCTCGGGAACTGTCCTTGCTCTAGAATGTTGTTCAGAAAGGGTGTCAGAATGTTGGCAATAACTTCATGGGCCATATGAAAAACCATGGCCGTCCAAGGGTCCAAAGGAGAACCTGAATGAATTGCCATGATGAGTTTTTATACTCTTTCCTGTGTGAGAGGTCTAAACTTTTTTTGGAACACTTGTATGTTTGATGTGTCCAACTTCCATTCAGCTAGTCTAGTCTCATTTGTGTCAGTAGAGGATTTGTCATATACTTTTACCACTTTATCGTGGAAGAATTTGGCAAGTTTGTTGCAAAACTGACTTGTTGATTTAAAATGTTTTGTGTTGCCAAATTTGGCTAGTTTAGAGACTGTCTTAAAAAGTTCTCGAGAAGTATTTTTGGAAGCCATAATTTTTTCGGTAAAGTACGTGGATTTTGCCTCATTTATGGCTTCCTTGTATTTTGCTAAAGCATTTCCATACTGTTTTTTATCCGATTCTGAGTATTCCTTTCTCCAGAGTCTTTCTCTGCACTGTAGATTTTTTAAAGGTTTTTTAACTTGATATTATACCATGGGGGCGAGGACAATCTATTTTTGGCACATTTACTAGTTTCAGGTGCTAGGCTTACCACAGCCTGTTCCAACCAGCGATTGAAATGTATTGCTGCTTGGTCAGGATCAATGTCCAGAAAAGTGCTCTGTGACTGCAGAGTACTCTGAAGATCAAGAGTGTTTATTTGTTTCCACGGGCGTGATGCCTTTGGTATATTTGTACCAAAGCTTCTATTTAGGAAGTGAGTTGTGTGGACTTTGAAAAAGACAGCACTATGATCCGTCCAAGGTAAGGATAACGTTTTAATAAAATGTGTCTGTGGGTGAATTGTAAAAATACCATTCAGGGTGTGTTTATCTGTATGTGTATGCTTATTGACTATTTGCTTTAGACCTAAGCTAAGAAATCGATCTGTTGGCTCCTTGGTGTCCATGTTATTGATAGCTTCCAAATTAAAATTAAAATCTCAGTGAAATTAGAGTGTACCATACATGATTTCATAAGAGTTAAGATGAATTCGATGAACGTATTTCTAGGTCCCGGTGGTCTATAGACTAGGAATCCATTAAGTGTATCAGTACTGGTAGCTTTGAAACTACACAAGATAGCCTCTTCTTCAAATTGGGGAATATTGGAGAAGGTTGCTTTAATGTGTGAGCGATAGACAATGGCAAACCATCCCCCTCTTTGTCCTATCCTATCAATCCTATATAAATCATAACCCAATGGTACGGCAATTTTAAGGTCTGGTTCAGTGGCGGGATGAGTCCAAGTCTCTGAAAGAAACAGTATGTCTGGCGAGTGAAACTCGATAAAATCAGCAAGTTCGTGCCTAGGTTTAGGAAGTGATCTGGTGTTCAGTAGGACACTTGTTAAGGTACGCTTATTACTGAAATGTGTGTCGAACCGAGAAGTGCCTGCCTCTTCAGAAGAAGAAAGTATAGAGTGGCTTTTGTTTAACACAAGATTGCAGGTAGGACAAAACAATGCCTGAGAGTCATTTCCTGGAAAGATGGGCTGACATAAATTGCCCTTAGCCGTATATTGTAGATTCTTCAAAGTTGATTTGGCATAGGTTATTCTAGAAATTTGGCCAGTGGGTGAGGCACATGGCGTGACCCGGCCGCGGACAGGCGCAGACGGGCTTACCTTTGGCGCGCCGGCGGCGCACCCGCTGCGCGCGTCCGCTGCGCGATCGATAGAGCATTTCTTTTTATAGGATGGGGTGGAGGGAAAGTGCTCAGCAACTAGAATGCTGACCTCCCCAAAGATGGCGGCCAGCCCACGAAATGCGGGACCGTCAGGAAGTAGGTCTGAGTTCGGGCGTGTGCTCGAATCACTGTCAGCATTTTGGTCGATTTGATCAAAGAGAATGTAACATGATGTCTCATGTTTTAATAGGCTATTAGATCAAAAGAAAACAAGACCTTACAAATGAGAAATGGGAGGGAGGGTCCTACAGATTAATTGCATTAATATTAGTGAGCTACTGTTGTGTTACAATATTAAAAACACATTCCACTAGTCCTGAATATTAGATACAAACACATTCAGAAATTGGATGAGTGTGCCTGTACACTTTCAGGGACCTGGCCAACTGGACATGAAAGAGCTGAAATTGGATTATAAATTCAAAGCTGTACTGAAGAGGGGCCCTCTAAATATGTTTGGATCAGGGCCCCTAAAATCCTTAAGATTGCCTAGGGAAGACGTCAGGTACAAGTCTAGCTGTTTTCCCAGCTGCTTTCAAAAGTCACCAGCCGCCACTGATATCATGAATATCAAGCAAAGTTTTTATCTTTTGACGTAGTTTTTTTATGGAAGTCAATATCCTCCACCTGAGCAAAGTTGAAGACTGCATCTGGCTAATTCAGTTTGAGTCCAGATAGCTGCTGGAAGAGGTCCCCCTGAAAAAGTTGTTTTTTTGGACCAAATGCTCCAAGCAGGAAAATGTACCCTTTGCATCCTTATAACAACTCTCACCATGCACATACGTTTGAGCTCTCATACTGTCAAGATTTCTACTTTCAGACCTAATTTAGTTTTTGAAGCTCAAAACCTGCCAGTGGGGCAAGTCTGAAACTTTATCAAAGTGGATATATTTTCTGGGAGGTCCCACTGAAGCTCCAGAGAGCTATACAGCCCAAAAAGTTTCTAGTCCTATTTTCAGACTTTTTGTTGAAGTCCTCCTAGACATGTATATCCTTTTCAGTAATCTAGTTGTCAAAAATATAATTTTTTAATTATTTTTTTGTATTTTAGTTTTAAGTTTTACTATTATTGATAGAAATGCTACATATTTTTTAAAAATAGAGCTTGTAATTTTAAGTGATTTAGAAGGATGTATTTAATTATTATTAGTAATGTATAGTGTCATACTGGGTCGCTATATTTGTAGGGGTATAGATTGGGAAGTTAATCAAGTAATAAATAATAACCAATTAAATATTAATTGTTAATAATTTGATTGTTTTCAAATTATGTAATTATTGGAATACTTATCAATTTTACTTCTATTTTAGTTGCGGGCTGCTATGTTTTTAGTTGTCTGAGGTGGGTAATTAATATGTAATAATTCATTTACAATTTTTTATTGATTGTGTAATGAGTAATCTAATTGATTTTATAGTATGTAAAATATGGAATACTGATTTATTTTTACTTATATTTTAATTGCATGCTGCTAGGTTTTCAGAAGTTTAGGGTGGGAGTAATTAATTGTAAATTAGTAATTGTATTACTTTTTAATTATGAAAATAACTGACTTATTTATTTTGCTTATATTTTAGTTATAAGCTGCTAGGTTTGTAGGGGTATAGGGTGGGAAGCTATTTAAGTAATGATTAATTAACTATTAATTGTTATTTGTAAATTAATTATTTAATTGAATTTTAAATATGTAAATTATGGAATACTTAATATTTTACCTATATTTTAGTTGTGTGTTGCTAGACTTGAAGGGGTCTAGGGTTGGAAGTTAATTAACTATTATTCATTCACAAATAATTATTTTTAAATTGATTTTAAATATTAAAATCATGGAATACTTATTGTTTTAAGTGCAGGCTGAGGTTTGTGGGAGAACAGTTTTGAAAGTTTATTAATTAATATTTGAACAACACGTATATATTAATTGATACTTAGGGGTCGATTCCGATCCGGTAAAATGACTGTCCGTACGATTCGCATCCGGAGCCGTCTCCATACGACTCCTACACATGCCGTACGACCCGACGAGTACGATCCGGACCGGGGTATCTCCGTACACCCAGCGAACATGGGGTATGCACCGTACACCCAGCGTACATGGGGTACAGTGCGTACCCCATGTACGCTGGGTGTACGGCACGTACGCCCCATGATCGCAGGGGTACTTCTCCAAGTAAATGGCCTTCTCGGTTCCGCTCCTTCCCTGAAAGTTTGGGGGTGATTCGTCAAGCGGGGGGCGAGGAAAAAGGGGGGTCCCAAAACGTGTTTTCCCCATGCAATTTTCCAAAGGGACTTTTAGCCAGGGCTACAGCCCGAATGGCTTAACGGAATTACACGGAATTTGGCAGAGAGGTAGAGTTCTGTTCACAGATTGTGCTTTTTGTTAAATGGTATAAATCCATTCAGTAGTTTCCGAGAAAATCGCAAGTGTTTGGAAATCTGTTTAATTATGAGCACGAGCTGTATGCTGAATGGCTGTGAACTGTCTGTCAACACTCGAAACCAGGAAGTGTTGGCGGCCATCTTGAGCCTTGCTAGAACTGAGTCACAAGAAAACAGTAAAGCAAAGTTGAGAAATAAGGGAAGGGGGTAGGCTAGAAACATTCTGACGCTCTAGGCTTGCACAGGGGGTCGTACATGGATGTTTAGGCTCTATATTTAATTTTTATTTTTTTTAAGGAAAATCGAGGCGTACGCGATTGGAAAGACGTACAATTATGAGCAGGAGCTGCATGCTGATTGTTTGTCAATACTTCAAAACAGGAAATGTTGGCAGCCATCTTGTTTGTCGCGAGAGCCAAGTTACCAGAAAACAGTAAAACAAAGTTGAGATATAAGGGAAGGGGGTAGGCTAGAGACATTCTGACCCTCTAGGCTTGCTCAGGGGGTCTTATCGATGTTTAGGCTCTAGTTTTTATTTTTTATTTGTTAAAGAAAAATTGCGGCGTACACGTATGGAATTACGTAGAATTAGGAGCTGGATGCTGATTGGCTGTCAATACTTCAAAGCAGGAAATGTTGGCAGCCATCTTCTTTGTCGGGAGAGCAGTCTCAAGAAAACAGTAAAAGAAAGTTGAGAAATAAGGAAAGGGGGCAGGGTAGAAACATTCTGACCCTATAGTCTTGGTCAGGGGGTGGTACATGGATCTTTAGGCTCAATTTATTTTTTTTAAATAAAAAATGGCGGGGTACTCGTGCAGTACTTGTACGCAGTGGAAAAGGTGGAAAAAAAGTGGAAGTTTGTTTTATTCATTAGGTCCAGGGGGGGCAAATTACGGGGGCAATTTTTCTGCATAACGGAGGCTTGTAAGGTGAACGGTACTCCTCTGGTTTTATTTTGAAGTATGCGGGGGGGGGTTACGTTCCAACTCCCCACAGTCTCGGTGAGCGGCATCCCTGTTGTGGGAAGTAATCGATGACACCAGAATAGATGAAAGATGTATTTATTATGAATGTAACAAGGGCCCACATGGAGCCAGAAGATAAGGGTGCATTCTCAACACTCCCTCTGGTCTTTTTAAAAAAAATAATATGTTTTGAGCTCTCTCTCTCTCTTTTCCCGTACACGTCGCAGGGAACACTACATTTCTGGGGCAGTGATATGTAAAATGAACTTCCAGCTCGGGGTACCTGCATTGTCTGGAGTTTTTTATTAATGCTTGGAGGGTGGGCTTGATAATACGTACTAGTAAATTGCTGTAGAAGCCTATGTTCTTGTGATAACAAGGCCGTATTATCAAGCTCATTAACGCTGTTTTATCAGCAGTTTACTGTCAATAAAATGGTGATCATTTTAACACCGGTCCTTGATAATATGCACCTAAGTTTACTGGTCAAGAAAAGAGAGCAATGGGTCATATTTTCAAGAAAAGGCTATACATTATTGCTGTTTTTATCGGCAGGAAACTGTCGATAAAACGGCGATAATGGGTTTGATAATATATCCTTATAAATTGCCATAGAAGCTCATGTTCACACTAGAACTTGGGCTGCTATGAGAATTTACAAGGGCCTATTATCAAGCCCATTATCGGCGCTTTAGCAGCAGTTTTCTGCCGATAAAAGCGTTGATAATGTATCACCCTTTACTGATGATATGTCACTGACGGGCATATTATCAAGGACCGGTGTTAAAATTATCGCTGTTTTATGGGCAGGAAAGTGCCGATAAAATGGCGAAAATGGTCTTGATAATACGCCCTTGTTAATTCTCATAGAAGCCCATGTTCTGGTGTTAACATGGGCTTCTATGGGAATTAACAAGGGCGTATTATCAAGCCCAGACTGGGCCCCTGGAGGGAGTTGCGGTGGGACAGGCGGGCGGGGGAGGGGCAAGGTGGGGGGGTGATAAAGAACGGAATCTGGATGATTGTAGGCAAGTAAACAATTAAATTAATAAAACGAATTTCTGGTTATATTATCAACAACATAAGGCGAAACATTATTGCCGCTTTTATCGGCAGGAGACCGCCGATAAAGCGGTGATAATGGTCTTTATAATATGCCGTTGTGAATTTACAAGGGCCTATTATGAAGCCCATTATCACCACTTTATCGTCAGTTACTGGCGATAAAAGTGGCGGTAATGGATCGCCTTTTGTTGATAATATGCCCCTTCATTTCTATGATAGTATGTAAAACTTTCCTTTTTTTTGTGTAGCAGTTGTACTCTCTACGCATGTGCAGCCTCGTTTCAAAGCTGAAGGTTTTTTTGTTTTTCTTCAAGTTCAATAAACAAAGCTTTCTTTATTTCGAGTATTAAATTTGGCGCTTTGTTTTCCCGGGTCGCGTGTGTCATCCTCTGTTGTACTTTTGTAATATATTAATAATCGTATTTTATCGACATTTATTTGGAACGTAGTGTTGAGGCGCCAAAAGTTGATGAGGTACTCCGTCGACCGCCATTTTAGTAGTTTTTCACTGTTGTTTTTATTATATCTGTTATTTTCATTTTATCGTCCTCCTATTTTCTTTGTGATTGACGAGATTTTGAAGCAGAGACACCACGGTGTTTGTCCTTAAAACTCTAATGTTATCAGACTTGGTCACACGAATACCTAAAAACTAATTGGAAGGACGTAAGTCACAGTCATTACAACGCGTGTTCGTCAACACAAAGACATTATTAAGATTATCGTTGCTTTTATTGGGAGGAAAACTGACGATAAAGCGGCGATAAAGGGCTTGATAATAGGCCCTTGTGAATTCCCATAAGAGCCCAAGTTAACACCAAAACCTGGGCTGCTATGGGAATTTCTAAGGCCCTATTATCAAGCCCATCATTGCCGTTTTATTTTTACTTTGTTTCATGCCCTGCATCGCATTTTGTGATGCAGGGTACAGGATACGAAATGTAATTGTTTAGTTACCTGCAATCATCCACATTTCACTGTTTATAACCCCCCATCCTGCCCCTCCCCCGACCCACTTGCCTACCTCACCACAACTCCCTCCACGGGCCTTGGCTGAGTCAGTTACTTGTACTTACCTTAAGGATAATACATTTAAAAAAAGTATATATTATAAAATTGTCACCTGTGGAAAATACACAAAAAACACAGTTACTAGGTATATTTTACAACACAAAATAATTTGTAAAGCATTTCATTTGCCTTTTTTGCTGTTCTCAAAATATATTGAATTTCACTACAAACAGTGAGTTCAATAGTACTCATCACATAACAGCAGGGAAAAAAAAGACAATCCATAAGGATATCTTAATAAACCCAGTAAAAATTCTCAATAACAATATAAAAAATACAACTAAAACATATCTTAAATGTTTTTTCTAAGAGCAATTTCTTACGTAAATATAACATATCTCAAACAATCATAAAATAACAATACATTGTGATTATATTTCTTACACTGTAAATAATGTTACTTACAAATAGATGCTGACAATATACACAGCAAAACGTCCTTAATGGTTTTGCACACTTTTTCTTACGGCCAAATAGTATGCATCAAGTCCTTTGTTTGGAAGTTGTAATCCTGAACTTCAACAACATCTCCTACACAAAGAACACCCAGCTCATTCTCTTCCTCATCAAGAAGCCACATACCACCAAAAGCAACCTCCATGACACAATGAAGGACGTCACTAAGTACATAAAGAGCAGCACTGTAAACACAAACTGGCAGAGGATGAAGGTACTCACCCTCAGACCCACTCCATCAGCCTCAGACAACTCCTGCTACCTGACTACAGTGTGAAGAGCACCAACACCTACCAACCATGTGCACAACATAGGATTCAACCTCAACTGCTCTTTCTCCATGTGTAAGCAAGTCTACACCGTGTCCTTGTACTGCTATAACACCCTTCACATGCTCCGCCACATTTACAAGTGGATCATAAGCAAAAGAAGAAGACCAGTGACACAGGCCCTTATCAGCAACAGACTACATTGTGGTAAAACACTTTACACATGAATTCTAGCCAAACACCTACAACAACTACAACAAATCCAAAAGACCACTATGTGATTGATCATCAATGTCCCAGGCTGCACCAACATCACCCACTACCTGATACACCTACACTGCCTCAATATCAACAAAAGGATCACCTTCAAGCTCCTCAGCCTCACTTACAAAATACTCTACAACACCAGACTAATGTACCTTAACAGCAGTAATCCTGAAGGGCAAATTTTGATCCTAAAAATGTGTCTTTAAAAATATTAAGTAAGAATTTGGTAACTCTTTGGGCAAACGTTGCTTAAAAACTAATTGAGTATCATTAGACTGTATCCAACCTTTCAGACATTTTAAATAAACAATGTAATTGTCCATATGTGGTAGAAGGCCCATCATGAAAAATAATAGCAACAGCTTTAAAAGTTCTTCCTGATATTAAACATTGACCAGCTACAACATTTCCAATTAAAGTTTTCAATTTTTTTCCATTAGTTCTACAACGTTGCAGCATTAAAATAACATACTGTCCATATCTATGTATAAATAATGTTGATGATATTTCTGATTTACATTGGCTACACTCCATGTTTTGACTTGCTCCTCTAATTAGATTGTTAAAAGACACTGATTCACAGTCAGGTAAAGCAAATATATGAATTTCTCAGTGTCTATGGCAGTGCTACATGTAAACAAACAATTTCAACAGTCATGATGCAAATTATAAGAAAGGACAAAAAGGTTTTCAACATCTATACCTTCATCTTCCAGTACACCAAGCAAAAACATTAAAAATTCCTGGCAATCTTGCTGAATATTCTGTGTAAATTGACTAGAACCAGAACATATGTCCAAAACATTTCGAATGTCGGAACCACTTTGTATTTTACTTTCATCACTAGTACATTTCTCATAAACAGAATTCATCAATGAACAGAATCTTTTGTCCCGATTTTCTACAATTTGCTGTTGGAAACTTTGAAGAAAAAAACAACAATAACAACTACATTAGCATAGCAGTTGACACCAGAAGTATTTTCAAACCGATAACCAACATTCTCTTCAACACTGTCCTTTGTCTTTTTGCTGGGAGGCGGAACTTCATCTTGTTTTTTTACTTTCTCTACAGTTTCAGAATAGATATTGTCAAGTCTTCTTTTTCTACCTACCACATGCTTTTCAATCACTGGATATTGACCTAAACTGGGTGCATATTCTCTTCTTAACCTATAATACTCTTTCACACAGTTTGTACCTGCAGAAACTTTTGTCTCATCAAAATCAATCAAGTACAATCCAGATAAAGTTTTGACTCGAGACAAAGCAACATATGATATACCTTCTTTAAACACGGTACTTCCAATATTTAGTAAAGCACAATCTACACTTAAACCTTAAGATTTTATGAATGGTCACAGCATATGCCAAATAAACAGGAAACTGTCTTCTGCAGACATACAAATCTTTTACAAGCAAAAAACGAGCTGCACATTGACTAACTTGTTGTACTTCAGTAATTTCATCAAATTTCATTCAATGCCAGGTCTGTTTACATAATTATCAAAATCAGCAATTTTACCCATTGCTCCATCTACTAAACCTTTTTCACATTCAAATTACATTGGTAATACCAAGGTTTAGCTGCGATAAAAATCGCCGCAGGTCGGCAATACTTTTTTGTCTCTAACCAAGCAATAGCGATAGTTATTGCTATTGCTTGGTAATATGCCCCATAGTTTTGCAGCACTTCATAGAGACAAATGTTCTCAAGATGATGACTTCTATTTGGATAATATGTATCCAACATATTTGTTTTCACAATATCAGTACTTTCTGGCTCTTTTTCAGCTAAATATTCAATTTCTTGTACAGATTTAAGAACTCGGTTTCGTGTTGCAGCAAGACCTAGACTCACCCAAATGATTCTTTTAGATTTGGAGTATAGACTTGCAGATGATAAGCGATCCGAGCATTCATACGCTCCAATTTCTCGATGAGATAACATCTTCAAACTGTAACTGTATAATTTCTTACTTAGACTCTTCTCATGGGAAATCTCTTCCCACATTTCCTTCAATTCTGTCTTTTCTGACTTTGCTATGTACGATGTCAGTTCAGTTCAGTTCAAATTCTTTTATTCGGTTAGACAATTAGTTAACCATAAAAAGTACATCATAATTTTAAAAAACATATTCACATAAAAAAGAAACAAATTAATATTATTACAATATTATAATACGATTTAAAAAGCCTATAACGTTACAGAAAGAATAACAGAAGGGAAAAATACACTTTCAGTCAACTACCTAGCACAATGTTTCAATGTGTTAGATCTTCGTTTCTTATTGATTTACGAATTATTATACATGATTTCAAATACATGGCCAGGCTCTTAGCCTCGTGTTGTGAATTTGGCTGTTGCAATGCAAGAAGCGCTGGTCGGCAGGTCCTCAACCCCATCTGACGCAACACGGGCAAAACCCAGCGTTTGCGGGGTATGGCATAAAAATAACAGAAAAAGGCTACATGCATGGTGGTTTGGGATGAGACCTTGTCGCATGGGCATTTCTCTAGGTCGTGGGACCAGTTTGATGGGTTTGGGAAGGTTACCAATCGGAAAAACAAATTAAAACGAAATCTGGTTAAGAGGTATTTTTCGTAGTTAGACAAATAATAAGTGAGATAAGGCTGTAAGCCTGGAGATACTTGTACCATCATAACGTGGGCATTTGATTTCTTGGGTAATTCGCCGCTCAAACGAAGTTCCCTAAGATGGTTAAGACAATGGTACTTAAAGGTTTTTCTACTTAGCTCACTGATTAATGACGGCTCTGTTACATATTGGTTAAGATCCAAATCTTCCAGGAAGTTAACAACGTATGCCAACCATGGGATCTTTTTCCAAAAGGTCAGCCCCAGGCAGTCCGAGATCAGGGCACGAGTAAGGTGACATTCAGGCTTAGACCAGATACGATGCCATAGCAGCATTGGTTGACATTTGATGTAATCAGCTAGGTAGTCAATCCCAAGCTCAGTATGGCATCCGTATGTGGGGGCACTCTGGGGGAGGGCCAACAAATATTTTACAAAGCCATTTTGAATTTTTTGGAGTTCAGCCGTATTTACATAACCCCATACACCAGCCCCATATGTGGCAATGCTCTGGCACTTAGCTTGATGGATTTTAAGTAGTGCGGGGGGAGATGGCTTACCCAATTTTCTAGAAAATGAGATTAGGGCGGATGTAGCACGTTGGTACAGTAGTTTTCTAGTTACCAGTGCCCTTTTCCACATTAGCTGATCATAGATTAGTATACCCAAGTAAGGGTATTCCCTGACTCGTTCTAGTTTTGATTGCTCGATAGAAAGATGCTTCGAGCTTGTCACCTTGGGCCCCGTTTGCATGACAAAGGTCTTGGTCTTGTTCACCTTTAACCCAAGGGAAAGCATATAGTTGCAGTATTTGTCCAGTTGCTTCTGCAATTGTACCAGGGATCTAGCAAAGATAACTGAATCGTCAGCGTAGAGCAATGCTGGTATAGGGAGATGGTTAATGGTAGGTAGATCCTGGCTCCCTTCAAGCATGGCTGCTTCCAAACCATTGGTGTATAAATTGAACAAGAAGGGAGCCAGGACGCAACCCTGCCTAACTCCACGTGTTATTTGAAAGGAAGATGTTAATTCGCCACCTGTTCCAAACCTTACGCGAGCCGAAGCTTCAGAGTAAAGCTCGCGCAAGAATTTGATTAGCGGCGGATCAACCCCCAATTTCTCCAGGATGGACCATAGCTTGGCATGAATTACACAGTCAAACGCCGCACTAAGGTTGACGTAAATCATGAATAGGTTTCCCCGTTTGGCTCCCACATACTTTCCTATAAGAAGTGTCAGATTTAAAGCCTGTTCAACAGTGCCCAGTCCCTCCCGGAATCCATACTGGAGGTCGGTAAAGATGTTATTCTCTGACGCCCAATCCTGCAAACGGTCAAGGATTAGGCGACCCGCGACTTTTCCCAATGAATCCAGGAGGGAGATGGGCCTGTAGCAGGCAGGGTTATTTCTATCCCCTTTTTTAAAAATAGGAAGAAGTATGGAGGAGGACCAAGAATCCAAAAGACCGGTGCTTAGCACTGCCGTCATTAGCTGGGTGATAATTGGAGACCATAGGTCGATATTGGAGACAAATATATCTAATGGGACGCCGTCCGGGCCAGGGGCCTTTCCAGTTTTTGAGGAGGATAGTGCGCATATAACCTCCCCCAGGGTAAAGGATAGATCAATTGGATACACTCCTTTTCTTGGGGACCCAGGTTCTTGATTGCGTTGTGCCGCACTGTCCGGGGGGAGATCACTGAAGATCTTAGAAAAGTGAGTCACCCACTCATCCGCTGACACTGCTACGTCTAGGTATTGATGGGAATTGGCCTCGAGCAAGAAAGGAGATTTTACTACCTGCCAGAACTGAGAGCTGTCCTTTGTTTGGCAGCTCTCATGTAGCTGAGCCCATAGTTTTTCCTTGATCTCTTTTTTGCATCTGATTTGGGCCTGCTTATATTCAGATCTTAACTTAACTATTTTGGCCTTGTCTCTAACTGGATTATGGAGTTCTTTCTTTAGGGCGTTTAATGCTTTACGACATGCCGTGTTGAACCATTTTGGACCTGGATGGGTTCCTGATTTATGGGTTCGAACTAGTTCACTCTGGATAGTTTTGAGGATTTCCCCAAAACTGGAAATGATTTGCTCGGGGGTAGAATCCTCATCAAGGCAGGAATTTATCCAGGGGAGTGCTTTAGTTACGATTTTAGTTGTTGTTATTTGTGGGTCTACCTGAGACCATTTCACCGAATAACCATTGGTTCTGTCCATAATTAGTGCATTTTGGGTCAGTAAACTCTTCAGTGTAGGGTGGGGAGTATTAGTAAATAGCTTCAATACAATACTGTTAGAAAAATGATCACCAGATACTTCTGTTCCTGTGGTGAACTGAAAAAGCGTACCCTTTAAAGAATATGAACACAAAATAAAATATATAGTACTAAAACAGCCCCGACCGTGGAAAGTAGGTTTGAATTCCACAGGGCGGTCGACAAGTTCGTTGGCATACAACAATTCTAAAAACATTAAACTTTCGTTAATGGAGTCTCCTACCGCGGAGTGAGTAAAATGTGTCAGTGGGCAGTCGTTTTCATCTGAAAGGCCACAATCAGTTGTCCTATATTTTGGGCACAGTTGTACATTGAAATCGCCACCCCATATTACATTACACAATGTAGGTGAATGTTTAGCGCGTTGTTCGCTTATAGACATGGTAATTGCAGACACAGTTTTCGTACAGTCTATCGGAGATAGATTATTATAAAAGTTGATTATGCTGTATGATGTACCGTTTTTAAAAATGATCAAAAGAATTTGGTAATTCGGGGTAGTACATTTTATAAAGGTTTTTCTTACTTCAAGTTTGTTTGAGATATATATAACAAGGCCCCCCATCGGTCTACCATGAATTGATGGGCAGGCCGGTGAATGAAACGTTAGGTAACCCTGTATGTGCAGTGGGTCAATTGTCCAAGTCTCTTGCAAACAGATTATCTGGTGTGTGGTAACGAAGTCCAGCCAAGGAGTAGATAAGATCTTAGTTCGGAGACCAGCCACGTTCCAGAACAATATTGATACTAGCTGGAATGACTCTGTTGCATTGATAGGTACAGGGCTTCTTATCTGTCCAGAAGGATCCAGGGATGCACGATTGACGTTGTTAAGGGGAGAAAACAAAGAAACACCATTGTTGGCGTTAGTAGCGTTAATTGCATTAGTAGAGCACCGGGACGGGACTGGTTGGTGAGAACCTTCCGCCTCAGTATTATTTATATCTGTTGCGATTGTGTCTACTGTGGGAGGTAAGAGCATCATTATAGCCGGTGGACTTCGGGATTGAGGGAGGTTTGCTAGGGTTGAGGATGGTAGATCAGATAGGGGTATGTACGATGTCACATATCGAGCAACAGCAATGGAATTGTCTGCAACATATTGAATATCTATATTAGCATTGCACATGGACAAAATGACTGGGTTGTAGACATTTATGTATTTTGATTCTTCATTTCTTCTTAAGTTGTTGGTATTTTTTGGAGACTTTCTTGTGATATTATGTCGCAAAGATGACATAAAACTGTTCACTCTTCCTTTCGATATTACAGGTCGAGGAAATGCAAAACGGCATTTGCTGTAGAATTTGTCCTTAGATTTGTACTTTCGACGACAGTATTTGCCACAACGATGGCTTTGGAATTGTAAGACTTGTTGTCTTAAGTCCTTATCTTACATAGTATCATCTGAGTCTGTTCCAAATTTGGGAGTATCTTTGATCCATAATAGCATATGTATGTGAGGAACACCTCTCACTTGATACTCCTTTCTCCAAAAGAAGTCCAGAACCTCTCCAAAAGGAGGATTTTTTTATTGATGATAAAAGACATCATAGCTTCGAATCTATGATTGAAATACCTGCATACATTTATAGGATCCAAAGAGCACAATTCTCCAGGTGTCTTGAATTTGATATTTGGTATATTTGGATTTGCCTCTCGAAGAAATTGAAGTAAATCATCCCAACCATATTCAGCACAGCTTAGAGTAAGGAACCATGTAGGAGTTCCTAAGTTCCTTAGCATACATTTAAGTTCTCCATGACGACTATACCAGTACTCATTAGTACCACACTGACATGCCATCAGATTAATCAGCTGAGTTTCCAAAACATTATCTTTCTGCTGTACTTTATCCATAAATTCCTTTGCTGAAACATTTTGCAGATGTACACCTGTTTTCAATATGTGGTTTACTGCATAAGAAAGTCCAGACAAATCACTCTCGAACAAAAGATGAAACAAATATGGAATACATTGTTGAAATCTTGCATTTTCTCCATATAATCTTGATGTCCGGTATTCAGATGCAGGAATCTGCACAGGTCGTTCATCATATTGTCCTCCTTTTTCTGTAGGAAACAACTGAGGGAAACAACGATCTTCCAAGCTTTTTTCCCATACACTAATAGGACTTATGTTTGCTTCTTTAATTTGAAATAACTCTATAGCATTCCCCATCATTGCTTTGGAATGCAATGGATAAACACTATAATGTGCGTAGATTTCTTCAGTTCTGGACACATCCACTTTTTCAATTTGTCCAGATGGCACGTCAGTATCTTCTTGTACAGTTATTTCTTCTTCTCCCACATACACATTTTTGTAATATTGATTATTTTTTACCAGATACAATGTTGCCTTTTTCACTTTCCGAACATCCACTAATTCTTGCCAGATGTTCTTACTCTTAGTAGGAACGCCATTAACGAGAATACCTAAAGGTTCATCCTCTACATTTTCTACACCAATAGTTTCAATATTTTTCTTTAAATCTAGAGGCAAATATACAACTCTTCCCTTTAATCCTCTTTGTAAATCAGAAGGAGGCAATTTTCCTGTCTTAGGCTCCATATGAACAATAGCCTGAAATAGATGCACACATTGAATAAGAATAGACTCATAGGTATTTAAATCCATCAGTTCAGAAGGAATATTTACCAACTCAAGATTATTATGCAGAACTCTAGCAGGCATGTTGTTCTCTTCTAATTTGTTATAACAATATTTACAAATACGCTGATCAGAACCCAAATCAAAACAATTCTCTACCCACAAATAAGTTGCAAAATCATTCCACTCATTATTATTTTGCTTTTCTCTATTTAAGTACTGATCAACAGTCCTGGTCTTATTTTTATCATGAATTCGTCAACAACAGATGCAAGAATAACTTGGCCTTTCACCTGAAATCACCTTAAACTGTATAATTTCTTGCTCATAATTTTCTACACTGCACTGTCCTACATTCTCTTCCACATTTTCTTCTATTAATCTCTCACTTTCTGCACGGTCTTCTAGAGGACCAAAGTAACTAATCTCAATTTCATTACAAACAATTGCTACATCTGATACAGATCCACGCAACTTTTTTAACATTAGTGCTGGACTTTTCGCGTAATACAATGTTCTGACCAATTTTCTCATCTGAGTATGATGAACTGCTAACATCCTGAAAAGGTGAAAAACACTTCAACATACTTTTTTAGAAACACACGGCAGAGAATAACCTTGCAAACCAGTATTTTCTCTCACTCTGCAAGGGTCTAGTCCTTGTAACATCTTAATCTTTTGTTTAACACTTTTCTTGGTATAATTATGTAAGAAATTGCGTAAAAAAATCAATAGATTCTTGTCGCACACTGCAAATACTACTATAATTCCAAGTGTACACTGGAGCTTTAGGACGTCTTTCTAAAACTTCATCAGCTAACACCTCTTCTGCATTTCTAGGAACAATTTCTTTCTCAATAGGACAACCATGTCTAACCTCATAAGCATGACCACTGGTGTCAACTGCATGCAACAAATCATTACTCTGAAGATAACTTTCTATATTAAAAAAGGCTCAGAACTTGAACTATGTTTTCATTCACCCAAAAAAACCTCAGAAAAATTACTTCTGTTAATTAGTCTTCTCCACTTACTTTTGGACTTCATTAAATGGATTCGCTTATCTAGTGATCTAAGTCTATTGATTACTAAAATAAAGAGTTTTCTTTTTAATTCCAAAGCTTTATCAACTACATTTTTTATAGCTTTCTTCTTCTTATAAAATACGGTTTTTTTCTTATATACCTTAATTTCTTACATTAAATTTGATGCCAATCTATTATAAAGAAAATGTACCTAATTACCATGAATTGCTTTTTTCTCCTTGTACTATACACAGTTTTGTCTGCACTTGATTTAGCATTATTCTTTTCTTTATTAGTAGTTTTTTTTTCATTGCTGATACACTAAAAACATTTTTATGTTTCTGAACACTACTTTTAGTCTTTAGTATTTTCCTCAAAGAAGTGCTCCTGCTCTTACCAGGACTTTCTTTCTGCTTGTTAAGACATCTCTTTCATGTAAATCTTCTTGGTGAGTTCTGTTCAAATACATACTTTTCTTTCGTTGCTTTCTCTTTTGGTCTTTTGTTGGCATTATGCAGTATTTAAAGTATCGATAAACACAACCTATAATATAAAAATATATATGACATTACAACAAAAAAAATATCAAAAATTCTATTCTATTACTTACAAGAACAGAGGGAGGAGTATGAGGACAAACCTCGGAGTATAAAAATAAGAGGACTTACAGCAAAAGAACAAGGAGTATGAAGCAAGGTAAATTTAATAAAAAATGAGAGTATAAATAGACAGTGCAATATAACGGAATATAATAATAATAATACAGCATTTTATAAAGCGCGAACAGCTACCTCGCGGGAGGTGTCCCGGCGCTAGAAGAACACAGTTGACCTGGGGGTAAGAAGTGAGAGAGTTAGCGAGGTTGAGTGAAGAGCCAAGTCTTTAGCAATTTCTTGAAGCAAGGTTCGGAGGGTGCTTGCTGGATTGCTGGGGGTAGGGCGTTCCATAATGTTGCCACATTTGCCGAAAAAGTTCGACCTCCTAATCGAGCCCTTTTAGTTCGTGGGACAGCCAGTTGAACGCGGCAGTTGGAGCGCAGCGCGCGGGCTTGGGAGTATCTTGGGAGCCGGATTTTCAGGTACTCCGGACAGGTACCAAACAGAGATCTGAAGGCCAGCGTGAGTGCCTTAAATTTGATTCTGCTGGCAACTGGTAGCCAGTGCAGTGATCGTAGATGCGGAGAGACTGACTGCTTGAAAGGGATTCGCAGCAGCAGTCTCGCAGCCGCACTTTGGACCCCCTGAAGTTTTTGAGTCAGGTATTTTGGTAGGCCCAGATAGAGTCCGTTGGCCTAATCCAGCCTAGATGTTACAGTGGCATGGATTACCGTTTTCCGGCACCTCTCCGAGAGGAGTCTCAGGATCTTACGGAGGTTCCTCAGCTTACTCAAGCAGCAACCGGCTACATGTTGAATATGCGAGGTAAAGGACAGGCTATCGTCCCACCTCACTCCAAGATTTTTAGCCATGCGGCTGGGTAAGGGGGCTTGGCCCATCTCCATAGGACACCATAGTTCTGAGGGAGGAGGGGGGCCTTTTCCAAAGAAGATCACTTCAGTCTTATTGGCATTTAGTTTTAGTTTGTTCGTATTCATCCAATATAGAAACAGCCGCGGCCCATGGAGGGAGTTGCGATTGGGCAGGCAGGTGGGGCGGAGGAGGGGCAGGGTGAGGAGTGATAAAGAATGGAATCAGGGGGTATTTTACCAACAAGTAGCGATATGTATCGCTAAATAGGGTTAGCGACGATTTTATTATTGCTGCCTATCGCTGGATATGTTAGCGGAGAAAACATGCTATTAGCAATGTTTTTCTCCATTGTGCTAAAATATCTAGCGATAGTGGGAAATGCGTGAATATCTTTGAGAATACAGCAATATTCACACATTAGAGACAAAATGGTCTTAGCCATGTTATCCACCTCCCATTGGATAAAATGGCTAAGAACTGGTCTGGGCAGGTGTTAGTATTTGGAGATATTCGCGCTTAGCAGGAATATTTCCAACGCTAAACCTGCCTTGCTAATAGGCGATAGCGATGTTAGAGACTGCTTTCAGTCCCTAAATGGTTGTATACGCCCACTTTGCACGTCATTAGCGATAAACATAGCTGACATGCAAAGCGGATCCCAAACTGCTCGCTATCGTCTAAAAGCTGTCGCTAACATCAGTTAGTGACAGGTTGCTAATAGGGCGATAGAATTATCGCCGCTTAGCGGGCGAAAACGGACGCTTAATCGGTGATAATTGGCTATCACCCCCCTTGGTAATATGCCCCTTGGATCATTGCAGGTAAGTAAACAAGTAAATTAATAAAATGAATTTCAGGACATATTATGAACAAAAGTCGCAAGATTATTGTCGTTTTTATCGGCAGGAAAATGCAGATAAAGCGACAATAATGAGCTTGATAATATGCGCTTGAGAATTCCCATATCAGCCCATTTTAACACTAGAACTTGGGCTTCTATAGCAATTTACAAGAAGCTATTATTAAGCCCATTTTCGCCGTTTTATCAACAGTTTCCTGTCCATAAAACGTCGATAATTTTACCACTGGTCCTTAATAATATGCCCGTCAGTGCAATATTATCAGTAAAGGACGATACATTATTGCCGCTTTTACCGGCAGGAAACTGCCACTAAAGCGGCGATAATGGTCTCGATAATATATCCTTGTAAATTTTTATAGAAGCTCATGTTAACACCATAATCTGAGTTTCTATGGGAATTCATAAGGATATATTATCGAGAGCATTATCACTGGTTTACCGGCAGTTTCCTGTCGATAAAAGCTGCGATAATGTATCTTCCTTTATTGATAATATGGCCCATAATCTCTTAATGTACGGAGGCACAAAATAATTTAAAGAAAAAAACATAACAGCATGCATTATAGCAAAACACATTTACTAGTATAAAACGTTTAACAACGGAAGAATATAGGAGCATGTTATTCATACAGGCGATAACATTGTCAGCACTTTATTGGCAGTTTCCTGCCTCTAACAAACACTTACAATTTCACCTAGGCAGTTTCACTAGCAGTGTATTCTTTTTGAATTTACTTTTGTTATTATTTTACATTAAAAATATGAAATGTAACTTTAAAAATAAAATAAATATAAGTATTTATAATAAAAATGTAGGACATTACTATAAAAAGAAAGAAATATAATAATTAGTACATTTTAAAATGATCATTTACAAAACCTTAGATATTCACTGAAAAAAACATAGGTTTCAGGCACATTATAGTTAGGAATTAGCATTTAAAAAACCTTAGAAATTCACTTAAAAACTATAGGTTTCAGCCACGTTATAGTTAGGACTTAGCACTTAAAAAACCTTAGAAATTCACTGAAAAAATCATAGGTTTTACCCATGTTATAGTTAGCTGGACATTTCTCTCATACAAAACCATTGGAATTCCTCCGTTATAGTTAGTTCAGCTAACTATAACTCGCGCGCCCGCAATGCGCTACTGATGATGTCACATATTGCATCACTCATGACATGGTCAGTGACATCACTCGTGACATCACTGATAACATCTCAAATGACATCACTGATGACATCATCCTTGTGAATGAGTGGCATACCTCCTGTCAGCGTAATATAACCCTTGATACAGACATTCAAAAATAGAAACTAAAATTTACAAAAAATGGAGATACCAATATCAGCTACAACAACCTATTCAGTAATTACTAAATCTACATACATATCCACTCATTCACTAACAGTTCTATATAGTCACTCATACATGTACTCACTCATCATATGTTCTCATACACCTATACATCCTGTTACACACTGACACTCATCCATAGAGTTACTCACACACATACTCACACATGCAAATACACTTTCAAACATCCATTTGCTTGCATATATAGCTATACATACACTACTACACTTATTTGTACAGAAATATACACATAGTAACTCTCTTAAACAATCACTTATAGAAACACATACTTATGAACTCTTCCAAACGTTCGCTCTCACATATACTCATGTATATACATCAATATTCAGATATACTAGTTTAAAACAAATGCAGTTACTCATAAAGATACTATTGAGACAGTCATTCACTCACTAACACCCCCATACACACACTCATCTACCCATACAGTCCTGCACACATGTTGTCTTCAAAACACATGCAAACAGTGAGTCAGTCATTCATGCATCAATGCGCTAAGTAATACCCCCACCAAACCATACAGACACTCATACTGATACTCAAAAATCAATAGCCCATATAGACACTCATATAGCTACTCACCAACCCATGCAGCCACTTATACACAAAGTGAGACTCTGATACAGATATTTATATATTTAAACATTACTCAGTAATATATGTATTCAGTAAGATACACTTAATAAGTCAGTTATACAATCAATTTTACAAAAAACAATCATTTAGACACTTATTTTCCCATTTATTCTTCCATCGACCTTTAGATATACATATATAAAAAATATTTATTTTTCAGAAAGTCACATATTCAATGGACGATGTCATAAGTGATGTCATCAGTGATTTCATTTGAGATGTTATCAGTGATGTCATGAGTGATGTCACTGACCATATCATGAGTGATGTAATATGTGACATCATCAGTAGTGCATTGCGGGCGCACGAGTTATGGTTAGCTGAACTAACTATAACAGAGGAATTTCAATGGTTTTGTATGAGAGAAATGTCCAGCTAACTATAACATGGGTGAAGCCTATGGTTTTTTTCAGTGAATTTCTAAGGTTTATTAAATGCTAAGTCCTAACTATAACGTGGCTGAAACCTATGGTTTTTTCCACTCTCGTCCATTAAAACGAAACAGACAGCACTCCAAGGTTGTGTTCATGGAAAAGATTTATTGGCAGACCCCCTGTCCCCTCCGACAGATGCGTTTCGCCTTTCGCTTCATCAGTGTCAACGAGTGTGTAAAAAAAAAATATATATGTATATATATATATATATATATATATATATATATATATATATATATATATATATATATATATATATATATATATATATATATATATATATATATATATATATATATATATATATATATATTCACTGAAAAAAACATAGGTTTCAGGTCATATATGGTTAGGTATTAGCATTTAAAAAACCGTGCAAATTCACTGAAAAAAACATAGGTTTCAGGTCATATATAGTTATAAATTAGCATTTAAAAAAACATTGACATTGCTCCTATATAGTTAGTTGTACTAACTATATTTCGTGCACCCGCAATCCACTGCTGATGATGTCACATATTACATCATTCATGACATGGTCAGTGACCTCACTGATGACATCACTGATGACATCTCAAATGACATCAATGATGACATCATCCAGTGACTGTGTGTTTCTGTATGAGTGAGTGATTAAATGTGTCTTACTGAATGCAAGGGTTAGTGACTAAACTGTCTGAATGTGTGCATCAGTATGTCTGTTGTTGTGTAAGCTACTGCATGTGTTGATCAGTAGCTATATGAGTGGCTATATGTGTTATTGATTGGTTGCTCGGGTATTTGTATGGGAGACTGAGTGTGTGTGTGGGTAGCTGGCATATATAAATGAGTATACATAAGAGCCACTGATTGTGCGAGTGGCTGTATGGATCATTGTGTTCTTGTATCAGTAACTGTATAACAAAGTAAGTATGTGTTAGTCTATGTTTGAATAAGTAAGGTGTTGTGTGAGTAAAACTGTATAGTTGAGGAAATGAAAGTGTGATTGATTCTTTGCATGCCTGACTAGATGTGTGAGTAACTCCATGGGTGAGTGGCAGAGTGTGAGTGTCTGTATATGTGTTTGACTGCAGATGATAGTGTTGTATTGATGAGTGACTGTATGTATGAATGATTCTATGGGTAAATGATTGGATGTGTTTATATACCTAGCAATCAGTGTGTGCATATGTAGTAACTGGTATTGGTGTGTCAATGGTTTCAAGAATGGTAGTCTGTGTTTAACACTGGGTGTATCAAAGGTTATATTAGAGTGTGAAGAGGTGCATCGTATTATCACATGAATGATATCATCAGTGATGTCAATTGAGATGTCATCAGTGATCGCATCAGTGATTTAATTTGAGATGTCATCAGTGATGTCATCAGTAATGTCACTGACCATGTCATGAATGATGTAATATGTGACATCATCAGCAGTGGATTGCGGGAGCACGAAATATAGTTAGTACAACTAACTATATAGGAGCAATTTCAATGGTTTTTTAAATGCTAATTCATAACTATATATAACCTAAAACCTATGGTTTTTTCAGTGAATTTGCACGGTTTTGTAAATGATAATACCTAACTATATATGACCTGAAACCTATGGTTTTTTCAGTGAATTTGCAAGGTTTTTTAAATGCTAATTCCTAACTATATATGACCTGAAACCTATGGTTTTTTAAGTCATATATAGTGAAGAAGTATATGGGAGTTTGATTAAAATGATGATCATTATAATGAGAAAAAATATATGAGTTGAGCTTCATTTCTTATATGGTAAGTGTTTAGGAGGTTAATGGTGAATGTTTTGGGGGTAAGAAAAAAAATGAATTAGTGCCTGTTTATTACATTCTGTATTTTAGTGAAAAATAACAGTATAGTTTGGTGGAAAGTTGCAATGAGGAACCGAGAAAGTTTTAAATGTCTTAACCTCATGTGCAGAACGTGTAGACTCATCTCTCAATTTGCATTCTGGGAGTTTGCAGTACTTTTAGTAACATTATTAAACAGGAATAGTGTAGTGAGAAATGAAAGATGTTGCCTGCGTGTATATGAATTAGAAAGAAGTAATACCTGGTAGGTATATATTGGGAAGTGTTTGTCAGTGTGGTTTCTAAAGTATAGGACCACTTTACAAATGCTTTGATGGTGAGATTTATTTTTTGTACTTGCACATAGCTATAAATACATTGGGACTTTTGAGCTTGCTTAAAAACACAGAAAGGTATATATTTTGGGAAAGATGGCTTGAATGTGTACATCTATTAAGAAATCGCATATATGTTAACACGGTGATCAATGTTTAGAAAGGCTGATGAAAATTTAATGTATATGGTGAGGGTTGTGTTTTTCTATAAACATGCTTTATTTAAAACTGAGAAGGATTAATAGATGTTTTCCGTTTTAGAAATGTAATGATGCATGTGCATGCACACTAGCAAAGCAATGATTTTTCTAGAGGGCCATATATGCAATTACATATAAAATGTGATTCCCAGATTTCACTCACACATGGCTCAGTAGAAAACAATGTATATAGTAAAACAGGTAGTTTGATACTGACAGGAGGAGATAACCAATGATTCAGAGATATAGTGACAATTATTATGTATCTAACAGGAATGAAAGTACTTTCTTAGTCACTCGTGCAGTAGTCAGGCACTTGTGGAATCCCCCAGCCACTACTCAGGCAGTAATCAAATCAGTGATTCGCCATCTATGGAGTTATTCAATTTCTCAGAAACTATACATGTACTCAGGCAGGCAAAAATTATGCTCTTATTGAAGTATGCAGGCACTTGGTATACATTCATCTAATCACCTAGGCACTATTCCTTGACTTACGCAATTAACAAGGCTGTAACTATGCAATAATTATAACATTTGTGCAGAACCTATGCCGCCATCTAAACACTCAGTTGCAACCCATGCAGTCATTGGAATACTGAGGCATGTGCGTGCACTGATGAACCACTCAGGGTCTACTTATGCACTCAAGTAATTATGTAGCAAGTACAATTGTAGTATACCTATTGCCCATCCAGTACCTTTGCAGTCATTTAATTACTGAGCCAATAGTCTTGCACTAATACTATCACCTCAGCAGTATACCTGCTTTCATCCAATCTCTCAAGCTTTAACAATTAAATTATGCAGTCACTCAGACACTAGTCATTCACTCATTAATTTGGTAGGCACTACTGATGTTCTTACTCAATTCTGTGGGCACTACACATGTAGTTATGTCAGCATTACCTGTTCAATCAACCAAAAAGACATGGGCTGCATCCAGTAGCTGAAACACTATTCATTCACTCATCCAATAGGCTACGTGCTATGCATGGGCTCTAAAAACCATGTATGCACTATCCATGCACTGCATAAATCACCTATATGCTATGTACGCACTTGCAATCATCAAGGCACTAGAGTTGCACTCATTTAACCATCAGTATCTATGCATGTATTGAATTATTGAAGCATTAGTCACACACTTGTTGAATCATTCAGGCTCTACTCATGCACTCATCCAAACACTCAGATACTATGGGTATACTTAGGCAAACGCACAGACACTAAGGGGTCCATTAGGATGTCGGGCGGTGGCACTACCGCGGTGCTGGCGCGGCGGAAAAATGCATTTTTCCGCCGCGTGCAGCGGGAAACACGTCCGCCATATTAGTATTGCAAAATATAGGTAAACTACCGTCCGCCGCGGAGCGACACGCCCCGCCATCAAAGTGCGCCTGCCACCATGACCTTGTGAGCCAATGAAGACTCACCGCCGTGCGGAAGGAGGTCCATCTCACTCCACATAATAGGATGCCCCAATCAAGCAGACACACTGCAGCGGAGACACCGCCCAACCAGAGATGCCGGAAACTTGACAGGGGACCGCAAAACCAGAGTCCAGGTCCACACCTCCTGGTCACAACTGCCATGGACCCAGCTCTACATGTGTTCCCGGTGCTATGCCTGCTACAGCACTATCATCTCGTGGGCCGCCGCGGACGCCGCCTCAGGTACGCGACTACACAAATAAAACACACAACACACAGGCTGACACAGGGTCCAAATCCACAACAGACAACCTGCTTGGGGCATCAACACATCCAGGAGGGCACCCACACATGAGCCACCTGCCACCAAGCCACCCCTCTACATCTTGGACACACATCGACCGCGAACTTGCAGCAATGTCCCGGTCACGTCACCGCAGCGGTGAAGACATGCGCACAATGCAGAAGGCAGGGCCAGTTCAAGGCATGGGCAGGGCACAAACACCCCAGAGGCACACCTCTCCCACCACACATCAACACACCCCATGAAGGCACAGCCCAGGTGCCCATCCTATGCAACCCATGCACAGCAAAAAGCAAGGTCAATCTACATCCTGCACCACACAACAAACAACCAGGGAGACAGAGACTGCAGGAGTGGCTGCACAGGAACACACAACACGCAGCAAAGTGCCACAAAACACATACACCACAACAACACCACACACATGGAATCAAACAAGAATACAAGCACCAAAGTAAACATACAATGAACAAATTTACAAATGGCCAAACAGCCTGCATACTCACACATACCACACACAGACAACCAAAATGTCCACAGCAATAGAGCACAACAAATCAGCAAACCAAAGTGGGATGTACACGAATGGAAGGCCATGGAGACACACAACAAGCATGTGCACATCACATCCAAGACCAGGAACAAAGAACACCTCCCTCAGCACATCACACCACACATGGCTGCTACAGTCAGTGAAGTCAAACCACAGCCAACACAGTACAACAACACAGGGAGACAGCAAGGCATACCAAGTAAAGGCACAAGAAAGGAAGGAAGGCCTGGAAGTGTAGCTGGGAACAGCCATGCATGCATACAACAACCCCACAACAAAAACAACTGCAGCACAACACACAGGGCCCATATACATACTCCATTACTGACAAACACCAGGAGGAATTTACACACATACCCCCCTCACAACAGCAGCACACAATTTTTATTTTTATTTATTTATTACATTTATAAAGCGCCTGACTCACCCCAAATGGGGTATCTCTGCGCTGAGGACAGAAATTACACACAACACAGGGGGGGGGGGGTGGTTAGAAGAGCTGAGTCTTGAGTTTTTTAATGAAAGACAGGTAGTTGCCTTTCTCCTGACGAAGATCTAATGACAGTTTATTCCACAGTTTAGGGGCCAGATAAGAAAAAGATATGCCTCCTAATATAGTCTGCTTAATGCAAGGAATAGTGAGCAGGCCACACACACTGAAGGCTGCCAATACTTGCCAGTACATACACACATAAACAACACACACCCTGGGTGTAGCCACAAACATAACACACACACAGGGATGCCAGAACAGATGTCTGCCCAAAAACAACACACAAACACAAAACACAACAGAAACACACACAGAACCCCATCAGAAACAGACATACCCTGTCAGCCAAACTTTGGAAAGGCTATGGGAGCACAGACACAACAGGAGTGCACAACCCCATCACCCAGGACAAAAACACACACAATATACCAAAAATCACACAAGAAGTGCACCATCACAGAACAGCACTGCCCCATCAAATCAACCACAGATGCACATGAAAGAAAAACTGAACAAACACTGCATGACATCAGGGGATGCACATCAGGCAATGCCAAGGTCACATACACACAGCACTCTATGCACAACCAGCAGTGTGTGTACACCAAGCATAAAAGACATGACTGACACAACCCCAACACACGCAATACAAGTCAGCATAGCACAAACACAACAGCACACCCAGGAAGTAAAGCAATACCACAGCCAACACACATACATCCAACACAGCAACAACAGATGCACCACTCTGGTATACAAGAGCAGAACCATCTTGACCCGACCACTGGACAGTACACACAGCTGAAGTGCACATGAGCAATCCTGACTGATTATTAGCACAAGAACATCACACATAAACCACTGGGGCAATGTCCAGAGTGGAACATTTGTCTTGGCCCAATAACTACATCACAAAGAACAGTGTCACAAATGAAGTGATGGGGAGGCACACACACACATATAAACCAAGGGTACAGCTGACATCAAAGTGAACTGTCTTGAATGTCAGTAGTTGAAAATTTTGAGTGAGTCATTGTACCATGGGTTGGAGGGGGAACTGCGTGTTTTAGTCCATTTGGGCGGAATTAAGGCATCAAGCCCTGTGACTATCCATTCGTGGAAGGCGGCGTAAACTGTATTAATATCCCTATTCTCATCGGGGAGGTGGAATTCACCTAGGTGGTTGATGAGGTCTCCGGAGATAAGTTTGTGCCATGGTCGTTTGTGGCTGGAGTTGGCCGTAGCTTTGGGGGGCGTTTTTTTTGCCATAATAGTTAATTTAACAAGGAAGTGATCAGTCCAGCCCATGGGTTCAGGGGGATCAGCCGTGACTTCCGATAGATTAGAGAAAACGGGATCCAGTATGTGCCCGGCAGTGTGGGTGGGGGAATGAACCAAGGGGTTTAACTGCAAGGCCGTGATGTCGGCTAGCAGGTTTTTGATCGTGGGGTCAGTGGTGGCGTCGAAGTGGAGATTGAGATCACCCAAGATGGTGAAGTTGGGGGAGGAGACTGTCAAGGTGTGAGCAAGTTCCAAGAGTTCCTCAATAAATCTGGCAGAGGGACCAGGAGGCCGATAGATGTAAAGGCCAGAGAGAGTGAATTGCGGGCAAGTGGCAATCTTGAAGCGTGCGCATTCGCAGCCCCAGATTTCTTCTTTGGTGAAGGAGCAGTTGTATGCGGTTCGGTATACAGCGGCTATTCCAACCCCTCTAGAGTCTCTGTTAACCAGTTTCATAGAGAAACCGTCAGGCAGCGTGAGATTTAGAATGCTGGTTTGGTCGTCACATGCAGCAAAACCATGTCCTGGACCCTTCCCAAAACGGCTTCAGGCCAGGTCACAGCACTGAGTCGGCTCTGCTGACCACTACGGAGCACCTTCGAGGTATCCTAGACGCCGGTCAAAGTGCCGCGCTGATCCTGTTGGATCTCAGCGCGGCCTTTGACACGGTCTCACACAACATCTTGCTGAAACGACTCGAGGCCATTGGGATTGGCGAATTAGCCCTTGAATGGTTCCAGTCCTTCTTAAAAGACAGGTCCTTTCAAGTTTCAGCCCCCCCTTACATCTCTCAACCCCACTCCATCGGGCAAGGGGTCCCCCAGGGGTCGGCGCTTAGCCCATCCCTATTTAATCTATACGTTCAGCCTCTCGCAGTGGTAGCAAAAGAGTGGGACCTTACGCTGGTGTCATACGCTGACGACACACAGCTGGTCATCACACTCTCAGAAGGTCCTTCACCTTCGGCAACCAAATTCAGAGATGGCCTCGCAGCAGTCGCACAGTGGATGACGCTCAACTGCCTGCAGCTAAACGCCGGGAAAACAGAGGTCCTCCTCCTGGGAAAAAATCCCACCCTTTGGAACCATCATTGGTGGCCCTCTGTGCTTGGCCCCACCCCCGTGCCAAAAGAAGTCGTCAAAAACCTAGGTGTCTGGCTTGACCCCTCACTTAACTTTCAGTCCCACACAAAGAAAGTGGCAGCCACGTGCGTGGGTCTCATGAGGAGCCTCAACCCCATACTTGGATTCTTTGACTCCAAAACCCGTCAACTCATCATGCAAGCTATGATTCTTGCCCGGCTGGATTATGCCAATGTCTTACTCTTGGGGGCAAACAAAGCTGAACTAGCAAGACTGCAGCGTATCCAGAACTCGGCCGCCAGAGCAGTGGTTGGTCTCCCACGCAGGTGCTCTGCCAGAGCCACCATTCGCAATTTGCACTGGCTGCCAATTGAATCTCGGATCCAATTTAAAACCTTGACCATGGCATTTAAAATTCTCAAATCTGAATGCCCCGAACTCCTGCGCCCACTCCTGGTACCATACATGCCCCAGCGCAACTTGCGCTCTCTGGGACAACACCTCGTGATGGTCCCCCGAACTAAGCTCTGTAGACAGGGTGGACGTTCCTTCAAAGTCTTAGGAGCTAAGCTATGGAACTCCCTACCTCCGCACATCCGTGCCCAAACCAATCTGATCACTTTCCGAAAGGTACTCAAGACCCATCTCTTTTCTGTCATCTAATTCCTCTGTTGGTTCCCCCCTCCCCTCAGGTACTGGTTAGGTCAGCGCCGGGACGCTCCGTTGCTGGGGCAGCTGTTTGCGCTTCAACAAATAAATAACATAACATAACATATAAGGGGTGTACCATACACAAATAGAGGGAGTGCAGACTCACAATGGGTAGGCATAAGTGGCACACATAGGGGATGGCATTACACCACAAACACCATGCCACACAGGAGAATAAAAGGCACCATGTGCCTGCAATGCATGAGAAACACAACCTCATGGCAGTGTAGAGCAGCAGGGCTGCACAGTCTACACAAAGAGACTCAAGACACATAGATGATCAAACAAACACAACACTGATGTGCAAGTCACACACTCTGCACACTCACAAGTGACTAAAACAACAAGTAGGAGTCAGGCAGAACAGCACGGACACAAAAACACAGTGCACAACGGACAACTCACACATGTGCATACAACAACCTCCACAGGGCTGAACAATCCAAACAACAGGCACACAACTCCTGGGTGATACATATCTGTTTTCACAATTCAGGGGCACACACACATCCACACCCCCTACAAAGTCACACCCTTCACTCTGCACACCTTTTGACTACCCAAGAGCACACATTTCATGAAGGCCATGGAACCAAGACTACGGGCCATCACAAGATGACCATACACATATACAGCTGGACACACATAAAGGAATAACACACATACATGATGACATTGCCCAGGCTGCATGCAAACCTGTGCACAGTATCGCACCCTGTGTAGGCAATGTCCCCCAACCTGACATGAGAACAATGTAGCCAACAATAGCACGCCATGAAAAAAAGAACTGCTTGACAGGTAAAATTGACACCACAGATAACACAAGTATTAGTGTCTGAATGGACTGAAGTCCCTGGCACCCCTGTTAAAAAATGTGATGCGGGTAAAGAGCTTGACAATGTTAAAGTGACACATAGAGCATGGGGCAGAGTCAACCAAATGCGCACACCAAAAGAACTTTAATCAGTAAGGACACTGACAAAACAGACAACAGGAGTAACTGCCTTCATTCACATATTGCATAGATGTGACAGTAGAACAACAGTAGAGAAGAGCAAGGCACAAAATGCTGAACACATGCAAGAGAATCTGCACAGGCAAACTCTACACAGGAAGGCCAGTGGCCAGTTCAGGGTGCACGGCAAATACATGAGAGGCTGCACAGGGTGGAGTCCAATACAGCAGAGCAACAGGGCCAGTGTCCATGGCAGGGTGCACAAAAGGTACATGAGAGGCTGCACAGGGAGAGTCCAACACAGCAGAGCAACAGGGCCAGAGTCCATGGCAGGGTGAACAAAACGTACGTGAGAGGCTGCACAGGGGCGAGTCCAACACAGCAGAGTAACAGGGCCAGTGTCCATGGCCGGGTGCACAGAAAGGACACAAGAGGCTGCATATGGTAGAGTCCAACACAGCAGAGCAACAGGGCCAGTGTACATGACAGGGTGCACAAAAAGTATATGAGAGGCTGCACAGGGGAGAGTTCAACACAGCAGAGCAACAGGGTCAGTGTTAATGGCAGATTGCACAAAATGTACATGAGAGGCTGCACAGGGTAGAGTCCAACACAGCAGAGCAACAGGGCCAGTGTTAATGGCAGATTGCACAAAATGTACATGAAAGGCTGCACAGGGTAGAGTCCAACACAGCAGGGCAACAGGGTCAGTGTCCATGGCAGGGTGCACAAAAGGTACATGAGAGGCTGCACAGGGGAGAGTCCAACACAGCAGAGCAACAGGGCCAGTGTCCATGGCAGTGTGCACAGCAACTACAAGAGAGGCTGCAGACGATAGAGTCCAACACAGCAGAGCAACAGGGCCAGTGTCCGTGGCAGGGTGCACAAAAAGTACATGAGGGTCTGCACAGGGTAGAGTCCAACACAGCAGAGCAACAGGGCTAGTGCCCATGGCAGGGTGCATAAAAGTACATGAGACGCTGCACAGGGGAGAGTCCAACATAGCAGATCAACAGGTCCAGTGTCCATGGCAGGGTGCACAGCAAGTACATTAGAGGCTGCACAGGGTAGATTCCAACACAGCAGAGCTTCAGGGCCAGTGTCCATGGCAGGGTACACGAAAAGTACATTAGAGGATGCACAGTCAAGGGCAGAACAGCAGTGAATGAGAAGGCCAGTGGGCATGGCAAAGTGCAGAGTGATACATGAGAAGCTGCACAGTCAAGGGCATAACAGCAGTGAATGACAAGGCCAGTGAACAAGGCAAAGTGCAGAGTGAGTACATGAGAAGCTACAGAACAGGAAGGCCAGTGAGCATGGCAAAGTGCAAAGTCAGGACATGAGAAGCTGCCCAGTCAAGGGCAGACCAGCAGTGAATGACAAGTCCAGTGGGCATAGCAAAGTGCAGAGTCAGTATATGAGAAGCTGCACAGTGAGTGCAGTCGACTGTACCCTTGCATGGCGAGCAACACACTCAGGTGGTAAACAATGTGAACGACTAACACACCTTTATGAGAAACAGTTGTGTGAGGGGGCTACCACTCACTCTTGGCTGTCAGGTGGACTTGGAGCTGGCTTTGTGTCGGGGACAGCAGGACCACTTGACTGTGGAGAGAGAGGCCCAAGTGATGTAGGGCTATTAGTGGCTTGACAAGTTGGATGGCTGTTTAGACCAGGTGGTGTAGTGGCATGTGAAGGTGGAGTCATGCAGACTTGTGACACAGTGTGGGTGGGAGAGGTTTGAGGGGTGCCTTTCCACTTCTTGGGAATCCAAAATGCCTTCCCTGTACTGGGGTTAATGGGAACTGGTGATGACACAACAGACCTGTGTCAGGTGCAGACACTAGCACTCCCTCTGGTGATGTGCTGGATCCTGCAGAACGCTTTGTCTGGCTACGCCTCTGGACCACCTTCCCTTGCTTGCCAAGTGTACCCCCTACAGTGCCCTCCTTCCCCTGTTTGCCAGGTTTACCTCCAACAGTGCCCTCCTTCCTCTGTTTTACTGGGCTTGGAATGGGAGTCGATGTGGTGGGTGAATGTGGCTCTGAGCCCTTCCTAGGTGTACCCTTGCTATACAACACCATCTCAGCAGCAGCAATGGGAGTATGTGCCAGTTGAAGGGCAGACGTCACTGTGGACGACAAAGCCTGGACAGTACGGTGTATCCCACCCACGTCAGAGTGTATGCCCTCCATGTAGGAAACCACCTGGCCTAATTTTTCTTCATGGTCACTGAAGGCATTGAGCAGGGCTCTATGGCCCACAAAAAGCTGGGGCAGGTTCTCAACAGACTCAGCACTGAGGGCAGCAGGAGGGGCAGGAGCAGGGGCAGCAGTGCCAGGTGTGAATGTAACTCATCCCATCTTATTGACACGGACACAGGCAACACCAGAGGAAGTGGATGGGAGGGTGGGCACTGGCCACTGTGTGATAGAAGATGATGCAGAGTCCCCATTCCCTGTGCCTGTAAACATGGATGCATCCGCGATGGCATCAGATGATGTTGTACTTTGTGTCCCAGGCAGGGATTCCTCCTGCTTATTCCGGTCCCCGTCTGATGCGCTTGTGACCTCTGTGTCACTGGGCTCCTGCGCAGCTGTAATGCTGTCCCTCCGTGTCCACTGGGGAATCTGCATGAGAGAGAGATGCAGGGTTGAGTTAGTGTCATCAACAGGACAAAGCAATTCAATCACTACAGTACAGAAGATGACCAAATCTACCTGTTGACCACCACACTCTGCAACCACATTGCAGCAACAACCAGATCACACCACGTAAAGCTGAAAAAGACATCCTAATTGACGACTTGCCACCAAATTGAACTAAGATCATCACAAGGCAAATAGGCAAGGGAAGGAGGGAAGGGACACCCGGCCCACACGGAATACCACCTGTGCTCTAGAAGCAAGAGTGAACGTTGTGGGTTGAAGCACTAGCACCACTGTTCAGGGAAAAAAGGATGACAAACATCTTGCCAGAGGCCTGGAGAGGACCTATCATTGCTCCAATTCATAAGACAGGGGATAGGTCAAAGCCACAGAACTATTGACTAGTGGCACTAATGGACAATGAGGCAACATTTTTCGCTGGTATGCTACTGGAAGAGCTCCAGGTATGGGCAGAAGAAAAATCCGCCATCCCTATAAACCAGACTGGTTTTGTGAAAAATATAGGGACAACCACAAATATAATAACAATGGCAATGCTCTTTGATAAGGCTGCAATGACAAGGAGCTCTCTGCATTTGTTCTTTATTGATTATAAAGCAGCCTTTGATCACGTAAATCGAAACTGACTGTGGTCCAAACTGAATAGCTGGGGGATCCCCCAATCCCTTCTAAACCTGCTATTAAACCTGCATACCAACACCTGGGTTCAGATTAAGCTGGGTGACGGATCACACCTGTTGAGACGCATACCAACGGACAAAGAGCTTAAACAAGGCTGTGTTTTAGCACCTACACTTTTCAACCTGTTCATAGCTGATCTTGTACCGATATTAAACGCCTGTAACTCACATGCTCCAAAACTAGGAGACATCATATTGCCATGTCTCCTGTACGCAGAGGACATAGTCCTGAGTAGTCAAACAAGAGTAGGCCTTCAACACCTTATAAGCGCTACACTGGACTATTCAAACGAAAATGGTTTAAGGATAAATCTTGACAAAACAAAAACCATTGCAGTCAGTAAAAAAAGGGAAAAACCTACAGCATGGTTCTGGGGGAACACCCGAATAGAGAGCATCACGGTATAATAAATAACTGGGCGTAAAGATAGACAAAGGCGGTCAATTCCTTGCGGAGAGAAACAGCATCAGGCATAAAGGCATTGCCCTGGCAATCTCCCTAAAAACTCTGAATTCTAAACTAATCAGTCCATCGATTCTGCCCATAGCGCAGGTGATCCGTGCAAAGTTACTGCAAACAATTACTTATGGTAGTGAAGCCCAGAAAGGAAGAGATGCCAAACTACGTGACTCCACAGTAACAACTACGTATAGGATTATATTTAGGCTGCCTAAATACACTTCACCTCGCAAATTAGGCTTGAATTTGGCACACAGAAGCAATCTATTGCGAGACATGGGGAATACATTATAGCGTCGGACAAAATACGGAAAGCCGCTCCAGGGTCATTAAATGCACAATTATGGAAAGAGATAGACCGTTACACCACCTCACCCACACCGAGATATCTCAAAAATGGATTACGCAAATTGGGATTGAACCAACTGTGGGAAACACCCACTAGTACTGGTGGGCTTAAGAAACTTGTCTGGAAAACAGTCAAACACCTTTAGTGGCTGGAGGACAAAGCCTCACTAGCAGAAAGGTCTCACGGATAGATGACTTTGAATAGCTACTGTGAGCCAGTAGCTCAGAAGTACTTTAACTTGGGTTATGCCAAGTATACAAAAATTAGTTTTATGAAGTTTAGACTTGGCTTGCTACCCTGTACTCAGCATTCCCCATCCTACCTAAAGGAGATGGTGGACCCTAGATGCTGCTTATGCGGGTTAGCACCTACTATGCTGCTTATGCGGCTGCACCTACTATGCTCCTGCAAACAACTCTCACAAGAACGGAAACAACAGCTGAAAGTTAAATTCAACCAGAAGACAAACAAACGAGACATGCACTGCTGTTTATAATGTGCCTAAAAACTGGACTTGCAACATTTCAACAATTATAGTACAGTCTTTTACAGTCTTTTAACAGAATTGTGAAGCTTTTAGAAGTATGGAGTTTGTATATATAAAAATTGTCTTGAAATGAAATATTCTTGTATTGCAATGGTTTTAACGAACTATGCAAATAAAATAAACTTGAACTTGAACATTGCAGCAACTCACTACATAGGCTACAACAGTGCCTGTAACCCTGAATAACTGCCATGAGTGAGCCATGTTAAGGTCACACAACACACACCCTGCCCGTGGATGAAGTCTATCAGACACACAACTTGCTATGCACACCTAGGGACATGATGTGGACACACCACTTATTGCCACTGACAGACTTTGAGGGAAAAGGAGGGGACAACACAGACACCTATTAGAACATGACAGTCCACAATGGCAACTAGTCCATGCCAAACACCATGTTGTACTCTGTGGCACATTGTTGTCCGATGTGTAGGCCTCAACAATCATGGTGCATGCAATGTACGCATACATGAAGTCACACTCAGACTGTGGACACTGCTGTTCACCCCCAAATTGATTCCTCACACTATCCCAATGCTAAATGACCATGAAGATCCTAACACATACGGCTATGGGAATGCACAGCAGGGAGGATCGCCTTTGTAAGGCCAGTGTGGGCTAATGCATGACACTGGCACGCATCCCAGCAGCCATTCACTTGACACTGCACAGCACCACCCCACAAACATCACATAGGCCACTGCTGCCACAGGCCTTGTACACATGCAGACGCTCCTTGCTAAAGTAACCCTCCCCAAATACTCACCCGTGCCTTGCTGCTGATGCTCCTTCAGACGTGCATCCGGCTCAGGATGAGTCACTGCCAAGATGAGGCCCATTAGTGGTGTCATGCTGTGCCGTACCAAACACCCAGTGCGTGGAAGCAACCCCAAGGTCAACTCTGCCACGTTCTTTGCCAGCCGGCGGATGTCATCCCACCTCTTGTGGAAGTGGGTGCGTCATCGGTTAGATACCTTTAAGGCTCACACCTTTGCTGCAATGGCCCTCCACATAGCCTTACGCTGGTGTACCTTGAGCTGCAGGAATGGGAGAAAAGAGAGAGGGGGAAATGATCAGTGACACAGTGACATGGACTCATTACCAATTGAAATCTCTGGGGTATACCTCACATGGGCACTCTGCATGGGCCAAGCTGATGTGATTGCATGCATTTAAGAGGGCTTACAGGGTCCCTGCTAATCTCACACACATGTAGGATGACTACACTGAACCCCCTCTGTGGCTAGCACACATCTCCTGTCCTATGCATGTCTGGCCACTGCAAACATCACATATCGACCTGTGTCTGTGTGTAGACTCACTGTGTGCATGACTAAGCAGCATTCAATGAGCATGTCCTGTGAACATAGCTGTATGTCATGTGTGTGGCATCGGGGTACATGGACTCAACAACAAAATATAGATCTACCCAAGTGTACTCGTGTGAAATTATACAGGGCTGAGATGGTGTATATTTGAATTTTAGTGTGAATGAGCAAGAGTAAGGACAGAGTAAGTGCAGTGATGTGATCTCGTCTTGGTGGGCGGGCACTGTGCAGAGCATCTGGGTTCACACTGAGTTGGACAACAGGGGCACACAGAGACATTCAGCCAAGCAATTACTGTCTTGGCACCTGCATGTCTAACATACTGTGTCTCTGTATGGCTGACATTGTAACACACTCCACTCAGACATACAACTGCTGGCAGGGAAACTAGTGACATTGGGACACATACTCCTTCCCCCTGGAGACAGCATGTTTATCAGTGCATGAAACAACTCCACACCCTCAGGCACATACTGCAGCAGTCCAACGACATGTCTGCCCCGACCTACACCTACCTTTCCGAAATACTTACCACGACATTTGGGGCACCATACAGCCTTGGGTACAGTGAGAGCGCCTCGTCCACCAGGACCTCCAGCTCCTCGCTTGTGAATGGACTGGCACCGATCTTCTCTGTCCTTGCCATCCCTGTGGACATGGAACACCTGTGGTGGAATTGGGTGGTGATGGGTCTCAGGCAGCAGGCTCTGGAGGCAGCAGCAGATGAGGGTCTCAGGCAGCAGGCTCTGGAGGCAGCAGCAGAAGAGGGTCTCAGGCAGCAGGCTCTGGAGTCAGCAGCAGATGAGGGTCCCTTGGCAGCTAACTCTGGAGGCAGCAGCAGGTGAGGGTTTCAGGCAGCAGGCTCTGGAGGCAGCAGCAGATGAGGGTCCCAGGCAGCAGGCTCTGGAGGCAGCAGCAGATGGGGGTCCCAGGCAGCAGCAGATGAGGATCTCAGGCAGCAGGCTCTGTGAGCAGTGGAAATGTGAGGCTCACTCCCACACATAAATAGCCCCCGTGGGTCGTTTATAAGGTGCCAAGCTGCAACAATTGGTTGTCCAGGTCTGCCTCTTTCAAAAGTATCCAATGACCGCCTCTGAGGTGGCGGAGCATGCCTACTGCGGATTTCAAAATTGCATCATGCCACCGCATTCATCGTTTCCCATTGGCTGTAGGCAATGCTCCATGGCGGTGATGCACCGCAGGGGCCCGGGGTGCGCTACTGGATGGTGCATCTTTCAAAAGCATCCAAAATCCGCCACCGCGGTGATGGAGCAGGCCTATCACGATTTTCAAAATTGCATCATGCCACCGCAAACATCGCTCCCATTGCCTGTAGGCAATGCTCCATTGCGGTGACACACCGACGGGGCAAGGTTGTAGCTACCCCGAGTTGGGTGGCGGAGCATGCCCACCGCCATTTGGGCATGTCTCCATGCCAATGACTACCACACTTGTGTGAATGGGGGGTGCTGGTGACACATCGCCGGGGCCAGGCGGTAGCTACTGCAAGTTGGGTGGCGAGCATGTCCACCACCATTTGGGCATGTCTCCATGCCAATGACTACCGCACTTGTGCGAATGGGGGGTGCTGGTGATACACCACCGGGGCCAGGCGGTAGCTACCGCGAGTTGGGTGGCGGAGCATGCCCACCGCCATTAGGGCATGTCTCTATGGGTAGCACTACCGCACTTGTGTGAATGTGGGGTGCAGGTGACACACTGCCGGGGCCAAGCGGTAACTACCGTGAGTTGGGTGGCGGAGCATGCCCACTGCCATTTGGGCATGTCTCTATGGCTAGCACTACTGCACTTGTGTGAATGGGGGTGCTGGTGATATACCGCCAGGGCCAGGCGGTAGCTACCATGAGTTGGGTGGAGGAGCATTCCCACCGCCATTTGGGCATGTCTCCATACCAATGACTACCGCACTTGTGTGAATGGGGGGTGCTGGTGACACACCGCCGGGGCCAGGCGGTAGCTACCGCGAGTTGGGTGGTGGAGCATGCCCACTGCCATTTGGGCATGTCTATATGGCTAGCACTACCGCACTTATGTGAATGGGTGGTGCTGGTGACACACCGCCGGGGCCAGGCGGTAGCTAACGTGAGTTGGGTTGCGGAGCATGCCCACCACCATTTAGGCATGTCTCTATGGCTAGCACTACCGCACATTGTGAATGGGAGATGCTGGTGACACACCGCCGGGGCCAGGCGGTAAGTACCGTGAGTTGGGTGGCGGAGCATACCCACTGCCATTTGGGCATGTCTCTATGGCTAGCACTACCACACTTATGTGAATGGGGTTGCTGGTGACACACCGCCGTGGCCAGGTGATAGGTACCACCAGTTGGGTGGCGGAGCATGTCCACTGCCATTTGGGCATGTCTCCATGCCAATGACTACCGCACTTGTGTGAATGGGAGGGTACTGTTGACTCACCACTGAGGCTAGGCGGTAGGGAAAACAATTTGAGGCCCATACAATGGCAATGTCCATCGGGAACACTTCAACAAATCAGAGTGGCCACATGGTGAAGGGCACATCATTGTGCATACAATGTAAAGGTTCCATTGACTCCACAGGTGCGTACATGGGTCATGGTTGTGTATGTGTGACAGACATTGGTCTGTAGTCCCTTACATGTCACAAGTGCATTAGATTGTTGTTGAGGTAGGACAGTGTTGTAGTGGACTCTACAATATGTACACATATGAATGTGCTCTGGGGCAGTAATGACCTCAGCAAGGATTGTCTCACTGTATGATGTTTTTACTTACTTGTGCTTATCTTTGTGCTCATACACGCAATTGTCAATTCACCGCCAGCTGTAATCATTGTGTTGTGGATGTGTGCCAAGTATGAGACAGTTGTGTTGATTTGTTGCACAATGGCTGGATGCCACGCTCCCAATCATGCACATATGAAATGTTGGAATGAAATATGTGCATTCACATTGACCTTTGTGGTGTTTTACGCACTGGTGTATTATAAATGTAGAGGTGTGCCCTCTGTGTAGCTAAAGCGTCCACCCATGTAACATGGTGTGTAACACATCCCTCAAGTCAGTGTTTGTTTATTCTGTTTCATCCTGAAGGAGATATTCTGTGGCCATCTCATGATGGATGTCATTAACCTGTGTCCACTTTCATCTCAAATAGGAGGAGGCCTAATCTGATACATCACTTGACATTGCTGGAGGACATGGAGGATAAGGTGATCATTTGCAAATTCTGTCTCAAAAGAGCTACCCTGAAGACCCTTTGTGATCTGTTGGAGCCCCACCTGCAGCCTCGCCGCACATACCCAACAGCTTTCACCCTACTTACAAAGTGATATCAGCCCTCCATTTTTTTACCACTGGATCTTTCCAGGAGACCATGGATGGAGCTGCAGGAATGTCTCAACCCATGTTCAGCATGGTGCTGCGGGATGTTCTGTCCGCCATGATGATTCACAAGGACAGATATAAACATTTCCCCAGGGGTGCAGAATTGGCAGCTGCGAAGGGAGACTTCTATCCCATTGGGCACATCTCCCATGTTGTTGGTGCGATAGATTGCACACATGTTGGTCTTGTGCCAACACAGACAAGTGAGCACATTTTTCAAAATAGAAACCATTATCACTCGATCAATGTGCAGGTGGTGTGCCTGGCAGATATGACCATCTCGCATGTGTGTGCCAGATTCACCGGCTCTGCCCATGACTCCTACATCCCGAGGCACAGCATTGTGCCCCGGCTGATGGCTAATTTGCTTCCAGAGCATGCTTGGATTGTGGGTGAGTATGTCTAGTTATATGGCGTGCTGGGTGTGTGACCTGCTGCCCTCTGGCTGTGCTACATTGCAATGTGTGTTTGTCATTCCTAGGTGACTCAGCATATCCCAGCCGTCCATGGCTGCTGAGCCTACTGCGTAGTCCCAAGACCCCGCTGATAGCAGATACAATGAGGCCCACATGATGTGTCAACCACATGATGTGTCAGGACACATCATGTGGTTGAGTGTACTTTTTGCCTGCTTAAGTCACGTTTCCGCTGCCTTCGCAAAACTGGAGGTGCACTGTCATACTAGCCTGGGAAGGTGTATAAGATCGTAGTGGCATGCTGCATGCTCCACAACCTGGCCATTCGCAAGCAGATTCCACTGCTCCTTGATGATGATGAGGACCGAAGGCCCCCGCCTGCACAAGAACCTGAGTCCAGTGATGAGGACAGTGGAGAGAGGAAGGAAGTGACATTAGTCAACAGCTCCTCACCCGCTACTTCACTTGAAGGTGGGTGACAAAGTACAACATGTACATTGTCTAGTGTGATTGCTGTTGTCTTGAAGGGCTATGTGCAAATGGTACAGCCAGCCAGATGTAAAGTTGCCTTTGTGTGGATGTGTAACAGTGACATGTAATCTGTAAACGTATATGGGACATGTTTGTCGACACTCGTTGCCCATTGTGTGGTCTGCATGTTGGGTTATGTAGATGGTTTGTGTAGTGTAATGTATGTGATGCCACCCTCACACCAGTGAATGTTGTTCTGTTGTATTTCCCTAGGTGCCTCAAATTAATCCTTTCCTACATACAGTACATCTTTCAGATACATTATGGACATCTTGAAAACTGTTCATCTTGCACTCAAGACAAAGCTGACACAATGAAGGTGTGTAAGGTATTTTATTTACAAAGTTGACATGTGAGGGGGTGGGCAGAGAAACATGAAGGTGGTGTTGGAGCTGTGAGGTGACAGTCAAGGTAAATGAGATGAATGAGTGGACACCACATCAATGTGGTGACCCAGTCCAACAGACAGGTGCCATTCCCAAGGTAGTGTGGGGAAGGACAGTCCAGTCAATGCAGTGGGGAAGAGGGTTGCCATCAGGACTGGCTCCGTGACTGGCATTTGGCTGGTGCTTTGCTTCAAAAGACTCCCAGTCTCTTCTTTGGACGGCCCTTGGTGTTTTGCTGGGGTGGGGCCCGCTGTGGTGCCAGCAGCATCTGAGGACTCACTCCTCTCAGTGGTTATAGGGGAGGATGGTGAACTGTCATCCTGCAGCACACCAGAGGGGGGTGGAGGTGTTGGTTGGGACGCAGGCCTCTCCCTCAGTACAGCCACTTGCTGGCCCATGAGGTCCACCATTTGTCCAATGCGGGTGTCGGTGGACCTCATCAGCAGGATGAACTCACGTAAGAGTTCGCCAGACCGGCCACCTTGTCCCTGGACCTGCTCGTAGGTCCCGATGACTCTGATGAAGTGGTCCAGGGATGGGGTCCCAACCTCCTGATGTCTAGGGGTGACCCTGGCCCTCCCATCTACCCTGCTGCCACGGACCTGATGCCTCGCCACTGTGGGTCCACACACACTCTCCCTGCCGTCCACAGTTGTTGGTGTGGGTTGGTCACCCCCTGGGACAGGGAAGATGTTGCAGGTGACACTGGTGGTGGTGGTGGGGGCGGTGGCGGTGGACACACAGGCTGTAACAGCAGGGCTCTGCTGTGCTGTTGTTGTTGCAGCAGATGTGGTGGTGGGGAGGATGGGGTCTTGGGACCTGGAGCTCCCTGAAACACCAGATGGGCAGGCCTCGAGCTTATCGTCCTGAAAATCCTGGGAGTCAGCATCCGAGAGTCCATGTACCAGGGGTGGAGACTGGTTCTGCTGGTCATTGATATTGTCCTCAGTATGAAGTTCTTGGTCACCTATGGATTAGATGGGGAATGGTCAGTGTTGTGCACTCAGCAAGAATTCTTAGCTGTGTGTCATCCAGTGTCTGTACACTACACAACTGACTGATCTTCAGATCTTTTGCTTTGTGCACTACTGTGCCTCAAGACATGATGCAGGGGTACATACATTACTCGTACATGTTGTCAGATGTTGATGCATTGCATGCAAATCGTGCTGTGATCATGTTCACATGGACCAGTTGCCTTGTAGGGACAATCACAAATGAGTTTAATTTCTCTCAATGTTGATTTGTATGCCCTGGCAGACGTCATATCTGGCCTTGGAGTGGGCATTGTATTGTACTGCATAACTTTGACCTGTAATGTACTTTTTTGGATTTATTAGCCCACACATGCTTTCTGTAATTTTACATGTTCCTTGCTGATTGGGCCACATGGCAATGCACTCATCAGTGTGTGCTGTGCATGGTTGTGCATGGTCTTCCTTGTGCATGTCCCTTGGTGTGTGACTCTTTGTTATCTGTGACCGGTACCTTTGCTTACCTGTGTGCACACGGTGGTTGTCAAGCGGGTTCGGTATGCATCTGTGTGCATGGACAGGGCTGTTGTTGGCATATGGCACCATTTCATTGGCGACAGGTGTCTGGCTTCACAAACATGCTACCTACCTGTTAGGTGAAGCAGAACAATGCAATGACTGCCACATGCTTGGTGGTGGGAGGGAGTGATCCATCCTGCTGGGGTGTGGGACAGGGGGCATGGTGGGAGTAGTACTGCAGGCCTCCCACCCAAAAACACCCTGCCTGTGAAGATGGCTACCTACCTGTTAGGTGAATGTGAACAGTGCAATGGCTCCCACGTGCTTCTGGGTGAGGGAGTGATCCATCCTGCCAGAGTGTAGGACAGGGTGCATGCTGAGAGTAGTGGTAGAGGCCTCCCTCTCCCAAACAGACCTCCAAGACAATATGGCTCCCTACGTGTTAGGTGAGGGTGAACAATACAATGTCTGCAAACTACTTTTGGGTTGATGTGGTGTGCTACATCCTGATTATGGGTGGGACAGTGGGCATGGTGGGAGTAGTAGTACAGGCCTCCCTCCCCCAAACAGACCTCACAGGCAAGATGGCTACCTACCTGTTCGGTGAGGGTGAACAATACAATGGCTGCGAACTGCTTTTGAGTTAGTGTGGATTGCTACATCCTGCTTAGGGGTAGGACAGGGAGGATGGTGGGATGAGTAGTGCAGGCCTCCCACCCACAAACACCCTGCCTGTGAAGATGTCTACCTACCTGTAAATTTGATGAAGGTGATGCAATGGCTCCCAGGTGCTTCTGGGTGGGGATAGGGAGAGATCCATCTTGATGATGCTGTGGGACAGGGTGCATGGTGTGAGTAGTGGTACAGGTCTCCCACCCCCAAATAGACCTCACAGGCAAGATGGCTACCTACCTGTTAGTTTGTTTGGTGTACTGCAATGGCTTCCAAGTGCTTCTGGGTGAGGGAGTTATCCATCCTGCTGGGGCGTGGGACAGGGGGCATGGTGGGAGTAGGGGTACAGGCCTCCCTCCCCCAAACAGACCTCCAGGCAAGATGGCTACCTACCTGTTAGGTGAGGGTAAACAATACAATTGCTGCAAACTGCTTCTGGGTTGGTATGGTGTGCTACATCCTGCTTAGTGGTGGGGCAAGGGGTATGGTGGGAGAAGTGGTACAGGCCTCCCTCCCACAAACAGGCTTCCCAGGCAAGATGGCTACCTACCTGTTAGGTGAGGGTGAACAATACAATGGATGCAAGCTGCTTCTGGGTTGGTGTGGTGGGCTACATCCTGCTTAGTGGTAGGACAGGGGGCATGGTGTGAGTAGTGGTAAAATCCTCCCTCCCCCAAACAGGCCTCCCAGGCAAGATGGCTACCTACCGGTTAGGTGAGGGTGAACAATACAATTGCTGCAAACTGCTTCTGGGTTGGTGTGGTGTCGTTTTTCACTATTGAAGGCCACCTGTTCTCATACGCCAGAATGGGCAGTTAAGATTGTTACATTCCTACAATCCTAACTGACTCACGGAACATGGTAGAAATTCAAATTTAGTATGCCTGAACTCAGAATATTAAAATACATCTTTTAGTAAAGTTTATTTTAATATCCTGTGTTTGCAAATACCACTTTTAGAAAGTAGGTATTTTCTTGCCTAACCATTTGGGCCCGCCTCTGCTGACTTGTGTATTTCTTGTCTGAGTTTGTGTGTGACAGGGCTGGGGAAGTTCCAGGAGAAAGGCTGGGGCAGCCCATTGGTGAATAGAGAGATCAGCACCTAGATGGGAGGGAGGTGTGCACCTGGGACCTGAATAGGGCTAGGCCTCCCCTCCAAAATGCTGGCTCCACCTCCTGTGGCTTGTCTGATGTCTCTGCCCTGCACTGTGAAAGGAGAAGGGGAATCATGTCAACAGAGTGCTCCAGAGCTGTATTTACCCTTCCCTGTGCAGGCTCCACCTCCTGTGGGGTGTCTGATGTTTCTGCCCTGCACAGTGATAGGAAGAGAAGAGTCGTGTAAACAAAGGGCTCAGGAACTGGTTTGAACTAGGCAGAGGCCTCTCTGCCTTCAGAGAACAAAGGATTTTGGGGTATAAATATTGGGACCCAGTCACACAGACTTTAGATCACTTCTGGAACAAGAAACCTTTCTGCCAAGGAGAAGAGCCAAGGAAGCTTCAGGATTTTGGACTGCCCCTCTGCCAGTGTGCTGGTTGCTTGGTTGGCCTGCAATGGTTGCTTCATTGCCAAGGGAAAGGAGATGGAACTTTTAAGGACTTTGATTTATTTACAGAATATTCTCCAAGGGCTTGAACTGTGCTTGCCTCCTGCTGAAGTCTCAGGGCCAAAAGACTTCGCCTCCATCTCCTCCTGAATTTCCTTGCTGGAAATTCTGACTCAAGTCACTTGCGTGCCGCTGGGAGCTGGAAGCGCGACGCATCAAGAAGAAGCGCGTCGCCGCTGCAGCTGACCTCGTCGCAACGCTGGAGAAGTGAGCTTTCGTTGCATGTCCCTGGAAGAGTGTGTCCATCGAAGCTGTCGCATCGCCGGAGAAGCGCGACGCTTCGAGAGAGCCGTCATCACATCACCGGAGAAGCGTGTCGCAGGGCCTGTCGTGGCTCCAAACTACATAGTCGTCGCAAGGCTGCCAGGGCTTCATCGCATCATCATCGCATCGCCGCATCAAGGGCGGCCATCTTCTCGCATCGCAACCGGATCATCGCATCGCATCAAGGTGCCATCTTGAGCATCGCAATGGGCCCACAAGCCGAGAATCTACGCATCACCTCCGCACTGGTAAGGCTCACGATGAGTCCCCTACTCTGCGCAAGCATTGAGGAAGGACGCAACTGTTCCCCCGGATCACGGAACCGACACATCTCCCCTTTTGCTAGCCATTTGTGTACTTTGCTTCACGCATCCAGGTACTTTGTTGAGAACTTTGCCGCATTTATCATCAACTTGAACTAAGCAACCTGAATCATCTTTTAAGCAATCATAAGTGTAGTATTGTGGATTTTTGTCGTTTGTGGTCTTGTGTTTAAGTCTATATAAAGAATACTTATTTATATAAAACCTGTGTTGTGTCCATTTGTAGCGTTTTCACTGTATTACTGCGTATATTCACAAATGCTTAACACACTGCCTCTGAGATAAGCCTGTCTACTCGTGCCATGCTACCAAGGGGGTGAGCAGGGGTTATTAAGGAGTGTAATCCCCTTATCCTGACTTATAAAAGTAAGGGTCACGATTTGGACAAAGGTGATAACCATTGCCAACTAGAGACCCCCAGATCTAACAGTACTGGAATGGCTTCCAAGGGCTTCTGGGTGAGGGAGTGATCCCTCCTGCTGTGGTGTGGGACAAAGCGCATGGTGGGAGTAGTGGTACAGGCCTCCCTTCCCAAAACAGACCTCCCAGACAAGATGGCTCCCTACGTGTTAGGTGAGGGTGAACAATACAATGTCTGCAAACTACTTTTGGGTTGATGTGGTGTGCTACATCCTGATTATGGGTGGGACAGTGGGCATGGTGGGAGTAGTAGTACAGGCCTCCCTCCCCCAAACAGACCTCACAGGCAAGATGGCTACCTACCTGTTCGGTGAGGGTGAACAATACAATGGCTGCGAACTGCTTTTGAGTTAGTGTGGATTGCTACATCCTGCTTAGGGGTAGGACAGGGAGGATGGTGGGATGAGTAGTGCAGGCCTCCCACCCACAAACACCCTGCCTGTGAAGATGTCTACCTACCTGTAAATTTGATGAAGGTGATGCAATGGCTCCCAGGTGCTTCTGGGTGGGGATAGGGAGAGATCCATCTTGATGATGCTGTGGGACAGGGTGCATGGTGTGAGTAGTGGTACAGGTCTCCCACCCCCAAATAGACCTCACAGGCAAGATGGCTACCTACCTGTTAGTTTGTTTGGTGTACTGCAATGGCTTCCAAGTGCTTCTGGGTGAGGGAGTTATCCATCCTGCTGGGGCGTGGGACAGGGGGCATGGTGGGAGTAGGGGTACAGGCCTCCCTCCCCCAAACAGACCTCCAGGCAAGATGGCTACCTACCTGTTAGGTGAGGGTAAACAATACAATTGCTGCAAACTGCTTCTGGGTTGGTATGGTGTGCTACATCCTGCTTAGTGGTGGGGCAAGGGGTATGGTGGGAGAAGTGGTACAGGCCTCCCTCCCACAAACAGGCTTCCCAGGCAAGATGGCTACCTACCTGTTAGGTGAGGGTGAACAATACAATGGATGCAAGCTGCTTCTGGGTTGGTGTGGTGGGCTACATCCTGCTTAGTGGTAGGACAGGGGGCATGGTGTGAGTAGTGGTAAAATCCTCCCTCCCCCAAACAGGCCTCCCAGGCAAGATGGCTACCTACCGGTTAGGTGAGGGTGAACAATACAATTGCTGCAAACTGCTTCTGGGTTGGTGTGGTGTCGTTTTTCACTATTGAAGGCCACCTGTTCTCATACGCCAGAATGGGCAGTTAAGATTGTTACATTCCTACAATCCTAACTGACTCACGGAACATGGTAGAAATTCAAATTTAGTATGCCTGAACTCAGAATATTAAAATACATCTTTTAGTAAAGTTTATTTTAATATCCTGTGTTTGCAAATACCACTTTTAGAAAGTAGGTATTTTCTTGCCTAACCATTTGGGCCCGCCTCTGCTGACTTGTGTATTTCTTGTCTGAGTTTGTGTGTGACAGGGCTGGGGAAGTTCCAGGAGAAAGGCTGGGGCAGCCCATTGGTGAATAGAGAGATCAGCACCTAGATGGGAGGGAGGTGTGCACCTGGGACCTGAATAGGGCTAGGCCTCCCCTCCAAAATGCTGGCTCCACCTCCTGTGGCTTGTCTGATGTCTCTGCCCTGCACTGTGAAAGGAGAAGGGGAATCATGTCAACAGAGTGCTCCAGAGCTGTATTTACCCTTCCCTGTGCAGGCTCCACCTCCTGTGGGGTGTCTGATGTTTCTGCCCTGCACAGTGATAGGAAGAGAAGAGTCGTGTAAACAAAGGGCTCAGGAACTGGTTTGAACTAGGCAGAGGCCTCTCTGCCTTCAGAGAACAAAGGATTTTGGGGTATAAATATTGGGACCCAGTCACACAGACTTTAGATCACTTCTGGAACAAGAAACCTTTCTGCCAAGGAGAAGAGCCAAGGAAGCTTCAGGATTTTGGACTGCCCCTCTGCCAGTGTGCTGGTTGCTTGGTTGGCCTGCAATGGTTGCTTCATTGCCAAGGGAAAGGAGATGGAACTTTTAAGGACTTTGATTTATTTACAGAATATTCTCCAAGGGCTTGAACTGTGCTTGCCTCCTGCTGAAGTCTCAGGGCCAAAAGACTTCGCCTCCATCTCCTCCTGAATTTTCTTGCTGGAAATTCTGACTCAAGTCACTTGCGTGCCGCTGGGAGCTGGAAGCGCGACGCATCAAGAAGAAGCGCGTCGCCGCTGCAGCTGACCTCGTCGCAACGCTGGAGAAGTGAGCTTTCGTTGCATGTCCCTGGAAGAGTGTGTCCATCGAAGCTGTCGCATCGCCGGAGAAGCGCGACGCTTCGAGAGAGCCGTCATCACATCACCGGAGAAGCGTGTCGCAGGGCCTGTCGTGGCTCCAAACTACATAGTCGTCGCAAGGCTGCCAGGGCTTCATCGCATCATCATCGCATCGCCGCATCAAGGGCGGCCATCTTCTCGCATCGCAACCGGATCATCGCATCGCATCAAGGTGCCATCTTGAGCATCGCAATGGGCCCACAAGCCGAGAATCTACGCATCACCTCCGCACTGGTAAGGCTCACGATGAGTCCCCTACTCTGCGCAAGCATTGAGGAAGGACGCAACTGTTCCCCCGGATCACGGAACCGACACATCTCCCCTTTTGCTAGCCATTTGTGTACTTTGCTTCACGCATCCAGGTACTTTGTTGAGAACTTTGCCGCATTTATCATCAACTTGAACTAAGCAACCTGAATCATCTTTTAAGCAATCATAAGTGTAGTATTGTGGATTTTTGTCGTTTGTGGTCTTGTGTTTAAGTCTATATAAAGAATACTTATTTATATAAAACCTGTGTTGTGTCCATTTGTAGCGTTTTCACTGTATTACTGCGTATATTCACAAATGCTTAACACACTGCCTCTGAGATAAGCCTGTCTACTCGTGCCATGCTACCAAGGGGGTGAGCAGGGGTTATTAAGGAGTGTAATCCCCTTATCCTGACTTATAAAAGTAAGGGTCACGATTTGGACAAAGGTGATAACCATTGCCAACTAGAGACCCCCAGATCTAACAGTACTGGAATGGCTTCCAAGGGCTTCTGGGTGAGGGAGTGATCCCTCCTGCTGTGGTGTGGGACAAAGCGCATGGTGGGAGTAGTGGTACAGGCCTCCCTTCCCAAAACAGACCTCCCAGACAAGATGGCTACCTACCTGTTAGGTGAGGGTAAACAATACAATAGCTGCAAACTGCTTCTGGGTCGGTGTGGTGTGCTACATTCTGCTAAGGGGTGGGACAGGGGGCATGGTGGGAGTAGTAGTACAGGCCTCCCTCCCCCAAACAGACCTCCCAGGCAAGATGGCTGCCTACCTGTTAGGTGAGGTTGAACACTGCAATGACTACCAATAGTAGTGATACAGGCCTCCCTCACCCAAACAGACCTCCCAGGCAAGATGGCTACCTACCTGTTCGCTTGTTTGCTGCACTGCAATGGCTTCCAAGTGCTTCTACGTGGGTAAGGGAGTGATCTATCCTGCTGGGGTATGGGACAGGGGGCATAGTGTGAGTAGTGGTACAGGCCTCCCTCCCCCAAACAGACCTCTCAGGCTGGATGGCTACCTACCTGTTAGGTGAGTGTGAACAATACAATGGCTGCAAACTGCTTCTGGGTTGGTGTGATTTGCTACATCCTGCTTAGTGGTGGGACAGGGGGCATGGTGGGAGGAGTGGTACAGGCCTCCCTCCCCCAAACAGGCCTCCCCGGCAAGATGGCTTCCTACCTGTTAGGTGAGGGTGAACAATACAATGGCAGCAAACTGCTTCGGGGTTGGTGTGGTGTGCTACATCCTGCTTAGGGGTGGGGCAGGGGGCATGGTGGGAGTAGTGATACAGGCCTCCCTCCCCCAAGCAGATCTCCCAGGCAAGAAGGCTACCTACCTTTTGGTGAGAGTGAACACTGCAATGGCTACCAACTGCTTTTGGGTAGGGGAGTGCTCTTTCCTGCTGCAGTGTGGACCAGGGAACATGGTGGGAGTAGTGGTACAGGCCTCCCTCCCCCAAACAAACCTCCCAGGCAAGATGGCTACCTACCTGTTAGGTGAGGGTGTACAATACAATAGGGATTTTGTTGTGCAAGAAAGTACATATCAGTGTGTTGGTTAATATTTGTTTGTACCTACCAGCCTCCACTCCCCCGGATACTCCTGTGAGACTCTCAGGATGCAGTATGGCAAGATCCTTCTCCTACCATGGTGTGAATGTTTTCTGAGGGATGCGAGGACCACTGCTAGTCCGGTTAGCCAGCTCCCAGTTCTTGCTCCTCCTCTCTTTGACAACCCTCTTGAGATCATGCCACCACTTCATGACCTCTTTCTTGTATTGCGGGGTGTTCCCTTCTGCATTGACTCTTTGGACTAATCTTTGGGTCCTTGTGGCTAATGGTGTCTGTTGGTCTAGGCTACCAAACAGTTGTGGCTCCACTCTGACTATCTCATTTACCATGACTGTCAACTCACTCTCTGTGAATTTGGGCATTTTATGTGATGCCATGGTTTGTAGAGACAAAGTGTTTGTGGGTACAAGGGTGTGGGTGGTAGGTGTGGTGTTTGTTTTTGAGGTGTGTTATGTGCTGGGGGATTGTTGGTGCTGGTATGATGGCGGTGGTGGTGGTGGTGGTGGTGTGTGTGCTGTGTTCTCTTGCCTCTACTGTCAGTTCTGGCGTATGCCCTTCTCTTCTAGAGTGTTGCAAAGGATTGCGGTCAGTGAAGGGGCTGGTTTTATACTCCGCTATGTGGGTGTGTCCCAATGGAGATTTGCTGTCAGGTGTGTTGTGGGAGTGGTCCTGCAAATTGTACGTTTCTGTTTTTCATTTTTTTTTTTCATTGGGATGTGTTTGGTGTATTGAGGGGGCATGGCTACTTTGATTTGTGCAATGTGTGCCTTTGTTGTGGTGTTTTTGCATCATCTGCCATGTTTTGTATGGATCGTTCACAGCAGTGGCTATGCTACAGCTCTTCCACAGGCTCTCCCATTCGCTCAAATGTGCGACCGCGGCAGTTGGAAACAGCAGATCGTACCGCGGTACCATCATGGATTTCCTAATTTCCTGTGCAGTGACTCAGTTATGCTTGCTGCGCGTTGTAGCTTTTCCGCTGTGTTTCTGACTGCCACAGTCATTTTTTGATCGTCAACGCCCACGTCGGGCGGTTTTTATTCACCCGCTACCGCCGTGGTCGGTCATTTTGGGCGGTTAATCCTAATTTGACTGCTGGTTTATCCACAGTCCCGGCGGATGGTTGTTTTCCGCGTCCATGGTGGTTGGGGTGGTTTTCTGCCCGCCATCCAAATGGGGCCCCAAGTATGCAGATATGGACTGACCCATGGAGTTATGACATTGTCAGGGAATCATGTAGGGACTACTTGTATCCTTGGGGAATTACCTAGGCACTACCTAGACACTCATTAAATCACCCAGGGAGTGTTGATGTATTTAGCCACACACACATGTATTTACAAGTTTTAGTGTGGAATATGTAGTCTTTAGACAATATGGGTGATATGTTTACTGCAATGGTACTCTCTACCTAATTACATAAGTGCCTGAGTGTTTCATTAGTGCATGCTTGTGCCTCAGTATTTAAATCACTGCATTGGTTGAAAGTGGGTGTTTAGATTAAGCCTGGGCAGGGAACTCCGCTCCATTCGTAGAGTTTGCGGAATTTTCTGCACTCCGCGTTACGCGGAGCTCATGGAGTTCCGAAAAACTCTGCAAAGCCGAGTTTTTTCCCGCTCGTGCTCACCAACATCAAGTCGGCATGCGGGAGAGAGGTAAATCCACCTCCCAACGAGATTTTTCCTAATTAGCACTCATCAATGTCAAGTTGGCGAGCATGAGTGAGAAATCTTGTCTGGCAGTTGATTTCCCTCAATGAGGGTGGTCGGATTTCTGCTCCACAGGGAGCAGTTAAAAATTCTGCTCGCTGTGGGCAGGAGCTATCTTTCCATCCGTTTCCTTGCCCGCTTAAATGCAAGCAGGGAAACAGATGAAAGGACCGTTCTCAGTGTGCAGGAGCATTTTCCATGCTCTCGCCTGCTGGGAGCAGACTTAGGGCCGGATTACGAGTTTGGTGGCCCAACCGCCCGAGAACCGCCCGAGAGCCGCATTGTCCATCCAACCCCTGCACCCGCGGCCACCCTAGCACCATTTTATGAGTTATGCAGTCTGAAGCCCAGACCACAGGCATGTCGTCGGCGGCAGTCCAAAATTTGAGCAGCGAATCAGCAGATGCAGACAGGCCTGCGGTCCAGCTGATGAGCGTATTACAACTACGCAGTCATACTGTAGGTCTCCCAGCGGTGCTCAATAAATAGGTTTCCAAAGACAGCTGACAGCTGCTGTACTTGCCAAAAAAAACACCAAAACACTGACCAATTGGATGGTTTTAAAAATGGCATACCTGATGTGCTTTGGCAAGTGGGAACACCTGCAAATCACACTACACAGACAAAAGTGTGTATTGCAACTTGTATGATAAGCCAACCCTTTTTCCACATCTACACATTTAATACTCTCTACCACCGGTAAATTGTTTTTGGCACCCTTTTACCTCAATCCCTTGTTAAAATTTCATTCATATACCAACTGAGTTTTTGTTTGTCACCATACCTGCCGGAAAAAAAAACCTTCTTTACTGAGAAAGAGTTGACCGTCATTGTGGATAAAATCATTAGAGTAGAGCCCCACATTTTTGGAGCCTAGGTCCAGCACATGCCTCAGACTTGGCAAGTGGAAATGTGGGACATGATAGTGAACAGAGTGATTTCTGTTGCTACCACCCTGCGCACACAGGGAGGAATCAGGAAGAGGTGGAATGACCTCAGGCACAAGACATGCGCAAAGTACAGCAGCCACCACTGGTGGTGGCCCTCCCAGCACACTATTACAATTCTTACTCTGAGAGGAGAAGGTCTTGGCCATCCTGCGGGCTGAGGGCTTGAAGTGACCACAACTACCAGGAGGCTTTGTAACTCAAACTCCAAACAAGATGCTTCACTACTTTACCCTATTAGCACCTGCTGGCTAGCTTACTACTGAGCTATACTAGTCATGAAATGTGTAAAGTACAGGCAATGTCATCACAAATGCAAGTCCGAACACTATGGTTGATGGTGTCCTGGACACATCAACTAAAACTATTGATGATCTGAGTTAAGCCATAACACCAGAGTACCCCAATATATGTCAGCCATGAAAGACACACAGCTCATTTGAAATTCCAAGTGACCCCTTGGCTGTGGACTCATAACAGTATGAACAATCCCGATCATACAACAAAGCTGGCTGTTTGTCAGAATTCAACATAAATAGGCTTTGGAATGGACACATGTTATGACTACACTGTGTGTGTAGCTAAGTGTTGGAGATGCCACATCAATCCATAAACCCGAAATAATAGACAGCGTCACATCCAATGAGCTGATGAATTCAGATACATTGATTGAATTTCACCCATTGCCTAGTAACTAAATACAACTCCTTTCAAATCGTTTACTGAAGTAATTACATATTTATTTATTGCTCCACAATTAACCTGACACAAACAACGTGGATTTAAATACCTATATTCTACCATTGACTGTGTTTCTCATTTCTCAACAGGTGAATTCATCACTGTATCTGATCAGAGGCAGGCAAGCCAACAGAGTCCCTCTTCACCCAAAGAAGAAGAAGCACTCAGTCAAGACAATGCTCCTGAAGCAGTGGAAATTGACAACCATCCTGGCTCCACTGGTCAGCCTGAGCAAACACCAATAGTTGGGCTCACTGTGTCAACACCTCTCACCACAGCAGAAACAACACAGTTAACCACTGGCCCCACAACTGGTGCACTTAGCACTGTCAGTTCTATTATGTGCCAGTCCTGGACTCTCAGATAGCTACCATCACTCCAGTCTTTGAGGAGGCATGTCCCAGTAGGAGGGTTCAGTCTGTGTCTAGGGCACAGGGTAGTGGGGCTAGCCATCATAGAAGGGAAAATGTGAGTCCCCAGAGTGAGCCCACTGAGAGTACGGACCATCTACCAGGACTCCCACAGTGTGTTAGGTCTGGGTGTCACAGATGTGCGGGAAGCGAAGGAGGTGCACAAAGCCACATACCAGGAGGTTTCCAGAATACAGATCGAGGTGGCCTACATCTACACTGAGGTTGCAGGTCTATGCACTATGAGGGCTGGGTTCTTCACCGAGGAGGCTGGCCTCCGCACAGAAGTGGGGTCCCTAGTTGGTGTTCTGTGGGACCTCAACACCACCCTTTTCAGGGCTTTTTTTCCTTAATCTCCCCCTTCCTGTGGTACTCATACTTCCAGAGCATCAATATCTGCTGCAGCCACAGGAAGGGAGGCCCTGCAAAGGAAGATATTCCTGCTAGCGCCTCTGGCTCAGCAGCTCCAGGCCCCACGCTCTGTCAAAAAGAGGGGACGTCCATGCGAAGGATGGCAAGACAGACACCTTCGCCAGTAGGAAACCTCACGCCTAAAGGCATCCTGTGTGTGCAACTCATTCTCCCTGTTGAGATTACAATTCCATTTCTGATGGAAGGAGTATGTTGGACTTTGGACTCTAGAACTAATGGACTCTACTCCAAAGCTTTCATCCATCATGACTGAATCTCTCACTTTACTATTTTTTTTTGCCACCCATTACGTTTCTGTTTATTGCTTTAATCTGTTCACTCAATAAAAAACACACGTCACCTAAGCATTGTATTCTGTTGTCATTCTCACATATGATAATGGGAAAGTAAAATTATTTGAAATTTGAAATGTCAAATTCAGGGCCTACTGAAAGCATGGAAAATGTTCAAATCTGAAACACTCCCATGTCAGAACAATGCATACATAACATTGTCTGGGCTTACTACATCTTTATTACATTGGTCAAATCATAGGCTGTCATGATGTCAGACACACAACAAAATAAAACACAACTCAACTATACAGGGTCACTGATCACATTGTCATCTGCACAATTACACAACATGGTAGAAGGAGACACATCTGCCAATATCCAACAACAAATTAGGTCTATATCATCAGCTAGAATCATTACCTTACAAAATTAATACTACCTCAAATAATGTAGTACGCATGCACATTTCAGTAACACAGTTTGTTACCACAGGGTCTTTTCAATCCAGTGTTGCATGCATTGGGTGGAATGTCATAAAAGAATGTCAGCGATGTGCTACAAGTACTTTGATCCGACAATGAGGAAACACAGCAACACCTAAATCAACTTCATAGACAATGAGGAATCAGACAATGTGAAGGCAGGATAGCATGAATTGGGCCCTGCAGAATAATTTTAAGGATCCCATGCTAGCACACACATTGCATTAGGACCAACGCATCACAAGAAAAAAGTCCAATGAAAGCCAGAAAACTTCCATCCTATCTCTGTGTAAGCTGTCTTGGTACCAGCTTTTTACATCCAAACTATGTGGCACACATTCCCAGCAACAATCCATGTCCACTTCGTACAGCTGAACAGCGAAACATATACCTACTGATGATACAACTCTGAAATGTGCAAATAAAAATTACATGGTGAAGATTCCTAAAACATACACTTGGCATACATTACATTAGCGACTTCTAGAGAACACAGTCCTAAACAACATTTACATCTGCATAAATATACACTACCAAAACATGCAACTTTGCCAGTATTTTTCCAGACTACATAGTCAGAGTTACTAGCTTAAAAATCAGCCTCGGACAATCAGTATAAGTTTGCCTAGATTGTTATTTCATCACATCTCACACCATACTTACATTCAGGAGAAGTTTGTCCGGATGAGATCCTGACACAAATCAGCTCCTTCGTCTTCACCACAGTCATCATCTTCATTTGGCATTTCAGAGTACTCTCTCATTCATGGTCTGAATTTTCTGTGATGTAAAGGATGTTCCTTTGCAGGGCAATGTTGAGAAGTATACAGCAGGCCATAGTGATTTGACACACCTTCCCGGGTGAGTTGAGGAGGGTTTTCCACACTCCTGTCTATGGATCTGAATCTGGCTTTAAGGAGCCCAAAAGCCAGCTCCACTGGCTGATGTGTTCTTCCATGGGCCTCATTGAAGCAGACATTCCTTACTGTTGTAGGATTTCTCAGCAGGGCCAACAACCTTAGGCTGTAGATATACGCTGAGTCACCGACATGAGAGATAGATAGAAGGGAAGCATGTAATGACACAACCAAATCATACTACCTCACTTTTCCAAAAAATAGTGCTCAAATACAGCACACTTACCTACAAGTCAGGCCCTCTCCAGTAGTAGTTGTGACATCAGCTGTGGTAGGGTGCTGTTCCACAGTACAAAGCCATCATGTGCAGATCCTGGGAAGCGGGCACAGATGTTTAAATCCACTAAACAGACAACTTGCACATTGATAGAATGGAAATGCTTCCTGTTCCAATAGACATGTTCTCTGTTGTGTGGTGGTACTAAGGCAATATGGGTGCAATTATTCGATCCAATTACAAGTGGGATGTGACTAAATCCATAGAAATCCACCTTCACAGTAGCTAAATCCTCACTAATTTGCTGTAAGCACCTTTGTGAGGACACAACTGAACACTGGTTGCAACATTCAACCTGAAATAGCAACAGTGAATTGAAATGAACCTGTGGAAAAAAATGCAAATCTGCCATGCGTTTCATGAGTGGTGGTATTCATTTGGAATAATTGATGTGAGCTAGGAGGTCGGGTTCCAACTGATGGCTGAGATCCAGCATTGCTTACCGATTCAATCTAACCTTCTGAATGATGTAATGTTCTTGCATGTTATGTAGGTCAGGAAATTTGCAGAACACTAGAGGCTGGTGTCTCCTCCCTCTCCTAGGGTATGTATGTGAGAAGTAAAATTAAAATGTATATTGGTCCCAGTGTGCACAGTTACATATATGTGACCTGTAAGGCCAAAGTAATGTGTTTGTACATTTATGCATCATGAAGCACTACACATGTGACATCAGGAAAGTCCAATCTGACTCATCCACCAGTCATACACAAGCAGTCCTTAACAGGGCTGTAAAATGATTGTGCACACCATCAAATCAAAGTTGAGGAATCAGTACTATAGTGAGGCATCCATGACATGTATAAACGGCAAACGCATTATGTATAGCGATGAACACATTGTACATATGTGCATAGTAATGCACCACACAGATGAAGTGTTGTACAGGGCATGACATGAGAATGGAGCATTTCAAATGTCAACATCTCAGTACTCATTTGTGGTGGTGGTGATGCACTTGAGTGTGTCAAATACAGGCTCAGCAACCGTTAAGATGCAGTCAGCAACACTGTAAACATGACCGCTAACATGGTGGAAGCCTGACCTCACTAAGAGGAGAAATAGAAGGTGCCTTCGCTGGCGGTCGATAGCTGCACATTGGGCGGTTGCTTGCGCGGTGGTCTCAGCCATAGGCCAGATTTGGAGAATGTGACTGCCGCAAATCAATGGCTGCGTGCATCTACGCTCATCACCCCGTACGTGGCGTACATGTATGATAATGCCAGAAACCGGTCCCCGGTAGCTTGTCTCCTTTCTGGTGAAGAATTGGCTTGGTAGTTTAGTCTGCCCTGTTCCCATGATGCACTGGGCCAGGGACAGACTGATTTGCATATAGCCAGGTTCTGAGCTGGGATGGGGCAGTGAGATAAATAACGGTGATGGATCAAGCCCTGATCTTTGGACTGGGTAAGAGTGGTCAGCTTAATTCAGACACTCTGTTCATCACCACCCCCTTTTCTGAATCGTTTTTGGCCACTATAGGTGTGGCAGGGTATACTCAGACATGAGTCCCTTTCTCACTACTCCATCAGGATTCAAGCAAGCCGGGCCGAAGACGGCTGAAATGCCAGAAACCGGTCCCCGGTAGCTTGTCTCCTTTCTGGTGAAGAATTGGCTTGGTAGTTTAGTCTGCCCTGTTCCCATGATGCACTGGGCCAGGGACAGACTGATTTGCATATAGCCAGGTTCTGAGCTGGGATGGGGCAGTGAGATAAATAACAGTGATGGATCAAGCCCTGATCTTTGGACTGGGTAAGAGTGGTCTGCTTAATTCAGACACTCTGTTCATCACCACCCCCTTTTCTGAATCGTTTTTGGCCACTATAGGTGTGGCAGGGTATACTCAGACATGAGTCCCTTTCTCACTACTCCATCAGGATTCAAGTAAGCCGGGCCGAAGACGGCTGAAATGCCAGAAACCGGTCCCCGGTAGCTTGTCTCCTTTCTGGTGAAGAATTGGCTTGGTAGTTTAGTCTGCCCTGTTCCCATGATGCACTGGGCCAGGGACAGACTGATTTGCATATAGCCAGGTTCTGAGCTGGGATGGGTAAGTGAGATAAATAACGGTGATGGATCAAGCCCTGATCTTTGGACTGGGTAAGAGTGGTCTGCTTAATTCAGACACTCTGTTCATCACCACACCCTTTTCTGAATCGTACATGTATAATAAGGCAAGATAAATCACTCACTTGCCTACTGCCAATGCTGCATCAACACTTCCTCCCTTTCAGGAGCTGCGTGGCACCTCTGAGTGCAACCATGACAGGCCAAGCAGGGGAGAGTCCCCCTGCCATCCCACTATAAGAGCTGATGACACTCATTGGAGAGGTCCCTTCCCTGTATGACTGGCTCTATGGCTCAACAGAGGAGCAGGTAACTTTTACATGATGTCTGAAAGATACTGAAATATCCACCACAACATGGCCATGGTCTACTATGTGCCTATGATTCCCAGAGTGAAATCTCTAACACATTTGTTAGGATACGTTCTCACTACTCAGGTCAGAGATGTGACGGATGATGGTGCACTGTACATCAACAGGATCATGTTCCATTCTGTTGTTGGGGTCACCCTATATCACACCCCTTTGCCATGCACATTTCACTGCATGCATATTGTAATATGGACTAATATGGGTCTCACATGGAGATCTTCTTCAATCTGCAAAGGATTGATGATGTAGCAATACATTAGTATTGTATGTATCATGTTAGGTGCAGCAGTGGTTCATTGCCAATATGTCTATGGTGCCCCAGATATCCCAGCACATTTCATTCTGCACCAACCTCTTGGCTGGGAGTAATGAAACGGCACTAAACTATTCAGAGAGAAAGAAATTGTTCATGTCCTGTATTGAATGGTCATTACATGCACACTAACCTATGAACAGCGAGCAATTAGGATGTTAATGTGGGTACATTATGACAAACATACTGACAGCAAACCCTGCTAATGATTCCTACTCACTCTGGCCCGAGCTTTAGCAGGGGTTACTGTGACATAGTACTGCAGCACAGTGTCCTCTCCCACAACTTCTGCCAATCCATGGACAGTGTCCTAAATAGTGTTAACAAACAATTTGTTGCCCTAAGACATCCCAGTAAAGCCACCTATTAAATTGTACCTGACAGTAGCCACATACCTGCGTCTACTTGCCATATAATCTCATTTTTAATGTTTTCCCTGCCTTAGGACAGGCCCCTCACTACCACAAGTTTAATGTAACAGTCCCATGAAGCGAGCTCAATTTGAGCAGAGCAGAGTATCTGCACTCTTGACACATGTACTGAGGTCATAGTTGGGAATTACTTGAGTGAAGTCCGTCCCTGCATCACTAGCTTTCTCACATGAAGCAATCAGGCCTTCTGTACAATTGTACGTTGATGTCATCCCTGTGACAGTGCCAGACATTGCCAAATTGGTATCCTTTACTGTCAGCACTTCAGCCACACTTTCAATCAGTTGTGCAACATTTTGACACTGAGTTGTACACATGACCACAGATTTGCAGAATGAGAGCACAAAGTGTGCCACATTCCAGATCTTCCATGTTGACCCAAGGTTTTGGGATGTATCATAGTCCGTGCTAACAGTCATGTTGTCTACAACATGTATAGGGTCAGACTTCTGGTCGGGTAAAGAGTCTGTTGAGTCATTCAGATTTTACTCAGCCGTCAAGTGCTCACAATGGTATGTAGTGGTACATCTTGTCTACATTAACAAAACATGTGCAGTGGCCCTGGCCTACGTGCTGACATTAGAATGGCATAGGCCATAGACAACTAGAACTGAGTTTGGTGTAGTCGTCAGATGAATAGCGTAATGTTGACTCATTTTAATGTACAAGAGCTTCATTCGAGTGTACACATTTGGGGTTTTGTCAAGTTCTTCTTGGTCATGCTAGGTCTCTACAACTTCTTGATCTATTACACAGATGACTTTTGTCTTGCATGCCCACTAAGTCTCTCCATCTATTGCAACCATCCAGGTCAATGCTCATTAAAAGATGAGACATTGGAAAGGCATTGCCTGTAAGGTGCAGGTCCTGGGAGTCTATCATTGGGGCAGAGTCCGCTGCAGGCAGAGGCGGGAGGACCTAAACATTGTGCCCATAAGATTGCAGAGATCCAGCTGAGGAAGTCCTCCCGATGTGGTAGGGGTGCACACCAGACACTGACTCCCCTAATGGGCCGAATCCTGGTGGTAGCCTACCCTGAGCTTGATTGGCAGTTGAGTGCCCAACAGCTGCTGGAGGGGGTGAGTATTGTACTGCCTATTTCCATTCATACCTAACCATATATTCATTGTTATAGGCAGGCAACTGCAACCACATCAACTTGGAGCTTGACTAATGCTAAACCCTATTGAAGAGTAATTGCATGTGTAATCCGGTTGGCATTGGTAACATGTCCGCGTTGAACTATGATATGATCATGTCTTTGTTACAATATCTATGGCTCTACATAGTCTGAAATCTGGGTCCATTACAACTGAAAGTGTTGGCCAATGTGTCATGGACTTTTGTGACTGCTGATATGCATACATGTCTTGTCTAATCACAGACAGGGATGTGTGGACATGGGTTCGCCGTTCAAACATACCAATTTACATTGTTCATTATAATACATCTGATGCAAATGTTGAAGCAATTACATACATGGTCTAAGGACTGACAGTACTGTCTCACAATGGTGTGTCAGAAGACGATGTAATATGCAAATGTGGAATAGTGGAGGAACAGTAAGTGGCTGCTGACATTGTAGTGAAAATCAAGGCTTGTTGGGATAACATTGGGATTGTAAGAGTGACAAATTGAGGTGCAGTGCTGTCTCTTCCCTATTGTTTACAAGTGTGACATTCCCAACATAGGGACAGGACATTCCCTATGTCTCGTCAATCTTATCTGCTGTATTAGCTATAGAATATGCTACAGGGCCAGTGGTAGTGGTGAGTACTCCAACCTGGAGTGGGCATGGCTTTAGGCCTAGGTGGTGCCAGGTCATATGGATATATATGACTTTTCAAACAAAGTTGAGACACATTGTCTCCAGGCGACTTTAGTGTGGGACACATGTTACATAGCAAAATTATGCATTTAAACAGTATTTGAGAATGCTGTGACAGAGAACATATGATGAAAATTAAATGTGGTCCTGTGGACTGGGCACTTCCTCTCATATATCCTCCTTGGTACTATATATCTTGTTGGGAGTACCTATATCAGATACACATCAGTACATAGTGAAATGCGTTTCCAGAAATGAACAATAGCTGTAGCAGGTCCTTGTGTGTAATGGGTCAGACTGCCTAAAGCATGGGCATGCTAGTCGATGACACCTGGTCACAGTAGTATGTGAAAAGGGGCTAAGTATACAGGGTGATGTCATATTCTGCAACATACTGTTGAGAACTCATGTTGCATGTATGCATGTGCTACTGCTAATGTTGTTGTCAATGTACCCATCCTAGTATGTAGTGTGAAAACTGCATATTTCTTCTGCTATGTGTACTGTGCTGTTCCTCCTGTGTGTCTACGCTGTTGGATTTATATATATATATATATATATATATATATATATATATATATATATATATATATATATATATATATATATATATATATATATATATATATATATATATATATGTTGAATAATGTGGGGCTCAATGAAGAGCCCTGAGGTACCCCACATGGAAGCATGAACTGCTCTGAGAAGGAAGTTCCGAGCTGAACATACTGAAAGCTATTCTTCAAATAGTAATGTTTAATCAGTTTGAGGGCAGAATCCTTAACCTCAGGCTCTGTGAGCCTTCTGATCAGTATATCATGATTTACGGTGTCAAAGGCCGCAGATAAATCCAATAGTATAATAGTATCCAAGCAGCCTTAGCATTGCTCCGAGCTCATCTGCTGCCGTGATTAAGACTGTTTACGGTCTTTACCCTTTTCGAAAACCATATTGGGAGGGTTCTAGCAGATCTGCCGATGACATGAAGGCTGTTAATTGGATGTGACATGACATGAAGGCTGTTAATTGGATTTTTAGAACTTTTTTGCAGGACATGAGCATGGAATGTTATCTTGGAGATTGGTCTGTAACTGCTGGTGTCACTAGGATCCAAGATAGGTTTCTTTAAAAGAGGTAGAATTGAGACTGTCCTCCAATAATCTGGAAAGATACCGGAGCTAATAATCTCCTTTAAACGAATACTGAGTTGTTCACTGATGAGATCAGATGCCAACTGTGTTCAGTGGGTCAAAGGACACCAAACAATTGAGTGATGTGGTGAGTATATCGGCTGATGTATTGCCTATACAATCTGTGACCTTGTCTATAAGGGATCTGTACACGGCCCCACCTTGTCCTTGAAGAACTGTGCAAGTAAGTTGCAAAATTATATATTGGTTGTTTCTGGTATTTTACCTAGCCTCTTTAAGGTAGCAAAGAGTACTTTGCTAGAGTTACGAGCCTGCAGAACATAAAGCATGGATTTGAACTCCTGTGGCCACTCCTTTGTGGATGTGGAACCCACACATCCTGGTGCAATGCCATCATTATCCACCACTCTGTTCCATCTCCGCCCTCCCTGCTGCTCCCCTACCAGTTGTCTGGGCCCAATACCCTAAGAGGGGACCCATCTCCTCTTATCTAGGCACCTTAGCCACTACCCCTGTGACCCCAGATGCCATTCGGGAGGAGGCTATTGACCTCCTGAGACAGAGCTCTTTTGGACAGATTGTACTATTGAATGCTATCCAGGGTCTGAGCACCCAATGGACTCAGATTATTGCCTACCTGGGTGGCATTCACAGTGGTATGTATGTACAACAGGGATCTTTCCAGGCTCTGGCCTCATCAACAGCAACTTTACACCAAACCCAGTCACCTGCCCCACATCCTTCTTCTACCCCACCCGCATCACAAGATCCTATTCCTCTACCTGTCCCAAGCACACACATACCTGTGCACACACTCACCAAAACAGACACATGCAGCACACACAGACACAGACTGCACATAGCACACACACATCCATGCAGCACACACTTTAATTCTACACCCCACCGACCCCACCAGCATTGGTCCTGGGAGCGCACATACACCAGCTGCCCCATCTCTCCACAGCTTTTCATTCACCACACGCCTGCACCCACACAGTCAACTCAGCACACCTGCATCCACATCTTAGCCACCTACACCAGACACTTCCACTCCCTCTACCTCCCAACCTAACCCCACCTATGATTACACCATACCCTCTACCTGTGGCCAATACCTCCTTTGCCTTGGACTTTGCCCTATTGGACACCTCCTCCCCCCTCAGCCAAGGTCACCTTTTTCCATCCCCATTCCCACCCCTTCTACCTCACGTACCATCCCTCCCAGATCCACCCCGAGAAGGAGGAGAAGACCCAAGACCCATCCCAAACCCAAGAAAAGACCTCCCAGGGCAAGGTGCACCCCTCCTAAGCCCCTTTCCCAATTGAGATTCTTGAGGTGCCTGACATGCCAACTAGATGCCCCTTCCTGTAGAGTTTCCTCTGGCAGTGTTCAGTAGACAAGGTAGGTGGCAAACCTTTTGGTCATCTGCCCCCACCATCAAATATGTGGACTGGCCAATGGTCTGTTAAGTTTAACACTTGATTTGTATAAAAAATAAAATGAATACCATTTGTTTGACACACATGAGTCCTACCACTGTTTTTGATCTGAATGTAAAGTATTTTCCTTGTGTTGTGTTGCTACATTTTTGGCTCCTACATGTAGTTTGCTGTGCAATAACCAGAGAATGTATTGATCCAGTATATGGCACTGGTGATGTATACCACATGAGATGGCTAACAGTTCCATGGATGGACATGTTGGATGACATGCAATTAGGTGGGAGGTCATTTGGTGTGAATTTCAAAATCTGTTGGACAATGTGAGCATCGTTTGGCTAAAAGGTCTCGTAATGGTGTAGGCTGGATATTTGTTTGATGTGTTAGAGTATTATCTTGGATCACGACACATCGAGGAAAATATGTAGAACTATTGCTGTCGGATTTGTAATGGGTATATGTCCACAAATATGTGTATGCCGTTCACCTAACCCATCTTTCTGTGCCACACATTCAATTCCTGCTATGATTGCTGAGCCAACCTGCACTTTCCCTGTTCCATATTTTGCATGACTGGTGGTTATGACAATGTTCGTTTCCACTTAAAAACCAAGCCAAAGCTACTGTGCACTCAGGGATTTATGGGGATTGATAGCCATGTGCATTGTTGACTGTGGTACAGGTCAGCATGCTTGCAGGTCCCCACATGCTGGAGTGAGTCCTATCATGTATGGGGACATACTTTTAGCAGTGAACAACTTGATTTATATCTCTTTCTTCCACTGTTTGAAGGTCTGGAAATGGGACGTACAGTGGAACTGCGGAACCTAGTGTCTAGCTACTGTTACAAACTATATTTATGTGTGGTGTACACATATTTTGACTAGGATCACACTGTCTGCAGTAACATATGTGAGGAGACAACCTTTACTCATTATGTGCACAAAAAATACTGGATAGGAAAGCATTATACATCCATCTACAAATTTTCTGACTGACTGACATCATTCTTTCCCATTAAATGATCTTTCTGGCCTCCACATGTGTTCATTTCAGTAAGGCACACATTGTACATACTCCAACTGTGTCGTCTACAATGACCTTCCCTATAGATGTAGATATGCATACTGTTCTTTCCATCATTGCCATGGTCAAAATTATGGCGGATATGGTGGGGACATCAGAAGGAATGTTGTACAATGACAATCATGTTTGTGAACTGGTAGTACCATATGAATGGTCTACACCATCTGTAGACATGTAATGACATGCTTGTAGTCATTTTGACGTTGTAGAAAAATAAGGTATTCGCTATTCTCAACTTCCAAAATGACAAGTGCTGACTTTGCTTGTTGGACATTCAAAGGTCAAATAATGCTGGAGGAAGTTGATCATGTGGTAGGTGGTGTCAGCTGCGGCGGATGTAGCCATTGACTAACATTGGGGAGAAAGATGGTTATGGTCCAATGGCTGTGTCTGTGCAGGCAACACCTCCTCGACTTCAGCTGCTTTTTGCTGTCTCTGTGAGTTATTGTGGCCCATGCAAAAAGGGGGGAGGGCCTCAGTCTTCTCTAGACAGAGATGTTTTAAGGCATGGGCAAAGTGGGCTCTGGCCATAGGCCCCAGCCTTTCAGGGGCCCCTGATAGAGCCAGCTCTGGTCTGTTAAGTCTTACCTTGATGACCTTGAAAAATTCTTAAACAGATTGTTTTAGATGCCGTTTTCCTTTAATTTAATTTTAAAGTGAGTGATGTGTGAGAGTCTCTTACAGCCATTTTGCAGAGACTGTGTTTATGTTTAATGCAACACCCATAAAATGTTTCTTTTAGATCAAAACAGGACCTCACATATGAGGACTGGGGGGTGTTACAGAGATTTTTTACAGTAATGTTAGTGAGCTGCTGCTGCTTTGGTTCAATATTGAACGCACATGACTATCCCTGAATACTAGATGGAAACACATTTAGAATGTGTAAGAGTGTGCCTGTGTACTATCAATGACCTGGCTAAAGAGGGCATGAAAGAGCTGAAATTGGATCATAAATTCAAAGCTGTTCCAAACAGGGGCCCCCAAAATACGTTTGCCCAGGGCCCCCAAAACCCTTAAGATGTCCCTGTCTCCAAAAGAGCTGGACAAGCTAGTGGATGAGGTCCCCCCCCCCCCCCCTTGTATGGCCAGCTCAATGGCTCACCAGAGGAGAGGTTAATTACCTTCCAAACTTACTTCACTCTATTCTACTGCATTGCTACACTTCTTGTTGGGATATACAGAAACCAATGCAATTACTTGGGAGCAAAAAGGAAGAAAACACAAGATATTGAATAATAGAATAAACTGCAAAACCACCCATTGGAAAATCCACACACCCACCCTACCCTCAACCCACCTGTCCCACCCACAACAGGCAAGTAGGAGGTGACAACAAGACGCCAACTCATGGTTGCGGAACTATTAGAGTTTTAACAACTGTTTAGAAACAAGTTTGTGTGGGGACTTACTTGTTAAAGAAAAACTAGGAGCATCATCACATCATCTGTCGGATAAAACCCAGAACTGTTGAGGATCGTCTGAGAACAATTCCAAAGAGAGAAATTTGAGGATTTATTCTATAAGTTTAAATCTTTAATCACAAATATAGTCATGAATTTGAGTGACTAATTGTACAGTGAGCATATAGCCGGCGATATCGTGATGTCTGTTATATGTATATAGCAATTGTGTTCTTGCCTTTGTATAGTGATCAGTGTTGTACTTTTGTATAATGTTTTGAGTAATGGGAACTCAGAACTTTAAGTGAGAACGTAAGCTGTGACTGTGTGAGAAAGTGCTCACTGTTGTTGAGTGAGCAGTGTTATTGGGGTTGCAACATGCAGATCTACCAGTGTAAAATAAAATGTAGGTGTTAACAGCTGTCAAAATTTACAAGGCAAAACAGTAGTATAGAGACCAAGAGCTTATCTGTTAGGAATATTGTCATAGCGAGCAGGAGACAGTAGTGAGCACCCACCTTCATGTGGTATAAGTCATGTTTTAAGTTTATTGTACCCTGGGCACTAGATTTCCATGAAGCGGTCATCACATTCGGCCAAGAAGTTGGAGAGGTCTTTCGCATCTGTGAAGAGGTGATATCTGCCTTCAAGTTGTGCTCTAAATCTTGCTAGGCCAGCTATGGAGAATTGGATATTCATTATTTTTAATTTAGGGCACAGGGCTTGGAACCCTGTCTTGTTTCTAATGTCGCTTAGGAGAAATCCTGGCAGATGTGTATTTTATGTTCTAAGAAATTTCGATATTTTTATTCATGTAATTAAGCTTCATATTTTGGAAGCAGAATGGTTTGCCAACAATTTGACAGTTTGTTAGGTGATTGGAAAGAAGGAACACACCATGTGGGTTCAAGTTCGAAGTACTTGGATAAGGTACTTTCAGTACCTAAGGGAGTCATATCTCTAGGAATGCAAGACAAGAGGGCTTAGAGATATATGAACCCTCTGGGACCCCACAAATGTGCAGGTTGACCCTGCAGTTTCTGTCTTCTGACTTCGCCACTTTTTTGTGAAGGATTTTTGTGGATGATCTGAGCGATTTAAATTCTATTCCGTTTTGGTGGCTGTGTCTTTCATGACGCCGATTTATTGCTCTGCTTCTGAGAGTTTATCTGTTATGTTGCAGATATTTACCTTTATGCAGCTTAATTCCAATTGCATGGCATCTGTCTTGTTTTTTGTACACTTGGCTAGATCATGAACGATTGCTAACTTCTTCAGGATCATTTCCATGATTGCTTTGATGTCTGATTTCCCTTTTATTGGTGAATCTGCGAATGGGTGGTCTGCTTTGGAGTGCTTAGTATCTGTTTTAGAGTCTTTCTCTGCCATGTTATAAACGTACTGGAAACTGGTGAGGAAGATAGCAAAGCACTCAATAGGTGCAGAGTTACCAACGTCTGGAGAGTGGTGTCCTTTCTTTTTTACTTTTTGTTTATCTTTTTTCTTTGGAACAGCGGGTTAAGAGTGATGCACCTGTCATGTGTTGTAGTAGTTCCTTCAGCTGCCTGTCTTTGATAGAGTGAGCAGAGAAGCCTCTGGGCCTAACCCTAGGGCACTAACAATGAAGTATAGGATCACAGTTCTGAACATTTCATGTCACAGCGGGTCGGAGGCAGATACTGCTGTATAAGAATAGAGATCTAGACAGCCCCACCTTCAGAGTATGACAATTTGATTTGTAGGATAGACCGCTGATTATTGAACTACCCGTCAACACGGATCACGAGCCATGGTGAGTGTAGTAAGAAAGTATTGGAAATAAGGAGGAATCAAAGAAATGAATTGTATAAGATTTATTCCTAAGCAAAGAAGAATAGATGCAGCTGGAAGGAAGGTTCATCCAAAGAATGAATCCCAACTCCAGATTCAGCACATACATTAGAACATTCATTTGTAAGAAAACATTCTACAATACATAGAGAGAATTCCATTTAAAGGAACATGCAATCACTACACATCCCCCTTCTTCAATAAAAAAACAAATAATAAAAAAACAATAAATACAAGAAATGTTAAACATCGAACCTTCAGTAAACACAGCACTAGGAGACTCTAAAGAAACAGGAACCTGTGAACCATCCTGAGCTCCTGTGAACCACCCTGAGCTTCAGACAGGATCTTCACCCCCAACACCATCTCCCTTTTCAAACTGAAAAAAAAACCAACCAACCACAAATAAACCCTTTCCAAGTCACTACAGAGATTCCCTTCTAAAACAGTCTTGCCTGCAAACGCAAACCGACTCATATAATGAATCGTGCCATCGTCCAATTGGACCGGACTCTTCATTCATAACCCTTACAACAGTTTTGGGTTCAGAAAACTTTGAGTATAACTTCCAAACTTTCCTTGCAGATTTAACACGTACCAAATGTCCAACACTGCCATATTTCCTATCAAAATAATTTTAATTTCTATCTTGTGACTTCAAAAAAAAACTGCTGAACTTGTCAGCATTCCAACTCATTGGCTACAAAATTCAAGATGCTGTAAGTTTTGGTGTCCAAAAACGTCAGGACTAACTTCACCGAAAAAAAAAATCTCAAACTTCACAAACCTGTACACAGTGTAACCCCAAAGAAATAGGATTGTGTGAAGAACTATCAGAAACCGTATTTGTATCCTGACCATCCCCCTTTTTGAAATGAGACTAAACTTCTAACCACACATAAACTCTTTTTACATTAGCAAAATCTTACTCTCACAAAAGAAGTTCCCTGCTAGAGCAACTCTATTCTATACACTCTTTACAAAATAGAATTTCCCCTGTGGCAGTGCAAAACAGTAAATTCTTGTTCAATACCTGTACTATTTATGAAACTCTCCATCAAATCTGAATTAAAGTCGACACCATTGTTCGTCAAACTAAAAACCGGAAAAGCCTCTGAAAAAAAAAACTTCTCTTTGAACTAATCACACACTATGTATCCAACTTAATCATGACCTTCACTTCAAAACATTCTGAAAATTACAATGTACCTAATCACACCATACAGTTCATATGCCCATATTATGAGTACCCTATACCAAATAAGCAAAACTTTGCTACGGCAAACTAGTACAAATTAACGAGGATGACAGTGAATTAAGCATTATCTGTGCTTTGTTCGAAGTTTCACACTAAACAATTATGAACATGTCTATCTATGCTCAAACAATTTTAATACGTCTTTTGGTCCAAAAGATTCCTGGATGACCTTAAATTTCCCTGAATAACCCTACCTTAATAAATCTACAAAAAAAAAAACTGCACGCAACACATCACCCTCTTTATACTCCTCTTCCCACATAAGCTTTGACAGACAGAGGATCGTTTCCATTAAGCAGTGAGGGATGCCTACTGATATGCCTGGAACAAACTGTAAATTATAAACGAACTTATAGACATCCTGGTTATTCTAACTGATGCTCTGGATAAATATTCCATAGTTAGGGCCAGATGTAGGTGAAATAGATTTACCGATTTTAAATTACAGAATTTTACTGATTCGGTAATTAAAAATCGGTAAATCTATGGGGTCGACATGTAGGTATTCCAGATGTGCTGGAATACCGAATCGGATGATTTCGGTATTTACCGATTCGGTAAATACCGAATCGGTAATGCCCATTCATTCCTATGGGCTTTGAAGCCCATAGGAATGAATGGGCATTACCGATTCGGTATTTACCGAATCGGTAAATACCGAATTTCACAAGGATGCAGGGGGTGTCACTTTGACACCCTCTGGCACCCCCAAAACAGGCTCGGGTGCCATGTGGCAGGCATACATGCCCTAAGGGCAGGTCTGCCTGTCACATGGCATAGGTGTGCATGCACACATGTGCATGCACACCGGAATCGGTAATTTACCATCAATTGGATTTGATGGTAAAATACAGATTCGGTAAGGCTCCTGGGACTCTGAAGAGTCCCACCTACATATGGGTGGCTCAGATTCGGTAAATTTACCGATTTTTTATTTTACCGAATCGGTAAAATTACCGAATCAGAAATTTTACTGATTCGGTAAAATAATGCCCCCTACATACCAATCAGCTATTTACCGATCGGTAACGGCCGAAAATACCGACCAACCTACATCGGGCCCTTAGTATTTTAAGTAAAGGAATTTCCTGCTGAATGAGTGCACATGTCGTTCGTCTTAAGAAAGTTAAATTTTTTCCTGAAAGCTTACAATTGTTGCTTGGAACAAACAAGAAATTTGATTCTGAGAATGGACAAAACTCCCCTTAAAGCGGTATTCTGCTGAATCTTATCCTTGCCCATAATCAAAATATAGCTTTAGAAAACAACAACCTCAGAAGAGTTCGACATCAACCCTTGAAACACTGGAGTTGCTGATGTCCGGTGACTTTTGGTCTTTCCACCCTAATACCGGTGGACTATTATTCGCAACATATAATTTACCCATGGCATGTTTTCCTTTAAAACGAAAAACGAGGGTTCTAAACCCTAGCATATCAATTTTTCCGCCTGTTCTAAACCCTAGCATATCAATTTTTCCGCCTGTAAAACTTTCGGCAATAACATCATTGGATTGTAACCTCCCTCCAATTTTGTCCACAAAATGACTTTTCCACATCTCTTGTGGCACTACAGTGAACGGTGAGCCCGAATCTGCTGCCAATTGTACTGTACTTCCACCCAAAGAAATATCACAAAAAGGATTAAATGATGAGTCACTAGAGGTATTTAAAACAACTATTTTCCTCTGTACTAAATTTCCCTGAACAACATTATTGTCCAAATTTGATGAAGAAAAATCACCCTCGTGTTGGACATACATCACTTTTTTTTAACACTTTCTTGTTCTTCCTGTTGCATATTCGCGAAAAGTGTCCCACCAATCCGCACTCCCAGCACTTGGCAGATCTAGCAGGGTATTTTCCAAAGAAAACAGCATGTGAATAACTACCTAATCCAAAACAAACTAAGTTGCTACACTGCTTTTTCTCAAAACCCTCAAATTTCCTTGTAACATGGAAATCATTTTTCACTTTCTCAAACTTGTTGGATCCACAATTTCTATACCCTGTTACCTCTTCTACCACCTTCTCCTGAGTTTCTTTCGGCCTGCTGTTACCTTGCAATGACGTAGTTTTAGCACAACAATCAGACATTTCTGTCTTACTAACTAAGGCTATTATATCTTTAAGACATTTTTTACCCTCAATCCATAACTTGTCCTGCAAGGATTTGTTTTTGGTATACTTTACTATTAGGTCAAGAATTAGATCATTGTGTCATTGAGCAAATTCACATTTCCTCGCTAACCTTTTCATAACTGAAATAAATTCCTCCACTAATTCAGCAATACCTACTGATGAAGAAAAAAAATCATGCAAATCTAAAAATGCATTTTTAAAAACATTCAAATCTCCTAGTGTTTTTTCATGTATATGCATTTTTTCAAGAATGCGCAAACCCTCTGGACCAAGTGAATATAACAGCATTTGTTTCTTCTTTTCAGTAGAGAATGTACCGTTGACATCCTCTAAGTTTGCAATGTAATTTAAGAAACATGCATTCCAATCCACCCAGGAAATAACAGGTTGTCCAAAAACTAACAAAAATTCTCAAGGTGAATTGATTTGTAAATTCAATGGATTTTTGTCTCTAGTTGCAAGTGTTCTTGATCCGCTCGCTGCCAGTGGCATAATTGAATGCCTTAAAGAGAACAACACCTGAAACAAAATTGGTTAGTTATTGGAAATGACCCCCTCGTGAATGATGTGTTGATGAAAAAGAAATACCTAACACAATAACTAGTTCGTTATTTGAAACAACCACTTCATGAACAATGTCTAGGTGAACCAAGAGCTGAATATTGAATGAACCACTTTGTAAATGATAACTTCAAGTAAAGGAATACCAAAAACAACAACTTGTTGGTTATTGTACTCGTTGAAAATTGAATGCAACCACTTTGTGAATAATGTCTTACAACATGTAAAATATTGTACCTGTAGAATATTGAATGCTACCACATCGTGAATTATATTACAACCACTTCATGAATAATGGCAGTCTTTTAAGTAAAACCTGTAAAATAAAATGCGTTAGTAAAAGAAATCATATATAAAGATATAGAAACTGCAAATCGTGAAATATCCACTTCGTGAAAAGGTGTCCTCCAGTAATGTTCTAGACTTCCAGCTGCATTAAACTCGAAGAAAAGAAGAAAATTGATAAAAAGTACCGCTAAATTCTTCTTCAAATACTGCCTGTTCCGAAGTTTCTGCAACGCGAGTGGTTGCTAAGGAAACCGCTAAATTCCTCTCCAAAAACTGCTTGTTCTGAGATTTCTGCAATGCGAGTGGTTGCCAAGGGAACCCGAAACAATATTTCCAAAATGGCCGTTACACGTAGGCTGGTGCGTGATGATGCTATTGCGCTGGGTGACGTGATGCGTGATGATGCTGGCGTGCGTGCTACAGTAGAGATGACGTGGTGTGGTCAAATGATACCAAGAAGAAAGACGTTCGGTGCGAAGCCCCCTCGAGACCACGTTCCAATACAGGACGCTGTTGCCAAAGATCCGTTACGCAGAGGATTTCAAAAATATACAGTATGTAGAAACTTCACTATACTTCACTCTTTCGAGTTAAAACAAAGGTACGAAAATCGCTATACACACCGGATAATCTTCTTTCTCATGCCTTTTGCGGGGAAAGTGCTCAGTACGAATCACGCTAAATTTAGTGCAACGATACTCCTCGAGTGGGAGAAAAGCGGGAACACACGAAATAAGGGAAACGTACAAATGGAATAAAATCCTTTTAGAGTACTTACAGGTAGAGAAGAAATTTCCAGGTGGAAACGCGATAAATAGTCGAGATTTAACAAAAGGCAGTCACTTTTATCGTTTGTATTTGGGTTCTTCTTTTTCTTTAAAAACCATCCATGTCGCCAAAATTGTAGTAAGAAAGTATTGGAAATAAGGAGGAATCCAAGAAATGAATTGTATAGGATTTATTCCTAAGCAAAGAAGAATAGATGCAGCTGGAAGGAAGGTTCATCCAAAGAATGAATCCCAACTCCAGATTCAGCACATACATTAGAACATTCATTTGTAGGAAAACATTCTACAATACATAGAGAGAATTCCATTTAAAGGAGCATGCAATCACTACAGTGAGTTCTGTTTATAGGCTTGTAGATTTAATTTGGGCTTGAGGGAGCCGCCAGGGTACCTTTAGGGGACGAGGTCAGCACTCCTTTGTCACGATGCTGCACTTGGTGAGTTATGCAGTACCATCAGAGAGTCAGGCAACCTGGGTGTCAGGGTGTGGTTGGAGCAAAAATATAGTTTCTGGAGGTGCCCCAGTTTGATTAACAGGCTGCATAGTGGCTGAAATCAAGTTGTGTCTGAAAACAAGTTGTGGCTGGATGGATGAATATTGCCCCTTTAAAAGCACAGTAAAATCGGATTGGCAAATTTGAAGCATCAAAATGCCGTTTTGAGGTGAGGCAAGTTGGCCTACTAATCATGCAACAGAGGCCGCACGCTCTGAGTTGTCAAGGAGACCAGGGCATTAGAGCGCCATCTAAGAGTCAGGCCTGGTGGTGTGCTGATTAATCAATTTTTCCAAGGGACATAGCGCGCTTGTCTTAGCAAAAAACAGGAGAGATTCAGAGGTCAGAGCTGTAGAGGTCATGTGCAAATGTGGGAGCCAAGGCATATCTACCTTAAGTTTGTGTAAGTGCCTGTAGTTCAAGCCCCGGTTTCTGCTGGTACGGCGATAGTGGCCATTTAGTGGAGTTTGATCCATGACCTGCAATGATGTCAGGAGTTTGAAAGTGATCGGCCACTGAGAGTTGCTGCCAGCAATTTGTTTTGGTTCTATTGCATGCTCGGAAGATTCAGATTATTAAGAATGGCTTCAGAAGTCACATTGGTGCAGAAATTCACCGGTCGATCTGTTTCTTAGGTCTGCGCTGGCAGGAGAGGCATGGTTACACTGTGATTGCCTCGTGGTCCAAGCCACACCCCATGAGTGCATGTTTTGTATAAATATATATAATATAACACTATTATTAAAAATCTGTTCTTTTAATTTGCTACAATAAAAAGCGATTATATATATACATATATATAAATATATAAGATGTAACAAAATATTAACAAATCAAATGCAAAATATTAAATAACCAAATTAAATACCTATCAAGAAACACATTTACAATTTTATTTTTTTATTGAAAAAATACACATGTTTTTACAAATAATGTAAAATTAAACAAATATTAATATTACACATGTTCAAACAATATGAAAAAATTATTAAAGTCTGGGAAGGATAGAGATACTATTCCCACTCTAGTCTGTGCAACACTAGGGAAAGCGTTGTACACTGGTGAGGTAAACATTACTATTCCCTCTCCAGTCTGAGCAACAGTAAGGAAAGGGTTGCACTTAGAAGGGGTTAAATTGACTATTCCGACTCCAGTGTGTGCAACAGTAGGGAAAGCGTTGGACTCCAGAGGGCAAACATTTACTATTACCGCACCAGTCTTTGATATAGTAGGGAAAGTGTTGGATTACGGAGGGTTGAAATTGACTATTCCCACTCTAGTCTGTGCAACAGTAGGGAAATTGTTGGAGTCCGGGGGGTAAAATGTACTATTCCTACAGTCTGTGCAACAGTAGGGATATTGTTTGACTCCAGAAGGGTAATAATTACTATTCCCCCTCCAGTCTAAGCAACAGTAGGGACACTATAAATTACTATTGGCAAATAAATTAAAAAGGTATAAATCACTTAAAATTACAAACTGTATTTCAAAATATTATCAACATTATACAAACAACAGCACATCAAATTAATATATGAGCTAACATATAAGCATGGGCGGATTTTGCGGATCCGCGAATTTGCGTATTTGCGTATTCGCAAAATCAGCGAATTTACGAATACGCGGATTTTGCCGATTTTTTAAATGGGGGGGTCTTCTGTGCGAGTTCAAGTGCCTCTTGTGAGTATAAATGGTCAGAGACCGATCAGAGCAGTAGATGAAGAGAAAGAAGCTCCTGGTCACAGGAACAGCACGAGGATTGCGCTCGTGAAAGTCAAGGACACAAAGGCCTCTATCCAGCATCACATCTGATTTTCGATGGTAGATTTGGGAAGAAGGCACACCTGCCCAGCCTCGACGATGCTCACGATTGTTTTTGGGCTGATGAATGAGTCACTGAATTTGAGCTTCAACTAGTTCCAGCGACCATGTGTGTGTTACTATGCAATCACCCCGAAGGGCGCAGGGGTCCCTTGAGTGAGCTGTCCATCATAGTGGGTAAATGGCAGGTAGACGGTGCACACCGCGAGTGTGTGAGCGGGGCCAAACGGCGGGGCTTCCATGCGAGTTCACATGCCTCTTGTGTTATATAAAAGGTCAGAGACTGATCAGAGCAGCAGATCAAGAGAAAGAAGCTCCTGGTCACAGGAACAGCACAAGGATTGCGCTCGTGAAAGTCAAGGATGCAAAGGCCTCTATCCAGCATCACAGCTGATTTTCGACGGTAGATTTGGGAAGAAGGCACACCTGCCCAGCCTCGACGACGCTCACGATTGTTTTTGGGCTGATGAATGAGTCACTGAATTTGAGCTTTAACTAGTTCCAGCGACCATGTGTGTGTTACTATGCAATCGCACCGATGTGCGCAGGGGTTCCTTGAGTGAGCTGTCCATCCATCATCCTGTAACTATTTTAAAATAGTTAAAACAACTTCAAGCTTGAAGGCTTGAACTTTTGCCCCCCGGATCCGCCGCTCGCGGATTTGCGGATTTACAGTAAATTTGCCAGAGTTCGCGGATTGCGAATTTACCGAAAATCCGCAAAATCCGCGAGCGGAACGGATTTTGCGCTCACGCTTACTAATAAACATAAAGATAATTTTTAAATGATATTTTTTACAACTATATTATTTAAAACGATATTAAAAACAATTTTATTGAAAAAATATTACATGAAAAATCAATATTCTTCACAATTCTGCCTCACAATTTTTTTGTATCACAATATTTTTTTTCCTGATATTTCTGCAACTCGGTATTTCTAATCCAACATTTTGTCCAAATGCCGATAAAATTCAGTCCTAAATTCCTTGGATGTGTAAATTGAAACTTCATGCAGACGACTTAATACTGTACTTAAATACAGGGAAGTCAAATACACAAAATCTGATTAATAAAATTAGAGCTGTTACTCATATTGGAGGATACATTGCTAATCAATGCAAGTGTGAAATCTTATTAGTTAACAACACCAAGAATGATCTCCCCTCAGGTCTGTGTTTTAAGTATAACCATTATCAACTAACTAACTAACTAGGTATCTAGGAACTTTGGTTTCTTCTGATAATTCAGATCTTTTTAAACTGGACTATTTAGTCACCTTAGTAAAAGTATTAAATGTACCTACTAATTGTAAGACCTTACATTATTAGCAGAATAGCTTTGATTTAAATGTCTAATTTGCCCTTATATGTATTTTTGTTTACATATGTTCCTATCAAAATGCCCAATAAGCACTTTACGGAAGTAGATTTCATTTTTTGAAAATGTATCTGGAATAATCAGCATACCTGCTTAAAACTCAACTGTATACAATTAGATAAGGAACTCAGCAGATTTGCTCTGCCACATCTGAGATTATATTATCAGGCAACATTTGATACCATTGGTCATTCAAATATCTCAGTGTCTATCCCAATTTTTCACATTTTTTGTTCAATAGTATGATGGATGATTTTATAAACCCAAGTTGCCTCTTTTGTGAAAATATCTTTTCTTCTCAAACGTACAGGTATAAAGCATTTATTGACTTCTTTTTTTAGAATAATTAAATCTTCAAAGAATATAACGTTCCTGTCTGCCATAATATACTGACACTGAATGAATCTAAGGGCTTTAACATGTAACTTTCTGATAAATAAATTTCTAGATGGAAGTGTCTGGGTTCTAATCTGTGGCATATTTTAAAAAATATTCACATTTGAAAACATGGTAGCAGATGTGTGTGTTTGATTTTGCATAAGGGCAGGGGCTGTATGTCTGCTATAGGAAGATTAAAGCAGTGCTCCAACAGTATTCTGCTTCAATTGCTTAAAAGGCCAGTATTAATTTTGAATATGTTTCAAGTATTAACCTAGGGTGTTTAGCTGCTGAAATAAACATTTGAATTATAACGGGCAACTCCCTCTCTGCTCCAAGCATGTTACTGGAATAGAGAGAGAAACAGGGTGTACAATTCTGTGAATGAATGGCAAAAAAATGACAAGATAGTTTTAAATGGTGTGGAGCTGCTAATTTTAGAATGACAGATTTTTACACTAGATGGTAGTTTCACCATAATCCAAAGGTGTTAAATATGTTCACCCTTCCAGTCCAGCAAGCCTGAAGCTGTGTCTTACAAAGTCCTCTTGAAATGAATAAAATTCCTTTGCAAAAAGGTCGTGCTGAAGCTCTGAAGGTCCAGAAGTTCCAACTTTTCAGACTTTCTGGAGCAGATTCACTTGGTCACTTATAAGGCTCCCAGGAAGTCAAGGACTGCACTCCCAGGCCAGGAGTCACTCTAGCAGAAGCCATCATCAAGTCGTCAGCTGATCCAGTTGCTACGGTCAGGTAGTCACTCCAGTAAAAGCTGTAGCCGCACAGAAGGTCAGCTAACTCACAATTGGAGCCCACTTCCCAGTTCTATGTACAAGTGGGAACAGGATTAGCTATTTCAGGTCTTCACACAGATCATAGATGGTGAACCAATCCTCTTCTGTTCGTTCACAGATCCAGATGTGTTCTTGGGAGGCGAGGTGATGTGCCACTTTTGTGCAATTTTGTAAAGTATCAAGGACCCCCTGATAAGGATGAAGTACCTGGGTCAGGGAAAAAGTTTCAAATGCAAAGGTATCTACCCAGGCTAACTATAATAGAAGAAACACACTGGCTACATTTAAACAAAAACCTCTAACACAAACATAGAACTACAACACAGTCATTCGTACTGATAAAAAAAGGATTTTTAATTTGTTTTGATAAAAAGAGATTTAGACACATATACCTTGTATACAGATAATTTATATAATTAAAAGTTTTTACTGATAAACAGAAATAAAACATATGTTCTTAAAATAATTAGAGGACAGCATTGTTATCCTGTTATTGTTGGGTCGGCTGTAGTCAACGCGTTTCGACACACTATGGTGTCTTCATCGGGACCATATATTTTTTTCTCAGCCAATTATTTCAAAAAAGGATGAGCCCTAACTTTTCCTTTAAGGAAAACCCTGGGGGCCCGCAACGGGCCCCCAAACACAAAAGACCACATGCTTTTCACGGCGGAAAAGCCGCCGTGGAAAAGCCTGTTTACGCCTGCAACCTAATATGGCTGGCGGTGTCTTGCAGACACCGCCACCATACATGCGTGCATTCACCGCGAATCAGCGGTGGACGGACTTGCCGTCCATCGCTGATCCCACCGGCATCCTAATGTCACGGTGGGTGTTTGCAATGTCCGCGGCGGTGAATCCGTATCGTCCGGGCCGGCGGTGGCTTCCACCGGCCCAGAGGATGCGGATTCACCGCCAACATAATCGACCCCTTAGTTAGGAGTGACTTACTGAGTTTTTAAAAATAGGGTTTCCCTCTCGTCAAAAGGATTGTTTTAACAGGTTCAACTGTAGATTTAAAAGGTGCAAACATCAGGATCCATATGTAGGCCTGACACCACGTTTTCCTTGCCAATGTAGTGGATGGCACAATATGTGTTCCAATTCACGATATAATTTAACCTAATTGCCATTGGTGTATTTCATGCACCATATACTATGGCCTCACTGCAGAGTTAATTATGCCAATTGGGAATTAGCCAATGTAACCAATTTTTAGGGGACAGAGCACCTACACACACTTAGGACTGGAGAGAAATCTCCAAGTGTGCAGAGTTCAAAACCAGCAGCATCAGTCCACAGAAAATGGGGGTGTCCATCCAAAAAACAGGCACTTTCTCACTACATTATCACCTTTGTTACCACCTTTGTCCAGAGGCTTTAATAATATATTCGTATCACTCTCAAGTGCAGAAATCACTTTCCTTATTTGTTTAAAAAAGGTGTTTTTTTTTCAAGTATAGTCACTCTTACTATATGGTATTTTATGACGTTTGTAACTAAAGACTAGTGTGCCTTCTAGGGTACATAGTTTGATGGAAGCTTAAAATGACGGACCCAGCTTAAACTCAACAAAGTTCTATTCAAGAGTTCACCTTGACATTTTCTTCATCATTCATTTTCATCATCTAAACTGGCAAAGTCACATAGGACATCAATATCTCTGCTCTCTAAGTTAGGTTCTTCATCACCACCCACGGGACTGCATGCTGCAACATTCTTCAATGTGGTCATTTGTCCTATTTGCTTTCATTTTCTGATTAATTTATACGCATTCACTCTTTTAAGTTAAACAAAATTATCATTACAAAGAGTGACATGAAATACAACAGCAGCAATAAGGATAATAAACTAGGATACCAACAGTAAATATCATAAAATTAAAGAATGCAGGGGGAAAAAGAGGAAAAAGGAAAATGAGAAGTAAATGAGGCTTGGAATGTAAAGTGTACACTCGAAGAGGCTTTGTACCACGGGAGATAAAGCAGATATATGCGGAAAGTTAAATATTAAAGAAAAAGAAGGAACAAAAGGTAATTCATGGGGGTTTCGAAACCTCTTGCTGAAATGGGGGTAGGTGAGATGAGCGTTTGGCACAAACATCCAAGTAGAGGGTAACAGGAAGCCACAACGCATGTCTTTTCGGGGCCAGGGTAATAGGATAAACAAATGCAGTGCCTAGTCTATGATTATAACATACATTGAACCACCAGGCTTTAAAAGTGATACCCTCAAAGTTCTTCCAGTTAACAGTAATCTGTTGAAACGCAACAGCTAATAACAAATCAATAATATGAACATTCGCTTCAACTTCGGTCCAGGAAGGAGAGAGTGAGCCAAGGAAAATGTCAGTGATAGAGAAGGGGATAGAAGTTCGGAAGATAGAGTTGATTTGATCCCATACTTTGGTCCAGAATGCTTGCGTGAGAGGACAAAGGAAAAGCATATGAAAAAGCGTGGCATTGGGGGCGTAGCAAGACCAGCAAAGGTCCGGAGTTGTAGGGAATCTTTCGTGGAGAAGGGATGGCGTGTAAAGGAGTCGATTATAAAGAAAGAAAAGTGTTTGTGTAAGAGAGGCAGCTCTGGAAGACTTGCGGAGCTTAATCCAAATTTTATCCCATAAAGAGGTGGACCAAGAGACGGCGAATTCAGATTCCCACTGCTCCTCCACCGTAGTTTTAGGCCGAGGTGATGGAGGATTGTGGAAGGAGTGATAAATGGAAGACGCTGACGGGTTGGAGCGGAGTTGGGAGTGTAGAGAGGAAATCGGAGAAGTAGAAATCGTAGGTGGAGAAGAATGAGAAAGGGAGTCATATGCGGACATGACTGCAGTCTTGAGTAAAATGTATTTGTGGACAAAGGAGGAGGGGAGAGAGAAGTTCCGACTTAGAACAGGGAAAGGTGTGAAGACAGATCCAGTAAAAAGTTGGGAGACCCAGATTAAACCATGTTGCCTCCAAGTTTTCCAATAGAAAGGTTTTAGTTTGATAAGAATGCTACTATTATACCATATCGTGGTGGTGAGAAGTTCAGCGGTGGAGGAGCGAGGAGGTGGAGCAAAGGTTAAAAGTAGTTTCGCAGTGTATTTGTGAATTGGAGTGGATACGAATTGGGGTTTACGGGAGAAGGAGAGATACTCGGCAAAGGAGAAGGGAGAAAGAGAAAGGTTTTCAAGTTTAGCCCAAAGGGGAAGAAATTCAGTAGGATCTTTAAGCCAGATAGCGGCCTGTTTTAGGAGGAAGGCTTTATGATAAGCGGGAAAGTTTGGAAAATTGACCCCTCCTTCCGATTTGGGGAGACGTAGTCTTGATAGAGACATGCGTGGTTTCTTCCCAGACCATAAAAAGGAGGATAAGGTGGTATTGATTTTGGCAAAAAATTTGGCAGGGATGGAGACAGGAATATTAGAAATGGTATAAAGGACAATTAGGGAGAGCATCATCTTAATGGTATCAAGGCGGCCCCACCAGGAAAGATATAGGGGATGCCACCTAGAGGTGAGGTCAGATAATTTCTGAATACACTTTGGGCCCGATGTAGGTCGGTCGGTAACGGCCGAAAATCGGTATTTTCGGCCGTTACCGATCGGTATACATGATTTGACATGTAGGTGCACTATTTTACCGAATCGGTAACTTTACCGATTCGGTAAAGTTACCGATTCTGTAAAATACAGAATCGGTAACTTTACCGATTCGGTAATGTTACCGAATCGGTAAAATACCGATTCGGTAGTTTTACCGATTCGGAGCCACCCATATGTAGGTGGGACTCTTCAGAGTCCCAGGAGCCTTAACAAATCGGTATTTTACCATCAAATCCTATTTGATGGTAAAATAACGATTCCGGTGTGCATGCACATGTGTGCATGCACACCTATGCCATGTGACAGGCAGACCTGCCCTTAGGGCAGGTATGCCTGCCACATGGCACCCGTGCCTGTTTTGGGGGTGCCAGAGGGTGTCAAAGTGACACCCCCTGCACCCTTGAGAAATTCGGTATTTACCGATTCGGTAAATACCGAATCGGTAATGTCCATTCATTCCTATGGGCTTCAAAGCCCATAGGAATGAATGGGCATTACCGATTCGGTATTTACCGAATCGGTAAATACCGAATTCATCCGATTCGGTATTCCAGCACATCTGGAATACCTACATATCGGACCCATTGATTTACCGATTTTAAATTACCGAATCGGTAAAATTCGGTAATTTAAAATCGGTAAATCAATTTTACCTACATCGGGCCCTTAGTGAGGCATAATGAGAAAGTATCCGAGATAGAAGGAGTAATATGCAAACCGAGGTATTTTATATGGGATGGGCTCCATTTGAAGTTAGATGCCATAAAATCAGGCTTAAAGGTGAACTTGGTGAGGGGTAGAATTTCGCACTTATCGTTGTTCAATTTATAACCGGAAAGATGGGAGTACACATTGACTTCAGCGAGGAAAGCTGGGATGGATACCGATGGATTCAAAATGAAGAGTAGAATGTCGTCAGCATAGGCAGCTAATTTGATTTGTGAATGAGATAGAGGGAATCCGTGAATGTTCGGGTTTTGACGTAATTTAGATAGAAAAGGTTCTAGAGCAACATTGAAGAGAAAGGGGGAGAGAGGGCATCCTTGTCTGACGCCTCTGCCAAGGCTGAAAAAGGAGGAAATCAAACCATTAGCACAGACCGCTGCTCTAGGGTTTGCGTAGGGAAAGGAGATGAGGGAAATAAAATTAGGGCCAAACCCAAACCACTTTAATGCGGAGAACAGGAATGACCATTCTACTCTATTGAATGCCTTCTCGGCATCAAGAGCAATTGCGGCTAGGGAATTACTGAAGCGCGAAGACTTAGACAGAACGTTAAAAAGGAGTCTAGTGTTGTCTGAAATGAAGCGACCCTTAACAAATCCTGATTGTTCAGGGCCAAGGAGTTCTGGGAGAAAGGAATCCAATATAATGGCTAAGGATTTGGCATATATTTTGTAATCGATGTTGACCAGTGATATAGGTCTGTAATTCTTACAGTGTTGAGTGTCTTTCCCCTCTTTTGGTATAATACAAATATAAGCATCAGAAAAAGTGCCTAAGGAAGCCCCGCTGGTTTTGAAAGACTCCAAAAGGTGAAGAAGTTTGGGCAACAAAAGAGTGGCAAAATGTTGATAAAATTCGACAGTGAAGCCATCTGGACCGGGGGCTTTGTCTTTCTTAAGAGAGTGAAGTGCCGTATGTAGTTCTCGAGCGGTGAGGGGAGTTTCAAGGGAGGCTAGGTCAACAGGAAAGTTGGGGGGAGGTTGAATGCTTGTAAAGAAAGTGGAAAGAGAGTGATCAGAGGGTTGAGTGCCAGAAGAGTAAAGTGTAGAGTAGAAGCGAGAAAATTCCTCCAGAATATCCGCATCTTTATGTTGCAGAGCTAAATTAGCATCAAAAACAGATTCAGTTTGTTTTGTTTAACTTTCAAATAGTTAGCAAGAACTCTCCCCGCCTTATTCTTCCCACCATAAACTTCGAACTGGATTTCAATAAGTACAATGATGCATCATCAGTAGACTGTTTGTTATAGTTCATTTTCGCATTAACAAGAGCTGTTAAACTTTCCTGGGTGTGAGAGGTATAAAAGGCATGTTCCAAAGCTTTGATCTGAGATAAAAGATCACTGGTACGTTTACGGGCAAGGCTACGCTTTGTAGCAACATGTCTGAGGATAAAGTCTCTGGCTGCAGCTTTATAAGCGTCCCATATAGTGTGGGTAGCTAAGGAGGGGGTATCATTAATAACAAAAAATTCGGTAGTAAACTCAATAAAGGAGGCCGTAAATTTGGGATCAAGAAGGAGGGCATTGTTGAAACGCCATCTTTTGGGACCAATAGATCTGGGTAGAATGTCAATGTTAATTAAAACTGGAGCATGATCAGAGAATACGATGAGGCCGATCTCAGCTTGGGTGAGAGATTGGGATAAATGGTGAGAGAGAAAAATATAGTCAATACGTGACTGGGAGTGATGGGCAGGGGAAAAGAATGTAAATTCTTTACTGGTTGGGTTGCATAATCGCCAGGCGTCTATCAGTTTATGTTGAGAGATGGAGTGCGTGAAGAGCTTATGGGATTTATTAGGGACAAAAAAAGATTTGGAGTTCCTGTCCGAAAAGGGATCCAGTGGTAGGTTGCAATCGCCTGCTAAAATAAAGTTGTCATCAATACATTGAGTAATACGAAAGGCAAACGCACTCCATAAAGTAGGATTCCCACCTGTGGGGGCATAGACATTAAGCAAGGAAAAAGGGACACCTTTAGAGGAAAGTTTAACAAATAACCATCTGCCTTCGGGGTCAGATTCGGAGTGCAATACAGAGTGAGAAAAGGACTTTCGAATTAACAAGGCAACCCCATTTCTCTTACCATCGCCAGGAGCTGAAAAAACCCTTCCCACCCAACCTCTTTGGAGCTTAGCAGCCTCAGTATCAGATAAATGGGTTTCTTGAAGAAAGGCAACATCTACATTCAATTTAGCTAAATGGGAAAGGATCTTTTGCCTCTTGATAGGTGAATTTAAACCTTTAACGTTACAAGAAACAATGCGGACTGACATCAAGAACAATTAGAAAGGGAGAGTGTAAACAAGGAATGCAAGAAAGCCTCATAGAAATCGAGAAAGGAGGGACAAGAGAGAAAAGAATAAGAATGCTCGAAAAAGAGAAGAACAGATAGAAGAGAATGAAAGAAGAAGTTGAAGAAGAAGAACGTTGTGAGATAGTAAGGAAGTCGTGATAAAAGGATAATAGCAATCTGGATAAGAGAGTAAGCAATAAAGGAGAAAAAGCATAGGAGACAGATAAAAAATACTTTGGAGAGATGTTTAGAGAAGAACAAAAAGAAGAACAAGAGCAACCTGAGAAAGAGTGATACCGAAGGATCCAACAATAACCAAGTAAAAATCAAGACGAGAACATATAAAACAATAGGGAGCATGTCAACAATGGAAGAGGAAAAAAAACAGAGCAATACTTACAAAGGATGATGGGGAGTGGATACGCTCAGAGGGCAAGTCACAAGGGGGAAATTGGAGATGAGAGGAGGGGGGGAAGGCCAACCAACGGCGGACAGGTATACGGGGCCACAAGACGTCCAACAGGAGAGACGTGACGGAACACAGGAAAATAATCTGTGAAAGATAAGGAAAACAATAGTATTAGAAACAGGCGAACAACATAATTCCAGGTATATAGAGAAAATAAAAATAAAAAACAAGATTAAACAGTTGAGTAGCAGGAAATGAACCAGCACAGGCAGTGAACACGAAAATTATGCAACAGCTGAGGAACCTGTGGAAATAAGAACATAACAATATATGAAAAACTAGGAACCATGAGTATCAAGGTAATCCGAAAATATTAGTGACAAAATTCAGGGTGGAAATGAAGAGGAAGGGCCAGAAAACTCCATGTCAGCCGTGCCACAGGAATTCAGAAAACTTCGAAGTCGAAGAGGATCCTCAAAAGTCATAGTCTTGTTGTTATGAGTGACTTTGAATAAGCATGGATGAAAAAGTCCATATCTGGCTCCAATGGAACGTAGTTCCGCTCTCATATCAAGAAATGCTTTGCGACGTGAAGCAGTAGCCTTGGCATAATCCTGGGCGAAGAATAAGGTGGAATCCGACCATTTGAGATGAGGTATAGCTTTAGCCGCTAGTAGAACCTTCAGCAAATCTGTGTATTCGAGAAAATACATAATTACACCTCTAGGCTTTGTCGCAGGGGAGATAGTGGAAGGAGCTCGGCCAAGCCTGTGTACTCGTTGAATATTGAGAGAGGTGCCCTCAGGAAGGTGCAAAAGCTTGGGTAGGAAGGATGTAAAGAAGGCGATGGCATCATTCCCCTCGCAACCTTCCTTCAGGCCGTAGAGGCGTAGGTTGTTGCGCCTGTTTCTATTTTCAAGGTCCTCCACCTGCTTCTGGAGTGACGAGATTTGCGTTTCCATGTGGACAACTTTGGTGGTAGCTTCCTGGAGAGATGAGACAGTATTTTCTACCTTGGAGACCCTGGCATCCATTAAGGACCAATTGTCAGTCAGAGTTTGCAACTTGGAATTTGTCTCCTCCATGAATGGACGCAGTGCTCTTATTTCCTCAAGGAGTAACTCTATGGAAATGGCTGATGTTGACTTTGGGGGAGACGGTGGATTCTGTTTCAGCCTCTTGGTAGTGTTTTTCGCCCCTGGTTGAGGAGGAACATCCATGGTGGGAGATGGTTCACCAATGGAGGAATCTGCAGAAGCGTCTAAATTAGCCAACGCAGTAAAAAGTTTTGAATTTTTAATAAAATTTCGTTTGGGGGTTTTACCAGGGCCCTCCGCCATGAGAACGCAGAGAAAAAGAGTCACCAATAAAGTGTGAGCCAGTGAGCACTACAGGTATTAGGAGGGCACAGCAGAGTCAGTAAGAGGAGGAACTGAGGAAAATCAGGTTGTAGCAGAAGCAGTACACGGCTGGAGTAATAGGAAACCTAAAATGGCTGCCAAAGCTGAGGAGGAGGCAGCAATCCAAGTGAAAAGAGGAAAAAAAACGATTCCAAAAAAAGAATAAAGTCACCTGTGAAGATTCTGGTGTTTTGCTCTCATTTCCTGGTAAATTGCGACATTATCATTGAAGCGCCGGTGTAAATTGCGACATTATCATTGAAGCGCCGGTGTCAGGAGGCTGCAGCCGTCGCAGACTCGCTCCTCAGACGAGCGCCGTCTGAAAGGACAAAATGGCGGTCGCGGCTGAAGCAAAGCCGCGACCGGAAGAAAACGGGAGCTGCTGGGCGAAGTCGAGGGAGTCTGGAGGCGGCATGCAGCTTAGAGGGAGGACGAAGTGTTCCGACGTCGTCCGCTACTAGGCATTATTGTCTCCGACGGGTAGAACCGCCAAGAATCTCCGGTGCGGACGGAGCTCTACCCCGGGACCTGCATCCGTCTCGGGCGCTAAGCCACGCCCCCATACGCATTCACTCTTGTTTCTGCATAATTAAACATGGCCTCTAAGAAATATGAATGTACTCAATTTAAAATTTGTTTTGCAGCCCTACTAAAAATGTCACCTGATAAACTTTTTACCGGTCTAATATTCGATAATATAAGCAGTTCTGTGTACTCCTGAGTCTGTTTCTGGGTCAGTATTTGACCTCTCCTCTGTTTTCGTTTTTTCTAGTTTTTTTACCTACTTGGTTGCACTCTTGTTTTTTTATGCTCTGACTTCTCTAACCTATCGAGAGAAGTAATTAGAAAAAAAGACACGTGTTGTTACATTATGGATGGTTTAAAAGGGCATTCATTGTCTATCTGTATTTGTACATGAAAGGCTTCTTTGAGAAATGTGATTAATATATCTTTAAAAACATTCTGGTGTAGTTTTTTAAGCTGAAAAAAGATGCAATCAACACGCACATTCTTGTCAAATGTAAAATACTAATGTATGCCGGTATCCAGTCCATCAATAACAGTTTTTATAAATTACACGTATATTTTCCTAGAATAAGACTATACATTTTTATATCATTTCGGGAACTGCATCTCGCTATCTGTCTGCTCCGATTAATTGAACACGTTCGTATTATTTACATCATCGATCACAAGCCGACTTTTCTATGTTCAATTTCTCTATCAAAATACCTCTGGCTTGTGTTTCACAAAGTGAAAGTGATTGATGAATGTAGAGGTTAAAAAGATATATAATGTGTAATCGACAAAAAAGGACTCAGGGCCACTTAGCAAGAATTAAATCGCGTTTTATCTGCAGGTCCGCGTAAGAAATCATTTTTCAAAGTTTGTCTGCTGCATTTCTAAACTTTGAAATGATTTGCATGCCAGGGGCGTAGTAGTAATGTGCAAATTTAAGGAACAGGATTGCGCCTTATCATGTGATGCAGCCATTTCCTTTCAACAGCGACCAGCTTTCCCATCAGGCAAACCGCGGACAAATGAAGCATGGAGTTACATAATCTAGCAGTACACAGTGCTCGCCAGATTGTGGTCTGTTCTTTTGATGAATTATGGAAATGTGAAACTCCGTTAAAGGGAAGCCACAAATTTAAAACTAGATTGTTTACTGGCTGAATAAATCTCTATAATGAACTGATTTGCATATGTACCACTGCTGCAGTTACAAAATGTCATTATTGTAGAGTTTAAGATTCACTCGCTTGTCCGCTTAGACTGTGTAGAAATGCCTAATTACGGAGGGTTCGGATCTCGGCATCCTATTACAGGTGCTACACTCTTGCCTTACGCCGACCACTGGTTGCAATCAGATGCACATTGTTGTTGAGAAGTTGCCCGATCCACATTCTCGTTATTGGGTTCTCGCTGTATTTTAAGCGAGGTGCTATATTTCTGCCTTAAGCCGACCACTCTTCACAATCAGACTAACATTATCATTGAAAGTTGCCCGATTAATATTCCTGTTAATAGGCTCTCGCCGTATCTGAAGCGAGGTATACACGCTATGAAGGTTTCTTACCCATTTATTTTTTATCCTTGATTCGATTTCGAATTTCGCCATAGTTTACAAATTTGATATTCTGAGCATTTTTTGAAACCATAATCAAAAAAACCTTTGGCGATCAACTGCCGTTTGGACCATACAAAGACATTTCTCATTGTGGAACACCTAGAGAATAAGGATGTGGTCCCTTAGGATTATTCCAAGCATTCTCCCATTTGGGCCGTCTTTACCAAGACGAATTATCTCTGAATCGATTCTGATGACTTGTCTTGCGCTATCTATATATACGTCCTGATGAAGTTCCCATGGCACTAGGGGAACAAAACGCGTTGGTTGTGCCCTGGTTTGCAGAAAATTAACACATTTGAATAAAGAAGAGACATTCAAAAAAATATCCTTTGATCTATTTGACTTCATTGGAGTGCACCTTCCATTTTGTTTTTGTACATCCGCCATATTAGTATTACAAAACACGGAGCGACGCACACCGCCATCAAAGTGCACTTGCCACTGCGGCAGTGGGAGCCAATGGAGACTCTCCGCCGTGCGGAATGACGTCCGCCCAGCTCCACAAATTAGGATTGATCTGTCCATCAACTGTGTTTTTTGCAATTTTCACCCCGAGTGGGCTGGGTATACTCAGACGTGAGTCCCAGGCTCTCCACATCACTGGAGTCAAGTTATCCAGGCTGAAGAAGGCTGATAGCCAGAAACCAGTCCTTGGATGCTTGATTCCGGTCTAGGACAGACATGGCTTGGTAGTTCGGGCTGGACTGTTCCCATGAGGCACAGGGTCAAGGCTGATTTGCATATAGCCAGTGTCTGACCTAGGGTGGTGTGGAGTGCAAAAACACGATGGATTTAGGCCCAGATCTTTGTACTGGGGTGAATGTAAGACATTGTTCTGCATTCTGTCCATCAACTGTGTTTTTTCCACAAATTTGGATGGCCCAAACAAGCAGACGCACTGCAGCGGAGACACCACCCAACCCAAGACGGAGGACACTCAACAGCGAAGCGAGATACTAGAGTCCCGGTCCTCTCCACCCTGTCACGACTGCCATGGACCCTGCCCTACACGTATTTCAGGTGCTGTACCTGCTTCAGCACTATTATCTCATGGGCCGCCGCGAACGCCACCTCATGTACGCAACTACACAAATACAATGCACAACACACAGGCTTACACACGATCCAAATCCACGACAGACAACCTGCTGGGGGCATTAACACATCCGCAAGGGCACCCACACATGATCCTCCTGCCACCAAGTCACCCCACTGCATCCTGGACACACATAGACCACAAACTTGCAGCAACGTCTCTGTCACGTCACCGCAGTGGTCAATACATGCTCACAATGCAGAAGGCAGGACCAGTCCAAAGGCATGGGCAGGGCACAAACACCCCACGGACACACATCCCCACACCACACATTAACACACCCCATGACGGCACAGGCCAGGTGCCCAGTCTGTGCACCCCCACACAGAGCAACAAGCAACAAGCACAGCAACAAGCAAGCTCAATCCACACCGTGCACCACTCAACAAACAACCTGGGAGACAGCTACTGCAGGAGTGGCTGTACAGGAACACACAAAACCAGTGCCACACACACTGAAGGCTGCCAATACTTGCCAAAACATACACACACAAACAAACATACACCCTGGGTGTAGCCACAAACATAACACACACAGATGTCTTCCCAAAATCAACACACAAACACAAAACACTACATAAACACACTCAGAACCCCATCAGAAACAGACATACCCTGTCAGCAAAACTGATGAAAGGTAAAGGGAGCACAGATACCACAGGAGTGCACAACCTCATCACTCAGGAACAAACCACAGAAAACAAACCACAAATCACACAAGATGTGCACCATCACAGAAGTATACTGCCACATGAAACCAACTACAGATGCACCTGAAATCAAAATGGAACAAACATTACAGGACATCAGAGGATGCACATCAGGCAATGCTAAGGCCACATACACACAGCACTGTATGCACAACAAGCAGTGTGTGCACACCAAGCAGAACAGTCACACACAGACATAACTGACACAACCTCAACACACACAACACAAATCAGCACAGCCCAAATACAACAGCACACCCAGGAAGTTAAGGAATACCACAGCCAATACACATACATCCAACACAACAACAACAGATGCACCATTCTGGGATACAAGAGCAGAACATCTTGACCAGAGCACTGGGCAGCACACACAGCTGAAGTGCACATGAGCAATCCTCACTGATTAATAGGACAGGAATATCACACATAAACCATTGGGGCAATGACCATACTGGAACATCACACTTGGCCCAAGAACTGCACTCATAGGGGATGGCATTACACCACACCCACCATGCCATACAAAAGGATAAAATGCACCATGTGCCTGCGATGCATGAGAAACACAACCACAATGGCAGTGTGGAGCAGCAGGGCTGCACAGTCTAAACACTATCAAGAGAAACATGGATGGTCAAACAAACACAAAACTGATGTGCAAGTCACACACTCTGCACACTCATAAGTGACAAACAAAAACAAGTAGGAGTCAGACAGAATAGCACGGACACACCAGTACACTGCAGAGTGCACAACAGACAACTCACACAGGTGCATACAACCACATCCACAGGGCAGAACAATCCAAACAACAGGCACACAACTCCTGGGTGACACATGTGTGTCTTTCACAATCCAGGGGCACACACACATCCACACTCACTACAAAGTCACACCCTTCACTCTGCACACCTCTTGACTACCCAAGAGCACACATCTCATGTAGGCCATGGGACCAGGATTAAGGGCCAACACAAGATGACCATACACACACACAGCTGGGCACATATGAAGGAATAACACACATACATGATGACATTGCCCAGCCTGCATGCAAACCTGTGCACAGCATCACACCCCGTGCTGGCAGTGTACCCCAACCTGACATCTGAACAATATATCCAAAAACAAGAGAGGAAGCGTAGAGGTGCTGATAGAATCACCCTCCTAGCAGAAATGTATAAACAATGAGATTCTATCAATGTGAAGAGGTGATAATTTTTATGATGTTTTATTCTTATGGGGTCTGGTGAGATACTAGGCTCTCTCTTAGATCTAGAAAGATGAGAGCACAGTGTGCTTGTTAAAATACCCCTCACACACTAAAAAGTCCTTTAGTGTCATGCTTCATCATAGGGGTCTTCCCGTCCCTATAACGGGGCGGGGCGTGCTGCGACCAAACAAACTACGCGGGAGCACTTAAGTTGTGGCAGAGGCTATGTGTAGGTGTAGGGCTGTCAGTGAAAGTGTAGGGACCTAACAAGTGAGTGCAAGAAAAATACAAAAAAGATTAAAAATTCCCTGGCTTAGTAGAAAAAATATATTTTATTCACTTCTCTAACTGGGAACATTAAGATGGGGATTGTGAGGTAGAGCAATAGCTTGCTACCTAGGTAGGGGTATTTTAACAAGCACACTGTGCTCTCATCTCTCTAGATCTAAGAGAGAGCCTAGTATCTCACCAGACCCCATAAGAATAAAACATCATAAAAATTATCACCTCTTCACATTGATAGAATCTCATTGTTTATACACATCTGAACAATATAGCCAAAAATAGCAAACCACGAAAAAGAGAACTGCATGATAGGTAAAATAGACATAACATATAACACAAGTATCAGTGTGTGAATGGACTGAAGACCCTGTCACCCCTGTTAAAAAATATTATGCGGGCAAAGAGATTGGCAATGTTGAAGTGACAAATAGAGGATGGGGCATAGTCAACCAAATGCACACACCAAAATAACTTTAATCAGCAGGGACACTGACAAAACAGACACCAGGAGTAACTGTCTTTATTCACATATTGCACAGATGTGACAGTAGAACAACAGTAGATAAGATCAAGGCACAAAATGTTGTTCATATGCAAGATAATCTGCACAGGCAAACCCCAAACAGGAAGGCCAGTGTCCATGGCAGGTGGCACAGCAAGTACATGAGAGGCTGCACAGGGGAGAGTACAACACAGCAGAGCAACAGGGCCAGCGTCCATTGTAGGTGGCACAGCAAGTACCTGTGAAACTGCACAGGGGAGAGTACAACATAGCAGAGCAACAGGGCCAGGGTCTATGGCATGTGGCACAGCAAGTACATGAGAGGCTGCACAGGGGAGACTCCCAACTCAGAAGAGCAACAGGGCCAGTGTCCATGGCAGGGGGCACAGCAAGTACACGAGAGGCTGCACATGGGAGAGTACAACACAGCAGAGCAACAGGGCAAGTGCCCATGGCAGGTGGCAGAGCAAGTACATGAGAGGCTGCACAGGGGAGAGTACAACACAGCAGAGCAACAGGGCCAGTGTCCATGGCAGGTGGAAGAGCAAGTACATGGGAGGCTGCACAGGGGAGACTCCGACACAGCAGAGCAACAGGGCCAGGGTCCATGGCAGGTGGCACAGCAAGTACATGAGAGGCTGAACAGGGGAGAGTACAACAAAGCAGAGCAACAGTGTCCATAGCAGGGGGCACAGCAAGTACATGAGAGCCTGCACAGGGGAGACTCCAACACAGAAGAGCAACAGGCCCAGTGTCCATGGCAGGGGGCACAGCAAGTACTTGAGAGGCTGCACAGGGGAAACTCCAACACAGCAGAGCAGCAGGGCCAGTCTCCATGGCAGTTGGGGCAGTAAGTACATGAGTGGCTGCACAGAGGAAACTCCAACACAGCAGAGCAACAGGGCCAGTGTCCATGGCAAATGGCACTGCAAGTACATGAGAGGCTGCACAGGGGAGAGTACAACACAGCAGAGCAACAAGGCCAGTGTCCATGGCACGTGGCAGAGCAAGTACATGAGAGGCTGCACAGGGGAGACTCCAACACAGCAGAGCAACAGGGCCAGTGTCCATGGCAGGGGGCAAGTACATGAGAGGCTGCACAGGCAAGGGTAGAACAGCAGTGAATGACAAGGCCAGTGGGCATGGGAAAGTGCAGAGTCAGGACATGAGAAGCTGCACAGGCAAGGGCGGAACAGCAGTGAATGACAAGGCCAGTGGGCATGGCAAAGTGCAGAGTCAGGACATGAGAAGCTGCACACTGAGTGATTTGACTGTACTCTTTCATGGCCAGCATCACACCCAGGTGGTAAACAATGGGCAGGACTAGCACACCTGTATGAGAGACAGGTGTGTGAGGGGGACTACCACTCACTCTTGGCTGTCAGGTGGACTTGGAGCTGGCTGTATGTCGGGGATAGCAGGACCACTTGACTGGGGAGAGAGAGGCCCAGGTGATGTAGGGGGATCAGTGGCTTGGAAAGCTGGAGGGCTGTTTGGATGAGGTGGTGCGGTGGCACGTGGAGGTGGAGTCATGCGGACTTGTGACATATTGTGGGTGGGAGAGGTTTGAGGGGTGCCATTCCACTTCTTGGGAATTCTAACTGCCTTCCCTGTACTGTAGTTCGTGATCAATTTGTTTTTCTCGCACATGTGACTCACACTTTCTCACCAATATTGGAGGCAATTGTAGCACCTACTGACATAGTATAAGTCATGCCAGCCCGGCCACTTCATTTGGCTGTCAGACCCTACAAGTTGTGTTTTGTTTTTCACACACACCAACAGACCTGCATCAGGTGCAGACACTGGCACTCTCTCTGGTGACGTGCTGGATCCTGCGGAACGCTTTGTCTGGCTACGCCTCTGGACCACCTTTCCATGTTTGCCAGGTGTCCCCCTACAGTGCCGTCCTTCGCCTGTTTGCCAGGGGTAACCCCTACAGTGCCCTCCTTCGCCTGTTCACCAGGGGTAGCCCCTACAGTGCCCTCCTTTGCCTGTTTGCCAGTGGTAGCCCCTACAGTGCCCTCTTCACCTGCTTCACTGGGCTTGGAATTGGAGTTGATGTGGTAGGGGAATGTGGCCCTGAGCCCTTCCTAGGTGTACCCTTGCCATACAACACCTCCTCAGTGGGCATAGACACTGCACCCCAGGGCTCGCACCTTTGCTGCAATGGCCCTCGACACGGCCTTACGCTGGTGTACCTTGAGCTGCAGGCATAGGAGAAAAGAGGGGGAAATGATCAGTGATATAATGTTATGTACCAACATCAGTACAGTAGCAAGACAGACTCATTACCAAATGTTATCTCTGTCCATCCCACCCTGGGGTCCACCTCACATGGGCACTCTGCATGGGTCAAGTGGATATGATTGCATGAATTTATGAGGGTATACAGGGTCCCTCCTAATCTCACACACATACAGCATGACTGCACTGAACCCCCTCTGTGGCTTGCACACACCTCCAGTCCTATGCATGTCTGGCCACTACATACATCACATATCCACATGTGTCTGTGTGTAGACTCACTGTGTGCATGACTGGGCAGCATACAATGAGCATGTCCTGTGAACATATCTGTATGTCATGTGTGTGGCATTTGGGTACATGGACTCACCAACAAAATGTACATCAACACAAGTGTGGTCATGTGCAATTATACAGGGCTGAGATGGTGCATATTTGGATTTCAGTGTGAATGAACAAGTGTAAGGACACACTAAGTGCAGTGATGTGATCTCATCTTGGTGGGCAGGGACTGTGCAGAGCATCTGGGTTCACACTGAGTCGAACAACAGGGGGCACACAGAGACAATCAGCCAAGCAATTACTGTCCTGGCACCTGCATGTTTAACATCCTGTAGCTCTGTATGGGTGACAATGTAACACACTCCACTCAGACATACAACTGCAGGCAGGGAAAACTGTGACATTGGGACACACACTCCATCCCCCTGGAGACAGCATATTTGTCAGTGTATGACACAACCCCACACCCTCAGGCATATACTGAAGCAGTCCAACTACATGTCTGCCACCCCCTGCCCTACACCTCCCTTTACAATGACTTACCACGACATTTGGGGCACCATACAGCCTTGGGCACTGTGTGAGCACCTCGTCCACCAGGGCCTCCAGCTCCTCGCTTGTGAATGGACTGGCACAGATATTCTCTGTCCTTGCCATCCCTGTGGACATAGAACATCTGAGGTGGAATTGGGTGGTGAGGGGTCCCAGGCAGCAGTCTATGGAGGCAGCAGCAGATGAGGGTCTCTGGCAACAGGCTCTGGAGGCAGCAGCAGATGAGGGTCTCTGGGAGCAGGATATGGAGGCAGAACAGCAGGTGAGGGTCGCAGGCAGCAGGCCCTGGAGGCAGCAGCAGATGTGGGTCCCAGGCAGCAGGCTCTGGAGGCAGCTCTGGAGGCAGCAGCAGATGAGGGTCTCTGGCAGCAGGCTCTGGAGGCAGCAGAAGGTGAGGGTCTCTGGCAGCAGGCTCTGGAGGCAGCAGCAGGTGAGGGTCCAAGGAAGCAGGCTCTAGAGGCAGCAGCAGATGAGGGTCTCTAGCAGCAGGCTCTGGAGGCAGCAGCAATGGAGGGTCTCTTGCAGCAGGCTCTGGAGGCAGCAGCAGATGAGGGTCTCTGGCAGCAGGCTCTGGAGGCAGCAGCAGATGAGGCTCTCTGGTAGCAGGCTCTGGAGGCAGCAGCAGGTGAGGGTCCCAGGCAGAAGGCTTTGGAGGCAGCAGCAGATGAGGGTCTCAGGCAGCAGGCTCTCGACCCAGCAGCAGGTGAGGGTCCAAGGCAGCAGGCTCTGTGAGCAGTGGAAATGTGAGGCTCACTCCCACACATTTATAGCCCCCCTGGGGTTGTTTCTAAGGTGCCAGGCTGCAACAATTGGATGTCCAGGTCTGCCTCTTTCAAAAGCATCCAATGAGCACACCTACCGCGATCATCGCTCCCATTGGCTGTAGGCAATGCTCCAAGGCGGTGATGCACCGCATGGGCCCTGGGTGCACTACCTCGATGGTGCATCTTTCAAAAGCATCCAATGTCTGCCTCCGCGGTGGCGGAGCATGCCTACCGCGATCTTCAAAATTGCATCATGCCACCGCAAACATCGCTCCCATTGGCTGTAGGCAATGCCCCATGGTGGTGACACACCGCCAGGGCCATGCGGTAGCTACCGCGAGTAGGATAGCGGAGATTGGCCACCGCCATTTGGGCATGTCTCCATGCCAATGACTATCACACTTGTGTAAAGGGTGGTGCTGGTGACACACCGCCCGGGTCAGGCGGTAGCTACCGCAAGTTGGATGGTGGAGCATGCCCACTGCCATCTTCCCATGTCTCCATGCCAATTACTACTGCACTTGTGTGAACGGGTGGTGCTGGTGATATACCGCCGGGGCCACGCGGTAGCTACAGCGAGTAGGGTGGCGGAGCATGTCCACCGCCATCTTCCCATGTCTCCATGCCAATGACTACTGCACTTGTGTGAAGGGGTGGTGCTGGTGATACACCGCCGGGGCTAGGCGGTAGCTACCGTGAGTTGGCTGGTGGAGCATGCCCACCGCCATTTGGTCATGTCTCTATGGCTAGCACTACCTCAATCGTGTAAGGAGTGGTGCTGGTGATACACCGCCGGGGCCATGCAGTAGCTACCGCGAGTTGGGTGGTGGAGCATGCCCACCGCCATTTGAACAAGTCTCTATGGCTAGCACTACGACAATTTTGTGAGGGGTGGTGCTGATGACACACCACCGGGGCCAGGCAGTAGCGACCGCAATTTGTGGCACATACAATGTCAATGTCCAGCAGGAACACTTCAACAGTGCACAGTGGCCACATGGTGAAGTGCACATCATCTTGCACACAATGTCAATGTTCCATTGACTCCACAGGTGCATACATGGGCCATGGTTGTGTATGTGTGACATTCATCGGTCTGTAGTCCCTAACATGTCACAAATGCATTCGATGGTTGGTGAGGTCGGACAGTGTTGTAGAGGACTCTACAATATGTACACATATGAATGTGTTGAGGGGCAGTGATGACCTCGGCAAGACTTGCCTCACTGTATGATGTTATTACTTACTTGTGCTTATCTTAGTGCTCATACCCACAATTGTCTATTCACCGCCAACTGTGATCATTGTGCTGCGGATGTGTGCCAAGTTTAAATGATGCATTGATATAATGATATAACAGTTTTATAACGCGCACTAATACTCGAGAGTGTCTTGGCGCGGGTGAGCTAGAGCAGAAGGGAGGTCAGTTAGGTGGTCTGGCTAAACAGATGCGTTTTAAGGCGTTTTTTGAAAAGATGAAACTCTTGAGTCGACTGAAGATCAGTAGGGAGGGAGTTCCAGGGTGCTGTAGCTTTAACAGACAGTGACTGGCCTCCCAAACGGACTCTGTGTAAGCGCAGGACAATCACCCGGCGAAGGGAGGCAGATCGCAGGGGATGGTTAGGTAGATAGAAGGCAAAGCGCTTCCTAAGATAGGTAGGACCGAACGCATACAGGGCCCGATGGGCCAGGGTAATAGCCTTAAAATGAACATGCTGCATCACGGGCAGCTAGTGTAACTCCGGTAAATATTGAATAGCACTGGTTTGACTTGGGGCATTGTGCAAAAGTCTAGCCGTGGCATTCTGTATCGTTTGAAGCTTTTACAACAGGTAGCCAGGTAAGCCTATGAACAGAGCATTTGAATAATCGAGCCACGAGAGGATAAGAGCACAAGCAAATGCCTCCTTGGCCACTCTCGGAAACAGGGGGAAGATCCTTCTAAGGATTTTGAGGGTTCCAAAACGGACCCCGGTCAGTTTTTTAACATGGTCAGTAAACCGCAGGTCCTTGCTGAACCACACCCCCAAATTTTTGGCAGGTCCGTCATCAAAGCGCGGGCAAGGAAATTGAGATTGCCAGAGAGATTGTCTGAAGTTCGGGGAAAACTGGCCATACAAAAGAACCTCAGACTTATCCTCATTACACTTCAAAGAAGCCTTGGCTAACCAGCAGAATACAGAAGCTAGGCACGACTGGGCGATGGTGGTGTCCAAATCCGGGCCCTTCCAAGTGAACAGCAGCTGAGTATCGTCAGCATATGCTATCACTTTAGCACCAAGCTTCTCCGCCAGACAGACCAGAGGTTTTAGGTAGATATTAAATAAAAGGGGGCTCAGAGTGGAGCCCTGCGGAACCCCCGTAGCCAGGTTCCTAACCGAGGAAGAACAGAAGGCCATGCAAACCTGCTGCGTGCGGTGGTCCAGAAAAGACTTGACCCACTCCCAGGCAAGGCCAAAGATACCAATGGCAGAGAGCTGAGCCAGAAGTCGCTGGTGGGGCACCGTATCGAAGGCGGCAGAGAGGTCGAGTAAAATCAGGGCCGCCCTACCGCCTCCGTCAAGACACTCCCTAATCGCCTCCGACATCTCCACCAGGGCAGTCTCCATACTATAGACCAATCTAAACCCCGGCTGAGCTGGGTGCAAGGCCCCTGAGGAATCCATGAAAGTCTCAAGTTGCCGAAAAAACACTTTTTCACAGACCTTGGCCAGGGCTGGTAGGAGCAAAATTGGTCGGTAGTTGGCAGGGACCGCCGGGTCCAAGGAAGGTTTTTTAAGAAGGGGAAGCAATTTCGCTTGTTTCCATTGTGCTAGAACCACGGCGGTCAGAAGAGAGAGGTACACAATGTCTGTGACAGCTGTGCAGACCTCCTTGGCTGCCCCAGCTAATACTCGGGCCGGGCACGAGTCCGCTGGAGAGCCTGACTTTGGGGGATTGAGGATGGCCAAAATGTCTGCCTCAGCTGTGGCTGTGAATGAGGTAAGCTGATTGGAAGCTGCCCACAGCGAGCAGGGGGGCCCTGAGGACTAAAGCCCCTCAATTCTAGGATGCGAGCCAACACTACCCTGAATCTTTAGTATCTTGTCTACAAGAAATGTAGATAACTCCTCACACCATTGTTGAGAAGCAGGGAACACCCTTTGTTCAGCAACGGGGGATAGAAAACTTTTAACAGTACTAAAGGTTTCCTTGCCATTGTTCCGAGCCAGCGCAATCCTCCCAGCAAAGTAGTTGCTTTTAGCTAACCTAATGGCCATGTAATACTCCCTCTGATCCAAGCGTAATGACCTCTTGGCTGACGGGCAATACTTGATTTCAATATATTCAGATCGTTTGACATATCGTTGAATAAGCCGTTAGACGCCAACAGTTATCTTCTGTTTAGACATCGATGTATTGGACAAGCGGCCGTAGCTAGGTGAGTGCAGGGATGGGTAGTTTATCAGAAACCTGCTTCAGGGCACGATGTAGGTTTTAAATAATTAAATGTTTGCCTTACTCCCTACAATATGCTACAATATATAATCCTTGATTATATTATATTTTTAGACCCTTGTACCCTGAATCAGTTATCTTGGAAGCTTACAGAAAAATACGACATAGATCTTTACCGCGCAAGCTCCGCTACCCATATGGCTTTACTTTGGGAAGCGCTGTCGATCAAAAGGATCGGTTGCTTGATAAGAAGCCGACTTTGCAGTTTTTTTTCAGAAAGAACTAAATGAATACTTCATTATCTTAGTATCCATTTTTTGACGATAGTATCTGGTATGTTTATTTATTTTTTTAGACCCGTGTACATTGAGTCCTTAAGCTTTGGATCTTTCCGAACACTAAGGCAGTAATCGTGACCGCACCACTTCCAATGTGCGCGGCGTTGCATTTTATCTCGAGGACGTCGAGTAGTCATTCTTTTCCTCTGGGAAATTGTCTCTAGCCCCATTTTGGTAAGTGACAGTTATTCCGTTGGTGATTCATAGGTTAGTAAGTTAGAGTGTGCCGCTTTTCTATGGCAAATGAACACAAAGACATACGTTCTGTGTTGTATTCCTTTCATAGATACTACGTGTGCAGCATCTTAAAGCACGTTCCATTGGGATACATATGAATGGTCATTTTACAATCACTTGTTCGAATACTCTAGTCTCCAAAAAGGTGAGCAGATTAAGTTATTCTGCTAACGTTAACCTGTCGATTTCTAGTTGTATAATAAGTTTTACATTATGCAGGTGCAATCTTACATGTGTTTTTTTATATATCTTTACTCCACAGTTAGGTGACTACTCGAGGGATATTTAGAATTCATTATACCTACCTCAAAAAAAGTACTATTTGGTCTGATGTTCTCTACATTGTGAGATCGTGCATCATAATTTTGGGATCTCCCATTTTTAAGTAAGTTTATGACTACCAGTACACTTATCAACTCCCTTCTTTCATTTAAATTAATTTGGAATGCGACTGCTCTGATATTTTATTCTAATGTCGAGCTAAATGTTTATTATATATTTATTATCTTAACAGTGTAGGGAAAGGTTTGCTTTTAAGGTGGACTCCAGTTATTACACATGTGAATTAAATGAATTTTATGAATTGTATTTTTTCTGCAATGGATTTTGTATAATTGAAATAATGAAGTCTTATTTGTCTTTTATTTTTTATTATGTATTTCAGAATTGTTTGTGTCTCCTGAAGAAGGCGTTCTTTTAACGCAGAAACGCGCGTCGATTAAATCAATTGTCACTTTTGGTATTAATTAAGTGTTTTTTAATTGATTCCTCGTTATTTTGTTGTTTTATATAATAATGGTTTTAATTTCACTGTATATTTATTTGTATGTATTATGTTGTATATGACTTATGATTGTAATATGAATGTTTATTAAAATACAATATAGGTTTATAATAGAGTGTATTCTTTCATGTCCCTTTTTTGCAACTTTGAGTCCTATGCTGTTGTTGTGATTGCCTAGGATTGTTATATACAAACTTTGGGGCCTTTGATTGCACACATGTTGGTCTTGTGCCACCACAGGCGAGTGAGCACATTTTCCGTAGTAGAAAACATTATCACTCGAACAATGTGCAGGTGGTGTGCCTGGCCGATATGAGTAGGGGGACCCAGAGAAATTATTTTTTAAATCTTAAAGGCAAAAAGCACAAAGAAAAGTACAGCACCAATCAGTATTCATTGTTCACTTTTCACAAGGTCGTAGGTGTGATTTCAGGCCTGCAGGTTGGTTGCGATTGCAACTTTTAACTTAGGAGCTGATTTTGACAGCACTCTGTTGGACCGCCGCCCAACATTACGGTGGTACGAGTGCCTCATTTTGATATGACTGCGGGGCTGGCAGTTAGAAAGTGCTTCGTAGCATGGCAGCTTGTGCTGCGGCCAATGAAAAGGGTGGCTCTGAGAACCTCTTGCATGTCCATGGACCGTGGTATGGAGCACCTCCTTCACATCCATGGACTGTGTGCCATGCACCATATCGTGAATAGCACACAGTGCATGGAGGTGAGTGGGGGCACTTCATGTGTCTCCAGAATCTCTTTATAGTGGCCTACGATTGACAGGGGCCCCTCAGAACCCTTTCTGACAGCCTTTTAATGGTGGTCTCCCTGCCAAGAAATGGCTGTTGGAATGAGATATCGCAATCCCGATGGTGGTGCCTGCCTCAGCACCACCGTCATTCAGGAATATGACTCCGGCTGCCACCCTGTCGGGAACCCTGATCCTGGTGGAGGCAGCGGTCTTCCCTCCAATCGCTGTGGGTCTGACATCCGGAATTATAATCCAGCAGTCGGACCTAAGTGTTGTCATTGGTCAGACTGACACCGACAGCCTGTTGGTGTCATTCCAACCGCCATCATAATGAGGCCCGTAGTGTAATAATAATAATTATAATAATAAGGAAGCTTATAAAGCACCTGGTTATGCCCACAGCGTGTCCCTGCGCTGTAGTAAGTGGGAGAAAATAGATCCCCATGTCCAGACTAGTGACGCACAGGCCTATTAATGAAGGAACAAGTATGTTTTAAGCTCTCTTCTAAACCTGATCTCAGAGGGTTCCAGCCGAAGCTCCAGAGGGAGTTTGTTCCAGCTCTTGGCCGCCAAGAGGCGGAAGATCTACCACCCATCCTGGACCCCTTGACTTTAGTGACAAGCAACAGGCCAGTCCCACTAGATCTAAGGGACCGTGCGGGCCTGTAGGCGGTAATAAGACTCTGCAGGTACATAGGACCGATGCCTTGGGTGATGCGGTGGCATGTACAAAGGGCCTTAAACACGATTCTCTTCCTGACAGGAAGCCAGTGAAGAGTGTCCAAGGCACTTTTGGAGGCAGCCTTTCTCGGTTGCCTGAGGACCAAGCGAGCCGTCGCATTTTGTATAGCCTGAAGCCGGTTAAGACTTTTGACAGTTGCACCCAAATACAGTATGTTACCATAATCTAAACGTGAAGTAACAAGTGCATGCACTAGCGTCTTCCTGGCCTCCATAGGAAGGAGGTCCATAGTTTTGCGTAGACCCTTCAGGAGACCAAAAAAAGTAGGGCGGAGATTTTCCAATTTATCAGGGCTGATATTAGGTTTCTTCTGGAGTGGAAGAACAACAGCCTTTTTCCACCTATCAGGCACTGTATGCATACTAAATGATACATCTAAAAGATGCCTGATATAATATAAGGCTCAAGAGTAGCAATACTCTCCCCAAGCAGTTTGGGTGAGGCAGGATCCCTAGGTGAGCCAGACTTTATAGTTCGACAGATCTTGCAGAGCAACTCGGGGGTGGGGTGATAAAACTATCCAGCCTCCAGCTTTCTCCAGCACCTCTGATTGGTTCCACAAATTCTGCACCCATTTTTACGGCTCCAGGAAAGGATGAGTACATTTTCTCCACTTTCTCTGAGAAAAAAACTGCAATGGGGTCACATGATTCCACTCAACCTTCCAGGCGGATAGCAGACGCTGTTAATGAGGAAATCTCCTTATAGATCCCATATACTTCCTTAGAGGAGTTTCCTGCTGCTCCAATTCTCTCTGTATAATACGAGGCCTTAGCCCGTCTAAAAAGCCCATGGTACTTATTTTGCTGTTTTAGATATTCCAGCTTGACCTGACTAAGAAAACCTTTCCTCCATTGTCTCTCCAGATGTTTACACTCAGTCTTAAGGTTAATCAAGTGGAAAAATGGACACTTGTGACAATTCTAGACCATTGGTTAGAAAAACTATGGTATCCTCAAAAGACCCAATGTATACAGGTGTTGCGGTATATTTCGTTCATCCTCCCCTACATTGTGGTTTTTCAGCAGTTATCATCGAATACCATAGAGAGTGTGGGTACTTGCCTCATCCAGAGGCTCCTCTGGTCTAGGTTGCAGTGTCCAGAGATGAAAAAAGGAGAAACCAGTGCAAAAAAAGGTAAAAAACTGTTAAATATAAGGTCAACACCAGAAAGGATTTTAATGAAATGGTGGAGATCTTATATTTAAATTAAGTGGGTACTTATCCTAGATCGAGTTACTGGATCTAGAAGTGCGAATTTGCAAAAAATGTCAACATGTTTCAGCCCCCTTCGGCTCAACGGAGTCTATGGGGCTTTCGTCAGGACAGAAGGACAAACAAACATAAAGAATCTACTCACACTTTTTGTGTGGTGTTCAATGGAAGTAGTGAGGGTCAACATTAGCCACTCAAGTCTTATTAACCTGAAAAAGAAAATACACACAAATATGTTGTGCAGGGATAATATACATTCTCACAGTATTACAGGAGTGAGGGATGGCACAGTAGTGAGCATTAGTCTAAACTACTAGATAGATGCATGTTTAGCAAAAATAGCGTGAAAATTCTAAACAGTGGAGTGTCACCTGGTAGGGTAGAGGAAAGAGGGAGGCGAAAGTGAGCAAGAAGGTACTGCGTTGTGTTTTCAAGCAGCAGGGTGTAACTTAAACATAGCTGTGGTATATCAGCATCATGTAAGGATTAATCGAGCATTAGGACCTAGATAGTTCTAGTCACTTGGTCAAATTCTCGATAAAAATACACAATAACATATACATGATAATCCCAATATCTATTTTTTAATTGTATTGGGAATCTTTAAACAGAATAGCGCTTGAGAAGGGAAACGCGGAACAGCAGACCCCTTCGTGATATTTAAAAGCAGCGCAATAAAACGTTGACAAAAGGTCCCTCGACAATGGGTCTTGTTACAGACTTACCCCCGTTAGTGGAGTCTTTTGTTATCCTCGGGGAGGCCCAGAGCTGAGAGAAAGAGGTAAACAGAGGTCAGAATTACCTTACCTCAAGGGAAGAAAATGCTTGCCTGACTGATAAGTTCCGCCATTACCCGCGTGTGTGGGATCCTACGCCGCTTGTGCTGACTCTGCCCCCGGATGCCGGGCTGGTGTCCGGGGGAGCGTTTTTGACAGAGTTTTTTTGAAAGCACAACTTTATTAGGTATTACACGGAAACCTTAGCAATGTAATACTCGATGGTGTAAACAAACGTAATGCTCGTTTGTGGAAGCAAAACGGCGACAGTCAGTGATAATGAGAAAACAGAGCTAATTAATATGTTAGTGGCTAGGTAAGTTGCAATCTGTTTTGCAATATATAAAGTACAAGCCTTTACTCAGGAGGTGCGTGGGGAACCAGACATGGTTGAATGTAGTGGAATAAATAAAGCCGATGTCAGAGTTATGATGACCTCATAGTATCAGATTGATGGTTACGCAGTATACATTCAGTGGACCGCAAACTGGTGCCAGGGGACGTTGTCATTCATGCCTGTGATATTTGTTTTCAAACGGTCCACCCACCTTTGTTCTTTTTCATACAGAATTCTCTCTGCGTTGGGGTTTTTTTCCGTCAGCATCTCGATGACAGTCCACCTGATGTCATCACAAGAGTGTCCCTTCTCCAAATAATGGGCACACAGTTTTGTTGTAGTCTTTTTTAGGTGAATATTGCTCCGATGTTCCCCTATTCTGATTTTAACTTTCCGGCACGTCATTCCTATGTACAGTTTATTGCATGGACAGTTGACCATATAAATTACATAGGAAGAGTTACAGTTCGTGTGTTGCTTTTGGGTCCAAACTAGAGTCTCTGACAGTTGTAATTGTTTAGAGTGGGTGGTATATTGGCAAGCTGTACAATTTCCGCAGGGGTAGTGACCACTGACCGGGGACATAGAAATGTTTCTGATAGTTTCTTGGTTATGTATTTGTCGTGGTCGTGTATGAACCAATGTATCTCGCAAGTTTTTAGTTCTTCTATTAGCAAAACGTGGTTTGGGCCAATTAAATTTCCCAGTATTAAGGATTTTCCAATTCTTATTGACCAGTTTTTGGACCTCATAGGTAGATGGACAAAACGTAGTTACACAGGTCATAAGATCCGGTATGGGGTCTTTTGGGTATGTTTGTAGGAGACATTCTCTGGGTTGATGGTTCGCACGTTTCATGCATTTCTGAATGATACTTTGCGTGTAGTCTCTTTGTTTTATTTTGGTGCATAGATCCTTAGCTTGGGCTTTATAGTCATCTGTCTTGGTACAGTTCCGTTTCAAACGTAAAAACTGACTATAGGGAAAATTGTCCCTCAGTGGTTTTGGATGATGACTCTTATAAGACAGTAGACTATTTTTAGCAGTGGGTTTGGTGTACGTTTTGGTTTTGAGTTGATTGTCTTCCGCAAAAATTGTGAGATCAAGGAAGTCAATGGATGTGTTGTTGGCCATGTGTGTGAATTTTAGCCAAGGGTCCCTTTCATTTAGCCACCTCAAGAAAAGTTCCAGGTCAAGTTTGATATCCCAAATGAGGAGGATGTCGTCAATATATCTCTTCCAGTATAGGATACTGGAAGAGTACGGGTTTGCCTCATTTAGTACGTGTTGTTGTTCAAAATGGCTAACGTACAATCCAGCCACCGAAGGGGCGAAGGCACTGCCCATCGAAGTTCCATGATTTTGTAAATACAACACTCCGTTGTATTAAAAAAAAATTTCTTTGAGTGCTAGCTGGCAACACTGTAAGACAAAATGTCTTGGTGTGTGGTGGTTCCATTCTTCATTGTAAAGGACATCTTCCAGCATTTGCAGGGTGTCGTCTTGAGGTAGGCTAGTGTACAGTGACTCCACGTCAAGGCCTACCAGAAGCATGGTGTTTTGATCGAAAGGTATGTCCTTGATTTGCACTAGAAGGTCACGTGTGTCTTTAAGATAGGTTGGTGTCTTCTGCACTAGTGGTTTTAGGAATTCATCTGCGAATTTGGACAGAGGTTCAAGCAATGATCCTATGCCTGCCACAATAGGGCGTCCAGGTGGAGGTAATTTATTTTTATGAGTCTTGGGTAAGGAATAAAAGAAAGGGATTTTGGGTTCTTTAGTGCACAGGTAGTCAGCTTCCTTCCCTGTTATCCACCTGTTGGTTACTGCTTCATGGACCATTATGTTAATTGTGTTTCGAAGTCTCTCTGTGGGATCCTCATCGATTTTCTTGTAATACTTGCTGTCTGATAGAAGGGAGAGGCATTGTAAGTTGTAGCCCTCTTTGCTGAGGATCACAATACCTCCCCCCTTGTCCGCAGTTTTGAAGACAATATTGGCATTTGATTCAAGAGTTTTTAAAGCCTGTCGTTCTTTATTGCTCAAGTTTTGAAAATGTTGTTTCTTTTTGGTTGTTATTTCATCTATGCCCTTGAGTAGTGCTTGCTCAAAAGTGTGGATTTCCGATGGTATACTGCCTGCTGGAGGGTTGAAGGTAGATTTCTTTCTAAGATTGGTGTCTCCTTCAGATGGCGGAGAAGGTTTGTCCGCAAAGAATGCCTTGAGTTTCAAGGTGCGACAAAATTCTGCTAATTCACACTTGAGCTTAAAATTGTCTATTGGTGGTGTGGGGACAAATCCAAGCCCTTTTTCCAGGACATTCTTTTGGTCTTCTGTTAAGTCAATATTAGCAATGTTGATTATTAGCGAGTGTTTGTTTTGCTCGTGCTCGGTTGGGCAGACGACATGCTTCTCGTTTGGACGTTCCTCTGCTGGTCTTGCCAGACTATGGTTTTCTTTCTTCCTCTGAATTGATTTTGGCCCCTGCCTAAAAAAGGCGGCTGTTGTTGTTGTTGTTGTATTTGTTGTCCTGGGTGTTGTTCATTGCCCAGTTGTGGCATTTGTTGCATGCCATAATTATATGGTGTCATCCATCCCCCATATGGTGGCATGTAGGCTTGAAAATGAGGCATGTTCATGTTAGGGTAGAAAGGTCTTTGCCATCGGTTTCCCCTCCTGAATCTTTGAGATCGATTGTTAAACCCCCCTCTTCTGGGGTGTGTTCCTCAGAACTGCTCACCGAGTTGTTTGAAGAGGCTCTCCCTAAGGATTCATTATCCGAGCCTTGGTCGTTGGAATTGTAATCCTCTTTAGTGTAGGGATGCATTTTTTCTTGACTGAACTTTTTTAGATCTTTGCTCAGTTTCAGTAATTTGCTCTGCATAATGAATTCTTGTGTCTCTTCCATTTCTTTGGTGAGTTCTTCTAATTTCTTTTTGTAGGTTAGTGGATTTATTCCTTTTTTTAGTTCATTTTCAAGAGTTTGGATTTCCACTAGCAATGCTTCTGAGAGTCTTTTTGCTGTCTTGATGATCAGCACCAGATAGTCAAGGGTGCATTTCCAGGAGATGGAAGACCAGTCTTTACGGAAGTCCAAGTCGTGTAGGAAGATACGTGGGGCATTGCTAACCCAAAGGCCTCTCGGAGCTGTTTTTTGTCGGAGGTATTCAGTCATAATAATGCCGTGAATCGCAGTCCGTATTTGTTCTCTCTTCTTTTCGGAGAGTGTGTCCCAGTTGTCTGTTTGTTCTAGTGCTTCAGTAAGATCTTTATTCTGAAGAAGGGATTGACCTGCTAGAATTTCTTCTATATCACTCTCGCCAAAGCTCAGTCCAACATTACCCTCCATGGTTGTGCTCCAGACGAGAAGCATGTCGTCTGCCCAACCGAGCACGAGCAAAACAAACACTCGCTAATAATCAACATTGCTAATATTGACTTAACAGAAGACCAAAAGAATGTCCTGGAAAAAGGGCTTGGATTTGTCCCCACACCACCAATAGACAATTTTAAGCTCAAGTGTGAATTAGCAGAATTTTGTCGCACCTGGAAACTCAAGGCATTCTTTGCGGACAAACCTTCTCTGCCATCTGAAGGAGACACCAATCTTAGAAAGAAATCTACCTTCAACCCTCCAGCAGGCAGTATACCATCGGAAATCCACACTTTTGAGCAAGCACTACTCAAGGGCATAGATGAAATAACAACCAAAAAGAAACAACATTTTCAAACCTTGAGCAATAAAGAACGACAGGCTTTAAAAACTCTTGAATCAAATGCCAATATTGTCTTCAAACCTGCGGACAAGGGGGGAGGTATTGTGATCCTCAGCAAAGAGGGCTACAACTTACAATGCCTCTCCCTTCTATCAGACAGCAAGTATTACAAGAAAATCGATGAGGATCCCACAGAGAGACTTCGAAACACAATTAACATAATGGTCCATGAAGCAGTAACCAACAGGTGGATAACAGGGAAGGAAGCTGACTACCTGTGCACTAAAGAACCCAAAATCCCTTTCTTTTATTCCTTACCCAAGACTCATAAAAATAAATTACCTCCACCTGGACGCCCTATTGTGGCAGGCATAGGATCATTGCTTGAACCTCTGTCCAAATTCGCAGATGAATTCCTAAAACCACTAGTGCAGAAGACACCAACCTATCTTAAAGACACACGTGACCTTCTAGTGCAAATCAAGGACATACCTTTCGATCAAAACACCATGCTTCTGGTAGGCCTTGACGTGGAGTCACTGTACACTAGCCTACCTCAAGACGACACCCTGCAAATGCTGGAAGATGTCCTTTACAATGAAGAATGGAACCACCACACACCAAGACATTTTGTTTTACAGTGTTGCCAGCTAGCACTCAAAGAATTTTTTTTTTAATACAACGGAGTGTTGTATTTACAAAATCATGGAACTTCGATGGGCAGTGCCTTCGCCCCTTCGGTGGCTGGATTGTACGTTAGCCATTTTGAACAACAACACGTACTAAATGAGGCAAACCCGTACTCTTCCAGTATCCTATACTGGAAGAGATATATTGACGACATCCTCCTCATTTGGGATATCAAACTTGACCTGGAACTTTTCTTGAGGTGGCTAAATGAAAGGGACCCTTGGCTAAAATTCACACACATGGCCAACAACACATCCATTGACTTCCTTGATCTCACAATTTTTGCGGAAAACAATCAACTCAAAACCAAAACGTACACCAAACCCACTGCTAAAAATAATCTACTGTCTTATAAGAGTCATCATCCAAAACCACTGAGGGACAATTTGCCCTATAGTCAGTTTTTACGTTTGAAACGGAACTGTACCAAGACAGATGACTATAAAGCCCAAGCTAAGGATCTATGCACCAAATTAAAACAAAGAGACTACACGCAAAGTACCATTCAGAAATGCATGAAACGTGCGAACCATCAACCCAGAGAATGTCTCCTACAAACATACCCAAAAGACCCCATACCGGATCTTATGACCTGTGTAACTACGTTTTGTCCATCTACCTATGAGGTCCAAAAACTGGTCAATAAGAATTGGAAAATCCTTAATACTGGGAAATTTAATTGGCCCAAACCACGTTTTGCTAATAGAAGAACTAAAAACTTGCGAGATACATTGGTTCATACACGACCACGACAAATACATAACCAAGAAACTATCAGAAACATTTCTATGTCCCCGGTCAGTGGTCACTACCCCTGCGGAAATTGTACAGCTTGCCAATATACCGCCCACTCTAAACAATTACAACTGTCAGAGACTCTAGTTTGGACCCAAAAGCAACACACGAACTGTAACTCTTCCTATGTAATTTATATGGTCAACTGTCCATGCAATAAACTGTACAAAGGAATGACGTGCCGGAAAGTTAAAATCAGAATAGGGGAACATCGGAGCAATATTCGCCTAAAAAAGACTACAACAAAACTGTGTGCCCATTATTTGGAGAAGGGACACTCTTGTGATGACATCAGATGGACTGTCATCGAGATGCTGACGGAAAAAACCCCCAACGCAGAGAGAATTCTGTATGAAAAAGAACAAAGGTGGGTGGACCGTTTGAAAACAAATATCACAGGCATGAATGACAACGTCCCCTGGCACCAGTTTGCGGTCCACTGAATGTATACTGCGTAACCATCAATCTGATACTATGAGGTCATCATAACTCCGACATCGGCTTTATTTATTCCACTACATTCAACCATGTCTGGTACCCCACGCACCTCCTGAGTAAAGGCTTGTACTTTATATATTGCAAAACAGATTGCAACTTACCTAGCCACTAACATATTAATTAGCTCTGTTTTCTCATTATCACTGACTGTCGCCGTTTTGCTTCCACAAACGAGCATTACGTTTGTTTACACCATCGAGTATTACATTGCTAAGGTTTCCGTGTAATACCTAATAAAGTTGTGCTTTCAAAAAAACTCTGTCAAAAACGCTCCCCCGGACACCAGCCCGGCATCCGGGGGCAGAGTCAGCACAAGCGGCGTAGGATCCCACACACGCGGGTAATGGCGGAACTTATCAGTCAGGGAAGCATTTTCTTCCCTTGAGGTAAGGTAATTCTGACCTCTGTTTACCTCTTTCTCTCAGCTCTGGGCCTCCCCGAGGATAACAAAAGACTCCACTAACGGGGGTAAGTCTGTAACAAGACCCATTGTCGAGGGACCTTTTGTCAACGTTTTATTGCGCTGCTTTTAAATATCACGAAGGGGTCTGCTGTTCCGCGTTTCCCTTCTCAAGCGCTATTCTGTTTAAAGATTCCCAATACAATTAAAAAATAGATATTGGGATTATCATGTATATGTTATTGTGTATTTTTATCGAGAATTTGACCAAGTGACTAGAACTATCTAGGTCCTAATGCTCGATTAATCCTTACATGATGCTGATATACCACAGCTATGTTTAAGTTACACCCTGCTGCTTGAAAACACAACGCAGTACCTTCTTGCTCACTTTCGCCTCCCTCTTTCCTCTACCCTACCAGGTGACACTCCACTGTTTAGAATTTTCACGCTATTTTTGCTAAACATGCATCTATCTAGTAGTTTAGACTAATGCTCACTACTGTGCCATCCCTCACTCCTGTAATACTGTGAGAATGTATATTATCCCTGCACAACATATTTGTGTGTATTTTCTTTTTCAGGTTAATAAGACTTGAGTGGCTAATGTTGACCCTCACTACTTCCATTGAACACCACACAAAAAGTGTGAGTAGATTCTTTATGTTTGTTTGTCCTTCTGTCCTGACGAAAGCCCCATAGACTCCGTTGAGCCGAAGGGGGCTGAAACATGTCGACATTTTTTGCAAATTCGCACTTCTAGATCCAGTAACTCGATCTAGGATAAGTACCCACTTAATTTAAATATAAGATCTCCACCATTTCATTAAAATCCTTTCTGGTGTTGACCTTATTTTTAACAGTTTTTTACCTTTTTTTGCACTGGTTTCTCCTTTTTTCATCTCTGGACACTGCAACCTAGACCAGAGGAGCCTCTGGATGAGGCAGGCACCCACACTCTCTATGGTATTCGATGATAACTGCCGAAAAACCACAATGTAGGGGCGGATGAACGAAATATACCGCAACACCTGTATACATTGGGTCTTTTGAGGATACCATAGTTTTTCTAACCAATGGTCTAGAATTGTCACAAGTGTCCATTTTTCCACTTGATTAACCTTGATACTTACCTGGGGAAATAAATGGACATGTATTCCTCCTCCCCTTTCTGATTACCCTTACACTCAGTCTTAGCCAGGCGCAAATCATCATTGTACCAAGGTGCAGATTTCTGTGATCTATTCAAAGTTTTATTCTGTAGTAGTGGGGCCACACTGTCTAGAGCTTCAGTTATGCATCTTTCTAGGTTGTGGCAGGCAGATTCAGCATTGGTACCCCCCGTGAACCCCCTCGGACCAGAGCTTCATTGAACTTGATCTGTGAGAAACCTGCCTATTTACGACATTGGTAGTTTAGCACAGGTTGTTCGGGGGCTCTAGGTTCTGGGAACTTTACCACAAAGGGAACAAAGAAATGGTCGGACCAGGGGATAGGGGTGGGAGTGGTAACTCCGACTCCCTCCCAATTAGCGAATACCGAATCCAGTAAATGGCCATGCTGATGGGTAGGGGCAATGGATTTCAGACCTAATTGCAATGACTGACGTTCCTGACACAGGTCTAAAGCCCCCCTATTGAGGGAATTCTCCAGATGAATATTGAGGTCACCCAACAATAGGAATTTATCATTCCGTAGAGCTGAGTCCATAATTCCTTCCAATAAGCTAGGCAAAAACCGTGTATGTGGGCCAGGAGGTCTATAGACCAGGAGTCCTTTCACCGTAAGGTGAGAGCTGACCCTAATTATAAATGAGCCTGCCTCACTATCAACTATGGTCATAGGTTCCAGAGAGAGCACAGTGGACAATGGCTACCCCACCACCTCTGCCAGATGTCCTATCAATCCTGGCTATCATGTAGCCAGAGGGAAGGGCCTCGATAATTTCTGGCTCGGAGTCGGATTCCAGCCATGTCTCCGTGAAGAATAAAAGGTCAAGTTTTCTATCAGCAAGTAAATCAAAGATGTCCAATTTATGTTTGCACATAGATCTAAAATTCAACAGGCCGCAAGACAGCCCTGTAGTCCCTAGCTTTAGCTTACCTAAAGTGCGGTAGCTAAATGGGCAGTGATCACATCCAACATCCTGACAGGCCATCATACTGTGGCTGCACGTGCTAGATATCCTCGGGCGGAGATCGTACAATCGTGCCATACTCCACTGAAGTTGAGCATTATTTGGGCCAGGGTTTCTGGCCCCCGTCCCGAAACGGCCACGGACGGGCTCAGATGGGCTTGCCTTTAGCACGCCTGCGGCGCATCGGTGGTGTGCCTGCTGGGCGCGTCCGCTGCGCGGCCACTCTCACATGTAACCTTTATCCTTTGCTCCAACCCAGCTCTCCCTTTTACGCCCTCCGCGCAACGGCGCTATTCGCCGCGTCGGACCGGGGCGGGTAGGAGGGACAGTCGAGCACAGTGCCCCTGAGCGTCCCGTCAGCCCCACACTCCCACTGACAGCTTCTAGACCCCCGGTACATTGTATCAATACTGTAAAAAAAATGGAGTAAAACAATTTACAGAAATAAAATTAGCGCAATCTCATGTTGGGCTGAGCAACACCAGCAGCTTATGGGCTTTACCACTGCCCACTTACCACATGCGGCCACTCTCCCAAGCTCCCTTTATCCTGTGCTCCAACCCCTAGACCGCTGACCGCAACTGGAAGTGCCTTAGCTCTCCCTTCCACACCCTCCGCGCAAAGGCGCTATTCACCGCGTCGGACCGGGCGGGAAGGAGGGACAGTCGAGCACAGGCCCCCGGAGCGTCCAGTCAGCCCCACACTCCCACTGACAACTTCTGGACCCTGGTGTGTTGTATCAATACTGTTAAAAAAACGGAGTAAAACAATTTACAGAATTAAAATTAGCGCAATCTCATGTTGGGCTGAGCAACACCAGCAGCTTTGAGGCTCTACCACCTCCCACTTACCAGTGTATGCAATCGAAGTTCAAATCCTTCAGCAATGTAAAATTGCAGACTGTATTTGCAGATGCCCTATAGGAGCTGAATAGCTACTGGTCAAGGTCCCACTGAAGCCATTGGCTCTGGCTTGAAAAGCTCAGAGCAGGAGAAATTTCAACTTTCACAGCTGCCAAAGTCCTTGCATTGAGCTACAGTTTTTGTGCCTTTGCTCAGTCAAGGTACTTTTCTTCGGTCTTGGGCCCTATTCTGAGTACGGCAGTCCTGGAACTGCCGTACTCATGGTGGCAGTCTAACCACCAACACACGTCTGCCCTTGTACGAGTGTTGCGGTGCGAGCACCACAACAATGCTGCATTAGCTGGGATCAATGATTCTGCTACAACAGCGGCCTGACAACAGATTCAGTAAATTTACCGATTCTGTAAGATTTAAGCCCCCTACATCTCAATCACCAAATACCGGTCGGTAACGGCCAAAATCGGCCGTTACCGACCAGTATTTGGTGACCTACATCTGGCCCTATGTTTTTTTATGGAGCTCAAAATCTTACAGTAGGGCAAGCCTGAGGTTCTCTCTGTCAAAGACTCTTTGAAATCAAATGCCTTTGTCATGAGTGCCCACTGATGGGCCAACGGTTCTGGAAGTCCAAAAACTCCATATTTTTCAGAGTTCCTAGAGCAGCTCCTCTAGTCACTTTTAAGACTTTCAGGATCTCAGGGGCGGTCCCCATGGACCAGGACACATCCTAAAGAAGGCCACCAGCTGGACCTAGTCCAGTTCCTGCCGCTTCGTGGAGGTGTCTGCTGTGGCCTGTCACCGCTGCTGTGTCCTGTTGGTGCTCTTTGCTGTCTTCTGTTAGGAGAGCTTTGCTGCACTCCTGCTGGGGCTGGAAGGAAGGAGAAGGCTAAAACATCGGCCTGCCCAACGCTCACCTGCCTGCCGGGAGGGACTCAGAGACTACAAGTCCCAGCAAACCCAGTGCTCGCAACAGCACCGGCAACACCCAAGGACAGTTAGCCCCTCCTCCCCTTAGTATATTTTAGCCCTGCTCCCTCTGCGGCGCGGGACGCGTGCGGGCGGGCACCAGGCGAAGCCCGGGACAAGGACGGGTCATCTGTGGCCATCAGGGGCTGAAGGAGGCTGGACTGGGCCGCCCCACTAAGCCCCCATGGAACTGACTGCCTGGGGCTGTGAACTTATGTTCCATAGCGGTAATCATTATAATGTTTAATTTTTTCTTTTTTAAACGATCAGTCAAAGCTGACCCGATAACGTTTTGTCTTCAATAGACGGTTCTTATTGTTGTTTTTTTTTCTCCATTATCTTTTACTATTGTTCTCTTAAGTGCCAAATTTAATATGTTCTTAAACTGTAAATTGTGGGATTGATAATCTCTTTTTTAACTACCTAGGTTGAGCAGTATGGGTAAACCTAATCCTACAACTTCTCGCCCCATGACTAGGCAAACAGCGGCAGCGACCCAACCACTGCCGACTTTAACAGCTATTGACAAAATGCTCCAAAAAACTATAGGGGTGGTGGCAACGGCTATTGAGAATACCGAAAGGCCACTCTCTCTTACTCCCGCTATGCCTCCCCACCCCCATGTCTTTGGGCGATTTCTCTGCAGTCACAGTTAACCCTCCTGAATCCACGTCATTTGGTATGCCCTCTTTTTTTGAGCTTCCATGTGCTCAGATTGTGCCAGACGCGAATGCTTCTATAGAGGTTGAACTGCCCCCTCTCACCGGTAGGCTTAAAGGCTCATAAATCTCATGGTAGAAGCAAGAGGTCGAAACCCGCTAAAAAATCAGTTAAGAGAATAGTATCTTCAGCTGAACCTCTACAGTGTGACCCCGGCCCCCCTTTCCCCAGTTAAGGTGAAGGTCCTCCCATCTGGGCTACTCACTTATTGACCGATCTCCAGGCTTACATGGAACAGCTTGTCAACTCTCACGTTAAATCCTTGTCTAGTAGGATTGATAAACTAGTTTCCCTGATAAACAACAAAGGCCAAGGTGGAGCCCAGTCAGCCATACAAAGGGGAATCCTTTCATTAATAAGGCTTCAGGTGTAACTAAGTTGGCCACTAAAGGGTCAAACTCAGCCGATATAATTTGTCTTGAAAACCCTATACATGATCCGACTCCTTTAAACACGCAGAAATTTATTGTGGCTCCGACTGGTTCTGGTTCAGTTAATCATCCCAATGCGCCGCCTGCTGCATCTGGTTTGATACCTAACGCATCACTCCACACCCCATTAACCCATGATAAACAGTGCCCAGATCCTGGGAGGTCCCAAAATAACCCCTCCTGGAAATCCCATGATAAAGGACTTTATAAACCCCCTCCTTGCCCCCAGCTACCTCCTGAAGCACAGGAGTACCCTCACTGGCCAACGATTGAGGTGAAAAATATCCCGAGCTAAAGAACAAAGTAATTTTTTGGCTAAATAGATACAGACCCTTAATGGGCCGTGGTCAGGGAGAGATCCTTTATGCTCGACGAGTTAGCTGGTTAGGGACTAGACCCAAAGACATCTGTGGTGACAGTGGTCCCGATTCACAGAATGAACTTAAGACTCAATCCTAAACTTACTACTATTTTGGTATTCACAGAATGCACTTACTACTTTTGGCATTCACAGAATGCACTTACTACTTTTGGTATTCACAGAATGAACTTACTACTTTTGGTATTCACAGAAGTTAGGATTTTGTCTTAAGTCTGTCTTAAGTTTGTCTTAAGTCTGTCTTAAGACAAACTTAAGACAAAATCCTAACTTCTGTGAATACCAAAAGTAGTAAGTTCATTCTGTGAATGCCAAAAGTAGTAAGTTCATTCTGTGAATGCCAAAAGTAGTAAGTTCATTCTGTGAATGCCAAAAGTAGTAAGTGCATTCTGTGAATACCAAAATAGTAGTAAGTTTAGGATTGAGTCTTAAGCTCATTCTGTGAATCGGGCCCATAGTAATTGTCAACTTTTGGGTTCCTGGTGTGGTTAAACACATATAGGGTATTGGAGGCTCTCCTAATATGGGTTCAATTAACACTTGCCACCTGGGGTACTTTTATGCACATGTACTAGCACCAGGCAGGCCGGTCCCTCCTTTTTTCCATCAGGGTGGTCAAGATCCAGCCTATAGTATACCCGTGGCTAATAAATATAGTGTCTTAAGTAATGTGGATTGACTACCGCTGCCCCCGGGCCTAGCCAGTTTGGCTCCAAATTCTTCAAGGAGACATGCTGTGGAAGGCTTGACTGTTGAGGCGGGACCTCCCGAGCTGGTCTCTAAGCATAGGGTGGTTAGTCTAATAACATCTCCATCACCCCTAAACATCAGCCTCATATCAAGCGAAAGGGAGTTGGACACATACTCACCCCTAACCAGTGGCATCACAGAAGGTGAAAGGGAGCTGGATTCATATACACATATAGCACTTCCACCCTTGAATACGCCCTACTCCTCCGTAGTTTCTCCAGCCAGAGTGGGGACTCGTAGACCATTAATCGGGTCCTGGAATGTAGCTGGGTTAGGGTCTAAGCTGCACAATCCGGAATGGGGAGAGATGATGGACAGTTAGGATCTGTGTCTGCTCCAAGAGACTTGGCTTCTGTCTGCCCCTGCTAGGGTGGGCTTTGCGACTTTCTATTCGCCAGCTGTCCAGGGACCCAGGGGAAGACCATCGGGGGTTGTGTATCTGGGTGGCTGTGCATTTGGGGTGCTCAATTTAGGTAATAGACACACATTGCCCGGACATCCTCTGCATTTTACTTAATTTTTTGGATGGTTTAAGGCTGGTAGTGATTAACATATATTTATGCCCCTCACCACTCCAGTTGGGCATGTCTACTTTAGAGGCCCTAGAGGTCCTACTCTCTTCTTTTCCCTCGTCTTATCATAAAATTATCGGCGCAGATCTCAATTGTCATTTTGAACCACTTGTTGGGATCCCCTGTGTCACTTCGGATGAGGATGACACTTGGCTTATTCCGGAATGTATTATGTACCCGGCAAAGTGCCTATCGCCTTTGGCTCTTATGATATACAAGCTGGTTGTAACATATTTGCTTAGGGCCTGTAATGGCAGACTCTTTCCAGATGTCCCAGGAATAAGTACCTTTAATAGACCAGGGAACAGCATGACTATTGACTACATTCTGGTTAATGTAGAATTCTGGGCTCGGTCATTAGAATTAATTGGTATACACCTGTTACAACGCAACTTTTACAACTACCTACTATTACAACGCAACTTTTACAAAGCATACCATTACAACGCATTGCGCTGGGGGGCGCTCTAGGATAGGGAATAAGTATAATTTACTATCCAACACCTTCCCTAGTGTCCACGGGGACTGGAGTTGGAATAGTAAATTATACTTACCACTATCCAGCACCTCTAAGCGCTATGCGTTGTAATGGTATGCGTTGTAATGGTCGCGTTGTAATGGTAGGTAGTTGTAATGGTATGCGTTGTAACATGGTACATCCGAATTAATTATTACATTGGGTCATCGCAATGAACTAGGAGCTGCGGAGACCCTTACCAATTCAAACCTTGTTACAGTGGCGGGTGGCAGACGCATTAGGTGGGTGAGGGTCGCGCTAGCTTCTGATAAGCTAGCTGAGATTTACAATCATGTTGCAAACTCCCTAACAGAGGTTTGAGACCTCTTGAGCCCCAATTGCAATCAGCCCCATCTCCAGGTCATTCAGTGCATCCATAATAAGCTTCTTCATACTTTGGCCGATTACTTTTATATTACTGATACTAAAAGACCAAGGGCAAAAAAGCATGACCACTGGTTTAACAAAAGTTGTAGGATGGCTAAAAATAACCTCATAAACAAGGTTAAATCTGGGTCCCAGTCAAGCATTAGAAACTCTAGGCAAATTTATAAAAAAATGATTATGGAGGCCAGGATGGAGTGGGAGGCAGCTAGGTGGGAAAGCATCAAAATTGCCCTGGACGATCGATATTACAGGTCCTTTTGGAATCTGGTCCGAGGAGGAGCGGCAGAGGGGTTGTCTGCTATTATTCCAAATCTTGGCTAGCTCACTTTAAGCCCCTCTATGCACTCACTTACCCCGTACTTCTGTTTAATCTAGCTGCCCGAAAGAGCATACCTGTGTTGACTCTCTCCGAGGGACTGGGTCATGTCTGTCCCCCTTGCACCCTGTTGGAAATCCAGGCGGCACTTCGAAGTTTGACCGTGGGGAAAGCACCGGGCCTAGATAGGATCTCCGGTGACCTCTATATGAATGAACCGAAGGTGTGGGCCCCTTGTATCCGGGTATACTTTAATGCCATCCTCCAGGGTATGGAGTTCCCCCCAACTTCGCTGGGTGCAGAAATTATACCCATCCATAAAAAGGCCTCCCCTCTTGACCCGGCTAGCTACCGCCCCATCAGTTTGATAGACGTCCTTCAGAAATTATTTGCCTGTTTTTTACTAACAAGTTTGCAGAGTTGGATGGACGATCATCACATTCTATCCTCCCTTTAAGCGGGCTTTCGTGCAAAGGTCTCCACTATTGACCAACTGTTTAGATTACAGTTGGTCTACTGGAAGACAGTTTCTCTGGGGGAGGGGAGTTTATACTTGATATTTGTGGACCTACGATCCGCATTTGACCTGGTCCAGAGGGATAAGCTCTGGGCCGTACTACTAGAGATGGGTGCACCGGCCTATCTGTGCCATCTATTTAAACAAATGCATCAAGGCACATACGCAAGGGTGAGGTATGGTAGGAACGGGGAGTTGTCGGCTCCGTTAAAAAATCGGTGAAAAGGGAGTGAGGCAGGGGTGTGTCCTGGCCCCCACGCTCTTCTCACTTTTCCTTAATGGGCTGATAGAACATTTAATGGGAGCAAGAGACCTAGACTCTCCAAATTTAGCTGGTCGCAAGATACCTGCCCTAATATTCGCTGATGACACTCTTTTATTATCTAAATCGTCTATGGGCCTTCAGCGTACATTAAAGGCATTTTCTTCTTTTTGTAGACTGAGGAACTTGGAGATTAATTTGTCCAAAATCAAGTTCATGGTCTACAATACCAAACTTTTGAACTGTCCTCACTCCCATTTGGATGGTACAGTGCTGGATCGAGTGTCTACTTTCGATTATTTGGGAGTCACACCTAGCGACAGAATGGACTGGGGGTCCCACCTGGCTAAGGCTAACCTGAAGTTGGCCCAATCATCTGGTGGTATCCTAAAGGTCTTTAAGGAATCACCACTAAAACTGTTGGGTCCACCCACGGAAATCTATAAAGCTCAGACGAGAGGGGGTGCGCTTTACGGTGCGGACCTTTGGGGTCATGTTGGAGTTGCCCCACTTTCACTTAAGGAGACTAGCTTCATCAGGCGCCTCTTGAGACTTCCTTCAAGTACTCAGTTGACCCCTTTGCGGCTGGATCTTGGTGTGGTACCTATACAGGAGATTGTGCTAAATCGTCCGATTCTATATTGGAGATGACTTTGGTCCACCCCGGAGCTTATAAGCCATAGGGAGGAATTGGGTGATCTCCTGTTCAGAAAGGGTGTGGGGAAAATACCCTGGTTAAACTACATTAGGCACCTGTGTCAGGCGCTTGTATTAGGGGACATGTGGTCTTCCCCTGAGGAGACCTGCGCCTCGATATCCAAGAAATCGCTGAGTTTGGTACTTAAGCTTTACCGAACTGATCTTACATTATCAAACTCCTCTATGGGTAGGCTGACCAATACCTTTTTGGACATAAAGGTCCATCCCTACTTCGAGAAATTTTTGGATGACATTCAGCCCCCTCTGGTCAAAAAACTATACATCCAGTTTAGACATGGTTCATTGCTACTTAGGGTGTATCTTATAAGTGGTCTAAAACTCCATGAGTAGGGAGTTCTTGCCCAGGGTGTGAGGGTGTAGTGAGACAGATCTGCACGTTCTGCTCTTCTGCCCATCTTACTCCAAAGCAAGAGCCTAATGGATCATCCAATTTTGTAAATCTAGGGGTCTTAGGGACTACAGGGAGGTATTCAGAATCCTTAAATACGACACCTACCCTGTGGCAGTGTTTGCTACCGCTAGATTTCTTCTGTCAATGTGGTATTTACGGTGAGCAAAATTAAAAATAGGATGCTCACAAACTACTGATACCCTAGTAAATTAAATATTGTATTATGAAGCTCCTTACTAACCAAATGCTTAGGGATTGTTCAACCGCAACTCTCATCTTAGAATATGTAGTCCTTTTTATGTCTGTACTCTCTCAACCTTTTTAACTATTTTATGTATATATTATGCTTAAGGACCACTATGTATCATTGTTTTTAATTAGTCATTTATCTGTAAATGTGTACATGTGTCTTTTTATGGTTCTTAACCGATAATAAAAGCTTTTTGACTGACTGACTGCTACTCGTCATTCCATGTTGTGTTCCTGTAACCACACAAGAGGTTAGCCAACTAAACTTGGAGTGCACTTTATAGTCCTGTGTATTAGTGGAAATAGGGCCAGCCCTTCAGATCATCACAAAGGTCAGAGACAGCAGGTCAAGTCCACCTCCATTCATCAACAGGTTCAGAAGTGTTCTGATGAGCCGGGAGTGAGGTGCTGCTTATGTGTGATTCACCAGTCAGTGGGGGAAGGAGAATCCATGCCAATCCCCGAAAAGCCACTTACAGCAAACCATCCTAAAATGATCTGTACTGGGTTAAGTCCAATATGGCAGACCCCCTCTACCCATGGAGGTGGTTAGTGTCTCAGCCAGGGGTGTTTCTTGGTAAGTGAGCAGTTCCCTCCTCCTCAACGCAACAAACTAGTTCTTAGACCAGACACCCCCTTCTCCGGTACCAAGCTGGGTACATTGTATACCCTGATATATAAAGGCTTCTCTTCCCCAGGTCTCCATTTAGATTTACAGTAAAGTGTGACTGTCACTTTTCAAGTTAGTGAATTTTCTTAACCATCTCTAACTTCCCTTCCTGAGCCAAGATGAATCGGGTACCTCATGCCCAAGTTTGTCTTCCAAAAGGCCAAAATCATTGTTTCTGCCCTAGGACCAGTTTACATACCTCATGAAGAGGAAAGCTCTTAAAGTGTTAGCTTATGACAGGCTAGGGCTATTTAATTTACCAGGGTTTGAGGCAGGCAAAATGTAACTTTTTAAAAGTTACTTTTTCTGTATATTTGTAAAAAATCCAACCCCTCAATTTAATTGGATTTTTGATAAATATTTAAAAAACAGTGTTTGAATCATCTTTAGGTATCTTATGCCATTGTAGAGGTAGCAAAACAGCATTTTACTGCACTTTAGTTTTCCTCAAAGACCAGCTATGGTTCTCTACGGTAAAAACAGCTTTTTCAGGCTCTTGGGGACTAGTCACTGTAAGAATTTACCAACACTAAATTCATGCACATACTACATTTAAATACTAGGCACATTGCTTTGTGGGCTACAAGGCCTACTTAGGAGTGACATTTAATATTTAAAAGTTAAGTATTTTCCTGTAAAAATGTTTTTATTAAAACAGATTTGATTACAGGTTTAAAAGCTGCAGCAGTCCATCTACATATGTCAGCCAACTGGATGGCATAACATGTGCTGCAATCCACAAGTTGCATTTATCTTTCTGCCATTGGTGTATTTTCCTGCACCATGTACTATGGTCTTACTCCATAGTTTAATATCCCAACTGGGAATTAGCCAATTCTCTCATGTGTTTAGGGGTCAGAGCAAATACACTGGAGGCTGGACAGCAGCGCCCCAGGGCACAGAGTTAAAAAACAACAGCAGCATCAGCCCACAAACAAATGGGAGTGACCATGCAGAAAGGGGTATTTTCTGATAGTTGGGATTATTCCTGGCCATTGAGGGTTTTACTCGCTTCCAGATTTTTTGCTTATTGCTTTGACAAAGGTTGTAAGAGGTTGATGGTAATGTTTTGATACTTCTGAAGCATTCACCAGTATGGCATACTCACATGGATCAGGACCAGACAACTGAAATTGGCACAGATTTTGATTACATGGGCATCTGCTTGAGGGGAAATCATCTCCTGGGTCAAAAAAGAGTAATTTGTCCTTAGCCCACTATGTTTGTCTACCAAGTGACTTTGGACACAAACGCCTAGATGCTCCCTCACGTCCAATGAAGCATTTCTACAATGCTGATATGAAACTCTGCGATGTGGCAGTGGTCCCTGTGATGAATAGAGAAAATCTAAGCCAGAAATGTGTTCTTTCTGGTGGTGATCCAGAAATATCTATTTCTTTGGATGTTCAAAATTCAGTGGCTTTAGAATTCAAGTCTTAAAGATTTAAGTTGTCAGTACTGCCCATCTCTCTATTCACATGTACTGTGTTCTGTTGTAAGTTGATGTGGCAAAAAATAGAGCCAACAGAGCCAACAGATGCAGTCTGCTTTAAGTCCATTCTCTGAATTGTCAACGCAATTAAAACTTTATTGAAACTTTTTTTTAACCCTGTCTCCTTATAGGCTCAGATAGCCAGTTCCGGTGGGATTTTTTTTTTTAGCTGGAAAACAAAGACCAGTGCTTTGCTTTTCTTTAATTGAATTAGGGTTACTTTGTGATGACGCAATGCTTTAGTAAATCTTGGCCTATGAGTGATTCATCTTTTAGAGTGACCGGCTTCAATGGTAAGAGATTTTAGAGTATATGATAATTGAAAGCAACTGCTCCTTCAGAAGGAAATGCGCTGTCTAGCGTGAGAAGAATAACTCGTATTACATGTGAGTGAAGTGATTTTAAGAGCTTGCATTCATGTGCATTTTGATTATAACCTACTCTAGTGAATTTTTATGCATGATTTTTATATAGCAACATTCTTCCTCACCGTGGGTGTCAGAGTGCTTTACTAGAGACAGCTCACAAGACCACGGATTAAAAAAAAAACATTCCATACAAATAATTATGTATTTAAGCAGCATATGTATTGATGCAATAGGACACTCCTCTAGTTGTCCATCTCATCAACCGATGTTAAAGCGCATGCATTATTTTGTTGCATTGTGGCATTTATTACAAGGGTATCTATGATATTGGCATTCCTTTCAGCACAGCATTTCAGTTGAGATAGCACATCGTTTTACATCGGGGAGTGCTTTCTCGTGTAATATGCCGTGGATGTAATAGGTGTTTGGAGGATTAATGGAAAGGAAATAATTAAAGCAACACTAGCAAGCTCTCTCTATCTGCAGCGGAAGCTCCAATTACACTACATCTACTTTGCATTATAGTTCTTCTGTCAATTAAACAGTGATGTATTTTGTCATTTTATACAGATGAGGCTTTTAGTCTTTAATAGACTCAGAAATTTACATTTTGGCAGGAATATAAAAAGCTGTGCAATTCCGCATTTAGCACAGCGATGACAGAACACCCGCTCAGCCGGAAAAGCAGCAATTAACGTGCCGGTTGGGCTGGCCTATAAGGCAATCAGGAAGTGACCGATGGGCTGGTCTGATAGGTCAGAGTGTTCGGCAGTTTTGACCATTTGTGGGCCTGTTTTATAGCCGGGGGCGGATTTTACTCTTGGGCTTCTTGATATCACCACAAACATTTCCTGCAGCGAGAAAAAATGAACACTGTCCCTTTCATACCTTGCAAATACACATACATGTAAAGTTATTTATTTTAATGGAAAAGCAAACAACATAATTTCTCATTCAGTAATTGCAGATGCAAGCCGTGACGTGAACGCATTTTAAGACTTGTTTGGATGTGCAAGTATAGCCCATGCCTCAGTTGATCAAGGCTTACTACAACACACTCAATTGTATGCAAAGTTGCCAGTAAGGCAAACAGAGTGGCAAGTCTGCAGGTCCACACCCAAAATCGCATGTCAGCAAATCCATATTTGTTTCTGTCACAAGACTAATTGTGAGACAAATAAAAGGGATTGATTACATTTTTTAATTAATCTCAGCTATTAGTAATTACTCGTGGCCGGATTCCATTTTATCATTTCATTATTTTAATTTGTTTTTGTGTAATCCTGGGGCAGCCAGAGTAGCACTTCAAAGTGCTTTGAAGGGCGTTGATGCAGAAAAAAGACAAAAGTGTAAACAATTCTGACAAAGAAAGTTCAGTGAAGACCAAGACAGAGTTGCTGAAATGGCAAGAAGGATTTTGGTGTCCTCTGTCGGGCGTTGTCCGTTAGTAAGGCAGCAGCAGTTTAATAACGGGTCAGGTGGCTCACTGGACTAATGCGTTTACTGCAGGGACCTGAGTTCGAACTCCTTTTCACAGATTCAAATCCTGGCAGGTCCACTCTGCCTTTCATCCATCTGAGGTCCATAAAGTGAGTAACATTGAGTTGGGTAACAACAAAGCATCTCTTATTCAGCGCCAAGATTCCTGTAGTGTTGAACGTGCGCTTTACAAATACACTTTATGTTATTGCGAAGTGCCAATAGAAAGAGATTCCCCTTTCAAGCCCTTTCCTAAACTTGGTTTAATATGGGTTTGACCCCATCGGTCAGTAATGCTTTTCTAACAATCACAACAGGTTTAATACATACGAAACAGCCATATTCCATTCACAAACCATCTGATTTTGTGAATCGCACGGATTTCGAATGCAAAACAGCTTAGCAAATCAGGCCCAACTTTTATTGGGTGCCCAAAAATATCTTCCAAGTAGAGGCAATGTTATGGCTGCAGTTAAGTTCGAGGACAGTGCAAGCATTATAGGGGCATATTATCAAGCCCCTTATCGCCACGTCATCGGCACTTTTCTGCCAAAAATGCGGCGATATTTGCATCGCCCTAAAGATGGCAAACCAAGTGCACTCACTCCCCGCCCCAAAGCATGCTTCAACAAGAGGCCCCCCTTACCAATTAAACGCCGGAGTCTCGCTTGATTTTCCGCAGTGCGTATGTTTATTAAAAATTAACATCACAGGTCAATTACCTCATTGACCGCATTCTTTAATTAAAGTCCAAATTACTTTTCATATCACATCATTAAAAATTCACTCTTATCTACAAATTACTCTTTTACCGCCCATTCTCCAATGGGCATTTGGTTTAACTTCAGGGCTGCGCCAGCAGGCCACACCCAGATAGCCTGCTCTCTTTTCGTTAACCCCCTTTTGGTCAACAGAGCCGCAGGTGAATTATAAGCCCCCACTTGGGCAACCAGCGGCTTCCAGGGTAGGGCTGGAGAAGCTAAGGCCACCAGCAGGTCAGCCTCAACTCTCCCGCCAGCCCCGGAGTCCATGATGATTTCTAAAAACCTGTTCCAAGGTGGAAACTGTCACTGGACAAGAAGTTCCCGTGTTATTCTTGTCCGGAAACCCCGCTCTTGACCTGCCGAAATACCTAACTTTTGGGGTTGGGTGGGTGGGTGTCCACTTCACGGAGGTCCGACTCCTCGGCTGGCCAGCAAACAAAGAGGGGTTCCTAAAATGGACGATGGCTTTTAAGCCTCGCGCCCTGAGAGAACTTCCGGTTCAACAGTAAGCCCCGGTCTTATTGGGCTACCACGATTCCCCTTCCGGGTCGGCGGACCCGGAAGGGGAAGAACTAACGTGGCACTTTGTTTACCACTAACGGCGCCACTCCCCGAAGGGGGGTGGCGCCGTGCATAGATGGCAAACCAAGTGCACTCACTCCCCGCCCCAAAGCATGCTTCAACAAGAGGCCCCCCTTACCAATTAAACGCCGGAGTCTCGCTTGATTTTCCGCAGTGCGTATGTTTATTAAAAATTAACATCACAGGTCAATTACCTCATTGACCGCATTCTTTAATTAAAGTCCAAATTACTTTTCATATCACATCATTAAAAATTCACTCTTATCTACAAATTACTCTTTTACCGCCCATTCTCCAATGGGCATTTGGTTTAACTTCAGGGCTGCGCCAGCAGGCCACACCCAGATAGCCTGCTCTCTTTTCGTTAACCCCCTTTTGGTCAACAGAGCCGCAGGTGAATTATAAGCCCCCACTTGGGCAACCAGCGGCTTCCAGGGTAGGGCTGGAGAAGCTAAGGCCACCAGCAGGTCAGCCTCAACTCTCCCGCCAGCCCCGGAGTCCATGATGATTTCTAAAAACCTGTTCCAAGGTGGAAACTGTCACTGGACAAGAAGTTCCCGTGTTATTCTTGTCCGGAAACCCCGCCACAGGGCGAGGCGCTTACTGGCGGACTCGACCTCCCCCCGCGCTCAAGAATTTCGGAGATAGCTCCTAGGATTGTTTCTAAAAATATCATGTTGCCCGACTCTGAAAGGTGTACACCATCCTCCGCATACAGTTCCAGCCTGGATATTTGTATCAATTTGTGACGGATCGTTCTGATACTAGACTTCTGCAAGATCTCCGCCACCGATTGATTTAGCCTCCTCACCGATTTATTCACCGCTTTCCTGGGTGCGTTCCGCGGCCATACTAACCTTGGGATAACTTCGGACCACAGCAGCCTAGCCTCGGGCAAGATATTTTTTACAGCTGCTAGGGTCGAAAACAAGAATTCCTTAACACCTCTCCTTCCTGCCGGGATCATGTCGTTGCCCCCACAGTGCAACACGAATATATCTGGGAAAGGCATGCCTCTGGCCAAAGCCGCCTTTAGATCCTTAGGGACATCAGCAAGGAGTTGCCCACCTACTCCCACCCAATGATGATCACATCCTTGCACCATGTGCACCCTTTGTTCGAGCGTCTCCTTGAAGATCGCTCCAGCCCTGCGAATGAAGGAATGACCGCACCAACATATTTGGACCCTCTTAGGTGAGTTACCTACGGTAAACATGAAGAGACACGATGAGAACGATGGGAGGAAAATAATCGTACAGCTGTTAAAGTAATTGCGGTCTAACATAACGTTCGTAGCATGCAGATTTCCAACGACCTAACTTCTTGATGGTCTGCTCGGGTAACCCCAAGCCCGCAGCTGTTGTTGCAGCCCCGATGCGAAAAGAATGAGAAGTAAAATTGGACGGGTCCACCCCAATCTTCGCTAAAGTCATCTTAACCACCCTTGTGAACTGGAACCTAGTGAGGGGCAGACCATTCAAGTGAAGAAGTACTCTATCATCAGCCCCTTGCGGCCTAATTAGCATGAATTCCCTCATCAGGCTAACTGGACAGAATGACTGGCCCTCCGCTCTTCCCAACTGTATCCAAGACCCTCTGCCTAACGGGTCAGTTTTCGATCTTCGCACCCTAAGTCTCAGGACATCTGTTGATTCTATCACATCTGAGCACCTTAGGCCACCCTCTCTATCTGTTTTCGATGCCGGGAGTAATTCAGAGATTCGGAGAGCTCCGCAAAAGGCTAGCACATAGGCCACCCTAAATAATTGGGTCTCGTATGATGTGAAGCAAACCAATGGTAAAGTGTCCAAAATTTTCACCAGTTTTCCCACATCTATAGGCCTTCTAGAGTCTTTCACCCCAGGCGCCAAGCGCTCCCAACCCTTCACCGCCCTTCTCACTCTCTGGTCCTTTGTTGGGTCAGCGACTCCCTGCAATCCTGCATAGAATGCCAGTGCCGAAAGTTGCCTCTTCATACATGCAACCGAATTTCCTTTCTCTTTCTGATGCACTATGAATCCCAAAACACTCTGTGGCATAAAGACTTCTACCAGTCCCGCCCCTTTCAAGAATGACATATAACATTCCCAAGACTTTTGATACATACACTTAGTCTTGGGGGCCACGGATGCTGCTATCAAGTCGGAGGCTGTGGGGCACCAAGCTTCCATAGCTCCGCTGGGAAAGCTGACATTGTCGACTCTGCTTGCGGCCAAAGTGCCCGGAACTCTGTTAACTTAAAACGAGACAATGCGTCAGCCGCTTTCTTCTCAACACCGGGAACATGCCTAGCAGTGAAATGGACATTGAATCTCAGGCATTTCAAAATCAAATTCTTCAAGAGACGGAGGACCCATGTGCAGGTTGCGCTCTGGTTATTAATCACCAAGACTACTGACATGCTGTCTGACCAAAATACAATGCGCCTATTAGAGAGCATATCCCCCCACAAATGCAATGCCACTACTATGGGGAACAACTCTAGAAAGGAAATGTTACGGGTCAGCCCTCGTTCTATCCAATCATCAGGCCAGTGTTGCATGCACCACTTGGCTCCCAAAATTGCTCCAAAACCAATGCTTCCAGCAGCATCAGTGAACAGTTCCAGATCAGCATTAGTGGTGCTGGCAGACCGCCACAACACCGTGCCATTGAATTCCTGCAAGAAACACTGCCAAATACGCAAGTCTTCCCTCACTTCAGATGATAACCGAACTCTGTGGTGTTTGGCCCGCAGGCCAGACATTGCCCTTGCTATACTCCTGGAAAAAGCCCTGCCCATTGGTATGACCCGCAAGGCAAAGTTCAGTTGGGCCAAGAGTACCTGCAACTGGTGTAACGTTACTTTTCCTGCTCCAATACAGCTATCAATTGCCCCTCTGAAGGCATCTACTTTTGATTTTGGTAACCTGCACACACCTGCTCTGGTGTCAATTTCGATGCCTAAATATGTCAAGCATGTTGTTGGGCCTTCTGTTTTCTCCGTCGCTAGAGGTACCCCCAGAGCTCCAGCCACCTGTTGGAAGCCCAGCAGGGCCTTCCTGCAGGACTGTGAACCCTTGGGGCCCAAAAATAAAAAATCATCAAGGTAGTGCACTACAGCGTGGGATTTGTCCGATGCCAAGAATTGTTCCACTGCCCATTCCAAGAACCTTGCGAAGGTCTCGAAAACTGCACAGGCAATAGAGCAACCCATAGGCATGCACAAATCAACAAAGTAGTTGTCTTCAAAAGTGAAACCCAACAGCCTAGTATCATCCGGATGAACTGGGATTACCCTAAATGCCGACTCGATATCAGCCTTGGCCATTAAGGCACCTTCACCCAGACCCTGCAATTTTTCAATGGCTGTGTCAAAAGATGTATAGCGCACTGTGCACAGCTCGGGATCTAATTTATCATTGACCGATAACCCCGGAGGACTTGAGAGATTGTGTATGAGTCGGAATTTGCCCGCCTCTTTCTTTGGCACTAAACCTAATGGTGAACAAACAAGCTCAGGGTTCGGGGGATTCTTGAAAGGTCCAGCGACACGCCCTAAGGAAACTTCTTTCATAATCTTACTTCGTGTCGCCTCCATATTCTGGAGCACCAAGCTTTGATTGCGAGGCGGGACTTTAGTAGGGGATGCTGAAGAAGGAATCCGAAAACCAGATGTGAAGCCATGGAGCAGGAATTGGGCCTCCTCAGAATTGTCATATTTACTGAGTAGGTGTGTCAAGACATGACGTTTAATGGGAGTTGGGAGCTTTGTCGGATGCCTTGGGTGGCTTTCCCTTTGGAGTGGTATGGGTGGGCTGCTCTTTAGGGTTTCCATTTTTTTTGAAACATCTGAGTTCAGGATGCGATGTGCCACCACAGTAGGAGCAGCAGTGTTTGTACCTGCACAAAGCCCCCCTCGTACACTCATTTCTATTGAACTGCCAGCAGGCCTGTTTTTTATCACCGACTCCTTTGTCACTCCGAAAGGACTGACTCTGAGCAGGGGCACTAGCTTTAAGCGTTGAGGGAGAGGAGTAAAAAACTGTGTGCCATAAATTGATCTCTCGTTGGTCCCACGAAATACCTGGGTGAACTGCTTTCATTTGCCTGAACATTTTGTCATACTTTAACCACCCCAATCCTGGAAACTCCGAAGCGGCACCATGAATAAGGGATATATAACTCATCATCTGCGGACCTAACATAGGGTATTTCTCCAGTATTACTGCCGCATAGATGGCGAAACCTGTGATCCAGTTTTTCATGGACCACTCCGTCCACGACTTCTTTTGGCTATACTCGCCCTCTTTCCCACCTTTTGACTTCCCTGCCGCCACTCCTGCATTGATAAGGTCAAACACGTCAATATATTCATCTCTAAGTATCCTTTCCTTTACATCTATGGGCACATGCCAAGTGATCCCCGTGGATGGCGATAGGGTCATGGAGGATGAGCCAAACATGAGTGGACTGAATGCCAACAGTGGATGCCCAGACGGTTGCCCTCCAGCCCCTCCCTGCGCTTGACTATTATGGGGCACAGAATGATCAGCAGTACTGTTATCTATAGATGTCTTTGAAGGACACCCTAAGTTTGTGTAAGCATTCAACATTACCTGCCCTGCCCCCGTTGGATACGTCATTGCGGGAATTAACGAGTTTAAGGGGCCATTACCAATTGTTTGCCCATGGGAACCGTACAATTGCATCCCTGGTAACTGTGCGACCCCCCCAGGTTGTATCCACACTTGCGACACTCCACTACCTGGCTGCGCCACCACTGGCGGTAACAAACCTCGTAGACCTGGGGCCCCCACAGGAGTGACGGGGCACCCTCCTATTTGCGTATGCCTAGCAGTATTATTCTGTCCTTTTATGCCATCCTCATCTTTCTCTGCAGGTGAGTCTATTGTCTCTAGCACCTCCTCCTCACCTGATGAAGCTGGTTGGGGCTGTGTCGCCCTGGGCCGCTTGCCCTTTGTTGACTCTTTAAACCTCTCCGGAGTGCGCCTCGCTCTCTTGCCTCTCCCTCTTTCTTCCCGAGGGTTCGCGTCTGCTCTAGCCCCCTCTCGCATGTTCTTTAGCACCCAATCCATGCCTTTCTCTCTCGTATACTCCAGCAACTCCGTAAAACCAAGGTATTCATCACTTTTTGTAGAGGGCTCTTTACCCTTCTGCGATTTTTTTGGCGGCATCCTGCACTTAAAAAGAACAAGCATTACTTTCTTTAACACATTGCAAGCGTCAATACAACCGCGCTCTCCTTTCCAGGGGCCCTGCCCATTCCATTGCAGTCCAACGTGGATGAACTTGCTCCCAAACAACTACGGTTAAGCTCACTGTGCCTGCGCACATCCTTAGGTTACGACCCAACTCGTACTGCTCACCCGGTGTCCATTCACCATACCCTTTATAGTCAAAGGTGACACCCCGATTTCCAGTGGCCTTTTGATCTGTCAGTTACATGCCCAACCTTTGCACTATGTCCATAGCACTATAACCCCATCTAAATTAGAAGTATTTAAGGTTAACATGTCCCACTAATCAAACATCAGTCCTTACCAAGTTTAGGATAGGTTTATAGAAGGGGGTGGCACACTATTTGAAATTGAAAAGGAACTGCCCACCAATTACCTTGTAATCCTACTGTTTTAGCCCTTAATCAACCATGGAGGAGGGGAGATTATAGTGACATAACTGTTGGATACCTTATTAACTGAAGATTCACCATAAAAACCTCAACCAATGCATTAACTGGTCCGAAATCAGATGTACACCCCGGAAGTTATTCAGGATTAAACCCTGTGGTAAGGAGCTTGAGCACAAACGCCCTCAGCTCTTTGCAGCGTGCCTCATCCACTTATCGGCACCGCTGGCGGGATAAGCATTTGCCCCAGAGCACCCCAGGGACGCCTCGCGCTAAGCCTGAAGCGCGCCTCGAGGTTCGAGTACAAAGCGCCCCCCTCCATTGCATTCGCGTGCGCGCGTATCCAGTCTCCTTTGCTAACGCGCTCCCATTACCAACATTAGACACGCGCCTCATCTCGCTCCGGACACCAGTACTTCCGCTACCTCGCGCGCTCATAAACGCGCGCCTCCGCATTGAAATAATAACAATCCCCGCATACCTAGTGACACGCCAACGTGCCGCCCCCATCCCCTTACGCACTGCACGGCTTACCGACCTGCCCAAAAGTCGTCACGACCCTCGATCGCCTCTCGCTTCGCGATGGTCACGTGAAGCAGTGTCCACTTCACGGAGGTCCGACTCCTCGGCTGGCCAGCAAACAAAGAGGGGTTCCTAAAATGGACGATGGCTTTTAAGCCTCGCGCCCTGAGAGAACTTCCGGTTCAACAGTAAGCCCCGGTCTTATTGGGCTACCACGATTCCCCTTCCGGGTCGGCGGACCCGGAAGGGGAAGAACTAACGTGGCTCTTTGTTTACCACTAACGGCGCCACTCCCCGAAGGGGGGTGGCGCCGTGCATTATCAAGGCAGCGTAAAGTCAATTAACGTGGTTTAAAGCCACGTTAATTGACTTAACGCTGCCTTGGTAATAGGACCCCTTTAACTATGAACTCATTGTGAAAGGGGGCATGCAGTGGGTGTTGAGGTGGGCGTTCGACCGCAACACCCATTCACTTCGACGCTGCCACCTATTATCAAGAGAGGCAATAATAGGTGGCAGCACCGAATTTAAGAACAGAAGAGACCTGTTGAGGTGGCGAAACGCAGAGAAATGCTTCATTTCTCCTTGTTTTTGCTTTTTCCATTTGTGCTGCCTTGTGCAGCACACATGGAAAAAGCAAAATGCCAAGGTTTGTTTATGTACAGGAAGGTGTCCCTTCCTGTACATAAACAAACCTCTTTTTAAAAATGCCAATTTGTAACTTACATGTGTACTACATGAAGCAGCACACATGTAAGTTACAAAATGGCATTTAAGATTTGTTTATGTGCAGGAAGGAACACCTTCCTGTACATAAACAAACCTTCCCTGTCTGCGCTGGCGTTAAGTTGTAAAACTTATCGCCATTGCAGGGGGAAATGCTAGGCTGCACCATATCGTTGGTAATATGGTGCAGCCTAGCGTTTCCGAAGTGGTAAAGAGAGGCGTTAAGCCAAGGCGGCTAACACTTCTCTTCGCCACTTTGTTGGTAATATGCCCCTAAGTTTTTTATTTAATCTGCAAGGAGTTTGGGGTAAAGACCATTATAGAAGTCTGTGCTGGTGATTACTACCTGCAAGAAAAGTATGATCATTTGAGGTAAAAGTGGCAGAGGCAGCATCCATCTTAAGATGTCTAGTTTGTGGACTAAATTTTTTAACAATCTCATTTACTAAAGGGATCACTGAGCTTTTTTTGCCTAAGGCAACTCTGATGTTGAAGACTTTGTGAGCGTAGGTGGTGGGTAACGACTTGCAAAGCCTCACTGCATGCACATTCACAGATTTGAATAGTAGTTACAAAGCAAATGTACCTATCTGTAGCTTAAAAAGAGAAAACCAGGGCAATGGAGTCCAGGCACCGCTTGGCAGACATCTGCATCTACTGACAGGGGTCATTCACTGCCAGAACTCTTCCCTCTTACGCTTCCAGAAATAGGTCAAGCCACCTAAAGTGCCTGGGTCCTCTCTTTGCCCCTCCTCCTGCAATTTTTCTCATCCCATGGGAGCACCATGGCAAGTCTGTTTTACTTCACATTCAATCCAGAGGGGTAGAGAAACTCTTCCCATCACTAACCGATGTTCCACAGGAGGATATGGCCTGAGACATGACTGCCATTTCATTCATGTCCATCCTGGACTAAAAATAGGAAATCGTATATTTGGAGTCAGGACATGCTTGTCCTAACTCCCCATTCTTTTTCCTGCTCCAAGTGGGACATCAGTCCTTTGGATGGATGCAGCGTAGCCTGTCCTCCCTGTCACCTATGGGTGCTTTGCAGGGTGGCCTGCACAGGTTTCAAATAGGCATTGCATAGTTGCAGCAGCATCTTGAAACTGCATTTTCTATGCATTGGCTGACATTTCCTGATTTTAAACACATGGTCATGGTGTTTTGGGTGGTTAGTTTTTTAAAGAAAACAATATTCTTATTGTCTATTGTCTTTGATACATATTTTGGGGTCGATTCGGATCAGGGAAACAAATCCGTACGATGATTCAAATTCGTAGCCGTTTTCGTACGAATCGTACAAATCCGTCCGAATCGCGTAGTACGATCCGTAGTAAAAAAAATACGTCCGAATTGTTGCGAACCATATGAAAAGCAAGAGAAAATCCGTACGATACGGACCCTGAAAGTGAACTGTACGAATCATAAACATGCCGTACGACCCGACAAGTACGATCCGGACCAGGGAATGAGTACCCGTTTCGTACGGTAAACGTCGCGTATGAGCCATTCGTATGGAGAGCCACACAATCACATATGGTACGGTTCGTACACCCCATGATCGTAGGGGTACGGTTCGTACACCTATGATCATGGGGTACGGCTCGTACACCCCATGATCGTAGGGGTACAGTTTGTACACCCCATGATCGTAGGGGTACGGTTCGTACCCCTATGATCATGGGGTGTACGAACTGCAGGTTGGATCCAAAGACAACTTCATCAATGATTAGTTAATGAAGGATGAGGCCTCGGTGAAGCCACTGACAAAGGTGGGAAAGATTCAGAGCAGGAAAAGTCTGGAGTTCACACTTAGGAACTTGTTGACATCGATCTGATGCTGGATAAAAAAACAGAGCAAGTGGTGCACCACCTTACAAGCAATATCACACAAATATAAAAACTGTGCCCAGAGTTGTTTTTTACATTCTCCTTTTTCCTTTAGTAGTAATTTAATTAGTCATAAAAATAATTCAAGTCAATCAGCCAACGCGTTTCATCCAAAGAGATTAGACTTCTTGCTTATAAGGTGGTGCACCAATTGCTCTTTTTTGTCTGACATTGTAAAGTCCAGTTGTTGGACTGCACAGAGGCAGTGGGTGCTTATAGTGTGGGCACACAATTCTGGGATTTTTCCCATCCCTTATATAAATCTGGAGATAGCAGGTTAGGTGCAAGTTCTCATAGGGTTTCACGGTCAACAATTGTATATATCGATCAGATGCTGCCTGGCGTTGGGCCCAAAGAAGCTTACTACCTTTGAACTTAGGGCCTGATTACAAGTGCGGTGGTCGTACAAATGCAGCACTCGAGCTGGGGGTGGTCTGTCTACTGTATTTTGTTTTAAAAGTTGTTGTGGCTGAGGACCATCAACTTGCCAGGGAACATTCATTCTCATGTGGTGGCGGAGCTGTGCCACAATGCAATATGCTCAGCAGCACTGGCACAGTCCCGCTGACTGAGCAGATTACAAGTTCTTGCACCTCCAGCCATTTCATGGCAGGAACCCTGCCATGAAAAGGATGGCGGTGCAGGTACATGGGGCCCCTACAGGGCACTCATGCCCCCGCCTTGGAGATACATTCAGGGGGGCACAACATGTGCTCCTCTGTCTGCATTCCCCAAAAGTTCTAGCACGGCATGGATGTCACCGTCCCTGTCGTGCAAAAACTTTTTTTGCTTTTTCCATTGAAGTGGCTTTTTCCCAGGCACCACAATGGGAAAGGCAAATTACTGTTCCCCTTACATGAGTTCAAATTGCAATAAGGCAGAGGGTCCTTGCATGGCTTTGGCGGTGCTATGTTACTGGAGAGCTGGCGCATCACCGCCAAACTTGTTATTGACCACTTAGACTCTTTCCTGGAAGTCAGATTTCCTTTGCTGGTAAGGGCTGCAGAATGTAACCATGAAGGGTTTGACATCATTAGATGCTGGTTGATGTCACTCCTGTTGGAACAGGTTTGCCATTATGTTTTTTTTAAACTAAATATTTTATTAATACCCAGAGAATTCCATTTACAGAAATAAATATAAAAACATCTGTTTCTAAAACAGTTAACTAGAGTACAGAGAAATAAATATAACTTAAGTACATACGTGGAAGAAAAATAAAGTTTTTAGGGCAACCATAGGGCTTATTAAAGAATTTGGTTTAGTTGATGTAGGTTATGCAAAGGGAATGGGAGTCCCTGGAAGCACCTTTTTTTCTGCTCCTCATCAAAAACATTTTCATCTAGATTATTTCTTTATTACTGCTGGATATGTCAATAATGTCAGGTTTGATATTTTGCCCAAAATAATCTCTGACCATAATCCTATTATTTTAGAGTTAGATGTTAATGTCAGCCCTCCTTTGAGAGCCTGGACTTTTGAGCGCAAATTATTATTTGATCCTCGGTATGTTGAGCAAATGGGGAAAAGGATAGTTGAATTTTTTTAAATTAACCATGGGTCTACTTCTATTTGTGTGGTGTGGGATGCTTTTAAGTCGGGGTACGGGGAGAAACATTGAGCTACTCAATCAATAAACAACGTGAAACACAAGAAGCACTTGCTATTGAGATGAAAAAACTACATGATATTGAATTCCAGCTGATGGTGGCAATTGGCAGAGGGCTGGATACTGATGAAATTTTGAGCAACTTAGCCTCTCAGAAGATGAAGTTGCACCAGAACTTTGCTACAAAGCTAGCCGCAGAATATAGATCAGAGATCTACGAGGTGGGAGAAAATTTGGGTGGAATACTGGCAAAAAGGCTACGCCAGAAAGAGGTTGCCAAAAGGATAGATAGTATTTTGGATGAGTCTGGGCAAATGCACGATAAACCTGCAGAAGTACTGGAGGTTTTTCGTAAATTTTATTCAACTTGTATATGGAGGAAACTATGTGCGGTAGTGAAGATAATGTAACAAATTTCAGTATCGATATCGAAATTTCTATATTAACGCCTGAGCAAACTGAGGAATTAGATACACTTATCACATGGGAAGAAGTCGAGGCAGCCTTAATATCATTGGCGGCTGGTAAGGCCGTAGGCCCCGACGGCATTCCTCTTGAATTCTTTAGGGTATTTTGACCAGTTTCAAAAGAAGAACTTATGGCAGTTTTTTTGGAAGCCCAGAAGGGGAATGCACCTCTTTCTTGACAGAACTCTATAATCACAATTCTTCTAAAAAGAGAAAAACCTCCTTCGATGCCTTCCTTATATAGGCCCATATCGCTTATCAACGCCGATAGTAAAGCATAATCTAAGATTTTGGCGTTGCGTCTATCTGGCATAATTACATCTCTTGTGTCAAAGTTCCAGCATGGATTCATTCCTGAACTAGATACAGCTGACCATGTTCAGCGGTTGATCGCTCTCTAGGATTGGGCGCAAGGAATTAGCTCCACATTTGGGGTAACCCTGTTGGATGCCAAAAAGGCATTTGACAGGGTTTCCTGGTCTTGTATGTGGGATGTCCTAGGATTAAAAGGATTTGGCCCTGGTATTTTACTTGGTTTGTAGGTCCTTTACCATTCCCCCACTGCGTGTATACGCTTGGCTAATCAAAAATCTGCTTTGTTTTCAATCTCTCGCGGCACACGGCAAGGGTGTCTATGCTCTCCACTTTTATTTGCTCTTTATGTTGATCTTTTTTTTAACAAGTTAAATGTAGCTGAGAATATTAAACCCATTCATTTATGTCATATAGATTATCGAGCTCTTGCTTATGCGCACGACATTGTAGTTGTCACAAGAGACATAGGTAATGCACTTCGAGCTATCGATGAATTGGTGGCTCGGTTTGGATCGTTCTCGGGCTATAAGCTAAATATCTCCAAAACGTAGATTCTTTATCTTGGAGAAGATCCTCCTGCTAATGTAGTTACTGTTCCAGAGGTCACCTATTTAGGAATTGAAATCTCACTCCCAGTATGTAATATTCTGGAACTAAATATGAACTCCGCATTGACTAAAGTTAATCCAGTATTAGAGAGATTAGATCATCTTCATTTATCTTCATACAGCAGATCTAATGTTTTAAAAATGTTGGTATTACCTAAATTTTTGTACATGTTTTGAACAATCGCGATTGAATGTCCAGCTTCATGTTTTAAGAGATTAGAGAGGATTTCCTTTAGATTTCTGTGGGGTTATAAGCGACAACGAAGAACTTATAAAAAGATGGTGCTGCTGAAAACCCGGGGGGGCTGGGGTATATCTTATTTTTTGTTTTATTATTTAGCAGCAGCATTGCAATTCATCAGTCCACTGGTAGTGGGGGAAAGAGCCCGGATATTTCCCTGCCATGCCACTTCCATCTACGAGCTCGGGATGGGTGAGACAATTAAGGGCTGTTTGGTTAAAATAGTAGAACCTAGCTACTTCAAATAAACAAAATGTAAAATTCTAAAAGCAGCCTATTCGGTATGGAGATTGGTTAAGCTCCAGCTGGGAGTTCCAAAGTTAGATGTATATACACCGTTTGCAGCACCTGAGTTACTACCCTATATCTTTCGGGATCAAATCACTAATAGGTGGATTACTAAAGGAATTCAATGTTTAGGTGACCTGGTGCAAGATGGACATTTAGTCTCAATTATTCATCTGCAAAATAAGTTTGGTTTGCCTAAACACGAATTCTTTAAGTTTCTTCAAATTTGTAGTTTCTTGCAGACTCTAGGCCCTGAGATAGAATTCCCTCTTGTCGAGAGTATGAGTAAAAAAACATCGATAGGGCAACTCTATTCTTATCTTGTTGCAGAATTCCCAGATGATCTTGAGACCTGCCAATGTAAATGGGAAACCAAACTAAGGTCAGAAGAAGTTAACATAGTCGAATCATTATTGTTAGCAAATCGGGTTCTTATGACAGGGAGGATGCACTCACAGCATTATATGGCTATACATGATTTATATTATACTCTAAGAAAGATATCTAAATGGAGCACTGCTGCTGGGACTAAATGTAACAGATGTGGTCAATTTGCTGCTGATGCAGTTCATATGTTTTTTTCTTGTCCCAAAATATCTGAATTATTTTTATCAAGTGAACATTTTTTAGGATTATTATTAGGACTACCAATGACTATAACCGGTGAATTGGTGTTGACTGGTGTCATTCCGGAAATATCTGGTCATATAAGATCTAAGACTACAACATATTTTATATTCATTTGTATGGCCGTAGTTCGTGAGTGTATTACGAAAGATTGGAGTAATTCAGATTCTCCCTCCTTTCTTAGCTGGCGAGCGAGATTATTAGCAATGTACAATTTGGAATTGGCTATTTATAAGACTAAAGGAAGAAGAAAGAGTACCATGGGAGTTAAGATCTTGACACCTGTAACGGATTGGATCGCCATTTTGTGTCTTGTCGCCATTTTGTGTTGCCCTCACTCAGGCAGCACGGCGAACGGAGTGTTTTTGCTTTTCTCAGCTGCTACGTGTCCCTTCTGTTAAAGAGTAATTTCCTGCCCTTGTTTACGAAACCGATGTCAGGGTCTGGCCGAGTTCGCTAATCCATGTCTGGGTTGATTGATCCCTGTCTCGACTGACTCTTTGCCTTCTTCTATTCTTTCCTTACATTATCTTATCCGACTGGCCTACGCTATTCTCTCCTTGTATTCTCCTGTTACACAACTATCCTTTGAGGCACACAAATACGTCCTGCCACCTGAAAATTGGATTGTCCGTACTAGCGCTGATTAATTTGTTGGGAGGGGTAACGGGGTTTGAGAAGAGGGCCGTATTTGGGACACCTGATTGCTTGTTTTCCAACTTTTCCTATGTGCTTGTTTTGTATGTGTAGGGAGTAAACTTTGTGAATATGTTTACTATAACAGATTGTGCGCCACGGATTGAAGTGGCAGTCTCCTCAGAACCTACCTTGTATGTAACTTCTGGGATAACTGTGCTTGGCTGCAGCCAATAAACCTGGCTTTCTACGCCCAACATAGTGTCTCGTGTCTCTGTTCGACAAGGCAAGTGAAGTTGGGGATTTAAGGCGTGCCCTGCGCCGCCAGGCCCATAAGGCCCGGTTCTCCAGTATGCTATGTACTTTTCTTTCTTTTGACTGCATTGCTTAATGTATTTGTTATGTATGATTTATACTCTGCATTCCTTGCATAAAATGGGGCTAAATCCCAAAAAAAAAAAAATAAGAATAATCAGTACATACGGTAGTTAAATACAGAACACAAGGATAAATAGCAGCACATCAGATCATAAAACATCAAAATACAATACCCCCAAAAATATTGCCTAATCAGTTCATGAAGCAGTTGATACAATCCACAGCAATAAAAAAAATCATCATATATTACTTCATCCAAAATTTCAAAACACTTACTAAGATAACATTTGATAGCTTTTTATGAGTAAAAACCCAAGCTAAGTAATTGTGCAGACTTATAAATCATTCATTAGTTTATACAACTAAGACTACATTCGCGCGCATCTGAGCAGAGAGCACAGAGCGCCGTGAGCTGCGAGCCGCGACCTGTGAGCCGTGATCATGGGACCTGTGTGCTCTGATCCCTGACATGCCATCAGCCGCCCGGAGCTACCGGAGATGAGGTAGGCGAGGTATGCGAGGTGGGGCAAGGCGGGACGAGGGGGAAGAGCCGCAAATCCCCAGGTAGCATGTGCTGAATCTGGCGACTGAGATACAGCCACTAAGCCACCTAGCTGCTGCTCCCACTACCGCTGAAGCGAGGGAGGAGAGAGAGACAGCAGCAGCCATGGGCATCCGCAGAGGGGGGCAAGGAGGGGCGCCTGCCCCCCCCTGGAGCACCCCTCCTTGCCCCCCTGCGGACGCCCATGAAAACCGTGACTTCAAGACGGGGTTCTCACTCTCTTTGCTTTCCTTTCTTTTATTTGCATCCCTGTGAAACGGATCCAAAAAAGAAAGACGCATTTACTGGAAATGTTGTATTTTTCTGACATTTTAATTCCAAAGTGCAGCATTGGGAATAAAAGGCTAAAATATGAAAAATAGATTAATAACTAAATAAAGTAGGGCAGAGTGGTAGCAAACTGGCCAAACTGATTTTATTCAAACTGGAACACATTAGAGCCACTTTTACATAGTTTGCCAGTGAGGCACTATTTTAGTTTTCTTGTCTTTGTTTTCTCTAGACTTGGAACTAGTGCACCAATCCTGGAGGTACCAAAATGTGTGGATTGGAAAACAAAATGTGTGCTGCGGCTCTGCGTCCAGGGATGTGGTCTTTTTACAATACTGCTTACGTTTTGTAGGGATATAAGCAATGGCCATTAAAATGGGTCCATTCAGGGCCCTGTAGTCCTGTCCTTAACTTTTCAGGCAAAAGCACTCACTGATTTCTGAATAGTGAGTGTAAAAGCATTACGGTAACCATGTTGTTCAAATTTTGCATTCCCTATGTGTTTGCTTCTTCCAGGATGTTGTTCCTTTTTTTTTGCAGGCCATATATTGCTCTTGTCTAGTGCGTCATTTAAATTGCGCATCCAGGTGTTTATAGCCGGCAACAATTGGGTTGTAGTTGAAAACAGTGGGAGTTTTTCTCAGTGGGGCAGTACGGTGTTCAGTTGGGGAGAGGATGTGGCAACATGGTCCGAGCTGCTGAATTTGGAACTGGGAACCAGGTTCAGCCTTAATAACCAGCCCACCAGACCACTCTTCTGCGAGAGCACAATCACATGCTAAACCTTAGAAGGCTTCGCAACACCTTAGAAGTCCTGGTGTCTTCGCACCAGCAGGTGGACCCTAGCATGACAAGTGTAGGTTAACCTTCAAGGCTTGTCCACCACTATCCATACTGAAGGTCACCTCCAGTCTTGCGGGCAGGCCTATGAAGCAGCACACCCTAGAACAACCGTCACTGAGGTCGCAGGACCCTTGAGAAGGGCGAGCTCTAGGGCAGTGCAACCAGTGTGACCGCACCGGGTGCTGACTTTAGGTGAAGGCATTATGTTTGCAATTATATATTGGTTTTAAAAACGCTTGCTGACTCCTTCCTGGCTTTCAGCAATTTTCGGCAACAATAAAAATGCCATGATAACTCTGGTGATTAATGTTCTTTCTAGAGAGAGATCAGAATGTTGTCTAGTGGAAGTTTTGACTCAAGGAAAGGTAGCTCAGAGGGTTAATGTACCGGCTGCAAAGAACATGCGCCATGCAGATCACAAAGTGCACATAATGTAAATAGGTCAGTGGGCTACTGCTTTTGTCAGAGATCCTTTTGTTACTTGCAGTTTATAAGTTAAAATCCTAACTTAGAACAGTGAGCTATTAACTGTCATCCAAGAGCTGCATACAAACTGCAAGGTATAAATTTGAGCGTTATGTTCCGCCCCCGTCCCCCAGTCTTTGATTATCCTAATGTTCAAAAAAGTGTTCTTTTGGACAGAAATCAATTCTGATTATTAAGGAGAACCCCCAACCATGGTATTACATTTTAAATTCGGGTATTGTGTTTCTCGAGACCAATCACTATAAAACTATACGGGCTACTAGTATGGTTGTCGTGTGACTCCTACACCTTGTAGTCCTTAGTCTTATGTAACATTTTCTATACAGTGATTTACACACATATTGATTTTCTCTGTGTAATGTGTGTGATGTAAAGTGCTCTGACACCCTACAATGGTATGAGTGGCACTGTAAGTCAAATTAAATGCATCTGAGAGAGAGTGGTTATGGAGACTTGGGGGGCACAGTTAAAGGGTGGTAGTGAGGGAATCCATGTCAGAGGTGGTCATTGGGGGGCACTAACAAACATTAATGCACAGGACACCACCAGTGCTATGGCTGGCTCTACCCTTGAGGCCAGTCTGCCTCACCCAAAGGTACCTCCATTGGCCTTGTTTCAGTAGCAGTAGCTGCAATTCACCAGGGATTGGCAATGCAGGATTTTCACACACCAAACTAAGTTCACAAACTTCACAGTCTCCCTGCTTCATTCACAAGCCCTTTTAACATGTGCTGCCTGCTGTGGGGCCACTGGAATTAATTATGCAGCAAAGGATGACAACATTATGCCGTAGTGTTGACTAAATTATACATTAAAAAAAAAGGCTGCAGCGTAATGCAGTATATTTTCAGATATTTTATTATTTTGACGTGTGTACACATGATAACATTCTCTGGAAAGATTTTGCCTTATTAGTACCATTGTAACATACAATGCAGCAGTGAGAAAGGTGACCAGTCAACCTTTACAATAGGCCATCCACTCCGCAGCAACAAAGTAACATTTTATATTAACTTTTGATTGTTTGAGCTACAAACAATTTATTAGTTTAAATGGTCAGATCATGCAGCAGATCTTGCATTATGAGGCAAATATGGCAGAGCCATAATTTTAGAGAAAACATTTGCAAACTAGGATATTTTGCCATTCATGTTTGAACTGCCGTTGTTGAAAAAGGGTGAAGTGCTGATGACAGAAACTCCATGGCTCGGAGATAAAGTGCTTGTGTTTCCACATTTTATCATATTTGGTACATTCTGTGATTAGAGGCATATCCCACTTTGTGAATATATTTTAATGTCAATAACTCATTATAACCTTAAATAATCATGTGTATCCATTGGTTGATTAAACTGGGCAGTGAAATGCCAAACAAATACTAAAAATTGGGATGTCTGCGCATTCTATCCACACCACTGGCTCCACCCACAGATCCAATCCTTGGGTTATTCCCGCCCTCTGATTCTCCACCCACTGTTCCCCTACTTTTTCCCCCCACTTCAACCACTGTGTAAGACTCAGCATCCCTGAACCTGTGATGAGGCGCAGCTGAGGGCGCCGCATGTGCCAGACATTTACGGTGCCGAGCTTCCACATAAGGGAGCTGGCCAATATTGTATCCCTAAACGTGAGCAAGATGTCAGTTTGACATTGACTAGACGTAGTGGGACTCTAAGTTTCTTTTCAAAAATATATCTAACATTTGGACCTATACATTTTATTTTGTATAAATTAATTGAATGTGTGTAAAATTTAGCAATGCCTGGAGAATTCTAGTCAAATCACTAGCGTGTGTGATTGCTGCATTATTTATTACTAACTTTGATGTTGTGCTTTAACTTTGGATAAAAGTTATTATGAATTCTAGCACCAAGAAGCCAATATTGGTAAATATGTGTGCTACAAATAATCCCTAACACACACTGTGCATACAGTATATTTAATCTGGTGCTTTAATCATAGGCTGTTTTAAAGTATTCTGATAAAAATCGAATCGTGCTGAAGACAGCCTTGATTGGTGTTGGATCGAGGACCCAGAAGTCTGCACACCTAGCAGACAGAGATAAAGCACCTTGTCAGAAAATGTAGCGTTTTCCCTACAGGTGGTGTTTGTTGGCCCGTGGCAGGGTCAGTCACATGTCCTGGATTCCTGGCATTTAATTGAGTCTAGCCTAGTTCTGCACCCCAGTGTTTCGTGTGCCCCACCTGGCACACATCATGTCGGAGGATGGTGATTACGTTAACATTTTGCCCCCCCCTGGAAAAATTTCTGCGGACGCCCATGCACATCCTGTATATTTAACATTGCAGCATGTGCTGCTTGAAGCATCACATGCCTCAATGTTAAAAAAACATGTTTCCTTTTGCGTGCAAAAAGCTGCAGGTACCGCATGGTGCCTGCCACTTCAAGCACGCAAAGTCAGGGGGTTACCATAGGTACCCCCCATGTGCATCCCCCACCCCCGCTTCACCCCTGGGGGCCCGCAATGGGCCCCCAAAGAAAAGTCCGTATGCCTTTCCACGGCGGAAATGCCGCCGTGGAAAGGCATAGGACTGCCAACATCCTAATATGGCTGGCGGTGTCTGATAGACACCGCCAGCCATGTTAGAGCTTTTCCACCACAGTCGGAAGGCGGCCGCGGCGGAAAAGCGGCAGACGGAAAAAAGATCCCCCAGCCATCCTAATCTGGTGGGGGTCTTTTTTCTGTCCACAGCGGTTAATCCGCATCTTCTGGGCCGGCGGTGGCTTCGGCGGCCCGGAGGAGGCGGATTAACTGCAATCCTAATGAGCCCCTAAATTGGGGTAGGTGCTGGACATTAATTAAATATAATTTACTATTCAAACTCCAATCTACATTAAATCGGGGTAGGAGCTGGAATTCAAACAAAAGTTATTCATAATTTTTAAATTTTTTAAAAAAATTAAAAAAATATTATTACATTTGAAATATATTTTTAGCAACGTTTCTAAAAACTAATATTTAAATTATCTATTTTTAAAACACTTCCCACTCCAAACACCTTTAAACAATAAATCCCACTCCTAAACTAATTTTCCAAACTATTTTAAATTTTTATAAAAAATATTTATTATACATTTTGTATTCATTTTAAAATGTTAAATGTAATTTTTTATTCAAAAATAACACTCACCACCCTTAACAACTATAAACTCAAAATCAAAATACTAAATTAAATTTTCACATTTTTTTCAAAAATTCAAAATAGTTTATACAATTTTATTGTATTATGAATATATGTATTTTTTATTCCACCTTTAACACCTATAAACTCAACATCACACTCCAAAAATTATTTTCCAATTTTCTTTTTTTAATAAAAAATACAAATTAAATTGTAAATGTAATAAAAAATTGTAGAAAATATTACATTTCAAATATAGATTTTTAAAACACTCCCCACCCTTATCTCCTATAAACTCAACATCCTGCAATGAAAATTATTTTTCATCTTTTTTTTATAAAAAATACAAATTAAATTGTAAAATTGAATAAAAATTGTAGAAAATATTACATTTCAAATATATATTTTTGAAACCTTCCCCACCCTTATCCCCTTTAAACCCAACATCCCGCTCCTAAAAAATGTTTTCAATTGTTATTTAAAAAAAACAAAATAAATTGCAAAATGTAATAAAAGTTAAAAATAATATTACATTTCAAATACATATTTTTAAAACTCTCCCCACCCTTATCCCCTATAAACCCAACATCCTGCTCCTAAAAATATATATGAAATTTAAAACACATATAAAAAAAGTAAAATATACAATACATTTAAAATTACATATTAAAACACTCAAAAAACACTATTACATTATATACTAAAACTAAGAAAATACTACATATTATCGACATTTTTACACAACGATATTTTGACAATCAATATTTTTCACATCGATATTAAAACACACATACCTAAAATGATATTATTGCGATCGACATTTAAAACATCAATATTTTTTACTATCGATATATAAACATTGGTATTCTGTCATTTCGATATAAAATAAAACAATATTTTGACTACTCACCGTCTAGAGATATGGCAAGGACTGCACCAGCTTTGGAAATAATTATGGTGCACTTTGATGCAAGCGCAAAATAGTGTACCGCACTAACCAGGATGCAAATGAGTAATGATGTTGGAATGTGAGCCAGTGTGCAGTCAAGGGCCGGACAAAATGGCAGTAACTCTTTCTTTTACCATCGTTGTCAGAAGAAAGGCATGAGTCTTTTGCAGCCATGGTGCTGACAAAAACCTTGTAGATCACGCATGGGAAAAAGTAGGTGTCTTTGAAGAATAGTCACTCGAGGGGAAACAACAAATGGAAAAAGTGTGTGTTTGACTAAGCTATACTGAACCAGGCAAGTTGCAGCTTTGATGAACACAATGAAAAATATTCAAAACCATTGAAACACGATTTGTATGTGGCCAGGGCACATGCTGATAGGGATTATCTGAAAGGATGTTGGCAAGGCTCCTTCATGCTGAGAACTGGGGGCATGATATCCTGTAGGTGTGTGACTCTTCGGGACGGGACAGCACACTAATTGATACCTGGGAGTTTCTAGCCATTTGTCACTGGATTTACTGTTCGATGGCAATCTAGTTACCCTGCCCCATTTCCTCTATTTGTTTGAGTGTCTTCCGCTTGAGCTGCCCAGAAAATTATTTCGAGAGTTCATTAATATCATGTAGTCCTGATAATGGGGCACATTGTAAGACCGTGTGGCGCTTTGGAAACGATGCTTGCCAGTGCTTGAGGGTGGCTTAGTGGTCCCAGATCTGGATTTGTATTGTTTAGCAGGGCAGTTGCAATGAGTGGCTCGTTGGAGGGCCTAATTATGGGATGATGTGGGTACTCAAGACATTGGTTCCCCGACTAGGAAGTTACTGACCAGGATTGTGTTGTAGCCTCCCCGCCCTTTGTTGTGCAGAATTTGAACTTGCTTATCAAAACATCCCACTATGATTTGGCCAAGGCCCTTAGGAGGACACACCACTGTATATACACAAACTCCCACTCTTTGTGGCTTGACGTTGGAAGAGACAAGGGGGTTGGTCAGATCTCCATTGCTGGATGTCGGCCGGGATCATGTTGCTGGGTGATATTTTTGTGCAGGGTGAATACTGCTGTCCCTTCCTAACCCTACGGGAGTCTTACGACCTCCCAGCGAGGCATTAGGATGCGTGAGTGGTGGAACTCAGAGTGGTGGAACTGCTGAAACATGATTGTCTTCACCATCTATTCCTCATCATGGGGCAGACAAAAGCAGTCACCCTGCTGTATAGGGCCCTCATACAGGAGACCCGGTTAGAACCTGCAGAGTTCCGGGCACACAAGGACCGGTATTATGGTTTACCACTGACTTAATGGGTTTGGAGGAGTGTACTGGAGTGCGCCTTGAGGGTGTGGCTGGATGCACACTTTAAGCTGATACAGTTTTATTTTTTGCATCAGGCTAGCCTTACATCTCAGTGCATATGCACCATGTTTCCTGAGGAGATGTCAGGGTGTCCACATTGGGCTACAGAGGATGCCAGATTTTTGCATATGGGGTGGACTTGCCCCTTCTTGCCGCCATATTGGACTTTGGTCCTTCAGGTGGTTCTGCAGCATGGAAGGTGACGGATAGGTTTCTGGACTTGGCCCTGATTCTTCCTTATAGGCAGATAACTATGAGCTGCAAATCAGCTCAGTGTCTGGTTATATATATTGATAGGGGTAAAATGTAAATTGATACTTGTATAGGGCACTACTCACCCGCAAGGGTCTCAAGGCACTTGTACGAATACCACTGTGGAACCCATCCTGGCTTTCCCTGTGAGGCGTCCCCTCCTGGGCACCCCCAAGGTGGAGGTCAGGCATCCTTAGCGTTGTGGGGGCCGTTGTGGAGATTAAGCAAGCTATTGTCCAAAGTTGCAGAGTGGGACTCCATGATTGGAATAGGCACCGAGGCGAGAATTATCAGGTCCGTGGAATTTTTGAGCCCAAGAACCGCCGAGGCGGGGAATTGAACCCTGGTGGAACGCAGGGACTCAGAGAGACTCGGTCGAGAGCAGCGGAGCAGCAACAAACTCGGCTCTGTCTGCTCCTGATCACTCCCAGCCGACCCTCTTCTTCTCCACTTCTTCTCTGTTTCTTCCTTCCTCCCTACGAGGGTAGCGATATCTGCAGCAGCGACGGAATCAAAGGAATCAAAGGAGGAGGAGGAGGAGGCGTAGGCTCCGAGTATACGCCAGGGAGACGCTGCAGAGGCACAGGCGCAGGTGCTGTGAGGGAGGCAGTCCATGATTGGCTGAGCCCGAGGATGAAACTGCAAGTTTTAAACGGCAAGCCCCCGGAAAGCTGTGGTCTCTACCGAGCAGCAGAGAGGTGAGGAGCTGCGAGGGGGGGGGCGCAGAGGGGGTGAGAGCCAAGGAGCCCCATGCGAGAGCCATCCCAAACCTTCAGGGCAGCGTATTGATAGGGGTTGGAGCTGGCAAGATTGTAAGACTGTGATAGGGAGGCACTGTGCAGGGAATAGGCCAGAGGAGAATGGAAGGTGCTGATAGTACCTGACTATGACACCATAATGATGGCTTGTTCTCTGGTGAGTTGTGAGGGTCAAATTGTTGTGTATGATTCAGACTCTGCAGGTACTTCGCCTGCCAAGGATCTGCTGGTCACAGCACAGACTCAGGTCAATCACTGATATAGGTGAGCAACGTCTATGGCAGAACTTGACAAGGAATGTATGGGCATGCAGTACTGTATCTCAGAGTGGATGGGTGCTTGGGAGACTGTAATGGAGGGGGGTATATCGACTTTGCAACGAGTCAATAACCTCCTATAGGTTTGTGTTCTTTTCTCCTGGAGGTTTAGACTCCAGTGCTACTGAACTTTCCACTTCTTACTGATATTGCCTAGACTTATGCTGCCTGCTGTTTTCCCCCCTTTCTTTTCTAATTGTATTGTTTCCTTATTTATTTTTTATTTTGTATGGTTCTGTTATAATGTAAAATTATTAAAAACATCTTATTAAAAAAGAGCAAAGAAACACAACTCCTCTTGTGAGCAGCTTCCTTTCTAGGGAGAGGACGTTACATGTTAACTAGAAGTGTTGTTGGTTGGAACACTTTGGGGCTCATTAGGATGACGGGTGGTCTTAGTCCGCCCGCCATCCTATCGGTTATTGGGACCGCCCGCCATAAGGGCGAGGGTCCCGTGGGGGGTATTAGGATGCGCCTGCCACTGTGGCAGGAGCATCCTGCATTTTTAGCATTGTGGCTACAATGCAAAAAATGCACTTATGCATTTGTATAAATAAAACAGCAGGCACTGCGCGGTGCCTGCTGCTTTGTTTATGCAAATGCAGGGGGTTACCACAGGTACTCCCCGTGTGCACCCCCACCTCTCCTTCACACTGGGGGCCCACAGGGGGCCCCCAAAGTGAAGACCGCATGAAGGCATCTGAAAAAGCTCATGTTAATATGGCTGGCAGTGTCTATTAGACACGGCCACCATATTGGACCTTTTCCACCCCGGAAAAGCGGCGGAGGGTCTTTCCGTCCGCCACGGTCCCCCCGTCATCCTAATATGCCGGGGGGTCATTTAGGTGAGGATGGCGGGCAGATTGCCCCTGCCAGGACGGCGGTGGCTACCGCCAGCCTGGAGGGGGAAATCCTCCTGCCATCCTAATGGGCCCCTTTGTATTCATTGCATGATGAGGCTGCCGTTTTGGTCTGGAAAGGAGATAAATGCAGACCCTTACCACTCACCATGGTGGGAGTCAACAAGGGATAGGAGTAACATGATGGGAGAAAGCTAGGCAAGGCATACCGTTGATTTTAGCTATAACTGTGAGTTCCTCATTCGCCATGGTGCCTTGCTAACTTACTGCAATACCAGCATTTGATATGTACCAGTCAAATAATACAGTACACTTCGGGATCATCATCGAAAGGAGAGGAGCATCTTCTGTAAATGGCCTCTTGGATGAATGCTCCCCACGGGGTCCCCATCCAGTGGGAACAATACAAATACTGAAGGGCACAACGGCAGCTGAGAATGTTCTTAATACTGACCACTAGCCTCACCTTTTAATGATAATGACATTGCTTCTCACATTGAAGATAAAGACATACTAGTATTATGCACTTGAATTTGAATGTTTGACTTTCTAGATGAAGCATGCGTTGTTGACCTATCAAGGTTGTTTGGGAAATAGGATTAGAGATTCAAGGTCAAGTTTCCTTTCTCTTTACTGCAGATCTGTGGCTTCATGTGCTCTGTTGGTTTGGCACACGAAGGCTTCCTAGGTTAAACCTGCATAGTCATGTTTGACAGATAGGGAGAATCATATCCTGACTGTTAGATTTGTGGGTCAAATGTTTTGCCTTACTCCGCCATATTTTTCTGATCTCGTTTTGTTGGCCTTAGGACTCTGTGCACTTTACCACTGCTAACCAGCTCTAAAGTGTGTTTGCTCACCCCTTAAAATATGGTATCCTTAGCTTATCCCCAATAGGAATGTGTATTATACTTATAAGTCCGTAGTAAAATGCCACAACGTGTACCCCAGGCCTGCAAAATGAATGCTACGTTTGAGCCAGCAGCACATGTTGTACCACCCAATAAAGTTGCCATGCAAACCTGTCACCAGCCTGCCATATCATCCTGTGTGTACAGTTTTAAACTGTCATTTCGATCTGGCCAAATCAACCTTTTTCCAGGCCTAAACCTTCCATTTAAATAGATATAAGTCACACCTAGGGTAGGCCCTAACCAGCCCACAGGGCAAGTTGCAATGTTTGTAAAATTTAGGACATGTACTTTTAAGTTTAACATGTCCTGATAGTTAAAAACTCTTACATTTGATTTTCATTATTGCATGGCCTACCTCTCACATTGGATATCATGGGGGCTACCGTATTGCATTTAAGAAGGATAACTTCTAAATGGTGATAGATAAACAGTTCATGTTTGGTATCTTTGGAATTGAAATGAAGAAACCTCTTTTATTGTAAAGTCGGATTTCCAATTACACTTTTGAGAATGCCACTTCAAGAAAGTTTACATTTTCCTGCCTTAGCCATTTAGTGCCTGCAGTTTGTCTCTGGGTCACATTACTAGGTGGAGTTGGCAATTGGTGTTTGTGTATTCCTGCTAGACAGCTGCACACGATAGAGAGCCTAGGTGTGCCTGGATTAGCCATCACTGGCAGGCTAGGAGGGCTGAGCTGGGCACAGCCCCACTTATACCTGAATAGGTTGTGTCCTGTCTTCTTACAAAGGACTGCATATCCTTGTAGTTAGTCTGGAGCCAGGGCATAGGAGGCAGGAAACCTTAGCACTTCAAAGGGAATTCCCTTGAAGATTCCCCCCCTTCAAAGAAGGCACCAGCTATAAACATTGAGCATCACACACCAACTCTTCAGTGCACGTCTGAACATTTGGAAGACTCTGCCAGGAAGAAGGACTGCTGTGTTGCTGAAAAGATTGTCACTCTGCTGGACTGCTGTGCTGAATGACTGTTGCCCTGCCTGACCTACTGTCATTGCCCCTGAATGAGAAGGACTGGACCTGCAACCTGTACCTAGGACCATAAGAGTGACTCCAAGGGTTAGTCTCTTGTAACCAGCACCTGGTCTTTGTAACTGTGAGACATACCATGCCAAGTGGTGCAACCCCAGTACTAGACCTGAAGGGATTCTGCCTGCCCATCATCTATTGACCCCACAGAACAGATGCATATCCTCTGTTGCGTGGCACAACATTGAGCAGAACCAACTCATCGCCTCTGCTGCACTAACTTCCCTGATGCAAGGACTCCGTAATGCTTACAGTACTCCATCTGGAACTGCTGCTGAATCATTCAGACCTTGCATAACCTCTGCAGCATCTATTCGCAGGTAGGATAGAGATGCTGTGTTCAGCGGACCTATGTGGCTCATGCTCCAGCTCAGTCAGCATGAATTTGTGACTTTGTCCTGGTCTAGCGTGACCAGATATCCACCGTTGGCGCTTTGTGCTTTTTGGTGCTATGTTCACTAACTAAGTTAAATTGCATATCTCCGGTTCTACTGATTGGATTTATGTCATTGTGGTCTTGTTTTATTTATTAATTAAAACTTACTCTAGTTTTCTAATTTGTTGTGGGATTTTTCTTGTGTTATGTTTTCACTTTATTACTGCATAATAACTTTACACATTGCCTTTAAGTTAAGCCGGACTACTCTGTGTCAAGCTACCAGAGGGCTGGGCAAAGGTTAATATGCAGTTTTCTTGTGGCTTCACACTGACAAAAGAGTGAGGTTGTTACTTGAGTGGGGGTTCTCCGCCCCCCTCCACATATTCTTAAACTTACTGACCATGGAGGCTTGGTTAAATGTAAATCCTTTGTGTGAGCTTGTGGGGCTATGTTTTTGGGAGGTAATTGATAATTTGTTCAGATCTGCCATTTCATGTGTACATGTTACATTGCATGATTGAACATGCAGCTTTAATGTTAACTTTGTTTGCCTTAAAAAAATAAAAGCAAGCACAAAGCTGCTGACCAACCAGCTAGGACTGCCTGAAGGTGCCACACATGAGATAGGGCCATCACACAGTTATTGGTAGGACCTCACTTACCTCATCAGGGAACTTGCAGGGTAGCAAGGAAAGGTGGTATGCTGCATGAAAACAACATTCTACAAGGTATCAGCTATACAAACTGTGTGGAGTCAGGGGCTTGGAAGCTGGGGTGGAGAATGGAGGCAGGGCATGCAGAGAGAGTGGTCACAGCAGACGTTGGGTGTGCTTTTACTCCTAGTTTATCACAGTGCCTCCCTATCACAGTCTAGGGTTACCTAGCAACATCAGTGCGTGTTCTTGGATTTCGTGTCACTTACTTTTGCTATAGTTCAGGTCCTCCACCTCTTATATTTTTTCTTAGGAGATGGAGGTTTAGAGAATTATTTTATGCTGCCTTATTTCTCTGTACTTTCTGCAGGTGGTTCCTACTACTTTCTATGGAATGGGTTGCTCTCCGGAAACCATGGTGCTTGTTTTCAGCCACGTAATATAAATAACAGGCTCGTCCACACCAGCTATGGTTAATAACAATCTGATAATTAATTAGCCATATGAAATGTATTCAGTAAATATAGTCTTTAAGCTTTCTTTGCGAAGATTACTGTTACAAACAGAGGCCGTCTAACCTTCTCCTTCGTTTACTGATGTCTTCCTGTAACTTTAAGATTAAAAACTTCCTTAAGACTTGCTTTTAACCTTTCCCCCACTCAGCGTTCAGCATCCTTTGGATAGTAAGTGGCTACTGGTAGAGGTTTGGGATTACTATTAGAATTCAAACCATATACTTTTCAATACATTACAGGGATGTTTGTTTAGAGCAGACTGGGTAATGCAGTACAAATATTCTCCAATTGAGACATGGTGCATTTTTCGTGATAGTGCCAATTTGTGTGTTGTGTCGGTGTCTTTGAAAAATAAACTGCCCAAACTTACATTTTCGCCTGTCTGGTTTGGGTACCTTACATAAACCCATTTACTATTTGCATTTTATGTCTTTTGGTCCAAAATTTCTAATTTGTAAAGGAAAGTTGCAGGTAAAATAACAAAGAATATGGGAAACTTAGCGCCAAACTCATGCTGAGTGTGAAACACAGAGGTCTAAACTTCCATTGACAGATTTAGAACTATTTTTGCGGTTGCCAATGCTCCTATTCAGAATTTATGACAGCAAAAATGCTTTTTGCAATGCAGTAAACTCATGTTGTGATTCAGTTACAGTTTACCAAATCGCAAAATGGGTTTCGAAGCATAAAAGTTGACTATTTGGAAGGGGCGTGTTTAGGGTGCCCCTTACAAACAGCAATTCATTATTGTATGTATCAAAGTAATGCGACCAAAATTTCATTGTAAAACACTGAAATTGTGCCTACTCACTTCTTGGTAGCTGAATTAAAATAAACATTTATTTAAAAAACAATCATTGACATGGTGGTCTGCTGACCCCAGCAGGATGTCATCGCTGTGAGGTGCCACTTTTGTGTTAACTTTGTTTTATTGAGTTTCAGGCAATAAAGAAAGCAATACAAACTCCATATATCCCTGTTTGGGTACGCAGGACCCTCTGCAGCCCCGGCCCAACCACCCAACATCTTCGCAAGTCAACGCTAGAGTTTGTCTGTCAGGCAAATGTCCAGGGCTGCCTGGCAGGGTGAAGGCCTCTGCCAGGAACACACAAAGCAAACTCACTTTGACCGAAGTTAAAAAAAAAAAACCCTAACCAACCTCAACCCACCTCCTCCCGGAACCGATGTGTCATGGTTATTTCGAATGGGATTGGCACCTATGATGGTTAGGTATAACTACTTTGCTGTAGTGTCCTCTGACGGCGATGGGCCTGCAAGTCTCAGGAGGCGGAGATATTTTGGGCAGTCGACTTCATTAAATTCCAGTGCTAATAAAGCAAGTTATGGGTGCCATATAGTGCCACTTTTAAATACAATACTCTACTCTACCTTGTGGGCTACAAGGCTTTCTTTAGCAGTGCCTTTTTTTATATTTTAAAAAGTTATTTTGACAGGTTTGCCTGGACGTACTAGAAGCTGCAGCAGAAAGTCAACACATGTAGGTCTTATGTTATGGTTTTCTTAACCAGCCTAACAGATGGTGCACTGGGTGCGTCAGTCCACGGGCGGGATTTGAGTTTTCATGCCTTTGATGCACTGAACTGCACCATATACTCTGGATTTACTAGTAAGTTAAATAGTCTAATTGGAGATTAGACGAGTTTGCTAAGTTTTAAGGATCAGAATATATACACTCTGATCTGGAGAGCAGTGGCGAATTTGATGAGTTCAAAAATCAGCTTAATCAGTCCACAAAAAGTGGAAATGTCCATGCAAAAAAGGTTGCTTTCTCACACTGGATAATTCTACTACTCAGCCAAATGACAACAATGATGCACAATTCTAGAACCTTAATATAATTCATATATTTGCCTTTACGCAATCAGTGTAATTGTTGTCAAAGTGTGTGAAATTAAATTTGGAATGATGGAAATCTTCATGAACCTATGCCTGCATGCCTTTAAAATTTAGGGACAGTCTTCAGAGAAAAACAGAAACTAGAATATGTGCAATGTGGGTATACTATCTAGTATTTGTCTGTTTGTTTATTGTACCCCATCAGACTCTTGTTTCTGTCATCTAGTCTCACTTTACCTGACTCCGCCATGCTCCCATATACAAACAAACTTCTATATACAGCACCTCTTGTTTGAGACATTCTTGCCACAGGAAAATGTTATGTTTACTTAAATAGACTTAAGTACTGATAGATACAATAAGATTAGATGACGAGAAGGCTTTCTAGAATGAAGATTGGTTATTTCTGGATAAGGTTTTGTTTCCCACCTCTCTTTTTTGATTTAGAGGAAACATTGTGTGCAGGAGAAGAGGTGCCACATATAGCTAATGGGTATGTATAAGAATTCTCCTCACTTGCTCGGAGGGACTAGAGAGTGTTGCTGCCTTTCTCCAACTCTATTCAACTTAGTCATGCAGTTGACAATATCTTGTTATTGTTGGTGCCTGAGGTATCTTGAGGCCTTGCACTAGGGATAATAAATATTTATTGTAATCAATTCGATCTATATTATTTGTACACATGTCAGAATGTTCTCAAATATCAATATCTTGCTAGTAAGTGCTAGTTGTGCTAGTAAGTGGAGCTTCAAATGGTAAGTGATAACATCACTTAATTAGGTATTAAAAATGAAAGCTGCCCCGAAAATTGCGTTTGTATTTATCAGATTTTTCCAACTAAAGTTTGGCAGAATTATCCTGCCAAAATGTATTGGGGAAAAATCTGAAAGTGCCGCTGGCAATGATGGAGTGCAATAAACATTGCACCACCTTTATTTGCATCCCTGTGCAATGGCTGGTAGCTTGTACAAGTTATAGAGGCATCAATGCCCTAGAAAAGACAGAAACTAGATACACACATTCTTCCTAACACTTGAATTGCACATAAGGGACGTGTTAAATCCCGTGGTCGAAGTGGGCGGGATCGGCAGGGCACGGCGTGCCCCTACTTCTTTCATTTAACTGATTCCGTTCCCCTACTTTTTTAGTTAAACACTTATCCCAGGGCCAGAAATAGCCATGGCCCAAAGATAAGGCTTGCCGTTCGTGGCAGGTCGGGGAGGCAGGACTGGCAGAGAAGGAAAAAGACACTGTTTCTTCCTTCCTGCCCCCCGCCCCCCACCATCAACCCCGTCGTGCGTGGCAGCCCGGGCACACACACAGCCGGACCCGAGCACTTCACAGGTGTTTGAAAGGCCAATTACGTGTTAACAAGGCTTTGTTGCTTTTCACCCCTTCTTGAGCCCTTGCATCGTCACTCTGCATATTGCTAAAAGAGTCAGCTCTACCCCTGTCCCCCCCGACATTTTTCGTAGCTCCCTTCATTCCCCCCACCCCCACCCCCACCCCCACCTCCCTGCATTTGGCTCTAGTTGTGCCTCTGCTGCCGAAAGAAGGCAACAATAAAGATGTAATTACAACTCCGGTGATTCATTTCCTTCCTAAGGAGAGATGCAGTGTCCACATCCCCTTCTCTGCAGCTGCCCACCACCCCCAGCAGCTGCCCACACCCACTTTCTTACTCTGCTTTACTCTATGTCCTGCTTCTCCTCACTTATTGAAACTATTCCATTACAAATTCTTGTTTGAGGTAGTATACCGTCGTCAAGCTTTAAATAAGCCCATCGCATATTGCGCTATACCAGACTTTTTGTCATGAAACACTGTAATGAATCTGTGTCTTTTTTCCCAATTTCAGTGGTTTTATTTAATCAACCTTAGATGGATGAAAAGATGTGCTGGCCACAGTGACACAGGAGTCTATGGGTTTCAACTGCTTTACAGATTTCCTCAATAGAATCATTCCTTCACTCGGCCATTGTAATGTTTGTATGAGACACCAGATGCATCAGATGGTAAGATAAGTGGGTTAAGTCACTTGCTGCAGCGATCCATGTGTAATCAAAGTCACTGCTTTCTTTCAAACTAATGGAATAGCTCAGTTGGTCAGTGTGTTTGATTCAATGCACTGGGCGTGATCTGCATGTCACATTTTTTAATCCTAGCAGAGCGCTATGTGGGCTCAAGCATATGTTAGAGATTTAGGGCCAGATGTAGGTCGCCCAATACCGGTCGGTAATGGCCGAAAATCAGTAATTTCGGACGTTACCGACCGGTATCCATGAAATGAGATGTAGGAGCTGATTTTGTACCAATTCGGAAAACATGAGTCAGTAAAATTTCGACTCGGTAATTATGAGTCGGTATAATTCCGACTCGGTAAATATGAGGCGGTTTTTACCGAAGCGGAATTTTCCGAATACATATTTACCGAATTCTTATTTACCGAATCGGTAAATAAGAAACGGTAAAAAAATGGCCATGGAGATGTAGGAAACCCGAAAAATACCGAAATCACAGAAATTCGGTATTTATGAATCGGTATTTACCATGGATTAAATGCAGGTGGTAACCAGGTGAAGGCTATAAAATGAGTCCCAAAATGCAACAGTGGGTTCAGAATGGCGGCTTTCTACGTCATTGCAAGGCGGCTGAGACTACAGGCAGCAGAAGAGAGGGAATGGCAAAGGGAGGAACAAGTGTACAGGCAGAGAATAACACTGTTCCAACTGACAGATCCTGAAATACTTCAGAGGTACAGGCTACATCCCCAAACCATCATGAACTTGATCAGAGACCTACACCCACTCCTGGAGCACCCAACACCCAGGGCTCACGCCATCCCACCCCATGTGCAGGTGCTGTGTAGCTTACACTTGCTTGCCTCCGGGAGCTACCAGAGTGTGATAGCTGCAGTGGGTGGTGTGTCCCAGAGCTGCCTGTCCCGCTTCTTCAGGAGGTTCCTCGACGCCATGATGCAGAGGATGGAGCATTATATATCATTCCCTGACACACCTGCGGAGCTTGCAAAAACCAAGACTGATTTCTATCAACTGGCACACTTCCCTCATGTGATAGGCTGCATAGATGGCACTCACGTACCACTCTGTCCACCTGCAGCCACAGAACACATTTACAGGAACCGCAAGTCACCGCACTCCATCAATGTACAGGTCATATGAAACGCTGACAACATCATCACAGACATCGTTGCGAAATTCCCTGGGAGTACCCATGATTCGTATATATTCCAGAACAGTGGAATATACACATGCCTAGTTGCTGGAGAATTTGGAAACGGATACCTGCTAGGTAAATTACATTGACACACCCTGACACCCACAGCAGATCATTGCATCATGTACATGCAACTAATGTCAATCTTTCTCCCCCCTAGGCGACAGTGCATATGCCCTGCGGTCCTTTGTGCTCACCCCCTACCTCAACCCATCCACCAGGAGTGAAAGGCGGTACAATGTGTCACACAGATCCACACGCAACGTTGTAGAGCGCACATTTGGACGGCTCAAGAGCAGGTTTCGCTGCCTCCACAAGAGCGGAGGGGCACAACAGTAAACTCCAATCCTGTGCTGCAAAATCATTGCGACCTGTGCAATGTTACACAATCTCGCCACCAAGGAAGGCACAGAGGTGGAGATCACACATCATGAGGACATTGATGATGACACAGAACTGGCAGAGGCCCATGGTACACTAGAGGCACCTGCTACAGATGGGAGACTGAGACGGGCGGAGGTCACACAGCAATTTTTCTGAGTAAGTAATGAGACACAGACAGGCAAAGATTATGACGTACGTAGTTTAATTTTCACTAAGCAAGTGCAATGATACCACACAATGGTTAAACGAAATATAAATGTCCATGACTGTGTGGTCACGGTTAACACCACCATGACCTGTACCTTGGGTGGAGGGCATAGTCAATGTTTACATCCACGGGTTACAGGGTGGGACTGATGTGGCTGTGTGTCATGGGAATCGGTGTGGCCTGTCTCTGTCGAATGACGCCTGCCGCTCCTCCGTATTTCAGGGACAGGAGTGCTTGCGCCACTCCTTCTGGTGGACTCCTCACTTTTACCCACACATGTGTCGCCTCAAGTGGCAGTCTGTTGTGCGAGCATGAGCTCCATGGCAGAGGTCACTCTGGCCATTCCCACAGATAAATTGGTGCAGCACTGAACAACAGCATCCTGCATCGCCACTGACCATCTGCACAGCAGGGAGGTTGCAGTCGCAAATCTGTTTAGGGCTTTTGTCTGCTGCCGCACATCCACACGGGCCTTGCGCCTCTCCAAATGGTCCCTGTCCAACTTGTCGCACAGGACAGTCATGCACTGTATCATGTCTGTAATGCCAGATGCCATTGACTGCATGCTCTCAGATAAATCTCCTATGCCCTTGCCTATGTCATCAAGCTTGTTTTTGGTGGTGCGTGCCTGCCTCTGAACACCCACCATTGCTTTCGCCTGCAGGCGCTGGACTTTGACCATGGTGGCCTCCAGACCGCAGAAGACCCCCTGACCGTGATGCTCTTCAGCTGCCTCCCGTGACCTTCCTCCTCGGACACTGGCCCGCACAGCTCTAGGAGTGGGCAGCTGCTCAGCGTTTGCTGACTCTAGTGGGTTGATGGCCATGTCACCCTCATCCTCTTCCTCCTCTGAAGTTTCCAGTATGCATGGAGGGGGCACATCAAGCCGCCTTGCCCTTTCCAGCACTGGGGACGGAGTTGTCGGGGTGGGGGACTGTGCAGCCGCTCCTGACTCCCAAACAAAAGAGGAGACTGTGGCTGTGGTGGTGTTGTATCCTCAGGTGACTTGGCTGCCTGCTCTTTGTCCTTCCCTCCGTGTACTGTGCTGGGACCAGCTTCTTCCCTCCTCTTCTCCCTGTCCTTCGCTGTGCTGCACGATGACTCTCCTTTGGACAGACATGGACATTGTGTCAGTGGAGTTGTTCACCTGTGTTACTTGATTAAACACACTACTATCGCACATTTGCCTGTCCCTCATTTGCTTATGCTAGTAGTGTGTTGCATCCCTTGCTGTATGGTATGCTGACTGCATAGAGGTATCCACCTAAGACTACATCTCCCATGATGCATTGCTGGGCATTGGTAAAACCTGTTCAGAAGTGTGATGTAGGCACACAGAGTTTGGAAGGGGAATAGGGAAATGGGGTAATGACAATGTACATGCATCTTACCTTGTTTCTTTGCAGCTCTTGCAGAGCTGTCAGCGTCCCCAATGCCATGGATGGATTCAGGCTCAAGGGTGGATTCCACCTGCTCCTCAATGTTGGTGAGTCGTGGTTCATGGTTTCTTCCTCCCCTGTTGCTGCAGCTTCTTTTCGGTGGGCAGCTAGTTTCTTTTTGGTTATGATGCGAAGATCATACCACCTTTTTTTCAAATCATCTATTTCACGATGGGTGACACCAATGGCATTTACCTTTCTTTGTATGTCAATCCAGGTAGTGCGCTTGATGGACTCCGCAACATGCAGTGATTGTTTCCCAAAGATCTTGCTGTAATGTCTGACAACCTCTGCAACAAGCACCTGCAGTTCTTCAGGGCTGAATTTCAAATTTCTTCTGCGCTCAGCAGCATCCCTCTGTCCATCCTGACTCTCCATGGTGATGTACAGGTAAGCTCAGGAAAGCCTGCTCCTCAGTCTGTCCTCCTGCTCTCCTGACTGTTGGTCTCTGCACCTGCATGGGTGTGGCCACTCCCAGGTACTGGGGAGGGGTGCTTGATTCTGATTGGTTGATTCCACTGTACCTTTGGGTTTGGGTGTGGTTGGTGTTCCTGATTGGTTCACAGGCTCACATGTTTGTCAGTTTCAAATTTCCGATTCAGTATTTTCCGATTCAGTATTTCCCGACTCGGTAAATTACGATTCGGTAAAACCCATTCATTCCTATGGGCCATGGGCTCGTTGGAATGTATGGGTTTTACCGAATCGGAATTTACCGAGTCGGGAAATACCGATTCGGTGAATACCGATTTCAGATTCCGAGTGATTCCGAAATGGTATTTTTTACCGATTTTTTACCTACATCTCATTTTCTGATTCTGAAATACCGATTCGGTATGAGTCGGTATTTTTGAATCGGTAAAAAAAAATTACCTACATCTGGCCCATAGTGACCACCTATAGGGCATAGGTTCTGTTACTGATAAGAAAGCAAAGTGTGTTATGTACATGCTGTAATCATCTGATTGTCGTGTCCGTAGCATACATTTGAACCCCTGCAGGGCCAACTCGTATTTTCATTCTTCTGAGAGCGATCAGATGGGTACCTTTGGGAAGTAACTAACGCAGTATTTAACGCTAATTAAAGGGTAGTTAACAATTACTTTTTTGTTCTATGCCGTATATGTGGACATTATTGGCTGAATGTTCACATGCACTTCAAATATATGAAATATCTTGTCATTCAGGAGACCTGTTTTCCGTACCTACTGCTCTAGAGGTGAACTGCAGAACATTTTATTTTTGTATGTCAACCAGCACAAATACTATGCTTGCCTGTTCAGAGGGCTGGAGCACGGGGACACAGCTCTGTTAGGCCCTAGCTGACGTGTGCTCTTGTGCTGCAGCCACCGACCTCCCACCCCAACTCCCAGGATACTTAAGTGCCTAAGATAAAATTGGCACTGTGTGTCCTCTGGTCAGTAGTTACTGAGAGGGCTGGGTCAGCTCTCTGCACTACTCCTTTTTGGGCTGGGTAACCTTTGGTTGAGCAGGAGAAGGGGTAGATCTGCCTATGATGGCGAGAGGGAGTAAATTGGTGATACACCCTTCCTAGGGCTGTGCAGCATGGGGCCACCAGCTAGACTCAGCCTCAGAAACATTTCCACTCATTTCAGTCAGATCACTGAATGCCTGCCCACTCCCGTTTGTGTAACAGACTAACATATCCAACACTCAAATTAATTTCCTATTTCACTATACTAATTCACCACTAATCTTTTATGGGTTCCGGCATAGCGCACTCGTCACTGAAAAAGCGCTTCAACACCCCATTCAGGGGTAGCAAGCACTATATGAAGGCAAACCTTTTTCCCTCTTCTATCCCTACCCTATCCTTCTTGATCCAAATAACTGTCTAACATATCCGCCACTCAGATTATTTTTCATATTTCACTATACTAATTCCCTGTTAATCCTTTATGTGTCCCGAAGTACTGTGCTACTCACAGAAAAAGGGCTTAGATGCCACGTCAGGGGTAGTACGCGCTATAAAAAATGCAATTTCAATACAATAAAAGATAGAGTGTCTTAAGAGGGCCATATTGATTTTATTCACCAAAACATTTGATTTTATTCACCAGAACATATTAGCTCCACTTTACTAAGTTTGCCAGTGAAGCGCTGCTTGTTTTCTTGTCTTTCTTTGAACAACATTGTTTTCCATGGGTGGAGAAGGACACCATTCCTGGAGGTACTGGGTGCATTATGTTTGCAAGTATATTATGTTTCTTAAATCACAATAAAAATTTAAGGATAACTCCGGTGATTAATGTTCTTCCTAGAGAGAGATGGAGTTTTGTCAAGGGGAAGTTTTGTCTCGTGGAAGGGTAGCGGAGAGGGGGTAATATGCCTGCTGCAAAGAACATGTACCATGCAGATCACAAAGTGCACATAATGTGAACAGGTCAGTGGGTTACTGCTTTTGACAGAAAGATCCTTTTCTTACTTGCAGTTTATAAGTCAACATCCTAACATAGGATAGTGAGCTATTAACTGTCATCTAAGAGTTGCAATCAAACTGCAAGGTATAAATTAGAGAGTTATGTTTTTTTCCCCAGAGTCTTTGATTTTCCTAATGTTGCATAGGTTGTTGATAAGGATAAAATCAATTCTGATTATTAAAGAGAACCCCCAACCATGGTATTACGTTCTAAATTCAGGGTTTGTGTTTCTCCAGACCAATCACTACTAAACCATACTGCTTACTAGTATAGTTTCATGTGGCTCCTTCACCTTGTAGTACTTGTTCTTATGTATTTCCTATAGAGTGATTTACAAACATATGATTGATTGTGTGTAGTGTGTGTGATGTAAAGTGCTCTGACACCCTATACTGATATCAGTGACGCTGTAAATCCAATCAAATGCATCTGAGCGACACAGTGGTTATGGAGACTCGAGGGGCACTGTTGAAGGGTGGTAGTGAGGGAATCTATGGCGAAGGGAGTCATTGGGGGGCACCAACAAACATTGTAACACAAGGCTCCACAGTGTTAAAGCCGGCCTTGCCCTTCAGACAAGTCTGCTACAGCCATAGGTACCTCCATTGGCCTTGTTTCAGCAGTAGTAGGTGCAACTCACCAGGGGTCGGCGATGCAGGATTTGCACGCACACCAAACTTAGCTCTCAAACTTCACGGTCTTGCTGCTTCATGCACAAACACTTTAAACATGTGCTAGCTGCTCTGGGGCCACTGGAATTATGTAGCAATGGAAGACAAATGTATTCTGCAGTGTTGACAAAATTATGCATCAAAAAAAAGTTGCAACGTAATGTTGTATATTTTCTGATACTTTATTATTTTTACACATGCTAACAGTCTGCAAAGATTTTGCCTTAATAATGGCAAAATGCAGCAGTGAGAAGCGTCATCAGTCAACCTTTGCAAAGGGCTGTCCACTTCACAGAAACACAAGTCACGTTTGTTTGTAACTTTTGATCCTGTTTGAGCTACAAACAATTTATTAGTTAAAATCGTGAAATTATGCAGCAGGTGATGCATTATGTGGCAAATATTGCAAAGCCATAATTGTATAGAAAACATTTGCAAACTAGGATCTTTTTGTCATTCATGTTTGAACTAGTCTTGTGGAAAAAGGGAGAAGTGCTAAATACAGAAACTCCATGGCTCGGAGACAAATGGCTTGTGATTCCACTTTTAAGCATATTTGGGACATTCTGTGATTGGAAACAAATCCCACTTTGTGAATGTATTTTAATGTCAATAACTCATATTAAACCTTAAATAAATGTGTATCTATTGGCTGAATTAAATAACGTAATAAGCTTAGCTGGGTAGTCATATGCCAATCAACGACAAAAAATTTGAATGATTTGCTATTTATGGCCACACCTCTGACTCCGCCCACTGACCCAATCCTTCGATTGTTCCCACCCCCTGATCTCCGCCCACAGTTCCCCTACTTTTTCCCCCACTTCGACCACTGGTTAAATCCTAAGGCTCTCATTTAGAGTATATCAGGCATTTGCTACAATACCTTCAATCTAGTATTTGTGTTACTTCCAATGGTAATTGCGATAGTGTTTCAATTTTTGCTTAGAATGTGAAATAACATACTAATGAATGAAGGGAAATTTATATCGCGCAGACTAAGCCCCAAAGGGCATCAAGGCGCCTAGCTCAATATTGATAGATTATCTGTCCCAGGAGCTGATTACTGGTAGGCTTTCTTAAAATACCATGTTTTCAGGGCCTTTTTGAAGAGGGAAAGTGAAGATAGAGACTTAAGTTCCAGAGGGAGTGCATTCCAGAGACGGGGGGCGACTGTAGAAAAAGCTCTACCTCCCCATCTGGTCTTCTTGGTCCTAGGGATAGCCAGAAGATTTTGTTGCCGTGAGCGCAGACATCTGCTGGGGACATAGCTGGATAGAAGTGCACCCAGCCCAACTGATGTTTCAGTTTTAAGAGCGCTGTGTACCAGGCAAATGATTTTGAAAGAAATACGATGCTCTATAGGAAGCCAGTGTAGATTCTTTCTGGCTAGTATTGCCGAGGAGGATCGGGGAGTGTCCAGGACGAATCTTGCAGCCGCATTTTGAACAGTTTGCAGTCGTTGTATTAGTCCTTTGTTAATCCCTGCATACAGTGAGTTGCAGTAGTCCAATCTTGAACCCACAAGTGCAACCACTGTCTGTTTCCTGGCTTGCGGGGAGAGATAATGTACTATTCGACGGAGAATTTTAAGAATTCCCCAGCAAGTAGCCACTGTTCTATTAACCTGAAGGGTCATTGCCAGCGAGGTGTCGAACATAACCCCAAGGTTCCTAGCTGAATGAGAGGGGACCGGGCAGGTTCCCAAGGATTGCGGCCACCACTCACTTGACCATACATCCTGGTCCTTTCCGAAAGATCAGCACCTCAGTTTTATCGCCGTTCAGCTTCAGGGAGTTGACTATCATCCAGTCAGAGACTGTTTGCATGCAACTCCTGAAGCTGGAGGCGGAGGTACTGACCGGTTGGGCTAGTGACACCATAATCTGAGTGTCATCTGCGTATGACGTTACTTCCATTCCCTGAGCTTTTACCAATCTCGCAAGGGGGGCCACATAAATGTTAAATAGGGTCGGGCTTAAAGCCGACCCTTGTGGTACCCCACATTGCAGAGATGTAGCAGGGGAGAGGTATTCTCCTAGTTTAATCCTCTGTTCTCTAAGGTCTAAAAAAGAGGACAGAAGGTCCAGGGCTGACCCCTCCACTCCCATCTCCCTCAGACGAGATGTTAAAATTGAGGGAGATAGGGTGTCAAATGCTGCGGTCAGGTCGAGTAAGACCAGCAGTGTTGTCTGACCCTGATCTACCTTCATTCTGATGTTATCAGTAACCATAGTTAGAGCAGATTCTGTACTATGGAGTTTCCTGAACCCATGCTGGGTATGATCTAAAAACCCAGAGGAGTCCAGGAACGCAGACAGATGCATATTCAGATGAGACTCAAGCATTTTAGCGGGGGCAGGAAGTAAGGATATGGGCCTGAAGTTTTTCAGGATTGTGGGGTCAAGTGAAGGTTTTTTGAGTAATGGCCTAACAATGGCTTTCTTCCAGACTGACGGGAATATCCCATGTAACAGGGCACTATTCATTACTTCCAGCAGTGGGGGAAGAAGTGTGTTCCTACATTCCTTCAGCACATTAAGAGGACATGGATCCAAAGGAGAGCAGGATTTAGTCCTATTCAGCAATAAGTTGAGATTATCAAGTGTGAGTGATGGGAAATTGGAAAGGGTCTTGGAGGGGTCTCTATTCCAGGCCTCTAGAATTGGTAATGCCTGGATAGCATTGGTCTCAAGGGACTTTTTCTGCGCTTCTAAGTTAATAGCTATCTCATCGATTTTGTTGTAGAAAAAAGATGAGATCTTATCACAAAGCTCCTGGGATCCCTTTACAGGGTCTGGAACTTGTAGTGTACAAAGGGAGTCCACTATCTTGAACAACTCCTTCGGTGAGGAAAGAGAGGTAGTGAGTTTAGAGAAATATTCTTGCTTGGTTTTAATGACTGCAGCTTTATATTCACCCAGCAATTGCTTATGGGCCTCTCTATCAATGATTTCCTCCATTTTCTCTCCTGTCTCTTTCCACATGTGAGCCCAAACTTACTAACACTTTGTGCTGGGTTTGTGTCATAAAAGTAATGCAGAGGGCGAAGTCTGGCCAGGAATGGAGGTGGCTGCTTGATACAGGAGCTCCGCTTGTGAAAGGGCACTGGACGGTGGAAGCAGCATCTCCCACCATGCGGGGACTTATCATTTCAGCTCCCAATGCCTCTGAAGCTGACAGCGACTCCCGGGGCTGATCCAGCAGTGGTGGTGAGCACAGACACCGACCTTGCGGACCTAAACCACCAGCACCGCCGGACTCGTTGGGCTTACACCGAGGGGAGGAACCACGGCTCACAGTTGATGGGGAGGCTCGGCTGGGTTGCCAAGCACCGAGCCACAGAACCGAGGCCTGGTGCAACCGGCAACCACACCTTGCTGCCTCTACATTGTGATGCCACCCGCTCTCCTGGTGTCAGAGGTGTGAGTAGTGGCCCGCATACACTAGAGAGGCCCGGCTATACTGCCAACTGAAGCATTGCAGTGCCACGCCCTGGAATCTATAGCAGCTGCCTCTTATCTTTCGGTGGTGGGATCCTGATGCAAGGCTTCTCTCCCCCCACTGCATCTTCCTGAGTTCTTACTGTGACACAAACAATCTGAACAAGTCTTAACATTGCTGCACACCTCCACAGCCCTTGAAGTCCAACAGACGATGACTGCCTCACTGCCTCCCCACGGAGAAGACCCCCGCCAGTAGCCATCGAGAGGGCCTGGCCGGGTCATTACCCATAGAGTCCACAAAGAGGCCTGAAAGCAAAGTTGACCGCCTTCTCTCTCAGTGGTGGGGGTTCTCTGCATGGCTGTTCTGCCCCGTCGCATCTACCTGGGCTGACGGCCGCACCAGATGACTGTGCAGCAGAGATGTGGTGCTTCTCAACACGGCCCCCAGAAAGACCTGACTAGGCTTACTGCCGACAGCCCGCTTCACCACTTCTCCACTGTGACCGCACCCGCCCTCCTTGTGCCAGTGGTGTGGGGCCTGCTTCACAGACCTACCCACACCCCAACGCATCCACCAATGCCTTATGTAAGGCGCCAAAGCCTATGTCGCCCAATGGGGCCTGCACAGTGCCAGATGTCACTGGCTGCCTCACACGCACCCTAGAAAGCCAGGACCCACGCAGGATGTGTGGGGGGTCTGACATGATGTTACACCCACATCGAATCACCTTTGATTACTTACTACGAGGAACGGGGAAGGACCCTGCAGTGGGGCGTATGCGACTCACTAACCCTACAGGTAAGCACAGTCAGCATAGATCACGTTCTAAACAGGCAGCCAGTGGAAACCTGCAACGTATCCCCTGGGTAGCGCATGATGTATGGCCAGACTACCTACCCGAGGTACTGCTCATCTGCCAGCCGAACCTAGCGCACCTGAGTCAGTAACACACTTGACGCCCTCGGCCCAGCGTGACTGGACTTGTAGTGAGTGACTCCCATGGACCACGACATGCTGAACAGGGATCCTGCTGGACACTATAGCTGTGCCCCCTGGTGCATCTGTCTACCTACCATATGCCCCTCCTGGGGGACTGGGCACACAGTTACATCACATCTGGAGACAACAGTATATGCAGCTCCCTCCAGACTTAGCGAGTGGGATGTCCCCCCTCTCTGCACAACAAATGACGTCGCTCGGAGCAAGGCAATGGCCTAGAAATTCTTTGCACATGGAAGTGAAAGGTTGGATAGCCCAAGACCACGGACTGTTCCTCACCTGCCCCCTCTCACTGTTGACAGACCACCTGCAACCTGAGGACACCCTGCATGGAACCTGCTCTAAATTTTCGGCACTGACCCAGGGCCTTTGCTGTCACTAGCCCTACTCCCCGAACCACCACGGAGAACCAGCTGGCTGCAGAGCAGGGTCAGGGAATGTCATCTAGCAAGACCACGGGCAATCCCGCCCAACCGCTGCTTTTCTCCGATGCCCTCAACCTGAATCACTCTACATCCACCCCTGAGGCGGGCCCACCCCGGTCCACAGCCACTGTCCCCCCGACTCCACCATGGAACGTATTCTTCAGGAAATCATTGCTGTGGGCCGGTGTCTAGAGGGCATGGATGCGAATATCTCTGCATTGGCGTCAGAATCCAAATCCATCTGATCAGATGCTTCCAGACTAAGGTGGACGGGTTGACACAAAGAGTCTCTGTGCTGGAGGACCGAGTCCACGTGTTGCCGGTGCGAGACCAGGAACTCTTAATCCTTCTTAGCAATGTAATTGACTTTGAAGACCGGAGCCGGTGAGACAATGTGGACTTTTTTGGCTTCCTGCAATCCGCAGAGGGGACTGACATGAAATCTTTCCTCAGAGACATTTTCCCGGCACTCACCAACCTAACCTTTGATCCCCCTTGGAAATACAGCAGGTGCACTGCATAGGTCCGCCAAGCGATGGGGGTTTTCACATCCACAACCCCTCATTGCCTACTTCTTGTTCCATGAGCACATGAGACAGTTAATTTTGATGCCCTGGACCCGTGGCCCATACGTCTAGGAGGAACTTAAAGTTCAGCTGGCGGAGGACTTCTCCAGGGAAACAAATGAGTGTCAAAAAGCCTTCCTATCCTACTGCCCCAAGCTTTGACAGTTGGACATCAATACGATCTCTCTGAAACCGCTCGATTTTGAATCACCAGAGAAGGGGAATCAAGGGACTGCTTTGATGTGGAGGACATTCACCACTTCCTTGCTGACCTTTCATCTCAGGACATGGACACCACTTCCCCTCCCCGGAGAGACGGGCCCTGTCACAGATTCACCATGCTGCCACCCCTAGTGACCACCGGCGATATACCAGGTGCTCTCGTCACCGGGGAATATCAGGACAGAGCACCCCACTCTCAGGGAGACAGAAACCAGGCTCTCCAGGTGGTGGCTGCACTCATAAAAGAGCAGGACAAAGACAAATCCTGCTGCCTCCTAAACCTTGCCTTCACCCTGGAGGTCAGACCTTGAGGCCCCCTCTCCCACCCAAGATGACTCCAATGCTGGAGGGGGACTACATTCAGAGAAATGGCGATTGAAGATGGCAGATGGCTGTGTACCAGCATATCACATCTTATCTCTCTGTTTCAGTTCTTTAAATGGTTGTTACATGCCTCTCTTGTTGTTCTCATCCTACTGCTGATACACAAATGTTGGTTTAGAGCGTGATTCCTTGTACTATTGTGATACTCCCATGTACAACCCCCTCACTTGTTGTTCACTATGTGGGCCCGCTCACCACCCTCCACTCATGAAGAGCATCAAGATCTGGCTCTTTGGATGAGCCGGAGCGCCCCGAAATCCCCCACCTCTCCCACACCTTGTAGTGTACTTCTTATGTTACCAATAGGCTCTGCGCATTGGCATAATATACACTATAGATTAGACATAGGACTAATGTCAGTATGTCTCTATCTAGTATACAAAACTTAATTGTGAGTGCCAGCTAGCTCAGAGGTCACTAGAAATGTTCTCGAATACACAAGGTAGGATTTAAAGTGTTAGCATACTCAAAACAAGGGTCCAGGAATAGAGGAGTTGCTATATTATCTAAACGTAGGGACATCATAATAAGAAAGAAACTCGAAGATCAGTGGAGTAGATTGGTCCTTGTAGAATGCTTAATCGATCGGGAGTGGACTACCCTAGTCTCAATCTATGGCTCAACGGAAGATGATCCAGAGATCTTTGATTTGTTTGATTTGGAATTGGCTCCCTGGTCCTCACGTATTATTTCGGCCGGTGATATTAACCCCTTAATGGTGCGGGGGATTGGGTCTGGAGTCTAGTGGGAGATATCAAGGTAGGAAAAAAAGGGTTTCCCAAGCAATTCTCAGTCTTGCAAGGAACAACGCACTGGTGGATGTCTGGGGTAGCTTAAAACCTAGTGAAAAAGAGTTTACTTTTTACTCAGCCCCTCAAAAGGTATGCGCAAGGCTAGATTATTTCCTCTTGTCTAACTCTCTGTTGTCTCAATTAAAAATCGAAAGGCTCCCTCGGATACTTTCCTACCATAATCCTCTGATTTTGAACCTATGCACAGTAACAGCATATAGAACGGAGCGGGTCTGGACCTTTGAGAGAGGGCTGCTGAAAGACAATAACTATATACAACACATGACGCAATGAATTAAAATCTTTTTTGAGATCAATAGGGATAGCACTGCATCAGGTAATGTGTGGGATGCCTTTAAGGCAGGTGTTCGAAGGGAGACCTTAAGCTTCAACACCTTTAAACGAAAACAGGAGTAGAATTAACTAAGGCCGTATTGAACGCTGAGGAGGAGCTGTCTCAATGTGTGGTAGCAGGGGCACAGCTTGATCAGGTGCTTCTTAAAGTAGCTAAAGCAAAAATGGAGGTAGAAGAAGATATAGCTAACAAAGCTGCCAAGATCTTTCTAGCAAACAGGGAGAGGTGCCATGAGTTTAGTGAAATGGCGGGGCGTACCCTAGCGGTACGTATTAGACAGAATGTAGCTACAGGAGAGGTGAGGGAGATTAAGGACAGTGCTGGAAGACTTTTCACAGATTCTTCACTTTTCACGTGAATGGCAATTCTATACTACATTATATGATGAGCAACAAGCTAAAAACGCTGATGAAATATGTGCATATCTGCAGGACATACCGGTGTCTATACTAACTGAGGAGGAATGCGAAAGATTAGACGCACTCCTAGAACCAGAAGAGATCTTGGCTGCCAAACTGAGTCTCTCTTCCAGGAAGGCTGCGGGGCCAAATCAAATCCCAATCGAGTTTTTTAAAATCTTCTGGAATACTCTTAGACAGGATTTGATAAATACTATACAGCAGGCACAGGTAGGGGTAACTATACCAAGCTCCTGGGCAGGGGCGGATATTGTGATGATTTTTAAAAAGGGGAAGCCGTCTAGTGAACCCGGCTCATATAGGCCAATCACCCTTATGAATGCTGATACAAAGATTTATTCTAAGGCACTGGCAATAAGATTTGCTAGCATAGTAGACACAGTGGTGAGTAGCAATCAGCATGGGTTTATTCCAGGGAGAGGAACCACCCACCACACACAGAAGGTCATTACCCTATTCGATGCCGCAGAAGTCTCAGGAGACCAGATGGCAGTGATGCTATTAGATGCTGGGAAGGCTTTTGATCGGGTCTTCTGGAACTATCCGTGTTTTATTTTAAGAAGAGCCAGCTTCGGGGATGGGTTTGTCAGAGCAATACAAGTACTGTACACAGCCCCGGCATGCTCGTATATGAGTAAATGCGGGATACACATTGCCACTTCAAATTAAGCAGGGAACAAGACAGGGATGCCCATGCTCCCCACTGTTATTTGCCATGTATATGGACCAACTGATACGCAGAATGGAGATGGACAATAATATTCCCCCATTGCCCACATACAGGGGCCATTGTAAGATTTTGGCCTATGCTGATGACGTGGCGGTTGTCATCCAGACCCCACAGAGGCTATAATGCAGGTCGAGATTGAAGCTCTGAAGTTTGGCCAGGTCTCAGGATACGCTTTGAATACCTCCAAGACACAAATATTAAGAACAGGAATGTGGATTGATTCGACCAATCAGGTGTATACCTAGGGGTAACAATTACTTCGGAGTTAGATACTTTAGTTGAAGCAAATATAACTCCAATAATTATCAAAGTTAAGAAGGATTTGACAGGCTTCACAACCTACATCTTTCCATAGTAGGACGTACTAATATTGTAAAAATGATAATCCTCCCAAAGTTTCTTTAGATTTTTAGGGCAGTCCCGCAGTTTTTTTAAGCGAAATGGTTTAAGATTTTAGAACACATGATTAATAGGTTTGTTTGGGCACAGGGTAAGACCAGAAGAGCACTGAGGTTTATGGCACTTCCAAGAGAAAGGGGAGGGTGGGCTTTGCCGGATTTAATACTCTACTATTGGGCAGCTGCCCTACAATATATGACAGGCTTATTGGGGGAGCAGAGTTGGAAGGGCAGGATGAGCTAGATAAAATAGCCATATATGCCCTGGTTCTGGGGGCTGAGGCGGAGAATGCCTTCTGGAAACACACTGCCTCTAGGTATTTTAAAAGAACCAGATTTAAAATGATCATTGCAGTGCATAATATTTGGAAAGCCTTTATAAAAAAGTTTGGCTTAGGGAAATATAATGCGTAAACCAGAATGATTAATAATTCTACACTTCCCCAAGATATATTTTCTGATTCAGTGTTTGCAGAATGGGGGAGGCAGGGGATAACTAAGATTGGGGATATTATGGGGACACAGGAAATTATGCAATTCTCGGATATTCGGACAGTGTATGGTTTAGATTCAAGACATTTTTTTATATTTTTAAGAATTAGAAGCTTTATAGTGACAAAAAAGGGAGGACCGGTGGTGTTTGAAAGGAATTCAATTATGGAGATTATCCAGGGTGGAGCAGACTGCACAATTAAAAGGTTCTACGCTGAATTGATAGATTATAAGCAGGAGGACCTGGAGAAATATGAAGATAAATGGGTCTCGAAGTTGGGTATAGGGAAGGAAAGCTTCCGCTTATCACTAGATATGGGGCAGAAAATTCTGTGTTCAGCCGCTCTCCAGGCACAACACTATAAAACTATCTACTTATTATATTACACACCCGCAAAAATTGCACAATGGGGGGGGACAACGGGAATCAATTGCCCAAGATGTGGCAGTCTGGAGGCTGACATTGTACATATATTTGCAACATGCACTGATTTGCAAACAACACAAAATGATATTGAGTTGTTTTTCCAAAGGTCATTAGGAATAGAAATCAATTTAACACCATCAATAATTTTGATTGGAGAGAATGATGCTGATAGACAGGCAGAATGCAGATATTTTATTTTTGTAGCCATAGCAGTGTTGCGGTTATGCATCGCATCCGCACGGCTAGACCGCCTTCCACCGACCTACCATCAATGGCTAGCTAAATTACTTACGACTTATAATTTAGAAAAAGCAAGTTATGCAAGGAAGGGAAAAAAGGGAAGGAAACTAAGCATGCAAATTTGGGAACCTATAAAAAAGATGGAAGGATGAAGACCGTGGCTAGCTTGTTATATATATATATATATATATTTATTTTCTATTGTGTTAGTACACTGTGGCTCATCCTTAGCCTCTCTTTCTCGCCCTCTTTTTCTTCCATTTGTTGATATATTTTATGAGGTCATGGTTTATGTATACGATGATATATGTTTATTAATATTTACCCTGACCTATATATGACTGTTTGAACTTTTTCTCTCCTGCTTCTCTTTTGGGTTTTCTATTTTTGTTGTTTTTTGTTCCCTTTGTATGCCCAGTTTATATTCTGTGCTCTATGTCAAGATTAATTTATGATTGTGTTAAATGTAATGCTTTACTGTGCCCTATACAACAAAAAATGTCGAAAATACCTGAATAAATAAAAAAAGGGTTCATGTCCCCAAATAAAGTTCAATGTGGTCGAATAGAGAAAAAAAAAGGTAAGTAGGTGAATCCTCATTGACCCGGAATGATTAGTATCACTAAGTTGCGTACATTTACGAGTGTTTGTAAATGTTTAGTTGTTAACAGGTCTTTTTGCGATGAATGCAACATTTTTGTGTATTTTTGTGCCCAATTTACTGTTTTAGAATCAGGTTTGAATAATTTGTAGAGAGGTTTAACCCTTTCTGTGTAATTTTGAATGTAAGTTCTTCCAAAATTTAGGAAACCTAGAATCAACTGTAATTTTTTCAACGTTTTTGGTGGTTGGAGCAGTGCACATTTTTCTAGAAAGTTCGCTGCCATGCTTTTGCCCTCACTTGAAAGTTCATATCCTAGAAATAGGACGTTGAGATAGACAATTCTAGATTTTTATTGAATTTATAATCCTCAGAGGTGAATCCAAGTATAATGGTATTCATCCTTTTCAAGTGCCTATCCAAGTCATCGTCTGTCAGATAGATGATATCGACATTTGACAATGCCTTGTCATCATAAGTTTGTAGTAACTCTGTTACCCTTGCTGAGAATAACGTCAGACTATTCTTGAATCCTTGAGGGAGACTACAGAAGTGACTCTATGTCCCCATAATTGAGAAAACGGTCAAATACCTACTTTCTGGTGCTATGTTTTGACAAAAGAAACTGTTAGAAATATCTAATGTGGTTTTATATTTTTTACGCACAATGTTATTCATTAATGCTGTACTGTGTGCATTTTGCACTGCAAATGTTTTGCAACAAGAGACAGAAAACAGAGGATTTTTCATTGAAGAGGTGCATGTTTCAATCACCCCTTGGTATTCAAGTTGATCTAACATCTCCCTGAACTGTTTTTTAGTTTCTTGCTTAACTGGATACTGCCTTTGTGCAGTTGGTTGATTTTTTTAACTGGATTTTATGGTGAGGGGAATCCCTATCACATCCTACATGATTTTTGTACAATGCATGAGCTTGGGCTACTGCCCATTTACTGGCATAAGTATATTTTAAATGAATTGGAATGTGGTTGGAGAAGGCCTGCATAATGATGTCCTCCCGAGAACCCGTGGAAAGTCGCTCCCAACAGAGTGCTTTTATTTTCCTTGGTATGTCTCCCTCCATCTGGAGGGTTATTTCATATAACCTATGTGGAAAACTAACCCTGGTATCTGCAGTTTCAACTTTAATGTCTTCATTCAAGTCCACTGACTCCAGAAGACCCTTCAGGTTCTGGCTAGCTATTGTGACTTCTGCTGCACTGTCCAACATTGTCTGAGCCCATTCTCCGTTCTTGAGTTGTGTCCTCAAAATCCTCAGCACATCTGATTTTTAGACCTGCTACCTTCTTTTTGGTGAATTGAGGTTTCTTGTTTTTTTGAACGTGTTGATCGTCTTTGGACTTCATGCCTTCTTCTTTATTTTCTGACCGTCCTCTTCTTTCGTATTTCTGTGACTAAGTCTGAAAGGTACAAGAGGAATGTGTATCACTATCTTGATATCTATCAGGTTTTCTCAATGTATCCCTATTCCTGAAGTTATACCCCTTTTTAGAGGGCTCCTTTTGAGAAGACCTGCCTCTGGATTGAGAACGCTTCTCTTTAGAAGTTTGTTTGCTATTTTCCCACTTCTTTTTAGAAGGAGTAGGAGTGTTTTTAGGAAAGACCTTTTCAGGAATTTCAGATAATTGGGGTTTCACTGGTTTCCCACCCAGACTGTCTCTGCCTAATTCTTCATAGGATTTTTAAATTATTCTGCCAATTCTTGTGGTTGCTCAGTTACATCAAATTCCCTTAATTTTTGTCGGATCGCCACTGATGCTGCTTCACCTTTAATACTAGCTAATATTATTGCCGAGACCTGTTTGAAATCTTTCATTAGTTTCATACCCAAATTTAAAGCAGGCTCTGCCCCGTATTCATTTTGAATCAGGTATTACCGCCATGGATGGAACACTGTGTGTTTTAGTGTACCCCAAGTGGCGCAGTCTTGGAGATGTGGTACTGTGATCCCCATTGGTAAACAGATTGTTAAAATTCTGTGTTTCTCATGAGGGGTAGTATTAGGAAAAACTGCTTCGATTTGAGTAATTTTTTTAGCTATCCAGAATGGAATTTGTTCCCTTTTTGCAGGAAACTTACCAATGACTGAGTGTAAAGTCTGAGGTGTAATTTTTAGTGTATTCCCCTGGTGAGATGTATGTTTTGGAATCACTATTGCAGGTTGGACTGTCAGAGTCCGCATGACATATTGAACCAATTGTCTATAGATTTTGATTAACTCTTTGAGTTGAGCTAGTAAGTTTACATCTAACATTTCATTAATGCCAGGATGTGGTGTATAGCTGGCTAAGACCGGCCATGTTGCTCCTGGTCTACCTAGTGGACCAAGCCTGGTAACATGATTTAAATGTTTTAGGGTGCCTTTAAACCAGAGCTCATGCTCCTGGTATGTGAGTGGAATTTCAATATCCTCGAAAGGAATGTATTCCTCTGGTGGATCATCTTCTTTGTAGAAGTGAAACACACGTGTTACCGGATTTGCTTCAGGCAAGACTGTCCATGAATAGAATACCTCTATCTGGTGATATTCTTGTGCCTCTATCACAAAAACTGCCTTACAACCTCTCGATGTTAAGCCATGTTTTATAAGTTTTATAGTGATGTCTTTGCTTAAATTTAGAGGAATGGATAAAGCATCCATGTCTGTTTCTTGGAAACCTGTGAAGTTAAAAACTGCATCTGCTGGATCAGCCGCAGCTCCACCGGTTTCTGTGTTGTTGCCGTTAATCGACATTGTTTAATGAAAATTGCAGAGCAAGTTTCAAGGAAACAAAGATAAGGTGTCTAATATTTTGGAACACTATATCCTTTAATGTTGAACAAACCAAAAGCTAATACATAGGATCGTTTGTCCTACTCAGCTATGGCGGATATTATCCCTTTTACCCACTCCAGATGTCTATTGGAGTATTATAGAAAAAAAGGGGTCTCTGAGAAAAGCACGACTGAGTTACTTTAGCATCTAGCGTTAAATTAGTGCTTTACCAAAATGTGCCATGTAGCGTAGTTCCTATATTCCTAATAGGCTCTGCGCAGTGCAATAATATACACTATAGATTTGACATAGGACTGAGGTCAGTATATCTCTATTGAGTATACTAAACTTAATTGTGAGTGCCAGCTAGCTCAGAGGTCACTAGAAACTTTCTCGAATACACAAAAAGGGATTAGTTTCTAACAACCGCCTAAACATGACAACTTTGTTTCCCCAAGAATCGAAACGTACCTTCAGAGTCGTGGAAACAATTGATTACTAGTTCACTCAGTCAATCGTGCATGCTTCGTTTCTACAGAGTTGCATAGAAATAGAGAGACGGGCGTTTCAATAAAAGGGGTTTATTGAACAGTCTTCTTTCTCATGCAAGAGAGGTGAACTGCTACAATCGTATGCAAAGTATAATGTGTACATCATAAACAGTAATATAAAATAACACTGTAATAGCATTGTCTGTTGCTATGACATGTAAAAATACATACATAAATAACACAAGCTAAAATACTCAACTGGTGCTTCTAAAATACGCCTACCCCAATGTACCTAACCTAGGTTTAGTACCAGGACAGAAGTAGGTGCTGTCTTTTAGCATAGGTTTTAGTTGTGCCAAAAAATGCCAAAGGTTTCTCTAGGTTTTAATCAGCTCCATACCATAGGATGAGAGATCTCTTTCATGGACTTGATTTCCCAACACCCCGCAAGGGGAGTCAGAAACACTGGAGCTGAATTCTCGGCAGAGGATGACTGCTTCTGGTCAGTGCGTCAGCTGGAGAGTTGGCTTCCTTCGGCACTTGCTGTAGCGAGCTGCTACGTGCAAGTAGGTAGTCGTACTGCACCGAACAACACCATGTTTTGCTATAGCAAGTGAAGGTAAATTTATACCTTGAAGGTGTTTAGGAATGCTAGCTTTGACGTAAAATCGGGCATATGTACGTCATGGAGGAACCCCTAAGGAATAGTTGTTCATGCATAATAATGAGTTTCTTGGAAAAATCTATATCCTGGCTAAGGGAAGTCCCTTCTACTTAAGATTCTGGTTTTCCAAGAAATCATTCTGATGTAGATGAAAGGATGGAAATAGCCATGCCTGTATTTGGGTAGCATGGACTATGCCTAAAGAAGGACTGGTCTTTTATGCCTATATGAGGGCAATGTGAAATGTACCTATATAAGAGCATGCATTGGAAAAATGCATACGGAATCTAAATCGATACACCAATGTGACCCTCATGGGTGGGTAGTGCGCTTTACAACTGCCTGATTGATGCTTGTTTCCTGTCCAGGGAAGACATGGCTTGGCAGTTCGGGCTGGACTGTTCCCATAAGGCACAGGGTCAGACTGATTTGCATATGGCCATGTCTGAACTGGGGTGGCTGAGTGAGCTAAAGAATGGTGATGGATTAAACCCAGATCAGTTGACTGGGGTGAGTGTTTGATTTGCTCAAACGCTCCGTCCATCATCCCCTTTTGTATCGCTTAATACCTATAATTGCAGCGTTGCCTGGACCCCCGTGCATGGACCCTGTCATCCTGACCAGTGGTGGAATATCTTCACACTTGGGGCCATCACTGAGGCATGATGTCAGCCCTCAGTGGCACACTCATGTACCAGATCTTCTCACAACCCCTCTCCTGCAGTCTCCTCATCAAAGGGCAGAACCCTCTACAGATCACCATCAAGAAAGAGGTAAGTATGGGTGCAAAATCTGTTCTGCTCGCGAAATTTGTGAATTTTCGGCAAGTTCACGAATCGCACGAAATTGCCGAAAAATTTGCAAATTCGCTCGCGGGTGGATTTTTGCACATACCCGAGTTGAAGCTCAAATAATCAGCCCAAACAACTAGTGAGCACAGTCTAGGCTAGGCAGGTGTGCTTCTGCCTTGATGAAGGTCTTTGCATCCACGAGTTTCTCGAGCGCAACCCCGTGTACTTCTTGTGACCAGGAGTCTGCTTTCTTCTCATCTGCTGCTCTGATCGGTCGCTGACCCTTTATAAACAAGAGGCATATGAACTCGCATAGAAGCCCTGCCACACACACACACTAGGGTATGCAACGTCTTCCCGACCCTTTCCTCACTATGATGGGCAGCTCACTCAAGGGACCTCGGCGCCTTTCGGCATGGTGGCAAAGTTACAGACATACGTGGTCACTGGAGACAACTCTTCTGGCCGGGCCTTTACCCAGCTGTAGTGTAGAACAAGCATATACAATGCAATAGGTCTCGGGCTAATTAAGTTTGAGCTATTGGCATTGCTTAATATTGAAACACCAATTGCACCAAAAGTCTATAAATTGTAGGCCAAAAAAATGTGTATTTATTTTTGTAGCAGTGGTGGCATGCTGCGCTTTAGATGAATATGTTTGAAAGTAAAGTGCGCAATACTGTGATTGCTACAATAGTTATTTGTGGATGTGTTAACAATTGATGTGTGCACTGATGGCTGGTGGTGTGTGTGCCTGTAGAAATTGTGCACTGATGGCTGGTGGTGTGTGTGCCTGGTGGAAGTGTGCACTGCCGGCTGGTGGTGTGTGTGCCTGGTGGAAGCGTGTACTGACGGTTGGTGGTGTGTGTACCTGATTAAAGTGTGCACTGACGGCTGGTGGTGTGTGTCTGATGAAAGCGTGCACTGACAGCTAGTGGTGTTTGGGCCCGGTAAAAGCGTGCACTGACGGCTGGTGGTGTTTGTGCCCAGTAAAAGCGTGCACTGACGACTGATGGTGCCTGTGCCTGATGAAAGTGTGCAGTGACAGTGTGGTTGTGTGTGTGGTTGTGGCTGTGTGTGTGTGTGTGTTTTTATGAAAGTAAACAAATTGTTTGAAGAATCTCTAAGGGACCTGAGCATGAATTCGCATGCATCTTTGAGGAAGAAAAATAATATTTTTTTTCAATTTCATTTAAAATTATAAAAGTGTGATACAATTAACCCACAATATTCGTATAAGTCATTGAACATTGGTAATAATTTGAATGTGAAATTCCATTAAACTCGTTGAAATATTTTCTAAAACTAATGTTAAAGAATTGCGTGACCCAATTTGGGTGACGTCCCCTAGTCACAGCTTGATCCTATATAGGGTTGTAAGGTTAAAAAAACAAGAGCTTCAATGTCAATGTTTCAAGATTTTCTTTATTCTTCAATCTTGATCAATATAATTTCATGGTTTCTATATGTTATCTTGCATTTTCAAAATAAGGTATTATGCATCCAGCTATGTGTCCAAGATTATATTCATATTCAATGCATTTCGGCTATTCAGCCTTCATCAGGGATATATATTCTACAAGTAGAATCGTAAATGAGGGTACATACGAAAAATACACCTTACTAATGGTTAAAACAAAAGAGTGATAATCATTGTTTAAAGCTCTATATCAACAACCGATGGATCACGGTGTTTAGGTAGTACCAGAGTAAAAGTGAAAAGCACAGGTGATGTGGAGTCACCGACAGATATATTCTATTCAATCATCATGGTGAGAAACAAACAATATATCCAATTGCGGTCACAAAAAATAATTATCAAGTGAGTCAAATAGTGCCAGAGTGTAGGTGAAACGTACAAGTGATATAAAGTCCCCACGGGTCTATTCTAATCAATCGTCGTGATAAGAAACAAACGATACGTCTAATTGCGATCACGAAACATAATAGCCAAGTGTGTACTCGAACAGAAGAAAAGTATGTGTTCTCGATAAAGTTGTAATTACCCGTTTGGTGTGATTACGGCAATTAATAAAAGGCAGTCTAACTCTCCTACATGTCACGAGGAGGAAAACAAATTACATGCAAGAAACCTTCAATCCTCTCTGCAAAACACGGCTAGTCCGAGGATACATGCAGCCTGAAAAGCCGCGTTATCTTTACTAGTTCTGACATCAAGGTAGGACTTAACGTAAAATCTCAAAAGGTGATTAGAACCAGTTCCCGGCGGCCATCTTGTAATGGGGTCGATCTAAAGATGTACTATATCAAAAAATCAGGGTAGTTCACATTATTAAATGTATATCAAAAATGGAAATAAAACGATCTAAAATGAACTAAGGGAATATCGGTGATATACAAATTGGCGGCCATCTTGTAATGGGGTTTCTCTAAAGATGTACAATATAAAAAAATCAGGGTAGTTCACACATTAAATGTATATAAAAAATGGAAATTAAAGGATCTAAAATAACTAAGGGAATATCGATGATATACAAATTGAACGAGAAGAGATTATAATGTGCGGTAAATTACGGCGGCCATCTTGAAACGGGTGAAGTCCTTCGCCTCTTATGCGATATCCCTAAAACAATGAAAACTATGTGTATCCTTATTAATGTACCAATAGTTCAATGAAATGTTAATGTGAAATAATGATTAGTGTCTGTGATTGATGCAAACAGAAAATAGATAAAGAAAATAGCAGAAATGCATTATAGCAGGAGTTTTCAAAATATCCAAAACAGTTCGTTCACGGATCTGACCAAGGTGTGTGAAAAATGTGCATGTATGAAAAGGTTCGAAAGTATACATTGGTGTAAAACTAATGTTAAAAATGAATTTCTTAATTACATATAAACATATGGCATCCAGCCATACAGGAAGAAATCGGGATTCTGGTATATTTGGACTAGGCTGATCACAGGCTGTTCAAACCCATAATTCATGAACGTAGTTTGTAAATAAAGTGCTGTTGCAATAGTCATGTCAAATGTAACATTTTGATTCAAACCAGCAAAGTTGATTCTGAGGTGCATGTTTTACTCATCTTTCACTCTTCTCTAGTTCTTTTGCCACTAAGCTCAAAAACGTTATTTCCCTGCAAGCCAATTGGACTGTGGAGCCTTCGAAGCATTTCATAATGGCAGATCTGCAAGTCCTTATTTATTCTTGCTTCATTGTTGGCCGTTAAAGAGTTTTCCACAGGTTTAGTGGCACCTCACAAGTACATTAATAGATGGAGTAGTTACTCGGTTCCATACCCACCAAGCGGCATTCCAGGGTGGGCAAGGACTGTTTCTATTTTGGGGTAAGGTCTTTACACGGGTAAACACCGAGCCTAGGTAATATCACGTTGAACTTTTTAGATCTTGAAAATTGTTCCAACAGGTATAGTTGTGGTTTTAGAGTTATATATTTTGGCATCGCCACCCATGAGTGGTTTTTAGGAATCAGAGTTGCTTAATCTATTAGCTGGGATTGCCGTTTGATGACTTTGTAGGCAATTTGTTTGAACTTGGTGTAGTCTGGTATTGTGAGTCAAGCATCATCCAACAATAAAGAAGCAAGTGATTGCTTTAAAAAGAGGTATACTGACTTATTCGACCTAGATTGTTTTTCAACCTCCATCCAGCAGTAATGGGCTAAGGAGTTTTCCTCTGCTGCCCTCATTCTCCAGTAGTATTTAACAGGGCCCCTTGTCTTGTTGGTATCTGTTTTTTTAGACCAAATTTCTGTATTATCTGTGCCTGAGATATTTCTTTAAATATTTAATTATTTTAGAGATTATATATAGCGCGAACTAGACCCGAGACATCGGGTATCAGAGCGCTTTACATGAGCACCAGTTTTGATACTGATGGACACATTCATCTTTGTTAGGCACTGTTGGACTTGGCCCTTTTGACAGCTTCACCCCTAAACTTTTTGCCTTCTCCTAGCCTTTTCTGTGACCTGCTGTTGGTGGTTGTAGGCCTCTGGGCACTTTAGCGCTGATGTCCATTGTACAGTGCGTGCGCTCTCTGTGTTACATTGGTGAGATTGGCCTGCCCTCCCATAGGAATGCATTGGGGATTCCCTGATCAGTGTGTCAGTGGTAATTCTTGATATGAGAGGAGCAGAGTGATCAAGTTTAGTATGTATGGAATTGTAATATTAAATGCTGCACAATGGTGTGCGTCGATTTATTTGTGGTTATTTTAGAAATGCCACTTTTAGAAGGTGGCATTTCTGTGTGTTATGTGTCTGCCTGCCTGAAGTGAATTGCATGTCTGGCTTGTGAGTGAAGGGTCTAGGAGGTGTGTGTGGCTCCAGGAGGGGCAGGGTGAGTGAGCACTAGGCTGAAGGGATATCTCTGCTAGGAGTGGTGGAAGGAGCAATCCCATGACTCTAAATAGGACTGTGACCAGCCTGTATAATGCTGGCTCCACCCCTTAGGTGCGTCTGATCACCTAGCCCCCACCTGACAAAGGGGAAGAGGAGTTTGGAAAACAAAGTGCTCCAATTTCCCCCTGAACCAGTTGCATCTGGGTCCCTCATGTCCTATACTACTGACAAAGGAAAATGGTGTATAAATACTGGAGCTGTGACCCCATGAAAATGTGCTGTGCTGGATTGTTGTTCCTGACCTTGCTGGGGCGTGCTACTGCTGGGGGCCAGGAGGAACCGCAATGAGGGCTTGCCTCCCTGGGTCCTGCAATGCTCCCTTGATCTCCATGTACTTGTTTGGACAACAAACGTCCTGTGAGCGCTTATATTTTATTTCACCCAGAGGAGCACTGGAGTTCCACAGCGCTGAGCTGCACATGGCTTCTGATGGAATCCCCAGCATAGGGATTCCCCCAAATTGCTGAGAGCGAGCAGGAGCCTACCCCGCATTATGCTTATTTTATATTGGAGGGTGCCCACCCCGCATTATGGTGCCTTTGGTGGCAGTTGCCACCCTGCATTGTATATTTTTAGATGGGTGCTCACTGCGTCCTGCTTCCGAAAATCACAGCCGCCCAGGGCAAGAGGAGCGCCAAATGTGGAAGTCAGGCAACCTTGCGGGATGTAGCAGGGTCCTGCCGTGGAGACAGGAAGTTGCCTCAGGCCCCGGCAGGGCTCCCTTGAGCTGGTGGGAGCCCTGGGTGAAGAGCGAGAAAGGCGGCATGGTGAGCAGGCCTCCCATGTTCGGGAGGGAGCCCCGCTTGATGCAGAGTCCTCAAGGAGGGGGGGCTCCCCAGACACTGCTGAGCCTGCCCCGCCGCACTGAAGAATAGCCGGCAAGAGAGAGGAAACAGAGCCTTATCCAAGCTCCGGTGAGTGGGGCCGAGACTGTTCTCTTTTTTTTGGGGTTATTGGTGCTCGAGGCACCTGGGCAGTCATGTTGGGATTCCATGAGTGGACCCGCCATTGTGGGCCACTTCAACGAGGGGGCATATTTGCATTTAGAGCCCATGGGGGTCCAGAGGGCACAGAGGTGCCGGGGGGCCCTTTATGGATAGTGTCACAGCTGCGCCGCCGTAGTGGGCAGCTGCAGCGTGGTTTATGGTTGGGCAGAGAGCCCCATGGAGGCCCTAACGGCACAGTTGTGCAAGGGCCTATTTGCTTATTCCCAGCTGCACCGCACCAGTACGGGAAGCTGCAACATGTTGGGCATATTTGGGTTGTAGAGTCCCTGAGTGGGACCGGAGGGCACAGTGGTGCCAGGCCTTCTTTGCATCACAGCTGCACGGCAAATAACGTCAGCTGCTACGTTTAGGCCAACATTTCTTCGGGGGCTTTTTTGAATGCGATAGGAGTGAGATGTACTCCTCTGCTCCAGCACAATTGCGCACTTGCAAATCCTGCTGCATTGGCAGCTGCCCTGATATTTGGGACATAGGGCATTTGAGCCCGCTGAAAAGGCCAGTTGGCCAGGGGGACTGTTAGGTTAATAGGGCGCCATGCCCTAATGTGATTTATGTGGTGCGCACAAAATGTGATTCATGTACTGTGATTTATGCACCGTCTTTTATGTCGCCAAATGTGGTTTCTGTATGAGGTTATCCTCTACTGTGATTTATGCCCCTAATATGAGTTATGCTTAGGAGGCATGGTCTAATAAGTTTAGGCAGAATATATTTCACGCCTAATGTGATACTTTGCATAATATGATTTATGTTGCAGGATAATGCTGAGTACAGTGTCTGCCAGTAATTACTGGTGGTGTTCCACGTTTATTATTGGTTCTACTTTTACTATTTTCACTTTGTGATGGTTCTGACAGTGGCCCAATTGGCCCTGTCATATGTATATAATCCCCTGTAAATATTGCCCACTGCCAGTTGGCACAGTGTCTATTGTGTAATTACTATTCTAATGTGTTTATGATGATACAAAGGCTATGTTTATATATAACCTTTTGTGGAGTTCCTTTTGTGGTGTGCCGTTAGCAGTTGTTGCTGTGTGTGCCAAGCTACCAAGGGGGTGAGCAGGGGTTATCTTTGGCATGTAACTCCCTTGCCCTGACTAGAGTGATGGTCTCTGCCTGGCTTTGGCGCAAGCCTTAGCCAACCAGATATCACATTTCCAACATTGGTGATCAGCGGTGAGGATAGGACTTGCTTTTGCGTTGTACTACATCAACAACGGGTTGCACTACAAGCTTTGCATTTTAGATAGTCACACATTTGGGGATTATTTTTGCTGATTTGCTTTTTCTCCTTAAAAGTGTTCTATTTTGGAAAAGTGTTCTCTTGTTGCACTATGGGTTGTGTATCTTGCCAAGGACAGAAACCAGAGAATCTGAAGGAGGACACTACCCCTATGCTGTGTGTTGTTAGCGTTGGCCTGCATTGGTTAATTAATTGGCAAGGAGAAACTAGCTCGGAAGGGTATATCATCCCCTAAGTGCAGTCTGAGTTGTCTGGATTCCCCAGTAAGGGTGGGATCCAGTGGTGACAGCAATATGGAGTCCAGTGTTGGAAGTCGCGCTCCCAGATCCCGGATGATGGTACCTAGTTTCCAGTTAGAGGGGTGTAGTTTGAGATTCAGGGGCAGTAAGAAACTGTTTAACCAGTCTTGGCGGAGTATGTGGATGAGAGTTGTGATACACTGCAAGATTGGGTGTGAGTTCTCTGATCCCAGGGAACCTGCATGGGAGGCAGACCTCTGGCTGCATGTTAGAAGATCTGAAGAGGCATTTGGGAGTGATCTTAAAAGGAGTGGCTCAGGTATCCTCTGGACCTGCGTGATGAAGAGGTTCAGAGTAGCCCAGCTAGGTCCTGGTGTAGTGGAAGGGTGTAAGGGCTCACGTCCTATCTCTGCAGAGAAGGAGTGAGTGTGGGGCTGCATGTCCCAAGGTGCCCGAAACCCAGTCTCAGGGCTAGGAAGGTTCGTTAGGGGAACACCAGGTTGGGGGCCTAGACTGTACTGGTAGGTCATTTAAGGGGGATCTCCCAGTGTCTAGAGAACGTGGAGCATCTGTAAGCAGAGCTCCAGTGGTTCTGATGTCTGGTAGTGCCACTCCTAAGTGGAGGGTGCAGAAGTCCAGATTGAGGGGTGAGAGAAGGAGAGAGTCCCCACTCGAGGAACCAGTAGGTCAGGGGCCAACCAGAAGTGCTGAGTCCCCGAGCAGTGACCATGGAGACACCACTTCTGTACTGGGGGATCTTTATGCACTGTCCGATGGACAGGGGTTGGGAGATCTGCACCAGGTAGACGTCACACAGCACCTGAGAGATGAGTTACCCTCTGGGGGGGGCATGCATGTTCCAGAGGAAGTCCTGGTGTGCCAAGCGGGTGCTCAGCCACAGGGTTTAGTCCCTGGGTTGGGAAACCAGGTTCAGGGTATGCCTGACCTGGAGGGAAGGGCAACGGTAATCTGTGTCCTGACCGTTGTAGCTTCTAGGGGTACCACTCCAGTTGGGAGGGTACATGGTCGTGGAAGGGGGTGTAGAGGGAGGGAGTCCTCACCTCTAACCCCGGTGCACATCGCATCAAGATCGCAGTAAGAAACCGGTGCATCAACTCCCCAAACAGTAAGGAAGCGAGCATCAACTCCCCTGCGCAACAGTAAGGAACCGACGCCTCCACTCCCCTGAGTGTAAGGAACCGGCGCATAACCTTCCCTGTGACCCTTTTGCTTGTTTTGCATTACACATCCCAGGTTGGTAGACAGTTGATGGACAGAGGTCCTGAACTGGTGGGAGAGTTGTGTTTTGGGGTGCTTCTCCTGGGAGAGTGCAGAACCCGAGAAGGGAGGTAGGGTGAGGAGATGCATCGCCCGTGACCTCAGGTCAGCCTGAGGGTGCAGACCTAGGTTGGAGGATCAGTGACAATTTGGAACTACACTGAGAGGAGGAGAGGAGAAGGGTTATTATGTGCCAAGGGTTACTGCCCCCCACTCTGTGGATGGGCAAGAACCAGTGACATCTGGGTGGCCTAGGGCCTGGTCATGGGCAACTATGGAGTACCAGTGGGGTAGCCTAGTTGAGCCTCAGAGTTTTTTTTCAGAGGGAACCAAATGTGTTAGAGTGGTGTGGAATGGGAGGGTGTCCATGCAGTTGCAGGCCCACGTCCGTGATCTATCGCCCAAAGCAGGGAAGCCCATCAAGGTAGTGATTGGTCTACCCTGCATTTTGGCTGGAAGGAGGTTGTGTTGGACCTGGCCCTTTTAGGAGGTTCACCCCTAAACATTTTGCTTTCTCCTTGTCTTTTCTTTGACCTGGTGTTAGTGGTTGTAGGCCTCTGGACACTTTAGCACTGCTGTCCAGTGTAAAGTGTGCGCGCTCTCTGTGTTAATGAGATTTGCCTGCCCGCCCATAGGAATGTATTGGGGATTCCCCGATCTGTGTGTCAGTTTCTAATTCCTGATATGGGAGGAGCAGAGTAGACAAGTTTAGTATGTATGGAATTGTAATAATAAATGCTGTGCAATGGTGTACGCAGGTTTATTGTGGTTATTTTAGAAAATGCCACTTTTAAAAGGTAGCTTTTCTGTATGCTATGTGTCTGCCTGCCTGATGTGAATTGCACATCTGACTTGTGGGTGGCAGGGCCTTGAGGTGTGTGTGGCTCCAGGAGGGGCAGGGTGAGTCAGCACTAGGCTGAATGGGACATCTATGCTGGGAGTAGTGGGAGGAGTAATCCCCTGACTCTAAATAGGACTGTGCGCAGCCTGTATTATGCTGGCTCTACCCCCTGCGGTGTGTCTGATCACCTAGCCCCCACCTGACAAAGGGGAAGAGGAGCTTTGGAAACAAAAGTCCTCCAATTCCGCCCTGAACCAGTTGCATCTGGTTCCCCCATGCCCTGTACTACAGACAAAGGAAAATGGTGTCTAAATACTGGGGCTGTGAAAATGAAAATGTGCTGTGCTGGAGTGTTGTTCTCAACCTTGCTGGGGTGTGCTGCTTCTGGGGCCCAGGAGGAACCGCCATGAGTACTTGACTCCCGGATCACTGAAATAATATCGAGGGACAAAATATCGACTTGCAAAAATATCGTGGACAAAATATCGACAGTCAAAATATCGAGTTTGTATCTACAAACAGGTAAGTACAAAAATATCGAGTACAAAATATCGTTTACAATAATATAGTTGTAAAAAATATCGACTTTATTAAAAACAGTGTTAAATTAAATTAATATTAAAATTTAATTACTAAAATATACTTAAAAATACTTACATTAACTTATAATAATCAAATAATAAATGAAAATAATAAAAATAATTTTTTACAATCTTATTTGTTAAAACATATATATATAGTACCATACTATAATTAAATAAGATACTATTATATTACTGTACGATACCAGAAGTGTAAAAAATACTATTCCCACTCCAAAGAGTGCAAGCGTAGGGAAAGCGTTGGATAGCGTAGGGGTTAAAAGTACTATTCCCACTCCAGTGGGTGCAACAGTAGGGAAAATAGACCCTGAACCCTAAAAATACCCCTTTACCCAAAAACCCCAAACTGACCCTGAACCCTAAAAATACCCCTTTACCCAAAAACTGAAAACTGACCCTGAACCCTAAAAATACCCCTTTACCCAAAAACTGAAAACTGACCCTGAACCCTAAAAATACCCCTTTACCCAAAAACTGAAAACTGACACTAAACCCTAAAAATACCCCCTTTTTTTTTTTTTTTTTTTTTCTTTATCCTCATATTGCGGTTGAGAGAAAAGAATGACAGGCATTTGGGAGACCAGCATCCAACGAGCCAAGTGTTTAAACTTGGGCTGCCCCTGATCGTCTAACGGGAGGTACAAGGGGTAGGCCTCGTTCTTGGTCTGATCCGTTCTCCACTGCATACCTCCATCTTATTCAATAATTCCATCGTTTCGGTGAATCTTTGACCCATTAGGTAATTGGCAGACTTCAAGTCATACCAGGAATCATTGTCCGCTTAATCATTGGAATCAAAAAGAAAAAAAAAAGAAAAAAGAAAAAGAAAAAAAGAAAAAGAAAAAGAAAACACACAGCAAAGGGGCCTCTGGTAAAGAAGGATGAATTATTGTCTAGATTCGATATACTTTTCCAAGATCTCCCAGTATTTCATATTTTTATTTTGTTTCCTCTTTCTATCTAGGTTACTAATTTTTATTGCAGTATTTAACCAGCTTTCATGTGTTGGTGGAGATGGTTTTATCCAATTAATACATATCCCTCTACGTGCTAAGAGAATCATGACAAATAATACATTTTCTTGATGTTTATCTAGCTTTGTCTGGTTAAATTGAGTATTGCAGTGTATCCCAAAAATAATTAAAGTAATACTCACAGTTATTGGAGTTGCCAGCATTGCAGTTAGAGTCTTACCAATTTCTTGCCAATATGGTATAAGCGAAGGGCACCCACCGAACATATGTATGTCATCCGCTTTTTCCTCTCCACATTTACTGCATGATTTTACTGTAGCTCCTCTGAACTTTGACAGTTTTTTGGGAGTCCAGTACGCTCTATGTATGGAGAAAAGGTGGTTTCGTTTTAATGGAGCGGCCTTTACACATGACCAACATTTTTCTACTGATTTGTTCCAAAGTTGGCAAAGATCTGAAACTTCGTTTTGCAAGTCTTTCTTCCATGTCTTTTCGATGATTGTTTGGTCTTCTTTTTCTGTTTCAATTAGTGCCCAATACCATTTCGATACTTCTTTCTTTATTGCCGTTTCGCTAGTCATTTCTGATTCTAAATTCTCCGGGTCTAAGTATCCTTTTGGAATGGTGCTTGCCCAACTGCTCAATTGGTAATATTTAAACCTTGAAATTTTATGATCTGCGATTATTTGTAAGTGGTCCCATGATAACAAGGAATTCCCAGATAGAAGTTGTCCCCATTTTTCAATTCCAGCTTGCCTAATTGGTATTGATAAAGAATCTTTTAGACAGTCAGGGGTGCCTGGGGAGTCCCAAATTGGAGCCAAGTTACTATAGTATGGAATCTGTGTGGTTGATCTTATTTGATTCCAGATCTTAACAGCATTGTTCAGAACCTTTAGTTTAACTTTTTTGAAAAATTTCGGATGGCCGAATTTGAAGAGGAAATGATCCTCCCCCTTTGTCAAATGAAGCAAGTGTGTTGGATATGCTTGATGTGCTTTTAGTAAGACTCTAATGTTTTTAAATTGAAAGGATCTGTAATATTCATATATATCCGGACTTGCAATGCCCCCTTTTTCCTTCTTTCTCCTAAGTTTATTCCATGAGATTCTTGTGCTCTTGGATGCCCAAATAAAGCTAGCTATTTCTCCTTGTACCTTTTTTAGGACTTCCTTTTTAAATTCTAATGGAATATTGTTAAATAGATATGTGAATTTTGGAATGATTGACATTTTGATTATATTGGATTTACCTAAGAAGCTTAATGGTAGACCTGACCAGATTTTCAAAAGTTTTCTCATTTCATTCATAACACGTGTGAGGTTTGTTTCAACTAATTTTCCAAGATCTTGTATTATGATGATTCCTAAGTATTTTATTTTTTCCTTCAAAAGTGGTGAAATTAATTGTGAGTTCCAGCTCATTATTTCCGTTTTATCGATATTAACCAGATATCCAGATACTTTACCAAATTTATTCATCTCTTCCTCAATTGCCAGATTAGAATTATTATAGTTATCTGTAAGCACCATTAAATCGTCTGCGTAGAGCGCTACTTTTCTTGTCCATTGTGAGTATCTAAAAGGTGTGATGCTTGTATTATTTCTGATAGAACACGCCAAGGGTTCAATATATAGATTAAAAAGTAGCGGAGATAGGGGACATCCCTGACGTGTACCTCTTTGGATCTCAATGTTTTCCGTGAGATTGCCATTAACCTCTACTTTTGCTCTTGGGCTTAAGTATATTTCACTTACCATGTGATTAAAATTAATCCCGAAGTTACTTTTCTCTATGCTTTTGGTTAAAAAAGCCCAGTTAACTCGATCGAAAGCTTTAGCAGCATCATAAGTAAGAAGTGTAAGGGGAAGATGTTCCTGTACAGCTATATCAATTGTTGCTATGAGCTCATGTGTAATTTCTTGTATCTGTCTCCCCTTAATAAAACCTTTTTGGTCCGTATCAATTAATTTAGCCATAACCTTAGATACTCTTTTCGCTATTATATTCATGAAGATCTTGTAATCACAATTTAGAAGCGATATTGGTCTGTAAGAAGCGCAGTTCTTCGGGTTTTTCCCTGGTTTTAATAGTATGCTTATCGTAGCGTCGTTCCATGAGTCTGGAAGCCTTTCATGTTCTATATATGTTTTATTAATTGTTTCAGTTAAAGGTTCGATTAATGTTTCTTCCAATGCAATATAAAATTCATTGGGCAAAGCATCTGGGCCTGCAGCTTTTCCCTTCTTTAGATGACTTATGGCGCTCCTTACTTCTTCTACTGTTATTTTGGAATTCACCGATTCCGCTTCTTCCTCTGTCAGACACGGGAGTTGAATCTTCTCGAGATAATTTTTGATTTCTTCCTCCGTAGGATTTGTGTCTTCTTTGTATATTGAGGTGAAGAAATTAAAGAATTCCGTTCTAATTGCACCATCATCTGAGAGAATAGAGGATTGATCTTGGTTATATATATTTAGTATATTGTTTCTGGATTGATCTGTTCTCATTTTCCACGCTAGGAGTTTTCCGCATCCTTCACCATACTCATGGTTTGCTAATTTACTGCTCTCCCATTTCTCTTTGACTATATTCTCTAGATAAACTGTCAAATTTTCTTTTGAATTACGAAGTTTTTCTTCCAGATTTTCCTTTTGTATTTGTGGAACATCGCATTCCAAGTTTAATTCATCTTCTTTGATTTCTGTTTCCAATTTTTTGATTTCTTGTTTTTTTTGTTTGTGTTTATGAGCGCCTAGACTAAGCAATTTTCCTCTGATTACTGCTTTGTAAGCATCCCATATCATTCTTTTTGCCGTGCTGTTTGCGTTATCTTGGAAATATTGTTGGGTAGTTATTATAAGTTCTTCCACGCATCGATCGTCTCTTAAGATTGTGCGGTCAACTGTCCACCTGCTAGGCATTTGTAGTTGCGGTAATGTTATATTTAACTGAACGTCAGAATGGTCCGATAAATGAGTGGGTAGATGTTCAATGCTTTTTACTTTATCTCTCAAATTTTTGTTTAATAGAAAAAAATCTATTCTTGATTTATGCCCTAATTTTTTATTGTGGAAAGTATATGGGTAGTTTTTTATTCCTTTTAATTTCCACATGTCTTCAAGCAGTAGGTCTTTTTTGTAGAACTCTAACCACTCCCTCATCTTCGGTAGGTTCCATTGTTTTGTTGGTGGGGATCTATCAATACTAGGATCTCCTATGAGATTAAAATCTCCTCCCATTATAATTGGAGCAGGGTATGTTAAAAGCTCGGAATAAAGTTTTTGAAGTGGCTCCGCGTCGTCCCTATTAGGACCATAGTATCCCACAATAGTCAAAATATGATCTTCAATTCTGACTTTGGCGATTGCCCATCTACCTTTGCTATCCACCTTGTCCTCCTCTATTTTGGCTTTGAGAGATTTCTTTATAATAATTACTACCCCTTTTATATTGCACTCTTGCGTGGTATGTATACTTGCTCCAATCCAGTTTAGGTTTTTTGCTAATTGAGACCATTCCTCATTTGTTAAGTGGGTTTCTTGTAAGATAATAATTTCACTTTCTGTTTCTTTGAGGTATTCCATAATTCTTCTTCTTCGTGATGGTGTTCTGAGCCCGTTGACGTTCCAAGTTAGTATTTTTATAGATTTCTCTTTTGCCATTTCATTTTGATTTTGCATTTGAGGCAGCTTTTATCTCCCTTGCCAATCTTTTCATATTCCAATTTTGAGGATTGTTTTTGGTTTTTTTTCCCTACTTTGCTCCCCACCCGCGTGTATTTACAATTTTGCATTTTGTGTTTTTCCTTTCGGTTTCCCTCCCCGGGGAAGCCTCCTTTTTTTTTTCTTCCAGGTGTTATTTCACCCGGTTTCGTGCTCCGTTTTCTCCAGGTAATTTCTTCTTTGAGTTTAAATTAGTGGTTGCTTCACCCCATATATTTTCTATTTGTCTTTTCTTTTCTATGCCTTTATGGACTTTGGTTCATTCTTATTTTTAATATATCGAATGTGTCTGAATCAGCCCTTGATTTGGTGATTTATTCATTGTTTAGTTTGTCAATTTCAATTTGATCTTTTATTAATTGAATAAGGTTCTCTACCTCCTTTGGGTCCCTTAGGTTATGCATTTTGTTTCGCCACATTATTCTGAGCGAGGCAGGGAATTTTAGCTGTACACTTGCTCCAAGTGTTTTTAGCTCCTGCATATACTGCCCCAATTCCCATTGCCGATCTTGTGTAATTTGGCAGATATCTGATCTGATGCGAAATGACCAGCTCATTTTGTTGAAACTTCCAATTTTTAAACCCTCGCTCAGTATTTTTTCTTTCAGGGTGTATGTTCTGAAGTTTACCAAGATTTTTCTCGGGGTTTTTCTCTCTTTGCTTTTCCTAAAAGGGTCCCTATGTGCTCTCTGGATATCTTCTGCTAAGTTGTAATCTTTTGTCCATGGAAGAAATTCTTCTAGTAGAGATATTACGTAGGCCTTAATGTCCGTTCCCTCTGAATTTTCAGGGACGTTCAAAATGCGAATATTATTTCTCCTTCCTTGGTTTTCCAGGGATTCAAGTTTCTCTTTGACTATTTTATCGTTGTCCTTCAAGTGTCTTATCTCTCTTTGGGTGTTGTCTACTCTCTTATTTAGTAAGCTTAACTCGCTCTCTACTGCTGTGACTCTGATCCCTAAGTCATTTATTTTTTGATCTAAGCTTTCTACTGCTTCTTGTATTTTGTTCTGATTCGTCTCTGAAATTGCGAATTTTTCTCGCATTTCCCCCATTATTTTATCCATCATTTTACCCAAACACAGTTCTAAGAGGTTTCCTGTCGCACCTCTGTCTCTGTTTTCTTGCTCATCTTCGTAAGTCTCTTGAGATTCATGGGACTCTTTGTCATTTTCGATTTCAATTTGTGGTGAAGCACTCGTACTTGGTTGAGTTAAAGAGTTTAGCTGTGCTGGTTGAGTTGTTAATAGTGGTTGTTCCATTGAAGAGGTCATATTTGTAAAAAGATCAGGCGGAGATACCGACTGCATATTTCCACCTATCAAAACTTCCTTACCTACAGGCTCTCCAACTTCTTTCCCCAACTTGTGGTTAGTATTCAAGGTGCCTGCTGTAATACTTGAAACCTGTACAGGCAATGTTTCTAATGTGCCTTTTGTATTCGTTGTGTCGGTCGTGTTATTAGCCTGATCTTGGTTTCCACCTCTCACTTGTACTACTTGTTGTACTTTAAAGTATGATCTCAGCGAAGGAGTAATCTTTATTCTCTTCTCTTTAGATTTTTTTGATCCTCTACTTTTTATACTCTCCGTTAGGTCCTCTAATCGCGAGGGGATTTTCACAGCCTTTTTGGTATACTTAGGGGTCATGCACTTCTTCTTTGTTGGTAATAATAGACTCTGGTTACTTTGACTTTGATTCCTGAGGCAATATGCTGATTTTTTTTCCCCTCTTCCAATCCTTCTTGTCCCGAAAAAAGAGGCTTTTGAAGATTTCCTGTTCCCTTTCTTGCTCTGGATCTAGTGAAATAATTAATGTTCGGAGGGGTTTCCTCTTTTTTATTACTTTCACTTACCCCTAGTGTCGAGGTTGTGTGATAATTGTGAATATTATCAGTGCTTTTAATTTGTGGGGTTTTATTTTCTTGAATTTCTGGTTCTGGTTCCGGTTCTAGTTCTTGTGTAACTGGTTCTGCTTCACCTGCTTCACCTGCGCAACCATGTACACCTCTCTCTTCCACTAGAAAGGGCCAGAGATTTTCGTTAATTCTTTTACTCATCCAATAAACATATATTGTTTCTTCTGTTTTTGCTTTATTTTCTCTCCAGCAATGCCCTTTGTTATAGAGTATGTCGTGAAGAGTGTCAGATGTAGTCCTGTGATTTACAGCGTATGCTTGAGAGTTCTCTTGTATAGCTGCTTTAGCTGCTTTAGTGAACTTTTCACCAGCTCTTCTCCCCTCTGTCTTATTGTAACAGATCGCCACAGACGCTGAAACTGATGCAGCGCGACCCTGCTCACTGCAGCTACTGCCGCCTCTTCCACTCTTGCCCCGGAAGAAGAACCGCGCTGTGAGGGTTTTCCTCCTGCTTTCACCGGCGGCTTCGCGAGCTCTTTTCCAGAGCCCGCCTGACGGATCAGCTGCCTGGGAGGGCTGCAGCTGAAACGCTGCAGGGACCGGCACCAAGATCTGCGGTAAGCCCGAGCGCGAGCCTGTCATGGGGACTCCCCCTCCACCTCTCCGTATGCGCAACTCCAGGGGGATAGAACCCGTAACTCAAAAAAAAAGCTCAACCACAGCAGTGTTTGCTCACCGCGGTGAACCACGGCGGACTCTTCAGAGCTCGTGAGCAGGTAACGGAGAAGCTGTCCGAGGGTTCAGTAATAGACGGCCGGGGGAATCAGGTGTCAAGGGGCGTTGGTGATAGTAAGTAGCGGACACAGAACGCTACCAAAACTTAGGACTGCTCATTTCTTTATGCATTTAAACCATTATTATTATTATATTTAAGTTTATAAAGCGCTCAGCTACCCGAAGGTTTCCCGGCGCTAAAACCAACTAATAAAGAGGGGAAGTCAGAGGGGAGGAGGCTACATGTTGAATAACCAATTTTTCACCTGTTTGCGAAAGCTAAGGTAGTTGGGCTCTTTTCGTAACTGAAGGGGAAGAGAATTCCATAGTGAAGGGGCTAGCCAGGCAAAAGAGCGGCCTCCCATTCTGGCTTTTCTGATTCTGGGCACTGAGAAAAGGTATTGGCTAGATGAGCGCAGAGTGCGGCGGGGGCAATGGTGGTGAACCAAGGATGTCAGATAAGGTGGGGCCCGGCCAGTGTTTATTTTGTGCATGAAACAGAGAGCCTTGAATTTCGTGCGGTTTTCGATACGGAGCCAGTGTAGTGAGCGGAGGGAATTAGAGGTAGGAGAAGTGTTGGGGAGTTTGCAGAGCAGTCGTGCTGCCATATTCTGGACTGTCTGCAATTTGCGGGTCACCTCTTTGCTGGCACCCAGAAGAAGAATGTTGCTGTAGTCCAGCCTAGAAGTGATTAAGGCCTGGACTACAGTTTTCTGGGTGTCCGCAGGCAGCATCCAGATGATCTTGCGCAGCCACTTAATGATTTTGATGCAGGTGGAGGAGGTTTTGACCACATGGTTTTTCATTGACAGCTGGTCGTCAAAGATCACGCCTAAGTTGCGTGCTGATTTAGAAGGGGTAGGAGGAGTGCCCAATTGAGTGGGCCAGTGTTGGGGTCCCCATAGAGTGGTTTTGTGGCCAAACAGCAGAAGTTCTGTTTTTCCACCGTTCAGTTGCAGTTTGTTGTCCAACATCCAGGCTGCGATGTTTCTCAATCCTGAACATAGAGCGGATGAGGGGGCAAGAGAGTCAGAGGAAAGAGAGTAGATGATCTGGGTGTCATCTGCGTAGGAGTAAATAGTGAGCCCAGCTTGCTCTGCAACAGACGCCAGAGGTCTGACGTATAAGTTGAAGAGCAAGGGGCTCAAGATGGAACCCTGTGGGACTCCATACGCAGATGTAAAAGTTTGGGAAGCGGATGATGAAGAGAAGACTTGGAAGGTTCGGTCGGATAGGAAACTGACAAGCCAGTTGAGGGCTGAACCGGTGATGCCAGATGATCGGAGGGCGTTGACAAGAATGGGGTGGGAAACCGTGTCAAATGCGGCGCTCAAGTCCAGCAGAATGAGTGCCACGGTTTCCCCCCTGTCAACACGGTGACGGATGTTTTCTGAGACTCCCAGCAGAGTGGATTCCGTTGAAAAGCCTGATCGGAAGCCGGATTGTGACGGATGTAGGATTCCCCTTAGCTCAACGTGGGTGGACAGTTGAGAATTAATGTGCTTTTCTAAGATTTTAGAAAATACCGGAATAAGCGAGATGGGACGGAAGTTGGCTGGAATGCTGGGGTCGGCATTGACTTTTTTTAATAACGGCATAATCATCGCGTGTTTCCATGCAGAGGGTACAGTAGCTTCTCTAAGGGAGGAATTTAGAAGGTCCATAATGGGTTCTAGGGAGGATTTGTCCAGTTTTTTTAGAATTTGAGGGGGAATAGGGTCCAGTGGGGAACCGGATTTGATTTTACTGATGATGTCGGAGAGGGTCTCAATATTGAGCGGATCCCATGTGTCGATCAGCTGAGTGCCCGAAGGACAGGTATCAGATGGGGGCCTGAGGTCACAGGAGGGCGTGGGTGGAGAGGGGGGGATCGATGAAAAGTGGATGGGACTATGGTCCTCTGGTGTCCCTAGATCGGAAGATGAGATTGTGGCAGGTAAGTTGGGTAGAGAGGGAAGGGGAGATGAGTTCTCAAAATTTGAATAGATGTTATCAATTTTGGCGACAAAAAATTCGGCCAGTGAGTTACACTGTACCTTGTTGAGACATGGAGGTTTGGGCTGACACAGTGCGCCCGAGAGTTTTTGTACTGCCTTGAAGAGTGCCTTTGGACGATTTTTTGCTTCAAGGATGGTATGATTGACATGGTCAGCTTTAGCAGTTTTACATAGGAAGTGATATTTTGTTAAGGCAGCTTTAACTGCAACCATTGTCCTCCTAGTCATATTCTAATCATTCTGCTTCTATGAGCTCGGTCGGGAAGCATGTGTGGCGGTTACCTGGAGATTCTTCCACGGAGCTCGCGACCAGCGTCTTCAGCCGGCCGCCATCTTCCCCCTAAAAATACCCCTTTACCCAAAAACTGAAAACTGACCCTGAACCCTAAAAATACCCCTTTACCCATAAACTGAAAACTGACCCTGAACCCTAAAAATACCCCTTTACCCAAAAACTGAAAACTGACCCTGAACCCTAAATATACCCCTTTACCCAAAAACTGAAAACTGACCCTGAACCCTAAAAATACCCCTTTACCCAAAAACTGAAAACTGACCCTGAACTCTAAAAATACCCCTTTACCCAAAAACTGAAAACTGACCCTGAACCCTAAAAATACCCCTTTACCCAAAAACTGAAAACTGACCCTGAACCCTAAAAATACTCCTTTACCCAAAATTAATTAATATTATTTAAATACCAATTAATTATTAATTGACAATAACAATAAATTAAATATATTAGCACATTAGCTGTAATTAATTTAATTTAATAATTAATATTATTTTTTCCCAATTAATTAATGAACAATAACTAAAAATTATATATATAAATAAATTACTCTAATTAATGTAATTGACTAATTAATATTATTTAATTACCAAATAATTACTAATTAAAAATATGTACAAAATATATTAATTAATTAACTAATTAATATTAATTAATTGCCAATTAATTATTAATTAAAAATATTTACAAACATATATTAATTAATTAATTATTATTAAATTACTCTCCACCCTTATCCCCTATTAACCCAACATCCCGCTCCTAAACATTAACTACAATTTATATTACTATTAATAAACATTTTTTTTAACCTTTTTTCTACATATTATCGAAATTTTTTACTTTGACTATTTATATATATTTTGCCGATATTTTTGTACTCGATAATTTTTTATCATTATTTTAATCGATATTTTGACCAACAATATTTTTGTTATCGATATTTTATTATTGTCGATATTTTTAACTCGATATTTTGTCCATTCGATATTTTGGAGTCGATATTTTGTCTGTGCACCCTTGCCTCCCTGGCCCTGCATTGCCCCCTTGATCTCCAAGGACTTGTTTGGACAACAAGTGACCTGTGAGCACTTTTATTTTAATTCACCCGGAGGAGCACTGGAGCTCTGCAGGGCCGAGCTGCACATGGCTTCTGAGGAAATCCCCAGCGTTGGGATTCCCCCAAATTGCTGAGAGCGAGCGGGAGCCTACCCCACTGTATCCTTATTTTATGTCAGGGGGTGCCCACCCCACATTATGGTGCATTTGGTGGCGGGTGCCCAACCTGCATTGTTTATTTTTAGGCAGGTACCCACCCCGAGTCCTGCTGCTAAAAATCACTGCCGCGGCCCGGGGAAGAGTAGCACCAAAGGAGGACGACAGGCAACCTTGCCTGGATGTGGGTGGGCCCTGCCGTGGATAGAGGCAATCGTGTCAGGCCCCAGCGGGGCTCCCTTTTGCTGGTGAAATCCCTGGGTGAACAGGAAGGAAGACAGCATAGTGAGCAGGGCTCCCTTGATAGGGAGTTGATGCAGAGACCTCGATAGCAGGGGCTCCCCAGACGCCACCCTGCCTGCCCCTGCTGCTCTGGAGAAGCGCCGGCGAGAGAGAGGACGGAACCTGATCCTAGCCCCGGTGAGTGGGGCCGAGGTCGTTCTCTTTTTCCTTGGGTATTGGTGCTCGAGGCACCCAGGCAGTCGTTTTGGGATTCCGTGAGCGGATCCGCCATTGCGGGCCACTCCATTGAGGTGGTATCTTTGTTTTTAGAGCCAGTGGGGGTCAATACGGCACTGAGGTGCCAGGCCCCCTTTATGGATAGTGTCACAGCGGTGCCGCGATAGCGGGCAGCTGCAACACGGCACATGGTTGGGCAAAGAGCCCTGTGGAGGCCCTGACTGCACAGTTGTGCCAGCGCCTTTTTGCTTATTCCCAGCTGTGCGGCACCAGCGTGGGCAGCTGAAACTTGTTGGGCATATTTGGGTTATAGAGTCCCTGAGTGGGACAGGAGGGCACAGGGGTGCCAGGCCTTCTTTGCGTCACAACTGCATGGCAATTGGAGTCAGCTGCTGCGTTTAGGCCAACATTTCTTTGAGGGCATTTTTGAATGAGATCGGAGAGAGATGCACTCCTCGGCCCCAGTGCACACTTGCGAATCCTACTGCATTGGCAGCAGCCCTGACATTTGGGACATAGGGCATTTGAGCCCTCTGAGAAGGCCAGTGTTGCCCAAACCCTTTACACATTGCCTCCGGGATAAGCCTGACTGCTCATGTCAAGCTACCAAGGGGGTGAGCAGGGGTTATCTTTGGCATGTAACTCCCTTGCCCTGACTAGAGTGGTGATCTCTGCCTGGGTTTGGCACAAGCCTTAGCCAACCAGAGATCCCATTTCTAACAGGCACGGGGAGATTAAGTGATTTTCCCAGAATCACATGATGTTGAGCATCATTGTCAAGACTCAAACCCGGTTCCCCAGCTTCGAGGTCGACTGCTCTAGCCTTAAGGCTACATCCTCTCCCCAACATGGAATTGAAAATAGTTTCTTAAAGAGACTGGATTGTGCAGTATTTAAGGCTGATGAGTCCTTGGTGTTTAGCAGTTCTGATCCATATACAATTGATGGCAAGAATTTTGCTGCGACAACTTTAAACAACTGTATTGTTCAGCAGTCAGTTCATTTTTTCTGCAAGGGTTTAAATGCAAATAGCAGCTGTTCAGCTTGCCATTGTGCCAGGTATTGCTTGTAATTGAGATGCCAATCTAATAGCACCACCAAGTATTTATAGGTTTCCACCTGCTCAAAGTTGTTACTGTTTGCCGACCAGGTGAATTTGGGTTCTTTTTTTTAGGACGTGAAAAGCACATAACCTTTGATTTTTTGATTTTTAGAAGTTAATATCTAATTGAGCAATAGCTGTGTATTCTACTAGCTGGGTGATCAGTCACTGTAATCCTCGGGGTGTTTTGCTGAGCAGAACAATGTTTTTGCTATTAAAGTGTTACCCAGTTTTGGGGGGTCTAATTGTATTAAGCGGAGGTGGTTCTCCAGAGCAGTTGTGTAGATGTTAAACAGGCAGGGGGCCAGGACACACCCATGTTTTAAGCCATTGGTGGTCGAGATTTTGATTGTTAAACTTTGACCATGCCCCAATTTTATTAGGACCCACGTTCTTGAGTAGTGTTGATCATCCCTTCAAGCAATTTTGCAGGTACTCCCCAAGATTTCAATTTTGCCCATGCATGCATGCAGGAAGCTTGACTTAGCGATGGCTTGGTCAGCCAGGAACGTATCTGCTGATAGATTCGCTGGGGTGCTCATCCCTACACAGACTCCTGTTTTTGTTTTAAGGATTAGATTTATGTTGTTGACCCACTCCTCTAGGTCTGTCACCAGGTTTGAAGCGTATATCTTGGCTTCAACATCAATGAGTGCTATTAATCTATAGTTGGTCGGGTCTGAACGTACCCCTGTCTTATATATCGGTTGGAGAATACTTCCTTGCCATGAGTCTTGGATGGTGCATGTCTCCAAGGAATAGGTGAACAGGGGGGGTTAGATGTGTAGACCAGAAAGCCGGATCTTTTTTGAATAAGGCATTGGGCAGGACATTTTGCCCCGGGCCTCATCAGATCTTTGTTGTTTTATGGCATTCAATACCTGCTTTTTCGTAATCTGTGGATGGTACTCTTTTGGGTCAATCCTTGATGTTGCATGTACTTCCGGCTCCACGTTGTCTTCTGAGTGATTATCTTGGGTCTTTTAGGGGATCTATCAATGTTGGTAAGCAGATTTTGATGTCTGCTTTATTGATGGTTTTTGTACTGGAGTAAGACACCTTGTTATATATGGTTGCTATATAGGTGCTCTAAGCATGTACTGTTATATCTGAGTTAACATGTCAATTTTTACCATTCAGCAAGATGTTAATATTCGCCCAGAAGAGTTTAGAATTTCTTTGCTGATTAGCGTGGAGCTTTTTCAACCAAATTTTATCTTTATGTGTGCGCTTTGCCACCCTAATTTCCTTTCTGAAGTCTCTTGCAATTTCTGCAAGTGAGTACTGAGTTAGTTGTAAATCCTGGAAGTGCTTTGATCTTAGGTGTTTTTTTGTGTTTTTTTTCATCCTTAGGTTATGTGTGAACCAGGCTGTGCCAGTGCTCCCAGATGCTTTATGATAGTGGATGGTATAAGCAAATTTGGTGTTTATATTGGTGACGAATGCCTTCTAGGCCTCTATCCCGGGTGACTTCACATTGGTTGGAGCCAGTAAGGTGGAGCAAGCCTCCATAACGGCATCTATGTTGTTATCATTCCATTTGAGTCGTTTTAAATTATAAGGATGGATTGGAAATGTGAGAGCCTTGGCTTGCTGAGTCCTTTCTTGAGTGTAGGTTAGTGTAAATATTTGAGTATAGTGATTGCTTTCTGCTCCGTCTTTCATTTGAAAGTTTGAAATATAGGGAAACAGATCTGGGTCCGCCAAAGTATAATCAATTGTTGCTCCAGTTTTGTGTTACTCTTGTAAAGGCAGCTGAGCTGTCTGAGGGGCCTCATCCATTTAGTGTGAACAGTGATAGTTCTTCCAGTGCTATGGCACATGTCTAGCCCAGCGTGTCACGTCTTGTTGTGTTGACCTGCCACACCTGTATGTGACCTGCTAGATTGGTCTTGTAATAGAGTCATATTAAAATCCCCTGACAGAATTAGATTTGCATGTGAATAGGTGGATCTTAATGCCCTAAGCAAGGGAGTCAGTAACTGGATTTTTTTTCTTTATGCTTGTCGGCTGGATGAATATAGGTGTTCAGAATTAGTAAGATGGTAAAAGATAAAATTGTGAGTTTGATGCATTGCATCCAGGGTGAGTCCAAATCCATTTCTTCTTATTCCCAAAAGAGATGTTAATCGACAGGCCGCATTTTGCCCTTCCATATTTTGCTTCTTTTTTGGCTGAGTTGAAGTGTTCTTTGTAGCCACCAATTGGGGAATTTGTTGACTGCCAGGTTTCCTGAAGTAGGAGGATAGCATACGTTTGGAGGAATTCTACAAAGTCGGCATCTTCAAGGAGGTTTCTAGATAAATAATAGACAGTATTTTCTTGATCATGCTTGCACTGATTACACCAAACTTCACTAGAGCAACTTCCCCCAGTTATATTACCCAACAGGTAGGATTTCTGGTATGGAGCTAAAGTAGATTCACTGTAAGGGACAAGTGCTATTGTGTAGGTGGTTGTGCTTCAGTAGAACCAGTTTCTTCTGTTTGCCACACAGATACATCTGTTACAGCAGATCCCCGGTATCCCATATCTCATTAAAGTTGCTCCTGAAATTCCCCACTGGAGCTCCACCACCCCACAATTTAATTTCTTTGAGTGCATGTTTTTCTTAAACTTTCTTAGACTTGGTTGTTTTTTCTCTCCCTGTCTAAATATTCCATATGCATTTTGTTTAATCTAGTCACACTCTTTAAATTTGCTGTTTTCTCATCCTAGTTCTCCATGACACAGACACGTCTGAAAAATATGTCCAATCTCATGAGTCAGATGTAGCCTCAGTAAAACTAACATTGTCGGATTGTAGAGAACTGAATATGTAATAGAGTGCATTGCAACTCCTACCGCTCAGGCTGGCGTGATTTCCCTGGAGCACTCATTAGGGATGAGAAGAGCCCTCCTTCCCCATTCCTTTAACGTTGCTGAAATACCTTTGAGAGGCACAGTTTCTCATTTACATTATAATACAGACAGCCTCTGACAATGTTATAGTGAAACAAGGCATCTTAGTTCTTAATAGATGCAGCATTCTAAATGTTTGACAGCAAATTCAGACTGTACCATGACCAAAAGTAAGCCCTACCTAACAGTTCAGAGGAACCCATCTGTAGTCATCGACCGGTGCATTTGCATTAGTTATTTTCATGATCTTGTAACAACGTGAAGCACTGTAAGATGGATTTTCAAACAAAATATATTTTATCGATGTCATCAAGGATGATTTGTGAGAGGATGGCACTGGCATTTTACAAAGTCTGACAAAATACCCAATTAGCGTGCCCTTAACTCAAACATGGCTACATCTTGATTTTAACCCTATGATTTGAATGTTTCACTTTTGAAACCTGTTGGACTTTCTGCAGGGTGATCCTCAAACATTTTTGCCTTACTCCTGTTTTTTACTCACCCTCTTTTTCTTGGCTTTAGGACTCTGGGCACTTTACCAATGCTAACTAGTGGTAACGTTCATGTGCTTTCTCCCCTAAACATGGTATGATTGGTTTACACTTGTTTCATATATTTCATTTGCGTGTAAGACCCTCATAAAGTGGTAAACCATATACCCAGGACCTGTAAATTAAATGCTACTAGTGGGCCTACAGCAGATTGTGCAACCCACAGAAGTAGCCTTTCAAACCTGTCTCAGGCCTGCCACTGCAGGGTCTACGTGTGCAATTAACCACAGTTTGGCTTGGCAGTTAAAACTACCTGCCAAGTCCTAAACTCTCCTTTTATTACACATATGTTACCCCTAAGGTAGGCCCTTGGTAGACCTATCAGGGTGTTGTGTATGTAAAAGGTAGATAATCACTGCTGCACTTCCCCAATGGGATGTGTCCCTTGAATGCACTGCCTGTGCTTAATTAGACTGTGTGAATCGAGTGTAATCAAGTTTCACATGCATAGGCTTCAATTAAGCTTTTTATTTTCATTAGTTGTGATTCCTTTATGTTTCATGAATTATTCACATCATTCATGTGGAATCATTAGATTCATGTGCTGATGAAGCTTATGACATAGGGTGCAAATCAACCATAATTCATTTTGGGCATGTTTGGATGCCCTTCGTCAGGGGGTGAGCTTCCTAAAAGAATCCAAGAAAGAATGAAAAAGAAATGACTAAACTAGGTCTTGAGCATGCCGCACTCCCGTGGTTCATTCACATTGCTGTACTGAAGGATCCATGTTAATTTTTCATGGATTTCCACAGAAAATGCACATGGATCCTTCAGTACTGCAATTTGCATGAATCACTGGGGAGAATGGTAAGCCCACAACCTGGTTTAGTCATTTCTTTTTTGTTCTTTCTTGGATTCTTTTAGGAAGTTCACCCCCTAACGAAGGGCATCTAAACATGCCCGAAATGCATTGGAATTGATTTGCACCTTATGTCATACGCTTCATCAGCAAGTGAATCTAATGGTTCCACATGAATGATGTAATTAACTAATGAAACATAAAGGAATCGTAACTAATGAAAATAAAAAGCATTTATTGAAATCTATACATGTGAAGCTTGTTAAAATTCAATTCAAACAGTCTAATTAAGCACAGGCAGTGCATTCGAGGGACACTTACCAGCAGAGAAGTGCAACAGTGCTTATCTTTTCTTCACACCCCTGGTTCAGAGGGCGATACCTCTTTGCATGTCCACAAAAATAATACTCTTGCACTATGAAGTGGTATCTAATTTCCAGATTAAACCGGAGTGCGGGATCCATAGCCTTTTGTTTTAAGTAAAAGTTAAGACATGCACTTCTCAGTGGCAGCTGGATTCTACAGAGGGTGGAAGGGCACAAAAACAGAAATTGACGTACCTTCACAGCATGACGTCCACCTCCCTCGGGTGACTTCAGGAAGCTCTGGATGCAGGAAATTGCACTACCCAATCCTGGAGCTGCTCTCACAGCATGAGAGCAGCACCAGGATTGAATAAAGCAGGCTCTCTCAGCGCTCCAAAGAGCACTGGAGGCCTGCACATTCTCTAACTCAGCTGTCTAAAACAATTAGATTAGAGAATGCGCATGTCTGGCTGGCCATCCCAAGACGGCCGGCCAAAGAGGCATGTGCATTTTAAAGTTCACAGCTCCCTGTTGCTGCCAATCTGCAGCGCTAGCCCCACCTCGCCCTCACACTTAGGGGCTGATTATGATGTTGGCGGGACTGACATCGACGACACATCAGTGTCAGTCCCACTAACATCTGTCTCCGAGTACGCCCACTGAATTATGATGCCAGGTGCGTGCCACATGGTGCAGGGATGTTTCAGAACATCCATTTAACAATGGAAGCTTGTGCTGTGGGCCTTTTCTGCCCAACGCACAAGCTCCCAATGTAAAATGCACGTTTGCGACAGGCCATAATCCTGCAATCAGAACAGCTGGCCTAAGGTATGGTGCGTCCACCAGATTAGTCTAAAAAATAAAATGGTAATAAATAAACGTTATCATTTTATGTTTCCACTCTGGGGCTTGTGGGGTGGTGCTTCTCCACTCAAATGGAGGAGCCGCCCAAGGTACCTTTATGTTTTACATGTCTTGGTAGTGACAAACAGCCTATTTAGTTTTTCACTACTGTGAGGCCTACTCCTCTCATAGGCCAGCATTGTGAATTCCCTTATATACTTTTAAGTGGTAATTCCTGTAGGAGAGTAGGAGCTGCTTCTTATAGTTACCCCCACTTTTTGCTGATGTTTCACTGTTTTCGAATTAGACTGGCTGGGCACCTGCTATCCAGAACCCCAGCCTAGCTGCTTTCTCCTCTAAATTGATTTCATGCACTTTAGGTATACTCTGGATTGGATACTGGGGTACCCTTATCAGTCCCTAGTATATGGTACACCATGTACCCAGGGCATAGGTACCCAGAGGCCTCCCAGGGGCAGGAGCATGTATTATGCCACCCCTGAGAGACCATTTAAGCTAATACCAAAGGTCTACTACTGCAGCCTGTGTAAGGTGGTGCATGCATCCCTAACTTATAAATAGGTTACCTATATCGATTCTAATCACTGCACATATAAACCTATCAGTCACCCCTATGGCGGGCCTTATCAATCCTGAAGGCAGGGTGCTGGGTTTTATGTGAGAGGGTGCTCCTGCATGAGCAGAGCCCCTCTGCAGCCTTCGTGACCTATTTTTCGGGGTTGTTTGTGATGCAGCCAACAACCATAAATATTAAAGTGCATTGTAACCTCGTGGTAAAGGCTAAGTTTCAAACGGCTGCTTAGAAACATGTTGTGTCAAACACCTTGGGATCATACCTCTACATTAGTAACTGGTGTGGGAGGTATGATTCCTCCCTTGTAGATTCACTACTGTGGGTCACAGGGCTACCCGGGACCAGCTTTCTTGACCTGGGCATCACAAAATGGATGCTGCCAGCCACAGACTTGCTTCTAACCTCCTGCTGCTGAGCTGAGCTCGAGTAGGGGAGGCTGGACAATAGGTTTCCTATCACAGGGAGGTGTGACCACCTCCCAGACAGGATTTAGTGTATTGGGGCTGGGTGGGTGCACTCTGAGATTGCCTGACAGTCTGCACTGGGGACACATTTGGTGTCCCTGTTCATAGTCCAGTTCAAATTGGTTGCAGGAGCCATTTGCTTTGGCCCTGGCATGAAATCAGACAAAGGACATGGTTGTAACCACCTCTCAGTCCTGACCCTCCCATAGTTGGGTCCCCAGAGTTTGTCCCACCACTTCCTTGGGTACAAAGTAGGAACCCTGACTACAGGACTTTAAATTTTACCTGGACTAAACTCTGCAAACAGAAACCAAGTACTTCCATGATCTACACTATGCTGGCTGACTGAAGAATCTCCCTTGGAGTAAAGGAGTTAATCCCCTGCAAGACAGGCACCTTTAACGCATCTGACCAGTTTGCGTCTCCCAAGCTCCTGAGGACTCTGAAGACTTCTGCAACCCAGAGGTGGGTTCCTGAGAGTCCCTGAGGTTAATCTGCCCTCTCAGCTATTAAGAGACGAGTATCCCTCGTGGGGACCATGCAACCCGAATCCATGTGCACTGTGTACTTTTGCAGCAGCATATGCTTTTTTGTCAATCCCTGAGGCTGTGCTGTGGGCTACATGTAGTCCTGACCCTGAGCAGTAATTGCACTGAAGATTTCTGGCCTACACTCCACGAGTGTTCCGTGGGCTGGTATTTTGTGTTTCAGCTCAAGGTCCCGTCTTGTTCCCTGGTCCGTTGGCCCGTGGATCCCTGTGAAGGTAACTTTGATTTCCATTGGGCTACCGTGGTTGGTCCAGATGTGCACTGACTCCCCATAGCTTGCAGAGTCTCCTGGACCTTGGTGGTTCACACCGTGACTGGTTTAATCTGCCCTCATGGGTTGCATTTGCCAAGGCTTGTTGGTGTTCAATCCGGACACTGACCACTCATCACTCAACCTCCTTTGTGGAACAGCTCACCTCCAGACTTTGGTTGTCATCAACATCTCCTGGTCCCCTTGACTCCAGAGTCAAGCATCCTGCCATCTCACCTGAAGCACCCGATATCGGTGGGCATTCGTCTACCGAGCCCCTGGTCACCCTGAAGTGACCCAGACTCTGTCCCACTCTGCATTAAGGTTCTTCTCACCTCGGATCCATGCTTGGATTTCATGGGACACTTTTCATCTTCCCAGCAGCAGCACTTCTTTGAGTCACGCCATTGAAAACGACAAAGGATACACCTATGCACCCGACTCCCCTGGGATAGGTAACACAGGTACTTCAGTACTCACAAGGGTGCTGGCCTTAGAACCTTCTATGTTCCAAAGGGTTTACTTGAAGTCCTCACAGAAGTGTCCTTAATCTGTACGTTTCCAACGGCGCCTTTCCCATAGAGTTGTACGGAGCTCGCGTCTGTGTTCTTAGACTGCACCCATCCTATGTGGGTCCCCTGTGTCACTACTTTGGGTGGTTCCTTGGGGTCCCAGTGATTCTATGTGCTCTAGGTACTGTGTCTAGTTAAGTCGTGGTTGTTATACCACTTTCTTAGTATATGGTTTGGTCACCCCCTGGAGCCCGCTGTGTATTGTGCTATTTACTGTTGTTCTATTGATTATTAATTGTGTGCCTTGTGCTCTAATCTCATATAGAGGTTAGTAGAGAATATTTAGTAATAAATACATATATTTCATATATCTCTCGTGTGTTTTTCCTTTCATTTGGGTATTCAGGAGGTTCTAATCTGGTAAAACAAGCTACTTCAATCAATCAATCAGTGACACTTATAAAGCGCGCTACATACCCGTAGGGTCTCAAGGCGCTGGGGGGGGGGGGGGGGGGCGCTACTGCTCGAACAGCCAGGTCTTCAGCTTCTTCCTGAAGGAGAGGTGGTCTTGGGTCAGGCGCAAGTCGGGAGGGAGGGAGTTCCAGGTCTTCCATTCCTTCGAGATTTAGCCTGAATGCTGCTCTCCACGGCTACCACTAGGATAGCTTTCTTTAAAGGTTCTTTATGACTTAATCATCAATCAGGGTCATTTGTACTAGTGCAAGGTGTCCACTTTAATTAGTGGACTATGAATTATCGCTGATAGAGGTGGCAATAGCAGAGAGCTCAGGGGGTAAAGCCCCTGGGCCTGATGGTGTCCCAGTGGACATTTATAAATCAGAACCCAAATTATGGGCCCCTCTCCTGACTCAGGTACTAAACAGCTCTAATAAGATAGGTTTTATAACAACCTGGCAGGAAGCCATAGTGATCCCTATTTTTAAAAAAGGGGATCGCCAGGACCCCAAATGTTACAGGCCTATTTCTTTATTGGACTCTTTAATAAAAGTGCAGGAGGGTCATCTTAAACAGGCTTCAGCAGTGGGCAGCAGATTTGAGGGTGCTCTCTAAATACCAATACGGGTTTAAAGAAGGTCTGGGCACAGTAGAGCAAGGTTTAAACCTAGCTATCATTATTGGTATATATGTTCGCAAAAGAGGACAAGTTATTCATGACTTTTGTGGACCTTAGCTCTGCCTTGGACTGTGTTAGCCACGAAATGTTGTGGGATACTTTACTTGATATAGGAATTGATCCCTGTCTTATACATTTTATTAAGGAATTGTACCAGGGGGCAGGCGCCAAGGTCCACTTTGGTATCAAAGGAGAGTGTACAGCTAATTTTCCAATTAAAAAAGAAGTTCGCCAGTGATGCATACTAGCACCTTTTTTATTTAACTTATATATTAATAGTGTAGCATCCCACTTGATTGATAACCGGCAGGATTATCCCCAGATCCAAGGTAGCTCAGCGCCAATTCTGCTGTACGCGGATGACGCAGTCATCATGGGCGCACGCAACTGGGTCTCCAAAGATTGCTCAACTCCTTTGCTGAATATATGAGTACTCGGGGTTTAAAAAGTAACACTACTAAGACCTTTAGTATGACTTGCTCCAAAAAAAGCAAGGCACATTGTAATATCTATTTGGCCGATGCTAAGATAGAAGAAACTAAAACTTTCACTTACCTGGGCATAAACTTTGCAAATAATGGTTCATGGGTGGCAGCAGCAAATGATAGGACATTGGCTTTCTCGCGTGCAATAGGCGCTATTCGCAATTTCGCTACTAAGTTAGGGGGAAGACCAGTAAAAATCCTGATTGAAATCTACAAGGCAAAGTGCGTGTCCACTGTAATTTATGGAGCAGGCATATGGGGCATTACTGACACCGCCAAGATTCAGGCTTGTGAAAACGCCTTTCTTCGTTATCTCCTGGCTGTTCCTAAATCAACCTCCACATGTGTCTCACACAGAGAGTTGGGCCTAGTCTATGTGTCAGACCTCATTAAGACGAGCCCAATCCTGTTGTGGCATAGGGTGTGGGTTTCCCAAGAGACAGGGCTAAACAGGGATATTATCCAGGATTGCATGAACCTTCATGAGAGTATGAGAATAGAGTGGTTCAGGTATGTGAGACATTTCCTAATAGCCATTGGCCATCAGGAATATTTTGACAACCTGTCTAGTATGATAGACATTTCTAGGAAGAAACTGAAGGAAATCTGTCTTACTTACCTGGAAGAGACTAGGTGGCAGCTGGAGAGTAAGAAAGTGTCTGTCATGCAAAATCATCTGATGTTAGATGGCGAAGGTCCCAGAGATACTTAATAATCACCCAGAGTAGTTATTCCCGTATGCTCCTAACTCGCTTTAGGGGGGGCAGCTTCTTTAGATTAACCACTTTTCCCGAGGTTAACTCCTGGTCAAGATCCCTGACCCCCTGTCCTTGTGATGATGTATCTCAACAATCCATGTTACACTGCATCCTATTTTGTAAATTTTACACCACAATCAGGCGAAGGTATATACTCAGTTTATTTAAAAAATGGGGATTGAGACAATGTAGACCTGCCCTACTCAGACTACAAATGTTGGAGGACGATTTTACTCTGTATAGTGTGACAACTTTTTTAAAGAGCCAACTGCGATTTAGATTGTCAATGAATTGCTTTACTTTTACATTGGATTTTAGTGGCAATTTGGTATGTTTATTTCTGTATTTATGAAATGGGTCTTATTTAATGTAATAATGAAAGCTATGTAATATCTGTTTTATATTTTTATGTGCTTTTATGGATTCTCGAAACTGAAACCGAATAAAGCTTCTTTTTGATTTGATTTGATATTGGACAGCATATACCAGGCCAAACTCTCACAATTCCTAATCAGAAAGTCCGATGCCCGTTGGAGCTTCCTAGAGGGCTATAGTGGACCTTGGATTATCTCCCTGGCCTTCACCTACCCACTTTGTCTCTGGGCTGACTTTCCCTTTATTTCTTTTCAGTTTTTCCCCCTCGTCCTCTCCCTTCTCACTCCACCTCTCCCTCTCTATTTGTCTCTCCTGACATTGTCCACAGTTCTTCCTCGTCTCCCTGCTATGGCTCATTCCTCTGATCCTTTTCTATAAATTTCTCTCAACCGCACAGTTTGTTTACTGTACCTTATTACGCTATTTTAACTGATGTAATTTGTAACACAATGTTCCTCTGCTATAGCGCTCTGATACCTATGGGTCTAGCCAGCGCTTTATAATCCTTTTGATGTACCTTCTAATGTAATGTTCCCCTGGTTATGCGCTCTGATACCTCCGGTTCTAGATAGCGCTATATAACCTTTGCAAATTCAAATAGACTACAGAACAGTTTTTTCCTTAACGCTGAGATCTGAGCAACATACCTGATGACCGGTGGAGCTGCTTGACAGGTAATGAGCAGTCTAGTCCTGGTTTTCCCCCTTGACAGTCACGTACCTAGCCGGACATTGGGCACTCTTCCTCCTCGTCTCCCCGCTTTTACTCCTTCCTCCCCTCCCTCTTACGAATTATTGAAACATTGTTTATGTGTACTGTACCTTTCTATGCTCTTGTATATGATGTATCTGGTAACGCAATGATCCTAATTGTAAAGCGCTCTGATACCCTCTTGGGTCAAGTACGCAATGTATAAAACTTTATAAATAAATAAAAATAAATGTTTAGAATGGTAATGATAAATCCTACTCTCTGGTGAAGTTGGATATTACATCACTATTTAAGATATGCTACTTTTAGAAAGTACAAACAAAACAGGTGATGGACCGAATGTGGATCAATGTCACACATTCATCCCAGTCCAAAGATCTGGGCCCAAATCCATCGTTTTTTTGCACTCCACAACACCCTGGGTTAGACAATGGCGATATGCAAATCAGCTCTGACCCTGTGCCCCATGGGAACAGTCCAGTCTGAACTACAAAAGCCATGTCCTTCCCAGAACGGAATCAAGCATCCGAGGACCGGACCGGTTTCGAGGTAACACCTCTCATCAGCCCGGCTAGCTTGACTCCAAGTGGTGTGGAGTGCCTGGGACCCACGTCTGAGCATCCCCAGCGCACTTATGGCGGCAATTGCAAACAAAACAGGTGATGGACCGAATGTGGATCAATGTCACACATTCATCCCAGTCCAAAGATCTGGGCCCAAATCCATCGTTTTTTTGCACTCCACACCACCCTGGGTTAGACAATGGCGATATGCAAATCAGCTCTGACCCTGTGCCCCATGGGAACAGTCCAGTCCAAACTACAAAAGCCATGTCCTTCCCAGAACGGAATCAAGCATCCGAGGACCGGACCGGTTTCGAGGTAACACCTCTCATCAGCCCGGCTAGCTTGACTCCAAGTGGTGTGGAGTGCCTGGGACCCACGTCTGAGCATCCCCAGCGCACTTATGGCGGCAATTGCAAACAAAACAGGTGATGGACCGAATGTGGATCAATATCACACATTCATCCCAGTCCAAAGATCTGGGCCCAAATCCATCGTTTTTTTGCACTCCACACCACCCTGGGTTAGACAATGGCGATATGCAAATCAGCTCTGACCCTGTGCCTCATGTGAACAGTCCAGTCCGAACTACAAAAGCCATGTCCTTCCCAGAACGGAATCAAGCATCCGAGGACCGGACCGGTTTCGAGGTAACACCTCTCATCAGCCCGGCTAGCTTGACTCCAAGTGGTGTGGAGTGCCTGGGACCCACGTCTGAGCATCCCCAGCGCACTTATGGCGGCAATTGCAAACAAAACAGGTGATGGACCGAATGTGGATCAATGTCACACATTCATCCCAGTCCAAAGATCTGGGCCCAAATCCATCATTTTTTTGCACTCCACACCACCCTGGGTTAGACAATGGCGATATGCAAATCAGCTCTGACCCTGTGCCCCATGGGAACAGTCCAGTCCGAACTACAAAAGCCATGTCCTTCCCAGAACGGAATCAAGCATCCGAGGACCGGACCGGTTTCGAGGTAACACCTCTCATCAGCCCGGCTAGCTTGACTCCAAGTGGTGTGGAGTGCCTGGGACCCACGTCTGAGCATCCCCAGTGGACTTATGGCGGCAATTGCAAACAAAACAGGTGATGGACCGAATGTGGATCAATGTCACACATTCATCACAGTCCAAAGATCTGGGCCCAAATCCATCGTTTTTTTGCACTCCACACCACCCTGGGTTAGACAATGGCGATATGCAAATCAGCTCTGACCCTGTGCCCCATGGGAACAGTCCAGTCCAAACTACAAAAGCCATGTCCTTCCCAGAACGGAATCAAGCATCCGTGGACCGGACCGGTTTCGAGGTAACACCTCTCATCAGCCCGGCTAGCTTGACTCCAAGTGGTGTGGAGTGCCTGGGACCCACGTCTGAGCATCCCCAGCGCACTTATGGCGGCAATTGCAAACAAAACAGGTGATGGACCGAATGTGGATCAATGTCACACATTCATCCCAGTCCAAAGATCTGGGCCCAAATCCATCGTTTTTTTGCACTCCACACCACCCTGGGTTAGACAATGGCGATATGCAAATCAGCTCTGACCCTGTGCCCCATGGGAACAGTCCAGTCCGAACTACAAAAGCCATGTCCTTCCCAGAACGGAATCAAGCATCCGAGGACCGGACCGGTTTCGAGGTAACACCTCTCATCAGCCCGGCTAGCTTGACTCCAAGTGGTGTGGAGTGCCTGGGACCCACGTCTGAGCATCCCCAGCGCACTTATGTCGGCAATTGCAAACAAAACAGGTGATGGACCGAATGTGGATCAATGTTACACATTCATCCCAGTCCAAAGATCTGGGCCCAAATCCATCGTTTTTTTGCACTCCACACCACCCTGGGTTAGACAATGGCGATATGCAAATCAGCTCTGACCCTGTGCCCCATGGGAACAGTCCAGTCCGAACTACAAAAGCCATGTCCTTCCCAGAACGGAATCAAGCATCCGAGGACCGGACCGGTTTCGAGGTAACACCTCTCATCAGCCCGGCTAGCTTGACTCCAAGTGGTGTGGAGTGCCTGGGACCCACGTCTGAGCATCCCCAGCGCACTTATGGCGGCAATTGCAAACAAAACAGGTGATGGACCGAAAGTGGATCAATGTCACACATTCATCCCAGTCCAAAGATCTGGGCCCAAATCCATCGTTTTTTTGCACTCCACACCACCCTGGGTTAGACAATGGCGATATGCAAATCAGCTCTGACCCTGTGCCCCATGGGAACAGTCCAGTCCGAACTACAAAAGCCATGTCCTTCCCAGAACAGAATCAAGCATCCGAGGACCGGACCGGTTTCGAGGTAACACCTCTCATCAGCCCGGCTAGCTTGACTCCAAGTGGTGTGGAGTGCCTGGGACCCACGTCTGAGCATCCCCAGCGCACTTATGGCGGCAATTGCAAACAAAACAGGTGATGGACCGAATGTGGATCAATGTCACACATTCATCCCAGTCCAAAGATCTGGGCCCAAATCCATCGTTTTTTTGCACTCCACACCACCCTGGGTTAGACAATGGCGATATGCAAATCAGCTCTGACCCTGTGCCCCATGGGAACAGTCCAGTCCGAACTACAAAAGCCATGTCCTTCCCAGAACGGAATCAAGCATCCGAGGACCGGACCGGTTTCGAGGTAACACCTCTCATCAGCCCGGCTAGCTTGACTCCAAGTGGTGTGGAGTGCCTGGGACCCACGTCTGAGCATCCCCAGCGCACTTATGTCGGCAATTGCAAACAAAACAGGTGATGGACCGAATGTGGATCAATGTTACACATTCATCCCAGTCCAAAGATCTGGGCCCAAATCCATCGTTTTTTTGCACTCCACACCACCCTGGGTTAGACAATGGCGATATGCAAATCAGCTCTGACCCTGTGCCCCATGGGAACAGTCCAGTCCGAACTACAAAAGCCATGTCCTTCCCAGAACGGAATCAAGCATCCGAGGACCGGACCGGTTTCGAGGTAACACCTCTCATCAGCCCGGCTAGCTTGACTCCAAGTGGTGTGGAGTGCCTGGGACCCACGTCTGAGCATCCCCAGCGCACTTATGGCGGCAATTGCAAACAAAACAGGTGATGGACCGAAAGTGGATCAATGTCACACATTCATCCCAGTCCAAAGATCTGGGCCCAAATCCATCGTTTTTTTGCACTCCACACCACCCTGGGTTAGACAATGGCGATATGCAAATCAGCTCTGACCCTGTGCCCCATGGGAACAGTCCAGTCCGAACTACAAAAGCCATGTCCTTCCCAGAACAGAATCAAGCATCCGAGGACCGGACCGGTTTCGAGGTAACACCTCTCATCAGCCCGGCTAGCTTGACTCCAAGTGGTGTGGAGTGCCTGGGACCCACGTCTGAGCATCCCCAGCGCACTTATGGCGGCAATTGCAAACAAAACAGGTGATGGACCGAATGTGGATCAATGTCACACATTCATCCCAGTCCAAAGATCTGGGCCCAAATCCATCGTTTTTTTGCACTCCACACCACCCTGGGTTAGACAATGGTGATATGCAAATCAGCTCTGACACTGTGCCCCAAGGGAACAGTCCAGTCCGAACTACAAAAGCCATGTCCTTCCCAGAACGGAATCAAGCATCCGAGGACCGGACCGGTTTCGAGGTAACACCTCTCATCAGCCCGGCTAGCTTGACTCCAAGTGGTGTGGAGTGCCTGGGACCCACGTCTGAGCATCCCCAGCGCACTTATGGCGGCAATTGCAAACAAAACAGGTGATGGACCGAATGTGGATCAATGTCACACATTCATCCCAGTCCAAAGATCTGGGCCCAAATCCATTTTTTTTTTTGCACTCCACACCACCCTGGGTTAGACAATGGCGATATGCAAATCAGCTCTGACCCTATGCCCCATGGGAACAGTCCAGTCCGAACTACAAAAGCCATGTCCTTCCCAGAACGGAATCAAGCATCCGAGGACCGGACCGGTTTCGAGGTAACACCTCTCATCAGCCCGGCTAGCTTGACTCCAAGTGGTGTGGAGTGCCTGGGACCCACGTCTGAGCATCCCCAGCGCACTTATGGCGGCAATTGCAAACAAAACAGGTGATGGACCGAATGTGGATCAATGTCACAAATTCATCCCAGTCCAAAGATCTGGGCCCAAATCCATCGTTTTTTTGCACTCCACACCACCCTGGGTTAGACAATGGCGATATGCAAATCAGCTCTGACCCTGTGCCCCATGGGAACAGTCCGGTCCGAACTACAAAAGCCATGTCCTTCCCAGAACGGAATTAAGCATCCGAGGACCGGACCGGTTTCAAAAGTATTTTGTTTTGTATGCAAAGTTTCCACACTGGAAGTTTTTACTTGCAGAATGAAATAAAAACAGCTCAACTCACAGGTAGAATTATATTTATGTGTGGAAGCCCTTGTGTAATTTTCCTACCCAAAACTGCCATGTCCCTTATAGTCGTTTCAAGTAAGGGAAACAAGGGACAGTTGCCATGCCTTGAAAAAGGATAGCGGGGACCATCACACAAACCTGATAGCCCTTTGACAGAGAGGCCATGCAACAGTGGATCCAGCTTATGCTATGTTATTGAAAACCCTGTGGTTCTCCACTTTTAAGTGGGAGGGGGCAGGTGCTTGTTTGGCGAAAACATGAATACACCATGTAATGCCAGGTGCCAAGCTTAAGCAGTACCAACCTGTAAAAGCATAAATTGACTAGAGCAAGCAAAGCAATAAGAAGAAAAATGTAAGACAATTGTTAGCCAACCATGTGAAGATTCCTCACAACCTGCTGAAAGCAGAGATTAAAATTTGAAGTTTTAGAAAGGCTTTAATAGTCAAACATTTGTACAGTACCTTCAACATCTGATCACAAACAAAACATTGTTTATGGAGTCATTGATCATAAAAACGAATTATCAAAGCAGTCCAAAATGTTTAGCACTGAAAAGGTTGACACCCGTATATCTTACCGGCTGTCAGAGTTCACATTCTCTTATATCCAGGGCCAACAATCATAGTTGCTGAGTCAAAACACATAAGCAGTCTGTCTTCCAGGGAAAACTGAAATTGATGCAAATGTGAGCTTGAAACAAGTTTAGTAGCTTTAGTTTGACCATTTACATATTCCCAACGGCCGCACTATTGTTACAGGGCAATCATATAGAATGTGTCCTTTTGGTAAATTTTGACAAATTTACCAGAATATTTTTTTTTCTAAATTCAAATTTGGAGCGAGAAGTAGAAACCCCTATTTTTGTTTTTCTGTAAATTGAGCATGCACAGAATGCTTGCATCACAGAAAATGTAAGTGATGGGGCTAATAGGTCAGTCTACCTTCCCTATTGATCAGTTCCAAACATTTTAATTCTGCCACATGACCACTGATATCTGTAGGAGAGGCAGGACTGCAAATTGGTAATGTCCCATTTCCAACAGTCTCTCCCTAGTGGATCCCTGTCTTGGGATACCTCTTAGAGGGCGATCACCAGACAGAGATCCACCCAACTAGATAGCAGGATGTTCCTTTTTCAGGGGGAGCAGTCCCTTGGGCTCATGCCATTGCTTCCACCACCCAGGGCAATACAGTGTCTCTGCCCCTCTGGGGTTGGAAATCCCACTCTGTATGAGAATTTCAGTAGAGCAGGACATGAACAGCTGAGGAGAGGTGCCTCACCCTGGCAGTGGCACATGCCCCATCTCCAGAAGTGGCAATCCTGTCTTTCTGCAACCCTGGGAGGCAGATAAGGGTTGTTGCTAATCAGCCTCCTGGTGGGCAAAAAGCACACTAACATGAAGGATTTCGTTTTTGGGGGGTGGAGAAGTTTCCTGGGCAAAGGCCAGTGCTCCCTTCACTTAGGGCAATGCAGTACTTCTGTCCCCTCCCCCAAAATCAGGCGGTGCCCTGACCCTAGAATGGGCCTAATGGTCTTTCTTTTTTGGACAGTGTACTCCAATCTGCCCCCCACCTCAGGGGCACAGAAACCCACTTGACAGCAGGGAAAGAAAATTGGCAAAAAAAATAAAGATTGGGGCGGTCAACCCAAGCATCAGGCAGGGACCATACCCAAGAATAGGCCCAATCCTTTCCATGCACCCTCCCACCCCCGGGCCAGATTGAGAGTGTTTAGCCCCCAACCTGCTCTCCTGGGGGACAAAATGCCCATCAGTTGCTGGAGAAAATGGTCCAAATAAAATAAAGGATGGGAGAAGCCACTGAGGCATTCGACTGTGCCCCCACACTTGAATGAGACCAGCAATCATTCTGCTGTCCATAGGGAAGGCCGGGGGGGGGGGGGGGCGTGTACCACATGTGTGCCTTCATATTTGTTTTACAAAAAACTGTAGGGTGATGTTGGCTGCTCAGACAAAGAGCCTTTTACTCACCACTAAACTCCCAAAAGTCTTTTCGTCTGGCTGAGGGCATAAGCATCCCCATCATGGCAAGCAAGAGGAAATGTGGATTCTTTTGGGCATAGTTTTGACATAGGGGCTGGTAGAGTTGGGTAAATCTCAATTTCCTTTCTGTTTCCCAGCTGAATGGTTGCACTCTTTGGGCTTGGGGTTAGCTGGCAAACAGAGAACCCTACTAAATATGAGGAAATATGAGGAAAATGTGTGATTTTACCCAACGTTTGAGATTGGTAAGACACTCTGGTTAAGAAAACATGGAGGGCACAACTAAGTAACACCACTTTCGACTCACCTTGATGTCTAGTTTTAGAAATGTTTTGGTTTTGTATATTTCCTTATGTGCAGCAAGTCAGGGCAAAAAATATTCTGCAGCTCCCCACACTGCCAGAATGGTTGTTTTTCATGCAAACAATGTCTGTGTTAGGGCCTTACATGTGACAGTCTCTGTGCTCAGCCACACAACTGGTGCACCATTTTTATTGGTAGGAATGTTGAACACTGATTGGTAGATATTCTGTGGATCCCTACAGATTCTGGAAGGTTTCCTTGCAGAAATGTGGGGAAAATTCATGATTTTCTGTAACGTTTGAGGTTTCCTGGGCTGCTTGAGTAAGAAAACATATTGTTAGGCATTAGGCCCACCCATGGTTGTATGAAAGAGGCATGCTTGGATGAACCACGTGTGCCTCTACCACTCAGCCCGAACCACAAATGCATCTTAACCATGCATGCCTTTAACACCCAATTTCGTGGTAAAGGCATGAATGGTAAAGGGATAGGCATTTTTAAGCTTGCGACTTCTCCCACGTACTCACCCCATCCTAATCTACAAACCCCCTACTTGCCACTTAACATACACTACCTTTACCCCCTCCCACCCTGCACTGTCCATAATGCAACCCCAACCCCTTTCTCTTCCCTTAGGCCAAAAGCCCAAACCCCTAATTTAAAAAACTGCCTGACTCCCCCACTGAACCCTAAGAACTACCCACCCTCCCCTAAGCCCTAAAAACGAACCCAACTACCCATTCCCCTCTCCCGCCATGAGCCCTAAAATCTTGCCCCTTAACATACAATACCTGACACACCCCACCCACCCCACACGCTGTCCCTTAAACTACCCCAACACCTTCCACTTCCCTTAGGCCTAATGGCCTATCCTCTAATTTACAAAACTTTCCTGAACCCTAATAACTACTCCGCCCTCCGCTAAGCCCTGAAAACTACCCAGACCCCACCCCCCAGCCCTGAAAACTACCCCGACCCCCAGCCCTGAAAACTATCCTGACCCTTCCCCAGCACTGAAAACTACCCCATCCCTGAAAGTTACCACCAAGCCCACAGCCCAGCTCCAAAAACTACCCCAGCATAGCCCCACTTACCTCACCTTATCTCCTGCCCCTCTTCCTTACGAGGTTTCCCCACAGCTCAGCCCTGAAAACTACCCGCTGCCAGAGCACATCCCCGAAAACTCTCCCAGCTTAGCCCCGAAAGCTACTATCCGCCCCAAGCACAGCCCCGAAACTACCCATCACTCCCAGCACAGCCCCAAAACCTACACCCCGCCCACAAGCCCAGCCCTGAAAACTAACCCCAGCCCCAGTACAGGCCAACTTACTTCACTGTGTCCTCTGCCTCTCTTCTTGTTTCAAGGTCTTCCTTCTTCCGTCCCTGAAGCAACCAGTAGCTAAATCGTATACTGCCTTAACCATGCATATGCTTGGTAACCGGTTAAATGCTTGCATCAGCCATTGGCTGAAGCGAGCACTACCTCCCTGGTGCTGCACATGACCAACGCAGCCCCACCCACTTCGTCCAACACCCTATTCCGCTGTGGTAAACGGGTTAAGGCATATGCTTAGTTAAGGCAAGTATGGCTACACTTGCAATGTCGGAACACTCATGGCTGAGGCCGCAGTCTTCTAACTGTTTCCCCACCCACATATATGGGCTGCCATTTTTATTGGGATTAATATGGGAACATTTGCTATTATCAAGTGGATTTTGCTCCGTTTTTTTGACTTCTTAATGGAAGCAAGTGTTTAAGAAAAACTCATTTTGGAAAATACCCCCCAAATCACATGATAGGCAATTCCTAAACTCAGTAACTTGTTTAGATTTAAAAAAATACATAGGGTCTCATTTATGAGGACTTGCGTCAGTTTTGCGCTTCCGATGCATCACTTTTTGTGACGCATCGGCAGTGTAAAACATGCCTCCTGTTGCGCACTATTTACAAAGTGATGCATCTAAGCAGATGCGTCACTGTGTAAACCCCTGCGCTACATTATACCTGCGTCAGGTATAATGTATGCAGGGGGCATTCCCCTGCAAAAAGCTTTGTAGAAGTGACGCAGTGAAATCTATGAGATTTCACTGTTACTTCTAGGACACCGTTGCGTCAAAATCTTGTGCCTGCCTCACAGCAGGCGTAAGACTAACGCAGGCCCTTTCACATGGGGCTTGCCCCATGTGAAAGGACGCATTGCTGGAGTTGCGTCACTTTTGTGACACACTCCAGCAATGCGTCACTTTTGTGCTAACAGATACGTCAGAACTACTGAAGTATCTGTAACTCCTTGCGACATGATGCATTATACATTAAATATGACACATCAGGTATTTCGCAAGGAGTACGCACTGAGAAGTGACACATCGCTGTTTTCACGCAGTGATGCGTCATTTCTCATAAATGAGGGGATCAGATTTTGTTCATATCCATTTTTCAGTCATTAGATTTTTCCATATGAATTGTTGCATGGTCTGTTAACAATAAAAATCATTCGGAAGTTGGAGCTCATTTACTGTCCCTAAGTAGAGCATATTTAGCAACAAACACTATATTGTACTGCAACCATAAGTGTCTGATGAATAATATGGTATGTTACTTTTCCAATTCGGCAATCAGGGCAAACAAATTACAGATTAAAATATTGACACCATTTGCCATATGTTCCTGAATATTTGTGTTACTTTATTATTTCAACAATGCGTGTTTTGGGGGAAACCATGAGCAAAATTCATGAACTTTGCTGAATTTGAAATTGTGCTACGTTTTCATAAATGCTTACCTTCCTAAGTTCACCCATGGGGTTCCCACCTGTTTCCACTTCAAATTGTATGCAGGTTCAACCCACAAAACATAGGGAAATTTGGACTATCAGTTAAAAAACACAAAATCTGTGGTAGAAAAACGGGGTTCTTTTACAACCTTGCTTTATCCTGAAAGATGGGTAAATGGTGAAATCTTTGTATGGTCAACTCCACACACACTTTTTGCTCCATTGCTGATGGTTAAGACTTTGACAGTGCACTGGACTCCAGTCCAGACAGCACGTTTGTCCCATTTACAAGCAAAAAATAAAACTATGCTATATATTTTGACTAGTTTCCCTATTCCCTTCAGGGTAATACACCAACCCTGGATACCTTTCAAATCCTCAAGATGTGTGGATGAAAGATGCACATTTTGCTGCATACTTTTTATGAAGTGCTCTAAATATCTAAAGAAAGGCTCAACACAGGTGGTAGAAATGCCCCAGCAGCTAAAGGGGTATCTCATAAAGTGATGCTGAAAATTGAGAAAAAGGTAGATAGCTGGTATGGATCTGCCCTAATAATGTCAATAGGAAAACTGCTACACTCTTTCCATATTTGAAGCATATGTGATGGATCTAGTTATTTCTATGTTTCCCTATTTCCTGTTGCACTTTTAGGGTTACCAGGTGGCTCCAAGTAAATGGAGCACCTCAATTCCAATCCAAGGCACACCAAATAAGTGCTCTCTGTGAGTTGTAGTGTTTTTCATTCCAATGATACCAATTTGTGAACACTTTGAAAATAATTTTTTCTTAAAGGAAAGCCCATGACTGGAAAAGGTATGTTGCGGTGCCTGGTGAGTGCTGGAAGGCCCCACGAGGCTCGGAAAACGGGTGGCAGGTGGGGGGATCCAACAAGGCCAGCTCGAGGGTGGCGGCGACCAGTAGGAGCTGGAACCGGAGCTGAATACGAGGACAATTATGCTGTGCTGACATGATCTGGCCCTGACCGAGGAGGCTCATCACCCAATAAAGTATATCCCTGAAGGTGGGTGTTTTCAACGATGCGCATATCGACGATAATTCAGCTTTAGCACAATCAGCCAAATGCGTTTTGCCTGACCTTAAAATGGCGCTTGTGAAAACTCCTGAGCCACGATACAAGTACACCACCTACTGAACCCTAGGAAAAAAGCGGTGCCTAATTGAACTGCTGTACCAATGACTCTGACTTTGCCTGATTTTGTCCCTGCCTCTGCTTCAGAGATAAAGAGTTGATGCAGCTTTAGCATAATCAGCCAAGTATGGCATGCCTGACCCTAAAATGGCGCTTGTGAAACCTCCTGAGCCACACTACAAGTACACTACCTACAGAAACATAGGAAAGAAGTGGTGCCTAATTGAAACACTGTGCCAGTGCCAGTGTCTCTGCCTGATTTGGTCCCTGCCTCTTTTCCACAGAGAAAGAGAGTTGATCTCTGAAGTGTAGCTGGGACAGCTGAGATCTCCCCCTTAGAGTGAGCCGGATGCTAAAAGTGCGGAGCTGTTTCATTGAGCCTGTATGGAAGAGAGGGTGCCTATACCTTCACACTTGTATTCTGACACCATCATATCGCCCTGGCTTGCTCCCAGGTTCAGAGAAGCACAATGGGAGGTAGAATTTGGTGCTCTTTTCTGGTGCTTTCGATGACGCCTGCCGATTGAACTGAGTGACTGACTGTGGGTCAGTGTGCAGTTTGAAGACCGCTTGAAGACCCTTAGAATGTCACAGACACTGCAGCAGTGCTGATTGGGAGACGAATGACCGGCATCTTTATCTGAGCACCGGTATCGACAACATCTCCTTACCCAGCTTAATCTCCGGATGGGTGCTTGTGACTCGCTAGACCAGTGATTTGCCATACCAAGACCAGTGATTTGCCATCTCAATCGCTCATTGAGGCCATTTCTTATTAGCTTCATTTCAATTGCCACCTGCCATCTGTCGTCTCCCACATCAATTGTTGGCTACATGTGTATTGTGGGGTCCGCCTTACCGACTTCTTTGATGTAATTATGTACGCGAGGTGCTGGTATGCTTGATGGGGCTGCAGAATGGGAAGGCTCCCTGATTTTTGCAGAATGACTCTGGAGACGCCACGCCAGACCTGCCACTCACCCCCTCAAAAGTCATGCGGACACTGGCCCTTTCCTCCTGCCGCTTCACGGCATAGATTACACCTCCTATGCTTTGTTAATTTTGGGGACCGACTGAACTTAACACCAAGGTCTCAACCCCCCTGCCTGACCTCAAGTTGGCAGCCTCAGGTGTTCTCTCCACGATGCTCTAACGCTCCTGGACAATAGAACTGGTCAGCGTCCCGAGCTTAACCACTTCCCTCACCTGACCTTGATACTGCTCTTCCTCCTGGACATGTACTCTGAACCTTCCCTCAATCATAGAGACCCTGCTATTTGACCGATGTCCAGTAGAGCTACCTGTTAGCTGAAGAGGAGATGGGCTGTGGATTCCCCCTCGGCCGTCACCTACCCAGCCGGATTTTGGGCAGACTTTCCTTCGTCTCTCTGTCGTTTCCCCCTCCTACCCTTTCACCCCCTTTCACTCTTCCCCTCTATTCTCCCTTCTTCTCGCCCTCTTCCCATTTAATGTTTTTCTGTTGAGACCTAGCCACTTGACTGATGCCCGGTGGAGCTACCTGATAGCTGAAGAGGAGATGGGCCGCGGATTCCCCCTCGGCCATCACCTAACCAGCCGGACCTTGGACAAACTTTCTCTTCGTCTCTCCACTGTAAATGGAAACTACCCCTTTTGCCCTCACCCCCTCTGCATTCCTCATTCCTTTTTCCTTTTTTTCTATGCTCTTAAAAAGTTTTTTGGGTATCTTTTGAAACTATGTTCCCTATGTCTCTACGTCCTGTCCTCCTCCTACCCCTTTACGCTATCCCTTACCCTTCCTGCTCCATTCCCATAGTCCCCTATGTTCTTTAAATGCTTTTCTTGATACTTTTGTAACTTTTAACTGATGTAATTTGCAAAATTATTGTCCCTCATGTAAAGCGCTCTGATTCCATTGGGTCTAGCCAGCGCTGTATAATAACTCATTAATTAAATTTGTTCCCATATAGTACTCTTTCTCCCTGTGTCTACCTCCCTAGCTCCTAGCTCCTATCCACTCTCCCCTGAATCTCTCACCTTACCTGCTAGTCTGCCTACCCCCCTGTCCTTTGTGCCCTTTGACAAAGCCCTCCTTCTCCCCTTGTTGGGGAAAGATCCAATATGTATACTCTGGAGTCTCAGCGTACCCGCTGAGAGAGTCCACTGCTCCAAAGGAGCCACTCACAGCTGAGGTATGGTATGGCATCCCTTGCCAAAGCACTCCCTCTCCCCTTTTGGGGGAAGTATCCAGTAGGTAGGCCTTGGCGTCTCAGAGACCCCTCTGAGAGAGTCTACTGCATAAAGGGAGCCTCCCACAACAGACATAGGGAAGTGATACCACGTCCGCTGGGATCACAGCTTACTGGACTTTGGACGTTGCTTTGACTCGTCTAACGGGTTGAGTCCTCGTCGCCCTCCCCCTCCTCTTTCCATGCGATGTCTTTCACCCTCCCCTCCTCTTTCCCGCCTTCATTACCTGTCTACTTTCCCAGCTCCTGCCCCCCTCCCCAGAATCTTTCCCCGTGCTTGCTTTTCCCCTTTCGTATTTGTGCTTATTGTTTATCTTGACCTTACAAGTAACTATGTTGCCATGCTCTAATAACTGTGTAACCTTTGTAATGATGTAACCTGTAACTATGATCTGATGCTCATGTAAAGCGCTCTGATACCTTCGGGTCTAGCCAGCGCTTTATAAAACCTTTATAATAAAATAAAATAAAGAAATAAATTGTAACTCTGTACATACCTCTGCCAAAGCTTTATAAATTAGTTTTAGGATGTATTGGGGGATGTCTGACTGGCTTAGCTTATATATATGCTTGCTAAATTAAACTGCTTAAAGTTAGGTACCCCTGCCACCCTTCAAACCATGATAAAGATGTCAAACAAAATGAGAAGCGCTTTAGCCGTATCAGAGTTAATCTGATACCCAGACTAAAACAGATAACAAAGGGCCCTGTGACACAACAGCATTTTCCCTACACTTTTGCACTGTAGCTTATGCCAGCCTCTGACTACTAGTTTATTTGATTCCAGTCATTTGAGCGTAGAACTTTACACCTAATAAATGTTTTCATCAATGAGACCGTTGCTGTATCACAACCTCCACTGCACATCATCTTTCTATTGAAGAGATCCAACATTTTGGAAAGAGGCTCACTAATGCTATTTTCTTGAACTCACCATATATACTAGGCATTCAAAGTTGGCCTAATGTCTTGAGAAAGACACAGCACTACACTGATTGTCTATTGATAGACATACCAAGGCGTATCAATTTCTGTTGAACTCTCATACAATAAGGGTCATCAATATTAAGCAAGAAGAATTAATATTTGGCACTGAGGTCATTCTCCCTTAAATTCGTTCCGTGAGTAGAGAATTTCACCTTGCTCTACAAAATCTACTTTTCTACTTTTCACTGTAGAGCCAGATACCTTCATCTCACCATTAAATGTACTTAATATATCTTCCCACCAGTGAATCTTTGATCAACCGAACCATATATCAGAGGTTGTTAGCCCCTCCTACCTCAATTCTAATCAAACTCAGAAAACATATAAGTGCAACAGTTCAATTTTATTGGAATACATTTTGGGTGAGGCAAAAATATTCCAAATATCAAATTCAGTAACAATTCAACCCTGCAAATATCCCCAACAAAAGCGGCTTCCCTTTTTTATACCACTGTGACAACCACCTTTTAATAACAATGTTTACGCTCCGTAAGCTCCTGTTAACTTTGTGAATTCCACTAAAGGGATATTTGTGCAATCGGTTTGCACAGCCTTTGCTGCCCCTAAGTAGATTTTGATGTGCACTAGCAAACTTATCCCATTTTATGTCCAAGATAAAAAAAATTATAATATCTTTTCATATAAATGTACATTTTACATATATTTCTAACCGAACTCACTAAATTTTTGTAAACATTATTTAATACTTATTTATTCAGTTGGAGTTTCTATAAAGCAAAGCATGCTGTCTAAATGCAACTACCATAGAGATGATAGTTTGCCATGCATGATGTACATTTTAAATAGAATGGGTAATATTATAGTATCCTATAACAGCAGCACCCTGAACTCACAAAAGGGCCTATTCACTAAGGAAAATTTCTATGTGTATATTTAATCACATGTATATTTACTACCAGACCTAGTAGTAACTTTAATACTTTTGCTAATCACCATTTCAGAGTCTGAAGTTACTCCTGTGTGCAGATTTACAAGTTTCCGCCTCATAGAAAAGTCTTCCTGAGCCAAAATTTATGAATCTAAATTTACTACACATCATTTTTCACACGTAGGCAAAGGTTTCGTCGCCAGGGAAGAGATCTCTCTAAAGTAAAGTATAAGGAAAAATATTAAAGTTTAATAATAACTAAAACACAATAAAACATATAAACATAATGTTATAGCATATTAACGCATCAAATTAAATGTGTAATACATTGTTAAATAAACTGGATTTCATAAAAACATATTATTCTTTTAAAAAAATCTAATCCTCAGTAGTATTTCTAAATTTAATTAGATATCACATTTTATTAAAACTGATTAGATTTCATTAAAATTAATTAATTTTAAAATAGAATTCAAGTTATATTTAAATATTCATTTCATTTAAAAAAAAAATGAGTTTGAAAGTCTACATAACATTTAACACTTAAGTGTATCACCATAACCCATATATATAGGAACTACAAGAGGAGGCAGAGGCTCAGGTCGAGGGCAAAGCAGACCATTTCAGAGCAGAAAGGGCAAAGGCAAATGGGCACCGGACAGTCAATAACGAGTACTGGTGCCAATCAAACTATTATCAATCTCACTGACATTGCCCTTACACACGAAGAAGAGGATATTCTGAAACTGGGACTTTCATATGCGCCCCCAACCAATTTTAATTACGCCACCACTAGGCTTGATATTTACAAAGCTGTCCGTAAGTTGGAGCTCCGCAAGTACTTTTTACTGAACAGCAAGAAAAAAATCCTCAGATTTGGCAACAAGCCAGACCGAGTTGCTTCTGTCAGGTTCGGTTGACTCCAATGAACTGTTTGAACTTTGGGAAACAGATGGCGCCGGGTACACACGGCCGCAGGAAAACAACATGACATCAACATTGGGACAATACAACACAAAGCATTCTTCCAATACTACACCTTTCAAGCCCGTGTCGACTTTCAACCCTATCCTGCCTCGAGATACAGTAGATGTGTTCCACGAGAATGTCACATATCAATTGAAACAACTTCAAAGGAAGTCATAAACAAATGCAACAATATGAGGCCCTTATCACCAAACTCAACCAACGGAAAGATCTGGTGATCAGGGCAAGTGACAAAGGAGGAAACATAGTACTGCTTACTCAAGTCAACTATGATAAGGATGCTTTTTCTCAATTAAATGATAGGCAATGCTATGAGCGGACTACGACTGCTATGAGGAAACAGGCCCATAAGGATTTCAATTCAAAATTGTCTACATGGTGTACTAAAAAGGTTATCACGCAAGATGAATTCAAGTTTTTGAGGAATGAGAAACCAATTACACCCACAATTTATTTTATTCCCAAAGTCCATAAAAGCAAAACTGCCCCTCCTGGCAGGCCTATAACCTCAGCCAGACGAGGCATGTTGGAAAAGATTTCTATGTACATAGATTATTTTTTACAACCCCATGTGAGGGCATTGGAATCTTATGTACAAGACACTGGAGACTTCCTTTGGAAATTGCATCAAATATCCTGGGAGGATGGACTCTGGATGTTAACCCTGGATGTCTCAACACTGTATACCAGTATTAGACATCAAGATGGGGTGGAGGTGGTCAGGTACTATCTCTCACTAAGACTAGAATTGTACAAGGAACATAATGAGACCATTGTTCAAATGCTAAAACACTATCTAACAAACAATTTGTTCATGTTTAACAACCTGCTTTACCGCCAATCACAGGGAGTGAAGATGGGGGCCAGTTTTTCGCCAAGTTACGCTTGTCTTCACATGGGTAACTGGGAAGAACTGGTCCTCAAAGTCCAGTACAAAAAAGTATGGAATGAAAATATTGTTCAATGGTTGCGATAGATCGACAACCTTTTTGTGGTGTGGAGAGGGACTAGGGAACAGGATGAACAATTTATACAAGAAATTAACATCAACGCGCTTAATTTGCAGTTTACAGCCTATATGAGCCAAGAATCAGTCCCATTCCTGGACACTGAGGTCACTATAAACAATGGTAAAATTGAAACCAAGTTATTTCGTAAGAGCACTGCAGGTAACACCATTCTGCACGCTACAAGTGCACATCCCGCCCATCTTATATCCAGCATCCCCTATGGAGAGATGCTGAGGCTCAGAAGAATATGCAGTAATCCTGGTGACCTCAAACAAGCACAGTGTGAAAATAAGTCCAAATTCCTAGAAAGAGGGTACTCTGAGAAAGTAATTGATACCGCCATTTCTAAATCTCTGACACTAGACAGACTATCTCTTCTTAACAAATACAATCAGGAGGAGTTACCAGGCAGTAACATTGGGGAAAATCCGGCCAACACTGTGATCAAAAAACAATCCAATCAATTCAGGTTTATTACCGGTTACAGCAAAGAGCACACTGACATTAGTAAGATCATTAATAGTAACTGGTCTTTAGTTGTAAATGATCCAGTCATTGGCCCAACACCTCCGCGCACTGCATCCCTAACATTTAACAAAGCACCATCTATGAAAGATCGTCTACTGAACACCTGTCCGAAAGTAATAGAAAAATCTTCCTGGCTACAGACAAATAGAGGGTTTTACAAATGTAAGACATGTAAATCATGTACCCACGGCATCAACACCAAAACATACAAAGATGCTTTCAGTCATAAAGATCATCAAATTAGCAAGTTGCTAACATGTAAGACAGAATTCGCTGTTTATATTTTGATTTGCCCATGCGGATTAAATTATGTGGGCAGCACCAAGTTAGCTGCACAAATGCGCATTTTGCAACATCTGCGACCAATAGCAAACCACGATAACACCTACCCGGTAGCTAGGCATTTCAAAGAGAAACACAACAGCGACAATTCAGGTCTTAACTATTTTGTGTTAGATGCAGTATCAGCAAGCAGAAGAGGGGGAGATAGGGAGTCAAAGCTGCGAAAATTGGAAACCCGTTACATCTTACAGGCTAGATTCCAAAAGTCCTCCAAGCCTCAATATCACAGAGGAAATCCATATATATCTTGCATGAATTTTTATGCTATGGACCCTGACTCCATTTATCCATTCAAGGTAACAACAGTGATTTTAGATCTACACAGCTATGTTGTTCCTGTATTGTAAATTTATTCATGCAATAGCTAGTCTTTATTTTTGGTACAACAGTATGTGTGGCGCTTCCACAGATATCTACCTGTTATGCTTATAGGATGTATTTACAACTTCACACATATGTTTATTAGTGTGATAATCATAAAGAGAGTTATACTCATCTTTTGGTAGTCCAACGGATGTTGGTTTAGGTTTAGTTTAGAAATTGTTGCTATTGATCACTTTGCACTTTCATACACGCTATTTTGCACAAGACATAGACTGGAATGAGGTAAACGTAAAATTTGGACCATTGCTCATGCTTCAGCCTATTTAACACAGCTAACCAGTCCACAAGTAGTAGTGTAAGCAGTACATGATACTGATTTTTTTGGTAACAGGGATTTATCCCAAAATCTAAGAGCCAACAATGGTATCACAAATCCTTTAGGGGTAATGCGAAGAGGGATTTAACCCAGAATTGCAACTTTAATATTGTTGAGGCAATATCATTAGCATTCACACCTCTATCTATGTCAAGCCACTTTTTGATCCACACTCAGGGCGGGGAAACTGTTGGCACATCATCCGAGAAGTACAACCACTAATTGATAGGCATTTTTGGCTGAAAATACTACGGAATATTTATGACATGCCAATTTGGCATGTACAGGAGGTATGATGCACCCATAGCGTTAGTCCATTCATTTCTCTGATACCTAATATATCTTGACACGTATCAAGACATCATACAGCCCCAACCAGGTACAGTTTTAAATACTATTTTTTATGAAATTCCATGAAAGAAGGATGCGCTCATTTTTTCTTTTTGAAAATATCTTTATTGACAATATTAAATCACCGGTATAAATCATATTATATTTAAAAGGTATTGTCATGTGCTTACAGAAAATGCTTATATTTGCACTATTGCATTTATTTGCACACAAGTTTGTCTAAATTGGTTTTAGAGTAAGGTCCCTTTTTTTACGCATTTTATACAAACGAGTGAGGTAATTTAAAGATGATGAATTTTATACTACAATTATTTATACATAAATATTTATAAATGTATTTATTCAAAGGTATATATGTAGCACATTGAATTGACGCCAGTAATTTGATCCCAGGGAGCTGCAAAGTAATAATTGTTGGTTCTCTCCTGGTTGGGGGATGTTTTTGTAAGTTGCACTAAACATCGGACAATGTCAGCATGTATATATTTTTTCCATGTCTATGGTCACATGATGCGCTTGTTTAATTGGGCACGGTCACTTTAAAAACTGCAACGCAAGAGCTACACATTGTCATGTGAACAAGCCTCGGAGGAGGCGAAACGTTATGGCGGCGGGTTGCAAGCAATAAATAAATATTCTGCACTAATTCAGTGGTCCGTGTCTACGTTGCAGTGGGGAGAAGATTACCCGCAATGACATTGTGGATTCTGATATATATATAGATATATATATATATATATATATATTCAATGAAAAAACCATGGGTTATAGACCATATATAGTTAGGAATTAGCATTTACAAAACCTTATTTTACTCACACAAAACCATTGAAATTTCATATATAGTTAGTTCCACTAACTATATATCGCGCACCCGCAATCCACTGCTGATCATGTCACATATTACATCATTCATGACATGGTCAGTGACATCACTGATTACATCACTGATGACATCTCAAATGACATCACTGATGACATCACTGATGACATCTCAAATGACATCACTGATGACATCACTAATGACATCTCAAATGACATCACTGATGACATCACTGATGACATCTCAAATGACATCACGGATGACATCACTGATGACATCTCAAATGACATCACTGATCACATCACTGATGGCATCATTCATGTGATAATACGATGAACCTCTTCAGACTCTAATATAACCTTAGATACACTCAGTGTAAACAGACACTCACAGACTGTCACTCATCCATGGAGTTACTCACACACCTAGTCAGTCATGCAAAGAATCAATCACACCTCCATTTCCTCAACTATACAGTTATACACACCTTACTTATTCAAACATATTCTAACACATATTTACTCTCTTATACAATCACTGATACAAGTTCACAATGATCCATACAGCCACTCACACATTCACTGGCTCTTATGCACAGTTATTTATATATGTCAACTCTCACATGTACTGTGTTTTACATATGTACTTACTTTGACATGTAGCACTGAGATATCCATTCACTCACCAATACACTCATGCACACAGTCAACCGCCCATACAGCTGTTTCCACATGCACTTTTGAACCCATACATCTAGTGAATCAACTGCTCACACATCTATGCACAGAGTCATACACCTCCCAGCCACCCACACACACACTCAGTCTCCCATACAAATACTTGGGCAACCAATCAATAACCCATATAGTTACTCATATAGCTACTGATCAACACATGCAGCAGTTTACAGAACAACAGACATAATGATGCACAAATTAAGACAGTTTAGTCACTAACCCATGCACTCAGTGAGACACTCACTCACTCACTCATACAGTCAGTCATGCACCTACTAAATCCTTCATCCAGACACTTATACATCCACTCATTCTTCAATATGTAAGACATATTTTAGCTTTACAGAAACATACAGTCACTCGATGTTGTCTTCAGTGATGTCATTTGAGATGTCATCAGTGATGTCATCAGTGATGTCATTTGAGATGTCATCAGTGATGTCATCAGTGATGTCACTGACCATTTCATGAATGATGTAATATGTGACATGATCAGCAGTGGATTGCGGGTGCGCGATATATAGTTAGTGGAACTAACTATATATGAAATTTCAATGGTTTTGTGTGAGTAAAATAAGGTTTTGTAAATGCTAATTCCTAACTATATATGGTCTATAACCCATGGTTTTTTCATTGAATTTTCAAGGTTTTGTAAATGCTAATTCCTAACTATATATGGTCTATAACCTATGGTTTTTTCAGTGAATTTCAATGGTTTTTTAATAGCAAATATCAAAAGCTTTAAAATGTCAAGTACGTGGTAGGTAAACACATTTTCGTGTTTATGCACGCTGATGTGCTTTGAACGCTGCCCCCCCCCCTCTTTTCTTTTAGGAGTATTCTCTCTTTGCAGATAGTGAAGGGTAGGTAACGCAGGCCTTTGCCCCCGTTGTAATCCGTTGTGCCTGCTTCCCTCTCCGTTTGATTGATTGTTATCCAAGCATTTACTGTTTTGGAATTGGTTCTCTTTGGTTCATTCTCTATTTATAAAGAAGCACAGAGTCGCAATACTCTGTTTAGTCTTTGCAGATAGTGAAAAATCGTTAAAAAAACAAAAGGAATCAAGCAAAATCAGTAGGCCACTAATGGGATCTCTTTTTGACCTCGCTAAAATAGAAACATTAGGAACAACCCCTCATAAGAAATACGAAACTAGTGAGAGGAACTGAGCTCGACACCATGATGGCTGCAAGACAGCTCGGCTCCGCCGCCCACCCCGCCCAAAATAACGACAAACCCTATGCAAATATTATAAATATATACAACACACCAGCAAAGTAACAGGGTAAAACGTTTTATTAAATAACTATTTACATGGCAACCTGCTGCAACATCGATCCAAATGCATGCCGCCATTCCCGGGATTTCTCTACCCCCTCCTCAAGTATTGTTGCCCTGATGTGGCCTAAGATCGCCGCCGACAAAGGCGGCCGGCTCCCGGGGTCAGGCGGAACTTTTTGCCTTTTAGTGACTCTTCCATTCTGGACCTTGTCCCACAATCCGTTTGACCTGAAGACACGTCCTGCGGTGCCCTAGTCCAACCATCACATATTCCTGCGCCAGGAGACAGCGTGGGGTGCACTAGAAGGGAGAGGCGGCGCGAACGAGCCTCCCCCACCTCCCCAGGTGGAGGTTTCTCAGCTACACCCCAGCGCTTCACGCAACCAGCTGACTTGCGCCCGCTCTTCCGGAACAGTGCTTCCCTCGGCCAGCTGAATTGCGCCTGCTCCACATCTTGTCCCACAATCCGTTTGACCTGAAGACACGTCCTGCGGTGCCCTGGTCCGACCATCACTTATACCTGCACCAGGAGACGGCGTGGGGTGCACTAGAAGGGAGAGGCGGCGCGAACGAGCCTCCCCCACCTCCCCAGGTGGAGGTTTCTCAGCTACACCCCAGCGCTTCACTCGACCAGCTGACTTGCGCCCGCTCTTGCGACACAGTGCCTCGCTCGGCCAGCTGAATTGCGCCTGCTCTTGCTATTACAACGTCTCACCCGCCATCCAACGGAATTGCACCCAATCTTGCGGTACAGCGACAGGCGGCTGCTACGGAGCTCACGAAATGGCGGTCGGCTCCACAGACTTGGGCCTGGCCTGCAAGGATGGCTCTGGGCAACCGTGGAACTCGGACGCTTGACTGCTAGGGCATGGGCCCCATTCCCAAAAGAGTCCCCTCAGCCTTGAAGATTCTACAACAGTCACCGGGACCCCCGACTCCCGCAGACTTAAGGTGGGGAGCGACTGGCATGATTGCTCGCGGAATGGCCACGACGTAGCCACGGGGTGCTCTCATGCTGACGCCAGCTTCAATCTGAAACATCCAGAAACACTGTAGACTACCAATTCAATCAGTTCCGGTGGAGCCCCAACGTGACCCGGTAGAGAAGAACTTGCCCTCCCCTCTTTGACTGAAGGTTCTTGTTGCCTGTCCCTTCTGTTGTCATTTAACAGAACTTTTTGGACTGCTGAAAGGGGTTCTGTTCCGACCGCTGGTTGGTGGAGACATTTTGACTATATTCTGGACCTGCGTTGTCGCGTAATGCGTCATATGACGTGCCGCGTTAGCTCACCCGGAAGTGCTCCGGTGCGCGAGGCGCAGCTTCCCGGAAGCGATCGAGGGCGCAGCGCGCAGCGCGTAACGTAAGCATAACAGGTCATGTGACTTGTTAATAAAACTTTTCATTGGTTCATTTTACTTTTGTTTTTCTAATGATGGAAGGCTTGGTCATATGACCTAAAAATAACACTTTTCATTGGTTTATAACATTTTTTTTTCCCAAATGATGAAAGCCCCACCTTTTTTTTTCTCACTCTGACTTGTAAAGCAAAGGACCCAGATGCATTTACAGTTTATCACTAACAATGTTCCAGGCTAATGTATTTTCCCGGGAAATTTACAACTGTCCTGCAAGTAAAATATTCCTATTTCGAGAAAAAGGGCGTTTCTTCGTCCCATGAGGGAGCCGTTGAACAAAAGAGGCTCGACCTGCTGTCTTAGTCGCTGATAGGCATGAATATCGGATTCTTATCGATCACTTTATGTTGCAGGAGTGGAAAACACAACAGCCCTTGACCATTTATCTTTACTGCTTTCCTGCGTATTATACCTTTTAACCGTCATGTAATCGGGCTGCTTTATTTCACTTGCCTTTTACTGATTCGAAAACAGTGGCTATTATTCAAAACTTTACCAATCTAGGTACTACTACCATGTTTTGTTTTAAAAACCTTTATTGTGGAAATGTCAGTATACAAATACGGGCCTATAACCACGTGGGCCGGCCACGGAGTAAACTGTAATCGTATATGATGAGGGGACATTTACACTGTAGAAGAACGTAACGGGCGGGCCATTAGGTTGCAAGAACTAAGGTGTCTAACAGTTGCGGAATCGGTGGACGTACATTTTTATAATTAAAGTACGACAGGGCCAGTTACAATAAAATTATCTAGATATACATTTGCGGGCAAGTACCATGGGTGACGTTAATTCGAACTTTCAATAGTACAGTAATCAATAACACATCAGAACTTAATATCAATAGGGATGTCCAAATGTTCAATCAGTACTCGTCCCCGGCCGCCATGTGCTTCAAAACTGCATACGTATCTCGTGATATCAAGGCTGGGCAACCAGTACACAACAAGGAGTTACGAGTCCCATTTATACCGGCGCCATTTTGGGCGAGGCCGGGCAGGTCCAGGATATAGTCAAAATGTCTCCACCAACCAGCGGTCGGACCAGAACCCCTTTCGGCAGTCAAAAAAGGTTCTGTTAAATGACAACAGAAGAGATAGGCAACAAGAACCATCAGTCAAAAGAGGGGACGCTTTCGGGAATGGGGCCCATGCCCTAGCAGGCAAGCGTCCGAGTTCCAAGGTGTCCCAGGGCCATTTTAGTGGACCAGGCCCAAATCCAAAGAGCCGGCCGCCATTTTGAGAGTCGTGTTGCAGCCGCCTATCGCTGCACCGCAAGAGTGGGCGCAATTCAGCTGGATGGTGGGCGAGACGCTGTAGCCGCAAGAGCGGACGCAACTCAGCTGGATGGCGGGTGAGGCACTGTGCCGCAAGAGCGGGCGCAATTCAGCTGGATGGTGGGTGAGGCACTGTGCCGCAAGAGTGGGCGGAACTCAGCTGGATGGCGGGTGAGGCACTGTGCCGCAAGAGCGGGCGGAACTCAGCTGGATGGCGGGTGAGGCACTGTAGCCGCAAGTGCGGGCGCAACTCAGCTGGATAGCGAGTGAAACGCCAAGGGGCGCCCCACTGCAGCTGAGGAGCCTCCACCTGGGGAGGCGGGAGAGGCCCGTTCGCGCCGCCTCCCCTCCCCCGGGCACCCCACGCTGTCTTTCGGCACAGCATTGTAGGATGGCCACACCAGTGAGGCAACTTGCTGGACACCACCTCGGTGCCATCCGGATCTCGGCGCGTTGTGCTGCCTTCGGCCTATTTGCACATCGGTCCGCTACTGACGCCGCCTCACAGGCCAACGGATTTTGTAGGCTTTTTATAGCCCAAAGCCGCATAACAGGTCATGTGACTTGTTTATAAAACTTTTCACTGGTTCATTTTACTTTTGGTTTCCTAATGATGGATGGCTTGATCATATGACCTAAAAATAACACTTTTCATTGGATTGGAACATTTTTTTTTCCCAAATGATGAAAGCCCCACCTTTTTTTTTCTCACTCGGCAGTCCAAAAAGGTTCCGTTAGATGACAACAGAGGGGACAGGCAACAAGAACCATCAGTCAAAAGAGGGGAGGGCAAGTTCTTCCCTACCGGGTCACATTGGGGCTCCACTGGAAGTCATCGAATTGGTAGTCTACAGTGTTTCTGGATGTTTCAGACTGAAGCTGGCGTCAGCATGAGAGCACCACCATCTCGTGGCTCCGCCGTGGCCATTCCGCAAGCAATCATGGCAGCCGCTCCCACAGGAAGCCTGCGGGAGTCGGGAGCCCCGATGACTTTTGTAGAATCTTCAAGGCTGAGGGGACGCTTTCGGGAATGGGGCCCATGCCCTAGCAGGCAAACGTCCGAGTTCAAATGTGTCCCAGGGCCATTTTAGTGGACCAGGCCCAAATCCGAAGAGCCGGCCGCCATTTTGAGAGTCCTGTGGCAGCCGCCTATCGCTGCACCGCAAGAGTGGGCGCAATTCAACTGGATGGTGGGCGAGACACTGTAGCCGCAAGAGCGGGCGCAACTCAGCTGAATGGCGGATGAGGCACTGTGCCGCAAGAGCGGGCGCAATTCAGCTGGATGGCGACTGAAACGCCAAGGGGCGCCCCACTGCAGCTGAGGAGCCTCCACCTGGGGAGGCGGGGGAGGCCCGTTTGCGCCGCCTCCCCCCCCCTGGGGTGCCCCAGGCCGTTTTTCGGCGCAGCATTGTAGGATGGCCAGACCAGTGCGGCAACTTGCTGGACACCACCTGGGTGCCGTCCGGATCTCGGCGCGTTGTGCTTCCTTCGGCCTATTCGCACAACGGTCCGCTACTGACGCCACCTCACAGGCCGACGGATTTTGTAGGCTTTTTATAACCCAAAGCCGACTAAAAGACAGACCAAAGCAGCCCATTGTTGCTACTCCGAGGAAGGAGGGGCAAGGACAGTATCAAGCGGACGGTGAATGCTTTGAGATGGATGTTGCAGCAGGCTGCCATGTAAATAGTTGTTTAAAATGTTTTTTTTAACGTGTTTACTTTGTTGGAGCGTTGTATATATTTATAAGTTATTAAAGTGTTATAATCCTACTACTTTGTTGGAGTGCCATATATTTTTAATGTGACACATAATTGGGAAGACTTTGATGTACAAAAAGGCATCCCTGGAATCTTCCGCTTCAGGCTCGGTCCCACACACCCTTACAGTGAGAATCCCCTCCCCAATCACAACACAGGATCGTTATCAGATAGTAGGAACGCGTGTAGTGTGACGGATCTCATGGGGTGGGGGCCTTGATCTACTGTAACTCCTTTGAAGAGGGGTGATTCTTTACAGTTGGGGCCATAAACTACATCCGCAGGGCTAGGTGATAGCCTGGGACCGGCCTGGACAATCGGACACAGAGGAAGAGGAGTGTCAGAGGGTGTGGTAGTGAATAGGGTGAAAGGGAGGTGTCGGGCGGGCACAGGGTGTGATTCTCAGGGAAGAGCAGCGCAGATGGGGGGAGGTTTATGGCCCATGCATGAGAGAGAGAGCGGGGGTGACCAGTGCGTGGGGGAGATGCTTGCGAGGGTCCGGAGCCATGCTGAGGATCGGCGGCGTGCAGAGAGTGGGTCTGGTCAAGGCATATAAAATGGCTGCCGTGCACGACAAAAGTGTGGCATTGGAAAAAAGGCAAGATGGGGCAGACAATGTTTATCAATACGGATTAATTTATAACAATTATTTTTAACAATATATTTACTCGCAGTGACAAAATGGCTGTCAACACTTCCTGATTTCCTTCGAATCGAACCTTAACAGACGTCACGCAGCAACAAAAAAAAATCCGCTCACGCGCAGCCGCTGGAAGACATGTATCAACATATATGAGCATCCTCAGCCACCCTAAGAAAACATAGGGGGTCAGGATACGTCTCCCGTACCCCCTTATACCCATTTACCACATTGTTTTTCCTCCATCTTGTAATTTAATTAAAACAAAACACAAAATGGTGAATTCCCGTTTTGCTACCGGTTCGCGACCCGGTTCACGAACCGGGAAGTGCTTCTACCGCGAAAAATCAATTCTTTTGTATTTGCCCCACGGGACCCTTTAATACCCCCAACATCATTCCTAGGGGGTCAAGAGGGGTCTACCTTGCCCCCTTTCATTAAATTCCCCCTTCGTTTTTCTCCTCCTCTTGTCTCTCGATCCTACCGAGAGACAAGATGGCGGCCGCTCCGGACTGTTTAGATTGTTGACAGACACCGGAGAGCCAATCAGCTTCGCTTTGCGAAGTTCCGTTACGCGAACCGGAGCGCTACCCTGAGCGCTGTCACAGATATATCTGTTTTTTAAAACGTTAATTTCTCAAAATCCACTGGAGTACATATATAGAGACCTACCAAAGGCACATCGGACTAACAGTCCCTACAATTTTGCCAAGTTTCGTGCAAATCCATTCAGCCGTTCGAGCTAAATATGAGGCCAACCGCCCTATGGAACACTCAATGTTAAAAACGCGTTTTGGGACACCCCTTTTTTCTCAGCCCCCCCTTGACGAAACCCCCCCAAATTTTCAGGGGCTGCTCAGAAACAAAATGTGCCATTTTCCTGAAAATTTCAGCCAATTCCGTCCACAAACGCCAAAGTTATTAGACATAGAATTTTCAAAAGTCCCATAGAGAAAAATTCCTAACTATATATACCTACTGGCGACCGCCAGTAGGTAATATATATATATATATATATATATATATATATATATATATATATATATATATATATATATATATATATATATATATATATATATATATATATATATATATATATATATATATATATTCACAGAAAAAACCATAGGTTATAGTGGATATATAGTTAGGAATTTGCATTTACAAAACCTTGAAAATTCAATGAAAAAACCATAGGTTATAGGCCATATATAGTTAGAAATTAGCATTTACAAAACCTTATTTTACTCGCATAAAACCATTGAAATTCCATATATAGTTAGAAGCGCTAACTATATATCGCGCACCCGCAATCCACTGCTGATGATGTCACATATTACATCATTCATGACATGGTCAGTGACATCACTGATGACATCACTGATGACATCTCAAATGACATCACTGATGACATCACTGATCACAACATCCAGTGATTGTATGTGTCTGTAAAGTTTAAATATGTTTCACATATTGAAGAATGAGTGGATGTATAAGTGTCTGGATGAAGAATTTAGTAGGTGCATGACTGACTGTATGAGTGAGTGATTAAATGTGTCTCACTGAGTACATGGGTTAGTGACTAAACTGTCTTAATTCGTGCATCAGTATGTTTGTTGTTGTGTAAGCTGCTGCATGTCTTGATCAGTAGCTATAAGAGTGGCCATATGGGTTATTGATTGGTTGCCCAAGTATTTGAATGGGAGGCTGAGTGTGTGTGTGGGTGGCTGGGAGGTGCGTGACTCTGTGCATAGATGTGTAAGCAGTTGATTCACTAGGAGTATGAGTTCAAGAGTGCATGTGGAAACAGCTATATGGGCGGTTGACTGTGCATGGGTGTGTTGGTGAGTGAATGGATTTCTCATTGCTACATGTGCAAGTAAGTACGTATGTAAAACACAATACATGTGAGAGTTGAGATATATAAATAACTGAACATAAGAGCCAGTGAATGTGTGAGTGGCTGTATCGATCACTGTGAGCTTGTATCAGGGATTATATAAGAGAATAAATATGTGTTATTATATGTTTGAATAAGTAAGATGTGTATAACTTTATAGTTGAGGAAATGGAGGTGTGATTGATTCTTTGCATGACTGACTAGGTGTGTGAGTAACTCCATGGATGAGTGACAGTCTGTGAGTGTCTGTTTATACTGAGTGTATGTAAGGTTATATTAGAGTCTGAAGAGGTTCATTGTATTATCACATGAGTGATGTGATCAGTGATGACAAATGAGATGTCATCAGTGATGTCATTTGAGTTGTCATCAGTGATGTCATCAGTGATATCATTTGAGATGTCATCAGTGATGTCATTTGAGTTGTCATCAGTGATGTCATTTGAGATGTCATCAGTGATGTCATCAGTGATGTCACTGACCATGTCATGAATGATGTAATATGTGACATCATCAGCAGTGGATTGCGGGTGCGCGATATATAGTTAGCGCTTCTAACTATATATGGAATTTCAATGGTTTTATGCGAGTAAAATAAGGTTTTGTAAATGCTAATTTCTAACTATATATGGCCTATAACCTATGGTTTTTTCATTGAATTTTCAAGGTTTTGTAAATGCAAATTCCTAACTATATATCCACTATAACCTATGGTTTTTTCTGTGAATTTCATTGGTTTTTTAATAGCAAATATGAAAAGCTTTAAAATGTCAAGTACGTGATAGATAAAAACATTTTCGTATTTATGCACGCTGATGTGCTTTGAACGCTGCACCCCCCCCCCCCTCCCCTCTTTTGCCTTAGTAGTACTCTCTCTTTGCAGATACTGAAGGGTAGTTAACGCAGGCCTTTACCCCCGTTGTAATCCGTCGTGCCTCCTTGTCTCTCCATTTGATTGATTGTTGTCCAAGCATTTACTGTTTTAGAATTGGTTCTCTTTGGATCATTCTCTATTTACAAACAAGCACAAAGTCGCAATACTCTGTTTAGTCTTTGCAGATAGTGAAAAATCGTGTAAAAAAATAAAAGTAATCGAGCAAAATCAGTAGGCCACTAATTGGATCTCTTTTTGACCTCGCTAAAATAGAAATATTAGGAACAACCCTTCTTGAGAAATACGAAAATAGTGAGATGAACTGAGCTCCACACCATGAGGGCTGCAAGACAGCTCGGCTCCATCACCCATCCCGCACAAAATAACGACAAACCCTATGCAAATATTAAAAATATAGACAACACACCAGCAAAGAAACAGGGTAAAACATTTTATTAAAAAACTATTTACATAACATTGGTTTATAAGATGATGTCAGTAGTGGACCGATGTGTGAATAGATCGAAAACAGCACAAGGCTCCAAGATCCGGATAGCAAGCTCCTGGATGTTGGGTGCCATAGTTTAGAGTTCTGAATTTCAGCCTTTTTCAATGCCTGTGCTTTGTTGAATCAAAATGACGGCTTGACACAAAGCTGACTCAAGCGTTGTTACTGATGCTATGCAGACCAAAACTGGTTTTCAGTTTGTACATTTTTCTAGATTTTTCAATCCAAGTTTGGTTGACTTTGTAGAACGATGGCTTCAGATTTTCAACATACGGTGTGGTGGCGCTGACTGGGAGGGGGCGCTTCGCTCCTGCCCCCTCCCCAAGTAAGATTTTCATACGTGAAAGTACGTTAATGGTTTTGGTCCCTGAGATGCTTCGATGTCACTACCATTCTCAAATAGCATAAGTTCTGGATGTTGGGTGCCATAGTTAAGAGTTCTGAGCAGCGCTTGTAACACTGTCTGAAGCTTATTTCCACCTACTGCAGCTTCACTATTCTCAAAGTAAGTGAGTGTCGTTTGTGGACCTGACTGCATTAGAAAACAATGTGATATGTTACCTTCCTAAACAGCTTGACGGAGGCCCCTGAGGGGCGGTGTGATGGCCATGGACTCGGAGAAGACGCTTGGCTCCGACACCCTCCCCAAGTCTTATAGCACTGGTGTAGCCTGAGATCGCCCCCGACATAGGCGGCCGGCTCCCGGGGTCCGGCGGAACTTTTTGCCTTTTGATGACTCTTCAATTCTGGACCTTGTCCCACAATCCGTTTGACCTGAAGACAAGCTGTAGTGGGGCGCCCCTTTATCGTTTTAGTTGCCATTCCGCCCGCTTTTGCTACACTGTGCCTCTTCCGCCATTCAGCTGTTTTCCGCCCGCTCTTGCGACTACAGCGTCTCGCTCACCATGTAGTTGAGATGCGCCCGCTCTTGCGGTGCAGCGATAGGCGGCTGCCACAGGACTCTCAAAATGGCGGCCGGCTCTTCGGTTTTGGGCCTGGTCCACTAAAATGGCCCTGGGACACCTTGGAACTTGGACGCTTGTCTGCTAGGGCTTGGGTCCCATTCTCGAAAAGCGTCCCCTCAGCCGTGAAGATTCTACAAAAGTCTTGGGGGCCTCCGACTCCCGCAGGCTTCTGGTGGGGAGCGGCTGCCATGATTGCTCGTGGAATGGCCACAACGGAGCTACGAGATGGTAGTGGTCTCATGCTGACGCCAGCTTTAGTCTGAAACATCCAGAAACACTGTAGACTACCAATTCGATCAGTTCCGGTAGCGCCCCAACATGACCCGGAAGAGAAGAACTTGCCCTCCCCTCTTTGACTGATGGTTCTTGTTGCCTGTCCCCTCTGTTGTCATTTAACAGAACTTTTTGGACTGCTGAAAGGGGTTGTGTTCTGAACGCTGGTTGGTGGAGACATTTAGACTATATTCTTGACCTACGTTGTCGCGTAATGCGTTTTATGACACGCCGCGTTAGCGCACCCGGAAGTGATCCGAGGCGCGGCGCGCAGCGCGTAACGTAAGCATAACAGGTCATGTGACTTGTTAATAAAACTTTTCATTGGTTCATTTTACTTTTGTTAATTTAATGATGAAAAGCTTGGTCATATGACCTAAAAATTACGCTTTTTATTATTTTCGAACAATATTTTTTTTTCAAACATATGTTATAATATTCCAGGCTAATGTACTTTCCCGGAAAATTTACAACTGTCTTGCAAGTAAAATATATTCCTTTTTCGAGAAAAAGGGCGTTTCTTCCTTCCATGACGGAGCCGTTGAGTAAAAGAGATTCAGCCTGCTGTCTTAGTCGCCGATACGCCTGATTATCAGATTCTTATCGATCACTTTATGTTGCAGACATGAAAAACACAACTGCCCTTGACCATTTATCTTTACTGCGTTCCTACATATTATACCTTTTATCCGTCATGTAATTGGACTGCTTTATTTCACTTGCCTTTTACTGATTCGAAAACAGTCACTAAAAGTAAAAACTTTACAAATGAAAATACTACTACCGTGTTTTGTTTTAAAAACCTTTATTGTGAAAATGTCAGTATACAAATACGGGCCTATAACCACGTGGGCCGGCCACGGAGCAAACTGAAATCGTATATGATGAGGAGACATTTACACTGTAGAAGAACGTAACGAGCGGGCCATTAGGTGACAAGAACAAAGGTGTCTAACAGTTGCGGAATCGGTGGACGTACATTTTGTAATTAAAATACGACAGGGCCACTTACAATAACATTTTCTAGATATACATTTGCGGGCAAAGAGTTACGAGTCCCATTTATACCGGCGCCATTTTGGGCGAGGCCGGGCAGGTCCAAGATATAGTCAAAATGTCTCCACCAACCATCGGCCAGACCAGAACCCCTTTCGGCCCTTTATGCTACAAGATGGTGTCTTCCATTCAGAAAATATTGGTGGCAGCATTTTGAAAGGAAACAGAAACAGCCGTTCTCCTAGTGAGTTTCACATTGTTACATTTAGGAAGAATGTTGAAGAGTAGTATGTGGAAAATCTGAAGCCATTTTTCTACAAACTCTCAATCAGACTTGGATGGAAAAAAAAAACCTGAAGAATGTACAAACTGAAAACCAATTTTTGTCTGTATAGCACCAACAGTAACGCTTGAGTCAGCTTTGTGTCAAGCCGCCATTTTCATTCAATCAATAGCGTCCCCCTGCACACATTCAGGGACCTGGTCGTGTCTTCAGATGAAACGCATTGTAGGAAAAGAAGCAGAAAGGAAAAGGAAAAAAGTTCCGCCGGACCTAGTGAAGCTGCAGCAGGTGCAAATAAGCTTCAGACAGTCTTACAAGCACTGCTCAGAACTCTCAACTGAAGTACTCAACATCCAGGACTTGCCATTCGGATCTTGGCGCCTTGTATTTTTGTTTTGTTTTTGATGGAGGGGAAACAACAAAAAACAAGCATTGAAAAAGGCTCAACAGTGCAGGGCGCCTTGTGCTGGTTCCGACCTATTCACACATCGGTCCACTAGTGACATCACCTCATAAACCAACGGGGCACCCCACGGCGACTTTCGGCGCAGCATTGTAGGATGGCCACACCAGTGCGGCAATTTGCTGGACACCACCTCGGTGCCATCCAGATCTCGGCGCGTTCATTCAATCAATAGCGTCCCCCTGCACACATTCAGGGACCTGGTCGTGTCTTCAGATGAAACGCATTGTAGGAAAAGAAGCAGAAAGGAAAAGGCAAAAAGTTCCGCCGGACCTAGTGAAGCTGCAGCAGGTGCAAATAAGCTTCAGACAGTTCTACAAGCACTGCTCAGAAATCTCAACTGAGGCACTCAACATCCAGGACTTGCCATTCGGATCTTGGCGCCTTGTGCTGGTTCCGACCTATTCACACATCAGTCCACTACTGACATCACCTCATAAGCCAACGGGGCACCCCACGCCGACTTTCGGCGCAGCATTGTAGGATGGCCACACCAGTGCAGCCACTTGCTGGACACCACCTCGGTGCCATCCGGATCTCAGCGCGTTCGAGTCACTGTGCCGGAAGAGTGACCGGAACTCAGCTGAACACGCCGTCTTTCGGCGCAGCATTGTAGGATGGCCACACCTGTACGGCAATTTGCTGGACACCACCTCGGCGCCATCCGGATCTCGGCGCGTTCGAGTCACTGTACCGCAAGAGCGGGAGAAACTCAGCTGGACACGCCGTCTTTCGGCGCAGCATTGTAGGATGGCCACACCAGTGCGGCAATTTGCTGGACACCACCTCGGTGCCATACGAATCTCGGCGCGTTGTGCTGCCTTCGGCCTATTCGCACATCGGTCCGCTACTGACGCCGCCTCACGTGCCAACGGATTTTCTACGCTTTTTGTAGCCCTATGTCGCATAACAGGTCATGTGACTTGTTTATAAAACTTTTCATTGGTTCATTTTACTTTTGGTTTCCTAAAGATGGAAGGCTTGGTCATATGACCTAAAAATAACACTTTTCATTGGTTTAGAACATTTTTTTTTCCCAAACGATGAAAGCCCCACCTTGTTTCTGGATCATTCAGACTGAAGCTGGCGTCAGCATGAGAGCACCACCATCTCGTGGCTCCGTCGTGGTCATTCCGCGAGCAATCATGGCAGCCGCTCCCCACCGGAAGCCTGCAGGAGTCGGGGGCCCCAAAGACTTTTGTACAATCTTCACGACTGAGCGGACGCTTTTCGAGAATGGAGCCCAAGCCCTAGCAGGCAAGCGTCCGAGTTCCAAAGTGTCCCAGGGCCATTTCAGTGGACCAGGCCTAAAACCGAGGAGCTGTCCGCCATTTTAAGAGCCATGTGGCAGCCGCCTATCGCTGCACTGCAAGAGTGGGAGCAACTCAACAACATGGTGAGCGAGACGCTGTGGCCGCAAGAGCGAGCGCAACTCAGCTAGATGGCCGCCACCTGGGGAGGCCCGTTCACGCCGGCTCCCCCACGCCCCCCCCCCCGAGCCGCCGCACGCCAATTTTCGGAGCAGCATTGTAGGATACCAAAACCAGTGCGGCAGTTTACTGGACATCACCTGGGTGCCTGTCGTACATGTTGTGTCAGCCATGTGACACTGGACACAGACCGCTACTGACGAGGCCTCCCCCCGCACCACCCGGGACGCCCCACGCTGTTTTTCTGTGCTGCATTGTAGGATCCCTAAACCAGTGCGGCACCCAGGCGACATCACCTGGGTGCCGTCCAGAACTCTGCACGTTGTGCTGCCTTGGGACTATTCGCACAACAGACCGCTACTGACGAGGCCTCCCCCCGCCCCACCCGGGACGCCCCACGCCAATTTTCGGAGCAGCATTGTAGGATCCCTAAACCAGTGCGGCACCCAGGCGACATCACCTGGGTGCCGTCCAGAACTCTGCACGTTGTGCTGCCTTGGGACTATTCGCACAAAAGACAGCTTCTAACCATTGTTGCTTTTTGTGTTGAGAAATGTTTAAATGTTTTTAGTTTTTGTTCCGTTTGTTAAAGTTAGTAGTTAATAAAGTTTTATAACCTTACTTTGTTGGAGTGTTATCTATTTTTTTTAAAACGGGTGAATGGGGCCTTGAATCGGGTTATTGTCATGTGTGGGCTTTGGAAGTGTGCTGCTGCAGGATCGGACATTTCAAACTCAAATGCACGTTCTTTTTCTTACCTTTCCGAAGCATGGAGCGCAATAGCAGGCAGAGAAAGGGTGATGCACGTGTTGAACACTACCTGACCTGGCAAGTTGCTGGCAGTGCCCCCCCGCCCGCTCCTGAAAGAGGGCACACACACACCGCCGCCCCGAGTACTTCACAAATCTTTAAAAGACCATGCGCTTGTTCATGAGGCTTAAATGGTTTATCACCTCTTCTAGAAACCCTGCATCGACCCTCTGACGTTTCATGGAAAAATTACCATGTAACACAATACCAAGCCCTGTCAGCTGAAACCCCCAAGGAATCGTGGGGCATATTATCAAGGGGGTTTATCTCCGCTTTTTTGGCTTTAAAAACCATGAAAGCGGAGATAAAATTATTTCCCTATTACCAAGCTGTCGCTAACACCAGTTAGTGACAGCTAAAAGGAGATAGCGACCATCTTGGGCCCCGCTTTGCATGTCAGTGATACTTATCACTAATGACATGCAAAGTGGCGTGCCAAGATGTTAGCGACTGGAAACAGTCCCTAACATCGCTACCTTCTATTACCAAGTTTTGGAGATATTCGCGCTAAGCGCGAATATCTCCAAAATCTAACACCTGCCCTGAGCAGTTCTTAGCCATGTTATCCAATGGGAGGTGGATAACATGGCTAAGAGCATTTGCTCGATAATACATGAATATCGCTGACTTTTCTGCGATAATAGCAAGGTTTATCTGCGATAAAAATCGCCGATGTGCGGCGATAATTTTTGTCTCTAAACAAGTTAGAGACAAAAATTATCGCTAGTTGTTCGTAATATGCCCCCGAGTTTTTGCTTGCAGAAATCGGGAGGCGGGAGACTAGCACTGAAATCAGTAGTCACACGCCTGAATCAGGAGGATTGGCATGTCTGAATTCTCTACAGCTGGGGCCATAAACTACATCCGCAGGGTTATGTGATAGCCTGGGACCAGCCTGGCATCTAAAATGGCTGCCGTGCACGACAAAATTGTGGCATTCGAAAAAAGGCAAGATGGCGCAGCCGCTGGAAGAGATGTATCAACATATATCAGCCTCCTCAGCCACCCTCAGGAAACATAGGGGATTAGGATACCTCTCCCGCACCCCCTTATACCTAGTACTTTAATTAACGAAGCACAAAATGGCGAATTCCCGTTTCGCTACCAGTTTGCGGCCCAGTTCGCGGCCCGTGAAGCGCTTCTACCGTGAAAAATCATTTTTTTTTTTATTTTCCCCACGGGACCCTTTAATAACCCCAACAACATTCCTAGGGGGTGAAGAGGGGGATACCTTGCCCCCTTTCATTAAATTCCCCCTTAGTTTTTCACCTTTTCTTCTCTCTCGATCCTACCGAGAGACAAGATGGCGGCCGCTCCGGACTGTCACGCAGCAAAAAAAAAAAAAAAGCTCACGCACAGCCGCTGGAAGAGATGTATCAACATATATCAGCCTCCTCACCCACCCTCAGGAAACATAGGGGATTAGGATACGTCTCCCGCACCCACTTATAACTAGTAATTTAATTTACGAAGCACAAAATGGCGAATTCCCGTTTCGCTACCAGTTCGCGGCCGCGCTTCTACCGTGAAAAATCATTTTTTTTTTATTTTCCCCACGGGACCCTTTAATAACCCCAACAACATTCCTAGGGGGTCAAGAGGGGGATACCTTGCCCCCTTTCATTAAATTCCCCCTTCGTTTTCCACCTCTTCTTCTCTCTCGATCCTACCGAGAGACAAGATGGCGTCCGCTCCGGACTGTTTAGAATGTTGACAGACACCGGAGAGCCAATCAGCTTTCTGCGCGCAAAGTTCCGATAAGCGAAAAGTAAGCGGACCGGATCGCTGCCCAGAGCGCTGTTACAGATATATATCTTGGTTTGAACGTTAATTTCTCAAAAACTACTGGAGCACATATATTGAGACCTAGCAAAGGCACGTCGGGCTAACAGTCCCTACAATTTTGCCAAGTTTCGTGCAAATCCATTCAGCCGTTCGAGCTAAAAGTGAGTCCAACCGCCCTATGGAAAACTCAATGCAAAAAACGCGTTTTGGGACCCCCCTTTTTTCTCAGCCCCCCCTTGACGAAACACCACCAAATTTTCAGGGGCTGCTCAGAAACAAAATGTGCCATTTTCCTGAAAATTTCAGCCGATTCCGTCCACAAACGCCAAAGTTATTAGACATAGAATTTTCAAAAGTCCCATAGGGAAAAAATTCTAACTATATATACCTACTGGCGATAGCCAGTAGGTAATATATATATATATATATATATATATATATATATATATATATATATATATATATATATATATATATATATATATATATATATATATATATATGTATATATATATATATATATAAATATATATATATATATATATATATATGTCCAGTACCTCCTTCGGAAAAGAGAAAGGCCACAACAGGGGAATACTTTGGAAGCGCCTTTATTCTGCAACACAGGTCGTGGTTGTTCTGTATCACACTCTATGGCGAATGCATTCCGGCGTAAGCCTGCCTTCATCAGCGCCAGGTGCATGTGTTTCAGGATGCGGGAGTGTATCTGGGCTTAAATGTCCTGCCCTGCCCTGATTCGAAGAGCACAGCTCCTCCCCCAAACAAGTGCTCCATTCGCCTATACCTCTTGTAATTCGCCCGGTAACCAGCGCATACAAGTCCCAGCATGCAGTGACATTCTCTGGTAGGTATTGCGGGAAGGGGGGATTTGTGTTACAATGTGTTTGTAGAACCCTAATGTCCTTGTGCCACTCGAACAGCGGTGCTTCCTCCAGTCCCCAACCGCTTCAACCTCCCCAACATTAGAAATCCTTTAGGCGGGGGCACGGCTTGGAAATCCTACCGGGACAACGTGATGTACAATGACACCAGCCCCGCCATATCTCCATCCAGGCTGGGTGGTGGGTCCTAGTCGTTCCAGTAACCCGGAGAAAAGTAATCCACAAAAGTGGAGACCAGCAAATCCAGGACCTCTTTAGGAAGCGGGGGCCTTTTAAGCGCGACACTGGAAACGCACTGTATTAATGTCCAGAACCTCCTTAAAAGAGAAAGGCCACAACAGGGGAATACTTTGGAAGCGCCATTATTCTGCAACACACGTCGTGGTTGTTCTGTATCACCCTCTATGGCGAATGCACTTTGGCGTAAGTCTGCCTTCATCAGCGCCAGGTGCGTGTGTTTCAGGATGCGGGCGTGTATCTGGGCTTAAATGTCCTGCCCTGCCCTGATTCGAAGAGCGCAGCTCCTCCCCCAAAGAAGTGTTCCATTCGCCTATACCTCTTGTAATTCGCCCGGTAACCAGCGCATACAAGTCCCAGCATGCAGTGACATTCTCTGGTAGGTATTGCGGGAAGGGGGGATTTGTGTTACGATGTGTTTGTAGAACCCTAATGTCCTTGTGCCACTCGAACAGCGGTGCTTCCTCCAGTCCCCAACCGCTTCAACCTCCCCAACATTAGAAATCCTTTAGGCAGGGGCACGGCTTGGAAATCCTACCGGGACAACGTGATGTACAATGACACCAGCCCCGCCATATCTCCATCCAGGCTTGGTGGTGGGTCCTAGTCGTTCCAGTAACCCGGAGAAAAGTAATCCACAAAAGCGGAGACCAGCAAATCCAGGACCTCTTTAGGAAGCGGGGGCCTTTTAAGCGCGACACTGGAAACGCGCTGTATTAATGTCCAGAACCTCCTTAAAAGAGAAAGGCCACAACAGGGGAATACTTTGGAAGCGCCATTATTCTGCAACACATGTCGTGGTTGTTCTGTATCACCCTCTATGGCGAATGCACTTTGGCGTAAGTCTGCCTTCATCAGCGCCAGGTGCGTGTGTTTCAGGATGCGGGCGTGTATCTGGGCTTAAATGTCCTGCCCTGCCCTGATTCAAAGAGCGCAGCTCCTCCCCCAAAGAAGTGTTCCATTCGCCTATACCTCTTGTAATTCGCCTGGTAACCAGTGCATACAAGTCCCAGCATGCAGTAACATTCTCTGGTAGGAATTGCGGGAAGGGGGGGATTTGCGCTACAATGTTTTTGAAGAACCCCAATGTCCTTGTGCCACTCGAACAGCGGTGCTTCCTCCAGTCCCCAACCGCTTCAACCTCCCTAACATTAGAAATCCTTTAGGCGGGGGCACGGCTTGGAAATCCTACCGGCCCAACGTGATGTACAATGACACCAGCACCGCCATATCTCCTTCCAGGCTGGGTGGTGGGTCCTGGTCGTTCCGGTAACCCGGAGAAAAGTAATCCACAAAAGCGGAGACCAGCAAATCCAGGGCCTCTTGAGGAAGCGGGGTCCTTTTAAGCGCGACACTGGAAACGCGCTGTATTATGGCAAATGCATTTCGGCATATATATATATATATATTTTTTTTTATCCCAATGCGCTCGAAGCTTTCAGGAGTCACTCAACAGCTCACCTCCGACTCAGCTTCTTGGAGTGTCATTAGTAAGCCCTACGCGTTTTGAGGCCGCCCGCCTCTCGTCAGGGGCTAGCTTCTCATTCCTGGTGCCTGAACACTCTCCTTTATTTCTGCATATTCAATTAATTGCCACCAGTGGGCCGCGCTTCATGCGCCGAACTGTATGCAGGTTATAGAAGAGGGGGTAACCCAATTGTGGTCACTGGGACCTGGGTGCAGTAGGTACTGAGAGGAAGGGGTCCCAGTGTAAACAAGAAACATATAATGCAATTCAATGAATTAATCAAAAACAATTATATTGATCCGCAAAGTTTTATTCACTGTGGGATCTAGTGTAATCAATACACATAACATAGCAAACAGTCAACTGTATTAGAGGTCATACAGTGCCCCAGGAGGAGAAGGGAAGTGCTAGTGAAGAGGTAAGGGAAGTGGTGGGATTAAGTGACAGTAAAATCAATCTCTCTATGAACTTTTCATGCTATAATACGTATAGCGACAACTGACATACAAATGGCCACAATTATTTTTGAAAAGGCATACGACACAAGGTACAGTGTATATCCAAAATATTGGCGTGAGGTTGCCGCAATTGGACAAACAGTCGACGTTTCGACCCTCTGAGATTGCAGGAAAAGGTAACCTTGCTGCGGGGTCTTCATCAGGACCAGGGGGAGGGGCAAGGAACCTAATGGAATGAGTATAATAAACTACAGTTAGAGGGTTACTACTTCAACCTCTAGTTATCACATAGGTAGATTTGAGCATAAGGCATCATCCTAGTTAGAGTCATTAATTAAACGATTAAATGAAAATTTGAAACTAATCGATAAAGAATTATTAACAGGATTTGAGCCTGTCCAAGGACATGGAACAGAGTTTGCGACCTGATTGAATGCGTAAAGTACGGGCGCCTGGGTGAGGAAACCAGCACAATACCAGGCGGCGAACCACCAACACGACAAGGTATACAGTGAAATTACTCAAAACAGAGAACTTGGACTTAGATTGAAAAGGAAGTCATGCAAGAGCCTAAGGTATTAACATTGGGCTATCCCAGATTAATCCCAAATATCGTGACAGCAGCGTAATTCAAGGACAACAGATTAGAATGAGAGACATACCACAGGGTAACTAATCCTCCGTATGGTCTTGTGAGTGAGTAAGGCAACGGCGGTTGCGATGCTGCACCTGAGGTAATGGGCATACAATGATTTAAAATTCAATACTCGGGCGGGAAAACTTACAGGTGAGTCACAAGAAAATTCGGTTGCAAATAGAGACGTGATGCTTACCGAATGCCGCTTCAAGGACTCAATCGGTGTTCGGTAGTATCCGACATCGTGGGGATTATATCCAGAGTTCGTCTGAATAAGGCAACACAATGGGACAGTGAGTGAGCAAACCGCTATTGAATGATTTAAAGTGAGTAGTAGGCCAGTAAGGGAGTGTTACTTACTGGGTTAGATTCAATCACGGAGCTCCGTACGCGGGCAGCCGATGGGTGCCGCGTTTCCTTGTTTAGTAAAATAGTCATGGTAACGGATCACGTGGTGGCCGTGAGAGCCGTGAAACGTGAAGAAAGACTTCCAATCTCGTCATGAATGATTGGTGGAACTAAAGCCCTTGTATAGATTGTGATATCGCCAGTGCACTATCATCCGAAAACGGATAATTGCGAGACAACATTCTAAACACTAATTTAAGATAACTGAATTTTTGGAAAATAAAAAATAAATAAAAACAATGTCATCTCAAAACAACCAAATTAGTATATTGTGGGCGTACCTCCCAAACATGAGGGTAAAAGCCCATCAGACAGTCAATCAGCACCTATAATCACAGAACATATGATACACACCAATTGGACAGTAGCGTACCTCTCAAACATGAGGGTAAGGCTACCTTGTTGAAACTGAGAAACAGTTAGATGGATTAAGAGGGGGAACCCGTCTAAGAGTGGTAAAGAACGGGGAAGGGGAGGGAGGGGTAAAGAAATTCAAGTGAATCCAATGATGAGGAATATCTGAGCTGACAGATCCATCATGGTAGTGTAGCCAGTTGGGAAAATGAGCTGTCAAGTTCGTTGAGGCCAGTTTCTATTGAGTTCAGGAAATAGATCCAGTTCAATTCTTGAGTGTTTAGAATATCAGAGATATTACCTCGTGGTCCCAACTTTGCTTTTTCGATGACCAACCAACGTAGACATTCAGGGGGATGAGAATACAACTTGAAGTGTTCTATAATCCATCATGGTAGTGTAGCCAGTTGGGAAAATGAGCTGTCAAGTTCGTTGAGGCCAGTTTCAATTGAGTTAAAGAAATAGATCCATTTCAATTCTCGAGTGTTTAGAATATCAGAGATATTACCACCTCGTGGTCCCAACGTTGCTTTTTCGATGACCAACCAACGTAGACTTTCAGGGGGATGAGAATGCAACTTGAAGTGTTCTACAAGAGGTGCGCCAGGGACATCACATCTGATTCGGCTCATGTGTTGTAGGATCCGTGCTTTTATTTTTTGCTGAGTCTGGCCAATATAGATTTTCTGACATGGGCATACAATGGCATAAATGATGTTATTGGAGTTACAATTGCTGAGGGATTTGAGTTTAACAGTGAGGTGAAGGTGTGCAAATTCCTTGGTTTGAATAGCAAAGTCACAGGCTTTACAATGGCCACATTTGAAATGACCAATAGCTGGTGGTAAGTTCCACATGGTGTTGATCGTGGGTTGGTTATCCGGGGATAAGAAAGAGCAGACAACATAGTCCTTGATGCTCTTAGCCTTCTTAAACGCATGGAGCGGTGTCTCGATTTGTTTGATATCTTCAGAGATCAAATGCCAGTGCTTGTTGATGATCCGTTTGATGCTGTTGCTTTTGGTATTGAAAGTAGTGACACAGACAATACGGCTCTCTTCACAATTAGTTCTAACTTTAGGTGTTAATAGTTCTTCCCGGGGGTAAAACCACGCACGTTTGCGTGCCTTTTTGATCAGGCGTCTTGGGTATCCCCGATTTAGCAAGCGGTTCGAAAGATTCTCTGATTCAGAAAAATAATCATCTCTGCTCGAACAATTCCTTTGTATCCTTAAAAATTGCCCGAAGGGCAAGTTGTCCCGGAGAGCTCGAGGGTGGTGACTGTTGTAAGCCAGTAGGGAATTTCTCTCAGATGGTTTGCGATATAGTTTCGTACATAGTCTGCCAGAGTGATGGTAAATTGTAACATCTAAAAAATCGATGGTGTTAGTGTCAGATTGGATCGTAAACTTGACATATTGTGATTGCTGGTTGAGCCAAGTAAAGAAACTATTCAATTGCTCGGGACCGCCGTTCCAAATCATTAAAATATCATCAATATACCTCATCCAGAGGCCAACCTGGTCTCTGAATGGGTTCAATTGATTAAGGACAGTGTCCTCTTCAAAAGCTGCCATATAAAAAATGGCTACATCGGGAGCGAAGGGAGCGCCCATGGCTACACCGGAAGTTTGAAGGTAAAAGTTATTGTCGAACAAAAAGAAATTTCGAGTCATCGCAATCTTAAGCAGAGCTACAATGAACTCTGAAGGAACTTGCACAGGTGCAGGACGTTTCTGAAGACATCTAGCTATCACTGTAAGACCCTCTTGCTGTGGAATACATGTGTAGAGGGAAACTACATCACAAGTAGCTAATCTTTGGTTCAACGGATCATAAGGTATACTTTCAACGATATTTATGGTGTGCATGGTGTCTCGAAGATATGACGGAGTGGACTCAGCAAGTGGTTTGATAAAGAAATCAATATATTTCCCCAGTGGTTCCAATATAGAGCCGCAGCCAGAAACAATTGGGCGACCCGGGGGGTTTGTCATGTCCTTTATTTCTGCATATTCAATTAATTGCCCCCAGTGGGCCGCGCTTCATGCGCCGAACTGCTTGTAGGGACATGTGGTCCTAGAAGAGAAACTGTTAATTAGCCACAGTGGGATTCAGTTGTCAGGTTTGTGTAAAAGCATTTCAATTAATTTTCCAAGTTCGTTGAGGCAATGTCTTTGGTAAGTCGGGCTTGCTGTGCTACATGGATGGACCTAGTTTCCAGCCGTAGCCTCTCACTTCAGATGGTGCTCTCCTGCGCGGCCGAACAACCGTGCCAGACATTTTTATCCGAATGTGCTCGAAGCTTTCAGGAGTCACTCAACAGCTCACCTCCGCCTCAGATTCTTGGAGTGTCGTTGGTAAGCCCTACGCGTTTCGAGGCCGTCCGCCTCTCGTCGGGGGCTAGCTTCTCATTCCTGGCGCCTGAACACTCTCCTTTATTTCTGCATATTCAATTAATTGCCCCCAGTGGGCCGCGCTTCATGCGCCGAACTGCTTGCAGGGACATGTGGTCCTAGAAGAGAAACTGTTAATTAGCCACAGTGGGCTTCAGTTGTCAGGTTTGTGTAAAAGCATTTCAATTAATTTTCCAAGTTCGTTGAGGCAATGTCTTTGGTAAGTCGGGCTTGCTGTGCTACACGGATGGACCTAGTTTCCAGCCGTAGCCTCTCACTTCAGATGGTGCTCTCCTGCGCGGCCGAACAACCACGCCAGTCATTTTTATCCCAATACGCTCGAAGCTTTCGGGAGTCACTCAACAGCTCACCTCCGCCTCAGCTTCTTGGAGTGTCGTTGGTAAGCCCTACGCGTTTTGAGACCGCCTGCCTCTCGTCAGGGGCTAGCTTCTCATTCCTGGCGCCTGAACACTCTCCTTTATTTCTACATATTCAATTAATTGCCCCCAGTGGGCCGTGCTTCATGCGCCGAACTGTATGCAGGGACATGTGGTCCTAGAAGAGAAACAGTTAATTAGCCACAGTGGGCTTCAGTTGTCAGGTTTGTGTAAAAGCATTTCAATTAATTTTCCAAGTTCGTTGAGGCAATGTCTTTGGTAAGTCGGGCTTGCTGTGCTACACGGATGGACCTAGTTTCCAGCCGTAGCCTCTCACTTCAGATGGTGCTCTCCTGCGCAGCCGAACAACCGCGCCAGTCATTTTTATCCCAATGCGCTCAAAGCTTTCAGGAGTCACTCAACAGCTCACCTCCGCCTCAGCTTCTTGGAGTGTCGTTGGTAAGCCCTACGCGTTTCGAGGCCGTCCGCCTCTCGTCAGGGGCTAGCTTCTCATTCCTGGCGCCTGAACACTCTCCTTTATTTCAGCATATTCAATTAATTGCCCCCAGTGGGCCGTGCTTCATGCGCCGAACTGTATGCAGGGACATGTGGTCCTAGAAGTAGCCTCTCACTGACAACTGAAGCCCACTGTAGCTAATTAACTGTTTCTCTTCTAGGACCACATGTATTCAAGGGGAATTAGTTCCCCCTCTGAGAAAGTGCCAGGGGCTGCATTGCAGAGAGGTGTAAAAAGGGGCATGGCCTCATTACACCTCTCTGCAATGCAGCCCCCTGGCGCATACTGGAGGTTCCAGGTGGGCTAGTTGGCCCTCAGGGACCCCTAGTATGCAAGGGGAATTAGTTCCCACTCATGACATCTCAAATGACATCACTGATGACATCACTGATGACATCATCCAGTGAATGTGTGTCTTTCTGAAAAATGAATATTTTTTATATATGTATATCTAAAGGTCGATGGAAGACTAAATGGGTAAATAAGTGTCTAAATGGATTTTTTGGGTAAAATTGATTGTATAACTGATTTATTAAGTGTATCTTAGTGAATACATGTATTAGCGAGTAATGTTTAAATATGTAAATATCTGTATCAGTGTCTCAGTTTGTGTATAAGTGGCTGCATTGGTTGGTGAGTATCTACATGAGTGTCTATATGGGTTATTAGTTGTTTTTTTAGTATCAGTATGAGTGTCTGTATGGTTTGGTGGGGGGTATTACTTAGCGCACAGATGCATGAATGACTGACTCACTGTTTGTATATGTTTTGAAGACAGCATGTGTGCAGGACTGTATGGGTGGATGAGTGTGTGTATGGGTGTGTTAGTGAGTGAATGACTGTCTCAATAGTATCTTTATGAGTAACTACATATGTTTTAAACTAATATATGTGAGTATTGATGTATATAAGTGAGTATATGTAAGAATGAGAGATTGGAAGAGTTCCTGTGTAAATAAGTATGTGTTTCTATAACTGATTGTTTAAGAGAGTAAGTATGTGTACTTTTCTGTAGAAGTAAGTGTAGTGGTGTGTGTATAGCTGTATATGCAAGTAAATGGATGTTTGATAGTTTATTTGCATGTGTGAGTTTGTGTGTGAGTAACTCTATGGATGAGTATCGGTGTGTAACAGGATGCATAGGTGTATGAGTACATATGATGAGTGAGTACATGTATGAGTGACTATAGAACTGTTGGTGAATGAGTGGATGTGTATGTAGATGTTGGAATTAATGAGTAGTTGTTGTAACTGGTATTGGTATCTCCATTTGTTTGAAAATGTTAGTTTCTATTTTTGAATGTGTTTGTCAAAAGTTATATTACGGTGAGAGGAGGTCTGACACTCTTTTGCAAGGATGATGTCATCAGTGATGTCATCAGTGATGTCATTTGAGATGTCATCAGTGATGTCATGAGTGATGTCACTGACCATGTCATGAGTGATGTAATATGTTACATCATCAGCAGTGCATTGCAGGCGCGCGAGTTATAGTTAGCTGAACTAACTATAACGGGGGAATTTCAATGCTTTTGCATGAGTGAAATGTCCAGCTAACTATAACATGTGTGAAAACTATGTTTTTTTCAGTGAATTTCTAAGGTTTTTAAATGCTAATTCCTAACAGTAACGTGGCTGAAACCTATCGTTTTTTCAGTGAATTTCCAAGATTTTTTCAATGCTAATTCCTAACTATAACGTGGCTGAAACCGATAGTTTTTTCACTGAATTTCAAAGGTTTTATAAATGATAATTTTTAAATGTATTAATTGTTATATTTTTTTATACTGATTTACTGCATTTTTTTAAAATATTTATTTTTAGATATTTTATTTTTTAAATTACATTACATATTTTTAATATAAATTGAAAAAAATGTTTTTAAAAATATTGAAAATGTAATATTTGTTTTTTTTATTTTATATATTTTTTTATGTATACATATTTTATATAGCAGGCAATGATATCCTATGGAAGGAAATTGAAGTTACTGGTAAGTACGGTTAAATTACTTTTCAGGATCAGTACTGGGCTGAAAGATGGAGCACTGAGGTCTCTCCTGATAACAGGTGAGTAAATCGGAATTCGTAGTTCGGTTGATTTTAGAGCAATATTTGAAAGTTCCAAAACTCCACACTTAGAAGAATTTCCAAGTGAAACCAGTCAATGTTAGCCTATGGAAGGAAACTCAAGTTACTGTAAGTATGGTTAGAAATACTTTTTAGGATCAGTAGTGGGCTGAAAGATGCAGCACTGAGGTCTCTCCTGATAACAGGTGAGTAAATCGGAATTCGTAGTTCGGCTGATTTTAGAGGAATATTTTGCTCAATAGTGGAGGATGGGGGCGGGGCCTGAGGTGACATGTGTGCAAACACGCCCTGTGGCGCGTTTTAAGTTGGGGAATTAATTCCCGTTCAAGCCAGAGGTCCCCTAGGGGCCAACTAGCCCACCAGGTACCTCCAGTATGCGCCAGGGAGCTGCGTTGCAGAGAGGTGTTCAGAGGCCACGCTCCTTTTTACAACACACTGCAATGCACCTCCGTGGCGCTTACTGGAGCTACCTGGTGGGCTAGTTGGCCCCTAGGGGACCTCTGGTCCAGCCAAGTCTCCAAATTGTTGTCTTTGGGTATGATTGAACCCTCTAGTACTTACAGAGCTAGCCCAGGGGTGCAGTTGCTCAAGGTTAACCCAAAAGGGAGGACACCAGAATTCAGGTTCTGCGAGGACTACAGAGGACTGAATGCTGTGATTGGCACACTCCCCATCCCAGAGCTGATGAGCTCATTGACTATTTGGTGGCTGCCAAGCATCACAGTACATTTGATTTATCTTCAAGGTACTGGCAGAATGCCCTCACTGAGGGATCAATTGTGGAGTCAGCATTCTCAACACCTGGGGTAATTCCCGTATTCTATTCCCTTAAAATGTATATCCAAATAATGTCCTCCCACGTGAAAATATTGGAACCCAGCTAATGCTTATTCAAGAGGAAGAAAGATTCCAGGAATTATTATGGACCCCTAGTAATAAGGGCCTAAATCTGTTTATCACAGTTTTCACCAGAACAAACTATTTTATAAATGGAAGACATTCAGGCCCAGATTTATCATGATTTTACATTGAAGTCACATCACTTTTTTGGCGCAGCCCAGGCACATATTTCTGTTTGGGATTTACTAAGCCATGTTAAGTTGATTAGTGCGGCTTTGCGTGGCTTTATAAATACACAGTAGCACATTGCAGCCATAGTGCTGCCTTGCATTACTTTGTATCACATAAGCATTACATGTATTTTGATAGAAACCAAGATTTACAAAGACTTGTAAACCTGAGGCTTCACCAAAACAGTGTGCCTACCTGAAAGAGGCATAAAGAAGAGAAGTTTCTTTATTTCTCCTTGTTACTCTCTCTTTGTATTCTGCTGCACACTTAGAAAAAGGAAAATTGTTTTAATCAAGGAAGGTATCCTTTCCTGCAAAAAAACAATCCGGTCTGTAATGCAGGCTCCCTTGCACAATAGTTTGAGAGTGCCTGCATTGGCGCTAGGCAGTCTCAAGGGTGCTAGTGCAGGGAGAGAGTCAGCTCTCTCCGTTCACACAACAAAGGGTGCAACTTTACTTGGTGCCCTGAGTTGCATGAACATTTAATAAATATGCCTCTTAATGAGCAGCGAGACTAAATCTATATAAGGTGAGGAAAGAAGATCACAATTTATTTAAATAGGCAACATCGGAAGACAGGTGACAGTCTTTTAAAAGCTTAAACACTCCTATGGAGTTTAATCAAACATCACAATCTGACTACTACTTGGTGGCATGTCGCGCTCAGCAATGGTTCCTAATAAAGGGATGACAGGAGAGTTTGCCTATTAATACTGTCACGGACGGTGCAGGTTAGAGCAGTGGGGCGGGTAAGGGGGTAAGTCAACAGATGACTTAAAATAAAACGAAAAGATAAATAAAACCACTTACCTTGCACTTGTGATGCAGCAAGCGTAACGTAAGTAGTATAATTTATTTGTTTATTTTCCCTATTCCATCGTCTGTCGACTTTCCCCCAGCCCCACCCCTCTGGTTTTACCTGCACCGTCTGCGACTGATAATTACAAGGGCCACAATTTTAATAAAAAGGCAATGTTGTTTATCCAGCACGCACACATTCAGAGTGCTGAAAGAAAATACCCCGAAGGAGCTCTATATTGCTTACTAAGCTTCAGAACAGGAAGTTATACAGTGCCTTCTCGTTCATGTTGCTCTGGAAGAGCCATTCCACCGTGGAATGAAAATATCGTTTTCGCTACTGCAATATGCTGATCCAGCTACTTAAGGTACTTTTTCAATGCAATAAAATATAAACTTACAGATGGATAATACATGTAATTTTCTTTGCAGTTTTCACCAGTCATGAAGGATGCTCTATTCTAGATCCACATTAATCATAAGTGTAAATAAATGGTATAAGGCATTGTGAATGGCTTTTAGGCAAATTGCTTTCTTCATACAAAAAAACAATGAGGACAGTGAGGTAGGATTAGCTTTACAGAGAGCATGAATTTTGCAAAATGTCAGCATGGGATGAAATATTGGAATGTGATGGTCTGATGAGCTGAAATAGCATCCAGGAAAAAGCTGCATCAGAATGTGTCATCAATTTCAAACAGCATTATGAAAACTTGGAATATAAGCCTTGGTAAATATAAAGGGCACCCTTACATGAATACTAATATTCTGCTAGGAATACACAATTCCATGTAAATACGAGGAAGCGTTAAGATCGCATTTCGTTTGAAAAGGTACAGAATGCTATGCAAAATATGATACCAAATGTTCCTCAGGTAGCTGTGTTTTACTTTGGTATAAATGTTCCAACTGTGAAGATTGACAATTTGACCTTTAGTGGGTATGCAGTGTCACTATCTTCTTCTATAATCAATCACGTTGGGTCAATGGGCCTTGTGTTTGCTCTTTTCTCCTTTTCTAGACTGACATCTATCTATCTATCTATCTATCTATCTATCTATCTATCTATCTATCTATCTATCTAGCTATCTATCTAGCTATCTATCAGCTATCTATCTATCCATCCATCCACTACGGTGATTGCGATGCACTCAGCATACAACCTGAAGACTGGTATTGATGAGGATATAACTAAATGAGGCCCAATCACTGGTGTCCGGGCTTGATGCCATTTGGTGCGTGTGGCTGAGTTCACGGTAGTAGGCCTCTGCAGGCCATAGCTGGCAATTGTTCAGACTGCATATGTGTGGCATTTTCAAGGATTCTGTGTACTTATGACTGACATTCAAAAAACACTTTGAGTGACACTTTCACTCAAGGAAGCCCAAGCACTGAAGTCCATGTAAAGAGATAAATATCAAAAAATACACCTTTTTGATCAATGAGAATCTCTAAAAACATCTTGAAACTGCTGCAAAAAACAAACCCTGAAATGGAAGGTCTCTAACCTCCTGCCCCCTTCAAGGACTATGATGCTGTGACATAATTGCGGGAGCATGATATTAAGCAATACATAAGTATTTTGAGGCAGTACAAATATGCAAGTCAGTATTAGCCTGTACAAATCATGATTCAATTCTGGTGACACACACACATGGACATATGCAGGTACAGCATTAACCCACGAGGCTTCATAATATTAGAGTGCATTTTCCCACTGACTATTTTACTTGCATTTATCTTTCATTTTAAGGCGCGCGCAGCGTTACTTTACACGCAGTTACCTGAAGGGGAAAGATCACCCATTTCAGCCATGTCAATACCTGTGCCCCTATTAGTTCCCAGAGCTCGACTGGACTCCCACGTTCAAAGAAGTGACTGCCAAGGTGAGCCAGCAGAACATGTCTTTAAAGTAAGACCTCGTTGGGGGCCACCTGGCTGAAAACTGTGTTTTTAGGCTGGTTGCAGTTGAGGTGCCAGCCTGGCACGAATGCTCTTGGTGTGGATGGTGCTCCCCTGAATGCAGCACTGCAGGTGTTTTGAGTGTCACTGCTCCCCCTGAAAGGCCTGCTCTGCAGCTTGCCTCTGTGAACAGGGTTGCTTTAGGGCATAGAATCTGTACATTAACCGGGTTAATGTGCCTCTTGGAGTCAGTGAGATATAAGGAAGTGCTAAAAAATTGATTCACCAGGAAAAGGCCCGACCATGCTAGGGAACCTACACACAGTGATTTAACATTAGCCCCGCAGAATGCATTCCCTCCCCCCCCCCCCCCCACAGAGCTCCAGGTGTCACACTCCCACCCCCTCCATTCCCAGCTCTGTGCACGGGCTGCTGGCCCCTGGCCTGAGAGCTCCTGACTGGATCCAGAGATCCAGAGTGTGGTGGGCCCTCGCCATGTAAGTTGGAGGCTGCCCCCCACAAGTTTCATTACACCACTGCCAACACATGTACCTTATAGAAGAGCAGGCACAACTATACCAACAGAACTCGAGAATCAGGCATTACCTTTTCTTGTTCTGTAGGCTCAACTAGGAGTCACTGCGATTTGAACGCACACACAAGTGCCACTAAACACATGCTTTGACGAACATAACATTTTCTATTCATTAAAATCAAACAAATCTGACATGTTATTTTAACTAAAATATGTTTAAATAACCATCCAGCCCCACACATCTAACCCTGACGGCTATAAGATTGTCTCAAAAATAGTCTCTATGCCTGTGATGGCAGTTTGTAGTTATTAGTTACATTTAACAATAGTATCAGCCAGCCATGGCCCGTGGAGGGAGTTTCGGTGGGGCGGAGAGGCGGGGCGGGGGAGGGGCTACGAATTTCGTAGCAAGCCCTGCATCGCAAAATGCGATGCAGGGGGCGAGCTACGAAATTCCTTTTATTAATTAAATTGTTTACTTACTTTCAATTATCCATACTCCAGTTTTTAGCACTCCCCACTCTGCCCCTCCCCGCCTCTCCGCCCCACCGAAACTCCCTCCACGGGCTGTGGCTGGTATCAGCTGCATGTTAGAGCAGAGGTCGGCATCGGATGAGTAGCTTGATGCGTGGATTTTCTAGTTGGTAGTTGTCATAGAGAGGCTGATTTCAATCTCAGCTGCCTTCTGGTCTACCACCGTCTGGGGGGATGCTGCATTATTGGACTCTAAAAAGATCTTGAAAATATTAGGGTGCAGATTTACAAGCCCTTTGGGCCAATTTTGCGTCATTTTTAACATTGGAAAAGTGATGCAAAAGTGGTGCAAGGGGCTTGTAAATAAGCCCCTAGATATCCTAGATATCAATGGGCAGCTTTCACTGTGACAGCATCCCACCCACAGTACCCTCGATCGGAGGAGTCTAGCAGTGGCAGATGAACAGGGGTGTAGCTCTAGGGGGATGTTTAGTAAGTGACACCCCCAAATAAATGCATTTTTGGCTTATTAATTGAATCTGAGGGCCCTGAGTCAGGTCTGTTCTGTCTGTGTTGGTTGTTTGTCTTCACAGAGAATAAAAGACAAACAGTAACCTTTGATGTAAAACAGGAGAGGGAGAAGATATCAAGGTAGGTAACTAGACATAATATCGACTCCACAATATCGAATGGACAAAATATCGAGTTAAAAATATCGACAATAATAAAATATCGATAACAAAAATATCGTTGGCCAAAATATCGAATAAAATAATGAAAAAAAAATATCGAGTACAAAAATATCGACTCAAAAAAATCGACAAGACAAAATATCGATAAATAGTCAAAGTAAAAAATATCGATAATATGTAGAAAAAAGGTAAAAAAAAAAAGAAAATGTATTATTAGAAATATAAATTGTAGTTAATGTTTAGGAGCGGGATGTTGGGTTAATAGGGGATAAGGGTGGGGAGTAAATTAAAATAAATAATTTGAAATATATAAAAGTATTATAAAAAGATTAATACAAAGGAATGTAGTAAAATTAAAAAATTAAAATAGTGGAATAAATAGATAAGTAAAAAAATAAGTTGCAAAATTGTCTGCAAATAAAATTTAATTTCCCTAGTCTGCAAATAATTATTTAAATAATGTATGTTTGTAATTAATAATTAATTGATAATTAATTAATATTAATTAGTTGATTAATTAATATAATGTTGTACATATTTTTATTAGTAATTAATTGGTAAATATTTAATATTAATTAGTTAATTACATTAATTAGAGTAATTTTTTTATCTATAAAATTTTTTGTTATTGTAAATTAATTAATTGGGAAAATATAATATTAATTATTAAATAAAATTAATTACAGCTAATCTGCTAATATATTTACTTTATTGTTATTGTTAATTAATAATTAATTGGTAATTAAATAATATTAATTAATTTTGGGTAAAGGAGTATTTTTAGGGTTTTGGGTCAGTTTTGGGTTTTTGGGTAAAGGGGTATTTTTAGGGTTCAGGGTCAGTTTTGGGTTTTTGAGTAAAGGGGTATTTTTAGGGTTCAGGGTCAGTTTTCAGTTCTTGGGTAAAGGGGTATTTTTAGGGTTCAGGGTCAGTTTTCAGTTTTTGGGTAAAGGGTTTTTTTTAGGGTTCAGGGTCAGTTTTCAGTTTTTGGGTAAAGGGGTATTTTTAGGGTTCAGGGTCAGTTTTCAGTTTTTGGGTAAAGGGGTATTTTTAGGGTTCTGGGTCAGTTTTCAGTTCTTGGGTAAAGGGGTATTTTTAGGGTTCAGGGTCAGTTTTCAGTTTTTGGGTAAAGGGGTATTTTTTAGGGTTCAGGGTCAGTTTTCAGTGTTTTGGGTAAAGGGGTATTTTTAGGGTTCAGGGTCAGTTTTCAGTTTTTGGGTAAAGGGGTATTTTTAGGGTTCAGGGTCAGTTTTCTGTTTTTGGGTAAAGGGGTATTTTTAGGGTTCAGGGTCAGTTTTCAGTTCTTGGGTAAAGGGGTATTTTTTGGGTTCAGGGTCAGTTTTCAGTTTTTGGGTAAAGGGGTATTTTTAGGGTTCACGGTCAGTTATGTGTTTTTGGGTAAAGTGGTATTTTTAGGGTTCAGGGCCAGTTTTGGGTTTTTGGGTAAAGGGGTATTTTTAGGGTTCTGGGTCAGTTTTGGGTTTTTGGGGTACAGGCGTACAGGGTAAATATAAAATAAATTTAAATTAAATCAATTAAATGAAATTAAAAAATAAATAAAATTACATTAAATTATTAAGTTTTTAATTTATTTTAAATGTATGTGTATTAGTTTTAGTTTTTTAGTTATGTTTTAATGTTTTTATTTAATATTTGTAAAATTATATGTATTTTAAAATTATTTTTACATTATTATTAATACATTTTAAAAAAAGATATTTTAACTTTCGATATTTTTGAACTACGATATTAATTTTTCGATATTTTTGTTTTTACCTCGATGAAGATATGACTCCGATATTTTTGATTTCGATATTTTTGTGTCGATATTTTTGTATGTAGATATTCTGTCTGTCGATATTATGTCATACATTCAACATAATATTAGTATTAGGAATATAAAGTATGCAAAAAAATAATATAAATATTAAACATTATTGCATACATTTTTGTGACAAAAAGTTGCAAATTTTTCTGCAAAAAAATAAATTTAGTACTACTCTGCAAAAACATAATAAAAATAAATTTAAATAAAATTACTAAAAAATATATAAATATTTGACAAAATGTTATACTATAAGATTATACTAAAGTAGCAATTCTAATTTATACATGGTCAGTGTCCAGCACCTTTCCTGATAATACTTTGACTGGAGTAGGAATAGTAAATAATAATTGGTCAGTGTCCAGCACCTTCCTTGATATTAGCTTGACTGGAGTAGGAATAGTAATTAATAATTGTTCTGTGTCCAGCACCTTCCCTGATATTAGCTAGACTGGAGTTAGAATAGCAATTATTAATTGGTCAGTGTCCAGCACCTTCTCAGATATTAGCTTGACTGGAGTAGGAATAGTAATTATTAATAGGTCACTGTCCAGCACCTTCACTGATATTAGCTAGACTGGAGTTAGAATAGTAATTATTAATAGGTCAGTGTCCAGCACCTTCTCAGATAATAGCTTGACTGGAGTAGGAATAGTAATTATTAATTGGTCACTGTCCAGCACCTTCCCAGATATTAGCTAGAGTGGAGTTAGAATAGTAATTTTTAATAGGTTAGTGTCCAGCACCTTCCCTGATATTAGCTAGACTGGAGTTGGAATAGTAATTATTAATTGGTTAGTGTCCAGCACCTTCCCTGATATTAGCTAGACTGGAGTTGGAATAGTAATTAATCATTGGGCAGTGTCCAGCACCTTCCCTGATATTAGCTTGACTGGAGTAGGAATAGTAAATAATTATTGGTCAGTGTCCAGCACCTTCTATGATATTAGCTTGACTGGAGTAGCAATAGTAAATATTAATTGGTCAGTGTCCAGCACATTTGCATATAATTGTACATTACTGTGTTATTATATTACAAAATAATGCAAAATGGATGTTTTCACAAAACTTTATTACATTTTTTTAATTTTTTTATGTGTACTACAATACCATCACAATCAAAAATAACATAACATTATTTTGAAATGTAGTATTCGCAGAATAAATGGAAAAAACTACCTAGGCAGTCATTTATAGATTAAACACACACTGCGAAAAAGGACCAACAATGAGAATGAACAGCTTCCAATTAAAAACATAAGTTTATTACATAAACAATGGTTAAAAAGTACATTTCATAAAAAATTGTAATCACATAAATCATAATATAAAGAGTTTTTTGAACATAGAGGGGTGAGTTGTAAGTCGACGCGTTTCGGCGACCAGCGCCTTTCTCAAGACAATTGTTACAACTATCACGAATGGGTAATAACGTCAAAAATGAATGATGATATTGACGTAAGGACTACGCCCGAAGCAGACGTTCGCCTCCACGCTACCTCAGCTCCAGTATCTAAAGGTAGCTGGAAAGCTGTATTGATTGTAATTACACGCCCCACCTTCATCTTGCCATTGTGCAGAGAAGTTACCAGTGATACATAACGGAATCAGGCGTTAGTGTATAGAAAGTCTTCTAATACACAGAAACTTCTATTCAGCTTGTGACTCCCTATCAGTGACGGTCTCCCCTTGAAAACAAATCTGATATCGTGAGCATCTCAGACCCTGAGACCCTACTAACATATAAATACAGTGTGGAGGTGACACTCTTCTAATGCTCATAATTGGGTACTCTTAAATCCTAGAACCACAGTTTGAAATATTTATCAACCATCTAGCAAGACCATAGGACATGACAAGTCTTTAAAATAGTCATCAACATTGCCAAATCAGTTTTGTATCAATTCCGCTTCCGGTTCAGAATAATAGATGCAACCGTCCTTACGTCAATATCATCATTCATTTTTGACGTTATTACCCATTCGTGATAGTTGTAACAATTGTCTTGAGAAAGGCGCTGGTCGCCGAAACGCGTCGACTTACAACTCACCCCTCTATGTTCAAAAAACTCTTTATATTATGATTTATGTGATTACAATTTTTTATGAAATGTACTTTTTAACCATTGTTTATGTAATAAACTTATGTTTTTAATTGGAAGCTGTTCATTCTCATTGTTGGTCCTTTTTCGCAGTGTGTGTTTAATCTATAAATGACTGCCTAGGTAGTTTTTTCCATTGATTTTTTCCCTGACCTAGGGGTTGTATTGTTAATTTGTATACAGGGAACCCTTGTTGTCTTCAAAGTATTCGCAGAATAACACATTATCATTTATGTACATGCTGTAAATTATCACACAAAATTATTTAACAACATTTTTTCTGTAAATAAATTTTTTTTTCATCATTAACTTTGAGTAACCATTATTTATATTGAATTAAATAAAAAAACAGTTTTTTGTCAGCTTCTTCCATTTATATTTAATAATGTTAATATTATATATTAATATTATTAAATATATATTTTTTAAATTTACATTTTTATGAAGTAACATGACAATTATTATATTTGCTCAAGATATGGAAATACAAATTAAGACATTTTTTGGTACATATTTCAGACAATGTTGTTTTTAAATGAAACATATAAATATATTATGTTGTAAACTTTATAACAGTATAGGGGAAGAATATGTTTAATATTAATATCTGGTAGTGGCAAAAGATTATTTATGCAATTATATACTTTTATAATACTTAGAAATTATTATAAAACATTTTGTAATAATTAATAAGAATAATAACAAATATATTTATAAATTATTATTATTAATTACTAAACATAATCATTTATCTCTTCTTTTCAGAAAAACATACATTCAGACAAATAAAAATACATTATTTCAGGGCATTGTTTATATATTAAATGGTTATAATTGTTATATTATTAACAATAAATAAGTTATATTATTTATTATTATTAATTATTACCATAAACAATTATAATGTTTAGTTAAAAACAAACACAAAGTTATTCCAATAAATGTACACAATAGGAAATTATTTACATATATTATTTAAGTGTTACATAATTTTTTTATAGTATTAATATATAATAATTACTATATATTAATTAATATTAAATATATTTATATTTTTTAAACAGTTTAAATTATAATGAGTCTAGTGTATTAATTTGTTAAAATAACAATTTGTATGTATTATATTTTTTTACTATAACATTGTATTTTCTATGATACCTTTTCAAAAATGGTTTAAGGGGACTACTTTTTTACCGCGTAAGGTTATTGCGCTTCATTCAGGACTGGAGAAGCTCGCGGTTGGGAGTTGCTTCTCGTGGAGAGAGGTAAGGTTAATTTTACATACTATTTATAACTGAGTGGTAATGTTTGGGGGTATATTCGAACTGTGTAGTGTTTTTGTATGTATGTATGAATTGTTTATGTAGCGTTTAGGTGAAATGTCGTCGTTATAGATGCGTCGTGTATGTTTTAGTTCTAGTGTTATTTTAAGTGTTAGGAAATGTCTTCTTACATGGTTAATGTTAATTGTGAGTGTATTTACAAATGTTATGGGCTATTTGTGGGTGGGTTTTGTTATGTATGTTTTTTTACAAGTTCCGGTTCCTCGCATGAAAACTACATGGAAGGAAGCGTGTTTTTTTCCGGAGAAACTAATGTATGACTTATTATGGTTATATTTTGACATGTATCTCCTATTTTTCGTGTTTGCCAGGAGCGGATTTTAAATTTTTTAAACATTTTTCGGGTTTTTGGAGGGTTTCGTATTGGATTGATACATTGATATGCGTGACCGTTTTTTAAAAGTTGTGTGTATATCACTTTAAATACTAAAGTGTCCACACTACTGTTTTCGGGATTTCCTGAAGCGTTTATTTCATTTTTACTTAATTTTCGGGTTTTTGAGGGTTTCCCATATTGGAATTGTCCTACATTGGAATGGATTGTATGGATTGTGTTTTGCTTGATTACGTCTTTTTCATCTACAAAAATTGTAAGTATTTAAAGTACTTTTTTTATTGGGTGGGAAATGTCGATCTTTATGTAATGTGTATGTGTGATGTAATTATAAATATTGCATATTTGTTCAGAAATAATGTCCCAAATTTTGATAAGTTTGTTAAACAAATATGTATTATTTATAATTGTTTAGAAATGCTTATGATTTTTATATTTACCATTTTTGTAAGAAGACATTAGTATATTTTGTAGACATTTTTATAGTAGGCTTTTAGCTATTATTGACAGGTATTCTAATCCTCTAGTTGTAGGATATAGTGTGACTTGACTTTGCAGTAGTCGGAACATTTGTTTAGTTTGTTTAGTTAGTTTTGGACCAATTTGGGTCACAGATTGTTCCATTCTTAGTTCTTGATAGCTTTGTTCTTTTTTCAAAGCTTCTAGTAGGTCATGGAATGTGGGTTTGGCTCTGCTTGTGGTAGCTTGGAAAGCATTATGCCACCCTTCTACACTGTTGTTTGTTTTAACCTCTTGGTTTAAAGTACTAAGATAGACATTCCACCAAGGGATTTGGAATTTGGGTTGGCGTCGATGTCCAGATCTGTGCAACCTTCCCACCCAAGTATCTTCGAAATAGTCCAGTAATGGGGTTAGTTTATCTTCATTCCTCTTGTAATATGTGCTGTCAATTAATAAATTATAGTGTTCCGCTACATCGGTAACAGAAACGTAGGCCAGTGCTATCAATTTTTTAATTTGATAGGCAAAGGTGCTATCTGTTGAGTATAGAATACTTAAAGTTGATTTCTGGAGATGTCTCCATATGCTCTGATTGAAATGATAGCAGCAACCCTGGATTGCTGTGTGGGGAAATGTTTTCAAAATGCTATTAATCATAGCTAATTCGAAATCAATAATTATTTTTTGTGGAAAATAATTATTGATTTCATTTTTGAGAACATTTAATATTTCTGTATAAGTGTTTTGCTGTTTGTTAGGTAGCAAACAGTAAATGAAAGGGATGTTATAGTTATGGTATAAACCGTGGATGGAATATAGTTGATAAAAAGGTTTTGGGCATGGTTTAAATGTTCCATCCATCATCCATTGGGGACACTGTTGGATTTTTCTTAAATTACTTGCAGTTGCAAACATTATGATTCTGTTTGTACTGCTTTCATTGTCAAAAAGGATAAATTTGTCTTTATTGTGTGTGATGCACATTTCTGGTGAAATAATAATTTCCTCAAAAGTAGTAGGGTTGGGTTGGGTTGTGGTAGTGAGTCTTTTAGTGCGTGCAATTGTGCGTTTAAGGGAGTCAATAGAGGGTAGTTGACCTGAAGCATGGGCTGGGACTTTTAACATTTCTTCTTTAAGGATTTGTGTTGTTGGTTTATCACTTTGTGTGCTAGCAGTTTTTATACTTTCTAAAGCATCTCCTATTTCAATTTCTGTAACATTGGGGGGATGATTGTGTTCCCTGGTAAATAACACATTAGTTTCCTCAGTAGTAGCCCTCCCATAACATTTGTTTGAGTAATATTTGGTACATTTCCAGAAAACGTTTCTACCACTTTGTCTTTCCAGATTATAAACATAACCCATATAACATAACAGTAATTTATTTTTCTGTGACATAACAAATTCTGCACTTTCTGTCATTTTGTTTTACTTGTTCTAGGAAAGAGTAGAAAGAAATTAAATCAAGAAACATATATTTCACTTTGTGGTGCAAATATAATTAATGATGTATTTATACTTACAGTTACTAAAAGTAGTAATCACAAATGCAGAACTGTATTTTGAAGGATTTTCTTGTATGTATTTCTTTATTTACTGTTGGTATGAAAATATAGAAATGCTAAGGTAATGTTTACACATAACAAAAGTTTTTCCTAGGAAAAAGCAGTTTTCTATTTTGCTTAGTAGTACATTTGATGTAAACATTACATATACTTACTTGTTTAAATAGTTGAGTTGTAGTATTTGGTGGAGTACATCAAGGTAGTAAAGTTCAGATCTGTAGAGAAGATAGAATAAATAAATGTAAATTATTATAAATAATATTTGGAACCGTTGGGAAATGGGAAATATTTAAAAGTATACTAACTTCTAAATAAGTAGTTTTGTTTGCTGTAGGTAGAATAGATGTATGATGTATTCAGAATATCTGTAGAGGAAATATAAAATATATAACATGGTGTTAAGAACATAGTTTTCGGGTTTTTTCGGAAGTTTTAGACAAATTACAAGTATACTTACATTTTTTACAAGGGTAGTCTTGTCTTTTGGTATAGTTGATGTTGGATGTTTTTATTGGATCTGTAGGGAAGATGTAATATGCAAGATATGTTGTTTAGAAAATAGCATTTTTTATATTGGGTGTTTAATAACAAAAACATATATACTTACATGTTTAATTAGTGTAGTTTTATACATTTGTAGTGTTGAAATAGGAAAATCTCAGAATATCTGTGAATAAAATGTTTAAAATAAAGAATGAATCTTGTGAAATAGTGTTTAAAAACAGCAGTTGGTGTATAACAGTGCATTAATATATACTTACTATCTGATTTTCCAGGTGAAGAAATAGGAGCATGTATTATGAATTTATTTGGAGTAGTTTCTATCAGAAATGTAGGAGGAGATAAAAATAAAATAAGTGCAAGAGTTAGGAGATATAAGTAAAATAGTAGACTACTAATTTAGATTTCTAAATAATGCACTGTAACTTACTTGAATAATTAGCTAGTGAGCTGGATCTTTAAAGATGTTTGTTCAGGAACAAAATCTTCAGAGTGTTGGCATCTTCTTTCTATAGAGTTAGCAGCAACAAATGGTAGAATGCATGTATCCCTTTTATAGTATGTGTATTTTGTGTGCTTTGATTTGATTGGTTGTAGGATGAAATGAAGCATTGTATAGGCTAGTTTGAATTTTTTTTTGTTAATTGGTGTGTTTGTTGATGTGAGAATGGTGGTATGTGGTGATTTCCGCATTAAAGCAGGTTAGTTGTTAAATAAAATAGATATGTAAGTGAAAAAAAATAATGAAAATGTTAGTTAAATGTAAAGAATATTTTTAAAATGATAGAACGCATTTAATAGAATGTATAGCAAATGTAGATAAATAGGAATGTTATAAAAGTAACAGGTATTATATGTAAAATGTATTTTGTATAGAGCAATGACTGTTATTGACGATTAATATGGTATTTTAGACATGAAAGGGTACAAAAATGAACTCGATATTTTTTTGGAAACGATATTTTAGTACTCTATATTTTAGTAGTCGATATTTTTGTAGTGTTAGGGGTAATTTCATGATAAACGATATATTTGTAGTCGATATTTATTAAGGCGATATTTATGTACTCAATATTCTAAAGAGTCGATATTTTTGACTCGATATTTTTGTAGTTGGTGTAATAAGTATAGAAAGTCGATATTTTTGTCGTCGATAATTTTTCAACGATATTTTTGCAAGTCGATAATGTGACCGTCGATAATATTTCAGTGATCCATCAAGATATCCATCTGGTGGTTGAATTTCAGAATGTGAAACGAAATAACCTGGAATCAATACCATCTTCCCTAATTCCCCAAATTGTGTGTTCTTAGGCAATTTATTTTTATTGCACAGAGCCTCCTTCTTCTTTATCTATACTACTATTATAAAGAGAGAACAGACACCGTTTGGCAAGGTAAACTCGGGAACCACAGCGCCAATCCACACACCCAATATATTGTTGTAATCCTAAGGGTGTGTAGATTGGACATAGGCTGTATAAAATAAAATAAAAACGTAAATTAAAAAATTTAAGTTTTAAAACAAAGTAGTCCCCTAAAACAAGCGCCGGCCATGATGTAGCGCTAACTGTTACCTACACCTGCGTGATGACGACAGGCGGGGAGGAGTGGTGATGAGCGGCGACGTGCGGTGAGGAGTGGCGCGGCACCTCAGGTAAGGCGAGGTGGGAGCCGGTCCAGGCAATGTCGGTGCTGGCGGGGGCCCAGGAGTGGGGGCTAAGTCCGGAGCGGAGGTAAGGCAGAGGCGGGAGGCGGGAGGCAGGTAGGAGGCGGGCGGCGGCCAGCTATATACGAGTGAACAGCCCTGGCAGTTACCCCTCATCCTCTCACCACATCCTCGCTTTGACAGGATGGCAAATCTTAGAGTGCACAAAGGTCCACCCTGGAGGGCTTTGTGAGCGCCTTCCCTGTGCCCTCACTTTCTTATCTGCAGTGAGATATCTCCGAAGCCTGGTCATCCTTCGATTCCAGACAGGACTGTACTTCGGGGCGGGAGGGGGGCCGGCCGGGACGCGGGGGGCCCGGCCGGGACTAAGCAAATGCACAAAATGCAGCCCCCAGCCCCCTTCTGCCCCCGGGCAATGCCGGGGCAGGCTGCTAGTATTACATACGTGAGCACTTCTTAATGCTTGAGCTCAGGATGTAAGCTGTACAAGCACCTTTTATGTTTGACTTAATAGACTACAATGTTGCTCTATCTGTTGTAAGTATCTAGGTCACATTTAGTGTTTACATCAAAATTATTTGCCTCTCAGTTCACAGTATTGTCATTAAGGGTGCGAGCCATGAATGTTTGGCGAGCCATGAATGTTTGTAAGTTCATTTTTAAATTTATGTCTGTACTAAGTTGAAACAATTCTGCATGTAAAGAAATTTGTTTGTTGAATTTTGAAGAGACTGTATCATATTTTTACATTATGTTCGTTGCACAATATACAGGTTAAATGTTTTCATGTCTCGACTCCTGCATGGACTCTTAGACCCAAGCCAGACCCTTGGCTCGAATCTTACTCAGTTCGCCCTAATAAATTGCTTGTGCACCCACCTCTGTTTGCGACTCTGGGTAAGTGCATGAGGGCATCAGTCACTTGATAAAATGATTTGTAAAAGATAATGAATAGAAACATGGAGTCCTGCCTACATTTACTTATTTTGCAACTTTATCATCAAGGCTTCTCGTAGAAAAAACACATGCAGCTCCCTGGATCTCGAAGCAATTTGTCTATTTCCCCACTCGCCTGATAGTGGGCAGGGAAACAGACAAATTGCTGAGCAAGCAAGAGTATTTGTGAGCTCCCGCTTGCTGAATGTGGAGTGTTTGCAGTGGCTTATCGGGAAACTCCTGCCAATGCCAAGCCCCAAAAAGATGCAATGTCCCAGGGGTTGACACCACAGGATATTACAGGAGCTGGCACTAGGGATGGTGGTCCCCCTTGATTCTTTTGTTAGATTTTCCCTGTGGAGGTTGTGGTCCCTCGAGCTGTGGGGGGAGGGGAGGTGGGGAGAGGGGGGGGTCAGTGATGCCCGCACTGAATTTATTCAAAGCACCAGAGAGGTGGTGGTCCACGGGGCTGCAAGGTGTCCACAAGCAAGGCCCCCCTGCACTGTATTACATTAAAGCCATGGGGAGGTGGAAGCCCAGGGCTGTGGAGGGTCTATGCTGCCCCACACATTATTTAAACTTAAAACCCCGGGGAGGTGGCTGTCACCAGGGTGAGGCCGTATTGGGCACCCTGCATTTTTTGTACTATTAGCCTCAGGGAGGTTGTGGTCCCTAGGGCATCAATGAGCTCCAGAGCGGAGGGACGTGCATCCTCCCCCTTTATTACACTCCCAGGACCTGGCCTACCCGCCGCCAGTTAGAAATGAAGTGCAGGAGCCAAAAATAGAAAATCAATAATTCTTTTTTGGGCCCTGGGGATTTTTGTGGGACCCTCACGAGAGGCCTAGGGGGTCAGAGTGTTCTTACCCTGCCCCTTTTCATTAAAAAAAACATTGTTGTGGGACTCGGCTTCAAGCCAAGTCTGAACATTTCTGCCAAACCTCCTGGTTTAAGTTTTGTCAGCCAATCAAATTTCTGTAGGATTTCAGTAGGATTTTGGACTCTCAGATATCTATAAATTGTAAACTTAAATATCTCAAAAACTACTGAATGGATTTACACCAAATCACAAAAAGCACGCTTCCTGGACTAACATCTAGCTTTTTGCCAAATTTGGTGTAATTCCATTCAGCAGTTTGGGCTTTAGTTGAATTGTGCAAATGTACTACATTTTGAAATTCACAAACATTGGCAGCAGTTGGCTTGGACAGCACCGCCAATCTCAGATTTTAAGGCATTCTGCAATTGAACACCTGAAAGGTGATGTGATGAATGTTTGCAAATAGTCTAACTAGGGTCAGTGGCTCAGGGTAGCATTTTGTCTCCTTTCACTACAATACAGAAAATACCTTTACAAGCATTAAATAATACAGAAATGGGTACTCCCGAGCAGGGAATGACTGATACTGAAGTTCAACTACTTCCTGTTACATCTACTAACACCGTAAACACACCATATGTGTATTCACAGTCTTCGACTGCCATTCCTAACAACAAAGGTGTTTATCTTTAATCACCTTTGGAGGTACCAACTAGTTCTACTTTACCCTATGATGCTCTTGTTTTTGCACTGGCAGCCTTCGGCTGCTTTGCCTCCATTGATGCCTTTTCCTCGAATACATCACATATTTCACTGCATGGGAAGCGTGTGTTTGCTTTCTGGCTGAAAAACCTTACCTGATTCCACCATTGTCTAACATATGGACCTCCATTTCACTGCTTTTCCTATTCATTTGGATTGGATTTGTCACAGGTTTGTTTTTGCTCTTAAGTGGGCATTATCTCCCAAAACACTCAACTGTTGAACTGGTAGCTGAGGTATTAAAGCCTCATTATTCTTCAATCAATCAAGTGGAGTTACAAAGCACAGCGGCTCACCTGTGGTAAATTTTAATTACCTATACGGAATTTATGCGGTAAAGTTCAATAAGAATAACTCAGTCAAAATGAAGAGGCAGAATCCGTGGTATCTGAGGTTTAAAAGGGGTTTTATTCCTTAAAAAAGAATTGGTTCGAACCAGGTAGCATGACTCATCGCCACGAGGGTTCAGAGTGGGAATTGCAATGGATATGTACAATGATTTATTAACAGGAAATCATATATATAGTCATTTCATACAGTAACATTGAATGCAGAAGGCGTAACAGCTGAGAGAAACGAGATAAGAACAGAAATACGTAACAGAAGGCGTGCACTAGGGCGTACACGGAGGTGTGTGCAGGAAACGTCACATAAAGGTGTCATAAGTGGGTGGATCCCTAGAAGGATCCTGCAGAGTCAGCAAGAACATGTGGCAGAGATGCGCGTGCAGCAGCATGACGTGTGATTGACGTGGAACTGGAGGGTGAAGGGGACTTGACATTTAGCCATACATGTGGAGACAGAAGTCTGGAGTGTCAGAACAACCTAATCCCAAATCATATCTAATATCTTGTGTTTGAGGAACTGTATTATCTAAAAGGAAAAGTCTCTCGGGCAGAGGCTATTCTATACTGACTGCTAACGCGTGCATATACGACTGCGTGTCTACGTGTAAAGCAAGAGGGCCATGGGCCTACCATGGTAACGGAAACTATGAATTACTTGCATGGAGACAGTGAGGCCGGGCCCTTTGCTCTGCAGCTGGGAAGGATGTTTACCTAAACTACTAGACAGGAATGTATTTTTCGAGGAGCGGAGCAGATAACTTGAAGGCTGAATACAGTCTTGGCAGGCCGGCAGGCTGAGCCAGGCACCGCTAGCCGCGCAGGGAGTGAGTGAAAGGTCATGGATACAGATGCAGGTCCAGGCTGCAGCTTCCAGAGGCAGAGGACTGGAGAAAGCTTGAATGGCAGAAAACAAGGCCCAACTCGCCAGGGCCAGAAAAACGTGAAAGTGCACCATGTAAAGACATTGGCAAGGCACACTTAGGAACTGAATATCGGACCCGTTCATGGTGGATCTGAAAGAGGGCATGTTAACGTTGGACGCAAATGTATTTGCGTCTTCATAGCTGGTTGTGGAGGGAACTTACATGTACTAGCAGCATGTACATGGAGCCGTTGGGGTTTACGATAGGGGACACAATTGACCATAAAAATTCATATTACCTCATTCCCTCCTTGTCCCCTACGGACCCTTCATGATATATCAATCCTCATTAATCTATCAATCTGTTCATGTAACATCATTTGCTCTTCTTTCTTCTTACGGCGTTTTGAATGAGGACTTGAATTAGGAATACATGATGTGGCGCACAAGCCGCAAATCGCTGGCCCACAATGCAGACATAGGCAACAACTGAATACTATGAGAAGGCCAATGCCTAGGAAGGATAGGATCTTCCATCCCCAGGCTGACAACGTGGTCCAGAACCTACCGGACCAAGTCCAGGTGCCTGGATTCTGGTGTATCAGACTTGCAATCTTATGAAGGCGAGTTATGGCTCTATATACTGATGGCGCGTTTTCTGGAATGAAAACACAGCAGCTCGACCCGATGACCTTACAGGCTCCGCCCCTATCGGCCAGGATGACGTCAAGGACGAGACGATTTTGAAGAACAACAATCCGCATAGCAGACTGCTCCTCTGTTAAGTTGCCCAGGGCGGAAGTAGTTTCATTCACTACAGCCTCAAGAGTTCTAGTTAATTTTCGTATCAGTTTACTATTAAAGACAGCACCTAGGTAGGGAAAAAAACCTTTATTGAAATCTGTGTATTGTTCCCATGCCGTTTCAGTATAGTCGACAATCGGGAGATCTCTCTGGGGTCTATTATGTACTAGATGGGTGTTTCTATGATAATCAGGAGGGGCTAGGAAAACAGGTGGCAGAAGGAATGCAATGTAACAGGTGCCATCCCAATCTAGAGGTAAGCGTATATAAGCGGTATGACCACAAATGAAGTAGGAATGACGTGAGGCTTTGAAAGTAGACTTGCCCTTATCACTGAATTCGATCACAGTAGTACATCTACTATGACCCAGGTGTACTGAACCATTTTTTCTGACACATAATTCACCCTTGACTGGAAGTACGGACATGCCGGGCAAGACTGGTTCTGTTTCGGATTCAACACTGAGAATCATGAGGTTAAGTGTAAAGTTACCTAATCCATATACTTCATTTTCTAGATCAGTTCCTGTCCTTTTGGGGAGACCCTCCTTGTCAGGGAAACAGACTTTATGCAAAACGATGTTCAGGTTTCCCCATACCCAGTTGCCCTGGTAGACTATGGAGTCTGAATTCAAGGAATTAATCAAACTAAACCATGCACCACAGGACCCATTATGTGTGAACGGGTACGGAAAAAGAGGCAGAACTCCTTTGTATTTCTGATAGGGAGGGAGTCAGCCACATATCCAACAATTAGTAGCATTGCTGGTCTGATGGGAATGATGTAACATACTAATGAATGTATTGTTGCGCAGCGCAAGTCTGTAAGATAGTTCATGCGGGGGCAGTTCACTAAAAGAATGCTCGGCAGTGACGTTGAAGGGAGAATTTGCACGCTTGAATATAGGATAGTATATGTGTAGAAGCACACTTGCAGCAATAATCATAAGGCTCAGAAAAAACATAATCAATAAAGTCACAATACAGTGGCTGCGAAGAGATTTGCAATATTCATGTTTCTTGAGCTGTTTCTGTCTATCTCTCTCTCAGTTGGGGTCTAGGGGATACATGTCAGAAAACACGTCTAACCGATTCACCTAGGGGAGGACTTAAACAATTAAACTGTCTGACTTGCTAGACCTCAATTTTTCTTTATACTCCTGCTGTGGAGTTTTCTCTATCAGGGGAAGTTTAGAGTCACTAGAATCTGGACAGTCCTTAGAGGGGGAGGGTGAGTCAGTCTCTGGCAATGCACGAAATTTCTTCACATGACTCGAGTGGAGCCACCCTTTGCGGCCCTCGACCTTGATTGCAGTCCTCGTGGTGAGAAGTACCAACTTCGGCGCCTGCCACCGGGGCTCCAGTGAGGTAATATGAATTTTTATGGTCAATTGTGTCCCCTATCGTAGACCCCAACGGCTCCATGTACCCGCTTCTAGTACATGTAAGTTCCCTCCACAACCAGCTATGAAGACGCAAATACATTTGCGTCCAACGTTAACATGTCCTCTTTCAGATCCACCATGAATGGGTCCGATATTCAGTTTCTAAGTGTGCCTTGCCAACGTCTTTACATGGTGCACTTTCATGTTTTTCTGGCCCTGGCGAGTTGGGCCTTGTTTTCTGCCATTCAAGCTTTCTCCTGCCTTCTGCCTCTGGAAGCTGCAGCCTGAACCTGCATCTGTATCCATGACCTTTCACTCACTCCCTGCGCGGCTAGCGGTGCCTGGCTCAGCCTGCCGGCCTGCCAAGACTGTATTCAGCCTTCAAGTTATCTGCTCCGCTCCTCGAAAAATACATTCCTGTCTAGTAGTTTAGGTAAACATCCTTCCCAGCTGCAGAGCAAAGGGCCCGGCCTTTCTGTCTCTATGCAAGCAATTCATAGCCTCCGTTACCATGGTAGGCCCATGGCCCCCTGCTTTACACGTAGACACGCAGTTGCATATACACGTGTTAACAATCAGTATAGAATAGCCTCTGCCCAAGAGACCTTTTCTTCTAGATAATACAGTTCCTCAAACACAAGATATCAGATATGATTTGGGATTAGGTTGTTCTGACACTCCAGACTTCTGTCTCCACATGTAGGGCTAAATGTCAAGTCCCCTTCACCCTCCAGTTACACGTCAATCATACGTCATGCTGCTGCGCGCGCATCTCTGCCACATGTTCTTGCTGACTCTGCAGGATCCTTCTAGGGATCCACCCACTTATGATACCTTTCTGTGACGTTTCTTGCACACACCTCCGTGTACGCCCTAGTGCACGCCTTCTGTTACGTATTTCTGTTCTTATCTTGTTTCTCTCAGCTGTTACGCCTTCTGCATTCAATGTTACTGTATGAAATGACTATATATACGATTTCTTGTTAATAAATCATTGTGCATGTCCATTGCAATTCCCACCCTGAACCCTCGTGGCGATGGGTCATGCTACCATTGGTTCGAACCAATTCCTTTTTAAGGAATAAACCCCACTTTAAACCTCAGATACCACGGACTCTGCCTTCTTATTTTGACTGAGTTATTCTTATTGAACTTTACCGCATAAATTCCGTATAGGTAATTAAAATTTACCACATAATTTGGCGCCCGAATAGGGACCCCTCCCCCACCTTACGCGCCGGCGGTGCGTTGCAGGCCCGGTCCCCTGCCACAGCGCTGACGGACAACTACGCGTACCCGCAGGATTTCCTGTATCTCCCTCAGGCCAACGGAGGTGACTGAGGCTGCGATCGACACCCAGACGAGGCGGTGAGGAGTGCGGAGGATCCCGACCAGAGCCTAGCTGAGAGAGCCAAGTCCGAGGTATCCGGAGGCCCACCAGTTCCGAAGTTCCGAAGTGCTTACGTCACGAGTCGAGTCCAGTCCAGTCCAGTGTCGAGTTTCCGAGGCCTTCTGTTCCGTGCTTCCCGGTGAGTACCGTTGCTGGGGACGCATCTAGACGAGCGCATTAGTTTGTGCCGGTCAAGACGGGTTTGGGTACGCAGACCTGGTCTGCACTGTTTAGCGGTGTATCTGTACTGTTTAGCAGTATATCCAGTATGCAATTAACTAGTTTTATTCTAATCGTTATTGTTCGTTCTGAAATGTTTTAGTATGTTTAAAATGTCGTGGTATGAGTGATTGTTCGATCTGCATTATTGTGTTTACTGTATTAGTTGTGTCCAAATTCGAGTAAGTATCAAGCCCAGAGTAGCACGACTTAAACATGCCGCTGTTCTCCAAACTAAGACAGATAGGAACTAGAAAAGGGATTCTAGAAGAAGCAGTGCCTGTTCCACCTAGGGACACTCCAGGGCACTTTATGTACCACAAGCACGGCCTAGACGCTGTATTATATCTCGATTTGTGGGTAGACTATACTAAAGATTTAGCAGAGAATCAAAGATGGCCCGCTGCAGGGACATGGGATGCCGAGTGCATCATGAGAGTAGAGGAAGCGTTATGGAAAAAGAAAGCCAGACAGTCCCAGAAAGATGCCATTGAACTATGGCGTAAAGAATCGCATAGGCGCACAGAGAAAGCACTCAGAAAAGCAGAGAAACATAAAGAGGATTCAGACAAGGCCCAAGAAAACGCATTAGTTGAGGAGGGGATACGAGTAAAAACAGAACAAGTAGACCGACAACGAAACACTCTTATGAATGGTATGTATCCTTTGCTGGCCGAGGGTTTACCTAAGGCCACCCCGGAAATGCCGAAGGATCTGCCCCCTCCCTTGCTCCCGACTAAAGTACATCACAAGACCACAAAGGACATATTCCTTTCTTCCTATCTAGACGACGTAGCTCCCGCATATACACATCCACATGCTCAACCACTACCCGCTGATGGTACTCCACCCCGAGATCATCTACTCCCACCTCCGCAACGAACTCCTTCTCCCGTTCGACCCCCTGCACCTGTTCCCCCAACCTTTCCTGCACCTATTCTTCCGATCACTAACCCATTCAATCCTTTTGGTCCTGGCACCTCAGGAGGTGCGACAGGTTTTCAAACACCGCCACCAGCACTCCGATTGACCTATAGGGATCTAGCGCAACAACGTACACCTAAATCAACCGATTATGACATACTTAAAGAACGTCTCTCAGACTGTAGATATGATCCAGTACCCAGTAAAAATGACGACAGATTGATGCTCGCATCAGTGCGATTAAGACGGGTTACCAACTTTTTACTGTTACTACCAGGAATGGTTGATCATCTAGACAGAATATATCATTTTGTTCAAACAGGGGAAGGCCCTGAAAGCATTGGCGAGGCCATGGCTCACCAGAAAGTTGACACTCAAGCTAAGATATTACGTTTTTTTATAAACTGCCTAATAAGAGAACAAGATAGGCCGGGTGTAGACCCGGAAGAAATGAAAGCACTTAATAGATGGGGTCAGAATATAGCAGACGGGAACCATGATAAACAGAGTTGTATAAAAAACATGTATCAAAGAATCAGAAATGCAGTAATAAAAATACATGAAAGAAGACAGTCAGAACCAGACATAGAATCAGACAAGGTCGAATCCTCAGGGGAGGAGGATGCACCAGAAACAGCAACAGGACAATCGCAATTACCAGTTAGAGAAATGATAGCATATGTAGGTAAGGGAAGATCCTATAATAATTCAATGCGTCCGGTACGTCCGGAAAGTAAAAGAATCTTTCAAGCTGCCATGTCAAATCCAAGGACCCCCGAACATCTATTCCAGGCTACTGATAGAATGCTTCAAGAACGCATGGGGTACCATGTACTCAATTCCATGGATGAACAAGAATTGGCCAGGTCAGCCGTACAATGGACTGACGATCCTGATAAATATAGTGATGATGGTTTAGTGCAGACCTTTTTAAACCTTTCCCCTGATGAACAGAAATTAGCTGGTATATATATGGTTCAGCATCTCATTACGTTATTCAAAGGCCATAATTCTGATCCAGGTCCCTTACCTGATATATTAATAGAACTACTCTCGCCACAATGGAGAGGTCTAGGTACTGACTTGATTAAAGTAATTCTAGAACATCGACACAGGTATAATACTTTCCTGAATACACGGTTTGTTCCAGCTCCACCCGGAGACAGAAAAACGTATTACATAGACAGACAGAACCCCTTGCGAGAAGTGCATCCAGTCCAGAATGCTGATAATACCCTTAGACGCGTGTTTGTGTACACGCCCATAACGAAAATGGAACTGTTAGAAATGAAGAAATTAGTGCCCTGTCACGATAAAGACCCAGCAGGTTTCCACCGCGAAATCAAAGACATGTTACTCATGGGGGATTACACCTACCCCGACATTATGAAAATATTGAAGGTGTTAATGCCTTCCGGTATATACGAGAAACTCAAAGAAAAGGATTGGGAGGTAGGAGACCTAAAGATAGATTGGGCTGCATTAGAAGATGAAGAAAAGACTCGTACCCCAGGAACAGGGCTTGGGGACAAATCTAAAGCATTACCAGGATTGTTAGTACAAGTATTGCCACGTTTATTAGCAACTAAAAAGGAGGACTGGGATGCAATCTCAGCCTGTAAACAGAAACCCGATGAAGACACTAGCGATTTTTATTCCCGATTTGAGAAATGTTTTGGTATTAATAGTGGCCTGAAAGCAAGTAGCGAGTCATATCCACATCTTTTCGTAACAAAGCTAGTCGAAAATTCCCTGCCCCAAGTTAAGAATCGTGTACAGAAAGTCGAGAGCACTGGGCAAGCAAATACACCTTCACAAATGTTACAAATGTTACAGTATCACCAGAACAGAATTAGAGAGGAACATGAACACGAACAGAGACGCATGAAAGACACAAAAATGAAAATGTTAGTTGCTCAGTCAGTTCCAGCTGACGGTCAGAAAAAGGGCACGACACAGTCAAATAATTCAACAGCTCCTGTTAAAGGGACATGCAACTATTGCAAACAGCCAGGTCACTATATAAACGATTGTGCAGTTGTAAAACATAATATACTTACTGGAAAAACTAAAGAGAGACCGCGTCCTCCTAGACAGGACCAGGTCCAACAACAAGTACCACAGAATATTCAGCCTATGCAAGCCTCACAACAGACAGGACAGACAGTAGCAGTGCCACAACCCCAACCGATTGCTGCAACTCAACATGCATCACAGCAGATGTACCAGTATGCCCAGACTGATTATCCTGATTATCAACGATACACATGAAACAGCCTAGAGAGGGAAGTTGGCTTGCCTCTTATTGAGGTTCCTGTAGATCAAGAGGGTCCTTATGTACACAGTCAAGTATTAGGGAAAGACAGAAAGTTTTTAATTGATACAGGGGCAAGCCGAACAACAATAAGTCATGACGAGGTCCCAGGGGCACCCCTCTCAGGCTCACAGAATGTTTCCCTTGGTTTTTCAGGCAAGCCTATTATTAATGAAGTATCGCAACCACTTCCCCTTGCAGTTGGTCCTTTAACATGTACTACAAATTTACTGCTCACAAAGTCATGTCCAGAAAACTTGTTAGGTATCAAGACTCTGAAAGCTCTAGGAGCTGTTATTTGCTGTTCTCCGGAAGGAGTACGGTTGTTTCTACGTGACTTTAAAGGTCACTATGTGTTGAGAGATATTGATCCCCGATTACAGAATGTACCTGCACATTTATGGGCGCAAGGCCCCACTGATGTAGGTTGTATGCACATTACACCGTATCGAGTCACACTCAAGCCAGGTGTTGTTTTACCACGAATTCGACAATACAAGTTACCACCCGATGCTGTAGTGGCTTTACTGAAAATCATTGAAGAGCTCATTGCACAAGGAGTGGTTGTAGAAACCAACTCGAATTTATGTAATTCTCCTATCATTCCAATTCTTAAACGTACAGATCCCAATGCACCACCAGTTTACCGATTAGTTATTGACTTGCGCGAATTGAATAAATGTATTGTACCGCAGTACCCTGTGGTCCCAGATATCTCATCTCTATTGACAGCCATTGATTCTGAAGCATCGTTCTTTACTGTTATTGATCTTAAGAACGCCTTCTTTAGTGTCCCAATTGATCCGGAAAGCCAATACCTTTTTGGATTCTGTTTAAATGGACGAAGCTTCAAATTTGCACGCGCACCTCAAGGATTCACAGAAAGCCCCAGCATCTATAGTCAAGCACTGAAACGACAACTCGACAGTATACGCATGCCTGAAAACACTGCCCTACTCCAGTATGTCGATGATCTGCTGATCACCGCCCGAAGCGAACCCGAATGTGAACTAGCGTCACTGACGGTTTTACATTTCCTGGCTGACAAGGGGCACAAGGTATCCCCTTCGAAGCTGCAATTCTGTGTTCAGCAAGTTGTTTACTTAGGTCACTTGCTGTCCAAATGGGGGAGGCAGCTAACGCCCGATCGCATCCAGTTAATTGCAGGTATGCTACCACCCAAGACACAAAAAGAGGTGCGGGCTTTTATAGGCCTCACTTCTTACTGCAGACAATGGATCCCTCAGTATGCATTTCTAGCAAAACCACTCATTCAGTTAACAACTCAGGAGGCAGCGTCTTCGACTGTCCTCCCTTGGACTCAGGAACATACACAAGCTTTTGACGACTTAAAGAAAGCCTTATGTCAAGCACCAGTTTTAGCAACACCATGCTACAGTAAGCCTTTTACACTTTTTGTTACAGAACGTGAAGGTACTGCATTGTCGGTACTCACGCAGGATCAAGCAGGTTCACACAAACCGTGTGCTTACTTTTCTAGTACATTGGATCCAGTAGCCCAGGCTCTGCCTGCGTGCTTGAAATCAGTTGCAGCAACAGCTCTAGCAATCAGACAAAGTGATTCAATAGTGTTAGGACATCCATTGACAGTACAAGTTCCACACTCCGTGGAAGTTCTTTTAAACCGAACACAGAATCAACACTTGACTATAGCAAGATTGACAGGTTATGAATTGACACTATTTCAGCCACACATAGAAATTAGACGTTGTAATACATTGAATCCTGCTACACTTTTGCCATTAACTGAAACAGACCCATTGGCACATGATTGCATTGAAGTCATTACTATCACGACGAAACCCAGACAAGACTTGACAGACACTCCATTACCAGATCCAGACCTGACACTTTACGTGGATGGTTCATGCATGAGAACAAGTACAGGAGAATTAGTGGCCGCCTACGCAGTCACAACAGAAACTGAAGTCATAGAAACAAATTGTATTGACATCCTGTCAGCACAAGCAGCAGAGCTCATCGCTCTGACCCAAGCCTGTATTCAAGCCGAGAACAAGAGAGTTAACATATACACAGATTCCCGTTATGCATTCGGAGTTGTTCACGACTTCGGTGTCCTCTGGCGAGAGAGAGGTTTTTTGACTTCTCACGGTGCCAAAATTCAACACGGTCCCCTCATTCAAACTTTATTAGATGCAATACATCTGCCTACAGCCATATCCATCATGAAGTGTAAGGCACATACAAAGGTTACAGATAGGAGAAAAAGCCATGTTAGACAGTATTCAACATCTCTGGTTCAATAAACACTTACGAGCAGCAGCCAAACAGAAAGTGCGTACTTGCATGATTTGTTGTCAGTTCAACCCAGGTAAAGGCGTTCCCGTAGAGCAAGGTGGTTTTCATCCTCCCGATCACCCTTTTGAAGTCCTCCAGATGGATTATATTCAGATGGAACGTTGTCGAGGTTTCAAATATGTCCTCGTAGTTGTTTGTGCACTTTCCCGTTGGACAGAAGCATATCCAGTCCCAGATTACACTGCTCCGACCACTGCCAAGCAGTTGGTTTGTGAATTCTTCCCTCGATATGGTTTGCCCCGTGTCGTGTACTCAGACAACGGTCAGCCATTCTCGTCCGAGCTTATGAAGCAGGTATCACTCCTGCTAGGCTACCAGTGGAAGTTCCACTGTGTCCGACATCCTGAAGCAGCAGGTCTCGTAGAGAGACACAATCAGACCCTGAAAACTCGTCTAGCAAAAATCTGTAAGGAGAAGGGTGTCGACTGGATCGTAGCTTTGCCAGTCGCCCTTTTTTATATGAGAATGGTCGCACATTCCAGAACAGGGCTATCCCCGTATGAGGTGGTCTTTGGTAGACCACCGAATATGTGGGGGACGCCTCTGCCACGAAAAATTACTGATGTCGATTGTAATATGTTGACAGATTACCTTGCTTCCTTGATGTCTGCACTACAATCATGTCGTTCACAGGTCGCTGCAGCCTTTCCCGACAACACCGAGGTGAAACCGCATGATGTTGTTCCAGGTGATATCGTCCTTGTAGGAAATTTCGACAGGAAAAGTCCGCTGGAGCCCAGGTGGCAGGCGCCGAAGTTGGTACTTCTCACGACGAGGACTGCAATCAAGGTCGAGGGCCGCAAAGGGTGGTTGCACTCAAGTCACGTGAAGAAATTTCGTACATTGCCAGAGACTGACTCACCCTCCCCTCTAAGGACTGTCCAGATTCTAGTGACTCTAAACTTCCCCTGATAGAGAAAACTCCACAGCAGGAGTACAAAGAAAAATTGAGGTCTAGCAAGTCAGACAGTTTAATTGTTTAAGTCCTCCCCTAGGTGAATCGGTTAGACGTGTTTTCTGACATGTATCCCCTAGACCCCAACAGAGAGAGAGATAGACAGAAACAGCTCAAGAAACGTGAATATTGCAAATCTCTCCGCAGCCACTGTATTGTGACTTTATTGATTATGTTTTTTCTGAGCCTTATGATTATTGCTGCAAGTGTGCTTCTACACGTATACTATCCTATATTCAAGCGTGAATTTTCTTCCTTCAACGTCACTGCCGAGCATTCTTTCAGTGAACTGCCCCCGCACGAGTTATCTTACAGACTTGCGCTGCGCTGCGCAACAATACATTCATTAGTATGTTACATCATTCCCATCAGACCAGCAATGCCACTAATTGTTGGATATGTGGCCGACTCCCTCCCTATCAGAAATACAAAGGAGTTCTGCCTCTTTTTCCGTATCCGTTCACACATAATGGGTCCTGTGGAGCATGGTTTAGTTTGAATAATTCCTTGAATTCAGACTCCGTAGTCTACCAGGGTAACTGGGTATGGGGAAACCTGAACGTCGTTCTGCATGAAGTCTGTTTCCCTGACAAGGAGGGTCTCCCCAAAAGGACAGGAACTGATCTAGAAAATGAAGTATATGGATTAGGTAACTTTACACTTAACCTCATGATTCTCAGTGTTGAATCCGAAACAGAACCAGTCTTGCCCGCCATGTCCGTACTTCCAGTCAAAGGTGAATTATGTGTCAGAAAAAATGGTTCAGTACACCTAGGTCATAGTAGATGTACTACTGTGATCGAATTCAGTGATAAGGGCAAGTCTACCTTTAAAGCTTCACGTCATTCCTACTTCATTTGTGGTCATACCGCATATATACGCTTACCTCTAGATTGGGATGGCACCTGTTACATTGCATTCCTTCTGCCACCTGTTTTCCTAGCCCCTCCTGATTATCATAGAAACACCCATCTAGTACACAATAGACCACAGAGAGATCTCCCGATTGTCGACTATACTGAAACGGCATGGGAACAATACACAGATTTCAATAAAGGTTTCTTTCCATACCTAGGTGCTGTCTTTAATAGTAAACTGATACGAAAATTAACTAGAACCCTTGAAGCTGTAGTGAATGAAACTACTTCCGCCCTGGGCAACTTAACAGTGGAGCAGTCTGCGATGCGGATTGTTGTTCTTCAAAATCGTCTCGTCCTTGACGTCATCCTGGCCGATAGGGGCGGAGCCTGTAAGGTCATCGGGTCGAGCTGCTGTGTTTTCATTCCAGAAAACGCGCCATCAGTATATAGAGACATAACTCGCCTTCATAAGATTGCAAGTCTGATACATCAGAATCCAGGCACCTGGACTTGGTCCGGTTGGTTCTGGACAACGTTGTCAGCCTGGGGATGGAAAGTCCTATCCTTCCTAGGTATTGGCCTTCTCATAGTATTCAGTTGTTGCCTATGTCTGCAATGTGGGCCAGCGATTTGCGGCTTGTGCGCCACTTCATGTATTCCTCATTCAAGTCCTCATTCAAAACGCCATAAGAAGAAAGAAGAGCAAATGATGTTACATGAACAGATTGATAGATTAATGAGGATTGATGTATCATGAAGGGTCCGTAGGGGACAAGGAGGGAATGAGGTAATATGAATTTTTATGGTCAATTGTGTCCCCTATTGTAGACCCCAACGGCTCCATGTACCCGCTTCTAGTACATGTAAGTTCCCTCCACAACCAGCTATGAAGACGCAAATACATTTGCGTCCAACGTTAACATGTCCTCTTTCAGATCCACCATGAATGGGTCCGATATTCAGTTTCTAAGTGTGCCTTGCCAACGTCTTTACATGGTGCACTTTCATGTTTTTCTGGCCCTGGTGAGTTGGGCCTTGTTTTCTGCCATTCAAGCTTTCTCCTGCCTTCTGCCTCTGGAAGCTGCAGCCTGAACCTGCATCTGTATCCATGACCTTTCACTCACTCCCTGCGCGGCTCGCGGTGCCTGGCTCAGCCTGCCGGCCTGCCAAGACTGTATTCAGCCTTCAAGTTATCTGCTCCGCTCCTCGAAAAATACATTCCTGTCTAGTAGTTTAGGTAAACATCCTTCCCAGCTGCAGAGCAAAGGGCCCGGCCTTTCTGTCTCTATGCAAGTAATTCATAGCCTCCGTTACCATGGTAGGCCCATGGCCCCCTGCTTTACACGTAGACACTCAGTTGCATATACACGTGTTAACAATCAGTATAGAATAGCCTCTGCCCAAGAGACCTTTTCTTCTAGATAATACAGTTCCTCAAACACAAGATATCAGATATGATTTGGGATTAGGTTGTTCTGACACTCCAGACTTCTGTCTCCACATGTAGGGCTAAATGTCAAGTCCCCTTCACCCTCCAGTTACACAACAATCATACGTCATGCTGCTGCGCGCGCATCTCTGCCACATGTTCTTGCTGACTCTGCAGGGTCCTTCTAGGGATCCACCCACTTATGACACCTTTCTGTGACGTTTCTTGCACACACCTCCGTGTACGCCCTAGTGCACGCCTTCTGTTACGTATTTCTGTTCTTATCTCGTTTCTCTCAGCTGTTACGCCTTCTGCATTCAATGTTACTGTATGAAATGACTATATATACGATTTCTTGTTAATAAATCATTGTACATGTCCATTGCAATTCCCACCCTGAACCCTCGTGGCGATGGGTCATGCTACCATTGGTTCGAACCAATTCCTTTTTAAGGAATAAACCCCACTTTAAACCTCAGATACCACGGACTCTGCCTTCTTATTTTGACTGAGTTATTCTTATTGAACTTTACCGCATAAATTCCGATTAGGTAATTAAAATTTACCACACCAGCGGACTTTTCCTGTCGAAATTTCTCACAAGTACGATATCTCCTGGAACAACATCATGCGGCTTCACCTCGGTGTTGTCGGGAAAGGCTGCAGCGACCTGTGAATGACATGATTGTAGTGCAGACATCAAGGAGGCAAGGTCATCTGTCAACATATTACAATCGACATCAGTAATCTTTCTAGGCAAAGGCGTCCCCCACATATTCGGGTGCCTACCAAAGACCACCTCATACGGGGATAGCCCTGTTCTGGAGTGGGCGACCATTCTCATGTAAAAAAGGGCGACCGGCAAAGCTACTATCCAGTCGACACCCTTCTCCTTACAGATTTTTGCAAGACGAGTTTTCAGGGTCTGATTGTGTCTCTCTACGAGACCTGCTGCTTCAGGGTGTCGGACACAGTGGAACTTCCATTGGTAGCCTAGCAGGAGTGATACCTGCTTCATAAGCTCGGACGAGAATGGCTGACCGTTGTCTGAGTACACGACACGGGGCAAACCATATCGAGGGAAGAATTCACGGACCAGCTGCTTGGCAGTGGTCGGAGCAGTGTAATCTGGGACTGGATATGCTTCTGTCCAACGGGAAAGTGCACATACGACTACAAGGACATATTTGAAACCTCAACAACGTTCCATCTGAATATAATCCATCTGGAGGACTTCAAAAGGGTGATCGGGAGGATGAAAACCACCTTGTTCTACGGGAACGCCTTTACCTGGGTTGAACTGACAACAAATCATGCAAGTACGCACTTTCTGTTTGGCTGCTGCTCGTAAGTGTTTATTAAACCAGAGATGTTGAATACTGTCTAACATGGCTTTCTCTCCTAGATGTGCTGGACTGTGTACGGTATTAATGATAACTAGAACCATAGTGTCGGGGAGAAACCATGTGGATTTTCCCTTCGTCATCTATCCTTGATCTGTCTGGGTCCCTCCTAGTTCAGTCCATTTCTTTATTTCGTCTGGCGTAGCATGTGTCTGTATGTCAATTACATCTAGGGCGGGATCCTTAACTGTCATGCAATGGGTCGGTGTCGCAACTATTGTTTTTGTCAGGTCAGTGGCGTGAATCTGATTCTGAGCTGTATGTTTTGCGGTTCGGTCTGCCAGGTCATTACCCTGGGAAATAGTATCTGTAACTTTTGTATGTGCCTTACACTTCATGATAGATATTGCTGTAGGCAGATGTATTGCATCTAATAGAGTTTGAATGAGGGGACCGTGTTGAATTTTGGCACCGTGAGAAGTCAAAAAACCTCTCTCTCGCCAGAGGACGCCGAAGTCGTGAACAACTCCGAATGCATAACGGGAATCTGTGTATATATTAACTCTCTTGTTCTTGGCTTGCATACAGGCTTGTGTCAGAGCGATGAGCTCTGCTGCTTGTGCTGACAGGATGTCAATACAATTTGTTTCTATGACTTCAGTTTCTGTTGTGACTGCGTAGGCGGCCACTAATTCTCCTGTACCTGTTCTCATGCATGAACCATCCACGTAAAGTGTCAGGTCTGGATCTGGTAATGGAGTGTCTGTCAAGTCTTGTCTGGGTTTCGTCGTGATAGTAATGACTTCAATGCAATCATGTGCCAATGGGTCTGTTTCAGTTAACGGCAAAAGTGTAGCAGGATTCAGTGTATTACAACGTCTTATTTCTATGTGTGGCTGAAATAATGTCAATTCATAACCTGTCAATCTTGCTATAGTCAAGTGTTGAGTCTGTGTTCGATTTAAAAGAACTTCCACGGAGTGTGGAACTTGTACTGTCAATGGATGTCCTAACACTATTGAATCACTTTGTCTGATTGCTAGAGCTGTTGCTGCAACTGATTTCAAGCACGCAGGCAGAGCCTGGGCTACTGGATCCAATGTACTAGAGAAGTAAGCACATGGTTTGTGTGAACCTGCTTGATCCTGCGTGAGTACCGACAATGCAGTACCTTCACGTTCTGTGACAAAAAGTGTAAAAGGCTTACTGTAGCATGGTGTCGCTAAAACTGGTGCTTGACATAAGGCTTTCTTTAAGTCGTCAAAAGCTTGTGTATGTTCCTGAGTCCAAGGGAGGACAGTCGAAGACGCTGCCTCCTGAGTTGTTAACTGAATGAGTGGCTTTGCTAGAAATGCATACTGAGGGATCCATTGTCTGCAGTAAGAAGTGAGGCCTATAAAAGCCTGCACCTCCTTTTGTGTCCTGGGTGGTAACATACCGGCAATTAACTGGATGCGATCGGGCGTTAGCTGTCTCCCCCATTTGGACAGCAAGTGACCTAAGTAAACAACTTGCTGAACACAGAATTGCAGCTTCGAAGGGGATACCTTGTGCCCCTTGTCAGCCAGGAAATGTAAAACCGTCAGTGACGCCAGTTCACATTCAGGTTCACTTCGGGCGGTGATCAGTAGATCATCGACATACTGGAGTAGGGCAGTGTTTTCAGGCATGTGAATACTGTTGAGTTGTCTTTTCAGTGCTTGGCTATAGATGCTGGGGCTTTCTGTGAATCCTTGAGGTGCGCGTTCAAATTTGAAGCTTCGTCCATTTAAACAGAATCCGAAAAGGTATTGGCTTTCCGGATCAATAGGGACACTAAAGAAGGCGTTCTTAAGATCAATAACAGTAAAGAACGTTGCTTCAGAATCAATGGCTGTCAATAGAGATGAGATATCTGGGACCACAGGGTTCTGCGGTACAATGCATTTATTCAATTCGCGCAAATCAATAACCAATCGGTAAACGGGTGGTGCATTGGGATCTGTACGTTTAAGGATTGGGATGATAGGAGAATTACATAAATTCTAGTTGGTTTCTACAACTACTCCTTGTGCAATGAGCTCTTCAATGATTTTCAGCAAAGCCACTACAGCATCGGGGGGTAATTTGTATTGTCGAATTCGTGGTAAAACAACACCTGGCTTGAGTGTGACTCGATACAGTGTAATGTGCATACAACCTACATCAGTGGGGCCTTGCGCCCATAAATGTGCAGGTACATTCTGTAATCGGGGATCAATATCTCTCAACACATAGTGACCTTTAAAGTCACGTAGAAACAACCGTACTCCTTCCGGAGAACAGCAAATAACAGCTCCTAGAGCTTTCAGAGTCTTGATACCTAACAAGTTTTCTGGACATGACTTTGTGAGCAGTAAATTTGTAGTACATGTTAAAGGACCAACTGCAAGGGGAAGTGGTTGCGATACTTCATTAATAATAGGCTTGCCTGAAAAACCAAGGGAAACATTCTGTGAGCCTGAGAGGGGTGCCCCTGGGACCTCGTCATGACTTATCGTTGTTCGGCTTGCCCCTGTATCAATTAAAAACGTTCTGTCTTTCCCTAATACTTGACTGTGTACATAAGGGCCCTCTTGATCTACAGGAACCTCAATAAGAGGCAAGCCAACTTCCCTCTCTAGGCTGTTTCATGTGTATCGCTGATAATCGGGATAATCAGTCTGGGCATATTGGTACATCTGCTGTGATGCATGTTGAGTTGCAGCAATCGGTTGGGGTTGTGGCACCGCTACTGTCTGTACTGTCTGTTGTGAGGCTTGCATAGGCTGGGTATTCTGTGGTACTTGTTGTTGGACCTGGTCCTGTCTAGGAGGATGCGGTCTCTCTTTAGTTTTTCCAGTGAGTATATTATGTTTCAAAACTGCACAATCGTTTATATAGTGACCTGGCTGTTTACAATAGTTGCATGTCCCCTCAACAGGAGCTGTTGAATTATTTGACTGTGTCGTGCCCTTTTTCTGACTGTCAGCTGAAACCGACTGAGCAACTAACATTTTCATTTTTGTGTCTTTCATGCGTCTCTGTTCGTGTTCTTGTTCCTGTCTAATTCTATTCTGGTGGTACTGTAACATTTGTAACATTTGTGAAGGCGTATTTGCTTGCCATGTGCTCTCGACTTTCTGTACACGATTCTTAACTTGGGGCAGGGAATTTTCGACTAGCTTTGTTACGAAAAGATGTGGATATGACTCGCTACTTGCTTTCAGGCCACTATTCATACCAAAACATTTCTCAAATCGGGAATAAAAATCGCTAGTGTCTTCATCGGGTTTCTGTTTACAGGCTGAGATTGCATCCCAGTCCTCCTTTTTAGTTGCTAATAGACGTGGCAATACTTGCACTAACAATCCTGGTAATGCTTTAGATTTGTCCCCAAGCCCTGTTCCTGGGGTACGAGTCTTTTCTTCGTCTTCTAATGCAGCCCAATCAATCTTTTGTTCTCCTACCTCCCAATCTTTTTCTTTGAGTTTCTCGTAAATACCGGCAGGCATTAACACCTTTAATATTTTCATAATGTCGGGGTAGGTATAATCCCCCATGAGTAACATGTCTTTGATTTCGCGGTGGAAACCTGCTGGGTCTTTATCGTGACTGGGTACTAATTTTTTCATTTCTAACAGTTCCATTTTCGTTATGGGCGTGTACACAAACACGCGTCTAAGGGTATTATCAGCATTCTGGACTGGATGTACTTCTCGCAAGGGGTTCTGTCTGTCTATGTAATACATTTTTCTTTCTACAGGTGGAGCGGGAACAAACCGGGTGTCGATGTTCTAGAATTACTTTAATCAAGTCAGTACCTAGACCTCTCCATTGTGGTGAGAGTAGTTCTATTAAAATATCAGGTAAGGGACCTGGATCAGAATGTTGGCCTTTGAATAATGTAATGAGCTGCTGAACCATATATATACCACCTAATTTCTGTTCATCAGGGGAAAGGTTTAAAAAGGTCTGCACTAAACCATCATCACTATATTTATCAGGATCGTCAGTCCATTGTACGGCTGACCTGGCCAATTCTTGTTCATCCATGGAATTGAGTACATGGTACCCCATGCGTTCTTGAAGTATTCTATCGGTAGCCTGGAATAGATGTTCGGGGGTCTTTGGATTTGACATGGCAGCTTGAAAGATTCTTTTACTTTCCGGACGTACCGGACGCATTGAATTATTATAGGGTCTTCCCTTACCTACATATGCTATCATTTCTCTAACTGGTAATTGTGATTGTCCTGTTGCCGTTTCTGGCTGTTCCTCCTCCTCCGAAAATTCATTCTTATCTGAATCTATTTCTGGTGCTGACTGTCTTCTTTCGTGTATCAGTTCTACTGCCTTGCGGATCCTTCGGTACATATTGTCTATGCTACTCTGTTTATCATGTTTTCCATCGGCTATATTCTGACCCCATCTATTGAGTGCTTTCATTTCTTCCTGGTCTACACCAGGCCTATCTTGTTCTCTTATTAGGCAGTTTATAAAAAAACGTAATATCTTGCCTTGAGTGTCAACTTTCTGGTAAGCCATGGCCTCGCCAATACTTTCGGGGCCTTCCCCCGTTTGAACAAAATGATATATTCTGTCTAGATGATCAACCATTCCTGGTAGTAACAATAAAAAGTTTGTAACTCGTCGTAATCGTACTGATGCGAGCATCATTCTGTCGTCCTTACCGGGTACTGGATCATATCTACAGTCTGAGAGACGTTCTTTAAGTATGTCATAATCGGCTGATTTAGGTGTACGTTCTTGCGCTAAATCCCTATAAGTCAATCGGTGTGCTGGTGGCGGTGTTTGAAAACCTGTCGCACCTCCCGAGGTGCCAGGACCAAAAGGATTTAATGAGTGCATGATCGGAAGAATAGGTGCAGGAAGGGTTGGGGGAACAGGTGCAGGGGGTGGAACGGGAGAAGGAGTTCGTTGCGGAGGTGGGAGTAGTTGATTTCGGGGTGGAGTACCATCAGCGGGTAGTGCTTGATCACGTGGATTTGTATATGCGGGAGCTACGTCGTCTAGATAGGAAGAAAGGAATATGTCTTTTGTGGTCTTGTGATGTACTTTAGTCGGGAGCAAGGGAGGGGGCAGATCCTTCGGTATTTCCGGAGCGGCCTTAGGTAAACCCTCGGCCAGCAAAGGATACATACCATTCATAAGAGTGTTTCGTTGTCGGTCTACTTGTTCTGCTTTTACTCGTATCCCCTCCTCAACTAATACGTTTTCTTGGGCTTTGTCTGAATCCTCTTTATGTTTCTCTGCTTTTCTGAGTGCTTTCTCTGTGCGTCTGTGTGATTCTTTACGCCATAGTTCAATGGCGTCTTTCTGTGACTGTCTGGCTTTCTTTTTCCATAACGCTTCCTCTACTCTCATGATGCACTCGGCATCCCATGTCCCTGTGGCGGGCCATCTTTGATTCTCTGCTAAATCTTTAGTATAGTCTACCCACAAATCGAGATATAATACAGCATCTAGGCCGTGTTTGTGGTACATAAAGTGCCCTGGAGTGTCCCTAGGTGGAACGGGCACTGCTTCTTCTAGAATCCCTTTTCTAGTTCCTATCTGTCTTAGTTTGGAGAACAGCGGCATGTTTCAGTCGTGCTACTCTGGGCTTGATACTTACTCGAACTTGGACTCAACTAATACAGTAAACACAATAATGCAGATTGGACAATCACTCATACCACGACATTAAAACATACTAAAACATTTCAGAGCGAACAATAATGATTAGAATAAAACTAGTTAGCCACTTGGCTGCTAAGGCAATATTTTACTTTTCATTGAATTTCCATTGAAATCAATGAAAAGTGCATGACGAGTTACCCTTGTCATTAGCGGCGAAGAGGTTAATTTCATACTGGATATACTGCTAAACAGTACAGATACACCGCTAAACAGTGCAGACCGGGTCTTCGTACCCAAACCCGTCTTGACCGGCACAAATTAATGCGCTCGTCTAGATGCGTCCCCAGCAACGGTACTCACCGGGAAGCACAGAACAGAAGGCCTTGGAAACTCGACACTGGACTGGACTCGACTGGACTGGACTCGTGACGTAAGCACTTCGGAACTTCGGACCTGGTGGGCCTCCGGATACCTCGGACTCTGCTCTCTCAGCTAGGCTCTGGTCGGGATCCTCCGCACTCCTCACCGCCTCGTCTGGGTGTCGATCGCAGCCTCAGTCACCTCCGTTGGCCTGAGGGAGATACAGGAAATCCTGCGGGTACGCGTAGTTGTCCGTCAGCGCTGTGGCAGGGGACCGGGCCTGCAACGCACCGCCGGCGCGTGGGGTGGGGGAGCGGTCCCTGTTCGGGCGCCAATTTATGTGGTAAATTTTAATTACCTATACGGAATTTATGCGGTAAAGTTCAATAAGAATAACTCAGTCAAAATGAAGAGGCAGAATCCGTGGTATCTGAGGTTTAAAAGGGGTTTTATTCCTTAAAAAGGAATTGGTTCGAACCAGGTAGCATGACTCATCGCCACGAGGGTTCAGAGTGGGAATTGCAATGGACATGTACAATGATTTATTAACAGGAAATCATATATATAGTCATTTCATACAGTAACATTGAATGCAGAAGGCGTAACAGCTGAGAGAAACGAGATAAGAACAGAAATACGTAACAGAAGGCGTGCACTAGGGCGTACACGGAGGTGTGTGCAGGAAACGTTACATAAAGGTGTCATAAGTGGGTGGATCCCTAGAAGGATCCTGCAGAGTCAGCAAGAACATGTGGCAGAGATGCGCGTGCAGCAGCATGACGTGTGATTGACATGGAACTGGAGGGTGAAGGGGACTTGACATTTAGCCATACATGTGGAGACAGAAGTCTGGAGTGTCAGAACAACCTAATCCCAAATCATATCTAATATCTTGTGTTTGAGGAACTGTATTATCTAAAAGGAAAAGTCTCTCGGGCAGAGGCTATTCTATACTGACTGCTAACGCGTGCATATGCGACTGCGTGTCTACGTGTAAAGCAAGAGGGCCATGGGCCTACCATGGTAACGGAAACTATGAATTACTTGCATGGAGACAGTGAGGCCGGGCCCTTTGCTCTGCAGCTGGGAAGGATGTTTACCTAAACTACTAGACAGGAATGTATTTTTCGAGGAGCGGAGCAGATAACTTGAAGGCTGAATACAGTCTTGGCAGGCCGGCAGGCTGAGCCAGGCACCGCTAGCCGCGCAGGGAGTGAGTGAAAGGTCATGGATACAGATGCAGGTCCAGGCTGCAGCTTCCAGAGGCAGAGGACTGGAGAAAGCTTGAATGGCAGAAAACAAGGCCCAACTCGCCAGGGCCAGAAAAACGTGAAAGTGCACCATGTAAAGACGTTGGCAAGGCACACTTAGGAACTGAATATCGGACCCGTTCATGGTGGATCTGAAAGAGGGCATGTTAACGTTGGACGCAAATGTATTTGCGTCTTCATAGCTGGTTGTGGAGGGAACTTACATGTACTAGCAGCATGTACATGGAGCCGTTGAGGTTTACGATAGGGGACACAATTGACCATAAAAATTCATATTACCTCACACCCAAGAGGGTATCTTGGCACTTTCAGGTCAAGATGGTTCTGGTGACTCAGTCGAACAGCCATGTCTTGAGTGCTCTCTTGAATTTCAGTAGAGAGGTGGAGGTCCATAGATTTATTGCAAAGTAGGAGAAGGAGCGTCCACCGGTGTTGCTTTGGTGAATGCAGGTGGTGTTAGCTAGGGAGAGGGAGGCGGAGCGTAGTCATCTGGTAGGGTGGTGGATATTGAGTCAATAGTTAAAGTAGGCTGGTCCAGGGTTGTGCAGGGCTTTGTAGATGTGGATCATCAGGAGTTTTCTGAGTTGGGGGGTGACATGAGGCCATCTGGGGAGGTCGAGGATAAGCCTGTCAGTGGAATTCTGCATTGTTTTGAGTCTCTGCAGAAGGTGTGTTGTGATCCCAGTGAATAGTGCATTGCCGTAGTCTAATCAGCTGGTGATTAGGGCCTGAGAGACGATACTCCTAGTGTTCAATTAGAGCCATTTGAAGACGTTATTTAACATGCAAAGTGTGGAAAAGCAGGCAAATACGACTGCGTTGATCTGGGATTTTCTGGTCAGTTTGTTGTCCAGGATTATGCTGAGGTTTCTGGTGTGGTTGGTCTATTTGAGTGATGGTCCTAGTTCCAAGGGTCACCAGGAGTCTTTCTGAGGGGTGGTGTTGTTGCCGAAGATCAGCACTTCTGTTTTGTCCATGCTGAGTTTATTCATCCAGTTGGTGATGCTCATCATACACCTGTAGAAGTTACGTCTTGAGTTAGCAGGATCTTCTGAGAGTGAGAGAATGAGCTGGGTGTCATTTGGGTAGGCTATGATCTTTAGTCCGTGGGATCTGATGATATTGGCCAAGGTTCATGATGAAGGTGGCGTCCCGGGGGTGAGGTGGTCCCAAGAGGTAAGTCAGTAGTTCATGTTGATTTTTGTGAGTGTGTGAAGGTTAAGGAAATCTTAGGACTTGGGCTAGAAAAAAAGTTGGTGAGTCTGTCACATAGTTCTTGGGAGGGGGTAACGCTGTTTCTACGGCTTCGGGGTTGGCCATCGCTCTGACAAAGTTGAAGAACTCTTTGCTGTGGTTGGAACTGGGCTCAATGCAGCAGGCTAGGGCTTTTCTCTTTGTGTCTCTCAGTAGCAAGTAGTAGAGGTTGAGGGAGGTCTTGAAGGTGGTCCTGCCTGAAGTGTCCCTGCATGTGCACCATCTTCTTTACAGTTGCTTGCCATGGAATTTTGCTGTTCTTAGTTCCTAGGTGTACCATCATTGCCTGCTTGGCGGATTTCTTGTGTCTACTGGTTTTGATGGAAGCGATGACGTCAGTGCTGTAGGTGATCCTGGAGTTAAACTTTTTCACAGCTTTGTCAAGGTTAGGCATGATGTGCTGAGGTCGTCTGCCCATTATCTCTCTCATACTTTGCTCCAGCTGCTTTAAGGGGGTACTTGGTGGCTCAGCAGTGGAGGTGCAGGGTCTGGAGATGTTGAAGTTTAAGATTGAGTGGTCTGTACAGGTGAGTTGGGTGATGTGGCTATACTTGAACCTGTTTCTGGAGGTGAAGTTGGGGTCCAGCATGTGTCCTGCTTGTGGGTGCGATCTGTGACAAGTTAGGTGAGTCTAATTATATTTCTGCTGTCAAGTAGGCTGGCAGTGTTTGGGTCGTTGAGGTGGAAATTCAGATCTCTGAGGAAGCTGTAGTCTTTTGAGTCAAAGGCGAGAGGAGAGATGAAATTGGGGATGACGGCATAGAAGATGCGGGCATGGTCCAGGTGTTCTGTGGGTAAGGGCAACTCTGATGGTGTTTTTTCTGTCTGTTTGGAGTGTGAAGTTGAGGTGTTCCATGGTCTAGAGGGTGTTTTCGGTCTCTGCAGTGAAGTGGATGTTTTCTCCATGGATGATGGTGTTCCCGCCTCCAGGTTTGTTTGTGCGATCTTGATGGTGATCTTGTATCTGTCAGGAGTTGCCGTGGGGATGTTGGGAGTGGACCCATGTGTGAGCCAGGTCTCAGTGAGGAAGACAATGTCAGGGCTTAGGGTGGTGATGAGGTCTCAGATCACTGTGGCATATATGCAAATTCAGTGTTTGTTGTGGAGGAGGCAGGCAAGTTGCTGTGAGGTAGGTGTGTTGTGTTTGTTGGTTCATGTGGTGGTTGATGGTGTGTTTGTGGGTGATCAGAATATACAGAAGAAGCCTCAGTAATTGCAAGACAAAGGTCCCAGCATAGATTTTGGAGAGGTGCATCAGCGGCTGTTAGAATGGCATCTGTGGTCTAGGGCTCAGAGTTTGATGGAGGGTGTAGGAGAACCAGTATTCCTGGCACCGGGTGCAGTCCATGTGTGGAAGGTCACAAACGGGCTTGCCTTTGAAGTGCCAGTGGAGTGCCAGTGTCTGCTTTGCAGCCAAGCTGCTGCCTCCTTAAAGTAGGTTCTGAGAGAAGGGAGGGGCACTGAATGGAAGTAGGTGGGCTGGCATGAGGCAGGAACCAGGTGGCAGCAAAACAAGATGGAAATAAAGGAGGGAACAAAGCAAGCAGGAGAAAAAGGAGGGAACAGGCACAGGCAGGAGAAAAAGGTCAAATGAGGCACAATGAGGGCAAAAATCTGGCTGGTCGGGCTCCAACAGCGAGAGTCAGAGCTGGGCTTCACATAAAGTCTGAAGAGACCTGTCCCATGTGAACAATTCTGCATTACCTGTCCGGGATGGAATTATTTGTGATAAGGTCCCATTTGGTATTTTTGGTCGTATAGAAACATTGCAAATGTCTTAAGTATATATGGTCTCCATGGATGATGATGCCATTCCTGATAGTATTTCTGATGATTGGGATGTCTGAACAAGAATCTTTTTTCATGCTCAAAACTGGGGATTTATAACTAAATTCTGCTAATTACGGTGACATGTTTTGTTATTATCATTATGCACAAAAGTAGTTACACAGAGCTAGTACTCCACATGCAGTTTTCAATTACACACAATGGGAACATTGCCTGACACCACCACCTGCATATGTTTGCATATTTGTCTGGTATCAAACCTTTAGACCCAGTTTCTTATTGTTATAAACATACCCCTTCCCCAGTGAAGACAAATATACTGACCCATGCAAAATTAATCTATTTTGACTCTTTCATTTCCCAGCTGTGCATACAAGGATATGAATTTTGGAAAGACAACATTGAGTTAAAATCTATTTTGGAACACACAATTGGCAGGTTCGTCACAATGTGGCTTTGTTTGGAGCTTGTCTAATACCTAGACAAATTATTTTCCTAAACAAGACAGTGCAGCAAACCACCTGCCATGGTGTGGCTACAAATAAAGAGATGAACACACCTAACATTCCCTCTTTTTCATGTTTTGACAATTGGCAAGATTTTGCAAATTACACAGAAGAACAGCTCAATGTCATGATACATTATGGTAATATCATTCTTAACTTTCAGGTTCAGATGGGTGGTTAGTATGGCCAATAGACGCTAATGGTTGTCATAAACATTTTTTAAACACCACAAAGGGGTTTAAAGCAAGCAGACCAGATTGCCGATATGTGCAGACACAACACTCAGAAGTGGTTACTTCCTACAGTGTAGGCAAGTTATGCCAGCAATGGGTATAGCATTTGACTTTATCTGCAGTGAAGGAACTTGTCTCTCCTTTCTGATGACATGGATTTACAAGATTTCTTGTTGGGTCCTAGATCACCATGTCCTAAAAGTTTTTTCTACATCATACACAATGAAATGTAGAAAGTTTCCCAGCAGCAAACGGCTGACAATTGGAGAGAAATTGACAGAGCTAATTTGGGAAAGGTTTTAGCTGCTGTAGATATTCGCATGACCACATTGTCCACTCATATTTATTCCATGAATAGTATTGTATCATCTGTATTCGATATATAACAGAATTTGTCAGCACTTTCCAGAGTGTCTTCGGAGTGATTTAGTCCTATATACACTCTTTGGTTCCAGGTGTATTTGGAGGCATACCACTAGTGTTATTCCTGATTGTTGGAATGTTGGCCCTGTTTCTGTTGGTCTAGAAAGGATGTTCTACCTCAAGGCCAAATGGTGATGAAACTACCACACGTCCTGCTGCGTCGTGTTACTTCAGGAACTGAATGACAATTATTCTTTGCCCTTTCGACCTATGGAGTTACACTGTGTACAGCACTTGCTCCCTTGTGAGGTAATATGAATTTTATGGCCAGTTGTGTCCCCTATCGTAGACCCCACCGGCTCCATGTACATGCTTTAAGTACATGTATGTTCCCTCCACTTCCAGCTATGAAGATGCAAATACATTTGCGTCCAACGTTAACATGTCCTCTTTCAGATCCACCATGAATGGGTCAGATATTCCGTTCCTAAGTGTGCCTTGCCAACGTCTTTATATGGTGCACTTTCATGTTTTCTAGCTCTGGCGAGTTAGGCCCTGATTTCTGCCATTGAGCCTTTTTCCTGCCTTCTGTCTCTGAAGGCCGCAGCCTGCTGCTTCCTGACCCTTGACTTACTCCCTGCGCGGCGAGCGGTGCCTGGCTCGGCCTGCCTTGCCTGCCAAGACTGTATTCAACCTTCAAGTTATCTGCTCCGCTCCTCGAAAATACATTCCTGTCTAGTAGTTTACGAAAACATCCTTCCCAGCTGCAGAGCAAAGGGCCCGGCCTCACTGTCTCCATGCAAGTAATTCATAGCTTCCGTTACCATGGTAGGCCCATGGCCCCTCACATCTCATGTAGACACGTAGTGGCATATGCACGCACTAGCAGTCAGTATAGAATAGCCTCTGCCCGAGAGACCTTTCCTTCTAGATAATACAGTTCCTCAAACACAAGATATTAGATATGATTTGGTATTAGGTTGTTCTGACACCCCAGACTTCTGTCTCCTCATGTAGGGCTAAATGTCAAGTCCCCTTCACCCTCCAGTTCCACGTCAATTACACGTCATGCTGCTGCGCGCGCATCTCTGCCACATATTTCTGCTGACACTGCAGGATTCTTCTATGGATCCACCCACCTGTAATACGTTTCATGTGACGTTGTCTAGAACACACCTCCGTGTACGCCTTCATGCACGCCTTCTGTTACGTACATATGTCCTTATCTCGTTTCTCTCAGCTGTTACGCCTCCTGCATATGTCTTTACTGTAATGCATTGACTATATATATGATAACCTGTCAATAAAGTATTGTCTATCCCTTCCTGAACCTTCGTGGTGATGGAACCCGATTGCCTGGTTCGAACCAATTCCTTTTTAAGGAATAAAACCCCTTTTAAAACCTCAAATACCACGGATTCTGTCTCTTATTTTTGACTGAGTTATTCTTATTGAACTTTACCGCATAAATTAAGTATAGGTAATTTAAATTTACCACACTTGTTTATTGCGCACTTTCAAGTGTGCACTGGGTCTATGTCTTGCAATGCAACTTGCAGTCCATGCCACTGTGGGAACATCATCTGCAGTTGTGGGTTGCTTTCTGGATCAGATTTACTGTCCAAACATTGAAAACATTTTGGGAGCCTCCTATACTTTAATCCAGCACCTTGTTTTTATTCCAAATAGATTTTTATTCGATTTAACAATTGTGTGCTTCTAATTGACATTTGTAATGCATTAGGACTTTTTGCTGCTTTTAATATTAAAGTGCATTTAATACGTTTTATAATCAGTAGGCTTATATATTAGGTTTTATTTTGTTTAGACTAGGTTTTAAATTTTAGTTTGAAGCAAGAGTCTTCCTCCAGCCAAGGAGTTGGTGTTTTAAGCTTCAACAGGACCCGAGCACAAGTCTCCATTTGAATTACACTTCTTTGGTTTGACACCTTTTTCTAAGTTATGGCTTTTTACATGCCATGTACTTACACAATAACATACATACAAGTAATTCTGCTTGCGGTACATTTCTTAGTAAGCATCATATCATGTCGTTCATACTGTCTGTCCAAGGTTAAGGAACACAGAACGTGGTTGTCCAGTTCGAGACAACTCTGACTGTCAAGACAATCACATCAGCACTGCACCTCTGACACAGTGTGATTTGAACAGTGCGTTTAATATATAAACCACCTCTGAGCCAATATCCGCAGAGGAGCACTACTGTGGATTATCCAGGAATGCTCTGCCTATGATTGAGATGCAGCCCTGTTGGCTCTAAACTTTTATCCTCAAAGGACAGTAGCCTGCTCTACACCAAATCAACTTCCTTATACATCATATGCAGATATTAAGGGTTTGGTTGTCCTTAGAGATCTGGCAGAGAGTACTGCCACTGTGCTCTCGCTACTGAAGGTAGTATTAGGTAGGAGTATCAATATAATCATGATCACACAGTAATGTCATAATGGTTGAACTATGTATCTTTCTCACCATTCTTGCAATGCCATTTATAATTCTTTGTTTAATCCTACTAATAATTATAGCTCATGCTTTTTATACAAGAATACAATTGTATTCCTCTTGATGCCCCAGTGAGGAGGACTTATCAGCTCACTTCTTGGATAAGGCAAAGAAAATTGAACTTAAACTGGAATGTGATGCACCAAACCGGCGGTCCTTGAGCTCCCCTGCATTTGTTTTAATTAAGGCAGCGAGTGCACCTTCCTACCCCATAGTGTGCTCTCCTCAAAACAGCACTCCTTGAAATTATTTCCTGCTCCCTAATAATGAGGAGCTGGAACATTCTCCAGTGTCTCTAAAATCCTCTAATCACTTCAGCAATCCTCTTCCCGCTGAGCTTCTCAAAGATCTCAATTCGACCATTCTTCCACTTTCGACCCGGATCATTCAAGAATCTCTCTTGCAGGGGAGGATTCTTGACTGCCTCAAGATGGGGCAAAGCATTCCCATCCCTAAGAAGCCTAATACCAACATTGCGGATCCCAATAATTTCCGTCCGTTTACCAGCATCATGACATTAGCAAAATTACTCGTGATATGCATTCACACACAGCTATGCAACCACATTGATAAATGTCAGCCACTTGACCACTTGGGAAGGGTATGTCGAAGGGTATGCCCAGACTTGGGTCCCTGGCTCACTATGCCACTGGAGTCAAGCTATCCTGGCTGATGAAGGCTGATAGCCAGAAACCGGTCCTAGGATGCTTGATTCCGGTCCAGGGAAGACATGGCTTGGCAGTACGGTCTGGACTGTTCCCATGAGGCACAGGATCAAGACTGATTTGCATATGGCCATGTCTAAACTGAGGTGGCTTGGGATGGATTAAACCCAGATCTGTGACTGGGGGTGAATGTTTTGCCATTGTGCAACATTCCGTCCATCATCTTGTGTGATTTGCTGTTCACCCTATGTGGGAAGGGTATGCCCAGACGTGGGTCCCTAGCTCACTATGCCACTGGAGTCAAGCTATCCTGGCTGATGAAGGCTGATAGCCAGAAACCGGTCCTAGGATGCTTGATTCTGGTCCCGGTAAGACATGGCTTGGCAGTTCGGTCTGGACTGTTCCCATTAGGCACAGGGTCAAGACTGATTTGCATATGGCCTTGTCTGAACTGGGGTGGCTTGGTGAGCAAAATAACGATGGATTAAACCCAGATCTGTGACTGGGGGTGAATGTTTTGCCATTGTGCAACATTCTGTCCATCATCATGTGTGTTTTGCTGTTCACCCTATGTGGGAAGGGCATGCCCAGATGTGGGTTCCTGGCTCACTATGCCACTGGAGTCAAGCTATCCTGGCTGAAAAATGCGGATAGCTAGAAACCGGTCCTAGAGGCTTGAATCCGGTCCAGGGAAGACATGGCTTGGCAGTTCAGTCTGGACTGTTCAAATTAGGCACAGGGTCGACTGATTTGCATATGGCCATGTCTGAACTGGGGTGGCTTGGTGAGCAAAATAACGATGGTTTAAACCCAGATCTGTGACTGGGGGTGAATGTTTTGCCTTTGTGCAACATTCCATCCATCATCTTGTGGGTTTTGCAGTTCATCCTATGTGGGAAGGGTATGCCCAGACGTGGGTCCCTGGCTCACTATGCCACTGGAGTAGAGCAATCCTGGCTGATGAAGGATGATAGCCAGAAACCGGTCCTATGATTCCTGATTCTGGTCCAGGGAAGACATGGCTTAGCAGTTCGGTCTGGACTGTTCCTATGAGGCACAGGGTCAAGACTGATTTGCATATGGCCATGTCTGAACTGGGGTGGCTTGGTGAGCAAAATAACGATGGATTAAACCCAGATCTGTGACTGGGGGTGAATGTTTTGCCATTGTGCAACATTCCGTCCATCATCTTGTGTGTTTTGCTGTTCACCCTATGTGGGAAGGATATGCCCAGACATGGGTCCCTGTCTCACCATACCACTGGCGTCAAGCTATCCTGGCTGACGAAGACTGATAGCCAGAAACCAGTCCTAGGATGCTTGATTCCAGTCCAGGGAAGACATGGCTTGGCAGTTCGGTCTGGACTGTTCCCATGAGGCACAGGGTCAAGACTGATTTGCATATGGCCATGTCTGAACTGGGGTGGCTTGGTGAGCAAAATAACGATGGATTAAACCCAGATCTGTGACTGGGGGTGAATGTTTTACCATTGTGCAACATTCCGTCCATCATCTTGTGTGTTTAGCCACTTGACCTTTACCAGTCAGGTCTTAGAGCAGGGCACAGTACTGAAACAGCACTAACTCACATCGTGGATGACACCTTGAGATCCCTTGATCAAAATGTCTCTTGTCTTCTGATCCTTCTTGACTTGTCCTCAGCATTTGACACTATTAAACATGAAAACCTGATTGCTATTATTCAGCATAGGATGGGCTTATTGGTCCCCGTCTTAAATTGGTTTGCTACCTTCTTGCCTAACCATACCTGAAGATTCAAAGTTAACCAATCACTTGCTGCTAGTACCCCAGTCACTATTGGAGTACCTCAAGGTTTTGCACTTTTGCCCACGCTTCAATCTTTTCATGAAATCTCTTTCCGATATTCTGAACTGCTCTAACATTTAATACCACATGTATGCTGATGACAATCAACTATATTTGAAGATCTCCTCTCCAGATGACATTAAAACTCTAAATGATGCACTTTTGAAAACTCAACAATGGTTAACACATAATAGTGTGCTGTTAAATACCCTCAAAACAGAATTCCTTCTGATTCCACCCCGGCAACCACTCAGCTCCTACCCAAGACTGGATCAAACAACTCACTGCAATCAGCTGCACACCTTATGTTGTTGCTTCTGCTAGATCTTAAGGTATCACCCTGGACGAACACTTAAATATTCAAGTTCACATTAGTGCCACTATTAGGGGTGCCAATCACCAGCTTAACACTGTTAGGAAAATCAAGCCATTCTTACCTCCTGGGGATATCCACTCAGCAGTCCGATCTCTAGTTATTTCATGCTTGGAATATGGTTTGGTGACTTTAGCTGGCCTGCCTAAAGCTAGATGGGCTCCGCTTAGAGCCACTCTTAACGCCTTGGCCGGACTTATCACAGGCTCCAGAAAACATGACCAAGTCACTCCTGACTTAACTCAGCTGAACTGGCTATCCATTGAAGTAAAGATCCGGTTCAAGATAGATTGACTGGCGCACAAAGCTATTCATTACAATAGCCCCATCTACCTAGCAAAAAACTTGAGATATCTGGTTCGAGTTGGAACTTAAGAAGCTCTACTACTCTACTTTGAAACCACCTAAATTCAATCAGAAAAGAACATACAACTGTGCTTTCTCTGTTCTTGCTCCAAGAATTTGCAACGCTCATCATCCCTCGATCAGATCCAACCCATCGTCTACCTTGTTTAAGAAACATGTAGGAGTGGCTTCTCCTGAATGACTACCTGCAACAACAGCCCTGTTGCTATCATCAAGCCACTTTCATTGCCCAGCTTGACAGTCTTTTATACCATTTGCTCAAAATGTGTTATGTTTTTCTTCACTGGTCCTTTTTGATGTACTGTTTTCTGTAACTTTTCTTAGATACTTCTTGTATTCTATTTTGTTCTGTACTCATGTTTTGACCTCTTGCCATGTACCCTCCTTTGTACAGCACTCGGATTCTCTGTTTAGGTAATATTCACTCTATATATATTTTTCAAATAAACAAATACATTGTTTTCATAAATGTTTGAAAAGCTAATTTGTATCATTCTTCTGTCTCCGTTGGGCATGCCTGAGAAACAACAAAAGGGTAGATCTGTTTCCATGATTTCCTTGGAGAATTAGAGTGGTCATGTTCTGAGGTTGCAGATACCATCTCGTACCCTGGAAGGTTAGGGGTTAAAATGGTGCACTATGAGCTAGCTAGGAACTGGGCCTGCATACCCTGGTGATATGTGCAGCCTCAGTAATCACATTCTGACAACTATGTTGTCTGAACACACAGCCCTCCTTAATTCATAGGAATAATAAACAGCAAGTGCAGTCCTCTTGTTTTTCCACAGGCCTAAAGTGTTCTTAAGAGAGTGCCCAGGGGATGCCACATTTATGTCTAAATCAGCATGTGGGTGGGGGTGAATCCTTGCTTCCCCGTAATCAATAGGGAGACCTTTCCCAGGGATAGCTCTACCCACTTTAACTGCAGTTCCTGTGTGCCCTACTGCAAACAATGGCACAGTGCTAACTCCACAATGGTGATACTCTTCTTCCCTTGTGCAGAACCTGTGTGCTCACACAAATGATGTGGCCAGGGAAATGAGCAATGTCTCATCTGCGGTCACTTCAAACCAGTTCTGAGGTAGTTCTCTCCCTATTGGAATAGGAGCCTGGGGGAACAAAAAAGGGGCCAATGCAGGTGCGTCCTAACATCTGCCTGTGACAGAGGAGTCACTTTTAAATTAATGAAGTTATTGGGCACTGCCCAAATGGTCATCCTGCCAGAGGAACAGAAACACCTCCCCACACTCAGAGGAGGGCAGCTGGAGGCTAATGCAAATTAGCGTCCAGAGGCTTTAAACAGGAAAAAAGAAACTTTCTAAATATTTCCTTAATATTTATCACACCTCTGACTTCACCAGTGATTTCGGATTTTATTAAATATCACAAGTCCAGTACTGAGATCTGTAACTGTTTCCTAATAAAGATTGCAGTATTAAATGGAATAGTGCATTACAGTCTCTTTATTTGGAACACCCGTCTTGCTCCAGTAAAAATAGCTTTTAGGTGGTAGTCACTGTAAGGCCATGCTAACTTAAGTTCCTACAAGATCTAGATTTAAATACTGTGCTGATTGCCTTGTGGCCTACTAGGCCTACATAGGGGTGACTTATTAATATTAATAAGGAAGGTCTTCTCCTGTCAAAAAGGGTTTATTTTGACAGATAGAGTTGCAGTTTTAAACTGCAGTTGTCAGGCGTTTGTGGCAGGCCTGAAGTAATGTTTGCCTGGTTACACTAGTGGATGGCACAGGCGTGCTGTAGTTCATTGGTGATAATTACTTTTCAATGCTCTAGATGTACTTTGCACTCTGTAGTGGTATTATGGTCTTTAGCCATGAGCAACATAAACTATATAAATGAGTTTAGCAATTAGCAACATTGTTTAATCTTGTGTTCACAATTTCCATTTTTAGATAAAAATTGTTTTCACTACAATGACCCAAAAGTAATCATTGTTTTTTTTGTTGCCTCGTTCACTGAGGTGGCACCTCTCTTTTTTCATGCACATCATTCACGCACAGTGGTGTTACAATAGCACAATTCAGCATGTCGTTTGTTTGTGCTTACTAGCCTTGTGCAGATATATGTTTTGCCTTGAATAATGTGACCATGTGTACAAACTTGAAATGTATTTGCTTTAAATGTTTTGCAAAGAACTGATTGAAACAAGACTAACCAGTTAGATCATGAAATTAAATGTCTTGATCTACTTATAAATTCATTTTTATGAGTTCTTCAGGGGAGGTGCTATGTCACATTTGCTCTTTATCAATCTTGCTTGGATATAAAGACCCAACCCCCATTTTTCTTACTACTATAGATGTACTGTGGACATCATATGCAATGGACCTTTTAGAACAATTAAATATACTAATACGGTGTTAGCCGACTCAGCATGTTTTAGGAATCCAAGCACCTGTCTTTGGGCCTGGTTAGCAGTGTCCATGTGCATAGCATCAAAAAACCAGCAGCATCAGTCAAAAACAAATTAGGGGTGACCACGCAAAAAGAGGCACTTTCCCAAATGTAGATTTGCAAGCCTATGAGCCGTATGAAGAGGCAATATATCAAACAGAAAATCAAAACATATAAAACGTATAAAAACAGTAAGCATGGGGCAAACATGGATATGTGACTGAAGACATATAGGCACCCTGTCAGTCATAAAATAATAGGTTAGATTCAAAGGCAAAAGAGCAGTCCTTTCATTTAGCAGTTGTCTACCATCTGTATGCAGCGTGGTGCCAGTCTGGGTGTTGATGCACAGCTATGAGCAGAAGTCTGAGTTATGGTTGGTGGTGTATTTGAAAACGATAAAAAAATACATATATTAAGGTTACAGGGTAAGGGTATTAATGTCAAGTTTGTCTACAATTAAAAGCCGTTCAAAAAAACATTGTCAAATAACGTGTTTGGATTCACCTAAACAAGTGATAGAAATAGCGTATAGTGTGTTAAATTGATAGTCAGCATAAAGACTTGCCTGTGTGTGTAGATGGGTGGCAATGCATGAGCTGCTTGTGTGTTGCTCTTTTGCTGTTGAAATGACTCCTGCACCAGCTGACGCTACTAATCGACTCGAAAGAGATGTTGTGTGAAAGAATTATAAAAAACAACTATGAAATGTAGTAATTCATAGTTGTTGTATTAGAGGGTGTTTTAGAGAACTACATATGTGATGTGTGCCAAACAATGCAGGTATGATAAAGTAAACATATGAATTAGTGGAGAAAGAGGGCAAGTGGGAGTTTTAGATTCCTACCTGGCACCACCTTAGTCTTCTTAAGGGAGTGAGAGAGAAATGAGATTGAGTTGGACCTCCAGGTTGAATTTTAGTCAGCTAAATTGTTGTATTTTGTGTACCCTCTAAAATATATTTTTCAACATAAATGTAGGTTTCAAAAGAATACATCAGTCTGTGTTTTGTTCCTGTACAGCTCTTCGTAGATCTGTTTATGTTAAAGTAAGTAATTCATTTTTCAAAATAATTCTATGTAAGCACTGTTCAGAGCCTATGAGAATAAGCAGAAGAAAGAATCCCTTGTAGGCCCTCTTACCTGCTGATACTCTAATTACGCAAGCCTCCAAGGGTTTATTGGGTTCCCCACTCTCCCCTCTTTTACCAAACATATTTTTGGTGTGTTATGGAGAAGTGTAAAAGTTGAAAAATGACCGTGCTTTCATAGACATTTCTAACTTCTTTATTAGCTATCATTTCGGAGACATTTTAATGTTGATAATTGCAATAGCTCTTCAAAAACAATTATATCTTTCCCTCTACAGTATGGGTCATTTTCTGCCTCTGGAAACTCTTTCTTAATAAGTGATGAATAACTAATATTAAATGTGAGATTCTGTTCACTTCAGAAGAAGATAGAACTTTTATATTTCTTAAAATGTTTTAGCTTCGTCAATTCATTTTTGCATTACCAGCCTCTTATCATGTTCCACAGTAAAATAGGCAGGTGACAACGTTACTTCCTTTATGTTAAAGGCTTCTAATAATGAAGTATCTCTTACTTAACACAGATCACTGACTACTAAAGTGCTGAACCAGTGAGAGTAATCATAAAGGTGGTCATTACTTTAATAATGACACTTTCGCGTGTTCCATCTTCTCTACCGGTAAACAAAATAATGTGTGATTTGTTTGAATAAGAGCATTTTTGCATCATGATCTAAGATTTACATTTTAATCAAAAATGGCTCTTTGTGAGGAGGTAAGTTGAGGTAATAAAATAATAAAATTATCTTGTACTGCAATTTATTCTACTCGGCATTTCCCCTTATCACATGTTAATTTTGGATTACTTTTTCACCATTGCATCTCCTAGCAGTGCTGGTGCTAATGATGTTGGTGGTGCACTGCTTTATGCAGTACTTTATGCAACTCACTTGCGACCAATTATTTTTATTGTGTTTAATCATGTATAGTTCTTTAACATTTTGGGAATATTGGACAAATCAAACTTTTCCTCACAACAAAGTGCTGTTGTAAGTTCCAAAGTTGTATTGTAATGTGTTTTCTTCTTTCCACTATTTAAAAAGTTGAAACATTGTAGTAAGCAAACATAGTAATGGTCTTTTTTTAGAGCATTGTGACAATTCAGTTTACAATGAATGCTAATATTTGATTTCATGAGCTTTGCTGCCATCAAACCTATCCACTCTATAATTTTGTTCCATTTTGTAGAATTAACATTTAGCTTGTATGGAAATTTTGAGCAAGTTCATGCTAACATATTTTGCTGCGATGTGTGAACCTTAATAATGAAGATAGCAATACCTATGTGTGTGTGGTTGTGCGTCCTACCAGTCACAGCCAAAATATATGCAGATAAATGGTTACAATGTATCTTAGTTTGAGATGCAAAAAAATACTACAGACACAGAAAATCATGAAGAAAACGAAGGTTGTAAATCACCACACTACAACTGTGGCCACTTTTCTATTCAACTTCGGTACATTACTCTATTAAAGACTTCACTAGACCCACAATTGTAAGTCAAGCGGTCGACAGGTGTACATTTTCCTCTGAAAAAGAAACCTTCTGCCAGACCCCATTGACAACCTTTGATGGTTTAGTAAAGCACACTACACACGTTACTGAGACGGACACAGTGGCATGCGGCCTTAAATCCATGTTTACAATACCTGTGTGAGCTAAAGCTTTGCCAAGTGGAGTATCCCTGCATTTGACATTATTCAGCAGTCTGCAAAGCCTCAAGACCTTCAGCAAAGTCCTGGAAATAAGCGTCCATGCAATATAAATGTCATAGCTACATATAATTTGTCTACAACAATGTATTAGAACTATTTGATATGAGCACGTCTAGATAGCCACTGGTGGATAATTTATTGTCAACAAAAACTTTGAACTGACTTACAGATTTTTTAATAGGCTTCGACTATAGCCACAACATACTTTGAAACATACCCCAAGCTGATTGATGTAAATATTTTTGTACAGTTTAGATACATTTACACAGGAAGGTGTCACACATATATAGTCGCAATGCTTTCAATGCCAAAACTATGCATCCCTGGTCAATACATATACTAAAAAGAGAAGGACAGTTGTACCACAGTAAAATATTAAGAAAATAAAATTAAGGGCTCCCACTATTTTCAATTTGAACTCCCCCCCCCCCCCCCCCCAGGGCTGGTCCATGACCCAGGGGAGCATTGTATCATTTTAATATTAGGGTATGCGGGTGTGCAGCCCCACTATCCCAAGCCATTTAATGGCCCCAAGCACCATCTCCTGGGGCATGTCAATATATTCTATTTTTGAGGAGGGGTGTGCAGCCCCCATTCTCTAGCTAATGAATGCCCCCCAGGGCCTGATGTATATTTTATTTTTGAATGGGGTTTGGGTCACCAGGGATCTCATCTCCTTGGCCTGGGGGGTTTGGGGCCCCAGGTATCCCATCCCCCTGGCCTGAATCCAGGCAGTGACATGGGACTCACATCCCTGTGACTCAGTGTTGTGCCATTCCTGGGAGAGGGTGGGCTGGGCGGGCAGGGCAGGCAGGGCGGGCAGGGATCAGAAATCTAACTCCCTGCCTGGGCTATCCCAAGCAGGAAACATAGATTTGCTCTCGTCCTGTGGGAGCAGAAACAAAAGCTACTCCTGCTGGGCAGGGGCAACTAAATGCAGCTCACACTCAGGATGGGTGCTGGCAGGGGAGCTCGCATGACTGCTGGGGCCATGGAACCCCTCTAGGGGTATAAATGTTGTGGGTACCCGCTAAAATAGTTTTGCTGAGTCCTGCTGGCATCCAGCATGAGTGAAGCCGGGGGAGTTGGTAGGGCAGCAGGTATTCTGGGCCTCCCTTCGCATCCCCCAATATTTTAACATTTCTGGATGCCCTGGGTGGGACCGGAGCTCCTGTGAAAAACGTCTGGCTAGCTCTTGCTCCGGAGCAAGCGGGGAGCTGGCAAGGCTGCGTGGGCCTTGAGACTCTCTCTGCAGCCCCCAACACTTTTGTCACAGTTTTTGTGTACCCTGGGTGAGACCAAGGCACCCCAAAAAAGTTTATAAATAAAAAACATGCCACACATATGAAATGAGAGGAGTATCCCACAAGGACTATTGAGAGGCATTATTTCATCCTCGAGGTAACCCTAGAAGCAGGAGCACCACAAAACATTTGTTTATGTTGTGGGGGTCTGCAGGGAGAGCAGCAGATCCCTCCTATGAACAGTAAAATAATTGCAGTAGGTCTCCTGGGTCATTGAATACATGACCCCAGGAGAGTTTAGCATAAGTTTTTCAAGCACTCCAAGCTGGAGCTGTATGTTCTTCAGCTGGAGTCTGGCGATTCCTTGGAGTTGGTCATATGGTTGCATTTTGTTGCTGGAAGATTTAAAGGTTCAACATGTTGATTGTTGTTTTGAATATAAAATCTTTATTTGAAATATTTTTGTGACAGCAATTATTATTAATCGTTGTGATGTATCTACATGGGAATAGATTACATTATAGTTATTTTATGGGTTTTTTTGCACTTTTTGTATTTATTTATTTATTTTTAATATTGAGATTTATCCAAAATGTACAAATTCATCCATGTAAGGCAATATAATTTTCCAATAACAATGCACTTCATAATAACAAAATATAGCACACAAAGTCAACAAGAAAAGGACATAGTCTGAATAAAATCAAGAATGCCATTGGACTAGGAAAAACATTAGAAACCAGATACAGTATAATTTCATAATTGAAAAGACAACGACTAAAGTGCCTGTAATGCATTAAAATGTAAGTCCGAGTAAAACTTCACGGTAAAGCCAAAAATAAGGCTGCAGGTAGTGTTTTGGCATCAAAACTAACAAATGCAACGTCACCTGCCTGTTTTAGAAGGATCTATGGTGTCTGTAGTACAATAGGTACATTAGACTATGCAAAAATATCAACATGTGTGACATTGAATAATGTTTTGTCATATTAACACGGCATCAACTGTCTGTTAAAAAGAGCTAAAGTGTCTGTAGTGCAATAAAGTGCTATAAAATAAGTATCTAGGGTGCAATAAAGTGCAATAGAATATACAAATATTTCAACACATGAAACATCTGATATATTTTCAGCATATTAGAAGTACCTTTTGAATTTAAGCACTTATTTGGAATTTAATCGAAATGAGCCTCCCAAACTTTTTTTAAACTTCCTAACCCCCCCACTTTGCAGTGCAGTGCAAACAAGTGCTCACTGTTTCTAACCTGCTTCATTTTCCGAACCCACTCATATTTTGTTGGTACGAGGCCTGATCAACATCTTTGAAGCAGGAGTGACCTGGCAACCACCATTGCAATAGATAATAGGTTTACTAGCTTATCGGATAGGCGTAGAGAGGGATCATAGCCCAGAATTTTTTGTAAATTGTTAGAATCTAATTAAATTAAACATTCAACCTCCATATGACGGAAAATATAGTTCCAGAACCCCTGAATTAAAGGGCTCTGTGATATGATATGCATCCAATCGGCTGTTGGGGGATTTGAGCAGCGAAAACACTGGCTAGTTTGGCTAGGGGAGACCTTGGATATCAAATATGGGGTTCTGTATACAAGCCATTTCCTGAAGAATAGCATCCAGCGCCAGTAAGCCTCCTGTCATGTACTGAAATTAAGTTTATTTACTTAGGACCACATAATCGCGATGACTTCCAATTGTTCATGTTTTTCACATGTTATTATTGCTTTCTGAAAGAGATCCAGACCTTTGATAGGGGCTAAAGGTTTTTTCCACTCCCCGGGTTTCCTAACTGCGATTTCTGTGAATAGTCGATTCACCCTATTTTTACATTCATTATCTGTATCAGATCCAGATTACTAAGGAGCTTGATAAGGATATGAGAAGAAGGAAATCCTTCAGCCTCGGCCCCTTTTTGAATAATTTCAGGAAATTCTCTAACCCCAAATAATAAATTGAGTTCAGATAAAGGGGTTGAGGTATTGATTACTGGGATTGTGTATCTTCTATAGAAGTCCTGAGGTTTACAAAAGAACCACTGCACACACTTAAAGTGCGCTAATTTGGGTGATTTTTTGATTTTTAATGGACAGCGTATCTTGTGCTCTTTACAAATTAAATTCATAAAATAGTTTACGAATAGTCATGTATGCAATTCCAACTTAAACCTAGACATATATTGTGCATAATAGGTGAAATAAGAGTAAGGAGGGCTCACCCACCGTTCTCAAACTCCTCATATAAAGTGTTTAGGGCAATTCGGGGGCTTTCTTTCCCCAAAGGACAGATGTAAAAATGGACTCTAATTTAGCAAAGAAAGGTACTGTTAAAACTCATGGCATTGCCCATAATAAAAAGTTAAATAACGGAAGAACAGACATCTTGATCAGTGAGACCCTCCCCATGACAGTTAACGGGAGCGAGTTCCACCGGTGCAATAATTCCTGTATTTTCAGCAGAAGCGGAGCAAAATGTAAATCATACTGGTCGGAGATTAGTGACGAAAAATTAACTCCCAAGTATCTTTTATGTTTAAAATTTGCACATGACAAAATATCAGCGTGTAGGACATGCGGCTTGCATCTGTACTGAATTATTTCTGTTTCCTTTTCATTAATTTTATACTCACCTAGCTATTCAATATGCTTGAAGACTTCAAAAACATTTGCTTGAACTCCTTATCACAATTGATGATGAGCATAATCTTGTCCGCGTACAATTTTAATTTCTCCAAAGTAGGTAGAAGGGGACAAAATTCTGCATTATCTTGAATAGCAATGGCCAAAGGCTCAATAAAAGAAGCAAACAAAATGGGGGACAATGGGCAACCCTGTCTGGTTCCCCGTTTGACTCTAATTTGCTCTACCTCGGAGGCGTTAACAATAATATTGGCTTCTCGATTATTATACATTCTCTGAATCAACCCAATGATCTGGGGGGGTATACCAAACGTACGGAGAATATGGAATAAGGTCTCCCAGACCACGAGGTTGAACGCTTTCTCTGCGTCTAACAGAAGGACCAAGGCCAGTATTTTCTTGGTCTCAAAATATTCCAAGACTTCTGCTAAATAATGTGTTAGTCTCAAGCAGTCTCCCTGAAATAAAACAATTTTGATAGGAATGTATCAGGTTAGAAGCTATTGTATTAAATATGTTTCCTGAAGGTTTAGTGATAATCTTATAATCAGAGTTCAAAAGTGTAATTGGGCGATATGAAATAGGGTCTACACAGTCTTTTCCCTTTTTTAAAAAGCCAACTTCATTCTCTTTTTGGAATGAAACTGGTATCGGGCCTCCTTCCAAGACTGAATTAGCGATCAGCAAAAAATATTCCAAAAAAGCCTCTGAAAATGACTTTAAAAATTCTGACAGAAGACCATCCGGTCCACAAGCTTTACCATTCAGGATGTTTTTTACAACATCCCACAGTTGTTCTTTAGAGAAGGGGCGTATCATATTAATTTTATCTGCCTCGGAGAGTATCGGAATTTCCTGTTCCTGAAGGAGCATTAGTAGGGATGCATTATCAATTCATTGTTGTTGACCATAAATACGCCTGTAATGTTGCAACATTATGTTCTCTATATTAGTGGGCCACTTCACTTCTAGTACCATTACGGGACATCTCAATATGCTAATCCGATTTCTTGCGGCCCTCTCCCGAGCCTGTCATGCAAGGAATATCCCGGTATAATTACTCTCTTCATATACATTTTGCCTATAATTACTATTAAAGATTTCACATTTTAAATATTAGGCCTTGCTAAGGGCCCGTTTAGCCTGGTCAATGCATGGGGGCCAATGGGGTTCTAAGTAGGGTATTGTAGCACCTTTGAACCTTCTGTTCTAGGGTTTTCTTTTTCCTTTCTCTTTTCTAAAACTATAAGCGTCTTTACCTAAAGCCAAACCATGAATATATGCATTAAGAGAGTCCCAGACAATATGGGAAGGAGCCATCCCATGATTTCTAGCGAGAAATTCCTTTTTCTCTGTATTACAGACTAGCACCCAACTTTCTTCCAATAGGTATTGCCTACTTAGAGTCCATCTCCTAGAATGAACCCAGATTTTGCCTAACTCAATCTCTAAAATAATCATAGCATGATTCAAAAATCTGTTCGGAAGGATTTTCTGCAGACTGAAATTCACGATCTTGGATATAAGAAAAAAATCAATACGTGAGGAAGTGCAGAATCTGTCCAAAAAACAGGTATATGCAATTTTTGTTGGAAATGCTTCCCTCCAGGGGTCAATTATACCCAGAGTCCTACTATAGTTTTGAATAATTCTAAGAGTTTTAGGTTTTAATAGTTTTTTGGGAAATGACTGAGAAATCAATTTTTGGGTTTGCTAGAAAATCGAATCCCCCCAAAGATACCTTTACCCAGAATTTGTATTAAGGATTGAAAAAGCTCTACCTATGGTACAACATTTTCCTCTACTGGGGCATAAATACTAGCAAAGGTTAGGTATCTATTCCCCAGCTTACAGGACACCCAAACCCACCTTCCTTTCTGATCGCTTACAAAGTTCACAAACTCTGCTTGAAATTTTTTAACCAAAATGATCGTCATGCCATGATGTGTTGCGGAAGAAGAGGAGAAGCCCCGATATGCTGCCCAGGATCTAAACATAGAGATTTCCCATCCAGTATATGGGTCTCTTGAATTAAAATTACCACTGGGTATTCCATCTTAATTCATGTTTTGATAGCCCACATTTTCTTTTTATTATTGAGACCATTGACATTAAAAGAGACCACCTTTAGGATTGCCTTTTTATCTATTAGCACGCTGCACTTTTTGGTCCTAGAGGGATTGTAAAGTAAACTGAACTTTGCTGGGTGCTCCCAAGTTCTATCATTAATCCCGCACTTGCCCTGACATGGTATTGATTTGTGAATAGGGTTTAGATGATTCTAGATTTTTAAAATGGATCTCTTTTTCCCCTCTTACTTCCCCTTGATCCTTGTTGTTAATTGCCCTTATGTGCTGGAGTATCCTCTTGTGGGCTGGCAGGTTAGTGCTGCCGATATACCTCAACCCACAGGGACTCTCAAGCACATAAACTTCAAATTCCGTTTTACTAGTCAGTCTCTTACGAATGAGTATGGGAACTGGCTTGAAAGGACTATTATAGTGGGTCTTGTTACATGCAAATTTGCATGCTTTGCAGTTTGGACATTTTTTGGAACCTTTATGCTTTGTAAGCCAGTTTGTAGGTGACTTGAGTTCTGGACTACTCTTAACGAAGCTGTTGCTCATTGACCTATTTTTTCTAAAGGTCAGAACAGGCTTCACAGGTAGGTATTTGCCCAGGATTGGGTCACCCCGTACCAGACTCCAATTCCTATTAAGAAGCCTTCTAAGTACCTGGTGCTGCTTGTTGTAGGTACGTATGATCATGGGTTGCAGCTTTGAGTTTTCTGGGCTAGTTTCTACCTGTCTGGGTTTTAATGCAAGAGCCCCATTTCTGTACAGATTTTTTGTTTTTATCAATTCCCCTGTCTATGATGTTGGAGACATATCCTCTTGCTTGGAACCTCTGTCTGCTCAAATTCTGGGCTGCCTCACAATCTTCTTCAGTGCTGCAAATGCACTTGATACGTAGCATCTCCCCATTGGGGATGCTCTGTATCAAGTGACGTGGAGTGTGACTAGTAGCATGCAGCACTGTATTGCCCGAAGTAGGTTTCCTAAATAGCTTGGTAGAGATAGTGTCCTGATTTGCAAATGCCACCACATCCAAAAAATACACTGATGTCTTACTGATAGTAGAGGTGAAATGGAGATTCAAACAATTATTGTTAATCTGATCTATGAACTGCAATGCACTGGTTTCCGATCCTCTCCAAACAAAAAACAAATCATCTATATAGAGTAACAAGGTCAATATATGCTGGTCTATTGTGTCTTTGTGCTGACCCATGAGGACCGGCTCCTCCCACAGCCCCATATGCAAGCAAGCATAACTGGGGGAAAAGCAGACCCCCGTGGCAACGCCTTGTATTTGCTGATAAATTTGATTATCAAACAAGAAGAAATTCTGCTCCAGACATGTAGATATCATAGAAGTTAACATGCTATTGTGCATTGAGAGGTGCATGGGTCTTTGGTTTAAGTAATGCTCAATAGCCTTGAGCCCATCATAGTGCCGGATAAACGTATAAAGGGATGTAACATCTAATTTTATTTAAAAAAAAAAATATATATATATATGGGCAAATTGAAAAATAATGACTCTGTAGTCATCAATAGAGCGGACAAAGGGGAAAATCTTGTCCTATGGGATAAAAAGATATATAGAGATGAAGCATTTAGGCATCTAAATGAAGAAGAATGCTATGAAATCTTAAATGGAGCAGCCGTCTATAAAGTAAATGAGGAGTACAAAAAGAAATTGTATAAATGGGTAAGAGAGGGGTTAATTACAAAGGATGAAAACACATTTTTATTGAATGCTCACCTCACCCTACCCACATTTTATCTCATCCCAAAAATACATAAGGGGACGGATCCTCTACAAGGACGACTGATAATCTCCGCCAATAATAGTACCTTTGAAAAGACGTCAAAATACGTAGATTTTTTCTTACAAGACTTTGTCATAGGATTGCCCTCATACATACAGGACTCCCGTGATTTTTAGCCAAACTAAATGAAGTGCAATGGGAAAGTGATTACCTGTTGCTAACATTGGACATTAAATCTCTTTATACAAGTATCAAACGCAACAATGGCTTAGCGGAAGTAGAATACTACTTGAAACTGCGCAATATTGAATGTTATAGCCATAACAAAATGTTATTGAAAATGATTCATTGGTGCCTTCACAATAACAGGTTCCTTTTTGACAGAAAAGTATACAGACAAAAACAGGGTGTGGCTATGGGGGCATGCTTCTCCCCCAGCTTTGCATGTTTACATGTAGGCTTGTGGGAGGAGCATGTCCTGAGGGGGGAACATAAAGCACTGTATGATAAACATATTATACAATTATGGAGATACATAGACGATATTTTTATCGTTTGGAGGGGTACAGAAGCAGAAGCAGTGAGATTTGTTGATGCTATTTATGTGAATACACTTAATCTGGAGTTCACACATCATATAGATTCCACCTCCATCAGCTTCCTTGACATTTTGGTTACTATCAGGGCAAATGTCATTGAAACCAGCCTTTTCCAAAAACTCACAGCAGTAGCTTTCACCCCCCACTATACCATAGCAATTTTATCCCATGGTGAATTCCTTAGAATTAGGAGAGCCTGTAGCACAGGAGTTACTTACGAGGAGGCAATATCAATAGCAAAACAGAGGCTATTGGAGAGAGGCTACAGTGAGAGAAATTTGAAAGCAGCTCTATACAAGGCCAACAAATTGGAAAGAAGTACACTGCTACAGAAAAAGCAAGATACTATCACCCAAGCAGATACCTTTCCGCCTAATAAAATCAGTGATAAGAAAAGTTCAGGTAAAACCTGTAGATTTATATCCACCTACAGCAGGCAATCACAAACTATCAGAAAAATAATGAATAAAGAGTGGCCAATAGTGATGACAGACAGCATTCTCAATGAAATCTATGTTCATAAACCCAACTTTACCTTTCGCAAAGCTCATTCCATGAGATCAGATCTAGTTAAAACTAGTCCAGAAATATTCAATAAAGTAAACTGGTTTCCCTCCCGGAACGGCTTCTTTAAATGCAGCTCATGTCGGGCTTGCAAATTTGGCACCAATACCGCAGATTACTCCAATGCATTTTCAGAACGCCCAATTAAAATAAAAGGGCAATTTACGTGCAAAACTGAATATTCGGTGTACGTTTTAACCTGTATATGCGGATTAAAATATGTCAGGAGTACGAAGCTACCTTTACAGGCAAGAATATTACAACATCTAAGGGCCACAGTAAATTCTGACCCTACGTACCCTGTAGCTAGACATGTCAAAGCAGAACACGGGAACAACTTAAACGTGCTCAGTTACTTTGCCATTGATAGCGTTCCGAACACCAAAAGGGGAGGTGACAGAGAAAAACAACTTAGTCGCCTAGAAACCAGTTACATAGTGAACCTGGACACTAAGAGTCCGTGGGGCCTTAATATTTGTGACATTTCTTGTAATGAGCGAACAAAATATATATTTTCAAAACAGGCCACTACACAACAAAATTCACATTGAGATAGGATAGTGATTTAAAGAAAGTATAGCCTGATACATTAATTTTATGTATTATGGATTTTTAGTGAGGCTTTTATTCTGGATTTTATATATAGTGTCTGTTTCTCTCATCTTTGACGAACGCCGGGACATGTGGCATGGAGAGTAGAATCCTGATAGAGGTAGCTGCTGTCACTAGTTGTATATATATATATATATATATATATATATATATATATATATATATATATATATATATATCCAACTAGTGACAGCAGCTACCTAAGAACTAAGAAATGTGGACTTGTTAGAAAAAATTAAGACATTTGTTACAGTACTTCCTGAGCTTTACTTTTTGTGCGATCATTGCCTGTGCCCCCTGTTCTTTAAATACATTTTTTTAACAGAAACACACAACTTCAGAGCCGCCACCAACGCCCACCACCAACTCATCAGAATTACGAGGAAAAAAGTGATTAAAGACAGAATCTCTTAGGAAAAGAAGAGAGTGAACTCTCTCTACCAAACAAATAGTTAACAACTGCCCATTAAATTATTCAGTATTGAAGCGACTTTCTGTTATTTAATAAACGAATCAAAACCATGTATACAAAAAATTGTTTTTGTTTTTATTTTTATGTATTCTTTTTCATATAAATATTTTAGTTCATTTGATATACTTTATATAGGCATTTGACATTTTACAAACATAAATACATATACAAAATAAAAATGAGACTGTGAGACAAAAAAAGGGAAATTTTCGGTCGATGTAACAATGAGGTAGGCAAAGCGGTGGAATAGAAAGACAGAATCTCAACACATGCAGCAAAGAATTCAACATCATCAAGGAGTTCGCCCAACCCACCAGCGAGTCTACTGACATTCCTCCCTTACAAGACCTCAGCACCTTCTTTCACCACAAAATCAAGATCATATATGATAACTTCGACAAAGACAACTAACACTCTGAACCCCCACAAACTACCCTGACACCTTGAAGCCAGCAATTGACAACTGGACAGCCATCACCACTGAGGACACACTGAAGATGATGAAGTCAATCCACTATGGGGCCCCCACGGGCCCCTGCCCCCACCACATCTTCAACAAAGCCACCGACACCATTGCACCCGTGCTCTGCCACACAATCAGCAGCTCCCTGGTGACACATTATTCCCTGATGACTAGAAACATGCCAAGGTCAACCCCCTCCTGAAGAAACCTTTGGCAGACCCCACTGACCTCAAAAACTACAGAACTATCTCCCTGCTCCCGTTCCCAACGAAAGTCATCAAGAAAACCATCAAAAGCCAACTCGCCACATTCATCAAAGAGCACAACATCCTCGACTCCCCCCAATCCGGCTTCAGAAAAAAAGCACAGTATGGAAACCGCCCTCCTCGCCGCAACAGACGACATCTGCACCCTATTGGACAAAGGAGAAACAGTAGCCCTCATCCACCTAGACCTCTCAGTTGTGTTCAACACAGTCTACCACCGCACCCTAACATGCAGAATCAATAACGCAGGGATCCAGGACAAGGCCCTCGACTGGATCCGCTCCTACCTCTCTGGCAGAACGCAGCGGGTCAGACTTACCCCTTTCCTCCCGGACCCCACACCAATCACCTGCAGAGTCCCTCAGGGGTCCTCCCTCAGCCCCACGATCTTCAACGTCTACATGCCTCCGCTCGCCCCCATTGTCACAACCCACAGACTCAACATTGTGTCTTACGCAGACAACACCCAACTCATCCTCTCCCTATCCAATGAACTCAACACCACCAGACACAACGAGAAGGCATGGAAGCTGGCGCCAAATGGATGAATAACAGCTGCCTACAAATAAACACCAAAAAGACAGAAGTACTCAACATCAGACCAAACCCCAACGCCTTGAACGATACCTGGTGGCCCTGTGCCTTCGGAAACACACCAGCTAAACCTAGGAATCATCCTGGACTCCGAGCTCAAAATGGACCACCAGATCAACTCTGTCTCGTCCTCCTGCTTGCCGGGAGAAATGAGATCAGACAAAAGGAGTGGTATTTGCTTTCCTTAACAAGGGAAGGATCATGGCATGTTTCCACGCTCCTGGCACTATTATTTATTTATTTGTTTGTATAGCACTAGAATTGACCCCGAAGTGGTATCTCTGTGCTTAAGCAGACTGTAAGGGGAGGCAGTGGTTCCTAGCAAGGTAAGACTCGTGTAGTGAGGCATTGAGAAGTTCCATAATAATTTTAAGATTAAGTAATTCCAATTTTTGGATGGTGGAGATGGGAAGGGGATTTTTAGGAGAGCCTGATTTGATACTAGCTAAAATGCTATAATCAAAAGGCAGCCAGTTATCAAACGTATTACCTGGTCCACCATTTTTGTCCAGTGTCACAGTAGGAGGACTAAGGTTTAGTGGCGAGTAAATGGGTGTAGATGGAAATTTTCCATTAGTATTGAATTCAGAGTACATTTTGTCAATTTTATCTGTAAAGAACTCTGCCAGATTTTCGCATTGCACTTTGGTTAACCCCGGAAGCTCAGGTTGGCAAGTTACACCTGACAATTCCCTTACTGCCTTAAACAAGATTTTGGGGCTGTTATGAGACAGCAAAATGATGTTATTTTCATGCTCAGATCGAGCAGCATTACATAGAGCATGGTAACTTTTTATTGCCTGTTTATAAGTAACTACCTCTGTGGCAGAACGCAGCGGGTCAGACTTACCCCTTTCCTCTCGGACCCTACACCAACCACCTGCAGAGTCCCTCAGGGGTCCTCCCTCAGCCCTACGATCTTCAACGTCTACATGCCTCCGCTCGCACCCATCGTCACAACCTACAGACTCAACATTGTGTCATACGCAGACAACGCCGAACTCATCCTCTCCCTATCCAATGAACTCAACCCCACCAGAAACTTAGCCTGATTGGATGACTAAAGGAGACGCATAGGGAGGTATGGGTGTACAAAGGTCCTAAGATAAAGTGGTGCTGTACCAGCCTTAATCCTGTGCAGATAGCAAAGGGCTTTGAATTTAGAACGATTTTGTACCCTCAGCCTGTGTAGGTTGCGAAGAGGGCCTGAAACAGAGGCCATTCAAGGTAGCTGGCATAGAAGTCTGGCCACAGAGTTCTGGACAACCTGCAGCTTCCGAAGTACCTCCTTATTAGCACCTAAATAGAGGATGTTGCCGTAGTCCAGTCTGGACATGTTCAAGGCTTGAACCACTGTTTTTGTGTCAATGGTGGTAACATCCAGAGAATTCTGTTTGAGCCATTTCAAAATTGTGAAGCAGATTGAGGCGACCTTAACCGCTTGCTGTCGCATAGATAATTGATCATCTATAATTATGCCGAGGTTACGGACACATTGTGATGGTTGGGGGTGATCACCCATTTGAAGAGGCCAATGTTGGGGGCCCCAGAGATCTTTGTTTCCCCCTTGGATTAGGAGTTCAGTTTTTCCTCCATTTAGTTTCAACTTGCTAGTGTGCATCCATCTAGCTGTTTCCTGTAGACCTGTTTGGAGAGAAGACACACTAGAAGTCTCTTTGGTCGACAAGGAAACGATAAGATGGGTATCATTCGCATATGAGTATATAGTTAGCCAAGGTTCTTCAGCTATAGTCGCCAAAGGGCTAACATATATTTTGAAAAGTAAAGGTTTAAGTATTGAGCCCTGAGGTACTCCATAATGGGAAACATTGTACTTAGAGCTTGCCGTCTGGAAAAAAAACTGAAAGGTTCAGTTATACGGAAAGCTTGTTAGCCATTTAAGTGCTGATCCGACAATGCCCCTAGAGTGTAAGACTTGAAGAAGACTCATATGGGACACAGTGTTGAGTGCAGCACTCAAACCAAGGGTTATGAGTGCCACAGTATCTCCCATATCCAGCCGTTGACTAATAGTTTCGGTGACTCCCAGGAGCGTGGATTCGGTAGAGAAACCCACCCTAAAGCCAGATTGAGAGGAGTGTAGGATATTTTGAGAGTCTACAAATTGTGTCAGCTAGAGATTGATATATTTTTCCAAGATTTTGGAGAAAGCCGGGAGAAATGAGATCAGACAAAAGGAATGGCATTTGCTGTCTTTAACAACGGAAGGATCATGGCATGTTTCCACGCTGCTGGCACTATTTATTTATTTATTTGTTTGTATAGCACTAGAATTGACCCCGAAGTGGTATCTCTGCGCTTAAGCAGACTGTGAGGGGAGGCAGTGGGACCTAGCAAGTTAAGACTCGTGTAGTGAGGCATTGAGAAGTTCCATAATAATTTTAAGATTAAGTAATTCCAATTTTTGGAGGTTGGAGATGAAAAGGGGATCTTTAGGAGAGTCTGCTTTGATACTAGCTAAAATGCTATAATCAAAAGGCAGCCAGTTATCAAGCGTATTACCTGGTCCACCGGTTTTGTCCAGTGGCACGGTGGGAGGACTAAGGTCTGGTGGCAAGTCAATGGGTGTAGATGACAATTTTCCATTAGTATTGAATTCAGAGTTCATTTTGTCAATTTTATCTGTAAAGAACTCTGCCAGATTTTCGCATTGCACTTTGGTTAACCCCGGAAGCTCAGGTGGCAAGTTACACCTGACAATTCCCTTACTGCCTTGAACTAGATTTTGGGGCTGTTATGAGACAGCAAAATGATGTTATTAGCATGCTCAGATCGAGCAGCATTACATAGAGGATGGTAACTTTTTATTGCCTGTTTATATGTATGTCTTGATGCCTGGGCATTGTCTTTTCTCCAACGTCTCTCCAGTGCTTTTCATTTGTTTTTTTTTTTAGTTTGTCAGAAAACCAAGGGGCAGGAGGGCGATGATTGTTAATTTTTTTCTTCGTCAGAGAAAGATATGTGTCAATGGACGATGTCATACAATTTTGAATAGTGTCAGCATCTGTAGTATTAACTGAAGTAAAAGCCAGCATGGTGTGCTGAAGTTGGAGATTAAAATGATCCACATCGAGCTTTTTCCAATTTCTGAAACCCGCTTTGCTGGAGGAGGTAGAGGAACTCATCTGCTCCTTTTCCTGTTACACCTTGAAGCCAATCACAAAATGGTCTGACCATAGTATAGGGAGGGCTTTCTCACATGAGATATTTGCTAAGTTAGAGAAAATAGGGTCCAGTAGATAACCCGCCTTATGGGTGGGGCCAGAATTACATAGAAGAACATGCATGGTAGCTAGAACGGTGGTGAGCGTGGAACTGATGTTACAAGTGGGTTCATTTATAATGTAAGTTGAGATCTCCTAGAATCATAAGATTGGTAGCTTCTAACAATAGGGGGGCAATAAGATCTGAAAGTGCAGCTGCCCAAACTCCTGCTGGGCCCGGAGGGTGATAGATCAGGATTCCTAGAGAAAGTAAATTGTGAAGAGTATGAAAGTTTAAAAAGACTGGCTTTACAGCCCTTAAAGGGTAGGTCCTCCCATTTACAGGAATAAATCTTTTTTTAAATTATACCTATGCTCCCTCCAACTTTTTCCACGTCATCCTTTCTGAGGATTGTGTAGGTAGGTGGATGAGCGATCACAATGTCGGGTCCAGAGCTGGCACTTAGCCAAGTTTCAGTTAGAAAGATGGCCTCCGGTTGTGTACTCGAGAGTAGGTCATGGATGTCTTCCTTATGTTTAAGAAGTGACCTGCAGTTGATACTGGAAAATACATATTCTTTGATGGGCGCTACATCATTGTTAGCAGAGAGCGGTGTTGATTTATTGTGGTTCAAGGGGAACGAATCCCTACGGGGTAATGAGGTAGAAGAGAAACCGCAACTGAGGCAGTTAGAGGGGGGGTTGTCAAGTTCAAGAAGCTTACAGTTAAGTTGCAGCTTGGGTCGTAGAACATTTAATGATTCTTGAGAACACAGTAGGGGGGCATTTAAAATTTGAGCAGGGGTTGTAGCCCCTGGCCCCAGCTGGAAGCGGACAGGTGCAGACGGGCTTGCCTTTGGCGCACCTTCAGTGCTCCACCAGCGCGCCAGCTGCGCAAGCCACTGTCATTGATTTTTATGTGTTTGTGAGTGGGTAGACCCCGCCTCCCTGCACCTTTAACCTGGAAACTGTACCAACTGCCGCTCTCTCCACAGCAAATCGGAAAAGACCCACGGTGGACCAGAAAGCGTGCGGTAACAAAGGGTGTCCGATTTATAGGTAGGCAAAGTAGTGCAAACAGCGACGAAGTTACAATATATAAAGTGACAGTGCAGATTTAAAAGCTCATAAGACCATTTGAAACAATTTAAAAGAAGTAGAGAACTGCCTCTAAAATCAGGCTCTGGTTCCCAGCATGTGTCTGCTGCGCAAAGCGACTGTCATTGATTTTTATGCGTTTGTGAGTAAGCAGACCCCGCCTCCCTGCACCTCTAACCCGGAAACTGTACCGACTGCCGCTCTCTCCACAACAAATGGGAAAAGACCCATGGTGGACCGGAGAGCGTGCAGTAACAAAATATCTGGGAACATACGACATAATGGTACATCCGAAGAGGTGAACTGTCGCTGCTTCACTGCCTTGGAAAGGATTTGTTCCCTCACCCTATAATCACCAAAATTAACAAGGATTGTACACTGGAAATTTGCATTGGGAGGAAGATGTGCAGGCACACGATGAGCCCACGTAAGAGTAACATCTCTTTTACGGGAGGAAATTTTTTTTATGAAAGAGTCTACCCAATGTAGTGTCTGCTGCCCTTAAAGACCTTCCAGAATACCAAGGATACGGAGATCAGAGCGTCTAGAAAGATTTTCTAATTCCTCCAATTTATACTCCATTGCAGAATTTTGGCTCTGATAAGCCAGCGACCTTATCATTTATTATAGAGATTGATCCTCCAGCTGCGAAATCCTAGTTTTTGCCTCATTGGGTCAAACCGGGACATGTTACCTTCGATTTTAGTAAGCCGGGCGTGTATAGCAGCAATTTCCACTGAATGAGAGGCTTGGAGCTCCCTAATCTCCTCGAAGAATAATTTGAGTAGGTTCTTAGTGTCCCATTGCAAAGTAAAGGATCTATCATCCTGAGAGGTGTCTTCCTGAGTTGATTCAGGCTGAGATTTGGATTGAGCTGCAGATGCTACAAATGTTTCAGTGTTATCAGGTACTGCCTGCAAAGCATTTTTAAGGGTGGGTAATCCAGATAGGATCTGTGAGGAAGACGGGTGGGATTGTGGTGGAGGCTGTAAAAAGGAATTGCTGTCGCCACTAAGAGACGTGCCCTCGGTTGAGCCAGGAGACTGTCCATCTGTTGGTAGAACACTCTCCTGCACCTTTGCACCAGGCGTTAAATCTGTTTGGTATTTGAAGAATAAAGGGTATTTTTCAAGCTCCTTAGATTTCCCAGCCTCAGCATCACCCACGGAGGTAATCATCTCTGATTCCTCCGATATTTGTGAAGTTGAGGGCCCACTCCGGCAGGGACAGCAAGGACGTGGCTAATACTCGTGTCAAGATCGGCTGAGGACCCCTGGATAGTCTTTCTGAGAGAGCTCTGTGGTGGCCATCTCCAAATTTTCTGTGGGCAGTCTGAGGTGTTTCCTTAAGGATTAGCCTGGGCTATTGCTTGCCTTACACGTTTTTTTGACCCTCTGGACCAAGACTGGGGAATCGAGATGGGTTGCAGCAGTATTTTTAGAAAAATGTCACTTGTTGAGAGTTCCAAAAGGTTTCTCTTGCTGCCCTTGCAAGAGATTACAGGTGTTTCAAAAAAAATAAAGAAACTATTAAGCATAGAGCCCTTCCAGTGACCCTCTACCAGGTAGTACGAAAGCCCTATGCACAAACAGGAGCAGAGCACATGCCCTTTCCCCGTGGCGAGAAACCTGGTGGTCCTTGATGGCACAAAAAACAAGTCTCAAAAGCAGTTGACCTGATTCTAGGAGGTAGTGCTGTCCTTCCCGGAATTTCTTAATACTTCCTCAGCCTTTCTTCTGGTTGCAGAACAAATGGAACAGCGCTCCAGTTTACAGTCTTGTGAAACCGCTGAGGACTTGTCCAATCTTCTGATGGATCCTTTATTGAGCCGATTATCGACGATACAGGAATTAGTCTCATAAACTCTCCACCTAAAAGGTACTTTTAAATCACTACTTGGCTGGTCAGCAATTTAGATGCACAGACCTTAAGGCTCCCTGTTAGCTGTCCTGCGGCTACAATGCAGTTCTCTCACATAGCGCACCAGCTGACTTGCTGTCTGCGGATCTGGGAGGTACAGTAGCTCCAAGTGGGTCGTAGCGAGCGCCCCAGCCTCACAAGCTCCCACTCGTGAAATCAGCCGTGGCCATTATGGCCGTGAACGTAGCATCTCTGAGAGCATCCTGGAAGTGGATGGGGATGTGGTTTACGGTGCATTCAGCCAGTAGCCCATATCTTCCTATTATATGGTTGTTTTGAATAAAAATGCTTTATTTAAAATATTTTTGTGACAGTAATCATTATTAATCGTTGTGATGTATCTACAAGGAAATACATTACATTATAGTTATTGATAAATTATTGTGGCGATTTATTGACAAAGCCCATGGGTCTACCTTATATAAGTTCATATGCTGACTCCCTGGTAAACGTAATAGACCTGCCATTTAAATGTTGGTTTTATGACTCTTTGGCAACGCCGGTAGATTTGTCTTAGTTAAAATAGGACCCTTTATACTACTTTATGCCAAACAAAACCTCAGAAATTCACTGAACAAATACAGCGGTTAGAGTGATGTTATAGTTAGGTTATGGTAATATTATCTTACTTAGCATTTCTTAAAAACCCTCAGAAGTTCACTGAAAAGTGATGTTATAGTTATATGAAAATGTAAGCTTAAAGGAAGTTATACCTACTTCAGTCAACTAAACCTGGTGAACTTTAGCATTTTTTTTGTTTGTTTAAAATGCTATGTTTTAATGACAATTTCTCCTAACTGTAAACTCACTTTAACTTATTTTCTATCATATTGTAGACATAATTATAGATCAAAAACAATCTTTTGTTTTTGTTTTTTGTTTATATGTTGTCCCGGAAAAATAGTGAAAAACATGCATGCAGAACGTTTTCTTAGCAGCTACATTAGGTGCTCAATGCCTGAACTGACAGGCAGCCAATACTGACTGTTGAATACCTCCTTCACACTTTTCTTGTTACCTTAATTGCCAGCAGCTGGACAAGGATACGAGAGCAAAGGAGCAGAGGGGTGTTTAGGGAAGTGTGAAAAGTGCTACAAGATAAGCTAATGTCATGGATTCACATTAATCATGCTAAACGATAGGTGGGCTTGTAGATGCACAAAGCCTGTTTGAAATCTACGCAGCAGCGGTCCGTACAGTTAAGCACGGTGGGGCGGTGGGGATGGCGACAGATGACAGAATAGAAATTATTTATTGATTTAATTATCCCTATTCCCTCGTCTGTCGACTCCCCCCCCCCTTTCACTCTGCCCCACCGCGCTTACCTGCACAGGTTGCACGGACTGCCGCTGAATCTAGATTCAAAGTAGGGCCAAAACCTGATGGTCAAGAGGAGCTGTCAGCTCACTTTGCTGGTTAAAGCAAATATTCTAATTCTTGCAATTTACTTGGCAATGGGGTGTTTAGTTCAAAATTATTTTATTGAAGTATTTTGTAGACAAAAGAAATAGACAAGTACAGCCCTCCCGCCTCTGTACAGTCTCTGTCTCAGATCAGCAACGCATTGTAAGAAGCGGATAAGAGCAGTTGCACATTGGCACTAAGCCTTCTCCAGCTCAGAGTCCAGAGGGGGTGGAGCGGCAGTCATTATTTGCTATGGGGCTAGTTGGAGTGGCCTGGGGGAAGAAATCTACCGAAGTCAGCCTGTCTCTCCTCTAGCTATAAATAATAAAGGATGTTGTATAATATATCATAAGGTTTTCCATTTAAAAATGTAAAACCGTAAAATCAAATTGTAACATTTATTTAATGGTTCTAAAATAGTAGGGGGGGAGGTAGTAGGCGGGTGTCAGGGACCTTAGGTCGGACTTCCAGCTAAACACCACAGTGTGAACATGGACACATTACTTGTTTTTTCATGTGTTCAGCTGTAGTGCAAAAGCAGAGACAGACAGAACATCAATTAGGATATGTATAGATATATGAGTATATGATTGTGTCATAGAATAGCATAAGAATGATAAGATCAAGACTTTAAGGGCAGGAAACGGAACTACATCTGCTGATTATCTTTTGGGAAATATCGAACCTAAATTTCTTATTTAACAGGTTTCAAAACAGAGAGTGAAAATGGCCTTCCTACTCTGACTTAAGAGGGGATTGGGCAGCAAGTGTTGATTTCTTTTGTGTTAGCGTCCTTGTCAAAAACTGAGAAGGGCTGAGAGGTTAATGCGAGGTAGCCTTCGGGGAAAAGCTGTTGAAGGAATCTCAGGCTTCCCAGCATTAACTGACTATAAAAATCTCGTGTTTAGAGGAAGGGGAGAGTGTTCAGGCACTTGTGTGTGTGGGTGCGTGCGTGCGTGCGTCATCTTTCTGCTTTAGCATAAACTACTTAACTCCAAAAAGCAGCAAAACGCATTACAGATAACTTGCTGTTCCCCAACCCAATGCAGATAAGATATTTGAATTATAATTTGAATATTAAACAAATATGTAATATCGTTCTTTAAGACATGTAGCATTTAAAACATATACTGTCTGCAATACCGGTTAATATTAAAAACATCTGCATGCATATTAGTGATATTCCGGTCAGCATGTTTATAGTGTTTTTAGCAAGTGTATTTAAGGTGTGACTGCAACCGTAGAATGTCCCCCGTTCCAGATCACGTGAATGTGTAGTTCTGAATGTTTTTGTGGGATTACCTCCCTGCATGATATAATGGATCAGTTAAAGTCAAATGCGGTTCTGCACACATCTCCCACCCACTGAAAGCATTTTAGTATTTAGTGTGAAGTTGTAAGGAAAATGGCTTATTATGGATATTCCCTATTGCGGACTATGGGCCAGATAAACGCCGATAAAAATTGCGCCGCCTCGCAAATTGCGAGTCTTTTGTGCCTCGAAATTTGCGAGGCTCATTATGCCATGCACAACAGTGTGGAACACACTGTTAGCGATTCCCAATGGGATCGCAAATTGTGAGGTTCATTATTAATAATGAACCTCTCGCAATTTGCGAGCCCATTGGGAAAGACTGGATGGGCCCTCCCAGGGATGGTGGCCTGCTGGGCTCAGCAGACACCATGTCTGGGACTGCTTTTAAATAAAGCAGTTTTTTTCAAATGCAGACCGTTTTGCTTAAAGGAAAACGGGCTGCATTTAAAAAAAGAAAAATGAAACGTTTTCGTTTCTTTTTTTAAGGGCATGTAGTGGTTCCTGGGACCACTGCCTGTCCTTAAAAAATATTTTCACAGACAATCACAAAGTCCCCTGGGGATCCCTTTCAAATTACGACTGCATTACCCCCCTCTTGAAGAGGGTGGTAATTTGTGAGTGTTTTTGCAACCTCTATTACGGTCACAAAACATTAATACATTGGATTGCGGACGCTATTAGGAAGGGAATGCGCCTTCCTAATAGCGAATCGCAATTCCTAAATAGCGTGTCGCAAATAAATTGCGTCTCGCTATTTAGGAATTGTACATGGCACAGGGCCATGCCGCATGCGCAAACTGGTCGCAACCCCGTTTGCACATACCATTTAGGGTAGTACTTCTGGCCCTAAAAGCTTGGGATAGAGATGATATGGTGATACTGGTCAGAATCAGTTACACCAGGCTCACTATAGCAACTCCATCTCGAAGATTCTAAGTTTTACAGCACATTTGTAACACCATATAAAAAATACGTACATATAGCAATATTTTAGAATGTATTTGTTGAATTTTTATGACTTTCAACACTATAGGTTAATGAACATGTTCTGTCAAGTGTGTCTTTGTTTTTTTTAAATTTAAGTCGGTTTTACGCGCTTCGTTGTATTTAGGACACAGAAGGTGACAATTCTATTGTTTCTTAAGTAGGGTGGTACAGATGTTGTCAGAAAAGTGGTCATTGCCGTTAAGCAGTCTGTTCAGTAGCAGAGCAGATAAATACTTTGCGGAACGGTGGTGCCTGGTGAGCACGAAGAAGTGCGGGGGATAGGGTGTTGTATCTAAGGTTAATGTCACGAGCCTACACTGGCGTGTGACATCACGAGTCTCTCTGCTCTCCTGCGCGAGAGCACCAGTGTCGCCACTCTCACCCCATTGGTTCCCCCACGTTCCACATTCCATTCTCCAGGCTCCCTGCGACCCCAACGGTTCTCCGACTGTAATTAGAACCGGGAGTCTTCACCGCACAGATATGTAGGGGCTGTTTTGATGAGTAAATTTTATTTACCCACTACACCGCGTCATCTTCGTTTCTACAGGTGGCGACCAGCGGTTTCAACAACAGCCCCAACTGCGGTATTCTTCATGTCACTGCTGGACCCGTCATTAATGATGAGTTTTCACTAACCTGCCAGCTGTGGCACTTCTTCTGACACACGGTGAGATCGGCACTTCTGCGCGATGTCTATGGGCCTGCTGTGTCATTTCGGATCACTGTGCTGAGGCGTCTCTTCAGTCACCAGGTATACCGGCGCTTCCTGCGTGTGTGTTGAAGAGTAGCGGAGGCTAACGGACTGTCACAGTTAAGAAAATTGGGCATTCCTCCCTACCATCATTTCATGTTTAATGACATTCTTCGATCTGCCGTACACTTTACGCCACACGCAGCATTCAGCTGATCGATCCATCCTGTCAGCTGATTTCCCGCCTTCATCACGCCTTGAAGCTTACGCATATCATCACTGAAACGCATACGTTCAACATCAGTGCTGCACACGTAACAGCCATTTTGAGGCACCCTCAGTAAGATCGTCATCGTATTCAACTCTTCAGTGCGTTTCCACTTTCAGCGATGCGCACGCTGTGATTATTGATTTTTTTTTCAATCTCTCCTCAAGTGTCAACACAAATATTCTAAGTTTTCGAGGATTTCGATCTGACAAAGAGAATTGTGGTTACATCTGTAATTTGCACACTTCCAAGTTCAGATTTTTACAAGATTTGTGTGGCATCCCTTAGTGTATTTATGTTTCATGCTAGTGAAAATTAAAGGAACTTTTGAACAGTGACACTTATCACATCAAGAACATCCAAGGAGTCACAAGTGTTCTATTTATTAGCGTGCCGCATATTTCAAGGTTTTTGCACTCCCTATTCACCAGTGAACCCACACTTTTCACCAGCCCTCAATTCATTGTTGTTGGTTTTTAAACAATTCAGTTCTATCCTTACCTAAAACTACAGTGAAAAAATGTGTGCCCTAAACTCGTTGAATCTCTCTCAGCCACAACCATTTCTTCCACTTAAGGGTGAACCTTGCATGCCATGGAAGGAGTGGAAGGAATATTTCTGCAATTACATTGAAACTGTGGAAGACGAGGACTTCACAGCTGTAAAGAAGAAGAATGTGCTATTGCCTTGGTCCTGGCGGTTTAAAGACTTACAACCAAATTGAGAAGAAAGTGAGGGAGGGTGATAATGTTTTTCAACATACCTTGGATGACTTAGATGCACATTTTTCACCTATTGTATGTGTTGCTGTTGACCGCTACAAATTTTCAAGAAGAAAACAGGGTAAAAATGAGAGCATAGAAGAGTATGTTTCCGCTTTAAGTACTTTAGCCCTAACATGCAGATTTGGGCAATTACAAGAAGAGTTCTTTCGTGATCAAATAATAATGAACGCCAGTAATCCTAACATCCAGGATAAGCTATGGGTTAATGGAGAGTCACCTTTAAAAGAGGTAGTTGCCTTGGTTAAAAAGGAAGAACTTACAGGCAGGTGTGCCAAAGCTGTTTTAGACGAACCCAATGTTGTAAAAGCAGTCAAAACTTCTAACGCAAGAAATTCTAGTGATGTGACAAGAAAAAATAATTTAACAGGTATATGCTTAAGGATGATATGGGAGTCAGGGAAAAATACTATGAAAATAAGGAACATAGATGTTATCGCTGTGGTTCCTCTTCTCATCTAGCTGATTTCAAAAAGTGCCCAGCTAGATATCAAAAGTGCACGTCATGTGGTCTGACAGGGCACATTGCTAAAGCATGCAACAGGAAACAAGTCAGACAGAGCAAGCCTGTTAGACACATCCAAAGCCAGTATGAATCCAGGTCTGAAGAGTCTGATGATTCGGATTCTGAAGTAGTTAACTACGTATTTACAATTGAATATGACATTTTGGAACTTACTCCCACCAAGGTCAAGAAACCCATTTGTGAAATCAAAATGGGTGGTGTACCCATGAACATAATTGCAGGCTCTGGCTCCCCTTTCACAATTGTAAATAAAAATGTCTGGAAGCAGCATTTTGTAAGCAAAATTGGCACTTCCCTTGAAAAGTCAAGAGTCATTGCTAAAAGCTACACAGGGGATGACATAGAATTCATGGGTACTCGTGATCTGGAGTTTGAATTTATTAATAGGAAAGCTTTCTGTAAGCTTTTCATGGCTAAAAAAGGACCTTATGTCTTGGGATGGAATGATCAAGCTGACTTGAAGATCATTCTTAATCCCAACAGTGAAGACCCTGTTATGTCTATTGAGGATGTCAACATGTACAATAAAACCCTTATCAAAGACTACCCTGATGTGTTTACAGGAAAGGTGGGCTTACTGAATAGTTTTGAGCATAAAATTGAGTTAAAAGACAATGCCTCCCCGTGTGTACATAAGGTTAGACATCTACCTGTCTCCTTCAGAGATGAAGTTCACACAGAACTCAACAGACTGGTCTCTAATGGTATAATTGAAAAGGTTGAATCCGCAGAGTGGATTTCTCCCCTGGTGGTGGTTAAACGCCCCAATGGAAAAATAAGACTCTACATAGACCTCGGAGATCTAAATAAAAATATCATTGTGGATCAATACCTCTTGCCTTGCATAAGTGAAATTTTCAATGCAATGAAAGATATTAATGTATTTTCTATTTTGGATTTGAAATCAGCATGCCATCAGGTACCTTTGCATGTGGAAAGCAGAAAATATACAACGTTTATAACACCATTTGGCTGCTATCCTTTCACAAGAGTACCGTTTGGTTTGGCCTCCGCTGCAGGGCTATTTCAAAGAGTTATGACATCTCTCTTTGAAGGCACTGTAGGGGTAAGGTTCTTCCAGGACGATATCCTTGTTATGGGTGGAAATCAAATGGAACATGATGCACGCTTAAGGCAGGTGTTTGAAATTTTGAAAATTCATGGTTTGACTTGAATTAGATAAATGTAAATTTTCGCAGAACAAAGTCTTAAAGCTACCCCCCCCCCCCCCACTAACAAGGATGACGTGAGAGCTTTTCTTGTCTTAACCGAATTTTACTCTAAATTCATCTGCAATTTTTCTGAAAAAACATACAGCATAAGACAATTGCAAAGTCAAATTTGAGTGGTCCCCATTGTGCCAAGAGGCTTTTGAGCGCATCAAAATGGATATTGCTAATGCTCCCTTCCTGAAAGGTTTTGACCCCAAAGCTCAGATTTATGTCACCACGGATGCCAGCAACAAGGGACTTGGTGCTGTCCTTTCACAAAAAGATTCAGATAACCATGAATGGGTTGTAGCCTTTGCTTCGCGTTCACTGACCCCAGTGGAGGAAAGATATTCTGTGATCGAGCGTGAAATGCTTGCATGTTCATGGGCTCTAAACTATTTCAGAGTGTACATATGGGGGTACAACATTCATTTACGCACAGACCACAAACCATTAATTAAAATTCTTTCAGCTTTACGTCTACAAAATGCCTCCCCTAGACTCAGTAAAATGTCAGTCAAGTTACTAGACATACAATTACAGTGTGGAATACTGGCCTGGGGTTAAAAACAAAGTTGCTGACTTCTTAAGCAGGTTTCCCTTACCCAACGAAAAGATAACAGAGGAGCAACTTGATCTTGAGAAAGTTGCTCTACTATTCAAGACAGATTTGGATGGCATCACAAGTTCTAAATGGAAAGAAAATATGCTAAAAGACACCAGTCTACAAAAGATTTGCGGATACATCAAGGACGGCTGGCCTGAGAAAAGACTTCTGGATGAAGTAGCAAGAACTTATTGGGAGATAAGGAATGAACTGAGTGTAGAACACAATGTGCTATACAGAATAGGCAAGGCTGTTCCTCCCAACACACTCAGAAGCAAAATTTTAAGTTTATGCCATATAGGTCATCTTGGTATCTCCAAAACCAAGCAGAGAGTCAGAAACAGCTACTGGTGGCCCGGAATTAACTAACAGATTGAGGTCATGATAAGAGACTGCATAAGTTGCAATGATTCAGATAAAAGCCTCAAAACTGCTAAGGTTCCCCTATATCCTTTACAATCTCCAAGGATGCCTTGGGAAAGGATAGGTCTGGGCATAACTGGTCCCATTGAAGGTCATGATGGGGAAATCAAATACATCCTGGTTGTCATTGATCACTTCTCCAAATGGCCAGTAATTGAGATAGTCCACAATGTAGAAAGCTTGTTGTCATTTCATTTCTGGCATGTGACATCACAAGTCTCTCTGCTCTCCTGTGCGAGAGCACCAGTGTCGTCCCTCTCACCCCATTGGTTCCTCCCACGTCCAACATTCCATTCCCCAGGTTCCCTGCGACCCCAACGGTTCTAACTGTAATTAGAACCGGGAGTCTTCACCGCACAGATGTGTAGGGGCTGTTTTGATGAATAAATCTTATTAACCCACTACACCGCGTCATCTTCGTTTCTACATGGGGGTCATACTGGGGATCTCTCCCTTGACTGTGCCTAAAATCGCAGAGCCCGGAGTACCTACTGTTCATAGGAGAGGACCTAGAAGAGCTGCCGTACCACATTTTTATGTAAGTGAAGAGGATTATTTTACACCTTCGACTTCTTTGCAGCCCCATATGTGCAACTGTCCGCGGGTTTCTATATGTGTGTCGTATGTTTATGTGGTTGTGTGTGTCTTGTTTTATATTGCCTATTGTTTGCGAATCACCACTTTGACCCAAAAATAGCCGACCTCTATATTTTCAAACACATCTTTTTCTGTTTATGTTTTATTCTGGATATTATTAAGTCTATAAACTCTATATGTATTTATATGTGTGTGCCATAAGTGTTTGTAAGTGCATACATATATATTGTGCACATGTGTCTGTGTGTATATGCGTATGCTTCCTGCGTGTTTGTATTTGTCCTGGGGAAATTCTAATTACGTTTGTGAAACGCGAGAAATGTATGAATTTTACATTATGTGAAATTCATGAAATGGATGTAATCTCCTGTTAAATAATATTTTAGCATCTGTTGATCTCGTTAGACTGGTTCAAGCAGCAAATACCTCACCAAGAGACATTCTGCTGTGACCAGTCTCTCTCGGTATCTCACATGACATATTTTATGCAAAGGTTTTTTAATGACCTCATTTGAAAATTTCACGCGCGATACCTTCAAAGCACATACTGTCCCATTCTCGTAATTACTAATTACCTACAGTTTTCTCAAAATTCCACAAAATGTTTTGCAATTTCACACACCACTTGTTGGTCATGTGTGTGTGTTTGTGCATGTTTTGTATTAATATTTTTGGGAGAATTTATGCTTGGTTGCTGTTCTTGATGTTTTTTAACAGGTGCGACTATGTGTTTGTCTGCGCTTTTGTGGGGATGTTTGTTTATTGTGTTCCATCATATACCTGTTTGCAGAGTGTGCATGTGACATGTTGCCATGTGCTTACTATTGCTTTTCTCATTAGGTTGGGGATTCGAGACCTCTGGTATATACTTCGGTATATACTTATATGTGTATGTACTTTGTGGGCTCTGGGCACTGTCTTCCATGAGCATCCGTAGACAATAATATTTTTATCAAATCTTGTATTTTCAGTGATATGATCCCCCAAGGCCCTGATTTTATATTCAAAAAGGGGCATTTGACTATACCATTTCCAGCTGAAAGGCAACATTTCTCTCCATGTGTTTCCATACCTAGCGTGTCACGCATTTTGGTGCTTACTTTCCCTCCATGTTAAAGAACTGTAGATGTTTCAGCACCCTGGCTAATGTGCTGCATAGCTAAATACATATAAGGTCCCAAAGGCGAAACCCATTGCATTGCAAGTGCTTGTTTTTATGGTTCAAATCTCTTTTTTTGGGTTTTAACTCTAACACGTACACACACATCCACTGGCAGCTGAGGCGAAGATGGGCAATGCAAGTGTAGGGGAGGAGGGGACAGGTTAGAAGGGGGGTGAGGGTAGGACTGAAAACAGGTCGAAAAGTAAGGGCTGAGGTTAGAGGGGTGGTCTTCCTCTCAAGAACAATCTCTATCAAGCAGGCGGGTGAGTCTGTGGAGATTGCAGGATTTACCTCTTATGCTACTGAAGTGGACTCGGTGGTGGTGAAACACAACACTCACTGGTAAGCCGGAAACCTAAGATCTATAAATTCCTATGCCAGGAAAAGCACGCACGACCTCCATATTTTGGCGAATTTTGGTAGCTAATGCTCTCAGGATGCTCTGAGTTTTCCCATCCCCACTTGGTGTCATAGCTTTTGCATCCAGTTGCCATGTTCTGGTGTCATGCCCTTTCCCCAGATGGCTGTGATGACGTGCTTAGCCGTACTGAGGGATAACATTATAGTTCTCCCCTTATGATTGTTTAAAGGGGATAAACAATTTGTTAGAGAGCCTCAGTAAGGGCTAGCTGAAGAAGCATGGAATCTCAGGAGCATATTATCAAGGACAGCAATAAAATTATCGCCGCTTTAGCGGTTGGAAACTGCAGCTAAAACGGCGATAATTGGCTTGAGAATATGCCCTTGTGAAATCCCATAGGAGCCCTGGTTCTGGTGTTAACCTGGGCTGCTGTGGAAATTCACAAGGGCATATTATCAAGCCCATTATCGTAGTTTTAGCGGCAGTTTCCTGTCGCTAAAGCGGCGATAATTTTATCACCGTTCTTGATAATATGCCCCTCAGTGTTTAAAATGTTGTCAATGTCTTTTAAGATGTCATCCCAAAATTATTTTAATTTGGAGCAGCGAGACTGAAGGAAGGTCAGTGTGCCAGTTTCCATAATGGAACCAGTATTTATCAAAAGTGTTTGGTGTCCATTATGCCATTCTTGCCAGTATATGATACCAGCAATGCGTGATTATGACAATGATTCCTTTTCCAGATACGCTATGGGTGGCGGTACAAGGTCTGCGCATTATGTCTGGCCATTCTTTAGGTGAGAAGGGGTGTTCCAACTCTGCGCCCATCTCGTTTGTGCGGGTGGTTTGTCAGGAAGCCATAGATATCTGATAAGAGTTATTTGTCATCTGTTCAGGTGATCAGTCACTTTTTGAATGGTGTGAGTTCTCTGCTAGCATTTGCTCTTATGTGTGGCAAAGTGTTTGCTATAGGTATATCTCCAGTGCTCTCAGTCAGGGAGGCCAGATTGGGTTTGTAATTGTGTAAAGGTCATGAGGTCTTCGTGATCAAAGAGGTCTCCTGTTCTTTTGCAGTTGACCAGCTGCCATGCATGGTAGTCAGTGCCTGTAAGCACTGGTGGAAAGTCTGGTTAGCCAAATATTAGTGTAAATGGAGAGCGATGAGAGGAGAGCCGTCTGCGGGTTACTATTTTTTCCCAGCCTTTAACTATTGCTCTTGTCATTTGTGAAGTATAAACACTCGTGGGTCGCTGTATTTTGGGGAGCCAATTGATTTTCCAGATATGAATCCCTTCTATAATTTGATTGATGAAGTACCTATTATATACCTTAGCAGTGCTGCAGTATAGAAGTGTGTGAGGTGTTGTAAGCCCATGCCTCCCCAGCCATTTGGTATGTAGGGTGTCTTCTTAGCCATGTGACATCCCTTACCATCCCATATGAATGTGTCTAGGTACTTATTTAAAAACCAAATAAACGGTTTTAGCGACAGGGCCTGCATGACATAAAGAAGGGTCATCTTGACTGCTGATATTCTCCCATGCCATGAGAGGACCTCTCCAACTTCCAAGTCTGTAAGCCTGATTGGGAAGTGTCCACTAAATCCGCATAGTTACAGGTAACAGTCTTGTTGGTGGAGCAGCATATGTTTAGTTCCAGATATTGTACCATTTGGGTGGCACATGGGCATGAATACTGTCTCTCTATCGAGCCCTGTCTTGCTGTGAGGTATTAAGGTTTAAAATAAGTGTTTTTTGGACATTGGCCTAGAAGCTCGAAAACTTACCAAATGCTTCCAGTTTCTTAAGTAGCTGGATAGACCCAATAACCCCACAGGGAGCAGGGCATACTTATAATAGTAATGACAATGGCCCTGGAGGATTATTTTTGCATGTATAGGTACTTTCCCAAACTCAATTCGAGGTACCTGTGTAGTGTTGCGCTCTAGTCATCACGCGCCCGCGTGATGACGTAGAGCGCAGCCGCCATTTTGGAGGCGCATTGAGCGCAGAACTTGGAGTGCAACCAACGCTTTCCTGGCGCTCTCCTGCTCATAAGAAATAAAGTACACCGGCTCCACATAAGTGTGCCGCTTCTTTATTTAGAGAAATTGCAACATACAGTGGCGACGAGGCTGGGACCTGGAAAAAAAAAGTGCAACACGAGGACCCACCGGAGATCATTGCAAAGGAGGCCACGTGGAACACTGGCCCGGAGCAGAAGATACAGCTGGAGAGCATGGCAGTGGACAGCATCACAGCAGGCAAGCACCCACAGAGAACAGTAGTCACAACCAGTGGGGCATAAACAGCCTAGAATAAAGGCGGAAGGGGGGCACGCAAACCCCATGACGAGGGCAGAGTCAGAGCTTCACGAGTGGGGCCACACTGGCACACCCAAGAGCTAGAGAAGCGCGACAAAAGGGAAAGCAACCCACAGAGAGGATCTACCCACAAGGTGGGGGGGGAGAAGAGTAGCAGAGGGAAAGAACGTCCCATTAAGCGCAACGTACCCAGCTAGAAGCACCCTACCGGTTAATCCAAGATACTGGCGGAACAAGCGCTGCACAGCGAAGGGGGCACCTTGGAGCCCCAACAAGACCAAACACGCCACAGAAGCACAAGTGCATCGAGCAGTCCCACAGAGGAAGAAGCAATACCAAAAAGGCACGCAGAAATGTGCGCGCAGGCATCTTCACTCACGACACCAATCCCGTTCCTACCCAAACCGGGGGATCTCTTGATGAAATGGGAGGATTGGAGAGAATATTTCATGAACTACCTAGAAGCCCTAGAAGACGAAAGTGGGGAAGTATTCCCCAGCAAGAGGAGAAAAAGAATATTACTCCACAGCTTATGCCCGGAAGGAATCAGGGTCTTCCAGAACCTGGTTCCCACACAGCGACAGGCTGCCGATGATGACGTGTTCTGACACGCAATAGAGGCCCTAACAACCATTATAGACCGGCAGTATGCACGTCCATAGACAGATACAACTTCCAACAGAGGAAACAAGAAGTGGGTGAGTCCATAGATGACTAAGTTGCAGCGTTAAAGAAATTTGCGATCACATGTAAATTTGGTGCTCTGCACAACGAATTTATCAAAGAACAAATAGTCATGCACACTACAAACATAGCGATCCAAGACAAACTGTGGGTAAATGGGGATGCTACCTTGAAAGAAGTCATAGCCATGGTAAATAAGGCTGAACTATCCAAAAGGTGCGCAGATGCAGCGAAGAGAGAGACTACCACGAGGCCCATGGTCAGCAGAGTCACTAAAGCGGTACCGTCAGAGACGGGTAAAACGGCAGCGGAAGGGAAGGTGCAAACCAAATGGACTCCACGACCAGCACAGGCGAAGAAATCAAATAAGGAGGGCACAAACATGTGCTAGAGGTGCGGCAGCCCATCCCATGCGGCATACGACAAACGTTGCCCAGCCTTCTGGGCCGGATCTATGACAGAATTTCGACTACAAAAATATCGACCTACAAGAATATCGAGTCAACAATATCGAGGGCAAAAATATCGGCATCCTATCTACAACATGGTAAGTACAAAAATATCGAAAAAATAATATCGTTGTAAAAAATATCGATGTTAAAAATATCGATTTTTTTTTATATATATAAATGTAAAAGAAAGTATATAACACTAATAAATAAAATATACATATTTAAAAGTATCTAATAATGTTTAAAATTAATAAATAAAACATATATATTAATAATACATTAATTAAATATATACAGTAAAGATATAATATATATGTACTGAACAATAAGTATTAATAATTAATTTACTAATTTCTAAATTAATGAAATATATTCTAATTTACTAATACATGTACAAACATAAAACAATAACATACATAAAATGTAAGTAATATAAAAAATAAAATAAACATGTGATATTTTAACAATTAATTATATAAAGCGTTTGATAGCATAGGGATAAAATTACTATTCCCACTCCAGAGAGTGCAACAGTCGAGAAAACTGACCCTGAACCCAAAAACCACCCCTTTACCCACGAACTGAAAACTGACCCTGAACCCTAAAAATACCCCTTTACCCAAAAACTGAAAACTGACCCTGAACCCTAAAAATACCCCTTTACCCAAAAACTGAAAACTGACCCTGAACCCTAAAAATACCCCTTTACCCAAGAACTGAAAACTGACCCTGAACCCTAAAAATACCCCTTTCACCATGAACTGAAAACTGACCCTGAACCCTAAAAATACCCCTTTACCCAAGAACTGAAAACTGACCCTGAACCCTAAAAATACCCCTTTACCCAAAAACTGAAAACTGACCCTGAACCCTAAAAATACCCCTTTACCCATGAACTGAAAACCTACCCTGAACCCTAAAAATACCCCTTTCACCATGAACTGAAAACTGACCCTGAACCCTAAAAATACCCCTTTACCCATGAACAGAAAACTGACCCTGAACCCTAAAAATACCCCTTTACCCATGAACTGAAAACTGACCCTGAACCCTAAAAATACCCCTTTACCCAAAAACTGAAAACTGACCCTGAACCCTAAAAATACCCCTTTACCCATGAACTGAAAACTGACCCTGAACCCTAAAAATACCCCTTTACCCATGAACTGAAAACTGACCCTGAACACTAAAAATACCCATTTACCCATGAACTGAAAACTGACCCTGAACCCTAAAAATACCCCTTCACCCAAAAACAGAAAACTGACCCTGAACCCTAAAAATACCCCTTTACCCATGAACTGAAAACTGACCCTGAACACTAAAAATACCCCTTTACCCATGAACTGAAAACTGACCCTGAACCCTAAAAATACCCCTTTACCCAAAAACTGAAAACTGACCCTGAACCCTAAAAATACCCCTTTACCCAAAAACTGAAAACTGCCCTAAACACTCAAAATACCCCTTTACCCAAAAACCCAAAAATGACCCTGAACCCTAAAAATACTCCTTAACCCAAAGTTAAATAATATTATTTAATTAGCAATTAATAATTAATTAACAATAAAGTAAATATATTAGCACATAAGCTGTAATTAATATAATTTAATAATTAATATCATTTTTCCCCAATTAATTAATTAACAGTAACTAAAAATTATATATATAAATAAATTACTCTAATAATGTAATTAACTAACTAATATTATTTAATTACCAATTAATTACTAATTTAAAATATGTACCAAATTATAATAAATAATTAACTAATTAATATTAAATATTTGCCAATTAATTAGTTATAAATATTTAAAAACATATATTAATTAATTAATTATTATTAAATTACTCCCCACCCTATTCCCCTATAAACCCACATCCCGCTACAGAAAATATATATCAATTAATCAATTAATTATTTCCCAATTAATCAATATTAATTAGCAAATAATTATAATTAATTAATTAATCCTACTAATTATTAATCAACTTACCATAATTAAATTACTTCCCACCCTATTCCCCTATAAACCCACAACCCGCTCCGGTACTAAAACATCAAATTTCCTTATAAATTTCTATATTATTATAGAAAATGTATACACATATAATAGTAATTATTTTAAATACTTAAATTAAACATATAACACATACAAAACTATAAAATAATACAAATATCGATATTAGTGTCATCGAAATTATTAACATCGATATATATGCTATCGATATTACTAACTTCGATATTACTTACATCGATATTAAGTATTTCGATATTACTTACCATGGGTCGATATTCTGTCCTACGATATTCTTGCCTTCGATATTATGCTCCTTCGATATTTCAGACTCGATATTATGGTAGGTCGATATTTCCAACTCGATATTTTGACTGTCTACCTTCTGGGCCAAATGCATGTACTGTGGAATCGTAGGGCACTTCGAAAAGGTGTGTCGTCGGAAGCTAAAAAGACCAACAGTCAAGTAGATAGCACAGGAGATGGGAGCTAAAGAGGAAGGAGGGGAAGATGTGAAAGACAATGTGCTGTGCATCGAATAACAGGTACTGGGCTTTGACTGAAAACGCTCCAGGAAACAACACTGCGACATGGTAGTGGGAGGAGTGCCGATCAAGATGGTGGCAGACTCAGGATCTCCGTATACCATTATACAACAAACAGTGTGGTGTGAAAACTTCAAACCCAGCCTAGGATCACACCTCGAACCTCCAGACTTACATCCGGTCACATTCACAGGAGACTCCATCCCCATGGTCGGATATCGTGTCCTGAAGTTCGAAATTAAGGATCGCAGTGCAGATTGCAAACTATATGTGGCAGAAAAGGGTACCTCTGTTCTAGGATGGATGGACCAAGGCGACTTGGGCATACAACTGAACCCAGGAGGGGACACGCAAGTCCTGATGACCAGCGTAGAACATCAGCCAGACTTCACAAGAATGAAAGATGAATTCCCCACAGTGTTTGGTGGAAGAGTGGGAAAATTAACGAAATTCACACACAGAATCGACCTCAAGGAGAACGCCAAACCAGTGTCCCCACAAGGTGAGAAATGTACCAATAGCACTCAGAGACGCAGTACAACAAG